>NW_026991709.1:18210400-19477900 GCF_029215605.1 Mirounga angustirostris | reverse complement strand
CCACACACACACCACACACCACACACACACCACACACACACCACACACACCACACACACACACCACACACACCACACGCACACACACCACACACACACACACCACACACACACACACACACAAAGAAAAGGAAAGTAAGATACAGGCCAATGTTTCCTGATGAACAATGGTGTACAAGCCCTCAACAAAATATTAGCAAATCGAATTCAACAATACAATAAAAGGATTTTACGCCATGATCAAGTGGAATTAATTTCAGGGATTCAAGGATGATTCAAATTTTGCAAATCAATCAACATGATACACCACATTAACAAAGTGAAAGATAAAATCTTATGATCATCTCAATAGATACAGAAAAAGCCATATGACAACATTCAATATCAATTTATGATTTTAAAAAAGCGGGTATAGGGGCGGTAACTCAAAATAATAAGGGATATATATAACAAGCCCACAGCTAATATAATATTCAACAGTGAAAACCTGAAAGATTTTCCTCCAAGATCAGGAACTAGACAATCATACTACCCAAAGCAATCCACACATTCACTGCAATCCCTATTAAAATCTCAATGTCATTTTTCATAGAAATAGAACAACTAATCCTAAATTTGTATGGTTCCACAAAATACTCCAATAGCCAAAGCAATTATGAGAAAGAACAACAAAGCTGGAGCATCATGCTCCCTGATTTCAAACTCTATTACAAGTTTATAGTCATCAAAATAGTATGATATTGGCATAAAAATGAATATGTAGACCAGTAGAACAGAATTCAGAGTCCAGAAATAAGCTTACATATATATGGTCAAGTGATATATGACATAAGAGGCAAGAATGCACAAAGAGAAAGGACACCTCATTTAATAAATGGTGTTGGGAAAACTAGACACCACATGCAAAGAAATGAAACTAGACTACTATCTTATAACATACACAAAAATTAAGTCAAAATGGATTAGAGACTTAAATATAGGACCTGAAACCATAAAACTCTTAGAAGAAAACATAGATGGTAAACTCCTTGACCTTGGTCTTGGCAATGATTTTTTGACTATGACTCCAAAAGCAAAGGAAACAAAAGCAAAATAAACAAGTTGGGACTATATCAAATTAAAAAGCTTCTCCACAGTAAAAGAAACCATCAACAAAATGAAAAGACAACCTACTGAATGTGAGAAAAAAATTGTAAATCATATATTTCATAAGGAGTTAAAATCCAAAATATATGAAGAACTCATACAACTCAATAGGAAAGAAACTCAAACACTACAATTTAAAAATGGGCACAAGATCTGAACAGACATTTTTCCCATAAAGACATACAATGATCAACAGGCACTTGAAAAGTTGCTCAACATCACTAACCATCAGGGAAATGCAAATAAAACCACAAGACATCACCTCACACCTGTTAAAATGTCTATTATCAAATAGACAAGAAGTAACAAGTGTTGGCAAGTCTCTCAAGAAACGGGAACCATCTGTTGGGGGGGGAATGTAAACTTGTGCAGCCACTATGGGAAACAATATGGAGGTTACTCAAAGAATTAAAAATAGACTACCATATGATCTAGCAACTCTACTTCTCAGTATTTATCTGAGGAAAACGAAAATAGTAATTCAAAAAGATATATACACCTTTATGTTCATTGCAGCATTATTTACAATACCAAAGATGTGGAAACAACCCAAGTGTTTATCAATGGATGAATGGAAAAAAGAAGATGTGGTGTATACACACACACACACATACACACACACACACACACACTAGAATAGTATTCAGCCATTAAAAAGAATGAAATACTGCCATTTGCAACAACATGGTTGGACCATTAGGGTGTTATGCTAAATAAAATAAGTCAGACAGAGAAAGACAAATACCGTATGTCACTTATTTGTGGAATCCAAAAAGCAAATGAACAAAACAAAACTGATAGATACAGAGAACAGAATGGTAGTTGCCAGAATGCAGGGGGTAATAGAAATGGGTGAAAAGATTAAGAGGTACAAACTTTCCAGTATAAAATAAATTTATCATGGTGATGTAATGTATAGCATGGTGACCATAGTCAATATCATAGTTCATATTTGAAAGTTACCGAGAGGGTAAATCTGAAAAGTTCTCATCACAAGAAAAAAAATTAGCTTTCTATGATGATAGATGCTAACTAGACTTATTGTGATGATCATTTTGCAGTATATATAAATATCAAACCATTATTTCATGCTCTTGAAACTAATATAATGCTGTCAATTATAACTTGATTCAAAAATAATAATAATGAGAATATATTGATTGCTTACATTTATTGAATGCTTACTATACATTCAATGCTTACTATGTCAGGCTCTGTTCTAAGCACTTTTCATTTATTAATTACTTACCAATCAATTTGGGAAGGATTGATCTAACCTGGTTAAACACCTGCATTAAGAGAACCAGACAAGATTGATAATCTGTCAGTAACTTTTGATACTTGAAAAAAAATTACCACTTTAAAGAAAGATTGAGCTACTTATGTAACCAATCCTGATATTCATTGAAGGTAAAGGGCACTATATTGTTTCTTACACTTTCAATAATTTGTTTTCCATATTGATGTATTATTTTAGATCAGACCATTGAAATAACATTGTAGGATCATCAATGATTTTAATTAAATAGTGCAAAATGTGATTTCTCCATTTTCTGTGGATTTTATTCATTTTCTATATGTACAAAATAATGTACATTCAAAACAGGCTTAGGGAGCAGGGGTTTGTCCTGAACAATATGATGCAGGTTTGCTTACCCAGCAAACTCTTTCTCATCTAATTTATTTCCAGCAGTTGAGATTTTGTTAATGCCTTAAGCCAATTCAATTTTTCATCCCTGTTCTTATGAAAGCAAAGGACAATAGAAGGAGAAGAGGGAGCACATCAGCAAATCATGTACATTCAAAGGAACTATTTGTCTGTGTATCATACAAATAATAGCTCCTAGCTTCAGTGAGAACTACTCAGAGGCAAGCTGAACTCTAAGATTTGCTTGAACCTCCAAGAGATCAGAATATTTTCTTTAATACTTAACATAAGTGATGAGTCACCAAACATAGTTTTTAAAATCCAGCAAGAGGTTTTTATTTTTTTCTTCAACTATGACAATGCCTTTTACTAGAAAAGACATAAAAATGCATCATTCTTAAAGCCTCAAATATTGATCCCAAAATATTGAGCCTAAAATTCTAATTAAAAAGACCCACTCTAAATGGCACATAGATGTTTAATAAACTTTACAAGGTACTTTCATTATTTTAAAATTACTTTGATCCATTTATTTCCACAAGCTTTCATGTCATAATCTCTTCTTCCTTTCAAAAGTCTACTATGACTTCAATTTTCCTTCACAGTTGTTAGTCATTCTTCTCAAGAAGAGAAATGATTTGGGAAATGATGTGGAATAGGATTCCCCTGCTGCTTTCAATCCAGAAGATGCTATGGGGTGGAACCCGCCTGGAGGTCCCCACTGATCCTTAATGTTCCATCAGCATTACCAAAGAGTCACCCTAACCAGCAGTTTTATCTATTACTTTCCCCACGTAGGAAATACAATTATTATCTCTGGGTGAGATTTTCATAGAATATTAAGACTGTACCCTAAGACCTTCTGAAGATTATGATTAAAAAAGTCATTCACTTATTCATTAATTCTATTTGCCCATATGTACAAGTATAAATACATTTATCATACACTCTCTCTACTTATGTGAAAATAGTGACACATTTTTTTTGAGACTGGCCATTTTTATTACACACTGAAAATGTGATTTTAACTATTATGATTGAAATAGATCATGTTAACATTGAAATGGAGATGGATATAACACTTATATCAAAGACCCATATGAAACTCATCATTCAACTTATATTTCATAAATTGTGTTTTCAATATTTTTTATATCTGAGAATAAGGCAACTTTCAGAACACCCCTGGCTATTTAATTGGTAGCACATATTAACATCATTTAAAAGACTATAGGGTAGAAGTGCACATTAGCACATATACTGAATGGTGCTGAGATATTTACTTTTAAGTTTTTAATGATTTCAGCAAGTTTATAATACAGTGAAGATAATTTTCTCCATTCCCTGTTCCATTGATTTCTATTTCTTTCAGACTACTTATCCCCAATGTGCCCAGTAGTGTTTGAAAAATATGTGATCAGAAATACTAAGAAATAAATACTAAATACTAAGAAATACTTCCTTGAAGAACTTGCCCTCCCTCCAGCAGGTTGTGTTATTGATCATTACCTTCTTCTATAACTTTCTTTGCCTTTGGTTCTTGAATTCCACTTTCCCCTGTATACCTCCTATCTCTCTTAATAGTTTTCATTCTCTTTCTCTCTTCTTTCAATTTTGGTAATCCCAAATTTTCATCCCTATGTCTTCTAATTTTCAATCTCACCCTTTCTTACGTAGTCTCCTTCACCCCTCTAGACTAGAATAGTCCCTCATAGGTCTACATGTCCTATTCTTCTCTCAGCATACTTAATACTTAATAAACTGGGGGAAAAAATGAGAGGGTTTGGTGGGTTTTTTTTTTTCTTTTTTAGCTTTTCCCATTTAACCATGTACCTAGTTTTATTTTATTTGCAAACAAACTCAGTGGTGCAAACTATAATTCTGACCTGGCTAGTGCTTCTGAGTCACCAACCAAAACGCATGCAATGCTCAGTAAATATTTGTGAACAAGCAGACTAGATCTCTACTTTCCCTTTCATTCTCTCTCCTGAAACGGACCTGTAGATTAGACTCTCCGCTTGCATTGTGAGTTCCCATCAGTGACATGTACCATCAGTCAAATAAAAATGTCCTAATAGGCCTGATCCTCCAACACGCTGAAACTAAGAGTATCGTTAAGTTTCTCTCTCAAGAATTGATCAGATAAATACAGCAATTACACAAATACACCATACCAAAGTGAATTTAAAATGTTCTAAGAACAAAAGAGAGAAAACAGGAGAGATCACCATGGGGGTAGCATAAAAGAACGAAATACTATGCATTCTGGATAATAAAGAGGAAACAATACTAACCGAAACAACTTAGATCTCAGCGTCTCTACTTAATCAAGGAAAATAACACAGCTGCATAATGTCACCCCCTTGGATAGAAATGTGTAGGAATGAAATAGCTCAATTTTCACCTTCTCTATGCCATTGTATACGTGATCACAAGTCTCTTACCGCCTTTCTAGAGACTATCCTACTGCCTTAAAGCATAACTAAAAACAAACAAAAATATATGCTTCTTGAGATACACAAAACAATTTCCAGCCGAAGAACTTTCACGAATGATCGCCGAATCTATAAAAGCTCTTCCAGCAACTGTGAAGGGACTCAATCTTAAAACCAGACTGCGATGCAGTTCAACATTGCAGTTGGCATTTGCAACAAAGTTGCCTTTCTTTCCCTCCCTTTTTCTGAACAAATTCACAGAGCCCGGATTATGAGTGGTAGGGCTGACTCAGAAGCACCAGCCAGGTCAGAATTATAGTTTGCACCACTGAGTTTGTTTGCAAATAAAATAAAAGCAAGTAGAAAAAGAGATATATAATTATGAAAGACACTAGAATATGAAAAAGAGATTAAACCTTATTAAAATATCATCCCTAGGCATTAGCAGCAGTTCTATAATTAATAATAGAACAGTTGACTGCACTAAGCACTGTAACAGAAATTAAATTTTCATTTATGAACAGGAATAATGAGGTAACATAAAAAGATTGGGCTTAGGTTTTTCTGCCACTGAAGATTAGTAATTGCCTAAGGTCTATATTCAGAATTAAGACACACATTTGGTCGTAGAGAAAAATAATTCATAGGGTGTGCAAACACTGTCACCCTGGACTGCAGTCATGCCATGAGTCAGATGCAATATCCATTTCCCACCAACACTGATGTCAGATTATATCCACGATTGCTTATTTCATTATATATACTAGAGAAAAGTAAATGTATCCTTTCTGGTGGAAAAAAAATCAATATAAATGGACAAAAAATTTACAGTTTTCTTTGTATTTATTTTTAAGATTTTGTATTTATTTGAGAAAGAGCACAAGCAGCAGGGAGGGGAAGAGGGAGAAGCAGGCTCCCCAGCTGAGCAGGGAGCCCCAAGTGGGACTTGATCCCAGGAACCTGGGATCACGCATGACCTGAGCTGAAGGCAGATGTTTAACCGACTGAGCCCCCCAGGTGCCCTTACAGTTTTCTTTTTAAAAAAGTATTCCTTGGCAATATAAATATTCAGTACAGTGTTCTTATAGCTGTTGATGACAGACCTTAACATCTCTAAAGAGATTTTGTTTTCTTGGGAAAAAAAAATGACAGCAGAAAATAAACAAAATGTGTGGAATTTCTTTTAGAAACTATTTAAAGATTGCTGTAATGTTTTACCCTGGCTTTACTTTCCAAGGGTTTTAAAATTTGTTTTACAGCGTTTAAATTCTGTATATGTAAACTAGATATATTTATCCTACTATTTGCACAGCTTAGCACATTCATGAATAAAAGGTTAAGAAATCATCATAAAAACATTGTTTTTATTTATAATTAGTGTTTATTTTATAAAAAGGGAAAGCAATTGGTTACTTATATCAAAATTTGAGAATAGAAATTATAATTGTCCCAAATTGTCATTTTATTTTTAATTGACATAACATTGTATTAGTTTTAGGTATATAGTATAATGGTTTGATATATGCCTATATTGTGAAATTACTACAGTAAGTTTAGTTAACATCCATCAACACACAGTTACAAGTGTTTTTCTTGTGATGAAAACTTTTTAGATGTACTCTCTCTCAAAAAAAAAAAGATGTACTCTCTTAGCTTTCAAATATGCAATACGGTGTTGTTAACTATAGTCACCATACTGCACATTACATCCCCAAGACTTATTTATACCTAGAAGTTTGTACCATTTAACCACTTTTGACCACATTTTCATTTTTAGCCCTTAATGTTCCTAAACTAAAATATGAATAATCATAAGACAATTTCAAAAACATGGTTTTGTTATTTTTACCTAGAAAGATACATACGCGCACACACACACACACACACATTCCCCAGACCCTAGGTTGCTGGAACATATATGGAAAAAGGTTTTGTTATGGTTGCTGTGATTTAGCTTTTGGGACCTTGACTGAAGCAAAGTAATGATATTGGACCAGCCAGCACTTCTCACTCCTAGACTCTGACCTAACAAAGCTTTGTCCAGGTGTTTGAAATCATTTAGAACTAAATTTAAAGACTCTTAGGAATGGATCGTGTTTTGGAGAAAGGGGTAGTGGAACCTAGCTACCTTGTATTCTGATTTTTAACTTATTCACGTGTTTGTCCTCCCTTCCATCTTGTCTTTTTGAGGCCCATTATGGACCCAGTTTCTGGGCTTTGCCAGTTCTTTCTGGTGAATTCTCATCACCCTTTCTAGAGAAACTGAGGTTTTCATTTCTTCCTTTGCGCCAAGTGCAGGCTCACCATTCATTCAGCCAACATCTATCTTCAAAAATCTGTTGACTGCTGTTTCATCCTCTTTGTTCTTGTAGGCTTGTGGTTTTTAAAAATTTCCTCTACTCTGGTTTTAATAAGGTCTGCAAAGGAAACAGCAAAATGCATGTATTTAAGCTATTATGTTTGACTCACCCCACCCACTCTCCCGCCTATTCTAATCTACCTTTTGTTCCACTGAATCTTTTCCTCTCAAGGTCACCAACAAAGGTCATGCTGTTAAATCTATTACATATACTTCTATCCTCTTCTTGCTTGTCTTCTCATTTATACAGCTGGTAACTGTCTTTTTCTTGAAACATGCTTCTTTTTGATCTTTAGTAGCGCTATTCAATCCAAGTTTTTTTTTTACATCTCTAGCCATGCTTCTCACTCTCCTTGTTGGCTCTACAATGGAGAAAAGTCAATGGCTACAATGATCAGAAAGTTCTTCAGACAACTGGACAATTCAAGAGAGATTCGTCACACTCCAAATATGGCAGATATAGGAGAAGTAAATAATAATAAAAGAAGAGATAAAGATAATATGTAAACTAAATTGACATATTTATAAATAAAAAGCAGGGCATAATTGCTTAGAACTATGCAATTGTTAACTGATTTTTTTGTTTCATGTATTTTACTCCCTCATTCTGAAGCCCATTCCTTATTAGTTCTTTCACTAAGTCTCTTAGTCAAATTTTTTATTCTTTGTTTATCTGAAAATGTCTTTCTTCCACACTTACTCAAAAATGATAGTTTAGCTAGAAATGGGATCTTTTCTTCTTAGCATTACGAATATTTGGTCCAGGGCTCCTATTGTTACTTTTAAGAAACCTGATGTCGGTTTTAATTTTCTTTTCTTTTCCTTTTTTTTTAAGATTTTTGTTTTATTTATTCATTTGACAGAGATACAGAGAGAGAGAAAGCATGAGCGGGGAAGAGGCAGAGGGAGAGGGAGAAGCCGGCTCCCCACTGAGTCAGGACCCTGATGTGGGGTTTGATCCCAAGACCCCAAGATCATGACCTGAGATCATGGCAGATGCTTAACCACCTGAGACACCCAGGTGCCCCTCTTTTCTTTTCTAAGTAATACTCCTTTATTTTCTAATGGCTTTAAGATATTCCCTTTGTCTTTGATTACCAAAAAAAAAAGGTGAGAAAATATTAAAACCTATAAAAAGTGTTAAGACATAGAAAACCATGCTTTATATTGTTTGTGGATGATGCTTCACTAGATTCCTTCCATTCATTCATCAAGTGGTGATGCACCAGCTTCTAATCAGCAGATGACAAAGTCAAGTCAGAACTAGTCAAGTCTAGCTTGTCAGTCTGTTCAGATCATGACTTCAGCACATGGCCTTCCCTCCTAAGAAAAAAACTTAAGAGTTGGAAATGATGACAGAATCCCAGTCAAGGAAACTGTGTTTAAAGCAAAGACATACCACTGAGATATTGGCAAGGAAAGTATTGCAGGTATATATTTAATAACAGGTCAACAAAAGAGCCATCTTATTCCAAAATACTTGTTGAGTATCTACTAATTGCCAGGCATTGTATCAGGACTGGGAGTACATAAGTGAAAACAATAATGCTCATTCTTCCATGAACCTTCTATTCCCTAATGTGGGCAGAAGTGGGCAATGATAACCAAAGCATATAAATATGTAATGAGGGGCGCCTGGGTGGCTCAGTCGTTAAGCGTCTGCCTTCGGCTCAGATCATGATCCCAGGGTCCTGGGATCGAGCCCCACATCGGGCTCCCTGCTCCACAGGAAGCCTGCTTCTCCCTCTCTCACTCCCCCTGCTTGTGTTCCCTCTCTCGCTGGGCCTCTCTCTCTGTCAAATAAATAAATAAAATCTTAAAAATAAAAAATAAATAATACTGGTGCCATTTGAGAACCATTTATTTTAATTTCTAATTTTATTCCTTGATGATAGCGAGGATGTTTTCAAGTGGACTCTCCCCCAGAAGAACCTACATACAGTTGGAAAGGTATCAGCTCCGTCATATAATGGAGACACAGGGCAACCAACCTGACTTTATAGCTCACTCAGTTCCATTCATTTATAATAGATCACATGAAAACAACCGAGAACCACTGAAATCCCTACACGATGACTACACAGATAACTCTCAGTATCTTTCTTTGTGCTATAAATACAGAGTAAAAGCAATCACACCATTGCTTCAATATATTTGTTGTTGAATAAAAGCAGGATCGAGTTCTAAGAGAAATGGGTTTCTTGGCAATTAGGGTCTATATTATCAAACTCAAAATTAAATCGCAATTTCCCCACAAACCAATCACACATTAGGGACATAATCACTGTTATAAATTATATAACAGAGATAGAAAAGCACTTCCAAGGAGCTCTCAAATGCTTCACTCAAAATGAAAGTTTAAAATTATTAGAATTTTAAATAGAGTATTGTAGACTTGGGGGATAAAATATTTCCAAAGTTCTGATCACACACAACTGTGGATACCCAAATATTTGACATGGAAAATAGAAGAGCAAAATGAAGGTCGCTGGTGGCTTTTATTTAAATCCACCATATTCACCGCACAATACTTTACTTGACAGCTATCATTTACTTTTATTTCTACTTTAAAAAGTAGCAGGATTCTACTTTAAAAGGAGCAGGATTCGTCCCTTTTTATGATAGCATTAACACTGCGTGAGTTACAAAGAAAGTGCATTCTTTTTGTTAAACAAGAATGTATTACACATTGCTAGTTTAGTACTTTACCATGAAAAAATGTAGGGCAAGGAACAATGCATGAAGTTCTAAATGTATGACCTTAAGACACAATGTTCATCTGTGGAATGGCGATAAGAAGCAAATAATCTTTGGTAAAATTGAGCCCCTTGGCATGTTTTAAACTTTATGTTTTATAATTCACTATTTTTCTATAAGCTTTTAAGAAGCTTTAAATAGTTTGGCCATGGCTCCCTTATAATGCCAAGGATGGAGATTCATAAAGCTTTTACATAATTTTTTGCACTATAAGAAATTAATCTTTATGAACTTGTGAGGTTTAGTTTGATCTTTCCCTCAAACATATATGATTTGCTTCCTGATGGAATCAAATCTAATCTTCAATGTTTAAATTACAAGATTTACTTTGGTTTTATTATCAGCTTTTGCTTTCACTAATAGTCACTTTGAGTGACTGCTATGTCTTTTCTCCATGTGATAAATTTCTCATTTTTTAAAGGAAGACCATACACATTTACAAATTTCATGATCCAAGCAGTCTTTCATAATATCTCAGTTATAACTATAAAGCAGATTACAGTTAACCATCTCCCTGTTCGCTCAACTATGTAAATGCTTGTTATTCTTGCTGATTACATAAAGTGGGCTTTTTATTGTTTTGGCAAACAAGATACAGAGGCTATAAACCAAACACCAGAATGAGCTATAAAATTTTTCTGTTACATCAATTTCTATTGCTGGCCTGAGAATACATGTATAATGTAGATTAGATGTATTTTTGAAAATATTGTACCAATTTCAATACATTTGCTTTTCTTTAATAAAAACTATGTAACAGATGTACTGAGTTCAACCTGCAGGTGACAGATTACAGATCAGGTTTCAATCAAGGTGCCCATTGTGTCAATTTGCTTCACGGGGCAGATAAACCCAGCAGTGTGGCAAGCCTTAATGAATGAAACTTTTTAATCTTTGATCAAGAAGTCTTCCCTATCTCCACCAGGCAGTTGCCATGAAAGGAGAACAATACTAAGAAGAATAGCAATGATCATGGAAATTTGTGAATAGCAAAATTAGGTGACTCAGGAGGAAAAGAAACCCTCTAATTTGGGCCTTAAATATTTGGTTTAGTTTAAGGAATTGATTAACTTGACCAAAGTAGCTGAAGAGTCTGCCACTTGTTTCTTAATCACTGGCAAATCCAATCATTACTGTTGAATCGTCAAATTCATTGTTCCTGCAGACAAAACAATGGAGAGCTCTGTAGAGGTTAAATTTTCTAGTTTAGCAAATTAATTCATATAATTTGGATAATTTCCAATCTTCCCACTCTCTTTAATTTGTGTTGACCAAGTTTAAATTACTCTCGGTTGCTTTACGTTGTTTTGGGGCAGGAAAATTAATTAAAAAGCCATGGTCACAGCCATGCCAGTGCCCCCCAAATGCCATTCAGCATGTTTCATACCACTTTTCTGTAAAAAAAATAAAATAAAATAAAAATCTGTTGAGTACAGCCTTATGTGAATAAACTATGTCAACATTTAACTCATCTTTTGATGACTGACATAATTTGATTAGCAGAGCCACTGGGAAAGGATATGAATTTAGAGAGTATGAGCTATGTTTTCTTTATAATTGGGCATTAGTTCTCCACAACTTTTAGGAAGTGTGGTTTTTGTACCCAAGCAGATGCACTTTAACTACCTCAACCATTGAACATTCATCTCAATTTACTTTTGCTATAGGAACAACAGATTTGTATCAATTCCAAACCAATACCCCTGGTAATAAGCAAGGTATGGAAATGCAATTACTTTCTAGGCAGTATGAAACCTAAGGTCTTAAAACAAACACGTTCTGTTCTAACCAGCCAAGTTACCTTGGTGAAACTGTGAAGGGATAAGAACCACAATTCCTGAACACAACACTGCTTCCTGACCCACCCCACTAACTCAACAGATATTTTCATCGGAAATGATTACTTCTAATGGTTCCAATCCCACAAGATTATATCTTCTTTAAAGTATTCTCTGTAATTCGGGGCGCCTGGGTGGCTCAGTCGTTGAGCGTCTGCCTTCGGCTCAGGTCATGATCCCAGGGTCCTGGGATCGAGCCCCGCATCGGGCTCCCTGCTCGGCTGGGCGCCTGCTTCTCCCTCTCCCGCTCCCCCTGCTTGTGTTCCCTCTCTCGCTGTGTTTCTCTCTGTCAAATAAATAAATAAAAATCTTAAAAAAAAAAAAAAAAAAAAAAAGTATTCTCTGTAATTCTCATCTAATTTGAATCACAATTTCCCCGTCCTGAGGATTTGTTAGGAAAAATAAAGAGGTTAAAAAGTCTGTATTATGCAGAGGGGTAGACGAACCATGAGAGAGGTTGGACTTCGAAAAACAAACTGAGGGTTCTAGAGGGGAGAGGGGTGGGAGGATGGGTTAGCCTGGCGATGGGTATTGAGGAGGGCACATTCTGCATGGAGCACTGGGTGTTATGCACAAACAATGAATCATGGAACACTACATCTAAAACTAATGATGTAACGTATGGGGATTAACATAACAATAAAAAATTAAAACAAAAAAAGTCTGTATTATGTCTCTGAGTGCTGTGAATTGTTTAAGACTGATGAATTACAGTCCTGTACCTCTGAAACAAATAATATATTATATGTTTAAAAAAAAAGAAGAAGAAGAAGAAGATAGTAGGAAGGGAAAAATGAAGGGGGGGAATCGGAGGGGGGGACGAACCATGAGTGACTATGGACTCTGAGAAACAAAGTGAGGGTTCTAGAGAGGAGGAGGGTAGGGGATGGGTTAGTCCAGTGATGGGTATTAAAGAGGGCAGGTATTGAATGGAGCACTGGGCGTTATACACAAGCAATGAATCATGGAACACATCAAAAATAAATAAATTTTTTAAAAAGTCTATATTGTGTCTCTTTGATACTTCTAGAGACTGGTGACGGAAGTGAAGAAACTCATGCCAAGTTTTGTATAACTAAAGATAACAATGAATAAAAGACCCTTTTTTGGTTTGGTGAAACACTGTAACTAGTCATCAATTTTTAAGAATGGACTGCCTTTAGAGTTCCTCTGAAAAAAAAAAAATGGGGGAAAGGAGAGGAGAAAATGTTATTACTTTCAGACTAGAAATATCTTGGAATTTGAAGTTATAGTTAACAAAAAACTATCTTCCTTAGTCTGCAATTAAATCATAGTGACTCATATTAATGCTACTGTTCCTTAAAATGTGTGTGTGTGTGTGTGTGTGTCTTTTCTAAGATTTACTTCCTAGAAAATTTCCAGCAGAAATATAAGGCATATCTTCCCTGGCAATGTAACCCAAATCTGATCAAATTTCAGTTTACATGGGCTGAATGTAGAGCACCCCATGGTTTTATCAACTGAGTAGTTTTCTTCCCTAAAATGTCAATTTTGTGAACTATTTTGTTTTTGGATTGCCATGATGTCTAGAAGCAATCGATCAAAAGTTGAAATCACTTCCTTTCGGATTTGTCTTGGAAGGATGGGAGAATGAGCCTCTCAGAGAGGAACGATTGATGCTGAAGCAAGAAAACGAGCTTTGGTTTAGGACGTGTGTATATGTGTGTGTGTGTGCACATATGGGCTGTCACATGACCCTTCTCCCTTGGACTATCAAAACAGTTATGTTTTGGGGTTGCCTGGGTGGCTCAGTCAGTTAAGTGTCTGCCTTCAACTCAGGTCATGATCTCAGGATCCTGGGATTGAGCCCCATGTGGGGGTCCCTGATCAGCAGAGAGTCTGCTTCTCCTTCTGCCCTTTACTCCCTCGCTCATGCACATGCTCTCACTCTCTTTCTCTCTTTCTCTCAAATTAAAAAAAAATCTTAAAAAAAATCTTTAAGAAAGAAGTTATGTTTTCATCCAGTTTCAAGTTCTATCTTCCCATATTGAAATTCCCCCTGTTACCCTAAGTCTTCCATCAATACCACACAGTCATCATCCTATGTTAATGGAATTCTGGACAATTAAGTGATAGGGATGTGAAAGGGAGTTTTGAAGCAAGTGTCCTGGTCGTAGCATCTTATCAAGTGAATGTAGTCTCAGAGCTATGGGCAGCTATCAGCTAGCAGATAGAGAGCTGCAGGCAGGGATGACAAAATAAAAAGGCAATGTAGGGCTGTGCTTGAGACAGACAGCTTCCTGGGATGAGGCCTTGGAGGCTTGTACAGGGAGGGACAGCTACCTGTCAGGAAGGTAGAGCGATCCAGATGGGGTATCTTCATACCCATGGCACCTCGAGGAGAAGGCAGATGTTTGCTTTGGCTGCTCTCTGATCCTATTTTTGCTCATTGATTACATCTTTGGTGCTGATACTACTGTGTTTTATTATGTCTTTATATATAATCTGGTTCCTGGATCTATCCACTTTGAAAGCTTTCAGGTAGAAAGGAATGAGACAACAGGACTGCAGAAATCTCTACTGCCTCACCGCTTGCCCACTCCACTTTCTTGACAATTCTCACCCTGAAGTACCGCCCAAAGATAAGCTGCTTCAGAGAGCACCCAGACTGCAAGGTTTTCTTTATGAAATTAAATTGCCCTCTCTGTTTATGCTCTTTTGCTTTTTTTTTTTGAGCTTATCAGGTAATGTGTTAGCAAAAGGCAGCAATAATGAAATATCAATATTAATTTATGAATATCACTGAGATGCTTTAAATGAACCCAAGCAGCACAAAATGATTTGTGTATGGAATGTTCGTTGCCTAATCAGACTCATAAATATGAGTGAATATGTAATCAATTAGGTTTATTTGATTCATGAGCCATTTAAAAGTTTGGTGATATAAAATGTGGAATAAATAATAGTTCATAGATTAAGAATTTTTTCAAATAAAAGTCACAGGGCGAGTTTGTTGCACAAAAATGAACATGAAATTACTAAAAGCAATAGAGTAGTGAGTCCTATTTCTAAAAGTAAGTTGTTTTCTATAGGAGTTATAATATAGAAAAATAATTAACTGTGCCACCTATAGTAAAGATATTTGCATTTTTGTCATTTTTGTCCCGTGGGAAGGTGGCAATTGCCATTGCATTTTCTTGCCATGTACTGAACATACATTATAAAATGTAACAAATGTTAAGTGTTCTATGAAACATTCACATGATTGATCTAATTTGTCATTTGGTACCAGTTAAATGCAGCTTGATACTCCTGGAATAATTAAAGCAAACAGAACTTTCAACACATTTCTAGCCTTAATGAAAATAACAGAACACCTCAAAGGAATACAGCAACCAACCACTTAGCTGAAAGCACAAGAGGAAACTTGAATAGGAAGGAAAAGAACAAGAGTAGGGACCAGAGGAGGTGAGCAGGTAAATCTGAGGGACTAACCATAGACCCAGTAAATGTTTGGAGACTGAACCTGAGATATTTGCATTAAACCCAAACTACTAAGAGTTGTTAAACAGATCACAGGAGAGTAATGGGACTCCAGCTCTGGAGGACACAAAACTCCAATGGCCCTTGGAAGAAAAAGCTGAAATTTCTGCCCTCAAAATTGTCCAAGATTAAGTTAAATTTAAAAATACACATTTTACATATATGTCATATGATGTTTTTATATATATATGATGTGTTATTTATATATTGTGATATACATTATATACATAATATGATATATTATATATTGTGATATATATATGGTTCCCCCTTTCATGGCCGATGTTTTAAGAATCTCAGTAGATGCTTGAAATCACAGATCATACTGAACCCTATATATACTGTTTTTTCCTACACATACATATTTATGAGAAAGTTTAATTTATAAATTAGACACAGCAAAAGATGAACAACAATGACTAATAATAAAGCAGAATAATTATGACAATGGACTATAATAAAGCATGTGATTGTGGTCTCTCCCTCAAAATATTTTACTACACTGTGCTCCCCCTTCTTCTTGTGATGATGTGAGATCATGAAATGCCTTCGTGATGAGATGAAGTGAGGACAGTTACACAGGCATTGTGATGTAGCGTTGGCCTACTATTGACCTTCTGACAATACATCAGAAGGAGAATCATCTGATACGGGACTGTGGCTGACCACTGGTAACTGAAACTGCAGAAAGTGAAACCACACATTAGGGAAGATTATGTATATGTACAAAACACACAAGGAAATAAAACACAGTAAGTGAGAATCAGAAGAAAGAAACAAAAACTTTACACTCCCAAGCATTAGCCTTTGGACATACCAGCAACAGGATATAAACGGTAACAGACTATAAAATAACTATGTATAAAATATTCAATGGGATAAGAGATGGAATTCAAAAAATAACCAAGTAAGAAGGGATTACCATTATTGACCAGGAAGGTTAAAACAAACAAAATTACAAATATAAGCAGAAGTCTTAGAATTGGAAAAAATAGTTAATGAAATGTAAAACACAGTGAATGGACTAAACAGCAGACACACCTGAAGACAAAAACAGTGAGCTGGATGGGACGCCTGGGTGGTTCAGTCAGTTGAGCAACTGACTCTTGATTTCAACTCAGGTCATGATCTCAGGGTCCTGAGATCAAACCCCAGGTCAGGCTCTGGCTCAGTGGGGAATCTGCTTAAGATTTTCTCTCTCTCCCTCTTCCTATGCTCCTTCCCCTGCTCTCTCTCTCTCTCTCAAATAAATAAATAAATCTTTTTTTAAAAATGGTGAGCTGGAAATGGATTTGAAAAAGTCAGACAAAATTCACAAAGAGAATAGTAAAGAGACCCTTAATATAAATAATCTACCAAAATTCTGCATAAATCTTCATGATGAACAGTGAAAAGTTACAAGCATTCCTTCTATGATTGGGAGCATGATAAGGATACTACTAATTATCACTACTTCCATTCAACATTGAATAGGAGATTCTCCACTATGGTGTGAAAAAAGAAATAAAAAGTGTGTGAAATTGAAAAGAAATCATTGCATATGATGACTGACTACAAGAAATTCCAAAACAAAAACTCTACAGATCCAAAGACAAATTATTAAAATTTGTATAAGATTTAGCAAGACAACTCAATAAAAGAGCAGTTTATACAAATCAACTTCATTGTGATATATCAGAAATGAATATTTATAAATTAGCATTCAAAATGATATCATTTACAACAGTATGAAAATAATAATTTTTTAATTAAAGATCATTGATAGATGTTGTAGAAGGAGATATAGAGAAATGCATTAATCATTGAGATAAAAACTCATTTTAGAAAAATGTGAATAATTGTGATATTGTGATTCATAAGAAATACATATTTGATCCTCCCTGCTTGTGGCATTGAGCTCCTAAAAATCAATGGAATTTCCTAAGTGATGAGAGCTATGAAGGTGTATTTCATTAGAGGTGAGGGTTTTTTTCAAGTTTTTCTTTTAATTCCCATTAGTTAACATATGTGTGATACTAGTTTTGGGAGTAGGATTTAGTGATTCATCACTTACATATAACACCCAGTGCTCATCACAACAAATGCCCTCCTTAATGTCCATCATCCATGTAACCCATCCCCCTGTCCACCTCCCCTCCAGCAACCCTCAGTTTCTTCTCTGTAGTTAAGAGTATGTTTTATGGTTTGCCTCTCTCTCTCTTTTTCCCCTCTATGTTCATCTTTTTCATTTCTTAAATTCCACATATGAGTGAAGTCATATGGTATTTGTCTTTCTTTGACTTATTTTGCTTAGCATACTACTCTCTAGCTCCATCCACGTCCTTGCAAATGGCAAGATTTAATCCTTTTTGAAGGCTGATAATATTCCATTATATAGATAGATAGATATAATATATAGATATAGATATAATAGATATATCTATTATATAGATAGAAAGATATATCACCTCTTCTTTATCCATTCATCAGTATTTCTGTATCTTTTGGCTAAATACCTAGTAGTGCAATTTCTGGGTAGTTCTATTTTTATTTTTGAGGAACCTCCATACTGTTTTCCAGAGTGGCTGCACCAGTTTGCATTCCCCCCAACAGAGTAGGAGGGTTCCCCTTTTTCCCCATCCTTGTCAACACCTGTTGTTTCCTGTGTTGTTAGTTTTAGCCATTCTGACTGGTGTGAGGTGATACTTCATTGTAGTTTTTATTTGTATTTCCCTGATGACTAATGATGTTGAGCATCTTTTCATGTATCTGTTAGCCATCTGTATGTCTTCTTTGAAAAAAATGTCTATTCATGTCTTCTGCCTATTTCTTAACTGGATTATTTGTTTTTCAGGTGTTGAGTCTGGTAAGTTCTTTACAGACTTTGGATAGTAACCCTTTATCAGATATGTCATTTGCAAATATTTTCTCCTATTATAAAGGTTGCCTTTTAGTTTTGTTGATTGTTTCTTTTGCTGTGCAGAAGCTTTTTATCTTGATGAAGTCCCAATGTTCATTTTTGCTTTTCTTTCTCTTACCTCCAGAGACATGTCTAGGAAGAAGTTGCTATGGCTGATGTCAAAGTGGTTGCTACCAGTGTTTTCCTCTAAGATTTTGATGATTTCCTGTCTCATATTTAGGTCTTTTATCCATTTTGAATTTTTTTGTATGTATGGTATAAGAAAGTGGTCCAATGTCATTCTTCTGCATGTTGCTGCCCAGTTTTCCCAACACCATTTGTTGAAGAGGCTGTCTTTTTCTCCATTGAATATTCTGTCCTGCTTTGTTGAAGACCACTGCAAAAACCATAAGATACTTAGGAATAAACCTAAACAAAGAGGTAAAAGATCTGCACTCTGAAAACTATTCAGCACTTATGAAAGAAATTGAAGATGACACAAAGAAATGGAAAAACATTCCATGCTCATGGATTGAAAGAACAAATATTGTTAAAATATCTATACTACCCAAAGCAATCTACACATTTAATGCAATTCCCATCAAAATACCACCAGTGTTTTCCATAGAGCTAGAACAAACAATGCTAAAATGTGTATGGAAGCACAAAAGACCCCAAATAGCCAAAGCAACCTTGAAAAAGAAAAGCAAAGCTAGAAGCATCACAATTCTAGACTTAAAGCTTTACTGCAAAGCTGTAGTCATCAACACAGTATGGTACTGGCACCAAAAAAATAACAATAACACTAATAAGACACTTAGATAAATGGAACAGAATATAAAACCCAGAGACGGACCCACAATTATATGGTGACGGAGGTGACTTTGGGAAAGCCCTTAGGTCACCTAAGGATGGTGACTGGTTGCTAGGGGAACCAACCAAGAGATTACAGGGTTAGAACTTTCAGTTCCACCACAGCTCCCCACCCCCCACCTCCAGGAATGGGAGAGAGGCTGGAAATTGAATTGCTCATCAATGTCAATGATTTAATCAGTTATGCTTCTGTGATGAAGCCTCAGTAAAAACCCAAAGGGAAGTGTTTGGAGAGCTTCTGGGTTGGGGAACATGTGCAGATTTGGAGAGAGTGGCATGCTCAGAAATAGCATGGAAGCTCCAAGCTCCTTCTCACATACCTTGCCCTATGCATCTCTTCTATGAGACTGTTCCTGAGTTATATCCTTTTAAAACAAACCCATGATTCATTCAGTAGGTAAAATGTTCCTCAGTTCTGTGAGCAATTCTAGCAAATTAATCAAACTCAAGGAGAAGATTGTTAGAATCTCTGATTGATAGCCAGCAGGTCAGGAGCACAGGTAATAACATGGGCTTGTAAGTAGCATCTGACGTTGGGGGTGGGGGAGGGACAGTCTTGTAGGACTAAACCCTTAACCTGTGAGATCTGACACTACGTCCAGGTAGATTGTGTCAGAATTGGGTTGAATTGTAGGGCCCAGCTGGTGTAGCAGAGAATTCCTTAGATGTTCAGGGAGCCCCCTCCTACATTCCAACTGGGTACAGACTTTTATGTTTATATTGATTTAATGAAATTTCAATACAATTTCAAAGAGGGTTCTTTTTTTTTTTTTCAAGAAAATCAGCATGTTGAATATCAAAACTGATATGGCAGAGAAAATTTCAAGAATAACCAAGATATTTCTGTGCAGAAACTATATTAGGCATTCACACTAATTGGATTATTTCTATTATAAATCTATAATATTTAGGGCAGGATCATTTTGGTACAGGTATTTTTTTTTTTACACTGGAACAATGGAACAAATCTGGAGCCAGAAACAAACACAGGAATAACTAGGAGATTTAACATTTACACTTGTTCTTCCTAGTGTTTGACAAGTTCCTCTCACTTTCTTCAGGTCTTTACTTAAATGTCACTTCTCAGTAGGGACTCTTCTCTGGCTACCCTATCAAAATTTCAATCCCCAAATACCTATCTGTATTGCTTGTAGGAAACAGAATATTAAAGTTTCTTTCAAGTATAGGTTGCAATAACCATCAAGAACTTAACTAAGCAATGTATTGGAAGCATAATGCAGTATTTACATAATGCAAGCCAAGTTGAACAACCAGGACCAGAAGCAATCATTTGTAAATCTTTCCTTTGGAATAGTGATTAATAAAGTCAGTCATTAATCACCTTCTCTTTCAAATGCTCCATTTTTTTTTTCTGTTTTTTTAGCTGTTCCTCTCCGCTTCACCTGCAATTCTCACTCCAACTTCCAAAGCTGTACATAAATTGTAATCCTACCTCACTGGCAGAACTGCTTCCCCTTGCCCCTTGGTGTATCCAAATCTGACCCCTCCACCCAAACACTAGCTTCAGAGGTCCCTTCTTTCTCATCAACCCTTGATTATACCCCATTGTCTCCAAAAAGCCAGGGACCGAGATGGCTCTTTCCCCAGCCTCATTCCAGGATTTCAATGCCACATGACACTCTCTGCATTTGAAATGGTTGGTTGCTTTGTTCTGCTTGGTTTTTGCCTTTCCGGGATGCACCTGGATTCTACCTTCTGCAATTTTGTAGTGCTTTTGAGTCCTAATCTCCCTACCTGGTTCACTTAGCTTTCCCCTAGTCACCAATTCTCCAGTTCCCTGATGTCAGCCCTTCATATGCTAGCATTTCACTTATTTATTATTTAATTAACACACGCATGCATAAATGGCACAAAATAAGCACCCAAAGGACGCCTGGGTGGCTCAGTCAGTTAAGCGTCTGCCTTCAGCTCAGGTCATCATCACGGAGTCCTAGGATCAAGCCCTGCATCAGGCTCTCTGCTCAGTGGAGAGTCCGCTTCTCCCTCTCCCTCTGCTGCTCTCTGTCTCTGTCTCTCTCCCTCTCTCTCTGTCTGTCAGATAAATAAATCTTTAAAAAGTAAAAAACATATATATATATATATATATATATATATATATATATATATATATATATATATACCTGATAATCATCCACTGAATAAGTGAATAAGAGCAAATGTCCCATTTTCCACATGTACAGGCTGGAGGTCAGGAACCAATTTACTCTGTATTTTTCTCTGCACCTAATGCAGTGCTAAGTATATAACAAATACCCCTAAAGATTATTGGATTAAATAAATATTATGATTCTGTTTATGTGGGAGTGAATGAATCTGTTTGCATAAGACAGTATGTGGGAGAGGGAGAAACAAAGGCCCATAAAGACAGGAAGAGTTACTTGTTCACCCTTGGAGAAGCCAATACAACATTCAAAGAGAAGCTTCTCCTAGATGAAGATTAAATGTTAGCATACTAGGGATTGACTTTACGTTTTCTTTTCTAAGCCATTTAGATGAAAAAGCTAATATTTCACTTATCAAAATTTAGATTTATATTTAACTTTTGAATATCGGTAGCTTTTAGATCTAATTTATTTCCTATTTCTTTGTCTCTTTTCAATTTGTCTATTTCAGAATAACATCTCCCATAAAGTTAGAGTTTTGATCTTGCTTTTATCATCTGAAAATTAAACTTTAATATAACTGAGCATCATGTGCAAATATTTGTGTTATTTTCTATGTGAATAGCAGACATTTCTGTAGGAGAAAGCTATCCTCTGACAAATCAGTGAAAGGCACAAAGGAGGATAAAGAGACAGGACATGTCACAAATGATCCTTCAGGGCTACGTCATGTCTGTAGGTTTGAAGAGGCGAGTCGAGGGCCCTCACCACTGTCCACCAAAGCAGTGAGGCCCACTCCTCGCCAGGTCAGACACACAAGCCCCTCTGCAAGGATCCCTCTGTACAACCTGTCAAAGGCACCTCACCTCACTGGACAGCCGCTCTCTTTGTCAGCATTAGGCAGCCTCTGGAAGGAAAGCTGGACCTTTCCTTCTTCACTTCCCTTTTCTCAGTCAATACCAAACACGAGAATGGCAAAGCCCAGACTATTCCTTGCAGATCTGACCCCGACCTACAGAACTCCCAGAACCACTTGTCTTGCCCAGGTAATAACAGTGTCCTGTGATACAGCTGAGAGGGGAACGCTGACGGCCTCTGACAACATGACAAGCAGCAAGACTTTTCCTTGTTGAGTTCTTCTCCAGCTTTGGCACATCTATAAAACTTATACCTTCACGCTGCCCATATAGAACAGACACTCAAGTGCTTTTGTTGAACGAATGAAAACATTCACACGGTGGAATTTTGAATAAGAAGAGATGTGTATACAAATAGTCTACGTCCAGGATTTGGTAGGAAAAGGAGATAATTAATCAGTTAGTGCTCACTGCTCAGCCAGCCGGGAGGGGGTCGGGGGGGAGTGTGTGGTCACTCTGCTAAAGCAACAACAGGAAAAGACAAGTAGTTTCTATTTTGGCATAAATGGCATATTACTTTCTGGTTGGTTGGTCAAACGCCCTACATTTCTTTTCTTAACATTTTCTTGAACACATTGTATTTTTCACATTTAATAGTGTCAAGACTTTTCACAGTAGGGTTTACATTTGATTTTGCCACACTCTTAGACAATTCCTAAGGCAGCCTATAATTCCAATCCATTAGGCTAATGGATAGCAGTTGCTGTGAGCAGTGGGCATGTCATCTTTTGATAATGAAGTCTAGTAAGACATAAAATATAAAAATAAATAAACTGAAGGAAAGACTACATCTAGCCAACATGGTTATTTTCTTTTTTGCCTTATTAAAGGCTAGTAAGTAGGCAGAGTTAATAGAACTTGTACGAATACATATACCTATGATCAAGTGCATGATAAAATGTTGGAAAAATTATGTTAGATTTTTGTTTGGGAAGTCTTGGTTAATTGATATATTTTATTCCTTTTCTTTTAATTTTTATTTAAAAAAACATTATTATTACATGCCTTTGCTCATTTATTACACCATTTATCAGTATAGATTTTTTTTCAAGTGGGTATTAATTGACCACATTCTTGAGGCTTTCTGGGTGTAAGAAACTGCTTATGGGGGAAGCTGACCTGCCATGAAAGTAAAACATCACCGAAGGGAGTTGGTATCTTTAATTTCTCTGAATTGTGGGAAAGCAAATATGTTTTCTTAAATCAATTTCATGGAGTTAAAAAAGGGAATTTTATGTTCTCATAACACACCTGGCTTCTCTGCTCAGAACACTGAAATTCTACCCCTTGGGAAAAGACTGGAGAGGAAATGTGGAACACAAAATCCACCTGATCTAGTCTAATAATGAACTATTTTACTAGTAATTAATGACTTTTGTTTTGCTCATGTCACCTGTATTAGAATCTGAATTCCTTCAAAGAAATACTCCCTTCTCCTGTTTCCATAAAAATGGTGCTGCTAAAATATATTGCTTATCCCTCATATCTGGAAGTGTCTTCATAGTTAATAAATAGGGAACATCCTTTTTGATGTTTATTCTGAACAGTGTCCCTCTAAAAGTGCTTTTCTTCATGTCCAATCACTGTCAGTGCATACTTGGTTGATGAAAAAGTAGTTTGTAAAAGAAAGGTGAGGAAGGAAGGAAAGGGAAGGAAAGAAAAAAAGGATGGGGAAAAGAGGGAAGGAGAGAAGAGCGGAAGAGAGGATAGGGGCAGGGAGGGGAAGAGAGGAGGCATTGCTCTCCAAAGGAAAGAGCATGTGAACACGGTGATTTTGACCCAAGACTTGTTTGCATCTACAGGATACCCCAGTCTGGAGCAGTGAGGGAAAATGCGAGAAATTTCGGTAAATAAAGCCTTAGAACCAGAGCCTTAGTGGCATTTGTCCTCGTCTAAAGGAAGAAGGGGATGCCTTTGTTACAAGGTGTCTGTGAGTGAGTCTGTCTCTACAGTGAAGTGTTTAGGTGTTGAGACACTGTGAGTCTATCCTCTCTGCCCACCAGCTTAGGAATGCACATTGATGAGAAGTTTATTCCATACCAGGTTCATGAAGGAAAAGCTTTGGGTGTGTGCTAAGAAGGATGTCAGAAATGCCTCCATCATGACCACCATAGATGGGCAATGCTGAGGGAGATGTGTGAACACCGGAAAAGGGCTTCCATGACATACACATGCTGCTCAACACCATGGACCATCTTCCCTCCTAGGGCAGTGACACATTTGTGAAGGTTCTCGCTAGTTCCAGGACAGGGAACAGAAAGAGCTTCAGGGTACAGCAGAACTAGGAGGCTACCAGCAGAAGGGGTAGCCAGTAACACTGGTGGTGGGAGCTCAGGTGAGCCAGCTTGGCCAGTCATCTGGCTGGACAACCAGGTGACCCACATAGATGCCTTTTCCCACAGCAGCTCTAGGTTGCCATTCCTCTCCTATCTCTTACACAGAGGTCAAATATGAGCTCGCCCTTGCTGTGCAGTTTCGAGGGAGGGGAGACAGGGATGAGAACCCTTATCCACAATGCTATCTGGATCTGCCCCTAGTGTTACATACCAGAGAAGAAAGACCCCCATGGGGCTGAGCAGAAAAGACCCATAGAGCACTTTCAACTTCTTCTGAGGGCAAATGATCAGAAGGCACTGGTGAAAATGAGGGACACTCCAGAGGAGAAGATTTAAGGCGGGAGTTTGGCTTAATGTATGCCTGGTCCTTCTCATTCCAAATGGCATGTGCAGTCACCCCAAGCAGGAGACAGTAAGTCTAGGGGGGAGCTGGGGTGCACCTTTTCACCCGGCTGCATTGTGTGACCACCCTGCAACTTCTGACCAGGCCTCTTTTAGAATCACAGGACAGTTCTTGGAATTTTTTAGGGATTTTAAAATAATGTACATCAGAAACAGGGTGCTTTCTCCCAAGGAGCCAGTCTAGAGGCATGAGGGCTGTCACAACAGATAAAATTGATAAAAGATGGACTAGGATTTTCATGCTTTTACCTAAATGTTTTAACAGTGTAGGGGCATTTATTGTCAATCATTCACCCTTCTTTCAAATTCTTCTCAATATTGCAAATAAAGGATAATTCTCATTCAGTGGGCTTCTAGGAGAAGCTAATGCCCATATTAAAATTAAAAAATTGGTGACTCTGTCTGCAGGAAGCAGGTAGCTTTTTCTAAAAAATCTTTTGATTTTAATATAGCTAATATTCAGAACTTTCTACATAATCCTTAAAAATAGCTTAAGCATTTCAATGAAAGTTGGACTTTTTAATACCAAACTTGATCCAATTATCTTTTGCTATGAATCTAAGTAGCACAAATATAAAACTGTAATACTAGTTAGCACTGACACTGAAAAAATTATAAATCTTTGATAAATTGACTTTTAGTTTTCAGCAAAGAATCTTCAAGGATATGTTTAATAAAATTATAACAGAACTCTTTGAATAGCATGTCTAATTATGAGGAATCATTTAGTTGACTTAATTTGAAGTGGATTTATTACAAATATTGATTTCCTTTTATTATATTTAAAATTAAAATGATCAAATAATAAAGTCACTTTTATATACACAGTAACAATTTCTAATCTTTTAATTATGTTGTCATAAATCCCTTTTAATGAAAATAGGGTCCAATAGAGCAAGATTTCATCTATATTTCAAGTATGCTCTAAGATGACATAGAGAACTCTGAATCTCTTAAATATGCTCTTCTTTAGATAACAACCAAATTATTAAGAGGCTAATGATTTTTCAGAAACAATGAAACTAAATTTAAAAAATATTTTTCCAACCAACATGAATTTATTTATTTATTTTTAAAGATTTTATTTATTTATTTGTCAGAGAGAAAGAGAGAAAGCACAAGCAGGGGGAGTGGCAGGCAGAGGGAAAAGCAGGCTCCCCGCTGAGGAAGGAGCCTGATGCGGAGCTGAGCAGGGAGACCTATGCAGGACTGGATCCCAGGACCCTGACATCATGACCTGAGCCAAAAGCGGACACTTAACCAACTGAGTCACCCAGGTGTCCCTAACCAACGTGAATTTATACTATGAACTGAAGCATCCATGAAATTACAGTTTAAAAACCATGTTAAAATATTACAGAGTTGATTGACATCAGAGTCATTTAACAATTTAAAATACTCTCTTGAAAAAGGATTCTAAAATCATCTCTACTGAGAGATACTGATCAGAAAAAGAAGATTGCCGCCTATGAATAAAACTTGTTCGGAAATTACAAACACTTGGCATTCTCTTAAATTCCCTAATCTTTAAAATGGAAAATGTGGACTCCATTTTGTGTTATGTCACAAGAGACATGAGCTATAAAAATGGATAAATGTATAGTAGATTGAATTGATCTTCTCAAATAAGCTTAGAACAAGACCTTTGTGTGAACACAAATTATGTAAATCTAAATTTAAATGTACATCATTGTAGGGACCCCTGGGTGGTGCAGTCAATTAAGCGTCCAACTCTTGGTTTTGGCTCAGGTCATGATCACAGTGTCGTGAGATCGAGCCCTGCGTCAAGCGAGAGGAGTCTGGTAAAGTTTCTCTCTCCCTCTCCCTCTGGCCCTCCCTGTGCTCTCTCTCTCTCAAATATATAAATCTTTAAAATAAAATAATAAAATAAAATAATAAATGTATACCATTCCAAGTATGTATTGTTACCTGGTTTTCAGTGAGTCTACTATACATTTCTCTCACTTTCTCCACCTTTGTGAGCAATTCCTCCCTCTTTTCTCTTTTCATTCTTAACATGTTTTCCGTAGGGTCGGGAATCTAGGTATTGCTGCATAGTATAAAACTGGTAAATTTTACTTTAAACTTTATTTCTATATTATCTTAGGCTCATCAAAATCTACCCAAGTTACAATAGACTACCTTTAAAGAATGCCTGTAAGTTGCAGCCTACAACATTCAACAGGGGCATGATCCACCCCTTCTAATATTTTGGGTGAAAGATCACAGGTCTTTATGATGTATATCCACATGAGTTCCCACTTATTTGAAAAACATGTTTTAGGAAAGAGCTAGAAGTTTAAAGTGGGCATACCTTTCTAAGAAACTGCAATTCCATTTATTGACAGTCCAAACATTTATTGTTCTATGTTAATTAGGAGGCAAAGGTAAGATTTCCAATGTAAGATATTTTTGTGTGTACACAAAATTTTCATTTAAGCCTTGTACCCTGAGAGAAATTATGTATAGTCAAAGACAACATCTGATTTGAAAATAAACACTTTTAAAATTAAAAGGTACTTTTTTACTTCTCAGCCTGTGTCTATAACAATTTATGTGAGACTCTTAAGACAATCCAGTCTTCTCCAAACACACTTATCCATTATGGTGAGGGAGGACAGCACCTTCTCGTGGAATCTATAAATAAATGTATGTCTCAGGCTTGTAACTGAGATAATGTAACATTTCAAAAATGTCTTTGTCCCCAAAATGCCCTGCCAATAGGATACACCCTGCTGTTAAAAGTTATCATGCTTCCCCACATCCTTTCATAACTTACTGGGTAGGCTTGGCACAAAGGTTACAACTTAAGCTAAAAATCTGTCAAAACAAAGAATAGCTAATGGGCATCTCTAAGGCTGATGTAAAAAAATGGAACATGTGCCAACAAGAATGAAATGTATGCTATATAGATGCTTGTTCAGAAAATAGGTACATCTGTGTTTACTGAACTGAACACATCTTTCTGTGCAACCATTTATTTGCCAGATATAGTGCAAGGTGCTTTGGATCCATAGGGGAAGACATTGTCCCTGCCTCAAGGACAAAAATAGCAATAGTTAATGTTGCCATGCTCTCCATGACCAGGCACTCTTCCAAATGTTTTCATATATGAACTAATGTTAACTAATCCTCACAACAATATTATGCAGTAGGTGAACTACTATACATTTTTCTAGGTGGGAAAACTGAGGTACAGAAAGCTTATTTTTATTTTATTTGGCCACACAATGTTTCATTGGCTTCAGTTACAACGCAGCGGTTCAACTTCTCTATACATTATGCTAAGCTTTCCACAGGTGTAGCTCCCATCTGTCACCATGCAACTCTCCTACAGTATCATTGGCTGTATTCCCTGTGCTGTGCCTTTTATTCTGGCGACTTATTCATTCCATAACTGGAGGCCTGCATCTTCCACCACCCTTCATTCCTTTTGCCCATCCCCCACTCAGTTTCGACCCAAGACAGTCCAATCTGGAGTCTCCACTTTACCCACTCCCCCGTCCTGCTTCTTTTGAAACATACATGTAAATGTGCAGTCCCAATATGGTGACACAGGTATTATCAATACAGATCAGAAGACTTCTGGCTGCGCTGCAGACAAGATGACTAGGAAGGGGAGCGCACCAAGGAAGGATTCCCTTAGACGGTAATGCTTGAGCTCAGCCTTGAAGGAGCTGGAAGAGGTCCTTCACTGGGTGGGCCAGGACAGCACAGCCCTTCCTGGCAAACAGAAGAATATCTGCAGTGGTGCTGAACATTTTGCCAAATCACAGCACTCCCTACAGTGACTGAACTCGAGATTTCATCCATTTTAGAAAAAGTAGTAAGTAGGATGTTTTTATTCATACTGTTGCTGTTTATTCTGCATTGAGCTGAATGACGAGGTATTCCAAAAGTATAGGAGCGACAACTGAATTCTCTCTCATCACCTTTTACAACGAGGAATCCCCCAAAATCAAAGAAGTATAACTAAGAAAAAAAAATCTCCCATTTGTCTATATATGCTTCTTGGTGTGTTATTTCTGGGCAACATTCTTTAATAAACATTGACTCACCTCAGGCACAAACTACCTCAGCTTGAGCCAAAAGGAGTGAGGTTGGCAAAGCAGAGGGTGCTCCTCTCTCTTAATGAGCAGGAAGTAAAATTATTTGGCTACTCCTGTGACTCTTGTCCTGTCTCCTGAGTAACCACCTAGGAACAGAACTGCAGCTCAATACTATCACTTCTCTTTGGGAGTCCAACTCCACAGCAAACTCTTGCCTAAAGTGAATCTCATATTAGTTCTCCACCAGGAACAGAATCTGATCAAGCAAAATGCTGGATGCCTTACTAGTTCTTTCTAGCATATTCCTCTGAAGCTTTATTCTTTAAAGATCCACTGAAAGAGGGGTGCCTGGGTGGCTCAGTTGTTAAGCGTCTGCCTTCGGCTCAGGTCATGATCCCAGGGTCCTGGGATCGAGCCCCACATCGGGCTCCCTGCTCGGCGGGAAGCCTGCTTCTCCCTCTCCCGCTCCCCCTGCTTGTGTTCCCTCTCTCACTGTCTCTCTCTCTCTGTCAAATAAATAAATAAAATATTTAAAAAAAAAAAAAGATCCACTGAAAGAAAACTCATGTAGGAATATCATCAGGCAATGTGGACCTTAAGAGAGGATGCACATGCTGCAGATAGAACTGATATAATCCATTTCTAGACTAATTTGACATCTACTGAACTTGAAAATGTATATAGGTTATCCAGGTATTTCACTCTAGGTATAAACCCTAAAGCAGCTTCCAGGAGCTTGTGCATAAGGACACTTTCACAAAGCATTTTATCACAACTTGATGATAATATAATAAAAACATCCATCAATATAAGAATGGATGAATACAATGTACTATGTTTACATAATAATATACAGTTCAAATGGATAAAACAAATCTATATGTATAGACATACATAGGTATCCTAGTTATGATATTGGGCAAAAAGTCTATTTTCAGTCTGAAGGCATTTATGAGAATTAAAAAGCAGGGTTTTTATTATTTATGAATACATATACACCATATATATACACATGTACCTTAAAATTTCTTGAAATATGAGAAGACAGAATATGATGATGGACACCAAATTCAAAGTAGTGTTTGCTTTTGGGGAAGGAGGTGAGAAGTCTGAATGAGAGGAGAACAAAGAGGATTTCAAATGTTATCTGTAATGTTTTGTTTCTTATAAAATTATTCTGAACTAAATATGATCAAATGTTGGCATTGATCACGTTGAGTTTGTGGGTGCCTGTACGTTATCTTATATAACTGTCTTTCATTTCAGAATTGAAAAGAAAAAGGAAACAGCCCAGTTTGAGATGATGTTGGAGGTCTGGAATGGAGGGCTTGTGTTGCTAACGTCAACAGTCATCTTGTCAATTTTCTTCTTTGAACTTAAATTCCATTGTCCTCTATTTGTCTTTAATTCTGCATTGACTGACCCAGTGTTCTTTTTTCTTTAGGGTACTTGTAAGCATTATGAGTATAAAGAATTAGCAAAGAAAGAATGTGCTTGTTTTTGTTTGTTTGTTTTGTTTGCTCTTTTATTACCATAGATCTTGCCCTTCGCCATAACCTGACGATTGATTTTTGTAACACAACCCTTTTATGAATCTTTTAGGATGGATGCTCCATGTTCTTCCTATCCAATTGATCTCCCTCACTCTAGAACGTTGAACCTTGTTTGTTTTATTTAGAATAACTCAGCTAACACAATATGGCTAAAAAGCTCTGATTGAGGGGCACCTGTGTTGCTCAGTCAGTTAAGCATCTGCCTTCAGCTCAGGTCATGATCCCAGGGTCCTGGGATCGAGTCCCGTATCAGGCTCCTTGCTCAGCAGGGAGTCTGCTTCTCCCTCTGCCTGCCACTCCCCCCTGCCTGTGTGCTCTCTCTCTCTCTCTCTGACAAATAAATAAATAAAATCTTTTTTAAAAAGACAGAAAAAAAGCTCTGATTGAGCAGTCATGTTTTAATTCTTGGTGATTAGTTCTATGGAATAAAAAACTAGTGGAGTTGAATTATTTGTGGCTAAGAGTAAAGTGCAGAAAATAAATGAAGGAAAAAAGAGGACAAAAAGAAAGAAACCCTATCATTTAATTATAAATAATTTTTTAAATATCCTATTTGGCGGTCTACTATAAGTTTTGAATAGGTCAGGTGTCATTGGTGCTGAAGCTCACAGTCCATTTTACAGAATGAATGGGTATTAATATGACAACTGGAGGACCAAACACATTTAAGCTTGAGCAGAGCTGCTTTTGGACATTTCAAAGTACTTGCATAGTTTTGATTTGTACTTCCCTGATGATGAAAGACAAATACCATATAATTTCACTCATACATGGAATTTAAGAAACAAAACAGATGAACATAGGGAGAAACAACCAATGTTGTTTCATGAGATAATATCATTAACTCAGAGTTCTAGAAAATAAATTCCACCAAGTTCAATATTTAGTAGATTTCTCTAACCCAGGGTGAGAACTTCTATAATTTCATTTAATTTCCAAAACAATTTCATAGAGTGAGAAAGGCAGAGAGTACAATGACTGTACCCACCTTAAATGTGAGAAAACCAATGCTAAAAAAAAATTAGGTGACTTGGTAATGTACACATATCTGATAGACAAACCTATGGATTAAATTTAGGGCCGATCATTTCTCCATTTTGCCGTGATGAACTTGTAGTAGAAGCAGTCGTATTTAGAATGGTAGCATTAACAATAGTAGCTTCTGTCGTTTCAGCAGCCTGGTTACCAATTTATCTGAAACATGACTATAAGGCAAATGTTACTAATTCTCTATTTTAGAACACCCTTCAGCTTTTTTGTATCACATAGATAACAATGCAGTGGAAAGCAAGCAATCCGCCATGATTATTTCTTGGCAGCTTTACCCAGTCAGTATCACATAAATAAGGAATTTATTTTGATCATAGTATCAGGTAGTTTATTATTTTATGGCTGAAAAACAGATAGCTGAAAGGGGGTTTCGAAATGAAAATTGTGACATTTACTAAGAGAGCAATGATCTCAGAAAGATGCCAGGTGGTGGCTTTTTACCATTCAGACAGATGGAAGACCTACGGTGAAGTTATTTTCTGGCCTGTGGAAAAACAAAACAAAACAAAACAAAATCAGCTGAAGTAATTCATGCTCTTTTCTCGGCCTGCTTTGTGTACAATTAAGTATTAAAAGATTATTTTTCTATTGGGTAAAATTCAGCACCGTGTGTATTGATTTCTTTCGAAGTCACTGTAATTGTCCAAGCCATTTCAAGTTTTTATAGCACCATAATGTCCATTTAAAATGACCAAAAGATGGTAAGGATCCTAGGCAAATTATAAAGGTTTATACCAATAATTTAATAAACTTGCTTTAGCAGAATTTTCTAAAATTGCCTTTTCTATATATACTACAGGCAACACAAATGCTGTAACAATGATATTAATTTCCTTAGGACATTCAACTTATTTGCCTAGGATTTTATTGTTGACCATGTAGCTAAATAGTCAGTTGTAGGAGTCTTTGCATGGTAGCCCCCAAATTTACTATTTTAAGTGGTTCATTGCAACCTATTTTGTTAGCTTTTGCCTATATACCCTGCAGTTATAGTCTGAGAAAAGATAGATAAATGAAAGCGATAGAGATTCACGGCTCACATATTTTAATTATTTGAATTGTAAGTTACAGCTGCTCATAGAAATTGATAGAAATAAGCAATCTCAGTATGCTAAGGGAACTTCAAATAAATGTCAAGAGGAATTCAAAGGTTGTGCTTTCACTCATTTCACAATGGTCAGGTCTCTTTTGATTTCTTACCTTCTAAAAGTGAGTAACTACAGTATCTTCCTAAGTCTTAACAGCTTGGGGGCAGGCCATGGTAGAAAAGGTCCTGGCAGAAGGCTGGCATGTGGTCATGAACAGCCTGTGTGGGCCATATACAGTCCTGGCTCATCTGGCAGAAGGGAATGCATGCAATACTGTGGCCAAAGGTTCCTTTAAAGGGCCATAATCACCTTAGCGTATATTGAGCTTTTCCTGCTCATCTAAGAAGAAATAGGTTTCGGGCACCTGGGTGGCTCAGTTGGTTAAGCGACTGCCTTCGGCTCAGGTCATGATCCTGGAGTCCCGGGATCGAGTCCTGCATTGGGCTCCCTGCTCAGCGGGGAGTCTGCTTCTCCCTCTGACCCTCTTCCCTCGCATGCTCTCTCTCATTCTCTCTCTCAAATAAATAAATAAAATCTTTAAAAAAAAATAGGTTTCTAGGAGTACTCAAAGATATTTCTCCTTCTACATTTCTTAACATTGATCTCTCTTTTCCCCTCTGAGGTTCTAATGTCTAAATTTGATAGTCTAAGATACCCAAAAGTTCTGTCTCTTGTTTCTCCTTGAGAAATGGCAAATACCTTTTCTTTTCATAAGTGATCACCATGTGGATTTGCTTCACTCAAGCACAAAAACTATAATTTAGATTGAAGCTTTTCTTCTGCACTGTGCCTCCCCCCATCTCCCCATTTCCTATGTCTTTAACATTATCCACTGGGGAAAAGATTAAGATCAGTTATAGCCTGATGGAATGACCCTTATTATCACTTTAATATCAGTTTAAATTTAATTTTAAATATAGATATCAAATTTAAATTATTGAATCTTCAATTTAGGATTCCTTATTCTATGCTCAGCTACATTTTAAATATTCAAAATATCTTAAATAAATTTTTAAATTATTTTCTAAAATGAACATAGAACTTTGCCTCATCTATACTTTATTCTTAATTAAACTCATATTTGGGTGAAAAAGAAAGCAAAGTGTATCTTACTCTGTGTTTAATTTTCCTGTTTTATCTTACCACTAAACTTACCTTGCTTTACCCAATCAGAGGCTAATGTATTTCTTATTTAAGAGTCACAATAATATTCTAGAACAACATCCTGATTACTAGTGAGGTTGTGGTTAAGATTCAAAAACAATATTGCCCTGGGGGAAATTTCTGTCTTCTTTTTTAAAACGGAGAATTATCAGACAAGATAGATGTGCTTCTTTGAAAAAATACCCATCAAAGGTTTTCCGGCAGAACTGTTTCCCTGCTGCGTCTTTATTGATCCTTTCAAGCTTCACATCCATGTTGAATGTATTAGAAGGTATTAATGAGAGAAACATGCAGTCTAAAAGAGTTAACAGATTTTTAAGAAGCCTTGAGCTAATCAATTCACCAAATAGAGAAGTGTTACATTTCCAAAACGGTTCTATACGAAATGAGACATTTTAGAAGCAGGATTAAGATATGCACACACAAAAAAGTCTAATATATATATTTTAAACTATGCTTAATGTATGAAATAAGGTTTTATTAATTCAAAATGGAAATAAATATTTCTACAAGAAAATATATGACATGAAATCTAAGGCTTAATAGAATATGTACAGAATTATTAGTAAAGAGAATATAATTTAAATAGATTATAATGGTCACTACCATGAAAAATAATAACATTTGACAATCAATACAAAATTTCAAGCTAGAAAATAAAATAAGATGAAGGCATGTGTTTCTCCTTTCTGGACTTTTGCATTAAGAATATCATTGAAAACTGTGTTCTCGACACCTAAGACTATGATGTGGAAAAAATAAAGATTTAATATGTGGAATACCCATAAAGAACATTTTAGAAAGAAGTTAGGTAATATTAGCAGAAATTATCAATAAGAATTTTCAAACTCAAAAAACAGCCGTAGCAACTACAGGTTGTGAACAGGAGGTTGAAAATCCAGGTTTTGCCTAATGGAGGACGGCTGCAAGGAAACTAAGATGTCAACAGAGGGCTTGGAAGAAGCACTGTGGGTTTCAAAGCATTCACTGAACTATAAAAATGTGCAGAGACTACAAAGCCAAAAACCTAAGTACTCTCAACAAATCAGGTATAGCTGAAATATACTTCAACATAATATAGGCCATATATGACAAGCCTACAACTAAGATCAGACTCAATGGTGAAAAGCTGAGTGCTTTTCCCCTAAGATCAGGAACAAGACAAGGATGCCTACTTCTATCACTTTTATTCAACAGAATACTGGAAGTCCTAGGCCAGAGCAATTAGGCAAGAAAAAAAATAATAAAAGGCATCCAAATCAGAAAGAAAGAAGTAAAATCTATAGAAAACATGATATAACATTTGGAAAATGCTAAAGACTCCACCAAAAATCTGTTAAAACTACTAAATGAATTCAGTAAAGTTGCAGGATACAAAATCAATATGTAAAATCAGCTGTGTTTCCATCTACTAACAATAAACTATTGGAAAGAGAAATTAAGAAAACAATCCTTTTGGGATACCTGGGTGGCTCAGTCGTTAAGTGTCTGCCTTCAGCTCAGGTCATGATCCCAGGGTCCTGGGATCGAGCCCTGCATCGGGCTCCCTGCTCCACAGGAAGCCTGCTTCTCCCTCTCCCACCCACCCTGCTTGTGTTCCCTCTCTCGCTGTCTCTCTCTCTGTCAAATAAATAAATAAAATCTTTAAAAAAAAAAAGAAAGAAAGAAAACAATCCCTTTATAATTGCACCAAAAAGAATAAAATACTTAGGAATAAATTTAAGCAAGAACAAGAAAGATCTGTAGAGTGAAAACGATAAGACATTGATGAAAGAAATTGAAGACATAAGTAAATGGAAAGGTATTCCATGTTCATGAATTGGAAGAATTAATATTGTTAAAATGTCCATATTACCCAAAGTAATCTGCAGGTTCAATACAATCCTTATCAAAAATTCCAATGGCATTTTTCACAGAAATAGAAAAAACAATCTTAAAATTCATATGAAACCACAAAAGACCCCAAATAGCAAAAGTAATCTTAAGAAAGAAGAACAAAGCTGGAGTTACCATACTTCTGATTTTAACTATATTACGAAGATACAGCAATCAAAAAATATATATATATATAGCAATCAAAACAGTATAGTATTGGAATACAAAGAAAAACAGATCAATGGAGCAGAATAGGGAGCCCAGAAATAAACCCATTTATTTATGGTTGATTAATTTTTGACAAAGGAGCCAAGAATATACAATAGGGAAATGATAGTGTCTCAAATAAATGGTGTTGGAAACTGGATACCCACATGTAAAAGAATGAAAACTTGATCCCTATCTTATATCACATGCAAAAATCACCTCAAAACAGATTAAAAACTTGAACATAGACCTGAAACCATAAAACTCCTAAGGAAAGATAGAGTATAAGTTCCTTGACTTTAGTTTGGCAGTGAATTTTTAAATTTGACACCATGTAAATTGCAGCATTATTCATAATAGCCAGGATGTGGAAACAACCTAAGTGTTTATTAACAGATGAATGGATAAAGAAGAGATACACACACACACACACACACACACAGGAACATTATTCCACCATGAGAAAAAAGTAAATTCTGCCATTTGTGATAACATGGATGGAGCTTCAGGGCATCATGCCAAAGTGAGAAAAGCCAGACAGAGAAAGACAAATACTGTATCATATCTATATGTGAAAAGTAATTTATCACCTTTTTAAAAAGCTGAACTAATGAAAACAGAAAGTAGAATGGTGGTTACCAGAAGCTGGAGGGTGGAGGAATTGGGGCGATGTTGTTTAAGGGTGAAGAGTTGCAATTAGTAGATAAATAAGTTCTGGAGCTCTAATTCACAGCATAATGATTATAGCCAACAATATTTTATTATAAACTTTAAAGTTGGTAAAAGTCTAGATCTTAATGGTTTTCATCACACACACCAAAAGAGATAATTATGTGACACAATAGAGTTGTTACCTAATACTATGGTGGTAATCATGTTGCAATATATAAATATATCAAATAACATACCTGAAACTTACATAATATTATATGTCAATTATATCTCCATTTTTAAAATGATAAATAAGGCTTGAGAATCTAATGTGTAACATGGTGACTATATTTGATAACACTGTATTATAAAATTGAAATTGAGAGTAGAATTTAAGTGTTCGCACAAAAAACAAACCACAGTAAATATGTCAGGTAATGGATGTGCTAATTAACTCAATGGAAGAAATCCTTTCACAATTATACATATACCAAATCATCACTTTGTACACTCTAAGTGTATCACAATTTTATTTGTCAATAATACCTCAATAACACTGAAAAATTAACCTATGTAGATTCATATTGTAATTTTGACATAACAAATAAAGAATAGTAGTAGAATGCATAACTAACATGTTAATAAGGAGAAAATATGGGATAATAAAAAATTGAGGAACATTTTATATGAATATTACATTGCTACAAAGAATTAACCATTCAAAAAATAAATGTAAACTCCCTTCCTTCACTCATTAGTACAATAGATATCCTATATAAATTATATATTTGTACAGCAAAATAAAATAATAAATATAAATGAATAAAATATTGAATATTGAATATGGAGCAAGTTCTGAGTAAGATGAAATTAATAGATTTTTAATTAAATACAATCTTTAAACTTTGTACAAATTAATTTTTAAATGTTTACAAAACAAATGAGAAGTTTAAAAGTTATGATTTATTCTTACCTTCAGTGACAAAAAACCTAAATGGATTATGCAAAAATCAATTGAGAATATTTTGAGACAGTTTTACTAGAGCATAAATATACATGGTTAATAAGATTTTCTTTATTATTCTAAAAATAAAAATTAAATCAATGAGTATATTATATAGCCAATTAGAAAATATTAAGAATGGATAATATATAATAACACATATACATGTTTTATAAAGGGTTATGAGGAGAAAGACATTCATATAATTACTAGTACTATACAATAGGATGATTTCTCTGGAAACCAATTTGATATAATATATTTGAAACTAGCAATTCCACTTCTGAAATTCATCTTAAGGAAATAACCAGACATGTACCCCAAAATGATGCTGATATCAATGAGAAATTACTTAAAATAATGAAAAAATTTGAGAAGTTAAATGCTTAGTATCAAGGTACTAGACACATTAACTCTTGCATATTCGTGTAATGCCATATTATGTAGCAGTGTGGGTGTAATTATATCAACCTAGAAAGATAGTATATTGTTTGATGGAAAGCCTCAGTTATTAACTATTTTTAGAGCATATGTCCAGTTTTCAACAAGAATATTTACTTATTTAATTGCATATAACTACACACATTTACATATAAAAATGTATGGGAAGTTATATAGTACATAATAATAATGGAAATTTGCTTAAATATATTGTTTTCTCAATAAAAGTGTATTACTTGCATAAGAAATAATGAAAATGATACCCGCTATCCAGGGTGGAAGCAACTGCAGATTTCAATCTACCTCTCCAAATGTCTTCTTTCTCTGGGGTCCAGCTCCTCACTGTAGGAGGGAAACCCCTCTCCAACAACACCTTCTCCTGTGTCCCTCTAAGCAGTAATCTCTTCTCCATGATCCTCTCAATGGACATGTTTTTATAGTCATTAGCTATTGTTCAGAGTAAACAGTTTACAATTTAAAAATTACATCTTGGTGTGCCTGGGTGGGTCAGTTGGTTATGCCTCCAACTCTTCACTTCAGCTCAGGTCACGATCTCAGGGTCCTAGGATCAAGCCCCAGATCCAGCCTGGACTGAGCCCAAATTGGGCTCCACGCTCAGCATGGAGTCTGCTTGTCTCCCTCTGCTTCCCCCTCCCCAGACCCCCACTCACCCTCCCACCCCCTGTCTCAGGTAAACAAATAAATAAAATCTTTTTTTTTTTAAGAATTACCTCTTTGTTACTCTCACATTACAATAAAACCCTCACCTGTATACGTCATTTCCTCCAGCATCCATGCACACTATACTCAGACTACAAGTACAAGAAAATTTTACAAGACAACTTCACTGTAAGTCTACAGTGAGGTACAGAGATTCCATGATTTTAGGGTTTATGAATATTTTTTTAATGAACTTGTTTCAAAGAATTATTTGAATCATTTTAACAAATGGAGGGAAATTAAGTTTTGTACAAAAAGTTATGAAATCTTCATATTATTTTATCTGGCTTGCATTCATAAAGTTTTGTTACTTCTTCACAGAAGTTATAACTTCCCCAACATGTTTAGCTGATCCTAACATCAAAACTGTTATCATGATTACCTGAAGCAGGGGACTCAGAAACTTATGAAATAATGAATGATAAAAAGAGCACCAGAAGCTAAAGTTGCTAGGAATAATCCATCAATAACTAGTAATCTTGTTAACATGTATCACTTCTGGGGTGCCTGGGTGGCTTAGTCAGTTAAGAGTCTGTCTTCGGATCAGGTCATGATCCCAGAGTCCTGGGATCAAGCCCTGTATGGGACTTCCTGCTCAGTGGGGAGTCTGCTTCTCCCTCTCCCTTTGCCCCTCCCTCCATTCATGCTCTCTCTCTCTCTCTCTCAAATAAATAAATGAAACATCTTTAAATACCTATCATTTCCATCCCCTGACTCAAAATTTACTTCTGAACAAAAGTTAATTAAATTTTTATTGAAAAAAATTGGTTAATACTTTGTTTGCAATGACAGACTAAAGCATGAATCATACGTAAGTGATAATTTTTACACCACATATATCTCATAAATAGGGTTTCTATGTAACCCTACAGATAAATAAGGTTTCTATTTTACATCCCACATATATCTCATAAAAAGTCATTGTATTCCTTCTACTTTAGCATGGAAAAGAGACAAGGAGTAAAATTGCCAGTCAATAAATTCAGACAAAGCTCTTGCCTCCTTTGACCACTTAAAAATCTGCATTAAAGAGAACAAAATTACATGTATAATTGTGCAATTTTGTTGGTCTTATCAAATGTTGACATTTAGTCATTATACATTATTAAACAGCCATATAAAAAACCAATTTAAGGGCGCCTGGGTGGCTCAGATGGTTAAGCGTCTGCCTTCGGCTCAGGTCATGATCCCAGGGTCCTGGGATCGAGTCCCGCATTGGGCTCCCTGCTCCTTGGGAGCCTGCTTCTCCCTCTGCCTTTCTCTCTCGCTCTGTCTCTCATGAATAATAAAAAAAAATCTTTAAAAAAAAAAAAAACAATTTAAGAGAAGTTGAGAAAAATTATCCCGAGAAGAAAAACATTCTGAAGGGGAAACAGATAACCCCTCCCAACAGACCACAGACAAGAATGAGAATGGGTCAAGAGCAGGGAGCCTGTGTTTTAGGAAGGTGGTGCTATGCGCAGTATGAACCGAGGACCAATAAACAAGATTTCTAATAACAGTGGGTGTTACAATTTGGGGAGAAGCCAGAGAACACAGATTCTGAAAAAACAACTTTTCAGACGATTAAGACTGTAGAGAGCTTAATTTAAAAGTTTCTGTGCTTTGCAGTATAAACCATTTCATAATCCCCGTCTGGCTAGAACTGTCTATGCTTTCCAAGGGTGTTTGCATGCATTTCTTTTTATAATCACCCTGTACAGAGATGGGCCACTGAGATCTCAGCTTTTCCACAGCTATAATTAATATTTATCGTTAATATCTCAAAATAAATGCTGTAATCATTTCGTATTAATATATTCACATATGGACATTAATCCTAGTCAATGAAAATATATAAGATGAAACTTGTTGAAGTAATACAGTAAAGCTTGTTTAATAATGCTAAATGACCAGAGAATTATTGGTTTAATGACAATCACGTTATCAAGGCACACATTTTTTTATTTTGATACAATAAATAGTTTCAAATTGCACAGATAATCACTTTTTTTTTTTTTTTTTTTTTTTTTTAGAGAGAGAGCATGAGGGGGGAGGGTCAGAGGGAGCCGAGCGGGGAGCCAGATGCGGGACTCGATCCCGGGACTCCAGGATCCTGACCTGAGCCGAAGGCAGTTGCTTAACCAGCTGAGCCACCCAGGCGCCCCCAGATAATCACTTTTATTTCTACATTAAAAATGAAGAGACCGCAAAAAAATATAGTGGTAATTGTAATACAGAAACTGGAAAAAAGATGACTGGAAACATGAATTTACACATAATACATATTTCAATTTTCTTGTTTATGTATTTTAAGAAATTAAACCTATTACTTCAAGAAAAGATTTATTCATGAATGTGTAGGGAAAGATAACAAAAAATATAAAATAAAATACTAACATTGTGCAAAAATTCACTTAAACGTTATGGTATTAATGATATAGCTGAAATTGAATACTAGGAAATGAGACATTCATTCCATAATCTATAAACTTCATATTTTTAAAGTAACCAGAACAATCAATAAATTAAAACAGAGTATTTTTAAGTAGATAATATTTTTCCAATCAACATAATTACTATTTCTTTTATTCATTTACATATATTATCTACATATGATTTATGCATATTTTACGTACATATATTAGATAGATACAGTTTCTATATAAGTGTGTGATACTGTGTTAATTGTGTGTATGTATATGTGTATGTGTGTGTGTGTGTGTCTGTATGTGGAGAGAGAGAATGGAGAGATTTCTTACTATTAGGTGCTGGACACTGGGTTAATGGCTGTAAGCTGCATCCGAATTGGTAAAGTCAGGTTCAGACACCAGACAAATGAAAGATTTTCCAAGGTTATTAGAAAGATGAAGGACCAGAGTATTGTATATAAACTGATACAATATGAACTTATTTGAAAACACAATTATAGTATGGCTTTTTAGTTATCCTTCACAGCATCGAAAAAGAGTAAGATTTGTTGGACACGATGATGTGTTCCCACACACACTGAGGAGTTGAAGTGAAAAATGTCACATGTAATCACAGAATATGGGACATAATAATTCACATATGACAAAAATATACAAGAGAGTAAGTTGAAAGAAAGGGAAGGAAGGAAGGAAGGAAGGAAAGGGAAGGAAGGAAAGGGAAGGGAAGGAAAGGAAGGAGGGAAGGAAGGAAGGGAAGAAGGGAGGGAAGGAGGGAGGAAGGAAGGGAGGAAAGGAGGGAGGAAGAAGGGGAGGGAAGGAGGGAGGGATGTTAGCACCACACCAGCAAATAGAGGACAGCATTGTGTTTCCAAAGGCAGGAGAAAGTCTTTACTTCCTGACCAAGAGCCCAACCACCACCACCTCCTACACATAAGCAGTTAGGTTTCAGGCCATCGGAGGATGATGAGTAGGTGAACCCGAGGCAGAAGTGACTGAGATTAATTGAGGAGTCAGAAGGAGCATGACTGGGGACACTGAAGGTGGGTCAGGAATGGTGGAGCCCCGGGCTCTGCTCCTGCGCCATGCCCCAGTGGGGAACTCCGGGAGAAGGTGGACACTATGCCACAGTCTGGAGGACAGTAGTCTCTGTAGGAATATCTGGGCTCATTAGACAGGAGTGCAAGTTGGTATGATTGTCAGAAAAGATACCCATTTCTGAGCGGCCTGGGGCATGCTGCCTGGTGATGCAGAAGATGCCACCCCGCAACAGTGTCAGGTGGCAAAAGGAATGACAACAAAGGTGACCATTACTGTGTCTGGGCTCACATGGGCTTTTCTATCAGCATGAGTTCTTGCGTTCTGAGGTTTAAAATTCAAGTGGATTAGATTTCTAAAATCACCACCAGTCTGTGATTGGGCTAATATATTGTCACCGACAGCATTTTTCCTGGAATGACCACTGGAATTACTGCAGTATATTCTTGCTAAAAAATAAAATGTTTGGCCTTGTATCTAGCTAGCCACATTTAAAATAAACTAATTTACTTCAAAATAGACTAGAGCCAAGCGATATTTTAGGGTGTTTATATATGAAAGGGTTGTAGAGATAAGCATGTTGACTACTCAAGTTATTTGTGTATAACATGGCTAGGAAAAAGTTTAATTTTTATTAAAGATCTGAGGAAAAACACTGTTTCAGGGACTTGGAACATTGGAGACATATGATTAAGGATGAATGTCACAGTGATGCTCTGTGGCCAGACAACCAGATTTTGACTTTATAGACACATTTGGAGTGGAAAGGGGACTCTAAGGGCTGCTGATATTGTGATTTTCTGATGTTAAATCCCGACATCTTTAGCATCCCGACACTCCTACAGATATAGCAATTATTACATCCCAAGGTCCTTCTCTCCAGAGTTAGTCCAAAGCATCTTTAGGCAACTTGGCTAATAGAAAAATCTTCTCTACATTAATCTCAAATAATTCTCCTGGAAATTTCCTTCTTTTCCATTCCAGTCTGAAACTGTAAGTCTACAAGGAACAAATCCAATGCCTCCTGCATGTGAAAGCTCTTGGTTTACTGAAGAGGAGCCCTCAAATTCCTCTGTAGTCTTCTCTTCTATGGATTCTGTCTCAATTCCTTTGAGGAGGCTCTTCTGTCATGGTTTTAATTCCCTTTACGATTCTGATCCTCTCTGCTCTGAATATCTTCCAGTTTGTCAATATTTCTCTCAAAGTCTGGTGCTTCAGGCTGAACAAAACGTCCCAGCTGAGTTGCAGCCAAATGAGAGGAAAACAGAGCCATCACTTCCCTCATTCTATACATTGATCAAGAACACCAAGATCAAGTTAACTTTTCGTGGAGGTGTGGATTACTGTGACTCACATCAATGATAGGATTCTCCAGGTACATGTCAATTATTCTTCAGTGTAGCTTTTAAAAAGAAAAAAGAAAATACAAGATAATCTCCCTTAATCTTGTGCTTTGATTAAAAAACAAATGGTTGTCATGCTATCTGGATAGAACTGAATTTTCCAGAAGAAATCTGCACATCTCTAAAATATTCCTTCGTCTATTCCCACTCATAAGGTCACCTTCTCTGAATGCAAAAAGGAAAAAAGCAACTCTAAGACCTACCAAATGTGCAATCCGAGTACCTGTCCTGGAGAAGGGAACTGGCACTAAAATTGGCCACTGAGGGACACAGAATCTCCCCCTCCTTTGTTGTCTCTTTATGACGTCCAGCACATCAGGATTAGCATCTTCAAAGGTGACAAATCCCAGACATAAGAGGCTTTTTCTATATAAGCTGTCCAAAACTCAATTTTACGAGCCAGATATTCATGGAAAATGATATTTGTTTTGCTCTTCTGGAACCGTTCCCCTAACTCATTTGAAGCCCAGAAAAAATAAAAAGATAAAAAGATTTTTTCATCAACAGGAGTAAAAAAAGAGTGGCACTAAAAAGAACTTTAAAAACTATGATTTTACTGAAGCATTACCTCTGTTACAATTAAATGCTTTATCACCATCAGTAAGTGCATGAGGAGCAATGTCAGAAATAAATAAAACTGGTAATATTTACTATCATCTTGCTAATTATTTATGTACATAAAATAAAAAGTATCATTAAGAATAAGCTTGTCATTTGAAGATTTTTTTATTCAAATAAAGTCCCCACAGTAATAGTACCTGGGAGGTATCTGATCTTTTGTCTTTCATGTTAAGATCAGGATCCCCAAATCGTGAAATCAGGCTAGTATTCAAGCAAACAATCATTTTCCTCTAAATGCTACCTAATGAATGTATCCAGTGCTTGACTGAAGCCACTCTGAGCAAATAGTTTAGGATAAAAATTCCTTTTTGTGTGCAGGAGAATTTTCTCAATATGCATTCAACAGTCCAAAGCAGAAATCCTTTCTGATTCAATTCTATTGCTTTGCAAATGTGGTCACTTAATATTTATTAAGTGAATAAGTGTATTGACCAGTGTTTTTCTGCAATGATACTCTTGGTTATGTGACATTTAAAGTACTGTCTCCCATGGACATGCTGGGGGAGCTACAGAGACCTGGAGTAGCAGCTTCATCAAGACCAGATTCTTTATTATGGGCTAATAATGTAATACTTGCGACAAACTTTAGATTTTTCTTAATACACAAACCCATGCCAGTTACTGTTAATCCAGAATTCCTTTGCATGAACCAAATATTATAACTGGAAATGTACTTCAAAGGGTCATTTAATCTAATTCCCTCTCTATCTAGGTAGGAAACCCAGAGGTTGATCGGGAAGCCATAGAACCCAAAATTATTCACCCCAGGCCTCCTGAGGTCTGCTCATTTTCACTACATCACTCTACCACACTCTATAAGGTATAAAAGGTTGAATTAATATAGCATTTTTAATAATAATTACAGAGCCTAAAGCATTAAGAGTCTCTAGTGCATTAAGATTTTTTTTTCCATCGCGTCTTGTTTCTACCCTTGCCTATCCATCATAGAACATTCTCTGATATCCCCCTTTACCTAAATGGCTCCTACTTGTCTTTCAGAACTCAGCTCAAAGGTCATTTCCTCAAGAAAGCCTCCTGACACCCCCATATTCAATTGGACTTCCTTGTTACAGAGTGTCGTTGTCCCAAATCCTTTATATTCATAGCACTTACATCACTTATAACTGCATGTTCTGTGTTCTGTGACTAGCACCTGCCACTCCTATTGGACTCAAAATCCCATTAAATCAGGGATGGAATCTCTGATTTGGCCAGCCATATACTCGAGCTCATAGACCAGCATTCCAGCGCCCATTGGATACTGAACACATATTGTTCATAGTATATACTGCTGGCTGTATGAATCGACCCTCTCGAGCCAACTTATGTAGCAGATCACTAGAGACATAGGTTATCTCTAATCCAGATTTAGAAAATGTTTGAAGGTTTTCATATGGACTACAAGAAAAACCAAAGCTGAAAAATGTCCCTAGTAATTAAAAATCAAAGTTGTTTCCACAGCGTGACCCCCAGGTTGGCTTCCTGCCTCTTTGAACTGTTACACTTTTGCCACAGCGGTCTTGTCACCTCCAGTGTTCACACGGCCGAGAGATCATGGGGAGAACTCAGAGAAACTCAAATGCATCTAAAAAAAGAAAAAAGGAAAACCTAAAGTTGTAAGAATTCATTGCTTCCTCATTCACACTTCACGCTTTTCCCTTCATCTTGCTGCCAACTACTAAAAAAAAGTGTGAGCTCATGGGTTTCTCAAAACACCCTTCTGACGGTAAGCACGTTCCATGATTGTTATTTTCTTTAACAGATTAGTTAGAAAATAATGAAACAATGTCTGAGCTTTTTCTGATTTGTCTGAACTCAGCAATGACTTTGTCTCCTTTTCCTCATTTCATTTCACTCCTTTGAGTCCCACTTCTGTTTTGCTCCACATCTTCACAAGCCTCACGTTCTCCTTCCCAACCTCTCTCCTTGCCTCCCCCAGGGTTTCTTTTTTTTTTAGGTACAAGTGACAAATATATTTCTTTTTATTGTTATTAAAGTTTTCTCCAATGTAGTTCAGTAAATGAAGTATTTTATTTTATTCCACTGTTAGTCATAGTTTGAGCCCTACACACTCCCTTCCCTTTCACCTGAAAGGGAGCTCCTTTGTATGTAGCTACACACTCATCATTAGTAAAGAGATCAGGCTGGAATGTCCACAATAGCCAAACTGTGGAAAAAGCCAAGATGTCCATCGACAGATGAATGGATAAAGAAGATGTGGTATATATATACAATGGAATATTATGCAGCCATCAAAAGGAATGAGATCTTGCCATTTGCAATGACGTGGATGGAACTGGAGGGTATTATGTTGAGTGAAATAAGTCAAACAGAGAAAGACATGTATCATATGATCTCACTGATATGAGGAATTCTTAATCGCAGGAAACAAACTGAGGGTTGCTGGAGTGGGGGGTGGGGTGGGAGGGATGGGGTGACTGGGTGATAGACACTGGGGAGGGTATGTGCTCTGGTAAGCGCTGTGAATTGTGCAAGACTGTTGAATCTCAGATCTGTACCTCTGAAACAAATAATGCAATATATGTTAAGAAAAAAAAAAGAAGAAGAAGAAGAAGGTAGCGGGAGGGGAAGAATGAAGCGGGGGAAATCGGAGGGGTAGACGAACCATGAGAGACGATGGACTCTGAAAAACAAACAGGGTTCTAGAGGGGAGGGGAGTGGGAGGATGGGTTAGCCTGGTGATGGGTATTGAGGAGGGCACATTCTGCATGGAGCACTGGGTGTTATGCACAAACAATGAATCATGGAACACTTCATCTAAAACTAATGATGTAATGTATGGGGATTAACATAAGAATAAAAAAAATAATAATAAACGAAATCTCACTAAAAAAAAAAAAAAGAGATCAGGCTGGATCTGCTCCCAAATCTTCTTCTTAGGATTCAGCTCCTTGTCAGGTTCTCCAGGAAAAGCATCAAAAACAATTCTGTCTCCAGGAACAGACCCATTAGGAGGTGCCAAGATTTCAACCTTCTCAGGTGAACTAGCACACATTACCATTGCTTGAGATATTACTCCCCTCATCTTTGCAGGTTTCAGGTTACAAAGTAAAATCACCATCCGATTTTGCATCTGTCCAAGAGGAACATGATTCACCAGGCCACTGACAACTGTTCTTGGGGCTGTTTCTCCAACATCTACTTCTTCCACATATAAAGAATCTGCATCAGGGTGTTTTCTGGCAGTGATGATACAACCAGCTCGAAGATCCAGACGAGAAACATCTAATGGCTTAGAGTCAGCGCTTCCTGCTACTGACTGCTGTTTTTTCTCCTTTTTCTCGCCTTTCACTTCAATTTTCTCTTTCATCTTCTTTTCTTCTGCTCCTCCTCCTATCTGTTCTTTGGCACCAGAAGTTATAGTTGTTATTGGTCTAGTATCACATTTTCAGAAACTGTGGAATTAGCTTGCAGCAGAGTACCAGATGGAAATGGTATTTGTTTCACTCCATTTTGAATTTCTGCCTGAATTAGCTCTTGTTTCAATTCTTCAATTTCTTTCTTTAATTTAGCATTTTCAACTTGAAGTTTCTTCTCTTCTCTCAAAGTTGCCTGCAAAATTGCTTTCTCCTTAAGAAGAGCAACTTGCTGCTTTAAATAGTCAATAATTTGATCTGCTTCTGCACCCTTCTGTTCCAGTCTCTTCAGAACAGCACCATTAGTTGCCATTTTTGCCAAGAAACGGCAGAAAATCATGAATTGGTGGACAGAGCAACCTGGGGAGCCTCACTCGGGCAGCCTCAGTCCGGAGCAGTCCCCCCAAGGTTTCTTTATGACTTTCTTAAGGCCTTCTTTTCTCATATCTTCTACAGGCATTCAGAAATATTTATTGACGACCTACAACTTCATGTGCAATATTTTCTATATGGATAACATTCCAAAGCTTATTTGCTTTTCTTCCACAATTTACACATTTTCTTATTTCCTTTGTATTTCCAAGTGCTATTTAAACATTTTTCTAAATTGATAGTCATTTTTTTATAATTTACACAACAAAATTCCAGTATTTTAGTTGAATTCATAAAAAGTGCCAGACAACTGGTAATATTATAGATACTTCAAGCCTCCTTAAAATGATTTTTCACACTACTTTGTAAAACTTTCTTACTGTACACAAATGTCCAAATAGTAGTGTTTAGGTCATCTTTCCACCTGTCCTTCTATTGCACATTCACTCTCAAAGTAATATCCTTTTCCTTCCCTTATCCCCATTTCTTGGTACCTTACTCTGCTCAGGCTGCTATAACAAAATACCACAAACTAGGCGGCATATAAACAAATTTATTTCTCATAGTTCTGGAGGCTAGAACATCCCAAATCAAGATGCTGGCACATTCTAGTTCTGGTGAGAGCCAGCTTCTTGGTTCATACACAGACAACTTCTTGCTGTGTCCTCTTACAGCAAAAAGGGCAAGGGATCTCTCTGTGGTCTCTTTCTCAAAAGCATCAATCCCATTCATGAAGACTCCACCCTCATGACCTAATTATGCCCCAAAGATCCCACCTCCTAAAATCACCTCGATTTCAACACATGCATTTTGGAGAGACACGAACATTCAGCCCATAGCACTTGGTCAAAGTCACCTGTCAAAGAAAATGCTGACCTTGCTATGTTACCAAGCAAAACTCTAGAAGTCAGGCGTCTGGATATGGAATTTATTAAAATAGTTTTCATAATTCACCACTTCACTTTTTTGCTTCATAATTTATGTTTTCTTCCTCTAATTCAACAGAAATTTTTCAGAACCTTAAACACCTTTCTAGTTTCCATAGTAGTCTGGGCACTGAAATTTTCCGTTTACCCAACTCTATTTTTCATTCCATTTTCTTTTCCTTTTTAGCCTTTGAACCTGTGATTCTCTCTTTTTTTGAATTTAAATAAAAAGTTAAAAAAATAAAAAATAAAATTATTAAATATTATACTCTGTTCATCTCATTTTTGCACTAATCCCAAATGTGTCATTTCTCTTTTACAAAATCCAAATAATTACCGTATTTTCCTTTTCAATTTTTTGAAAATATTATTTTACTCTTCCTTCTTTTAGTGCTTCTCTCTTGTTAGTACTTTATAATATGAAGTAAAAAATATATTATTAACACTTTCCACATGCTAAGACACATGCTTATCCCAAACTAGTCCCAGACTTTCAAATATGTATTTCCTGTGTGTCCCAAGTTGTTACCAGGTCCCCTGTGGTTGACAGGCAAAATGAATAAGAAGGTAAGTCTATGAAACTCTTCTTAAACTTATACAATTAGAATTCATGAGTCATGTCTACAACTTTCACATAAACTACAGCCAACTCAAAGGTGCTCACCAAAATATTATAGGCTAAGAACAAAGGCTATAGGATCAGAGAGATGGATTTGACTGTTGAGTTACATAATTCTTAATTACATAAAAGCCTAAAATTTATGATAAAAATGAAAACTCTCCCATGATATCTTTCATACAGACTTTTCCTACTTCTTTTTTAAAAGCCTTATGGTTGGACGCCTGGGTGGCTCAGTCGTTAAGCGTCTGCCTTCGGCTCAGTTCATGATCCCAGGGTCCTGGGTTCGAGCCACACTTCAGGGTCCCTGCTCGGCAGGAAGCCTGCTTTTCCCTCTCCCACTCCCCCTGCTTGTATTCCCTCTTTCACTGTGTTTCTCCCTATCAAATAAATAAATAAAATCTTTAAATAAATAAATAAAAATAAAAGCCATATGGTTTAAAATTACCATTTACACAGTGTCTTTCCTTTATCACATTTATTTCCACCAGATTGAGTTGAACCTACTTTAAGGACAGGATACTTGTTTTCTTTTTTTTTTTTTTAAAGATTTTATTTATTTATTTGATAGAGAGAGAGATAGTGAGAGCAGGAACACAAGCAGGAGGAGTGGGGGAGGGAGAAGCAGGCTTCCCGCCGAGCAGGGAGCCCGATGTGGGACTCGATCCCAGGACCCTGGGATCATGACCTGAGCCGAAGGCAGACGCTTAACGACTGAGCCACCCAGGCGCCCCCAGGATACTTGTTTTCTTAAGAGAGTTATAGTCTCTAAGAAATGAGCATACAGATGAAAGAGTTTATTTAAAAATCATTTCATCAAATGTTTTGTAGAAATCTAGGAAATCAAGGCTTTTTACAAAATACGTGCCCTGAGGCTGTTTAAGTGTCAGGATAAGGCCATGGGGCATGACATTTCCAGAGTTGTCCCAGACAGAGAGCAAAGGTTATGAATTGATGTGTACCTTCTATGTTGATGAAGTCTGTCTACCCTTTCTACAGCTCCTGTTAAGTGGTGAGCCAGGGTATTACTGTATTAAGAAGATGGGAATGGAAAACTTGAGACATTACTGTAAATTGGATGTTTAGACATTTTTATGAAAGCCTCATTTATTGAGTGAAACTTGGACTAGCACTTTGCTTGGCCCCCATAAGATGGGGCAATACCTTGTGGCCAACATTTAAATCCAGAGTCAGATAGCTTTTGTTGTCTCCAGTTTTTGTTTATATCAGGATTCCAAAAAGGTCACACATTCCAGGCAGAAGAATTTTAATAATCTTAATAGTGATAATGTCTCACTAAGTTATTCTGACTTAAATGTGAAGATTTTAAAACAGTGGTTGCTCTTGTTACCGCTTTCTTTTCCTTTCTTTTAATTGTGTAAGGGATCACTTTTTTGTTGTATAGATATATCAGTCAGGGTTCCATCAGAGAAACAGAAGTGGTAGAAGACATATAGTAAGGGATTTATTGCTGAGAATTAGCTCACTTGATTTTGGTGGTGGCTAAGCAAATACAAACCCATGGGTCAGGCCATCAGGAAGAGCAGGCTAGGACGTCTGGACATAAGCTGAAGCTGCTGTCACAAGTAGAATTTCTTCTGCTACTGGAAAATCTCAGTTCTATTCTTAAGAACTTTCAATTGATTGAATCAGGACCACCCAGATTATCTATGATATTCTCCTTTACTTAATGCTAATTGATTATAAATGCTAAATGTATCTACAAAATACCTTCACAGTCACACCTAGATTAGTATTTGAATGATTAACTGGGCATATAATCTTCCCAAGATGACCCAAAAGTGATCATCATAATAGGTTATCCATTACCAATTGTCGTAATCGTAAAGCATAAAAAAGCAAACACAAAATAACAAGTGGCAAAAAAATAAGTAAATAAACATTTATTGTTGCTAACAAGTCTACAAGTAGTCTGGGTGATTCTCCTGACCTTGGCTAGGCTCATTTGATATTGGTTGGCCTTGTCTGGGCATCAGCAGGCAGTAGACAAGTTGGTTAGAGGGTTAGAGCATGACAACCTAGGCTAACCTTGGCTGAAATGACTCAGTTCTTCTCCAGATAGTTTCTCATCCTTTAGTAGGTTAGCTAAGGGTTTATTTTCATGGTGGTGGCAAGATCCAAAGAGACAGAAAGAAGGTACACAGCCTCTTGAGTCCTAGATTCAGAACAGACATGTGTCACTTCTGCCACATTCCATTGGCCAAAGTAAATCACAAGGACCACCAAAATCCAAGAGATGAGGAAATAGATGGTACCTCCCAATGGGAGGAACTATAATATTATGTTTTAGAGGGCATGCATTATAAAGAGAGTTTAAAAAATGGATGATTTTTCAATAAATCTACCACATCTAGCCAATAAAAATAAATACGCTAAAAACATCTAAAGATTTCTGAACCATTTGATATGCTGTTTTTATAAAAATTAATATCTTTTTTATATAGATGATAAGAACTTCTAACTTTAAGCTAGTACAAAAATGGACCTAGACTATCATCTATGTTCATATTAATTTGAAGTACAATAATGTATCAGGTCAATTATTTTATCCCGCATATATCAGAAGGCAGGATACAAAAGCCAAGAAAGCAGATGAGTAAAAGTGATCTGTAGTTCAAGTTTTGTATAATGAGGAGTTCAAATAGAAAAAGGAAGAATTGAGTGCATACAAAAAGTGATGGGAATTCTTATATATAAAACAAAACAAACAAACAAATAAACAAAAAAAATTCTGACAGATGTTACGGAAAAAGAACTAGAGGTAGAAGTAGAGTTGAAATGTGTGCATGGAGGCAGACCCCATCTTAACATTGGTGAGGTATAGGGGTGAAAGTACAAGTGAAGTCCTACATACCATATACCTAAATATATAAAATTATAAATAGAGCTAGAAAATTGTTAAGTAAAATACATCCACTCATCTTGTGACTAACCTACAACCTGGAAGGATCAGAGCACCACACCAAAAGAGGCAGCACAGGAAAGACCAGATCACAGTCCCTAGTCTGCCATCTTCTCTCCTTGCCCAGCTTTATCTCGTACCAAGATGGTATGGCCTACATGCATATGACTATGAAATCTCACATGTCCAAGCTCCATTCACTTCTCTACAAACTGCCTTTTGGTCAGACCTTGGGCCTATAAAGAGCAGTATCTTGATGTGAGCCACAGTCAAGAGGAATGACCTAGAGAAGGGACCTGTTTAGATGCTCAAAGCAGAATCAAGGACACCTGAGCAGGGAATTCCAGCATCTTCTGACTCAGCACACAGTCTGGGAAGAAGTAGAGGGGCTCCAGGTGGGCACTGACACTTAGCTGCCCTGAACTCCTAACCCTATCGGGAAGGTGTACACAGAGGAGAAGTAAAACAGGGTCCGATAATGAGGACCCTCTTGCCTGAGACTTAAGATAATGGTATGGTAATGAGGATTTGAAGAATAGAAGTCTGTGGGGTTTAAAATGTAATCTCTGGGTAGTTAAAGGGGCTTAAGAAATATATGTTTAAAGCACCGGGTTGCTGAAATGAAAAGAAGATAAAATTAAGATGAGGCAGGTCAAGACACTGTATGAAACGAGTCTCCAGATGAATCAGTTTTTGGATACTGAAGTGCCCAGGATGAGAGCCAGAGATAGTATGGAGAGAGCTTGACAAGTCAGGTGCCAAAAACTTTGATGAATAAAAAAAAATAATAATAAAGTTCAATAAAGGAGGGAATGAGCAGGGAGGAGGGGCATAAAAACATAACCAAATGGCAGACTTCAGTGAAGGAGCGATTGAGATAAATATGGATGTGAAATTGCTTGGAAGACACTGTGAAAAGCCAAAAAAAGAACAGTGAAACCACCTCCTGGTCCTATAAAGAGCACATGTGAACACAAACGTCCACGATTTAAAGGCTGGAGGAAGAACAAACTTTTAGTTAGGGAAGAAGGTAGAGAAAGCAGAGGATGAGGCAATAGGAGGGAGTAACTTCCTAATGCTCTGAGGTAGTGAAGCCACGACCATTATTCACTATTTCATCCCCAGGGTCAGGTACAGTGACCACAAGCACACTGTACGTACCCAATAAATAATGGCTGAATTTATGGATTACACTTGACAGAAGGAAAAGCTTTCTAGCAGAGCTTCTTTCCAATGATTGCCTTAAATATGGAGACTTGTGTAGACCATTAGAAAAGGAACAACATAAAACATAAGATGACCTTTCAGTTCTCTTCCAAAATTGTGACTCTACCATGCTGATTAGATGAACTGAATTTCAGTGCTCCAATATTTATGACACAAGGGTGCATCATGCATGAAATACAAACCCATATACACATCGCACAAGTATTTTTTAAATTATTCCTGTTGTAATATAAAGTTGAAAAATCCAACTGTTTTTAAGTTATAAAATATCACAGAGCTCCACTAGGATTTTAACATTTGGGGGAAAAAATCAAATAAATGTGACCACCTCCTAATTAATGCAGTTACTAAAAATATCATTAATTAGGAACAATTTTCACATCAACAGAGCAGTCATAACAGTGCTTTTGGAACTACAGTTGCAACCCATTAGTTAGGCATGACTAGAATGTTTTTAACGAAATAAAAGTGAAGCTTCTCATGTACATACCTATCATCTGATTAAAATCTTACGTTGGTTGCATATGACATATGTATCATAGAGATAATTTTTTAAAGTATTTTATCATTTGCTATGTATTTATTTATTGCCCAAACATATATTGAGTGCTTACTGTGCTAACATTTGAAGGAAGACAATCTTAAAAGAGATAGAAAGTTTCCTTACAAAGTTCATAGTTCAGGGGCGCCGGGGTGGCTCAGTTGGTTAAGTGCCTGACTCTTGATTTCAGCTCAGGTCATGATCACAGGGTTGTGAGATCGAACCACACATCGGGCTCTGCACTAGGTGTGGAGTCTGCTCCATTTTCTCTCTCTCTCCTTCTCACTCTGCCCCTCCCCCCTCTCTAAAAAATAATAATAATAACAAAGTTCATAGTCTAAAGGCAAAGGCAAATAATTATGGAAACAATGAAACAGTAAAATAGAAAAATATAAGTTGTCAAGGGAGTTCATAAGTAATTAAAAGGATAAGGAAAAATACTTTAGAGGAGGTATTGATTAAGCTGATACCTAGAGAATGAGTAATAATGAGCTCAGAAAAGAGCTGGGCTAGTAAATTCTATGTTGGAATCTACTACATAGAAAAGGCAAGAAAGATAATATCATGTTAAGAACCTGAAAAAATTCAGGGGCACCTGAGTAGCTCAGCGGTTTAAGAGGCTGCCTTCGGCTCAGGTCAAGATCCCAGGGTCTGAGGATCGAGCCCCGCATTGGGCTCCCTGTTCAGTGGGGAGCCTGCTTCTCCCTCTCCCTCTGACTGCTGCTCTGCCTACTTGTGCTCTCTCTGTATCTCTCTGTCAAATAAATAAATAAAAATCTTTAAAAAAAAAAAAAAAGAAAGAAAGAAACTGAAAGAATTCAACCTAGTTAGAGCATAAAGTATAATGATTAGAGATGAGACAGGGAGGCTAGGCAGGGGCCAGGTTTGCCTGGCTTTATGAACCATACACAGCCATTTGAACCTTCACTGAGGACACTTGGTAGCTGTGAAGGATTATAAGTAGGTTGAGCATGATCATATTTTTATCCTAGCAGGGTGAGGAATGGAAAATAAGAGGAGTAAGACGGGAGGGTAGTTGAAAATTCAGGTGGCAGCCATCCAAGTGAGAAGTGAGGATGATCTAGTCCCAGTTGGTCAGAGTGAGGGTGAGAAAAGCATCACTTAATTGGATAGTGTCACCAGCGCACATGATCCTTGCTGACTGGAGTTAGAAATAGGGGACTGTTTTGTGGCAAATGGATCTGTTCAACACAAATGTAAGTTGACTTGAAAGGCTTGAAAGACATGTGAGTATTTATGGCCACTAGGCAGCTTGAATAAAAGGTCAAGGCCCCAGCAGAGGAATCTGCCCTGAAGATGTGAGTATGTCCACACCTTCAATGAATAAATGGTAACTGGACATTTCCAGGACTTGAATAACCACGAGAAAAGAGAACTGACCAGTGGTCTTTGACTCTACCAGATCCCATGAAAACATTTTAAACTAATATTTTGTTGTTCCCACTTCCCATCCACAAATAAAACACATGGTTAATAAAACCTACCCATTCACAAAATTGGAAAAAATATAATACCATAGTATATTCTAAAGAAGAAATAAAAGAAAAGCACTTTATAATGTAAGGGAAGAATAATGAAGTCTTGATAAGTCTACCCTCTACGTAGGATAGTGTGAACACAGCAACTACAAATGCAGTCTTTTTTTTTTTTATGTTATGTTAGTCACCATACATTACATCATTAGTTTTTAATGTAGTGTTCCATGATTCATTGTTTGCGTGTAACACCCAGTGCTCCATGCAGTATGTGCTCTCTTTAATACCCATCACCAGGCTAACCCATCCCCCCATCGCCCTCCCCTCTAGAACCCTCAGTTTGTTTCTCAGAGTCCATAGTCTCTCATGGTTTGTCTTCCCCTCCAATTTCCCCCCCTCATTTTTCCCTTCCTGCTATCTTCTTTTTTTTTTTTAACATATAATGTATTATTTGTTTCAGAGGTACAGGTCTGTGATTCAACAGTCTTACACAATTCACAGGGCTCACCATAGCACATACCCTCCCCAATATCTATCACCCAGCCACCCCATCCCTCCCACCCCCCACCACTCCAGCAACTCTTAGTTTGTTTCCTGAGATTGAGAATTCTTCGTATCAGTGAGATCATATGATACATGTCTTTTTCTGATTGACTTACTTCAGCATAATACCCTCCAGTTCCATCCACGTCATTGCAAATGGCAAGATTTCATTCCTTTTGATGGCTGCATAATATTCCATTGTATATATATACCACATCTTCTTTATCCATTCATCTGTTGATGGACATCTTGGCTCTTTCCATAGTTTGGCTATTGTGGACATTGCTGCTATAAACATTGGGGTGCACGTACCCTTTCAGATCCCTACATTTGTATCTTTGGGGTAAATACCCAGCGCTCGGCATCAGGGAAATCCAAATCAAAACCTCAATGAGATACCACCTCACACCAGTCAGAATGGCTAAAATTAACAAGTCAGAAAACGACAGATGTTGGCGAGGATGCGGAGAAAGGGGAACCCTCCTACACTGTTGGTGGGAATGCAAACTGGTGCAACCACTCTGGAAAACAGTATGGAGGTTCCTCAGAAAGTTGAAAATTAAGCTACCATATGACCCAGCAATTGCACTACTGGGTATTTACCCCAAACACAGTCTTAATAAGCTATGGTCTATTAGTGATTCAAATTCCCCAAGTGAGTTTGCCCATGGGGATGTGGTTTTCCAGAATGGTGAGGAACTCTTGGGTAAAATCCTGCATTCTACAGTACATACTCTTCCTCAGGCTCCACAGTAGTTTCAATCCTAGAAAGTTCAGGGCATATGAAAAGTGTCCAAACACAACCATCAAATACTTTGTTTAGATTTAATTTTTTTCTTTCCAAGTTTTTATTTAAATTCCAGTTAGTTAACATACAGTGTGATATTAGTCTCAGGTGTACAATTTGGTGATTCAACATTACCATACATCACCCAGTGCTCATCATGAGTGCCCTCCTTATTACCCATCACCTACTTAACCCATCCTCCCATCCCCTGCCAAACTTCCCTCTGATAATCATCAGTTTGCTTTCTATGTTTAAGAGTCTGTTTCTTGTCTTGCCTCTGTGTTTTTCCCCCTATGTTCATTTATTTTGTTTCTTAAATTCCACATTAGTGAAATCATATGGTATTTGTCTTTCTCTGACTGACTTATTTCACTTACCATAATACTTTCTAGCTCCATCCATGTTGTTGCAAATGGCAAGATTTCATTCTTTCATTCTTGTTGATGGTTTAGTAATATTCCATGTATATGTCATATCTCCTTTACCCATTTATCAGTTAACACAGATTTAGATTCAAGGACAACATATTTGTAATTAGATCTTGGAGTTTCCTCCCCCAACACTCACTTATATGTAAATCATGCAGAACTTGGAAAATTATGTGGAACTCAGGAAAGTTCTTCACTCCTCAGGTTTTTAAAGATACCTAGTATTTCTTACCCACCCCTCTTAATTAAGCTAGTAACCCAATACCTCAAACATCTTAACAACTAAGAATGCAGAATCTCAAGAATATTCCAATGGGGAGAAACCCCATTACTGATTTAGGAATTAAAAAAATAGAAGAATAGAGATTTCTAAAAAAAATAGAAAACAAATTTTTAGAGAGATAGGAGGAAAAGAACCCTTAAATTCAGTAAAACCATCTCATTTCTAATCTTATTTGACCCTTAAGCAGCATTTGAAACTAAATTTGACAACACCTGGACTTGGAGAGCTATAAAGAACAGTATAAGGGGAGTCTCTGTGGGTGTACAGAACTGATTTCTGAGTGTTGAAAAATGAAAAATTGATGTAAACAGAAGAGATCCGCCATGTCCAGGAGTGGATTTATTAATTCAAATTTTATTTTTGTGCTGTTAGTCATTTTGTTTCATTCTTTAGATGAGAAAGTTTTCAGCACATATAAATGCTTACATAAAGGTGTCACTAAACAGAGAGAAGTAAATATGCAGGAGAGGGTTAATTTTTTTTTTACCTGAAATGTGACAAGTGATGGATGGAGGTATCCAAAACAGGGGGAAGAGATTCACCTTGTGCAGCCCAAGGGAAGAGGCTGGATTACATATAAATTCAAGTAAGATCTCAAACTTGGTGCCAGGAAGCTGAGTGGTTCTCTTCCAAAGACTGGTACTTACTCAGTGAAGTCAGAGATGCTGAAATACAAGAGAATGAGACAGGAAGTGGAAGGATCTTAAATGTAAGAAGGGAGAAAGTTTGAAGTAGCTCTCGTTGAGTAACGAGAAAAGATGCACAGAGAAATGGATTTTGGAAATGGTGGGAAGCTATCTAAAATGATATTTAGCATTTATTACACTATTTTTGTGCATGTTGAGTGTTGAAAAAAAGTGTTTTGAAAACATTTGGGTCCAAAGAAGTAACATCAAAGGATGTTCCCTGAAAATTCTGAGGAAAAGACTATTTAATTCCACAGGAAAGGAATGAATGATAGAGGAACGTAGGATACAACAGGGTGCCATTTCCTCTGTGTAAAACTTACATCCTAACAAAATATCTCTTGCTTTCAAAGTCTGGAGTCAGAATCTGCTTTAAACCTACACACAATATATTCATTCAGATAATAATTCACTTATAAGCTTTGGTTCTTGTATCCATTTGTGTCTATCACTGCAGGAGGTTTTTAAGATGCTCTCAAAAGGGGAAAGAAAATAAATACCCAAACCACTTTTAAGGATGTCAAATTCTGCACAAAGCTAACCAATGGACTGCACATTGTCTGTAGACTTTCCGATATGAATAAAATTTAACACCATTCACCTTCCTCCTAAGTAGACATTCCCACTGGAAAAGAATCAAGAACAAGAGAGTCTACCTCTCTGCTCTGATGCATAAATGAGGAAGGGAATCAAGATAAGGAGAGGAATCACACCCCCGTGACCCAGAAGGACTATCACCTCAAGACTTCTGAAATAATTCAAAAACCTAAATTGTTGCTTCTTATTGGAAGGCTGAGTAGCCAAATTTTAGAACTTCACTCTCTCCCTCATGGAACTGAGGAAACTGTAGGTGTGGCAAATTGACTTCAACAAATATTTAGACATCTGCTTGGGGCTGGGGTACACTAAGATGACAAGCCGTGAGGAAGCTCACCAGTCAGCTCTGGAGAAAGACTTGTTTGTATGGTGCTGGGACACCAAACAAGGATCATAGCCTAGTGGTAAAAAACATCAACTCTTGAGTCATAGCTAAGGTTTATCTCTGTTTCTTATGACTTACTAACTGTGTAATTTTGCATATGTTACTCTCCTGGACTTCAGTCCTCTTTTCTGGACACATGGGAAACTACAAAGTGCACGTAATGTGGTGCCTGACATGCATGACCCAAGAAACAAATAGAAGAGGGAAAAGAGAGAGCTATTGTTAAATCATGGGAAGGTGAATTCAGACTGAGTGAATTTCCCTGAGGGAAAGCCACTCATCTTCCCCAAATCTCGCTCTTATTTCAGGCCACATTCAAAATCCAAAGTCCTCTTCAAACAAAACTTCCAGAAAAATACATTTACACCTCAGAATTTGCTGTCGACATTGAAAACTTTTCCTTGACAAAGGTCATCCCCTAGAGAGAGGCTTTCCATTTCGGGAGCCATGTATATTAGATTTTGCTATCAGAAATCCCCCACCTCCAAACATCTAAATTACATCAGCTGTAATCTGATTACTCTGAATTTACTTCGACAGCAACAAAACTCATGTTCCATCTTTAGGGCTTATATCACTACCATGACAAATACCATTGAAAATTATAATAAAGTTCCTCTGGACTTAGCAACTCTCTTACAACATTTCTGGAGAGTGGAGGGGTGGTGGTTACTGACCCAACGTGAAACTAGGTCAGTCTAAATAAACCCATAAAATACACTGACCACCTCAGCAAACTTTTTAAATCAATTGGGCCTCACGAGAAAAAACAACATAAAGAGGAAATTTCATTTAGTCTCACTGAACCTCTTACTAAACAATCCTGAGTATATCTTGAGTATATTTTATACAGCACCTAATTTTATTAAGATTTATGTAAAATCTAAGCAATTTATAATGAATTCTTCTCAAAGTCAGGAAAAATAAGGAACCACCAGTACCAATACTTCTCTGATGGAATTTAAGAAAAAAGCTTAAGATTGCCATAAAGAGCAAGAAACCTCAGAATATAAAACTCCCTTCACCTTCACCTTGCCTCCTCCCCATTCAATGCCTTCTCATCCAACATTTACATATGGCCACCAACAGGAGAGAAAAAAGCAATGCCTTTTCAACTATTTAACACCTACCAGAGCCATCATTGCTTACATGTGTGGAAGCAAAAAAACGCACTTACAATAAATTTAGCAGATTGCAGAATAACATATACTATAAGATCTCAATTTTGAAAAAAAAAGTGTATGTATATTTATCCGCCCATGGGGGCCAAAATCTAAAAGAATTTTACCTGTAGTATCCACAGAGGGATGAAATTTGGAGTTGAGGGAGATCTTAATTTTTTACTTTATACAATTGAAACGTAAGTTGTTTTACAAGAAATATACATCACTTTTGTAATAAAAGAATATTAATTGAAAGAAGTAATAGTGTGAAAGTCAGGACAGTGGCTATTTCTGGGGAGGATGGGAGACTAAAGTAATGTTTGAGAAGGGTCACAAAGAAAGCTGGTGTGGGTGATGCTAACATTTTAATTTTTGATCTTAGTAGTGCTTATCTGGCTCTTCATTTCATAATACATTCTTGATTTTCACATTTTTCTTTTGTACCATTTATAAGTACATTTACTTTTACAATAAAATTGCTTTAAAGAGGAGTCATCTAGACCAATGACCAACATGATCATGCAAATTATAATTCCTGATCTTATCCCTGCCCCCCCTAGAGTAAGTATTAATAACTCTGACTTGTATGCTCAGAGGTATCCCACCTTGGGCGATAAATTACATAGTCTTTTACAAATAACCTACTAGTGATGTGGTATTTTTAAAATGAAAGGAAAGTTTGGAAGTAAACTAACATCCAATGGTTCTCGAAATGCCATGCAGAGAGAATTTTTAAGTGTGTGGTAAAATTTTTGGTTGCCCCAATGCCTAGGGGAACTCCTAGATTCAGCAGACTTTAGCCAAGGGTGCTGGTCTTTTTACAATGTATGTGATAGACCTGCACAGTGAATCTCACTTTTGTTTTAAAGATTAAAAAAAAAAAAAACTGAGATCCCAAATGTTAAGTGAACAGTCTAAGAGCATGTTCTTAGTAAAGAGCTGAGCCCATGACTAAACCCTAGGGCTCTTGCCTCACTTACCAGTATTCTTATGCATCAAACAACAAAAAAAAAATCTGCTCTCTCCATGTTCTTTCCAATTTTTCTTCCTTCCATCCTTCCTTTTTCTTTTTATTCTTTTCCTTCTTTCTCACCTGACTTTATTTTCTTTACCTGCAAAACATTGATAATGCCATTCAACTTTTATTTTTAAATGGCAGAAAATCCAATCTGGTATCAGAAACTAGGGAATAGTTTATTAGCTGACTGCATTAAGTGATTTGGAGGATAAATCATTTTAAAATACAGATTAAAGACATAAAATCTCACCTCTTGTACCCTCACCCTTCAAGTTTTCCTCTGCCACCACCCTGCCAAGTCCAACTGCTTATTGCCCAGAATGCATGATACAACATCTGTAGTGCTCCTATGGAGATTTATTTATCCAGATTTTCATTAAAATAGCAACTGAATTGACTCAAGAAAATGTTGCTTATCCTAATAAGGTTCTTTAGAGCTTTGCAAATTTGCATTTAATACTCTTTAGTGTTGTTAAAGCATTAATAATCTGTGCCTAAAGAGCAATAAAAAAGCTTTACACTTTCTATTTAATGGAGGTAGCTTCATAACCCTCCATTTTCATGTGACTTAGCTCTTAATGTACCTTAACTGGAATCACTGACTTAGGCTGAATGAATCTGAGGCTTCTTATAATCTCTTGGCCCTCCGTGTTTCCCAGTCATGAAAAATAATGCAGGAATGCTAGTCCAGGTCTATAGCATGAGCCTTCAGCATTCCCTTAAGAATAAATGACATCTGGTTTGCTCAAAATCTTCTCATTACAGGTGGGACTGAGAAGGGAAGAGAGAAAAGAGAAGTGGAGTTAGAGAGCAAAGGAATAAGTCAGCAAAATGCTGCCAGTGCAAGCCACTTATGGATAGATCCTTCAGCTGAGACTTGGAGATCCAAGGGAAATCCAGATGCACTGATGCAGATCCATTGCCAAAAATCATACGCCTGGATGAGTTCTTAAAGGAAATAAGGATGCATCATGCAGGCTTTCTGGTCCCCTTCTTCTCTCTCCTTCTTTATTTTCTGTCTCTCTCATTCTCTCTGACTCTCTCTGTCTTCTACTTGAATAGGAACAAGTGAAAAGGAGAGAGAAATTAGAAGCTCTTTAAAAGCAGATAATGAGTCATGGAACACTACATCAAAAACTAATGATGTAATGTATGGTGATTAACATAACATAATAAAAAAATAAATAAATAAAAACAACTGTACTGAATATCTTGTACAGTCAGCCAGAATGTTTGAGAATAAGCTGGTAAATAGGAGACCAGGAAGTAGGATCCAGGGAACTCACATGTGATGTTTTTGTTGTTGTTGCTGATGTTCTTTGCTTCTTGTTTGCTTGCCGGCTTGTTTATTTTTTTCACTTCAAGTCATAACCAAAGTCAAATCCAGAAACAACCTTTGTTTTCTGTCATCCAAAGAGAATCTGATGGAAGACTCATTTTTTTTTCTGTCTACTTTAAGATCTATTTAGAATGAAACTGAAGGGGGGGAGGAAGGAGGAAGAGTGTGAGGAACAGAAGGGGACCCATGTGTGAAAAGTCAGAGGCTGGACACCGCATTTTCCAAGAATGTATGTGCTGTGTTGCAGTTGTAGTTCTTTTGAGCTCTCTCTGGGCTGCATTTTAATTTTCACAGTGTTAGATTTGCTCTGAGCTAAGGTCAATTACAATAACTTTTAAAGCCTAGTGAAAATAGAGACAGGGCCAGAGGATAACATGCCACCACATCAGCCAAGAGTCTGTCATGACAATAGACCCAGAATGACCTACTAGAAGAAAGACAAGTTAAAGAAAACTAAAGAAGACAAATACATCAAAATTGGAGTGACAGTAAAATAATAAAATAACAAAGTTTGAAAGGCAAAAAAATTAAGAAGAAAGAAGAGAGGAGGAGGTGAGTAGTGGAGTTAGACACTAAAAAAATACCTCACTGATAAAAAAGAAAGAAAATGTTCGAAGTAAGTGAAAATGTAAGTGAATACTGCACTTAAGAATTGAATACAAAAGAGCTTAAAAATCTGACAGGTGTGAAGTGATATCTCACTGCAGTTTTGATTTGCATTTCCCTGATGATTAGTGATGTTGAGCATCTTTTCATGTGTCTGTTGGCCACCTGTATGTCTTCTTTGGAGAAATGTCTAGTCAGGTCCTCTGCCCATTTTTAAATCAGATTATTTGGTCTTTTGATGTTGAGTCATATAGATTATTTATATATTTTGGATATTAAACCCTTATCAGATATATCATTTGCAAATATCTTCTCTTATTCAATAGGTTGCCTTTTTGTTTTGTTGGTGGTTTCTTTTGCTGTGCAAAAGCCTTTTATTTTTATTTTTGCTTTTGTTTCCCTAGCCTTAGGAAACATATTTAGAAAAATGTGGCCGTGGCCAATATCAAGAAATTACTGCCTTATGATCAAATAATTCCACTACTGAGTATTTACCCAAAGAAAATAAAAACACTAATTCAAAAGATATGTACATCCCTATCCTATGTTTATTGCAGCAATATTTATAATAGCCAAGATATAGAAGCAAACCAAGTGTCCATCAGTAGATGAATAGATAAAGAAGATGTGTGTCTAAAATATATAAAATGGAATATTACACAGCCATGAAAAATGAGATCTTACCATTTGTGACAACATGGATGAACTTAGAAGATATTATGCTAAGTGAAATAACTCAGACAGAGAAAGACAAATACCATATGGTTTCACTTATATGTGGAATCGAAAAAAACAAAACAGTCCCGCATCGGGCTCCCTGCTCGGCAGGGAGTCTGCTTCTCCCTCTGACCCTCCTCCCTCTCATGCTCTCTGTCTCTCATTCTCTCTGTCTCAAATAAATAAATAAAATCTTTAAAAAATAATAATAAAAAATAAAAAAAATAAAAAATAAAAAAACAAAACAAATGAATAAAGAAACAAGTAATAAGCAGAATCAGACCTATAAAAACAGAGAATAAACTGATGGTTGCCACAGGGGAGGGAGGTGGGGTGATGGGCAAAATGAGTGAAAGGGAGTGGGAGGTACAGGTCCCCAGTTATGGAATGAATAAGTCATGAGGATAAAACGTATAGCACAGAAGACATAGTCAATGGTATTGTAATAGCATTATATGGAGATGGATGATAGCTACACTTGTGGAGAGCCCTAACAAAATGTAGAGGTGTTGAATCACTAGGTTATATACCTGAAACTAATGTAACATTGTGTGTCAACTATAATACATTTTTAAAAAGAGCTTAAAATGCCATGTTCTACTTAGAAAAAAAGATCTTTGACAGAGGGAAGGTAGGGTCAGGCCCATTAACCCTACATTTATGGAATGGAGTGAAGCAGTGATTTAGACAAAAAACAGAAGCCAGTTTGACAATAGAAGCACAAGAAATAAGGAATTTATAAAAGAAGTTTGAAAATGGAAGCAATGATCTCTCTTCAAAAAAACAGGTATTAGCAAATTTACACAATGAAAGGTTAATCTTGAATTTTATGACCATTTAAAAATATGGAATCACCAAACCAATAACTTTTATGTCAAAATATACAGTCTGGAAGGCACCTGGGTGGTCCAGTCGGTTAAGTGTCTGACTCTTGATTTTGGCTCAAGTCGTAATCTCAGGGTTGTGAGATCACATCAGTCTCTGTACTCAGCATGGAGTCTGCTTGAGATTATCTCTCCTTCTCCCACTGCCCCTCCCCCTGTTTGTCTAAATAAATAAATAAGTAGATAAATAAATAAATAAATAAAATCTTTAAAAATATATAAAAGCTGACTTACAAATAGCTTTAACCAAATCTTCTCGGAACTTCTATACATGTAGGATAAATAGAAAACCACCCAACTCATTCTGTGTAGCTATTGTAAATTTGATACCAAGCCCAGACAGGTGCAGTACAAGAAAAGGAATCAGAGAGCGACCTCATGTAAATTATACAAAGGTAGAGTGGTCTTCCAAATCAGTATGAAAAAAATGAACTGTAATTCAGTAATGTTTCTGGCTCTTTATATAAACAAAGATGAAATTAAACCCCTAAATCCCACATATAGGAATAGATGCAATGAGTGACTTTTTAGAACATTTTCTTTGGAGATTTAAAATACTGTTGTTGTTTTTTTTTTGGTTTCGGTTTTGGTTTTTGTTTTTACCTAATAAAGCATATCATTTTCTTACATTTTTAAATATCAAGAAAGGACAAAGAAAATTATAACTTAGAGTAAGAAACATAAGTCTGAGGGATAATGATAGATGCAGTGATTTGTTTATTTTTTAAAGTGACTATGAGAAAGTCCATAGTATCTAATTTGCCAATATACCAGTTGTTGAACATTTATTTTCTTTGCCCTATCTCTTATCATTTATTTAAAGAAGTAACCAGTTATTGAATGAATTTTTTTAAGATTGTATTTATTTGAGAAAGAGAGTAAATGAGGGGGGGTGGAACACAAGCAGGGGGAGGGGCAGAGGGAGAGAGAAAAGCAGACTCCCTGCTGAGGGACCTTGGGATCATGACCTGAGCTGAAGGCAGATGCTTAACTGACTCAGATATCCAGGCGCCCCTGAATGAATTTTTTTTTAAAGAAATGCTTTCAGGTCTGGTTTATAATTACCCATTAATTAAAGAATAATCTCTTTATTTCTTGAAGACTTGAAAGCAGTAAACATTCATTGAGATGAACATCTTCACCTAGAGTTCTTAATTTATTTTCACACTGGGTACTAAGAGTATACATCAGAGCAGGGAAAACAATTATTTTCCAGCAAAGCCATCTCAATTCAAATAAATGTTTTGCTGTAGAGCAAGGCAACTGCAATTCCCCAATTAGCTACAAAATGAAGATGAAAGTAAGAAAAAAGAAGATAAAGATGCAAGAAGAAGGAGGAATAGGAGGAGGAAGGCCATGGCAGAAATTTGGTTTTTCATTTATGTTCCTTCACTAGCTTTGTTTTTTGAAAGGTCAGAACTCATTTGCATACATATTTTATAAAAATGAGAATAACACCAACCTACTTTACAGAACATGGGAAGAGTATGATAATAGAGGACAAAACTAGGCTTTCTTATCATTTTCATTTTCCACATAATTCAACAATATTGTTAACTGCAATAAAATGTAGTAGTGAATATTTCTTGATTGAATAATTAAATGCAATCTGTTGACATCAAGTAAACAAATGAACATGCAAGCAGGTAAGAACTGTGCAAATCAATGCAATGGGAAACTCCTCTCTAGTAGAAGGCAGCCAAGACTTCCATTCTCCTCCACTTGGCCATGGATTGCACCTGTCCTACTCAGCCAAGGAATGTACCATTGAAGAACACCTGGGTCAAGGACATACAAGGTGGTAGTGGGATACAAGTCGGGCCCTCCCCCAAAAGAAATGTCCTAACTCCTAGAATCTGTGAATGTGACCTTATTTGGAAGAAGGGTCTTTACAGATAAATTAAGTTAAGGATCTTGAGATGAGATCATCCTGGATTTTCCAGGTGGGCCCTAAATCCTATGAAAAGAGTCCTTGTAAGAGACAAAAGAGAAGGCACAGACACAGAGGAGAGGTCCATGTGAAGACAGAGGCAAAGACTGGAGTTATGTAACCACAAGCCAAGGAAAGCCTGGAGCCACCAGAAGCTGGAAGAAGCAAGGAAGGATTCTCCAGTAGTCTTTGGAGAGACTATAGCCATGCCAACACCTGATTTCAGGAACTGTGAGAGAGAAAAATTGCTGTTTTAAGCCACCAATTCTGCAGTAATTTGTTACAGGAACCCTAGAAACCTAACAAATACATACAGATCTTCCTCAATTTATGATGGAATAATGACCTGATAAACCCATTATAAGTTGAAAATATCATTAAATTGAAAATGGATGTAATAAAGCTAACCTGCCAAACATCATAGCTTAGCCTAGCCCCCCTTAAATGTGCTCAGAACACTTACATGAGCCTATAGTTGGGCAAAATCATCTAACACAAGATCTACTTTATAATAAAATGTTGAATATTTCATGTAATGTATTGAATACTGTACTGAAAGTGACAAACAGAATGGTTGTCAGCATACTGGTTCTTTACTCTTGTGATCAGGTGGCTCACTGGGAGCTGCACCCACGACCACTGCCCAGCATCATGAGAGAGGATCGTACAGCGTATTGTTAGCCCAGGAAAAGAGTAAAGCTCAAAATTCACAGTACAGTTTCTCCTGAATGGGAACAACTCTCCAACCACTGTAAGTCAAACCATCATAAATCAGGGACTGGTTATAATCTGGAACTAGATAAAAACGTAGCCCTAGATAAACAGCCCATTAGGGACATTAGTGATTAAATTACTCCAACGGTTATTTCTCTGAACATTTGGAAATAAAGTATAGAAAAGAATCAAAGTGTTCATAACTGAAGGAAAACAGAAGAAATACAAAGAAAAGAAAAGACAGAGAGAGAAGCTGAGTCAGACTTATGGAAAAACATAAAGGAAGGTTGGCATGGGGTGAAGACAAATGAGCCCAGCCAGGGATCCATACTTCTCACCAGTACTGTGAGGAAAACTTTAAGTTGTTGCAATTCTCATTTCTAAACATAACCTCCCATGGCCAAAGTAACATTTGGTCTTTGTAACCGAGTAATTCTTATTAACACCATCATTCTAAAAAAGCAATATGGGGTTTTGTTGTGGTCAAAGTTTATGGGTGGAGCTAACTTAACTTTAATAGATCCGGTCATAATCTGTCCTATTTTGTTCTTAGAACAGCACTATCATGTTTCAAACTAGCATTTTCCAGGTTTAAGAGCAAATGCAAAGCTGCTATTTCGGAGAAACCCTTAGAATTTCTTATGCATACATATGTGCAAAGCTGGGGTTAGCTGTCATCCTAGTGAGAACACAGGTGAGTTATCTCAGCTCCATGAGAGCCCATTAACAGAACCTCCTGTAGGTTAAAGGGTTCAAAGAGCATCTACTAATCAAAAGGGATCTCTCCTCAAAAAAACTCAAGCTATATTTTATCAGTTTTTTCCATGAAATTATATTTTAGAAGATAATTACTATTCGTCCAATCCCTTTGGTTTTTCGAGGTCAATTTTAATTCAAATTTAATGACCAGCAGATTGTACTCATTAACTAAACATCATTTTACTAAATTACATTTTATGTTGTGCTTGTTTTTGGATGGCAGGGGAAGGTAAGAAAACAAAAAAGAAAAAGCCGTATGAAGAATTCTTTAAAATAAGTTAAATCTATTCAATATTATTTTCCGCATAAAGTCCTGTGTAATTAATATGTAACAAAGTTTAGAAGCAAAATAAATTGTTCCTTTCTTGAAGAAAGGTCATGTTTACTTTGAATTAACCGTGAAAATTATGTTTTTGTCCAGGTTTCTTATCTTATCCTGGTTATCAGGAAGCCTGTATTTCAATGTAATGCTTAATTATACTCACTATTTTGGTATACTTCAAGAGCATAGTACTGCAGAGGGCATAGTGATTAGAAACATAGACTTTAGAATCTGCCGTAGCTATTTTTAAATCCTGACTGGGCATTTGACAGCTGTATGTCCTTGAGGAGGTCACACTGAACCTCAGTTTTCCCATCTGTGAAGTGGAGGTAAAAACAGTACTTACTTCATAGGGTTCTTATGAAGATTTAATGAGATAATACATATAAAATACTTAGAAACAGGCCCGACACTAGTATCTCCATAGTATGTTTACATCTCTGTTTTTTGCTTTTATACTTTTATTCTAGACAACATCTTATTCCTTTTGTAAACAGGTAAAATATGAATAGAAATACTAAATTAAGGAAAGGAATACCCAATTTAAAAAAGAACCTGAACGGTTTAGAGAAAAAGGTTAATAAATGTAAATGTAGAGTTAAAATGTCTGTGCACTGAATATCTGAGCTTTCTTTTTATTCTCCCTTTAACATACATCTATTAGTGGTTAGGTAAGTTAGAACAAAGGCAGACGGAATGTGGCACTTGGGACACCATAAAGTGACGCCTGGTCAAAAAGGTGAGAACCTTGGCAATTTCCCCTTATTGGCAGAAATGGGAATTAATCTTGCTGGTTGGTCACAGGGGTGCTATTTTCAGTGTGCCCTGAAGTACTGCTCCACTTCCCTTTGCTCCAGGGTAAATTTCATTCTTAAAATTACAGCATGGCTACTCCAAATACGGGAAGCGCTGATTCAAAAGATAAAGCAAAATTAGAGTGATCTAGAGACAAATTGCTAAAGAAGATGTGGTCATGCATCAAGACTAAGTAAATCTAAATGCTGATGCATTTTGAATCAAAGATTAGTGGACTTCCAGTATGTATGAATATTTGTAAGTTACTGAAGAAATGAAAAAAATCAAGAAGCAATCAATACAAATATTTATGTTGTGAGAATGGTCTTCTATTCAAAAATGCAAACCTACATCAAATTTTGTTGGAACTAGGAAAAGGTTTGGGAAATTGTAAAGCTTTATTTTTAGCTCTGTTGTTAATTTCTCTAATTTAACATTGTGGAGAACTAAAGATCCTGGCACTGCTATATTAACACACCTTCTAACAAGTCTTCTAGCTCAATAAAAAATAGAGTTGAGGGGCGCCTGGGTGGCTCAGTCGTTAAGCGTCTGCCTTCAGCTCAGGTCATGATCCCAGGGTCCTGGGATTGAGCCCCGCATCGGGCTCCCTGCTCAGCGGGAAGCCTGCTTCTCCCTCTCCCCCTCACCCTGCTTGTGTTCCCTCTCTCGCTGTGTCTCTCTCTGTCAAATAAATAAATAAAATCTTTGAAAAAAAAATAGAGTTGAAGAATTTAGAAATGCATCATGGCAAAGTCTTTAATCTAGAAGACATAGGCATACGCAAACCTTTCCATGTCAATTAATTATTTCAGTATTAGCTCTGTTGTCAACCAACTACATATGTCAAGCATGTTGTCCTATTAAAATCTTTACCTGGGCTTACCTGCATTGATTGATACAGAGAGGTTATTAACAGTATTATAAGTTTACCAAAAAAAAAAAAAAAGTAATTTTTAACCCACAAAATTAAGCCTGTATCCCAAAATCTCTTAAGAAAAAGCCACAGAGGGCGCCTGGGTGGCTCAGTTGGTTAAGCGACTGCCTTCGGCTCAGGTCATGATCCTGGAGTCCTGGGATCGAGTCCCGCATCGGACTCCCTGCTCAGCAGGGAGTCCGCTTCTCCCTCTGACCCTCCTCCCTCTCATGCTCTCTCTCATTCTCTCTGTCTCAAATAAATAAATAAAATCTTTAAAAAAAAAAAAAAGCCACAGATTTTGAGTTCTGTCTTCATTTAATTCTATCAGAAGAGGTTTTCAGCCATGTCTGGTGTCTTATAGTTTAAAATAAAATGGCATAGATTCTATTTGGTTGCATTGGTTACTGCCTTCTTCCATATGATAGTCATCATAACTGAGGTCAGAGAGAGAAAGAATCTTGCCTTGATTTTCTTGGTTTTGATTCAAAGTAAAGATCAAGAATTCCACTGAAAACATTCAATTATTCATACAATGTGTATTTATTAAATGTCTCCTATGTATTAAGTTCTTATGAATTTTATCTCTTAAACAGTGCCTCCTCCATCATCCCCCACATAGTTGGGAATTAGTGTAGTAGAACAAGAAATTGGTATGACAGGAATTTTCTGATTTTTGTAACAATTCAGTTTCTCTAATCATAGAAAAAAATCCTTGAGTGTAGTAGGCTGAAAAATGCCCCCCCCCCCAAGATATCTTAATCCCCAGAGTCCATGAATCTGTTACCTTATATGGCTAAAAGGACTTTGTAGATGTGATAAAGTTAAGGATCTTGAGATGAGAGATTGTCTTGGATTACCTAGGTGAGCCAGATTTAATCATAAGACTCCATGTAATAGGAAGGAAGTAGAGTTAGATTAAAAAAACCTGGGTGCCTGGGTGGTTCAGTCAGTGGTTAAGCATCCAGCTCTTGATTTTGGCTCAGGTTGTGATCTCAGGGTCCTGGAATCAAGCCCTGCATCAGTCTCCATGCTTAGAGGGCAGTCTGCTTTAGGATTTCTCTCCCTCTCCCTCTGTCTCTACCCCCACTAGCATTCTCTCTCTCTCTCTCGAATAAATAAATAAATCTTAAAAAAAAAAAATCTGATGTGATGACCGAAGTAGCGAGAAATTGGAAGATGTTAAACGCCTTGCTTTGAAGATGGAGCATGGGACCACAAGCCAAGGAACACAAGTGGCCTCTAAGCTAGAGAAGTGAGGTAAACAAATTCTCCCCTAGAGCTTCCAGAAGTAATGCAGCTTTGACAAAAACTTGATTTTAGTCCAGTAAGATCTATTTTAAATATCTGCCTTCCAGAACGGTAAGAGAATATATTTGTGTTGTTTTATTCCACTAAGTTTATGGTAATTTGTCACAGCAGCCATAGGAATTTAATGTACTAAGTTATCTCAAGTTTACTGTATTTGTATTGGTATTTGTGTATGTGGCTGATGCAGGTGTAACCAAGGTGGGACACAAATAGAAGCTGATCCTCACCAGCTCCCCTGGGGTATGATCTGCTCTTTATCTGTTCTTCCTAACCTAAGTATCAAAATCTTGTCTAGTAATCTCTTTCTGGCCCAACTAGAGACTTCTCAATGTACCTTAAAAATTCTATTATAAAGATTTTATGAAGCAATTAGTATTAGTTAAGAATTATTTAAACTGGAATATAGCAGTGTTTTCTAAAGAAGTGAATTATTAAAATAAAATTATGGGTAAGTTGATTATATTTTGTTATGCAATTTCTATGTCTTTTTTTGCCAGGAAATTTGTGACATCATTAGTCATATAATGTTAAGGGAAATGTGTAGGTGTTCCCTGAGTGAAGTCTGCTTGATTTTTATCACTTGGTTCAGTATTACACCCAGTCCTCTTAAAATTTGAGCTTCCATGTATTAGAATGGAATGTCAGTCCATGGATAATTGTGTCTGAATTTTGTTCAAGATTCAGAATCTTAAACCTAGGATTTCTTTTAGTAACAACTATGTTTCTTCTGAGTTTCTATCAACTACCATTTCATTCAACAAGTATTTAGTGGGTGACTCTGAGTGCCATCCTTTGTTCAGGGTACAAAAAAATGACAAAAATTCCTGTTTTATGGAGTTTCCAACTAGTGAGTCTGGGCAAATATGTGAAGCAATAAATGTTCCTTTGATGTAAAGCTAGTAAATACATCTACTGGAACAACCTCCAAAAACCAAAGAATGGCTTCTTCTCTTTCACTGATGGAGAGGAAAGGGATGTGGGTGGTGGGAGGTGAGGGAAGTGAGATGGAAAGAGGCATTAGAAAAGTGATATTTAGGGGCACCTGGGTGGCTCAGTCGTTAAGCGTCTGCCTTCGGCTCAAGTCATGATCCCGGGGTCCTGGGATTGAGCCCCGCATCAGGCTCCCTGCTCTGCGGGGAGCCTGTTTTTCCCTCTCCAACTCCCCCTGCTTGTGTTCCCTCTCTCACTGTGTCTCTCTGTCAAATGGATAAATAAAACATTAAAAAAGAAGAAGAAGAAAAAAAGAAAGAAAAGTGATATTTATTGGCCCTACTGACAGGGAACACACGTGCGTGCACACACACTCACATTTCCATGTGGAGTGCTTTTTCAAAAAATTCTTCACCCACTACCACAAATTTTAATGATGATTTTCTTCCAGTACCCAAGTAAGCATTGCCCGTGGTCCAGAGTGTCTGGTTTTGCTGTTAAGAAATTCCATGCCTGTGGGGTGCCTGGGTGGCTCAGTTGGTTAAGCGACTGTCTTTAGCTCGGGTCATGATCCTGGAGTCCCGGGATTGAGTCCCACATCAGGCTTCCTGCTCAGTGGGGGGTCTGCTTCCCCCTCTGCCCTCTTCCCTCTCGTGCTCTCTGTCTCTCATTCTCTCTCTCTCTCAAATAAATAAATAAAATCTTTAAAAAAAAAAAATTCCATGCCTGTATATGCATTGTTCACAGTGTTTTCACCATGGATGAGGAAAATGAGCCAGTAAGGGCTGTCATGGCTTAGCCCTTGGGCACTGCAGCCTGCAGCTTCTTGGCTAAGAAACTAAAGAGTCATGGGGCACCTGGGTGGCTCAGTCCATTAAGTGTCTGCCTTCAGCTCAGGTCATGATCCCAGGGTCCTGGGATGGAGCCCCACTTCTCCCTCTCCCTCAGCCTGCTGCTCCCCTTGCTTAAGCTCTCCCTCTCTCTCTCTGTCAAATAAATAAATAAAATCTTTTTTAAAAATTTATTTTAAAAAAAAAGGAACTTAGAGTCATGATATGGAAAGACTTAGCTCTGGATGGGAAGCAGTGAGGTGCAACTGCAAGAATTCAACCTGGGCTCCCCAAATGCCCATAGAGAAGACATTCCACCTCTGGGCTTCTCTTTCTATCTATGTTGATTGAGAAATTTTAGTTAGACCATCTTTATCCTTCCTTAGCTCTAACATTCTATGATTCTATTGAAATTAGATATTAAGAATATAGAGAAAAAATTGGTGGTTACCAGAGGGGAGGTGGGTGGGGGATGGGTGAAATAGGTGATGGGGATTAAGAGTACATTTATCGTGATGAGCACTGAGTAATGTATAGAATTGTTGAATCACTATACTGTATACCTGACCCTAATATAACACTGTATGTAATTACACTGGAATTAAAGAAAAAGAAATTAGATATTAAGATATGTAAGTCTAGAATCTTTAGCTCTATCCCTATGTGTAACATATTTAATAATGTGTGAATTGTTGTACCAATTCGAGAGCCTACTTTTTCTTACACATGGGAGGATAAAAACTTTTAAAAACTACTATTCTCAAAGTACTGTTAGCACACACAGACATAGCCAACTTATTTACATTCTGAAATCATATGCCTGTGTATGTAGACTTCATATGGCTTAACATCTTAAGAAATGTGATTTTTGTGTCACAATTGTGGAAGAGCAATATAAGGATTTCTTCATTTGATATTGTATGATATTTCCGTATTTTTGCTTTATAAATTATAAAGGACTCTTCTTTATTTTTGTAGGATAAACCCTCAAATAACTAAAAACCCTCAATGTATCATATTATTACACTCTATGAGATTTCTGTCTCACACACACATACACACACATGCATAGACACACACAAATATACATATCAAAAACTAATTAAAAACTAGGCAAAACACTTCCACAAAATTCCAGAAATCAATGCACATTTAGCTTTAACTCATTATCCCCATAAATATATCAATGCTTAAACCCATTAAGGCCATAGAAGATCCTCAACCATAAAATGAAAAATATCAAATATAGTTCATGTATTCTATCTACTAGGTCAGGAAAATGAACTGAAATTCTTTGTAGTTTTTTTTTTTTAAGATAAAGCCAAAACCCTCCAAAAAGTGCTTTATGACTAATATTCAGTCAGAAAACTCAAGTAACATAACACTTAAATTTCTAAACACTCCAGCATGAAACTTGAAATATACAAATTCATCTAAATTCATGTATGAGTATTTTAGTACATGTAATTTAAAATATAAGTGAGGTATTTGTTCAGACTAACAAAACTTTTGGCAAACAGAGGCTATCACAATAAAAATAATTCTAGTCAAATCCCCCATTGATGTATTATTAAACCAAGAGCTCTCTCGTACATAACTGAGTGTTGTCAAGACCAAGTTATATTTTTTAAAGTTCGGCTGAGAATGATTTTGAATAACTTTTAAAGGGCCCTGGTGAAGCACCATAGAATATTCTATGAGTTATTCAGCATTTGGACATGATCATGAATATATTTACTATTGCATTTTCATGATCTCTTAAATAGTATTTTCAAAACATCTTGAGAGATCACAAAGGAGCCATTTGAGTAAAAGACAGATTCCAAACTACAGTGCTGTGCATGTGTGTGTAGTTACTCGACCCTCAGCCATTAAAAAGAGAGATTTACCTGAGCAATGCCCCGTAGTAGGATGGCACATTATTTTCAATCAGCGATTTTTCTTGAAACACTGTCCCTGGACAAGCCATGAGTCACAGCCCCTTTGATAGATTCTGTCATGAAGATAGAGAACAATTATTCCTCCAGGCAGAACATACCAAAGGAGAATTTTGTATAATTGTAGCAAACCCAGGGTGGGAGGAAGTATTTTTGCAATGACTCAATGTTAGTGAAACAAGAAAGATATATTTGTTTCAGATGAGAAATAAATGAATATGAATTTATATTCCACTATATATAATAAAACTAAAACACATACATTTCTAGCATGGGACTATTTTAATAAAATAAATAAGATTATTTCTATGTCCAAGAAGCATTAAAACATCTTTTGTCAGACACATAATCATATTCATTTTCTCACTGGAGAAAGCAAATAAAATACTATTTGTTTACCAAAATAGTTGCTACAGGTTATCTATCCCTCAAGTGTTGCATTTTCAAAAATATGAATCAGGCTTACTTTTAAACACAATAAATTTAGGACTTTCAGAACTCTACAGTCACGCTTTTAAGGAATGGGACATCATCAGAAAGAATGACTGAAGCATTTTGATAGCAGAGGTTTCTTTTACCTTTAAATAACATCCCACCTGGACCTCCTACATCACTTCCAGGCCTAGAGGGTGAGTTCTCAGCAATACATACTGATCATTTGGTTGATGTCTCTATGAAAATTTTTCTTTTTTTTTTAATTGTAGTTAACATACAGTGTAGTTAACATACAGTGTTATATTAGTTTCAGGTGTACAATATAGTGATTCAGCAATTCTATACATTACTCAGTGCTCATCATGGTAAGTGTACTCTTTATCCCCTTCACTTACTTCACCTATCTCCCACCCTCCTCTCCTCCGATATATTTTATTTTAAACAAGTACCCTCAGTTGAAGGGGTTTTTTTTCCCAACAATAACATTTTTTATTTGAAGCATATTTCAAAATACATGGTTCTGAAGGATATATATAAAACATCCCATCCAAGAAAAATAGAATACACATTTTCCTCAAGTACCACAGAAGAATCCCCTGGTTAAATCACATAAAAAGAGACATAACAAATATTACAAATTTAAGAAGACTAAAATCACACCAAGTATATTTTCCAGTCACAATGGTACAAAACTAAAGATCGACAATAAAACAAAGCTAGAAAAGCCACAGTAAATATTAAATATTTAGTATATAAATATCAAACAACACAATTTTACCTAAGGAAAATTTTCAAGTAGATTTTTTTAAAAATCCTCACCCACTCTTACATATTTCTATCACAAAATCAGCTGCTACTTTCAATGGATATGGCTAAAATATGTTACAATAGCATAAAGCATGAAAAAGCAGGTATAAGAAATCTGCTGACCTACATCAATGTAATGGTCAATATGACTATACGGACAGATGATGCTCAACAGACTATATACTGAGGGGGCTGCTATCTAACGAAACACAGTTACAGTTTCCAGCAATGTATGTAGCAAAAACAACCTTATTTTATTTTATTTTATTTTATTTTTTAAGATTTTATTTATTTATTTGAGAGAGAGAGAATGAGAGAGAGAGAGAGCATGGGGGGGGAGGGTCAGAGGGAGAAGCAGGCTCCCCGCTGAGCCAGGACCCCGATGTGGGACTCGATCCCGAGACTCCAGGATCATGACCTGAGCCGAAGGCAGTCACTTAACCAACTGAGCCACCCAGGCGCCCAAAAAAACAACCTTATTTTAAAGTTTCTAGAAATTTCCTTTGGCTGCAAAAGGTGAATTTGCATCATTAAATTTGTAGTTGAAAAAGACAAAGTTTCAGCCAGAAGCCACTTCCGTCTTCTTGGGTGGAAATTGGACGTTGTTTTGGGACAGCCTCCCCTTTAGTAGCAGGACGGACCACCTGGGTAAGCACAATGAGTCAGGTGGCTGTAACAGACCTAGCTATTATTCATGGAGATGTTTTGAACCCATGCCAGGTAATACAGTCAACTCTAGAGATTGCTACTTTAGGCTCTAGAAAAGAGAACACTTTCATGTGGGTAGCATGGATAGCAACTGAAAGAATGGTTGCTATGAATCAGTAATTCCAGGACAAAATGAAGGAAGTGGGATTTGTTTGGGGACAGGAAGTTTTTGTTTATTTATCTGAGTCTGGGGGTTGGAGCTGGGACTCCAAGGAGTGACAAAATAGGTGGAAGTGGCTCCTGAGAAAGATAAACATGGCAACAGCCTGGTAGGGGGTAGAGAAAAAGGAGGGGCAAGGAGAACCCAGAAGAAATAGAGTACCCCATAAAGGAGAATGAGTGCTCTCGAAGGAGCAGTGACAACTGTGAAAAAGGTTTCTACTTTTGTTTCCATGCCTATATTTTTAATATTTTGCATTGTGATTCCATTCTGCTCTTCCAGATTTCTTTTTTAATGCTACATGGCAGTTTTAGCTTCCCTGCCCTTTAGCTTTGGAGAATGGTGTGTGTGTATGAGTATGTTACCAGGCAGGGTGGAGGGTGTGACCTTGCATGTACCAAACACTGTGCAGAAAATCATTGCCCAGAGAGAAGATTATAAGAGGGCAAAATCTGGTCACCAGAGTGCTCAGAACAGGAATCTCAAGCAAGAGATGACTAGCAGCAGCTGAAAATGGATCTGTTGAACATTTAAGGATCCCTAGGCTATTGAAACTGACGAAGGATCTTCCCATGAAAGGCAGAAATTTACTGCCATCAACGGGAAGAGAATCCAAGCTGTATTATGTGTTAGCTGCATTGAAAAGGGAAAGGTGATGCCTGAGGACATGAGAATTTGGGAGCATTCATCATAGAATGACCTTAAGATTCAACAAGAATAGTGAAACTCAGGTAGCCATCTGCCCCCAATGTCTCCCACCACTTGCTGGCATTTCCCCGGAAATAGAAGAATCGGGAGTCCCCTGTTCCTGCTGGGGTTGCTTTACTGAAGAGATACAGAGACCATTTACTTAAAAGATCAGTTCACTTCATTTACTGACCAACATGCTAATCTGAAATACCATTCTGCAATTGGATTAGAAAGATTATGGATGAAGAAATACTTTTAAGGCAAATCATCAATTCAAAGCTTTTGATCTGTGCTTGTTTTTGAGTTTTCATCTACCATGTTGTTCCATATTTTACTCAGTGATCCTGCCTGGCAGTTTAGCTACAGATTCCAAATCCTTCTTTTCTTGACATTTTCAGTGGTTTGTGGTTCTTGTAAACAGTAAGGAAGGTGTGGGAACAATAGAAACCTGGGAATAAGCCAGTGATACCAAATCATGTTCTTAAATATCCACACAACAATAAAGAGGTATGTTTCCAGGAAAGTGGGTTGCTATTTATATTCACTCTAGTGTTAAATCACCCAAGAGAGGAACTTGTATTTCATGAATTGGAAAAAAAAAAACACAAAACACAATGCTTTTGTTTTGTGTTGTTTTAGTTTACAAAACCCCTCCTTTAGTTAGTCACTGTTTAGATGCTAATAAAATGCTTAAAATTTTCCAATATTACTTGCTAATTAAGAGGACAGTCATCATGATATACATAATAGTACACTTTAATCTGATCTCATTAAATATCTTGAAATGTATAATGCTTAATAGTCTAACCAAGGTAATTTGAAAATCTCTTCCATATTACTGTTTAACTAACGCTTCCATCTCCATTTCTGTGGTAAGGAAATAATACCCTTTATTATGTGTTAAGAAAATACCAGAATAAATCCATTTTAAAATATCTATATTTTAAATAATTTAGAATCTGCTTTGGTTTCCTTTTGCTTCAAAATGCTTCTGTTTTAGCTATTTTATGATCAGGATAGGAAAGATGCAATTTTACATTAATAGACTCCCTACCTTACTTGCCTAATGCTGATTTACAAATTCAAAGCAAATATAAAGGAACTAAAAATATTAGCACATGTGGATGACAGAAATTTGGAATTTGTACCAGATGCACTTTGCTATTTCTCGTAAGTCTTTCCCCTCCCCTTGTCTTCCTGGCTGGCAGAGCTGCAGCATAGACCAAATGACCCCTTCTACCCTCTATTTGGCCACACCCTGAAGGAGGTTACCCCATCCTCAGCCTGATCAAGTTTTAATCTTGGGACTCCATTGTCCTGGAAAATATTTAATCTAAAAATTGACATGTGATCTTTTTTTCTACAAAAAGTCATTTGGGGGAGCCCTTAATATTTTAAAATATTAAAACAAATATTTTTGACAAGAATTACCATGAGGGAATGAGTTGAGGCTAAAGCCAAAGTTCTGAGGACAGGTGAGCCTTCAGTAATATTGCTAAGCAAATGAGCTAACAAGCCCTGCAACTGTTCTCTCCCAGACTTCATGTTCTATAAGTTCCAGTTAAGCTTTTTAAGACTTTTTTCTGTTATTTGAAGTGGGAGCATCTTTATGAAAACTTATATATATATATATATATACATGAATAGATACACATATAAATACAAATAAATGAAAAAACATGCAGTACTTATTTATATATATGTACAAAATATACATACATATTGCATTTACTTTTCATGATTTCAAGGAAATAATATCTGGTTATATATTGTATTGCTCCACTTCAAACTGTGTTTAGAACAATTTCTCAATGTTTGAAAAAAAGGTATTAAACTCAAATGAACAGATAAATTTACTTTCCAACTTAAAGTTTACTGAAAAACATGTTTGTCAGCAAAATCCTTCTTAGAGCACCTGAATATTCTGCAAACTATGTTGAACTTCAAGTAATAAAGCTCAGAATAAATGTTTGACTACACTGAAGTACAGACTATCCAGCTCCTCTATAATTTGTGATGTCCTTTTGTTTCTGTTATTGTTGTAGTGTTTGAGGGGGGAGCCTTGTTTCTTTGTTTAGTATATGTTTCAAAATTGTCTTCTTTCCGAACTGTGTTCCTTGCAGTTCCATTATGTCTACTGAAAGTCCATTTCAAGTGCAGGGGAAAAAAAAGACATCTAATTCAAATGTTTCCTAAAGTTATACCTTAAACGATTAATTTAAAATCACATTTACTAGACTCAAATACATGTTTTGAACGTTTTCATAGCTTAGCATCATCTTTTTTTCTTTTGCACCATCTTTTTAATTTTTTGTCTTGGCAAAAATTATAAGAGATAGAAAATGAGGTGATTTCAGGCTGAAATGAAAACTTCAAAGAGGTTATTGATCTCTTCACATCACATCACAATCACATGATTTGTGGACAAGAAAAACTACTGGCAATCAACAGCAAGTTCAGGGTAATCTAAGAGAATAAAAGTTGGACTAAGTCTGCAAATGGAGAGTCAGAATTCCCAAATAAGACTCAGATATAACATCCTTGTAGTGCAATTCCAGAAGCCATCATACTTGCAGATGTGGCCTGGCCCAAATGAGCACTCGTTGGATGGTCGGTTCATAGACTGTAGCCCTACCAGCCTTGCTTTCAGTGGGGAGAGCTTTGCCATCCTCTGGAAGGCTAAATCTAAGTCTCCTCCAAGAACCTGAGAAAAGCAATACATATCAGGTATGCCAGACTATTTCATTTTTTGTAGATTAATAAATAAATCCTACAAGTCTCCTAATTCGCCATAGTACCAAATGTTTTTGCTTCCCCAGGTGAATTTCATAAGACTGATCTCAACAGCTACCTAAGTTCCCAAATCTCAGTTTTCACATAGTGTTCAGAGTTCAATAATAGTTAGCCAGCAAGAACCCAGTATTTAAAATACAGAGGTATAAAGCAATCAAATTCTTTTGACTATCTGACTAAATGTGACATACTTTGATTAATGCCACCACTGCATGGGGCCCCCAGGGAGCTCAGTTGGTTAAACTTCTGACTTTTTTTTTTTTTTTTTTTTTTTACCATTACACATTTATTAGAATGGGAAGACAGCCTGGCAATACCAAGGGCTGGCAAGGATGTGAAACAATGGAATCTCCCCTACAGTGCTGGTGGGAATATAAATTGACACATCCATTCTGAAAAATAGTTTAGCAGTCTTCTATAAAGTTAATAATACATTGACCAGTGACACAATAATTACACTCCTGGGTATTTATCTCAAAGACATAAAAACTTACATTCACACAAAAACCTATACACAAAAATTCATAGCAGCCCTAAACTGAAACAGCACAATTTGCTTTCAGTGGGTGAATAGATAAGCAAACTGTGGTACATCATGACAACAGAATACTACTCAACAATAAAAAGGAACTATTGAAATACACTGTGACTTAGGTATATCTCAAGGCATAAACTTCTGAATCTTGATTTCAGATCAGGTCATGATCTCAGGGTAGTGGGATCGAGCTCTACATCAGGCTCCATGCTCAACAGGGAGTCTGCTTGAGATTCTCCCTCTCCCTCTGTTCCTCCCCCTGCTCTGTCTCCCTCTATCTCTCTGTAACTCTAAAATAAATAAAATCTTAAAAAACATACCACCACTGCATGTCCAAAGGCCTAACACATTGCAGTGTTGACTTCCTATATCATTTATTCATTCACTGACTCATTAAATCAGCAATATTTATTGACCTTTCCATGTGCCAGAAGCCAGGAATGTATAGTAGCAAGAAAGATAGAATCTCTGTCCTCAAAGTTTAGAGTCCAGAGAAAGTGACAAGAATTCACATTCATGTAATTTATTACTGATTTATAAGATGCACTGGCCTAAGTTTTTTTACACATATCTTCTGCTTTATCTTTCAATCAACCTCTATGTTATTATTAGTATTTTTTTAAGTTTTTATTTAAATTCCAGGTAGTTAACATACAGTGCAATATTAGTTTCAGTTGTACAACTTAGTAATTCAGCACTTCCATACAACACCCGGTGCTCATCACAAGTGCCCTCCTTAAACCCCACCACCTATTTCCCCTATCCCGCATCCACCCCTCCTCTGGTAACCATCAGTTTGTTCTCTATAGTTAAGAGTCTGTTTCTTGGTTGCCTCTCTCTCTCTTTTTTTCCCTACGATTCTTTGTTTTGTTTCTTAAATTCCAAATATGAGTGAAACCATATGGTATTTGTCTTTCTCTGACTGACTTATTTTGCTTAGCATAATGTTCTCTAGCTATATCCCCTTCTTTGCAAAGGGCAAGATTACATTCTTTTTGATGGCTGAGTGATATTCCATTGTATATATACACCACATCTTCTTTTCCATTCATCAGTCAATGGACATTTGGCTCTTTCCATAAGTTGGCTATTATAGATAATGCTGCGTAGACATCAGGGTGCATGTATCCCTTTGAATTAGTATTTTTGTATTTAGATAAATACCTAGGAGTGCAATTGCTGGATTAAAGGGTCGTTTTATTTTTAACATTTTGAGGAACCTCCATACTGTTTTCCAGAGTGACTGCACCAGTTTGCATTCCCCCCAAGAGTGTAAGAGGATTCCCCTCTCTCTGCATCCTCACCAACACCTGTTGTTTCTTGTGCTGTTAATTTTAGCCACTCTGATAGGTGTGTAACCATATGTTATAAATGAAAAACCTGATGCTTACAGAGCTAAGATAACCCAGACAGATTTGCCAAGCCAACAAATCATTGAATCAAAACTTGAACCCTAGTCCATTTTACCATAAAGTCTATGCTTTTTACCATAAAGTCTATGCTTTTAAGCAAAAACAATGGCTCTGACTATATATCTGTTCAACAAATATTAACAGAGCCAACTAAGAAGCAAACATTATCATTTTCCAGAGAAAAAGAGTAGAGGAAAAGACAAGATCCCTGCCTCTAGAGAGTCATTCTTCTCATAGGAAAGACAGACCATTAAACAAGTATACCAGTAAATCATTTAAGTCAAAGTAGAGATAATTTCTATAAAATACATAAAGCAGGGCAAGTGCATAGGGAGGGAAGAGAATGATTGTCTGGAAAGTACTCTCTGAGAAAATGACATAAGATCTGAGACATGAATGATTTGAAAAAACAATCATGCAAAGATCTGGGAGAAGCATCCATAAGTCCAGAAAATCGAAGAGCAAATGCAAAGGCCCTGAGATGGGACCAAGCTTATTGTGTCTGAGGATCATCAAGAACAGGGATTGGCAAACTGTGTTTTGTGGGCTAATCTGGCCCATGGCCTGTTTTTGTACAGCTCATTCATTATAAATGGATTTTGTATTTTAAGTGGTTGAAGAAAATACAAGTACAATACATATAATATTTTGTGATACATAAAAATTATAGGAGATTCCATTTCAATCCTGAAAAGCTTTTATTGGAACACAGCCACGTTCATTTGTTTACATATTGTCTATCGCTGCTTGTGGGCTACAATGGCGGAATGGAGAAGTTGTAACAAAGACCATATGACTTAAAAAGACTAATATATTTACTATCTGTTTCTTGCAGAAAAAAAAATATGATGAAGAGGATCAGTGTGAATGAAGGCAATTGCATAAGGAGGAAAAAAAGTCATAGGAGATGTATGAATAGGGTAGACATAAGGCAGCTCATGCAGGGCCTTGCCCGCCACAATAAAGGGCTTTAGATTTGACTGTTATCGAAAGGAGCATTTGGAAGGTATTGAGTAGGGAATTTGACTAAAATTTTAAAAAGGCCCCTAGATGTTTTGTTAAGGGGTGGGGCAGCAAAAGAAGTGTAAGAATGAAAGCAGAGAAAGCCATCTGTGGTATTGTGCCATTTAAGGGAGAAGTGATGGTGTCTTAAACTGGGGCAGTAGCAGAGCAGTTGGGTGAAGCATCCATTTAGAGTAGACAGGATTTTTTGATGGCCAAGAAGTCAGATGTCAGAAACAGAGAGAAAGCAGGGAGGACTCTGAAGTTTCTAGCCTTATCAATGCGACAACTTTTGGAACTTTTTACCAAGATGGGGAAAACTGCAGAGTTGCTGGTTTGAAGGGAGAATCAAAAACTCTGTTTTAGACATAATAAACCTGACATGGCTGTTAAACCTCCATAGTTAATGCCAATTAGTCTAAAGAACATAAGAGTCTGAAACTCAGCAAAGAGATTAAAACTGCAAACATACAGTTTTGTATCACTCTGTTGATGGAATTAAAGCCATGGGGCTAGATGGGATCACTTGGTAATGTGCTATATAGGTAGAGTAGAAAAGACAGCAGAGCACCAAACCCAAAAGATGCTCCATTTTTCAGAGTTCCAAAGGTCAGGAGCATAACTAATTGACCAGCGAGGTAGGAAGAGAACCATGAAAGTATTTCATGAAGGAGGAATTGTCAGATACGTCTTAGAAAATAAGCAGTATGACAGTTCTTAAATTTTAAAACATTACCGTCTTAAAAAAAATAAAACATTATCTTCTTATTATTATTTTCTCTTCATGGTGATCTGGTTTTCTTCTTCCTAACAAAGATCCCAAAACAATTTTTTAAATTATTATATTTTAGTGAACACAAGTCTATGAACAAGGTCAGAAAACTATCATTCCATGAGTTCAGGAGATTCAGAAATTTTTCATTTAACTACCTTTACAAAGACAAGCAAGGAAGCTTAGGTTCCATTCAATAACCAAATCTACTCTTGATTAAGTGACATTTTTTTAAAAACATAGTAAAGACAAATAACTCAATTTGGCAAGTCAATATCCTACAGACATGCCCATTACATATCCAGCACATTTTTACCGCTACTCTGCCAAGAATCTGAAAAACGAAGAAGTGACTAAAGAAAGGTGTAATATTTGAAAGCTCCAGAAAAGTCCCAATAGTTCATTTTGCCCTTGCTTCCCTTGCCTTTGGCGATGTGTCTAGGAAGAAGTTGCTATGGCTGAGGTCGAAGAGATTGCTGCCTAAAGTCCCCTCTGCTATCAACAGCCCCTAGTAGTGAATAACCTCAGTGTGCATCACTATTGCTCCTAAGGGGTCCTGGTAAGTGTTCTGCTATTGCATAAGGAACTAAGGGACAGTAAAGTAAATGATCCAGGCTCTTATAGAATTTGAAGAATTTAACAACTCTGTATTTTGTAGCTGAGTAAATATAAATATGTGTGTGTATGCGCATTTCTTTTTTCCATTACAATTTTGTTTGATTTTTATGGAGAAAAACATTGTCCCATTCCAGTTCTAAAAATTCAATCAATCTTCAAGATCATTTATAACTGAGGCATCTGGTGGCTCAGTCAGTTGAGCACCTGAGTCTTGATTTTGGCTCAGGTCATGATCTCAGTGTCCTGGGATCAAGCCCCATGTCAGGCTCCACACTCAGCTCAGAATCTGCTTGTCCCTCCCCCTCTGCCCCTCCCCCCTCTTTCTAAAATAAATAAAATCTTTTTTAAAAAATAAATAAATAAATTACTAATCATAACTTTTTTCTAAAATATTTTAACCCTTTATTTAAAAATCTACAGAAAAAATCCACAAAATATTTCTTCATAATATTAAGTACTTGAAACACCATGGCTTATTTACTTTATATTCTCAAAACTCTTTAATGAATATATTTGTAGTTACCATGTAACAATTACTTACAATGTGGGAAACAAATTACATCTTGCTTCTGTGCTTTCATCTACCCAATGCACAGACTTATGATTTACAGACTTTTTTTATTTTTCTATTTTTTTATTATGTTATGTTAATCACCATACATTACATCATTAGTTTTTGATGTAGTGTTCCATGATTCATTGTTTGCGTATATAATTTTGAGTCATTTGCCATGTTAATTAGCATTTTAATGACATTAGTCTCTACCATTTATATATATTTAAAGGAGGAAAGATAGCTAGCTTTCATGGTTGCTTAACTATAGCCAGGAGAATGAACTATACAATATTTAATGGTTCAATGTACTAAAAATAATGCCTGAAACTCCTCTCTCAATGTATTTCACTCTATACCCATCAATCACAGGATTATATCTGATAAACATTAGATTAAAAATAATCTTTTGCAGGGACACCTCAATGGTTCAGTGAGTGGAGCATGCAAATTCTTGATTTTGGGGTCATGAGTTCAAGTCTCACACTGGGTGCAGAGATTACTTAAAAAAATTAAAAAATAAAAAAAATCTTCTGCAAAATAACCATTAAGAAAGTGATTACCCAGAAAAATCAAAGGCATACTGTTATTAAGTAAAACAGAAAAATGTTAAGTCAAGATAAATTCCCTTTATTGTTTCTGCCCATTACAGGAAAGGAATTATATTTGTTAGTGAGTTCTGTTCTCTTCAGAACTGCATTTACTATTATCTAGAGTCTTCTGTGATCACCAAAGTTGGTACGTAGAGGGGAAGTCAGCATTCAGAATTGATTACATGACTTCTAAGTGGCAGACTCTGTACTAGATGTTGAATAATTAGAGACAAAGGCTCAGTTCCTGCCCTGAAAGAATTGACATTCCTTTGGGGAAAACACTCAAGCCCTATAAGCCAGAATGGAAGGTCACATAATAATTCCCAAAGAAAATAGGGTTGAGTCTCCCTAGTCCAGTGTTAGACACACTCATCTCAGTGACTAAGTAAACAGAAATAACTGTTCTTCTTCAGACTCTATTGAAATGCCAGATAAACAGATACCTTGCCAAGTGTTTTAAACACTTGAGTACTAATCCTCAAGCCAGCTTTTGGCTAATGCACATGAGGTCCTAGAGGAAGAAAATATTTAATATCTCATCCAATGTTACATATATAGAATTACAGGTTAGGATTCAACATCCCATCATATCACCCCACTTCCTCATCCATGCCTGCCTGGCATAAAAGCCAGCTTCTTTCTTCTAAAAAGCACAGTACCCCACCCCCCATTGCTGGTTCAATTTATTTCAACCAACAAAAGTAATGGAAAAAGATCAAACATAGGGGCGCCTGGGTGGCTCAGTCGGTTAAGCGACTGCCTTCGGCTCAGGTCATGATCCTGGAGTCCCGGGATCGAGTCCCGCATCGGGCTCCCTGCTCGGCGGGGAGTCTGCTTCTCCCTCTGACCCTCCCCCCTCATGCTCTCTGTCTCTCATTCTCTCTCTCAAATAAATAAATAAAATCTTAAAAAAAAAGATCAAACATAGATTAAACATTTGTCTGATGGGGTGCCTGGGTGGCTCAGTCAGTTAAGCGTCTGCCTTCAGCTCAGATCACGATCCCAGGATCCTGGGATGGAGCCCCACATCAGGCTCCCTGTTCAGTGGGGAGTCTGCTTCTCCCTCTACCCCTCCCCCCTGCTTGTGCTCTCTCTCTCTCATGCTCTCTCTCAAATAAATAAATATAATTAAAAAAATAAAAATAAACATTTGTCTTATTATCTTCCTAAATGTTTAAGACTCTTTTTTTAGGATAGCTATTAATCTTTCATTAAAGCTCTACTCCAATTATCTCCTGACCATCACATATACTCACACATCCCATGTAGGTGAAATTTATAAAATGAGGAGGATGAATTTCAAAATTGGGGTGTATTTTTTTATTTAAATTCAGTTTAGTTAATACATAATGTATTATTAGTTTCAGAGGGTAGAATTTAATGATTCCTCAGTTGCATATATCACCCAGTGCTCATTATATCAAGTGCCCTCCTAAATGCCCCTCACCCAATTACCCCATCCCCCCCCCACCTCCCCTCCAGCAACCCTGTTTCTTTCCAATAGTTAAAAGTCTCTTATGGTTTATCTCCCTCTCTGTTTCTATCTTATTTTATTTTTCCTTCCCTTCCTTATGTTCATCTGTTTTGTTTCTTAAATTCCACATATGAGTGAAATCTTATGATATTTGTCTTTCTCTGACTAATTTATTTCACTTAACATAATACCCTCCTAGTTCCATCCATGTTGTTGCAATAAATAAATAAATAAATAAATAAATAATAAAATAAAATGGTAAAAAAAATCAGGGTGTATTATAAATAATCCTTGCAGTAAAATGTCTCCCTCTGCCTTTAATTCTCTATAATTCTATCATAACTTCTTCTATAACTTCCCATTCTCTGATGGAATTTAATATCACATTATAAATGTTTTTTGGATAACAAACTTTTTGTTTGCAAGTCAGTAAGATCACAGACATTTATAAATACCTATCCAAATAAACTCTAAACTCCATCACACCTCACCTCCGATAAGGACAATATACATTCCTAAAATCGATTGAATGATTGTCCCCAAGCCAGAGGATACTTAGAATTGGAGGTAAAGAGCATATAAAATATTAAAAGATAATTAATGTGGAAAGTGAAATACATTCATCACTAAGCAATTCCATTCTACTTTTTTTTTAATTTGAATAATTTAATTTTTGTAACTTAATGACAATAACATGTGATGGATTTCAATCTGATTCTCAAAGTAATCTCGCAAAACTAGCCTCAAGAATTACCAAAAGAGGGGGCGCCTGGGTGGCTCAGTCGTTAAGTGTCTGCCTTCGGCTCAGGTCATGATCCCAGGGTCCTGGGATCGAGCCCCACATCGGGCTCTCTGCTAGGCAGGAAGCCTGCTTCTCCCTCTCCCACTTCCCCTGCTTGTGTTCCTTCTCTCGCTGTGTTTCTCTCTGTCAAATAAATAAATAAAATCGTTAAAAAAAAAAAAAAAGAATTACCAAAAGAGCTCTTTTTCATGGCACGTTGGAGGTGGTAGGCTGCATTAGGATGAAGCTGAACATTTCTGTCCCAGATCCTGATTGCCAGAAATTCACTGAAGTAGACAATGAACACAAACTTCGTACCTTTTATGAGAAGTATATGGCCACAGAAGTTGCTGCTGATTCTCTGGGTGAAGAATGGAAAGGTCATGTGGTCTGACTCAGTGGTGGCAATGAAAACCAAGGCTTCCCCATGAAGCAGGGTGTCTTGACCCAAGGTTGTGTCTGCCTGCTGCTGAGTAAGGGGCATTCCTGCTACAGAACAAGGAAGACTAGAGAAAGAAAGCACATATCTGTTCAGGGTTGAATTGTGGATGCCAATTTCAATGTTCTCAACTTGGTCACTGTGAATAAAAAAAAAAAAAAGCATGGAAGATATTCCTGGATTTACCAATACTGCTGTGCTTTGTCACCTGGGGCCCCAAAGAGCTAGCAGAATCCATAAACATTTCAATCTCTCTAAAGAAGATGTTGTCCACCACTATGTTGTGAGAAAACCCCTAAACAAAGAAGAACTCGAGAACCAAAGTGCCCAAGATTCAACGTCTTGTTACTCCATATGTCCTCCAGCACAAACTTTGGTGTATTGCTCTAAAGAAACAGGGTACTAAGAAAAACAAGGAAGAAGCTGCAGAATATACCGAACTTTTGGCCAAGAGAAGGTACGAGGCCAAAGAAAAACTCCAAGAACAGATTACCAAGAGACAGAAGCTGTCCTCTCTGAGACCTTTTACCTCTAAGTCTGAGTCCAATCAAAAATGAGATTTTCTGGGAGGAGCAAGATGGGAGAGGAGTAGGAGACCTAAATTTCATCTGGTCCCAGGAATTCAGCTAGATAGGGATCATACCATTCTGAACACCTACAAACTCAACAGGAGATGGAAGAAAAAAATAGCAGCAACTCTCTGAACAGAAAAGCAACCATGTTTTGGAAGAGTCATATCCTATCCTTTCATAGTAGCTAACCTTATTTTTGGTACATATATATAAGTTGTTCTCTCTTTAAAATTTTGGGATACAGTTTCTTCTTACAGATCAAAATATACACTAAATCTCTGTGTATGGTTTTGTTCTAGTCTCCTGCCTGATCACATTCTCTCCCTTTTTATTTTTAAATCCTCTTCTTTCTTTTTTCAACCAACTTCTCATCAATTCCTTTTATAAAATCTTTTATAATTGTCATCTTTACAGTCATATTCCATCCCTTCATCATACTTACCCTTATTTTTGTACATACATAAGATTTTCTTTCTTTAAAATTTTGGGAGGCACTTTATTCTAACAGACCAAAATATGCCCAAAACCTAGTGTGTGGCACTGATCCATGCACCAGCCTGATAATATTTGATCATATTCTGGTTTTTCTTTGTTTGTTTTTATCTTTTTCTTTTTTCTTTCTTTCCCCTGGTTTCAGGTCTCTTCTGATTTGTTTACTGTATATTTTTGTGGGGTCGTTGTTACCCTGTTAGCATTTTGTTCTCTCATTCATCTATTCTCCTCTGGACAAAATGACAAGATGGAAGAAATCACCTCAAAAAAAAGAACAAGAGGCAGTACTGACTGCCAGGGACCTAATCAATATGGACATTAGTAAGATGTCAGAACTAGAGTTCAGAATGATTATTTTAAAGATACTAGCTGGGCTTGAAAAAAGCATGAAAGATATTAGAGAAACCCTTTCTGGAGAAATAAAAGAACTAAAATCTAACCAAGTCGAAATCAAAAAGGCTATTAATGAGGTGCAAACAAAAATGGAAGCTATAACTTCTAGGATAAATGAGGCAGAAGAATTAGTGATATAGAAGACCAAATGATGGAAAGTAAAGAAGCTGAGAAAAAGAGAGATAAACAATTACTGGATCACGAGGGCAGAATTCGAGAGATAAGTGATACCATAAGATGAAACAATATTAGAATAATTGGGATCCCAGAAGAAGAAGAATGAAAGAGGGGCAGAAGGTATATTGGAGCAAATTATAGCAGAGAATGCCCCTAATTTGGGGAAGGAAACAGACATCAAAATCCAGGAGGCACAGAGAAACCCCCTCAAAATCAATAAAAATAGGTCAACACCTCAACATCTAATAGTAAAACTTATGAGTCTCAAAGACAAAGAGAAAATCCTGAAAGCAGCTCGGGAGATCTGTAACCTACAATGGTAGAAACATTAGATTGGCAACAGACCTACCCACAGAGACCTGGCAGGCCAAAAAGGACTGGCATGATATATTCAGAGCACTAAATGAGAAAAATATGCAGCCAAGAATACTATATCCAACTAGGCTGTCATTGAAAATTGAAGGAGAGATAAAAAGCTTCCAGGACAAACAAAAACTAAAGGAATTTGCAAACACAAAACCAGCCCTACAAGAAATCTTGAAAGGGGTCCTCTAAGCAAAGAAAGAGCCTAAAAGTAACATAGACCAGAAAGGAACAGAGACAATATACAGTAACAGTCATCTTACAGGCAATACAATGGCACTAAATTCATATCTTTCATTACCCTTAATGTAAATGGGCTAAATGCCCCAATCAAAAGACACAAGGTATCAGATTGGATAAAAAAACAAGACCCATTGATATGCTGTCTGCAAGAGACTCATTTCAGACCCAAAGACACCCCCAGATTGAAAGTGAAGGGGTGGAAAACCATTTACCATGCTAATGGACACCAAAAGAAAGCTGGGGTGGCAATCCTTATATCAGATAAATTAGACTTTAAACCAAAGACTGTAATAAGAGATGAGGAAGGACACTATATCATACTTAAAGGGTCTATGCAACAAGAAGATCTAACAATTGTAAATATCTATGCCCCTAACATGGGAGCAGCCAATTATATAAGCCACTTAATAACCAAATCAAAGAAACATATTGACAACAATACAATAATAGTAGGGGACTTTAACACCCCCCTCACTGAAATGGACAGATCATTTAAGCAAAAGATCAACAAGGAAATAAAGACTTTAAATGACACACTGGACCAAATGGACTTCACAGATATCTTCAGAACATTTCATCCCAAAGCAACAGAATACACATTCTTCTCTAGTGCCCATGGAACATTCTCCAGAATAGATCACATCTTAGGTCACAAATCAGGTCTCAACTGGTACCAAAAGATTGGGATCATTCCCTGCCTATTTTCAGACCACAATGCTTTGAAACTAGAATTCAATCACAAGAGGAAAGTCAGAAAGAACTCAAATACATGGAGGCTAAAGAGAATCCTACTAAAGAATGAATGGGTCAACCAGGAAATTAAAGAAGACTTAAAAAAATTCATGGAAACCAATGAAAATGAAAACACAACTATTCAAAATCTTTGGGATGCAGCAAAGGCAGTCCTAAGAGGAAAGTATATAGCAATACAAGTCTTTTGCTAGAAACAAGAAAGGTCTCAAATACACAACCTAACCCTACACCTAAAGGAGCTGAAGAAAAAACAGCAAATAAAGCCTAAACCCAGCAGGAGAAGAGAAATAATAAAGATCAGAGCAGAAATCAATAACATAGAAACCAAAAGAACTAGGAGCTGGTTCTTTGAAAGAATTAATAAGGTTGATAAACCCCTGGCCAGACTTATCAAAAAGAAAAGAGAAATGACCCAGGTCAACAAAATCATCAATGAAAGAGGAGAAATCACAACCAACACCAAAGAAATACAAACAATTATAAGAACATATTATGAGCAACTCTATGCCAGCAAATTAGATAATCTGAAAGAAATGGATGCATTCCTAGAGATGTATCAACTACCAAAACTGAACCAGGAAGAAATAGAAAACCTCAACAGACCTATAACCACAAAGGAAATTGAAGCAGTCATCAAAAACCTCCCAACAAGAGCCCAGGGCCAGATGGCTTCCCAGGGGAATTCTATCAAACATTTAAAGAATTAATACCTATTCTTCTAAAACTGTTCCAAAAAATAGAAATGGAAGGAAAACTTCCAAACTCATTTTATGAGGCCACCATTACCTTGATCCCAAAACCAAAGACCCCATCAAAAAGGAGAATTACAGACGAATATCCTTGATGAACATGGATGCAAAAATTCTCACCAAAATACTAGCCAATAGGATCCAACAGTACATTAAAAGGATTATTCACCACGACCAAGTGGGATTTATCCCTGGGCTGCAAGGTGGGTTCAACATCTGCAAATCAATCAATGTGATACAGTGCATTAATAAAAGAAAGAACAAGAACCATATATCCTCTCAATTGATGCAGAAAAAGCATTTGACAAAGTACAGCATCCTTTCTTGATCAAAACTCTTCAGAGTATAGGGATAGAGGGTACACGCCTCGATATCATAAAAGCCATCTATGAAAAACCCACAGCGAATATCATACTCAATGGGGAAAAACTGAGAGCTTTCCCCCTAAGGTCAGGAATGCAGCAGGGATGTCCACTATCACCACTGCTATTCAACATAGAATTAGAAGTCCTAGCCACAGCAATCAGACAACAAAAAGAAATAAAAGGCATCCGATTAGGCAAAGAAGAAGTCAAGCTCTCACTCTTTGCAGATGATATGATACTTTATGTGGAAAACCCCAAAGACTCCACCCCAAAACTGCTAGAACTCATACAGGAATTCAGTAAAGTGGCAGGATATAAAATCAATGCACAGAAGTCAGTGGCATTCCTCTACACCAACAACAAGACAGAAGAAAAAGAAATTAAGGAGTCGATCCCATTTCCAATTGCACCCAAAACCATAAGATACCTAGGAATAAATCTAACCAAAGAGGCAAAGGATCTGTACTCAGAAAACTATAAAATACTCATGAAAGAAACTGAGGAAGACACAAAGAAATGGAAAAACCTTCCATGCTCCTGGATTGGAAGAACAAATATTGTAAAGATGTCAATGCTACCTAGAGCAATCTACACATTTAATGCAATCCCTATCAAAACACCGTCAACTTTTTTCAAAGAAATGGAACAAATAATCCTAAAATTTGTATGGAACCAGAAAAGACCCCACATAGCCAGAGGAATGTTGAAAAAGAAAAGCAAAGCCGGTGGCATCACAATTCTGGACTTCAAGCTCTATTACAAAGCTGTCATCATCAAGACAGTATGGTACTGGCACAAAACAGACACATAGATCAATGGAACAGAATAGAGAGCCCAGAAATGGACCCTCAACTCTATGGCCAACTAATCTTCAACAAAGCAGGAAAGAATGTCCAATGGAAAAAAGACAGTTTCATCAACAAATGGTGTTGGGAAAATTGGACAGCCACATGCAGAAGAATGAAACTTGACCATTTCCTTACACCACACACAAAAATAGACTCCGAATGGTTGAAAGACCTCAATGTGAGACAGGAGTCCATCAAATTCCTAAAGGAGAACACAGGCAACAACCTCTTTAACCTCAGCCGCAACAACTTCTTCCTAGAAACATCGCCAAAGGCAAGGGAAGCAAGGGGAAAAATGAACTATTGGGACTTCATCAAGATAAAAAGCTTTTGCACAGCAAAAGAAACAGTCAACAAAACCAAAAGACAATCGACAGAATGGGAGAAGATATTTGCAAATGACTTATCTGACAAAGGGCTAGTATCCAAAATCTATAAAGAACTTGTCAAACTCAACACCAAAAGAACAAATGATCCAATCAAGAAATGGGCAGAAGACATGAACAGACATTTTTCCAAAGAAGACATCCAAATGGCCAACAGACACATGAAAAAGTGCTCAATATCGCTCGGCATCAGGGAAATCCAAATCAAAACCTCAATGAGATACCACCTCACACCAGTCAGAATGGCTAAAATTAACAAGTCAGGAAACAACAGATGTTGGCGGGGATGCGGAGAAAGGGGAACCCTCCTACACTGTTGATGGGAATGCAAGCTGGTGTGGTGTGGGCACTCTGGAAAACAGTACGGAGGTTCCTCAAAAAGTTGAAAAGAGAGCTACCCTACGACCCAGCAATTGCACTACTGGGTATTTACCCCAAAGATACAAATGTAGGGATCCGAAGGGGTACGTGCACCCCGATGTTTATAGCAGCAATGTCCACAATAGCCAAACTGTGGAAAGAGCCAAGAGTCCATCGACAGATGAATGGATAAAGAACATGTGAATATTCTGCAGTGCAATACTATGCAGCCATCAAAAGGAATGAAATCTTGCCATTTGCAACAACGTGGATGGAACTGGAAGGTATTATGCTGAATGAAATAAGTCAATCAGAAAAAGACATGTATCATATGACCTCACTGATATGAGGAATTCTTAATCTCAGGAAACAAACTGAGGGTTGCTGGAGTGGTGGGGGGTGGAGGGATGGGGTGGCTGGGTGATGGACATTGGGGAGGGTATGTGCTATGGTGAGCACTGTGAATTGTGTAAGATTGTTGAATCACAGACCTGTACCTCTGAAACAAATAATACATTATATGTTAAAAAAAAAAAAAAAGAAGAAGAAGATAGCAGGAAGGGAAAAATTAAGAGGGGGGAAATCGGAGGGGGAAATGAACCATGAGAGACTATGGACTCTGAGAAACAAACTGAGGGTTCTAGAGGGGAGGGCGATGGGGGGATGGGTTAGTCTGGTGATGGGTATTAAAGAGGGCACATACTGAATGGAACACTGGGTGTTATATGCAAACAATGTATCATGGAACACTACATCAAAAACTAGTGATGTAATGTATAGTGATTAACGTAACATAATAAAAAAAAAATTTAAGGTAAAAAAAAAAAAAAAGGAATGGCCAGATGCCTCTGAGAGGCATCTGTTTTCTTCCAAGCCTGAAACTTCCCTTGGAAAGCTGCCTAAGAAAAAGTAAAACGCTATCACTTACCATTCATTTAATTCATTAAAATGGGAGGCAGAATAGCGATGCAGTTGAAAGCATGACCTCTAGCATCAGAAGTCTGGGTTCTATGCCTGGTTTCACCATTTACAAGCTCTGAAATCTTGGCCAAATTACTTAGATTCTCTGTGCCTCTGACAAAATGGAGATATTAACAGCTCTTAGCACATATGAATAATAAATAAGTTAAACCATGTGGTTCACTTAGAAGAGTGCCTTCTACTTAGTAATGGTCGAGAAGTGTTGGCTATTAATATTAATGTAGATTTTCCAGCAGCCCTTCTCTTCCTCTGCCTCCTTTACCATTTAGCAGTTTGACTCAGCCTTATAGCATCAAACCAACAGTCCCACTAGGACTCCGGACTTTGTTCAAGACTGATAATCTTTTAGTTACATAACTCAGCCTACTCACTAGTGCCACATATTTATCATGTCCTCATTATCCCCCAGCCTCCTGCCTGCTTTATTCCTGGATCCCAAATACACGAGGACAAATATGTATATATACACTTGTATGCCTCCCTCTGTCCTTTCTTCCCAAATTCAAATCTCAATGTGACTCCATTCTACTCACTAGCAAACATGCTTCACACTTTCTTGAGCCAATATGCAATCTCTATAATTGCCCTGTTTAAAATGTCCTCTGGACAGCCACATGATAGGAATATATCAACCTTTATCTTCCATTTCTCCTTCAATAGCCATTTATTTTCTTACTTTCCCAAATGATACCTTCACACCCATTCTTCATCCTCAATCTTCTCTGTTTGCTGTTTTCTTCAATCAGATCACACAACTGCTCGAGACTGCACACCCTAAAAATATTTCCTTAAGTCTGTTACCCTCTCTAGCTAATATCACACTGTCACATTTCTCAAAAGTGTGGTCTAAATTCCCCACCTCCACTTCTTCACCTACAAATGCCTTTACATCTGACTTATGTTTCCATAGCATTTTGGATGCTTTCTTTCAAACGAAAAGTATAGGACTCTTGGAGGGCAATAGGTGTGGGTTGTGCATGTGTGTTTGTATTCCTCATCATCCTACGTCTCTATAACATTTGATAATGTGTCCTCTGCTTTATTTTTGAGACGCTTTTTGCATTGTGACACTGCACTTTTCTCTCTCTTTCTGCCTCTCGGACTCAAAGTGAATAGTTTGCCTTCAATTGGCTCATTTTCTTGCTTAAATGATTTACTCTTTTGCTAAAACTTCCACTATCATTTTAGATTATCATTTGTAACTGTTTTGATTTATGTATGGCTTTTGCTTCCAATTGTTAAAAAAGTATTTAATTTTATTTTGAGAAGCATTCTGTTTGCCACACTTCTCAATCTCTTCAGCCTCCTCCTAATAGAGGATGACCTACATGTGGTAATGAATCACCTTGTTCTTCTTGACTTGATCTGAGTGTCCTGTGGAAGATGTGACCCAGAACTGTTACAGCTCCCATCCTGAATTTCCTTTTTTCCAGCATCATTGAGGTATAATTAACAAATATAATTATATATATTTAAAGAGTACAATGTGATGATTTCATATATGTGTACATTGTAAAATATTTACCATAATCAAGTGAATTAACATATATATCACCTCACAGAGTTACCTTTTTGGGTGTGTATGGTGAGAATTCTTAAACTATACTCAACAGATTTTAGAGTTCTTGTCACCTAAAAACCAGAATCCTGACTCTAGGCCCTAATGTTAGATCCCAAAGAATGCTTCTTACAGGTTTTTGATAACATACCTGGAGAATTGGCATAGTTAGTATGGCTGCTAAAATGTTCTATGTCCTATGTTCTATGAAATCATGGGTATTTATTTTAATATATGTGAACTTGTACAAGGTTGTGAGATTATGTAAACTATTGGTTTCATCTTTTGTTAATCGAGTAGAAAAATACATATATCAATGTATATCTACCAGGCACTGACTATAGGATTCTCATAGAAACACAAAATTTTATTGCAATATTAATGAGAGAGAAACCACTGAGTCCCATTTTACAAAATGAGGAGACATTTTCCAAAGTTGTACTTTTAGTTGATTTTCTGAAGCTTACCTCTGTTTCATATGACTCAGTTTCTTGTACTGACTACTAAACAGAGTGACCATCTTTAAAGTGAACATTGTAAGGTTTCTCAAGGAGACTTTTAATTATATTTTGAAATAATATGCTTCTTTCATGTAAAGATCAATATCAATGTTTTAGCATGCAAAGGGAAACTGCAGTCAATATATGAAATTTTATTCTGTACATCCCTTTTTTAAGGAATACCTTTTATACGTTTATTGAGGTATAATTTAGATACCTTAAACAGCACCTGTTCTTAAAGGGGTACAGCTTGGTGAATTTTGACAAATGTATACACCCATGTAACCACCATATCAAGATACAGACCACTTCCGTTCCACACAAAAGTTCCCATGTGGCCCTGCCACATTTAAATTTAATCAACAAAATTGTCAAAAACAGAGGAAGAAAAGTGTGGGATAAAACTTACTCATTGCAAAAGAAAGTCGAGTCAGCATACGATAGAAAATCAGATACAAACATTTATTTGGGCCATATATTATAGCTGGAGAAAAGAATAGCAAGAGAGAATAAAGCTTACCTGAGTAACCTAACAATCAAGGGAAAGATGAAAAAGACATCATTACCTAACACTAGAAAGTATATCAATGTAGTATAAGAAACAACTTTTCTTACCCCTCCCCCACTTTGGAAGTGCCATTAATCACTGGGAACAAAGTAATAAATGATATGGTCAACAGCAATTTTAATTGAAATGCAGGCATTTGACTTTCTCATAAATGTTTTTTTTAGTAAAATCCTAGGGCATAGTGTTGGGAAGCGTGAAGCGGGGGCATAAAGGGACTGTCCAGTTATGTGGTCTGGTTATCAAGCTTCATGGGGGTTTGAATTAAGATAAGGAGAAAGCATCATCTTTAGGCTGTTTCTTTTAAATAAAGCATTGCCTCAGTTGGCTGTGTAACAGAAGTGGGTCATGCACAATTTAATATCCTGGTTGCCAGGTATGTGGGCAGGATTCTCCCCCACCACAATGGAAGTGGGCAGTGGGAATATCTGAAAGGAGATACTTTTCTCTGAAAGCACTGGTTTGTGCACTCACACTCTTACCTGCTTCCCAGGAGCAGAAACAGAATGCTGCCCCATAAAACAGGGAAGAGGTTCTTTTGACATTCTTGTGACTGCTGGCATTTTGAAGAGAAACGAATGTGTCTCAGTGAGCACAGGGCACCAAGTGACAATCCGTGGCCGATGTTTGGTTCTTTAAAAAAGGCACGACACCTCATGGTCAAATCCAGTTGTCTTGGCTTCCTGGGTCCCTGCATCCTTAGTAGTAGTCATGCCAGGGCAGGACTGACCCTTGTGTTCATTGGGTCCAGAGTACCATGAGTAAACTGAGCTTTATCTATCAGTCACTTTATACTTCTTTACATCCTTGAAAATTATTCCAGCTTCCTCTGAGAAATCCTGGTTGGGTGTTAGAGAGATACTATCTGATTAATGATACCAATAAGTTACAGCTAATAGAATTTTCATTGAAAATAGCCACTGAACCCAGGATGCTGAGAGAAGAATTAACAGATGTTAAAAGAGGGAACCACTTGTTTAAAAAAAAAAAATCTTTGTCCAAATGGATTAAAAATGTCTTTTGCAATCCCAGTTAGGAGGAAAAAAGGTCAGACAACTTCTTCTTTGATTAGGCAGCTCAGTGTTTTCATGTGCAATAAATGCAAGTAGGAAAACAGTGGGATAAATAATTTCTCTAGTCAAGGAATCTTTTCAAACAAAAGAACAGTAAAATGAACAGTATGACTGATAATAATATTCTTCTCTTTTCTAAGTTAGAATATTTGCAATAGAAAGAATGTTTTGTGTGTCAGGATTCATGTTCTTAAAGTTAAGCCTGGCTTAGATGAGAAAATTAATCAAATTTGCAAGTTATTCTCGGTTTTGCAGTCTGGTTGCTTGAAAGTCTCTAAATAAACAAATCTGTGTCTCTACCTAAAACAGTAAATAAACCCTTGATATACTATATTATTAAAACTGCAATATGGAGGATAAAAACTAATCCTTGGGATTAGACACTGAAATTCATAATAAAATATTTTTTCCAGTAGCAATGTGGTTATAATTACAACAGCAATAATAGTGCATTGTTAACAGAAAAAAATTGTTCCCTAGTGGTGGCCTCTACTTTAGGTTGGATGGAAATTTTTATGTCTTTGAGAGGCAAAGAATTCATTATTCAGGTGTATAACATCAGAAATTCAAGTTGTAGAATGATATTTTACTTAGATTATCCATTTGTCTCACAACTGGGAATTAGTAAAGTGTGGTTCATCCATTCTGAAACATTATAAAATCATTAAAAATTATTATTACAATATACACAAGTTTGAGTAACTTTGACAATGTTTATCCTTTCTTTTTCAGCAAAAAGAATCTCCAAAGCTCATATTAACAATGACTAACTCTGAGAAATATGGGACTTTTCTTTTTGCCATCTGTTCAAAGTCTACCACAATAAGCATGTACTATTAATATCAAAATTAAACCTATACAGTATAATGTAAACATTCAACACTTGGTATTTTGTAAATGCAGGTTTGTTCCAGATTCCAATCCATTCATCACATATTTTCCTTTAGAAATTGTCCCTACATCTCTTAATCTGGAGCTTGCAATTCACATAAGACTGAACATGCTGGTCACTGCAGAAGGGGGCCTGGCTCAGGAGCACACTGCAGCAGAAATCTGGTTGTGTCTCGGTTTAAAAAAATTGGGCGACTGCTGAGCCACATCTGTTCAGGGGGAGGTATGTGCATTCATGAGGGGAGGGGAGAGTTTTAATTTGCACAGCAAAGCAACACGCATTAGCAAGGGTCTTAACAAATGAATTTTCTATATGGAATGATATTTTTCTTTCTAAGCAATTTAGATGATAATTTCCATAACTGAGAAACCATTTCTGGATAGAATTCCTAATTCTGAGGGTGAGGAGGAGGGTTACAAATGCAAATAGAAAAGGTGGCCATCTACTGTGAGTTTCAGGTTATTTGGACTCTGGATATGACGCTAGGTGAATGTGACTGAAGGCATCAAATATGTTTTTGAGTGTTTTAGTCAACTGCATGGTCAAGACTAACCTGTGTGCTTAACTGGCAGAACCAAACTCTAAGAGATAGATGGGAGGAGCTCCAGAACGGGGCAAGCAAGGGATGGGAGACAATCAATGAAGATGTAGAAGAAATAGCCATCCAAAATAATGCAAGTGAACAAAGCCTTAAAAGTTTTAAACTTTGTGTTTACATAGAGATGATGCTATGTAGAAGGAATAAATCTATTTTTAAAGAATCCTGCCTGCAGTGTTCAAAAATGTTCTTCATTCCAACTAACTTAAAATATAGAAAATAATACATTTGTTTGATGGCACATTTCAAAACATTTATATTTGCCAGATAATGACGGCAAATATTTTTTTTTATTTATTTTTTTTTTTTAAGATTTTATTTATTTACTTGACAGAGAGAGACACAGCGAGAGAGGAAACACAAGCAGGGAGAGTGAGAGAGGGAGAAGCAGGCTCCCTGCAGAGCAAGGAGCCAGATGTGGGACTCGATCCCAGGACCCTGGGATCATGACCTGAGCTGAAGGCAGTCGCTTAACCAACTGAGCCACCCAGGCGCCCCGACGGCAAATATTTTAAAAGAACATCATAAAACCCATTACACAGGCTATGAAACATAGAGAAGTTTAGGAATGATTAAAGTCACCATTTTCTCCTTCCTATAACTCTTCAGCTGACTAAGAAGAAGTGAATTCAAAATTTATATAAAAGTTCAGTAGGGGCGCCTGGGTGGTGCAGTGGGTTGAGTGACCAACTCTTGGTTTCAGCTCAGGTCCTGATCTCAGGATCCTGAGATGGAACCCCACATCGGGCTCTGCACTCAGCACCAAGTCTACTTAAGCTTCCCTCTCTCTCTCTGCCTCTCCCTCCTTCTCTCTCTCAAATAAATAAATAAATCTTTTAAATTTTTTTTAAATAAAAATTCAGTGATGAAATATTTGCCCTTATTCTCCAATATAAAAAATAGAGATATTCCCAATGTTTGCCTATTTGCTTTAATGTATTTTCTGGAAGGAAGAGTACTTTGAAAAACAGCATTTAATATAATGTTCAGAGTGCAAGGAAACTCTCAGATCTATGCCCATGCACACCCATGGTTTTGATGTAAATTCTGTTTATTATAAGAATTATGTTAAAATATCTCCCTTACCATTCTAACCTTTCTAACTCATTTTTATACCTTTTGCAAGAATCCTTTCTTAATATTTTCAACCACATCTTGATTGAAATTCTGAGGATGGCATGCAGGTAGCAACATGCTCATTTCCAATTTGTTGACTTTATCTGGTTTCTTTTGAGAACTCTAGTTATTATAGGCATCACACAAAATGTTAGATGCCACCCAATGGTGCATTGTACTCTTTGCTTGCGAAGGCACCATTTTACAGTAGGGTATAAATAAAAATTGATTAGAAAGTTACCATCTGGAACTTCATATCTGTCTTCAATGAATAACCTTCATGACTTGCAGACTATAACAGTCTGGCATTCTATGAAAATATTCAAAAGGCAAAGTCGAGTTATATTTTTGACTGCATAAAACTCTTGCAGTTTTCATTTCAATTGACTTGTAAAGTGTATAAAAAGTGAAAATATTGCAATGAGGTTTAACAAGTAAATGGTAAATTATGCACTCTCTCGGCCATTAGGCAAATTTGCAATGCTGTGGAACATTTAGCACTTTCCCCTGGATAGCACTCGACATTCCATATGCAGATGAGTCAATAGCTTTAGTGAACTTTTGCCTAGCCTATGACTTAATACACAAAATAAGCAATGAATATTGTCCAATTTCTTAACCAATCTGTATGTAGGAGAAAAGCAATTGACTACTTTATATGGAACACCATTTCCAGTCATGTCACTCAGGGTATTCCTACTCAAAGGTGAGCAAAGAAACGCTCATTTTGATTTCAAATTAAAATGTTTCATGCATTCAATTAATTCTCCACATGAAAAGTGACTGTAAGATCCCAAGCAAACACATGAGTATAGTTTTCCTGTCACAATTAATGGATGACACTTTATTATCTTGCAACAGTTCCCAGTCATCGGCATTAATTCTGGCTGTGTCAAAAGACAAGAATCATTTTCCAATTTTTAAGAAGTTGAAATCAGCCAAACCAAAATTATTGTCATTGCAAAATAATTTATTTTTTATCTAAACCTATTTTTCTTCTGGTTTACAGATCTTGATGCAGAATCAGCTTATATCAGGGGATCAATTTGAAATTATATCACTAAGTTGCCATAGGCACACAACTTTAACATTTTCAGCATTAATTCCATACTCAATTACTTAGACTTTGAAGTGCATATTCTTCTAAGTTGATTTCAAACATCTTGACACTATAATAAAATAATATATGTAGAGATAAGAGAAAGCAGGTTTCTCTTTTCAAGAAAAATTTAAAAGGTTAAAAGGAAAATAAAGGAACAGAGAGAGAGAAAGTGGCAGGCATCAGACTCTTCCAGTTTCATCCTCAGTAACGATGTTGTTCTGGTCGAGGGGCTCTGTTGCCCTAAGTTCTTCGAATACGTCAACGCACATCCCCAGTCCATTAATTTGTTTTTCATCATTCGTACATCGCATCACATTTCTTTCTACCCTCCTTCACTGCAGCACCTCTTTAGGTCCCAAAAACTGTATTTATCACCATCCCTTCTCTTTTCTCCCATCCTTGCTTTACAGATCTCTCCCAGGGGATGAAAGACCTCCATGTAGCACTTTGAATTTTTGACTGTCTTATCAAATTATATCACCATTTAATTAGGAAAGGGGAGGACAGGTACAGGATAATAAGTATTTGTAAGTTCAGGAAAGTAGATGGGAGAAGAGTAATTTCCTGGTTTCAGAGCAGACCAAAGAAAACATCATTCCCCCAAAAGTCAGGCTAACACACAAAGCTTAAAAAAATAACGATCAGGGGCACCTGGGTGGCTCAGTCGTTGAGCGTCTGCCTTTGGCTCAGGTCATGATCCCAGGGTCCTGGGATTGAGCCCCACATCGGGCTCCCTGCTCCGCGGGAAGCCTGCTTCTCCCTCTCACACTCCCCCTGCTTGTGTTCCCTCTCTCGCTGTGTCTCTCTCTTTCAAATAAATAAATAAATAAATCTTAAAAAAATAAAAAAAAATTAAAAAATAACGATCATAATTTACTGCTAAATTGATGGTATGGTTCATAAATGTTGGGTTATATGCATTCTATGAGTATTTCTCTAAATATGATTATTATTGACTTGATTTTCCTTACCATTAATAGTGATAAAATTTAGAAGTTCATACCAAACAACAATAGGGAACTAAGAAAAAATATCATTACTTGAAATTACTAGCTTTTATATAATAAGTTCATATATTTAATAAAAAGGATAGCATGGAGCACTGGGTGTTTTACACAAACAATGAATCATGGAACACTACATCAAAAACTAATGATGTACTGTATCGTGACTAACATAACATATTTTTTTTAATTTCATTTTAATCAGAAAAAAAAAAAAGGATAACAGGACTACATCAAACTAAAAAGCTTCTGCACAGTAAAAAACCCATAGCAAAAAGAAAAGGCAAACTATAGAATGGGAGAAAATATTTGCAAATCATCACTGATGAGGGATTAATATTCAAAAGATATAAAGAATGCATATAACTCAATAGCAAAAAAAGAAAAAAAAAACCCAAACAGTCCAATTTTAAAATGGACAGGGGATCTAAATAGACATTTTTTCAAAGACATACAAATGGCCAAGAAGTACATAAAAAGGTGCTTAATATCACTAATTATCAGGGAAATTCAAATCAAAACCACAATAAAATATAAACTCACAGGGACGCCTGGGTAACTCAGTCGTTAAGCATCTGCCTCTCTCTCTGTCAAATAAATAAATAAAATTTTTTAAAAATATATATATATAACTCACACTGTTAGGATTTTTATTACCAAGAAGACAAGAAATAACATGTGTTGGTGAGGATGTGGAGTGAAGGGAACCCTCGTACAGTATTGGTGGGAATGTAAATTGGTATAGTTACTATGAAAAACAATATGAAAATTCCTCAAGAAATTAAAAATAGAACTATCATATGGTCCAGTAATTCCATTTCTGGGTATTTATCCAAGGGAAATAAAAACACTAACTTGAAAAGATATCTGTACTCCCATATTCACTGCAGCTTTATTTACAATAGCCAAGACATGGAAGCAACCTAAGTGTCCATTCATGGATGAATGGATAAAGAAAACATGGCATATATATACACAATGGAATATCATTCAGCCATAAAAAAGAAGGAAATCTTGCCATTTGCAACAACATGGAGGACCTTGAGAGCATTATGCTAAATAAAATAAGTCAGAAAAGGACAAATACTGTATGATCTCACTTATATGTGGAATCTAAAAAAAAAAAAAAAAACATGAATGCACAGGTACAGAGAACAAATTGGTTGTTGTGAAAGGCAGGAGCTGGGGTGGGCAAAATGGGGGGGGGTCATTATGATTCAAACGTAAAGTTTAGTTTGGGTTACATGCTCACCTCTAAACAAAATTGCTTTTGGCATAAGTCACTTTTGCAAACTTTGGAAATGAGAATGGAGTCCAGCTAGGCTACATGGAGTGGTGAGCAGGGTGATCCCTGAACTAGATTTAGAGGTTGTCAAGGTAACAAACAAAAATATATCACTTGCTTACAATCATTGAATAGTTCTGTTGAAGCCAAAACCAGAGAAGAAAGTAAAATATTTAGTTCTAATAATGTAAAAAATGCCAACACCTTAAATATTTTTATCTACTTCTTTTATATTAATGAATCAAAGATAACCCCATTATCAACTAAAATAAATATTTTTATTTCACTTTGAAATGGTTTTCAAAATACTTAAAATTTCAGATTGTAACTTTTAAAAAATATGCAAAGATTGATCCATTTGTCATCATTTTTGCATTGTATGTTTGATGTAGGATAGTACATGCTTTAGGGATAATTAGGGAACATAGTAGATTTTGTTGCTCCTATCATCTTTGTAAGCTATATGCTAATGAACATTTATGCCAGTATTCTGTATTGAGATGTGGCAAGGAAAATAGGGAAGAAAGAAACCAGTATGACATAGATTTTATTTAAGCATCTAAAACTGAACCTAGGTTGGTTATCTAGGCATGTGAAAACACTCACCTGCATTTCCATCAGAGTACAAGAAGCACTGGTGTCATTTGGAAATGGACCAAGTTGGTACTTAGGTACCTCTACAATTAAGCAGTAATGATTCTAATTTAGGATAACTTCAAGCCAGCTACTTACGTTGAACACTGGCTAATCTTTATATTAACAATCAACCGGTTCCATTTTCTTTTTATTAACCTATTTTGTTCCCTGGTTATATTCCTGGACTCTAAGATCAGGAAGAAGGGATTCCCATTTGCACATGCCTCTAAATACAAATGCTTCAATCTCCTCTCAGGTGTTATACTCTTTTAAGGGATGCAAAAAACAAGTTAACATTTTTCCAATAGCACAAACCTAACTTACCCTGAGGAGAAGAAATATTGAAGAATAAGATGAAATTGTATCATTTTAGAAGCACTCATTACTGAATATGCCCAGAAGTCCCTGCATGCACTCTACCACTTTATTTAGATGCTCTGTTTAAAGCTTTAAAATATGAAAGAAAATGACATGCTTGCAAAACATAAGAAACTGAACATTGTTAACTGATTCACTATGTGATGTAAACTTTCTATGGGTAAATATATACGGATAGATATGTATACACGTGATATACACACACACACACAACAAGCACATTGAATTTCACTTTTGTTCTGTGATCACTACAGTATATAGAAATAGATTTTTTGAGTAACTAAAAATATCCAATGCAAAATATTAAAATTCTTCAGATTAAAAATAATAATATAAGCATGCATATACATAAATATAGATAACTATATACATGCATAAATATGTATGTATAACCATATACTGTATGTATACATATAAAATATATATATGTATGAGTGTAAATATAAAATTTATTTTCTGGTATGTGCCTGGCAATACATAAGTTTCCTAGTAAATCAATTATGGGTTAGCCCGACTCTCTGGTCTACTTTTCTTTGTTTTAGATCAAATGGCTATTCCAGACAAACAAAAATCTCTAAACTGAACTGCTCTTGACACCCACATGAATTCAGCTAGCCATTTTCCCAAACAAGATATATCTTGACTACATATGCTTGCATCATATTGGAAGTACGTTCTGATGTAAAATGTTTCCATGCCACAGAAGCTAAAGGCCACTTCCTGGGGCGCCTGGGTGGCTCAGATGGTTAAGCGTCTGCCTTTGGCTCAGGTCATGATCCCAGGGTCCTGGGATCGAGTCCCACATCGGGCTCCCTGCTCCTTGGGAGCTTGCTTCTCCCTCTGCCTCTCTCTCTCTCTCTCTCTCTGTCTCTCATGAATAAATAAATAAAATCTTTAAAAAAATAAAAAAATAAAAAAATAAAGGCCACTTCCTTTAATTAAATCCACTTTTAACAGCTTTATTGAGATATAATTTACATACCACACAATTCACCCATTAAAAATGGACCACTCAGGGGCGCCTGGGTGGCTCAGTCATTGAGCATCTGCCTTCAGCTCAGGTCGTGGTCCCGGGGTCCTGGGATCAAGCCCCGCGTTGGGCTCCCTGCTCAGCAGGAAGCCTGCTTCTCCCTCTCCCATTTGCCCCGCTTGTGTTCCCTCTCTCACTGTGTCACTCTCTTGTCAAATAAGTGGATAAAATCTTAAAAAAAAAAAAAAAAAAGTACCACTCAATGGTTTTCAGTGTGTTCACATGCTTCTGAACCATGATCAATTTACTCCCCATTTCCTTAGTCCTTGTTAGCCTGAGCAACTTCTAAGCTTTCTGTCTCTATTAGTTTGCCTATTCTGAATATTTAATATAAACGGAATCATACAATGCGGGGCCTTTTGTGACTTGCTTCTCTCACGTAAGCATGTTTTCAAGGTCCATCCATGCTGCAGTATGTGTCATATAACATTTCTTTTCACTGACAAATAGTACTCCCATCATATGAAAATACCACATATTCTTAAATGCATTCATCATAGACATTTGGGTTGTTTCTTTCTTTAGGCTATTGTGAATATGCTGCTATGAACATGCATGTACAAGCTTTTGCGTGTGCATATGTTTTTATTTATCTTGGTATGTTTAGGAGTGGAACTGCTGGTTCATAGGTCGCTCTATGTTTAACATTCTGACGGATCTTAGAACTGTTTTCCAAAGAGGATGCACTACTTTATATTCCTATTAACCGTATATGAGGGTTGTGGTTTCTCCATATCCTCACCAACACTTATCTGTCTTTTTGATTATAGCCATCCTCATTGGTGTGAAATAGTATCTTACCGTGGTTTTTTTTTAAGTTTTTATTTAAATTGCAGTTAGTTAACATTCAGTATAATATTAGTTTCAGGTGTACAATTTAGTGATTTAACCAATTCCTTACATCACCCGGTGCTCTCACAACAGGTGCGCTCCTTAATCCCCATCATTTATTTAACCCATCCCCCGATCCACCTCCCCTTTGGTAACCATCAGTTTGTTTTCTATAGTTAAGAATCTGTTTTTGGTTTGCCTCTCTCTCTCTTTCTCTCTTTTTTTCCCCTTTGTTTGTTTGTTTTGTTTCTTAAACACTACGAGGTATTTATCCAAATAAAAAACACTAATCCAAAGGGATGCATGCACCCTGATGTTTGTAGCAGCATTATCTACAATAGCCAAAATACGGAAATAACCCAAGTGTCCACTGACTGATGAATGGATAAGAAGTGGCATGTGGGGGGCGGAGCAAGATGGCGGAGGAGTAGGAGACCTGGATTTCGTCTCCTCTCAGGAATTCAGCTGGATAGGGATCAACCCAGTCTGAACACCTACAAACTCAACAGGAGATCGAAGAAAAGAAGAGCAACAACTCTCTCATCAGAAAAGCGACCATTTTCTGGAAGGTAGGACGTGCGGAGAAGTGAATCCGAGGCGATATTCGGGAGGATAGACGGCGGGGGAGGGGCCTCCGTCGGCTGCTTCTGGCAAGTGATAGAGCCGCGGAGCACAAAATCGGAACTTTTAGAAGTCGGCTCTGCTGAGGGACGTCACTCTGGTGGCTAAGCGGGGGTGGAACCCTCCGGGACAGTGTGGTCTCAGGACCCTCGGGGTCACAGAAAGACCGGGGGTGCCTGAGGGCGGCAGAGCTCCCAGGTAACGGAGCAGGGAAGCCGGCTGCAGAGGCGGAGCCCAGGCGCGGGCTCTCAGCTCGGGGTCGCCATAAACCGGGATCCGCGGCACAGTCGGGCCCCTGCTCCTCCAGCAGGGACCCGACAAGCGGCAGATCCGGGGAGACTCACCTTCCTCCCCCGGGAGGAGCCGCGCGGGAGTGCACCGCAGGGATCTGCTGGGTTTGGAGACTCCACCCGGGGTCGGTGCCAGAGAGAGAAACGCGCGGTCACAGGCCGGGTGAGCACGGAGTGCAGCCGGAGACCGGGGAGACGGGAGTGACTGGCGGCTTTTCTCGGGGGGCTCACTGAGGAGCGGGGCCCCGAGTTCTCGGCTCCTCTGGGGCGGAGATTGGGAGGCCGCCATTTTCACTCTCCGCCTCCAAAGCTGTACGGAAAGCTCGCAGGGAACAAAAGCCTGGAGAGCAAACCCCAGCAGATTACGTAGCCGGGAGGGGGCAAGGGCGGGGCAATTCCGCCTCCGGCAGAGACATTTGGGAACCACAGCAACAGGCCCCTCCCCAGAAGATCAGCGAGAACAGCCAGCCAAGGCCAAGTTTACCGATCAATGAGAACGGCAGAACTCCAGCGCTAGGGGACTACTGCACATAGAATTCACGGCTTTTTCCCCCTGATTCTTTAGTCTTTCAAAGTTAATTTTTTTTCAACTGTCTTTTTTTCTTTTTTTTCTTTTTCTTTTTTTTGAATTTTTCTTTTTCCCTTTTTCAACCAACATCTTATCAATCCCTTTTTTTAAAAAAACATTTTTATTTTTCATTTTTAGAGTCATATTCTATCCCTTCATAGTAGTTACCCATATTTTTGGCATATATATATAAGTTGTTCTCTCTTTAAAATTTTGAGATAGTTTCTTCTAACAGATTAAAATATACCCTAAATCTCTAGTATATGGTTTTTTCTACTCACCTGCCTGATCACATTCTCTCCCTTTTTTTTCTTTTTTCTCTTTTTAAATCCTCTTCTTTCTTTTTTCAAACAACTCCTTATCAATTCCTTTTATAAAATTTTTTATAATTTCCATCTTTACAGTCATATTCCATCCCTTCATCATATCAACCCTTATTTTTGTACATATGTAAGTTTTTCTTTCCTTAAAATTTTGGGAGGCACTTTCTTCTAAAAGACCAAAATACACCCCAAATATAGTGTGTGGCACTGATCTATATACCACCCTGATCATATTTGATCACATTCTGGGTTTTTTTGTTGTTGTTGTTTTGTTTTGTTTGTTTTTGTTTGTTTTTATCTCTATCTTTTTCTTTTTTTTTTCTTTTTCTTTTTTCTTTCTTTCCGTTTCTTTTTCCACTGCTTCAGATCTTTTCTGATTTGTTTAGAGTATATTTTCTGGGGACGTTGTTATTCTGCTAGCATTTTGTTCTCTCATTAATCTATTCTCCTCTGCACAAAATGACAAGATGGAAAAAATCACCTCAACAAAAAGAACAAGAGGTAGTACCAACTGCCAGGGACCTACTCAATACGGACATTAGTATGATGTCAGACCTAGAGTTCAGAATCATCACTTTAAAGATACTAGCTGGCCTTGAAAAAAATATGGAAGTTATTAGAGAAACCTTTCTGGAGAAGTAAAACAACTAAAATGTAACCAAGTAGAAATCAAAAAGGCTATTAATGAGGTGCAATCAAAAATGGGGGCGCTAACTGCTAGGATAAATGAGGCAGGAGAGAGAATCAGTAATATAGAAGACCAAATGATGGAAAAAAAGAAGCTGAGAAAAAGATAAACAACTACTGGATCACGAGGGCAAAATTCGAGAGATAAGTGATACCATAAGATGAAACAACATTAGAATAACTGGGATCCCAGAAAAAGAAGAAAGAGAGAGAGGGGCAGAAAGTATAATGGAGCAAATTATAGCAGAGAACTTCCCTAATTTGGGAAAGGAAACAGGCATCAAAATCCAGGAGGCACAGAGAACCCCTCTCAAAATCAATAAAAATAGGTCAACACCCCGACACCTAATAGTAAAACTTATGAATCTCATAGACAAAGAGAAAATCCTGAAAGCAGCTTGGGAGAAGAGATATGTAACCTACAAGGGTAGAAACATTAGATTGGCAACAGACCTACCCACAGAGACCTGGCAGGCCAGAAAGAACTGGCAGGATATATTCAGAGCACTAAATGAGAAAAATATGCAGCCAAGAATACTATATCCAGCTAGGCTGTCATTGAAAATAGAAGGAGAGATAAAAAGCTTCCAGGACAAACAAAAACTAAAGGAATTTGCAAACACAAAACCAGCCCTACAGGAAATATTAAAAGGGGTCCTCTAAGCAAACAGAGACCCTAAAAGCAACAGAGACCAGAAAGGAACACAGACAATATACAGTAACAGTCACCTTACAGGCAATACAATGGCACTAAATTCATATCTTTCAATAATTACCCTTAATGTAAATGGGCTAAATGCCCCAATCAAAAGACACAGGCTATCAGACTGGATTAAAAAACAAGACCCATCGATATGCTGTCTGCAAGAGACTCATTTCAGACCCAAAGACACCCCCAGATTGAAAGTGAAGGTGTGGAAAACCATTTACCATGCTAATGGACACCAAAAGAAAGCTGGGGTGGCAATCCTTATATCAGACAAATTAGATTTTAAACCAAAGACTGTAATAAGAGATGAGGAAAGACACTATATCCTACTTAAAGGGTCTACCCAACAAGAAGATCTAACAATTATAAATATCTATGCCCCTAACATGGGAGCAGCCAATTATATAAGGCAATTAATAACAAAAGAAAAGAAACACATCGACAACAATACAATAATAGTGGGGGACTTTAACACCCCCCTCACTGAAATGGACAGATCGTCTAAGCAAAAGATCAACAAGGAAATAAAGACTTTAAATGACACACTGGACCAAATGGACTTCACAGACATATTCAGAACATTCCATCCCAAAGCAATGGAATACACATTCTTCTCTAGTCCCCATGGAACATTCTCCAGAATAGATCACATCCTAGGTCATAAATCAGGTCTCAACTGGTACCAAAAGATTGGGATCATTCCCTGCCTATTTTCAGACCACAATGCTTTGAAACTAGAACTCAATCACAAGAGGAAAGTTGGAAAGAACACAAATACATGGAGGCTAAAGAGCATCCTACTGAAGAATGAATGGGTCAACCAGGAAATTAAAGAAGAATTAAAAAAATACATGGAAACAAATGAAAATGAAAACACAACTGTTCAAAATCTTTGGGATGCAGCAAAGGCAGTCCTAAGAGGAAAGTATATAGCAATACAAGCCTTTCTCAAGAAACAAGAAAGGTCTCAAGTACACAACCTAACCCTACACCTAAAGGAGCTGGAGAAAAAACAGCAAATAAAGCCTAAACCCAGCAGGAGAAGAGAAATAATAAATATCAGAGCAGAAATCAATGAAATAGAAACTAAAAGAACAGTAGAATAGATCAACGAAACTAGGAGCTGGTTCTTTGAAAGAATTAACAAGATTGATAAACCCCTGGCCAGACTTATCAAAAAGAAAAGAGAAATGACCCAAATCAACAAAATCATGAATAAAAGAGGAGAGATCACAACCAACACTAAAGAAATACAATTATAAGAACATATTATGAGCAACTCTATGCCAGCATATTAGATAACCTGGAAGAAATGGATGCATTCCTAGAGATGTATCAACTACCAAAACTGAACCAGGAAGAAATAGAAAACCTGAACAGACCTATAACCACTAAGGAAATTGAAGCAATAATCAAAAATCTCCCAACAAACAAGAGCCCAGGGCCAGAAGGCTTCCCAGGGGAATTCTACCAAACATTTAAAGAAGAATTAATACCTATTCTTCTGAAACTGTTCCAAAAAATAGAAATGGAAGGAAAACTTCCAAACTCATTTTATGAGGCCAGCATTACCTTGATCCCAAAACCAGACAAAGACCCCATCAAAAAGGAGAATTACAGACCAATATCCCTAATGAACATGGATGCAAAAATTCTCACCAAAATACTAGCCAATAGGATCCAACAGTACATTAAAAGGATTATTCACCACAACCAAGTGGGATTTATCCCTGGGCTGCAAGGTGGGTTCAACATCCGCAAATCAATCAATGTGATATAATACATTAACAAAAGAAAGAACAAGAATCATATGATCCTCTCAATAGATGCAGAAAAAGCTTTTGACAAAGTACAGCATCCTTTCTTGATCAAAACTCTTCAGAGTATAGGCATAGAGGGTACATACCTCAATATCATAAAAGCCATCTATGAAAAACCCACAGCGAATATCATTCTCAATGGGGAAAAACTGAGAGCTTTCCCCCTAAGGTCAGGAACGCGGCAGGGATGTCCACTATCACCACTGCTATTCAACATAGTATTGGAAGTCCTAGCCACAGTAATCAGACAACAAAAAGAAATAAAAGGCATCCGATTAGGCAAAGAAGAAGTCAAACTCTCACTCTTTGCAGATGATATGATACTTTATGTGGAAAACCCCAAAGACTCCACCCCAAAACTGCTAGAACTCATACAGGAATTCAGTAAAGTGGCAGGATATAAAATCAATGCACAGAAATCAGTGGCATTCCTCTACACCAACAAGACAGAAGAAAAAGAAATTAAGGAGTCGATCCCATTTCCAATTGCACCGAAAACCATAAGATACCTAGGAATAAATCTAACCAAAGAGACAAAGGATCTGTACTCAGAAAACTATAAAATACTCATGAAAGAAACTGAGGAAGACACAAAGAAATGGAAAAACGTTCCATGCTCATGGATTGGAAGAACAAATATTGTGAAGATGTCAATGCTACCTAGAGCAATCTACACAGTCAATGCAATCCCCATCAAAATACCATCCACTTTTTTCAAAGAAATGGAACAAATAATCCTAAAATTTGTATGGAACCAGAAAAGACCCCACATAGCCAGAGGAATGTTGAAAAAGAAAAGCAAAGCTGGCGGCATCACAATTCTGGACTTCAAGCTCTATTACAAAGCTGTCATCATCAAGACAGCATGGTACTGGCACAAAACAGACACATAGATCAATGGAACAGAATAGAGACCCCAGAAATGGACCCTCAACTCTATGGTCAACTAATCTTTGACAAAGCAGGAAAGAATGTCCAATGGAAAAAAGACAGTCTCTTCAACAAATGGTGTTGGGAAAATTGGACAGCCACATGCAGAAGAATGAAACTGGACCATTTCCTTACACCACACACAAAAATAGACTCCAAATGGTTGAAAGACCTCAATGTGAGACAGGAGTCCATCAAAATCCTAAAGGAGAACACAGGCAGCAACCTCTTTGACCTCAGCTGTAGCAACTTCTTCCTAGAAACATCGCCAAAGGCAAGGGAAGCAAGGGCAAAAATGAACTATTGGGACTTCATCAAGATAAAAAGCTTTTGCAAAGCAAAGGAAACAGTCAACAAAACCAAAAGACAACCGACAGAATGGGAGAAGATATTTGCAAATGACATATCAGATAAAGGGCTAGTATCCAAAATCTATAAGGAACTCATCAAACTCAACACCCAAAGAACAAAGAATCCAATCAAGAAATGGGCAGAAGACATGAACAGACATTTTTCCAAAGAAGATATCCAAATGGCCAACAGACACATGAAAAAGTGCTCAATATCGCTCGGCATCAGGGAAATCCAAATCAAAACCTCCATGAGATACCACCTCACACCAGTCAGAATGGCTAAAATTAACAAGTCAGGAAACGACAGAAGTTGGCGGGGATGCAGAGAAAGGGGAACCCTCCTACACTCTTGGTGGGAATGCAAGCTGGTGCAGCCACTCTGGAAAACAGTATGGAGGTTCCTCAAAAAGTTGATAATAGAGCTACCCTACAACCCAGCAATTGCACTACTGGGTATTTACCCCAAAGATACAAAAGTAGGGATCCGAAAGGGTACGTGCACCCCGATGTTTATAGCAGCAATGTCCACAAGAGCCAAACTGTGGAAAGAGCCAAGATGTCCATCGACAGTGAATGGATAAAGAAGATGTGGTATATACATACAATGGAATATTATGCAGCCATCAAAAGGAATGAGATCTTGCCATTTGCAACAACGTGGATGGAACTGGAGGGTATTATGTTGAGCGAAATAAGTCAAACAGAGAAAGACATGTATCATATGATCTCACTGATATGAGGAATTCTTAATCGCAGGAAACAAACTGAGGGTTGCTGGAGTGGGGGGTGGGGTGGGAGGGTTGTGACTGGGTGATAGACACTGGGGAGGGTATGTGTTCTGGTAAGCGCTGTGAATTGTGCAAGACTGTTGAATCTCAGATCTGTACCTCTGAAACAAATAATGCAATATATGTTAAAAAAAAAAAAAAAAGAAGAAGAAGGTAGCGGGAGGGGAAGAATGAAGCGGGGGAAATCGGAGGGGTAGATGAACCATGAGAGACAATGGACTCTGAAAAACAAACAGGGTTCTAGAGGGGAGGGGGGTGGGAGGATGGGTTAGCCTGGTGGTGGGTATTGAGGAGGGCACATTCTGCATGGAGCACTGGGTGTTATGCACAAACAATGAATCATGGAACACTACATCTAAAACTAATGATGAATGTAGGGGATTAACATAAGAATAAAAAAAAATTTAAAAAAAAGAAGTGCCATGTGTGTATATATATATTTATATATAGAGAGAGAGAGAGAGAGAATGGCAAGAATGAAAGCTTGCCATTTGCAATGACATTGATGGAGCTGGAGAGTATTACGCTAAGCAAAATAAGTCACTCAGAGAAAGGCAATTACCCTGTGATTTCTTTGTTTAAGATTTTATTTATTTATTTGAAAGAGAGAACACGCACACACACACACACAAAGGCGCGTGCAAAAGTGGGGGGCGGGGCAGAGGGAGAGGGACAAGCAGACTCCCTACTGAGAGCAGAGCCCGATGCAAGACTCCATCCCAGGACCCTGAGATCATGACCTGAGCTGAAGTCAGATACTTAACCGACTCAACCACCCAGGCGCCCTACCCTATAATTTCTTATTGTGTTTTATATTGGCACTTCCCTGATGGCTGAAGATGCTGAACATATTTTAATTTGTTTACTGACAATTTGTGTGTGTGTATGTATTCTTTGAAGAAATATTTATTCAGCTACACTGTCCATTTTTAATTGAGTGACTTGTCTTTTTTATTGTTGCTTTCTAAGAGTTCTTTATATATTACAGATACAAGTTTTCTATCAAATATATTACTTGCAAATATTTTCTCCCATTCTGTGGCTTATCTGTTTTACTTTCTTGCTAGTATCCTTAGAAGCACAAAAGTTTTTAATTTTGATGAAATCCAGTTTATTTCTCTCTTATTTTGTGGTTTGTGCTTTTGATGTCATATCTAAGGAATCATTGCTTAATTTAAAATCACAAAGATTTATGCCTGTGTTTTCTTTTAAGAGTTTTATAATCTTAGCTCTTATTTTTAGGTCTTTGATCCATTTTTATCTAGTTTATATAAATGGTATCAGGGGTCCAACTTAATTCTTTAGCATGTAAATATCCAGTTGTCCCAGGACTACTTATTGAAAAGACTATTCTTTTCCCCAGTGAATTATCTTGGCATCACCGTGAAAATTAATTGGTTGTAAATGTGAGGGTTTATTCTGGACTCTCAATTCTATCCCGTTGGTTTATATGCCTATCTTTGTGTCAGCATCACACTGTCTTGATTACTATAGCTTTGTAGTAAGTTTTAAAGTATGAAAGTGTGAGACTCTTCTTTGTGTTTCAAGATTGCTGTGACAATTCTAGCTCCCTTGAATTTCCATATGAATTTAGGATCAGTTTGTCATTTTCTGCAAAGTAGCTAGCTATGATCTTGATAAAGATTGCATTGGATCTGTAAATCAATTTGGGAACATTGCCAGCATAGCAATATTAACTCTTTCAATTCATGAACGTAGAATGTTTTTCCTTTTATTTGGATCTTCATTTTCTTTCAACTATGCTCTGTAGTTTTCAAAGTATAAGTTTTGTACTTCTTTTGTTTTATTTCTACATGTGTTCTATTCTTTTTGATGATATAAATACAATTGTGTTCCTAATTCCACTTTTGGAATGAAACTTCATTGAAACTATATAGAAATAGAGGGTTTTTTTACACATTAATCTTGAATCCTGCAAATTTGCTGAAATTTTTTATTAAGTCTAGAGATTTTTAGTGGATTCCTTAGGATTTTCTATGTATAAGGTCAGGTCATCTGCAAAAGGAGATCATTTTTATTCTTCCTTTCCAATCTGGCTACCTTTCTTTTTATCATTTTATTGCCTAATTGTCCTACCTACAACCCCCAATACAATGTTGAATAGAAATGGTGACAGTCGACATCCTTGTCTTCTTCTGGATCCCAGGAAAAATAATTCAGCCTTTCACTACTAAATATAATGTTGGCTGTGGGATTTTTGTAGATGTCTTTTACCAGGAAGTTTATTAACTGTTGATCTAGCTGGTAGCTCTGAGTTTAAATGACAGAATAAAAGAACCAGTATATCTAATAATATTAAGATTTTTTTCACATATACTCAGTGAAATCTTGCTCTGGGTTTAATGCATATCATTACCCTCACTTAGGAGATAAGTAAACCAACTCTCCGAGAATTTATAGAACTTGCCAGAATTTGTCCAAAATCATGAATACTCTATCAATGCCAGGATTTAATCCACAGACACTCAGGGTCCAGGAAAAACACAAGCCAGTGTGAATTAGTGATATTAGGCTTGATAAAAATGCTTTTTATTAAAAAAAAGAAAAAAGATTCTTCTTATTGATACAGACAATTTAAAGATAATTTGCTCCTTTTGCTATTATTCTTTCAGGATGTTTGAACTTTTTCGATTAAACTACAACTTTTTTAAGATACAAGTTTAATTTATACTCCTATTATGGTAGAGATATGTAAGTACTTTTTAATCATCTTCTTCAGCTCTTTCTGCTCCAAAACATGCAATGATATTCAAGTGTGCGTTTAATGGGGAAAAAATTGTATGTTTTCAACAAAAAAAAAGTGTTTGACTTTCAATGGTGTATTTTTTAACAGTTGTAGTTTATCTAATTAAAAGATAGAATTAATCTTAAGCATTCCGGCAATTTTTGGCCATTGTCGAAACACACATACACACACACACACACACACAGAGAGAGAGGGAGAGAGAGAGAGAGAGAAACATGCATCTCGTTACTTAACAATGGTCTTAATGCATTCAAATACAAGGCTTTTGGACAGAAGACAGTGCTGAAAATCATTTTGGAAAAAAATGAGTTTCTTCCTAGTAAAAGGATGATTTTTAAGAGAGTATACTTATGGCCATACTATTATGTGTATCCTTAAAAAGTAGTAGAATGTAATTTGAGGCCAAAGCTGATAAATCAGTCATCTGCCTGATAGGACAAACGCAATTTTTTCAAATGGTATTTCGAAAAGGAGCAAAATATTTGGAATTCAGCACTGTCCAAAGGTAAAGAATATTCTCCTAAGGAGAAATTGCAAATAGAAGAAGGAAAGGCCATCTGCGTGTCACCTTTTTAGCTGCCAGCTCATTACATTGCATGACAAAAATCACATGGAGATTTCAACCTAGCATATACACTCACTCTGTATTTGGCAGTATCTCTTGCCGTGAGTTTCCTGAACAAAATTCTGATGTGATGAGGCTTTCCTTCTACTATTTAAAACAGATAGGTAGATAGATGATAGAGATTTAGATGATAGATAGATGATTGATAGATAGATGATAGATGATAGATAGATAGATGATAGATAGATAGATGATAGATAGATAGATAGATAGATAGATAGATAGATAGATAGATAGATAGATGATAGAGATAATATGTCACTATGACCGGATATCACTACAATAAAGGAGACTTGGACATCCCAATATCTGCTAAGACTACAACTGTATTTCAGAATTTATCTCTTTATACTTTCAATTCTATTGAATAAGTGGCAGGACATCCAGATTCACTTAAAACATACATTTCAAGAAACCAATAACCTTTGATTTATGTTCCGGAAATTACGTTTCATTTCTATCTCTTAAATCAAGTTTTGAGTTTCTTTCTTAAATTTACCCTGCACTGAACATTCATCATATTCTCATGGAGCTATATCCAGAATCTTTTATGGTGATTCAAAGTGACTGTAGCAGAAACCTCACACATATTAACTCTGTTTAACCAATATTAAAGACCTATTGAGGGAATTAGTCGATTTCCAGTGGATATGTGCTGAGAAAATATGAAATATTTTTTAAGCTTCTATTTAAATTCCAGTTAGTTAACATACAGTGTAATATTAGTCTCAGGTGTACAATACAGTGATTTCACACTTTCCTACAACACCCGGTGCTCATCATAACAGGTACACCACTTAATCCCCATCACCTGTTTCCCCCATCCCCCACCCACCTCCCCTCTGGTAACCATCAGTTTGTTCTCTATAGTTAAGAGTCTGTTTCTCGGTTTGTCTTTCTCTCTTTTTTTCCCTTTGTTCATTTGTTTTCACTTTTCAGAATTGAATCCTACAGTATAGCTTTTGTGAAAAAATATATAAATCCATAATTCTGGAAAGAGGCGCACAGGGCACCATATGGGACATACTCCTGAGGTGGGCATTTTCTACTAGCTACGAAGATATTCCATACTTGAATGCAATGCCCCAAGGTGGGCAAGTGTCCTCCCACATGGTTACAGTGTCTCTATCTCACATGAAATCAAAATACTTTGCGAATGATAAACTACTGAACTGAGCTGAAGTAGCTCAGGGTTACCTTCTTCCCCCTCTGATGATTCCCTATGCTAAAAAGTTTTCAGAGCCCCAAAACTGGTATAGTGCATGGTACATACACTGACCTCAGGAATGATGCTATGCAGCACATTGCTGTTTTTCATGAACATAGTTGAAATCTTTCCCTATAAAAACTGACTCTGGAAATGCAATAAGCAAAGAACAGAAAAGCCACATTTGAATACATGCAGAGGATTTGTCATTCTAAGAAACAATCTGTACTCTACAGCTTGATTTTTCTCTCACCATAATCCTCTTAGCTAAAGGAACAAGATAAATGAATAATGTTTGAGAAAATGTTTTTTGCACAGTGAGTACAATAACAAATATCAGAGTGAAAGTGAAAACAAAAATTGTAACAGATCTAAGAACCTAACCACAGCTTTAAAACAGATTTTAAAATAGATTACTCTTGAAAAGTGTACAATCGATTTGAAAATATTACTGGAAGTTTTAAAAATATCCCAGTGATTGTACTGAGTAACGTTTGTAGGAATTTATTCTAAAATGTAATCTGTGTCCCAAAGACATTTTAAAAATATCTTCTTAATAGCAGGAAATCAAAACCAACCCAAATGATCAATAAAGGAGATTGTTTATCTCTGTGTAATATTATGACCATTAAAATCAGTAATAAAATGTACAAATACTAAGTGAAAAGCAGTATTTAAATATATTGATATTGATATGATTAGAAACAATGTTTACAGTGGTTTAGTTGTAGAATCATGGGGAGTTTCATAAACTATGTTTATTCTCAGAAAATGTATGATAAAAACGGTCATTGTTTTACAGTGTAAACCAAACTGCACAAGAAATATACCATCTGAAAGTGTATGTAGTATTTTATTTTTGAAGTATATTCTCTGCAAGAGAAAGGATTTTCACTTTGTTCATATTTACATCCCAAGTGCCTAGGACAGTGTCCAGCCCGTAGAAAGAGTTAAGTAAATAGTGTCTGCATGAATATAATCTAATGTTCAGTCAGGGATAAAATAGGCCTCTCACTTCTCCCCTCCTGGAATTGTGCAGGATTTCAGTAACTAGTTTTACTTCTTATAAAGATGCTACCATTTCACACATCGCTTTTCTCTAGTGAGAGGGGAGGAACGCCACGGGCCTCCAATTCTTGCTTCTGTAGATTTTTGTCTTTCCAAAATATAGAAGAAATGCATTTCATCTTAGTCGAATTTCATTTTAGAAATGACACGTCTCATGAAAGAGTATATCACGGTCAAGTATAAACTAACATATTTGACTATATTGAATTCACCATTATGACTTTACCTCTTCATCTGCCCTTACTAAAAATAACTGTCATAGTCTGTCCATAGTGGTGTGACCTTAGATAGTAGTTTGAAAAACCTATCCTGTGACCATCTATCTCTAAATATAAAAGTAATAAATTCTCCTTAAACCAACATCATGTAATGAAATAAGCCTTTTTAAAGCTCAGCACACACATACAAAGTTTTTCCTGAGTTGTTCAGAAGAAAAATAGAAATGGTCCTTATTATTCCAATGAAATAACATAAGTTGTATAACGTTATTATAATACCAAGTATATGTTCAGCAAAATTAACCTGTGCTCTGAAGATTTCCCTTCAAGGAATATTTTTTTAATAACATTTCTCTCATTGGAATACCTTCCTTCCAAAAACACAGAGACTGTTAAATTTATTCATTACTTCCACAATTTGAAACACTGGCTCCAAGAAACAGAAAGGAAACGTGAATACAATTTATGGGAAAATGAAAAGCTAAAAGAAGTTGACCTAGTTACGTCTGAATTATTACAGCAGCTGCTCCGTATGCAATATTTGACATCATCGTGAAAACCAAACATCTCAGCTGTGGGCACAGAGGCATGGCCACCAAAGCAGAACTTAAGCCAAGAAGCTTGGTGTGATAAGCAAAAGCCTACATATGAAACACACACAATGCTCCAAGTTGTTTCAGAAAACTTAGTGTGTCGACCCAGAAAAGGCATACGGGAAAGGCGAATCTTGAACTGCAGTCTAATTAAGTTATTACAGTGCAGAAAGACAGAGCTTTCTTTGGTACCTAGTTCTGTAAGGTCACAATCACGCACAAGGATTCCCCAAGAGGAAGAAGCTCTTTTAAGAAAAAGGAATGTCCTGAGACACCTGGGTGACTGTTGGTTAAGCATCTGACTCTTGGTTTCAGCTCAGATCATGATCTCAGGGTGGTGGAATTGAGCCTCATGTTGGATAATGTGTTCAGAGCAGAGTCTGCTTGGGATTCTCTCTCTCTCCTTTTGTGTCTCTCCCTGGTCTCTCTCTCTCTCTCTCTCTCAAATAAAATGAATAAATAAAATCTTTTTAAAAAGAAAGAGATGTCCCCCTTTTCTTAATAAGCTTAATAATAGCATAGGAGAAAAAAATAAAAGATGGAATGTAGTCACTACTGTCTCACAATAGCATTGAACTCTGTCAGACTCCTTTTATTTTTTTTATTTATTCTTAAAAACAAGAATTAGAGAACACCTGAACTCTATCTCTGAAACTAATAATGCAATATATGTTAATTAATTGAATCTAAATTAAAAAATTTTTAAAAAGGGGCGCCTGGGTGGCTCAGTCGTTAAGCGTCTGCCTTCAGCTCAGGTCATGATCCCAGGGTCCTGGGATCGAGCCCCGCATCAGGCTCCCTGCTCCGTGGGAAGCCTGCTTCTTCTTCTCCCACTGCCCCTGCTTGTGTTCCCTCTCTCGCTGTCTCTCTCTCTGTCAAAAAATAAATAAAATCTTTAAAAAAAAAAAACAAGAATTGGAAACTTACCAGCTGTAAACATAGACTCTTCAAGTTAAAGATTTATAGGTTTGAAACTTCATTTTCTGCAAGAGCAATGGGAGTCTCTCTTCCACATTTATATTCACCAGAGCCAGTTAAAATTCAAGAAGTCAGTATTACTGTATCATATTCCAAAACTTCCTAATTTAGTGATCTATTCATTGATTCATTCATCAAATATTTACAAAGTGTCTATATAGGCTAAAACCTGTTCTGCACTGGGGATACAGTAATTAAAAAAACAAATAAACAAAATGCCTGCTCTTATGGATTACACGTGGTCAAATAAAACAAAAATGATAATAAATAGGTAAATTACATAGTTGTTATAAGGAAGTAAGCCTTATTTAAAAAAATAAATAAGAAGCAGAATAGAGAGTCCAGAAATAGATCCACATAGTAGATAAAGTCAACTGATCATTGACATAGGGAGCAAAGATATAGTCTTTTTCAATATATGGTGCTGGGACAACTGGACATCCATATACCAAAACAATGAAGTAGGCCAGACCTTACACCTTTAAAAAAAATTAACTAAAAATGGATAACAAACCAAAATGTAAAAGATAAAACTATAAAATTCCTAGAAGATAACATAGGAGGAAACCCAGATGAACTTCAGCATGATGATCTTTAAATATGCCAAAGGCGGGGCGCCTGGATGGCTCAGTCAGTTAAGCACCTGCCTTCAACTCAAGTCATGATCGAGCGCCAAATCGGGCTCCCTGCTCAGTGGGGAGTCTGCTTCTCCCTCTCCCACTCTCCCTGCTTGTGCTCTCTCTCCTCTCTGTCAAAAAAATAAACAAATCTTTTTAAAAATAAGTAAATACGCCAAAGGCATAACCCATGAAAAAGAATTATTGGTAAGCTGGACTTCATTAAAATTAAAAACTTCTGCTCAGTGAAAGATAATGTCAAAAGAACAAGAACACAAACTACAGACCAGGAGAAGATAATTGCAATACGTACATCTGATAAAAGACTGTTATCCAAAAGATCTAAAGAACTTTTTAAAACTCAACAATAGGAAAATAAACCTAATATTAAAATGGGCCAAAGGCTTTAACAGACACCTCACCAAAGAAGAAATACAGATGGCAAAAAGAGCATTTGAAAAGATGCTCCACATCACACGTCATCAGGGAAATTCAAATTCAAACAACAATGAGGTACCTCTATGCACTTGTTAGAATGGCCAAAATCCAGAATGCTGACAGCACCAAATGTTGACGAGGTTATGGAGCAACAGATGCTATTGCTGGCAGGAATGAAAAATGGTACAACCATTTTGGAAAACATTTTGGCAGTTTCTTACAAAACTAAACATACTCTTACCCTATGATCCAGGATTCACACTCCTTGGTATTTACCCTAGTGACCTGAAAACTTATGCCCCATACAAAAACTTGCACACATATGTTTATAGCAGCTCTCTTCATAATTGTCAAGGCTTGAGCCAATATGTCCTTCAGTAGGGGAGTGGATAAACTATATTACATCCAGACACTGAACTATTATTTAACTCTAAACCTAGCCAAAAAGAAATGAGCTATCTAATCATGAAAAGATATGGAGAAACAAATGGACATTACTATGTGAAGGAAATCAATCTGAAAAGGCTACATACTAGATGATTCCAACTATATGATACCCTGGAAAAAGCAAAAGTATGGAAGGAGTTTAAAGACCAGCGGTCAGGGAGGAATATGTGAGTAAGTAGAGCACAGAGGATGTTTAGGGCAGTAAAAACGCTCTGCATGATACCATAATGATAGATGCATGGCATTATACATATGTCCAAACCCATAGAAGGTACAACAGGAAGAGTGAGACATAATGTTGTAAACCATCAACTGGGTGATAATGATGTGTCCACGTAAGTTCATGAATTGTAATAAATACATCACTCTGGTGGAGGATATTGATAATGGGGGAGGCCATACATGTGTGGGAGGAGAAAGTATATGTAAAATCTCCATACCTTTCCCTTAATTTTGCTGTGAACCTTGAACTACTTTTTGAAGAACAGTTTTGATTTAAAACATAATAGTAAGCACAAAGGCAGAACAGAAGGAGTGCTTGGAATGTTAAAAAGGAATGACTGTGGTAATGCTCACTGAGAATGTGACATTTGGACAAGAAAACAAAGGAAGGAATGGAATAAGCCATGTCTTATCTGTTGGAAAAATAGCCCAGGCAGAGGACACAGCTAATGCAAAGTCCATGGGGTGGGAACATGCTGGCATTTTGAGAAACAGCAAGAAACCCAGGTGCAGTCACCAAGAAATGAGCAAGTGAGAGAGGACAGAGGGACCAAGAAGGAAAAGCAACAGAGCCCAGATCATACAGGACTTTGTAGACATTGTATCATGATGAGAAAGTTCCTTCTACTCCAGGTTCTCTGAGAAGCACTGAATAAAGAAATCCGTTGTTTTCCTATGAATACTCAGATATTGACTAAACATTTACGTCCATCAGGAGAATCTAGGTTATGCTTGACAATTAACAACCCCAAATGCAGTGACTTAGAATTACAGCGGTTTTGCTAAACCTTGCTCTGCTGTGCATTGTCCTTTCTCAGGATTCCACACCGCATCACAGGGCTCTGACAATGGCCGAGATAGAAAAAAAAGGGGGGTCTAGCAAATCATGCACTAGACATTAAATCCCACCTGCAAGTGACACCCATCACTTCCACACCCATTTTAATGATCAGAGTAAATCCCATGTCCACACCTAACTTTGGGGCATGCCAGGAGGAAACATTTTTGCACTAACAAATAACCATAATATTAATTATAAGGTTTTTTTAAGATTTATTTATTTATTTGAGAAAGAGAGAGAGAGCATGTGTGGTGGGGAGACAGAGAGAGAGGGAGAGAGCATCCTCAAGCAGACTCTCTGCTGAGCTCGGAGCCCAATACAGGGCTTGATCTCACAACCCTGAGAACATGACCTGAGCCGAAACCAAGAGTCGGATGCTTCACTGACTGAGTCACCCAGATGCCACTATTAGTTTTCTATAGGGTAAAAAGTCATTACACTTTTCATCATTACCCTGATCTGATACCAATAATGAGTAAACATATGCAATGTTACTTTTGATACTTAGTCAGATAACATCTTTAATAACGATTACATTCATATTTCTTTCTAAATAAAAACAAGTTTGTTTAGTTTCCCCATCTTCTGTATATCCCAAGGTTTTATAGGAAATTAAGTTACCCTTGAGAGCTGTATTTTTTTCTGTCCATAATTTTTTCTTTTTTTAGGGAAGTCAGAAATAAATGCCATCTGAACACAGCCTTTTATCATCAAATGTTTTAATTTCTTAATCATCTGTTCTGGCAAAATACAGTTTCCCTTCAGTGTTTATTTTTCCTGCCCTGAGAACTGTTTGTTTCTGGCATCTGTGCTTCTGCCTTTTTCTGTTAACACAGAGGCAAGTGAAGCTTTAGGGTTTGGCGATGCCTCCTCTGCTACAAATCCATTGTTCTTGCCATGTTTTATTGCTCCCGTTTTGGGAAAGAGGTTGTTAAAAGAGTAATGCGCTGACTGGGAATGGATGTCCAGAGGGTAAAAATTAGTATTTTCTCATCAAACCAGAGAAGACTGCTCTGTGTTGGGGAAGAAGATGCATCATTTGACCTCTGGAAGCTCTTTTGACAGGCCCTTCCTACAAAAAGAAAGTTTCTCAGTTGAAAAGTTTGCTGAGCGGACAGCTGGGTGGCTCAGTCGGTTAAGCAGCTGCCTCCAGCTCAGGTCATGATCCCGGAGTCCTGGGATCCAGCCCCCGCATTGCGCTCCCTGCTCAGCAGAGAGCCTGCTTCTCCTTCTGCCTCTGCCCCGCACTCATGCTTGCTCTCTCTATCAAATAAATAAAATCTTAAAAAAAAAAAAAAGAAAAGTTTTCTGAGGATATGTGCACTCCAGTTCATCTTCAAGCACTTGAGATTTAAGATATATTAGGCTTCTTCCTTCAGCCTTAGTCTTAGATTCCATTCTGGCATTTGGAGTGTTTATGATATATTTAACCACCTCTTCACTACACACCTACCTGGTTTTAAATATGCTGATCATTCACTCTGCCTCTCATATATATTTTGTTCTCCTCTTTTGTACTGTTAGCACTTTTCATTTGTGACTTACCATTCTCAGTGCAGTCTTTTCCACTGCTATACAGATAGATGGCAAACCTAACTTTCAGGAATTATTTAAGATCATTTATCTCATATTTTCCATTTCCCCTCTGTACATTTACCCCATATCATTTGGTTTTCTATTTCAACCAAAAGAAAATTTAACACTTATTTTTTAGCTCCTTCTCAAGAGGGCATTTTAACTGATTTTCCAGAGATGTTATTTTTGTTAAAGTAAATTCTATAGCCAGTGTGGGGCTCAAACTTGCAACCCTGAGATCTATTGACTAAGCCAACCAGGCCCCCCGGATTTTCCAGAGATTTGAGGATAATTTGCAACAAAGCATATTCATCCTGAACTGCAAAGTAAGCTAGGGGGTTAACTTTGTATTTTTTTTATTGTTTCAATAATAGAATGAAGCAGAAAAACTTCAAAACATTATTCCTCAATAAATATTCAATCACATCTGTAGAGGATGAGCAAAACTTCAGGGTAAATATGGAATGTATATGTGTATTATTTTAATAACACATTTCATTCTAGTCTTTTAAAAACTACTACATCATGTGTTTTTAGCATTTATCCTCAAAAATGCCTGAGAACCACTAGAGAATTTCATACCAACTTTGACCCATCTTAAGACAATTTTTCATCTTACAAAAAATACATGCCATTTTTATAAGCTTGTTCCTTTCTTACATTCATGACTTCATTCAAGTGCTGCGTGATAGGCAATGTGGCTTCCTTGTCATGTGGGGACTCATGAAATCATTCTTCCATAAGACTTTTTTCAAAGATAAGTGGAGAAGTCCCTCCGCCATGTTAAACCTGCATATGGTCCTCGCACACTTTCACCGGGTAGGATTACATCTCCTATTGAAAGAAAACTGATAGAGTTCATTCTCCTCCACGGACTTCTCCCTGGCCATCCTCTCTGCCTTGCTATCTTCCTTTCTTTTTTAAGGATTTATTCAAAATTCAACTCAGGGATACATCTCTTATCATGCCTGAAAATTGTTAAATTCCATTTCCCATGATGCAAACACCAACCCCATGCTGCCAATTTTTTTCACTATACTTAGCATCATCTGTGTCAGGTCAGGTCTCTCTGGTAGCAGGCTCCAAGACAGAGTTGGAAGCACAAGAAATTAATTTGGAGTATTGACTGTGAAAGATAAAAAAAGAGAGGGAGCAGGAACAGGTAGATGCATGCAAGTCTGACACGTGTGGGAGGAGAAGGAGAGAGAGGACTAAGCAAGAGCTTCAGATTCAAATGCAACTCTGAGAAGTTCTCCACTAGCCCAACATACAGTTCCAGAGCAAAGATGGCTCCTTAGAGGAGGACTGTGGTAGGCAAAAATGGATATGCCCTACTCCCCAGAACTGCCCAGTCATTGGCTAGAGCTGGCCATCTGTGGCTTCAGAGATGAGGAAGATTCTAAGGGCACTGTTTCTGGAAGCTGACTGCACTTCATGCAGCAGATTTTCTCCTAAAGGGAGATCTGAGTGGTGCATACCCAAGGCTGCCACATCTTCTGAGTATAAATTATGTATTATTTAAATTTTTTGTCTTTTCCAGTAGCACCTAGTAGGTGCTCAAACAAATCTGTTAAATAAATAAATGAATGAATGAATAAAAACAAGTCCAGTAGATAGGACATTTTTTAATTCATTAGGGAAATATGCCACAAGATAAAATGATGCAGTACATCATGATTAGCTTAACCTCTGGTTATTTTTATAAATAAAATAAATGTTGAAGGAACAGCCATTATTGAGTTCAATAGATTTTGAGCTTCCTTAGGACAGGTACCTAATTATCATTTTTATATTTCCACTGTCTTGCACATTGCTTGATACAAACTCAATAAATTTTGACAAATGTGGAAATTAATAAGTGATGTTCCAATATTGCAATGAAAATATCACTTCCTTTTTAAAGATGCAAGTACAGTGGTAACTTTGGAGGCTTTTACTTCTGTATCATATTTCTTTTCATGTGTAATACCATAATATTTCACAGCTTCGGGTATATACTGGATCAGTTGTAGAAGTCATCCCTCCAAAAGAGATGTAATACTGCCCCAGGAAATTAAACCACATCTTATCTATACATGTAATTGGGGAGCAAAAGAGCAACTTTCCTCTTAGAAGAAAATGAAATCTCTGGGGGATAATATACTTAAATAGACAAAACTTATGAAGTGGTTTAAATCATACTGCATGTGGATTACATGGTAAAGAAAGATTGCTGATGGTATTCAAAGGTTTCATAGCCTCAGGCCAGCTGTGTTCAATTAAACTGGGCTTCTTGAGAAGGGAAAATGATATCAGTAAGAAGCCTATGGGGAGGTTTAGTGAATGCACTGAGAATTCACTGATAAATAGTGCACTGAGCTTACCAAATAAGATAAGGATTAAGAGTGGACCTGAAAACTGAATTGTATATTTGTAGGCTGGGCATTGCTGGGTCCAGCTGTACAGAGGACTGTGTGTAGAAACAGATGGGTCAAACATGAATGTTGGAGAGCATACAACACTCTAGAACTCTGGGACTAACAGGAAATTCATCACCAGAAAGAAGGAATAAATTATCATTTCTAAAGTACACTGTGTTCCTGCTTTTTTGATGAATAATGCAGAAGCTGGGAATGCAAGTGAATAAGTTTATTGACATATTCCATTCTCCTGTACACAGTTCTTTATACACTTAGCCAACATTAACTTGTGTATTATGCAGTGTTCTCCACAGAAACAGAAAGTATATATATAACAGAAGTTAAATATATATATAATTATAATATATATGTAGTATATATTATAATATATATAATAGAAATTGATTCACACAATTATGGAGGCTTAGAAGTCCCATGATGGGCCATCTGCAAGGTGGAGAACCATGAAAGCCAGTGGTAGAGTTTCAGCTGAAACCCAAAGGCCTGAGAACCAGAGGAGCCAACGGTGTAAATTTCAGTCCAAGTCCAAAAACCAGAAAACCAGGATCACAGACGCCCGAGGACAGAAGACGGATGTCTCAGCTCAAGCAAAGAACCTGTTCTCCTTTACTCTGTCTTTTTGTTCGATATAGGCCCTCAAAAAATTGTGTAGTGGTCACCTGCATCATTGAAGGGATATTCGTTCAGCCTACAGATTCACGGACTAATCTCTGCTGAAAACACTTTCACAGACATACCCAGAAATCATGTTTTGCCGGCTTTTTTGGGCATCCTTCAGCCCAGTCAAGTTGACACGTAAATTAACCATCATAACTTGTAAGATGTCATTTTCTTGATGGCCTGAATGTTCTAAGACTTCAAGTTTATAATGAAATATGGTCATTTTTTTCACTTGATGAATCATATTAGTCATTTTGGGTTTTTTGTTTTTTATTAGCATTTTAAATCCACATGTAAGAAATTCAATTTAAAAAGTTTTAAAATATCCACGTATTCTTTTAACTTGAAACTATGGGAATTTGCAGACTGTATTTTACTCTCTATATCCATAACAGTTTCTTAAAAATAAAAACACATATAAAGTTTCCCTCAAAACTGAAGACAAAATACATTAATTTTAATTCAGATTATTTGCATTTTATAATGACATTAGTCATTTGGAAAGTCTAAAATCAGAAAACTTCTTCCCTCATTAAATGAACTTTTTCTCAAGACACATTTAATATACTATTTAAAGAATGCAACTTCAATTTTTAGCTTTGTCTACCATGAATAATAGTACCAGCTGAATTCATTTCCATCTCCGCCTCAGGCACATTGTGAATCTGAAGTCCTTGCAATTTCTCATTCTCTTTAAGTTAAAAATGGACTTGAAATGTCATAAGAATTTCAAACCTAGATAGAAACTGTCTAGCCTCACTCCCAGAATGCCACTATGTCCTATGTAAGATTCAACTGGAGAAATCTTTCAAATTATCTTTATAAATCTGTGGTTTGAAATAGTCCACTTAAAAAGAATGAACATTATTAATCAGATTAAACAGAATCACAGGAAATTTGACGAAACTAATTTAACAAATGTTCGTTTGGGGGAGGCGGAGATAACAGATGAATATAAAAAAATATCCATTATAGGATATATATTAGTATAAAAATCTTGCTATTACAAATATTTTATAAAATTTGTCATTCTTGAAATAACAACTGAGAAGTTTACCATGGAGGAAATATTTAGATTTAAAATGTTACCGGGCGCCTGGGTGGCTCAGTTGGTTAAGCTACTGCCTTCGGCTCAGGTCATGATCATGGAGTCCCTGGACTGAGTCCCACATTGCGCTCCCTGCTCAGCAGGGAGTCTGCTTCTCCCTCTGACCCTAACCCCTCTCATGTGCTCTCTATCATTCTCTCTCTCTCAAATAAATAAATAAAATCTTAAAAAAAATAAAATGTTACCAAATAGGCAACATTTTATCAATAAGATAAAAATTTCACAAAAATCAACAATACCTAAAATCCCCATATATAAAAGGGCAAAAAATTGATACAAAGTAAGAAATATAGATTAAAACACATTTGGCATACTTTATCCAGAAGTAGGGTTCAGTTATAAAACAAAGGGAGGAGTAGTGTCTGGAAACTAAAGTAACTGGAAACACAGCTGAAATGATTGAAAGTACACTTGACTCTTCAACAAATGGTGTTGGGGAAATTGGACAGCCACATGCAGAAGAATGAAACTGGACCATTTCCTTACACCACACACAAAAATAGACTCAGAATGGTTGAAAGACCTAAATGTGAGACAGGAGTCCATCAAATTCCTAAAGGAGAACACAGGCAGCAACCTCTTCGACCTCAGCCATAGCAACTTCTTCCTAGAAACATCGCCAAAGGCAAGGGAAGCAAGGGCAAAAATGAACTATTGGGACTTCATCAAGATAAAAAGCTTTTGCACAGCAAAAGAAACAGTCAACAAAACCAAAAGACAATCGACAGAATGGGAGAAGATATTTGCAAATGACATATCAGATAAAGGGCTAGTATCCAAAATCTATAAAGAACTTATCCAACTTAACACCCAAAGAACAAAGAATCCAATCAAGAAATGGGCAGAAGACATGAACAGACATTCTTCCAAAGAAGACATCCAAATGGCCAACAGACACATGAAAAAGTGCTCAACATCGCTCGGCATCAGGGAAATCCAAATCAAAACCTCAATGAGATACCACCTCACGCCAGTCAGAATGGCTAAAATTAACAAGTCAGGAAACGACAGATGTTGGCGGAGATGCGGAGAAAGGGGAACCCTCCTACACTGTTGATGGGAATGCAAGCTGGTGTGGGCACTCTGGAAAACAGTATGAAGGTTCCTCAAAAAGTTGAAAATAGAGCTACCCTACAACCCAGCAATTGCACTACTGGGTATTTACCCCAAAGATACAAATGTAGGGATTCAAAGGGGTATGTGCACCCCAATGTTTATAGCAGCAATGTCCACAAGAGCCAAACTGTGGAAAGAGCCAAGATGTCCATCGACAGACGAATGGATAAAGAAGATGTGGTATATACATACAATGGAATATTATGCAGCCATCAAAAGGAATGAAATCCTGCCATTTGCAACAATGTGGATAGAACTGGAGAGTGTTATGCTGAGCGAAATAAGTCAATCAGAGAAAGACATGTATCACATGACCTCACTGATATGAGGAATTCTTAATCTCAGGAAACAAACTGAGGGTTGCTGGAGTGGTGGGGGGTGGGAGGGATGCAGTGGCTGGGTGATAGACATTGGGGAGGGTATGTGCTATGGTGAGCACTGTGAATTGTTTAAGACTGTTGAATCACAGACCTGTACCTCTGAAACAAATACATTATATGTTAAAAAAAAAAAAAAAGAAGAAGAAGAAGAAGATAGCAGGAAGGGAAAAATGAAGGGGGGGAAATCAGAGGCAGAGACGAAACATGAGAGACTATGGACTCTGAGAAACAAACTGAGGTTTCTAGAGGGGAGGGGGGTAGAGAGATGGGTTAGCCTAGTGATGGGTATTAAAGAGGGCACGTTCTGCATGGAGCACTGGGTGTTATACGCAAACAATGAATCATGGAACACTACATCAAAAACTAATGATGTAATGTATGGTGATTAACATAATTTTAAAAATAAATAAATAAGTAAAGGACCTGAATACAAACCCCCCCCCCCAAAAAAAGAAAGAAAGAAAGCACACTTGAAAAACTGGAAACAATTGGGCCACTTGGCTTTTTTTTTAACTGTACTGTTTGTAAGCCTGCTTTACCCCCACCACCTATCTTGGAAGCCAGTCATGTTGGAGACTAGAGTCGATAGTATATAAAGCTAATAATGTTCTCAAAGGGACTGGATTTGAGTTGTTGGGTTAGAAGAACTAAGTACAAAAATTTCTGAGACTTTTTTCATAGTAAAATCAGTGCTATCATGTTTAATCTTTGTAATTGTGAGAAATAGTCCAAAAATTTGTAATCCTCATTGGACAGGCTCTTCTAATCACAGACCATGATGAGGGTATTGACCAAATTTTAAGTAGCTGTTGCACTTAACATAGCTGTCTTCCTCAGTCCTCCTGTAATGTAAGCTACTTGGGATTATGCTTCTGATGACTTCCTGGCTCTGGAGATTTTATTTAGATATCTTGAAAATAGTGTAGAACATAGAAATTAATCATAGTAAACATGAATACTAAATTCAAATTAAGCATACCTAAATGACCATTCAGCTGTTTGGCAAATAGTTTACTGACCCAGCAGACCTACTCCCCCATCAGAAAAAGAATCCGCCTTGATTCTTCCAGCTTTCCACTGGTTGTAAAACAGAATGATGAAGAATGTTTTGTTTAACTAGTAGTTGAATATAGAACTTAGATATTATAGATCACTTTTTTCTTTTTGGAATGTTTTGTATTTGAAACTTAATAAAACTTAAACATGCAAAATAAATAAATAAACAAACAAATAAATAAATAAATAAATAAAACAAATTTGCGGTTCATATTTAGTATCATTAGTAGTCATATAAATGGAAAGGCAAGCAATTAAGATGGTATACTTTACTAACATATTTAGGAATAGGCAAAAACTCTGGGCAGAAAGTCAAATACCAATGAGAATAAAATAAAACCACTACATTTCTGGGAAATTAGTACATTTATTTTGTAGACTACTAAGTAGAAAAGGCAGCAAACTGTATAGTATCTACTTTAAGGAAAATAACCATAGTGTTCAAAGCACACCTATATACAATGAAGACAAGACTGAATTTGATAAAAGGGAATATATCAAGTGGCTATAATGGTTGCTTTTGGAATTAAGAGGGCTTTTTTCTATTTTAGTTGCACATATTCCTTTAAATGGCCTTAATGTTTTCATAATTTTAAAATGATGATTACAAAGACATCACTGAAACATGAATATATTATTATTTAATATTAACTGAAAATATAATCTGAAGTTTATAAAAATATGGAAAAAGAAGGTGGGATATTACACAGATAAAAGCGTTATTAGGCTTTTGGAAACAAAGGTTTCTTATTATTTTTAACTGGCTATGTTTGTTGTAACATCTTTTGAACAAGAAATGACATTGATAAATATGTATTTCCCAGATGCTAGATTTTATATGATTTGTCAGAAAATGTAAATGTTTTTTCAATACTCATTCACATCCTCTCATAGGTTGTCAGCTTTTGTGTATTAGTGCTATTTGACCCTGTAAGAACTCATTTATTTTTTATTTTATGGATTTCATTTATGGATCAATTGTCATTCATCATTTTGCATGCCTTTGACTTGTGAAATGTGCAACATGAAATTTTTCTGGCTAAACTTCCTCTACTCAAATGGCATATTTTTTTTTCCAGGAAAACAAAAGGTTTACATCTTATTAACAAAAGTTGTAATGTTTTAGAGAAAGCAAAGGGTAACATGGAAAGATTGAATTCCAAAATGTCAATTCAGTAATATTTGAGGCAAAATACAGCTTACACAAGATATTAGCTGCTGTTTTTATGAAACCTTTATTAAGCCACAATTTCAAACACTTCAATTACTTAACAAAAAACATTTTTTGAGTCTTCCCCTGTGCCTGGCACTTTGCCACCATTCTCACATTTAATCCTCAACCCAGCCCTGAGAGGTGAGTTTATTATTATTCCCAATTCGTTTATGAAAAAAAAAAAAAAACATAGTCTTCAAGAGATTTAGTAATTTGTCCAGGAATGTGCAGGAGGTGAGCAGAGGACTGGGGGTCCAACCCAAGTCAGCCTGACTCTGGAGCTGGAGTCTTGACCTAAAACTCCCTTCCTCTCCTTAATTCTCTGCCGTTTCTCTTGCTTATGTATGAGATGCATCTAATCCCTCCTGCAATAACTCTCATGCCTACAATGTACACTCAAAAGAGCGCGCACTCACTCCAACAAATCATCACTGAGCATCTTAATTTAATTTAGAGTGAAATCTCCTTCCTTCCATGAGGTGGCTTCAGGCTCGAAAGATTCTTGGGGGAGAAGCATCTGAGCATCTTCTCCTACCCCAGTTTACCTTTCTACTTTGTTTCTTTCATTTACCAGCTCAGGTTCTGACCCATCCAGGGTCAGACACAAGAAGTGAGAGGATTAGAAGAGATTAGGTACGATTTTAGGGGGCTGGTGCTGTCAGGCTCTATGAAAGTGTCCTCTGGGTTTGATAGACACTCAAGTGTCCCTCTTTCTAAAGTGCTGAGAAGTCTCTCCGATTCTTCCGCTGGGAACCTCTTTCTCATAAAGCGGTAGTGCGCCATCTACTGGCTCTTCTCTGCTCCTGTCTCAGTGTCGGGGCCAAGGGCACTCCCCTTTGTTGCTTGCTTTCCAGGAGGGTGCTTTTGGAAGCTCACTCAGTGTGAGTGCAAGAAACACAGACATTCGCTTCACCACCAGTAGAAGTCATCTCCATCACAATGCAGGCTGTCTCTTGCTCTTCCCCTCTCTCTCTGGCAGATCTAGATACAACTCCAGTGCAGCACCTTAAGTTGTCCAAACCCAGGTGACACATCGGAACTCCCCACTCTCCTAGTGCTTTTCATTATTTCTCTCTTAGTCTCAGATAAAGGGGAAATATCTCTTTATTTTTCCCCATGTTGTGAGGGAAGAAGGAAGAAAGGCAGCAATTGCCACCTCATGGAAGAATTTCAACAACTCTGCAAATAATTCTATTACTAAAGACTCCTTCTAATGTTTTTAATGCTGGTGGTTGGTAATCCCTAACACTAGCCCCTGTTTATAAGTGAGTACTCTGCACCTGTTGTATTGTTGTTCCCTTTGTCGCTCTAGGGACACTGAGATACTAAGAATTCCATTTTAATAAGCTAATACATATCACAACCTCCTTCTTTCTAGAAACCCTCTCCTGTCTAGCATCAGTTTGCTCAATGACCCTAGTTCTTGACATTGCTGCTCTCACACCCTTCCCCTCATTTAGAATTGGCAGCACAGAGGAGAGATTTTTTTTTTTTATTTTGTTGTATTTTCAGTACTTGGAACTACGAGTACTGTAATACTTTTACTATGTTCTCAGTAAATATTAAAATAAAAGAATGGGGCGCCTGGGTGGCTCAGTTGGTTAAGCGACTGCCTTCGGCTCAGGTCATGATCCTGGAGTCCCGGGATCGAGTCCCATATCGGGCTCCCTGCTCAGCGGGGAGTCTGCTTCTCCCTCTCCCGCTCCCCGTTTGTGTTCCCTCTCTCGCTGTGTCTTTCTCTGTCAAATAAATAAATAAAATCTTAAATAAAATAAAATAAAAGAATGACTCCCTCGCAGAAACAAAGGGGTTTGACTCAGTTTCCCCTTAGTCAAACTCTTCTAACCTATACTCCCTATCTTCTAGAACCTAATCAATGGCCTCAAACATTTGCTTGTAAGTACTGAAGTGCACAAATAGGCTCAGTCTGCGAACACCCCTTTGAGAAATCATGGAGAAAGATTTCTCTACAATCACAACTGTTCCAGAAATGGAAATTATGTCTTCGTTACCAATGAGTTATCTGTTACTAGATATCTTCAAGCAATAACCAAATGTTGGCTATACTTTAGAACTAAATAAAATAAATAAATAAATAAATAAATAAATAAATCTTAAAAAAATATTACTCATTTTCAATAGTCATCTCAACTGGATTGAAAAGTGAAGTAATACATTATATGGCAGGCAACCTCAAAAATGGCCTCCCATGATTCCTGCTTCCTGGTATTTCTCTCTTTCCTTGTATAATGTAGGTAGACCTAGTAAATTTCTTCCAAAGAATAAGAGATGGCAAAAGTGATGGGATATCAGTCCTGAGATTAGGGACTCCTGTCTTGGGCTATCTCTCATTCTCTTGCTCACTCAAGGAGAGACCTACATGTCAAGGAACACAGCCCCTGGAACTGAGGCCTTCCCTTCCAATAGCCTGTAACTAAATGTTGCCAACAACCTAGTGAGTGAAGTTAGAAGCAAATCCTCCTGTCCCACCCGCACCCCACATGTGGAGCCCTCAGAGGAGACCACAGCTCCATCCCACACCCTGACTGCAATTCCATGAAGGACCCCAGGTGACAGGTGTCCAGCTAAGCCACACCCAGATTGCCAACCCACAGAAATTGTGAAACCATAAACATTGTCTTAAGTTGCTGTATGCTGGGGTAATTTGCTATCCAGCAATAAAGCTCGTAAGTATTTATACATAAATATATAAATAAATCGTGATCCAGCTATTTTGCTTAGTCTGTACAGCATATACATTTCCTTTCTAATTTATTAAGATTTATATTTTTAATAAGAGCTGAAACCAAAAAGATTTTATATTTGATTTTCAGGCTACCAGAACTTCCTATAAACAGAATGCCTGATTAAGTTAATATTTCAAATAATAGATTGTTTAATCACAGAAAGATTAGTAATATTAATAATTCCTTAAATGCATCTAGGTATCTAGTGTTCTACTCAAAAGGTTTTTCCCATTTCGTATTTCTCTAAGCCTCCAATAGTCCTATAATGTAGCTATTTTTTTTTAGTTTATTTATACGCTAGAACAAACTTCAAAGACTATGATCTCATACTTCATGATTCATACATTTTATTTGTTTACCTGGAAAGCCCTGAACCCCACCTTTATCCAACAAATTCTTCCCCAGGCTTCAAAATCCAAGTTTGACTCTCTCTTCCTCTTGCTTTGTCCCCCTGGCTTTTGCAGAATTAATCTCTCCCATCATCTGCAGGCACATAGTCCTGGTAGAGTTTTTCACAGATCATAATTACTTTTGCTTGGTGGAATCTACTTCACTGACTGTAAACTTCTATTAGGCAAGAGTGTTATTCTATAAACTCAACACATATTACAATATCTGATATAGAGCAGGTACTTAATAAATGACTCTTACATTAGTGAACAAAGTATTAAATTACGCATTCTCAGTAAGAGTGATATCGCTGCCAAGAAGCCAAAAATTGGCTTTTGGAGAAAGGATCGAACGAAATCTTATCTATTTCATGCATAATATACAATTACGGATGTATTGCAGTGAATAAGCATATATGCAATATATCTGTGAAATTAAAATTTCAATGGGAGTGGGATAATTAGAAAAAAATGTCTGAAAACTCTCCTTAGAAAGTCAATAATGAAATAGGTTGGAAAACCCTGTATTAAATGAACTGTGTAGTTACAGAGGTGAAACCTGGACACAGATTTTCTGATTGAGTTTTTCTTTTTTTTTTTTTAATTTTTTTTTTAAAGATTTTATTTATTTATTTGAGAGAGAGAGAATGAGAGACAGAGAGCATGAGAGGGAGGAGGATCAGAGGGAGAAGCAGACTCCCTGCCGAGCAGGGAGCCCGATGCGGGACTCGATCCCGGGACTCCAGGATCACGACCTGAGCCGAAGGCAGTCGCTTAACCAACTGAGCCACCCAGGTGCCCCTGATTGAGTTTTTCTGATACACACATGCGCGTGCACACACACGCACACACCCCTTATTTAATAAACTCTAATGACGTGGTTAATCTACTTTACATGGCCCATATAAAGTTTAGTTTTATTTTTATATAAATACTTAAATATTCAAACACAATCATACAGACCAGGGTTTGCAGAGACTATTTTAACTATGTAGGGCGTAGACAACGCTAATTATTTTATTTGCTTCAGAGAAGTTAGCTTCTCCCACGCTTATTCCCAGCCCATTAACAATCACCTGCAGTTCACAGTGCAAAACGGTCTCCCACTGTCAAGTCGGATTAACGCTTTCTTTAGCCTTTTGAATCATTCCATGACTAAAAATCAATTGGTACAACTATACTCCAGCAGCCTGTCATCCATCTGGATCAGGTTCGTCGTGACCAAGTGTCAAAACTCGTGCCAAATGCCTTAGAAAATTTGTCAAAATAATGGTAATGGCTGTTCAACATTCAGTGTACAAGAGATTTGTACAGCGGTCCCCTCATAAAAAAATCAACACCGCTGAATACACATTGTGCATGATTATTTGTAGAAGGCAAAACTAGGTATTTACTGTCTGGATCTAAAAACGCATATGATCTTGAGCTAAACAAGGACGGAGAACACTTACATCCCGTTTATAAGAGCTGGAGGCCCAGCCTCTTTCTGCGAAGGCATGAAGTGTCGGTTTATGAAGACGGACTTAAATGACTCTTTCTTAGTTCTCCAACAGACTTTTTTTAAAAAAGGAAAAACCAACCCTATCCAGGCAATTCCTAAGCAGTTTCAAACATCCAGTGAAGTTTTAAACTTCCCATGCTGATTGTTAATAATTGATAACGTCGAGTGAAGGAATCACTTTCGCACATATATCTGTGTAAAAAGCTTACCCTTTCCTCCAAAAGGACATCTTCTGGCTGAAAATCTCAGAAATCGGTAACATCTCATTTTAATACTCTAAGCAGTTCTTTCTTTCCAGTGACTAAAAAGAAGTGTGGGGATTTAAAGAAGGAAAGTGAAAATCGATGCCTTAAGTGTTTCAGAATTGCAGGCTTCTGCAAGAAAGCACGCCTTATTCTTGCTTTTCACACTAAGTCCCAGTTTACTACCATCACTCTTTTCCTCCCACACCAGCCTACAGTCAGAGAAGCAGGCAACTTCAAATACATACTCTGAGTGATGGGGTAGTAAAAAATTTCAAATATTAATATTCGGATGTGATGAACATTCCCTGGCCTGGAGCAAAGGAAAGAGAGAGAAGCAAAAGGTGAGTAGATGTTGTGTGTGCATGAGAAAGCACGTCTGCCCAGCCAAGCTTCTAGTCTGAGCAAGAAAGGAGGCTAGGCAGAAAGGGTTGGGGAATTTGGAAGTGGAAAGTACCTTTCTCTATTTGCCCGCTTGCCTGGGTGGAGCGCTAGGAAGCAATAAAACCCCAGAGTAGAGCTGCTGGAGGGATGTATCTGGTTGATCAAACTGAGAAAGCCTCGGAAAATTCCCCAGGTCTCAGCAGATCTGCAAAAACAAAAGGTTTCCCCTGCACCTGACAGGAGCGTGAAAGGGATGCAGACTTTAAATCATGTCACAGAGGGTCCTGAAGGCCAGTATGGGGCCAGGGGGAGATGGAATGATCTCCTTGAACTGACAAGGAGCTCAGAAAGAACTTGCAGGTTTGTAAGAATAGAAAAGAAAAACACAGCAGTGACCTGCATGGTCTAGTTTATTATCCAGATGGGATAATGGGTGTCCACAGGCTTAGAGGCAGGGCAGGCATGGTAGAGGGTTGAACGGCCCATCCACACCTCCTTGCCTGTCCCTCCCCTCCTTCCTTGCCAATAACCAGATAATCTTTCCTTTCCCAAGGATTTTCACAATTATTTCATGATCTTTTCTTTCCTTCCTTTGTTAGGAGTAAACCCACGGATTCTTTCCTCTCCTTTTAGGCCCGCATGTGAAAGGAGAACATCAGATGCACCTGCTCTCATTCATAACAATATGCTAGGGCTTTAATGCAGGTAACTCCTCTTCCCCACTTACTTCAGTGACAGAGGTGGCTACATAGTGACTCAGAAAGGCCAAAAAAAAAAGGAAAAAGAAAAGGTAATAGTGAGCAGCGCTATTTAGGCATGTTTTATGCCTAAGTGTTACATCCATAACAAGAGCTACAACCCAAGTGAGAGAGTCCAGGGATAAAAAACATAATTGTTTGTTTTAATTTGAAACTTTTCTTAAATAGTTTATACAAATTTCCAGAGGAAAAAAAATTTACTGTAGCCGTCTTACTGAGAGAAGAAGACCATTTTGCCTAACGGGGGAGAAGATGTATATGTGCTCTGAAACAAATATTATAACTTGTAGTAATATGAGCTCCCAGCAGCCATTTTACACATTTTATATTTCACATGGAGAAATTTATTTCCTGATTACCCAGGTGGAGTAATTTTTCTTCCAAACCCCTTGTTGGGTCCCATGGTATAATTTTATATTTTCACAATTAAATTTTCCAGGTAAAAATAATCGTTGTTTCTGATAGAAGAATAACAACTTTCTTAGCATTATTAAAGTCAGGGAAGGATGGGTTTCTTCTGGACTATGAGTAAAAAGAACTCAGAAAGATTCCAATGGAATATCAGAAGATAATGAAGGGTTAGCAAATGCATCTGGCAATAACTCACAACTACCTACATGTTCATGAAGTCTTCACTTCCTCTTTTTTTTTTCTGTTTTCTGGTTGTTTCCTTCATGGAATGTTTCATTCATTGATGTGGGTCAGATACCATGTCATCAATGGCTATGTCCTTACCATAAATTCATAGAGCAATCTATTATGCTCAAACAGGTGTAAAATACTCCACGGGTTTACTCATCACAGAAAGACTGGAGCATTCTACAGAATCTTTTGTTAACTTTCGCAGACATCCCACTCCCTATCAATTCCTAGAAAATTGTGTCTGACCTTAAGTCAGTTTTTACTTTCTAGCTTTGTTCTACCATGTGCAGAGCATGAGGGAGCTGAGCTAGTACTAGGACCAGGGAGTGTCCCTTCCCTCGCTGGCTTCCTGCCTAGTAGCTCTACACTTGTGAGCCACTGCTCTCTCAGCCTGTCTCTAAAGCGTGTTAGGTAAAAAGACTTGGAATTTCTCTCTGGTCAGTTAAATAAATGTCTTGAACACTTTTTTATTGCTCAATTTATGTTTTAGATGCCTAGTTCAGAAACTTCTAGCATTTAGTTCTAAATTGGTATTGTAATTTTTAATACAGCAGCAGAATTTAATAGGAGACTGATGGATCTCAAAGATGACAGATTTTCTAGTTGACTTTTAGGAAAATTTTATTATATTACATAGAGAACTTTTCAGTGAATAAATTGATAAAATACAACCAGAAACATGAATTCGGTTACTCTAGAACCATCTGAATAGCTGAAGATTAACTCCAAGAAGCACCAAATAATAGTGACATCAACATTTATTGAGAACATGATATATACCTCCCACTCTTCTTAAAGGTAAAAATGTATTAGCTCATTTAGTCTTCACAACAAAACTATGAGATAGGTGTTATCATTTCCTTATTTTACTGATGAGGAGAAAGAGAGAAATTAAGTAAATTTCCCTTACACAGTTAGTAAGAGGCAGAAAATGGACTCAAATCCCTACTAACTTGCTTCAGAGATTCTATGCTTACCTAGAGTGCCTCTAATATAGAACAAGTCTTATTGATGCATCAATAAGACCAATATTAAGACCAATAAAACAAAAGGGATAGATAGATGATGATGATGATGATAGATAGATAGATAGATGATAGATAGATAGATAGATAGATAGATAATAGATAGATAGATAGATGATAGATAGATGATAGAGATAGATAGATGACAGATGATGATAGATGATAGATAGATGATAGATGATTGATAGATAGATAATAGATGATAGATAGGTGATAAAGAGAGAGAGATCCCTGTTTCTGAGGCTGTACTTCAAACTAATACATACTTCAAGCTTCACATCAATCTCAGATATACTTTTTTTCATTCAAAACTATCTTCCCATTATTACATCAGGAGCCCTGGATACAGAGATAACCAAGAGGCAGATTCTTCATTTAGAAGTTCATAGTCTAGAAGGGAAGACAGATAAGAAAATAAATTACAATACCACAAAACAAAAACAACAGAAAGAAGCCAAAACTTAAAGGGAAAAATAGGAGTAGAAAATAGGAAGAGAAAAAAAAATCAGGTTCCTATAATGTTGCCATTATAAAATATCATTTAAAATGCATTTAAGGGGGCGCCTGGGTGGCTCAGTTGGTTAAGCGACTGCCTTCGGCTCAGGTCATGATCCTGGAGTCCCGGGATCGAGTCCCACATCGGGCTCCCTGCTCAGCAGGGAATCTGCTTCTCCCTCTGACCCTCCTCCCTCTCATGCTCTCTGTCTCTCATTCTCTCTCTCGCAAATAAAAATAAAATAAAATAAAAAATAAAATAAAATAATAAAATGCATTTAAGGGATGCCTGGGTGGCTCAGTCAGTTAGGTATCTGCCTTCGGCTCAGGTCATGATCCCAGGATCCTGGGATCGAGTCGCGCATCGGGCTCCCTGCTCAGCGGGGAGTCTGCTTCTCCCTCTGCCTGCCGTTTCCCCTGCTTGTGCTCTCTCTCTCTCTCTCTCTCTGACAAATAAATAAATAAAATCTTTTTAAAAATAAAATAAAATAATAAAATAAAATGCATTTAAATCTGCATATCTGAAATTTCTAGGCTGATTGAATAGGGAGTTTCCTTTTTCAATCTTTCTGTCGGGCTGGAGACAGCAGACCTGGGCTGGTAAGAGGTGTGCAGATAGCACAGGAACTTGTCGTTAAAAACAAGACAACAGGGGCGCCTGGGTGGCTCAGTCGTTAAGCGTCTGCCTTCGGCTCAGGTCATGATCCCAGGGTCCTGGGATCGAGCCCCGCATCGGGCTCCCTGCTCAGCGGGAAGCCTGCTTCTCCCTCTCCCACTCCCCCTGCTTGTGTTCCTGCTCTCACTAACTCTCTCTCTCTGTCAAATAAATAAAAAATCTTTAAAAAAAAAAAAAAAAAAACAAGACAACAGGCTCAAAATGGAGTTGCTTATGCTAAGCCCCATGTCACCAAACTGAGACTTAATTACAGTTTCTGCTCTCCCAGAAATGAAACCTTTTGTTGTTGTTGTTGTTAAAGATTTTATTTATTTGACAGAGAGAGACACAGCGAGAGAGGGAACACAAGCAGGGGGAGTGGGAGAGGGAGAAGCTGGCTTCCCACGGAGCAGGGAGCCTGATGCGGGGCTCGATCCCAGGACCCTGAGATCATGACCTGAGCTGAAGGCAAACGCTTAACGACTGAGCCACCCAGGTGCCCCCCAGAATTGAAATCTTAAACCAGTCAATCAGGAATCTCCTGATCAGCACTAGTTAGGTAATCTACCTGATATATCTCTGCCATCTTCTAAACAGAAGTAATTTTGCAATAATCAGCCCATTTTTTTGTGCAGTATAACTTTCTTGTTCCTCCTCCCTTCTGCCCATAAAAGTCTTTCATTTTGTACAGCAACTTGGAGCTCCTTCTTATCTGCTAGATTGGATGCTGCCCGATTCAAATCAATTTTCGCTCAAATAAACTGTTAAAATTTTTAATATGCCTCAGTTTATCTTCTAACGCTGGGAAGCCACTGTCATGCAGCATATTGCTCAGGAGCAAGGATTTGGGCCAAACAAATCTTAGTTTGATTCTTATCTGGCACTGAAGAACTTTGTGGATTTGGGGAAGTTACTTATAGTTTAGGAAGCACATACTGATGTTGACCTGAATTTTATTCAACTCGAAATACATACAACTTCTTTGAAAAACCAAACATCATTTCTCGATCAAACTTCTGTTATACTTTAACTAAAACTAATGTTTCTCAATGTTTCCTAGGTGTCAGGCATTGTTTTAAGTGCTTCACAAACATTTTCCCATTTAAAACTCACAAAACCGATTTCAAGTTTCCACATCACTCTTGAGGAAATTAGGCCACTTAGAGATAAAGTTAAAACGCCTAAGTTCCCAGAGCTAATAGATGGTGAAGTTGGAATTCAAACCCAGATGGGGCAGACAGAAGAGTCTGCACTTGGACCTACCTCATCATGGTAACTTGTAGTTTGCATCTGTGTTAATGCATTTTACTAGGTTTTAGATCAAATATTTGTTCCAAAAGTGACTTTTGAAAGACTAGGCCACTTCTAAGCTTGGTCATTTCTAAATCAATACTTCTCAAAGCAGATAGTCTGAGCTCATTATGCCTGTTAAGACTAATTAAGAAATAATTCCAGCTTAAGAAACTGCTTTGCAGACACATTCCAATGAGTAGTAAAGTAAGAACCTCTCCCAAAACTTGCTGGCTGATTTAGTGACTTTTTTTTTTTTAATTTGTGCAGATCTCTGTTGGATTTTACTTGGCTTTTAATGGTCCATCAGAAGGAATGATGTTCAAACTCCTTCAAGTAAATTTTTGAAATACACTCATGTGGATAAGTGGACTATCTCACTAACCTTTAATTTGGTATTTGTTACTACCACCCACTAACTTCCTTCAAAAATATATCGGGGCGCCTGGGTGGCTTGGTCTGTTAAGCGGCTGCTTTCGGCTCAGGTCATGATCCTGGAGTCCCGGGATCGAGTCCCACATCGGGCTCCCTGCTCAGCGGAGAGCCTGTTTCTCCCTCTCCATCTGCCTGTCACTCTGCCTACTTGTGCTCTCTCTCTGTCTCTCTCTCTGTGTCAAATAAATAAATAAAATCTTTAAAATATATATATATCATAATAATTATTATGATTGATAGTGCTATAAATAATGTAATCAAAGTTACAATACTATTTTATGTTAAGGCAGTTTAATTTATACTATTTGTTAATATTTTCCTTTGAATTGTATTTCCTACTTGTTATATGACTTTGTGCAACACTGTCTTAATTAGTCCATTAACAAAAAAAATGAATAAACCAATTGTTTGTAGCCATACAACAAAATACCACTCAATGATTTAAAAAAGAAAAAAAAAGGAATGGTCTACCAGTTGACACGAGAACTGGACAAATTTCAGAAACATTTCATAAAATACTTTCATTTACTGAAAGAATACACACATACACACACACACACACACACACACCCCATATGATGGAATTCATAGGACTTCCTAGAATATGACGGTGGAGGTCAGAAATGATACTTTTGTGCATGGAAGAAATTGACTAGAAGAACACATAAGAGATTTTTTCAAGTGATAAAAATGTTCCCTATGTTATTTTGGAGGGTTTGGTTAAATAGATGCATCCAATTGCCAAAATTAATGAAACTAAAACTTTAAGGTTGGTGTTTTTTTATGATTTATGCTTTTTACCACAGTAAAAAAAAATAGATCTGCAAAAGCATATATACCATGAACTCATTCATTCACAATGATAATATACGCGTATCTATCCATTTACATCAGAGTTCCTCTACCTTGGCACTAATGAAGTTTTGGGCTACATAAGTCTTTGCTGGGGAGTGGGGGATGGCTGTCCTGTGCATTGCAGAATGTTTAGAAACATCTCTGACCCCTACCCACTAGCATCCCCCAGTTGTGACAACCAAGAATTCCTTCAGACATTGACAAATACCTCCCGGCAGGCTGTGGGGAGTGGAGCCCTGACCTGGTTAAGAACCCTGATCTATATGTACATATACACAAGAAATGGTACCTAAAGGAATGTTTGCCAAAATGAGTGTCGTGGTTACCTTTGGATAGTGGGAATGTCAGATACTTTACTTTCTTCTTTGTAAATGAATATATGTATATTATCATTATTCATGAATGGGTTTACAGTACACATGCTTTTGCAGACCTGCTTTTCAGTTATTTTTTTAGTGACGTGAAAAGCACAAATAATAAAAAAGCACAAATCTTAATGGTTCATTTTGATTAATATTGACAACACACACACACACACAATCAGCATATATCATTTTACCCAAATCTATTTTGAAATCTAAATGTCTTACAATTATCATATAGTTTCACTCATATGTGGAATATAAGAAACAGCACAGAGTATCATAGGGGAAGGGAGGGAAAACTGAATGGGAAGAAATCAGAGAGGGAGACAAACCATGAGAGACTCTGGACTCTGGGAAACAAAGTGAGGGTTGCTGGAGGGGAGGGGGGTGGGGGGATGAGGTAACTGGGTGATGGGCATTCAGGAGGGCACTTGATGTGATGAGCACTGAGTGTTATATACAACTGATGAATCATTAAACTCCACATCTGAAACTAATGATGTCCTATGTATTGGCTAATTGAATTTAAATAAAAAAATAAAATCTAAATGTCTTAAAAATGAACACTATATCTTATGGGAAAACTTGAACTCAGTCCACTTTTCCACATTGTTCTTTTGCCATTCTCACGTCTCCACCAGACTTCTGCCCACTTCTCCGTGGATGAAGATGGCCCTGACAGGTGCTGGCTGGAGACAAGATTCTGTAGGACTGAAGCTGAAGCCGGCAGTCCTCACAGCAAGTAGAAGTGGCAAAAACTATGGACCCAAGCCAGGGACAGGGCAACTCTCGCGCAGCTCTGGAGACACAGAGAAGCTCCGATACATCCCAAGGTAGGGGGCTCAGAAATGGGTTATAATTTAGAATCTGGAGTCACGGTCTGGGAGATGAGAACAATTCAGAAACAAACAGGGCAGAAAGAAAGTGGCCCATGGGGAATCACTCAGAATGATTGTTACTTTGAAGTATTTTTTTTTAAGATTTTATTTATTTATTTGACACACACACACAGTGCACAAACAAGGGGAGGAGCAGAGGGAGAGGGAGAAGCAGACTCCCCGCTGGGCTCCATCCCAGGACCCTGGGATCATGACCTGAGCCGAAGGCAGATGCTTAACCGACTGAGCCACCCAGACGCCCCTTGAAGTATGTTCTTTTAAGAGCTAGTTGACCACTTAGAAAATGAATTATTTTTCCTTAGCAGACAAGAAACTGTGTGAGAAGGTATGCATCTAAAATGAGCCTGAGGCCCCCTGCATCCATTCAGCATGCTGGTGGACCTTCACCTTTGCTCAGGGTTTGCCCATTCGGTCTCAGTATCCCACCAGTGTCTGAACCTTGTATGTTCAGCTCACATTTCTTGCTGTGAGTTCATGCCCCAGACATCAAGACAGACCTGGACTTCCTGACTCATGGTGTTCCTTACCACATTCCTGTCCTCCTCTTCTGGCACTTCTCCCCTCTGGTCCTTTTAAATAACCATTCCATTGACCCAATTGCATTCCACATGACCCACCCATATCAAGCTGAATAAACACGCAGCCTGTGACAGAGACAATGCATCACAAAGACCTTCAATATTCTTTGGAGCTAGTAACTGAATAAACATGTCCGGAAAACCTAAAGCCAGAAAACCAGTTGCAGTTTACTAGGTAAGGAAATCTGGTAAATAACCAGTTTGTGAAAGGATCATAGCAAAGACTGTTGACTTTAGGCATTTTATTTTCAGTGCACTACAAGTTCCTAGAAAGTAAGAAGTAAGTTGAAATATCATAATTTTTTTTAAGAATTTTTTTTAATTTATGAGAGAGAGTGGGTGGGAGGAGCAGAGGGAGAGGGACAAGCAGACTCCGAACTGAGTGGAGAGTGGGGAGCCCCACGTGGGGCTCGATCTCACGACCCTGAGATCATGACCTGAGCCGAACTCAAGAGTAGGTCACTTAACCAACTGAGCCACCCAGGAGCCCCAAAATATAATTTCTGACGGCAGTGCCCTGTGTTCTTCATCTTTAGACCTCATAATAGTGACTACAATTATTTGAACATAATGCAAGCACAGTGAACGATTATTTAATTATCTAGAAAGTAAGTTTACATAAATGGTACTAAAAATGTAACCTTCCGTTTCCTATCTTAACCTAGCCAAACAAATACACAGAATCAGAAAATGAATCTCTTCTTCTCCCCCCAGTTCCAGTGATCAACATCAAAAATTTTTAATTAGGCAATCCCTCATTTACAGATGTTTCAAATGTTTATTTCATGAACTCAAATTGTTTTTATCTAGCTGATCTAATTTATAAAAACGCTATTTCTAAGGATAAATAGAAATTTGGAAGTAGCTTAGAGTAGTGATCCCACTATTAATTTAAAATTTTAATCTGAAGAGAAATCTAAAGTTACTTTACTATCTTTACTGTTTTCAACAAATGTAGACTTTTTAAGAAAGATTTTAAAATACTGTGGTTAAATTAACAAATACTTGCATTCTCTTACTCTGATTTCAAAATAATCATTTTGCTTTTCCCTTTACTATCAAACTCTATTCTTTACTTACTGAAGACTTTATCATCAAAATTACACACACACAACTATAAAGGGTTTAGTAAAATTAAATATGATTCTGCACTAAGGCATTATTTAGTATCTCAAAAAAAATAAGTCTTTTACATCTCACAAATAATTTGGATTTGGTAATATGTATCGAAATTTTCCCAAAAATGAGAAATTGGTTATAAGGAAGATGAATATAAATGTTAATTCAAATATGAAGCTTCTGCTTTTTAATATCTCATTGAATACTGAGTATTTAGGAAAGATGATTTAATATTTCTTGAAATATGTGCTTTAAGTGAACTAGTTCATAGTGTATGTGTTCACTGTTTATCATATCAAAGCCAAGTAAATCTCTATGCCCTTCAAAATGATTCTTTGCTGCATTAAATCCCAACTATATGAAATGATTGCTATTTGGACAACATTCATTTTCTATGACAATACATGATACTCTAAAACTCAAATGCCGTGATTTATCCTGGCCAAACATTTAGCTCTAAGCTTGATGCATTTCTGAGCCCTGAAATCTCCTACAATCCGTAATATTGCCAATATTCATTTTATAAAATTTTATAAAATTCCAAAAGGAAATCTAATTACTGCCAGGAAAAGTGATTCAAAAATGACTTACAACCAGGAAAACATAATCATGAGAATTGAAAGGAAGGACCATTTGATTTTCTAATAGTTATGTTATTTTTAGAAAAAAAAATATATTCCAATTAAGGACAAAAAGATAATCACATTTGGATTTGTTTTTTAATATTTCTAATAAAAATTAATATTTAGGTTTTTTAAAAATGTAACAGCTTCAATATAATTAAACATCACATTTTTATGTGAAACTAAATATGTCATAATAAATTCTTTAGATTGTCATTAGAGACTCATTTTTAAAGATGATATGCTGATTTGTAAACTAGTATTTTATCTATAAACATTTTTCAAAGCTTTTCAACTGTGATAATGTCACAGATAATATTTTGGTTAAAAAAATAACTGACAACAAACTTAAGAGTGATATTATCAAATAACATATTACATTTCTTTAAAATATAAACATAGATTTTAAAGTGTTTTCTCTTTGACTAAAATGAAATGAATGACACAAGGTACCTCTTACATCTGTAAAAATTTATAAAATCACATTTCCCTGAGGGAAAAAAAAAATGGACCCAGACTGGATATGATATCTGGGATTTGCTTCAAAAAATCCAGGAGTAGGAGAATGAGTGAAAGGGAAAAAATGACACAAGACTAGCTAGAAGCAGATTATTTTTAATGTCAGATGCTGAACTCACATGGTGGGGGTTTGGGGTAGAGTGGGGAGCACAGGGCCTAGTGGGCAGGACAGAAAAGTGGGTCATTATATTATTTGGTCTACTTTTGTATATGTTTGAAACAAAGAGTTTTAAAATGAATAAAAAATATATGCAGTCCATGTTCTTGTGTTATTTTTACATTTTAAGTAATATACATATATATTTTACCTTAAGAATAAATTTGTCAAAAAAAATGTGTATGGTCTCATTTTCCTTAATTTAGCAGAAGAAATGTCTTTTAAGGAGAGTTTCTCTACTCGCAAACATGCTTATCTTAGCTGTTTATATATGGGCAATTTTTTTTTCACAAGGGAACAAAATCTGCCTAAGGAAATGGTTTAATAAAATGTTTAATAAAATAAAATGTTTTAATAAAACATTTGCTTCAAAATGATCTTTTCTACCATATCAAAGAGACCATTCCAGTCAAAACGTATAACTACTAGTTAATATGTTCAGCCTTTACGTGTATCTCTGTATGGTTGGTGAACTGCATAGGACCTCATTCAAATAATAAATAGGTAGATTGCAAACAAGTGTTCTGGGACCCATGTAGGCAAAATGAGAATCCCATAGAAAAGTGATTTTTTTGCTCACGTGCATAATATACCAAAGCAGATAGGCATGCCAGGGTTTGAACTAGTAACATAACAAGAGCCATAACAGCTAACGTTTATGGAGGGTTCACCATGACTCAGGCACTATTTACATCTACATGTCCTTTTATTCTCTCTATAACCTTTGAGATCAGCATTTTTTTTTTTATTTGACAGAGAGAGACACAGCAAGAAAGGGAACACAAGCAGGGGGAGTGGGAGAGGGAGAAGCAGGCTTCCCGCCAAGCAGGGAGCCTGATGTGGGGCTCAATCCCAGGACCCTGGGATCATGACCTGAGCCGAAGGCAGACGCTTAACAACTGAGCCACCCAGGTGCCCCGAGATCAGCATTATGAGAACCCCCATATCTTAGACACAGAAAAGAAGACTCATAAGTTGTGTATCCCCAGAGTTCCCCATGAGAAGTGAATCCAGAAATCAAACTCTGATATCTCTATCCAAAGTTTGACCTCTTAAACACTGTTAATTGCCACATCATGAACCATTAATATATTATTCTTTAAATAGAATAAATTGTTAGACATTATAACACTTTTTTCTTATAAATATATAAAAAATAGCATAATTTAGGATATTAATGTAAATGATTTATGTATATGAATAATGTTAATATTCACTATCACTTTTATATGTTTTTATTTATTCATCATTCAGTAAATATTTGTTTCAGATGATTTTACATAAGCTAATATGCCATATGATAGTGGGTAAAAAGGTATATACATCATGGTTCTCCTTAAGATTTCTTACCTGAAGGAACTGAAATGTTAGTACTCATTTCACTGATTTCAAAACAAAGTCTAACCTAATCTCTTTCTCAGAACTATTATTATATTTTTTTATCATTGCCTCACCTGAAATCATTCCCACTTTATTTTCATAAAAGTGAAGTAATGAGAAATTGACTCAAATTTATCATATCTAATGACTGAATAGTAAATTAATCACCAAAAAGTGAACATAATCTGGCTTGGGGTGATTTTGAAAAATAGAAGTGGCCTGTTGAAAGACATGATGTATAATGATTTTAAGTGCACATTTTGTGATTCCCTCGGCCACTTTAAAATGTATTCGCCCCTAGGGTAAGAGCTTGGCATGTCCCAAGCCTTTTCTGCTCACTCAATCTCAAGAGTCACAGGAACATTCTCAATTCCGTTATGTCCAGCCCAAAATAGTAATTGAAAATCTGATCTTGTATGTTTTTTCTCTTCACCAAGTTCAGACCTGCTTCAGATTGGAAGCCTGCCATAAGCTTTTTTCTCTATTTCTTATATTTCTTCTACTCCTCATCTCCATGCCAAGCTTACTAGTAGTTCTGCACTTCTTTACCCACCCCAACAATTCCACTCCTGGATATTCACCCAAGCGAATTAAAAACTTATGTTCATGTGAAATTTGTACACAGATGTTTATAGCGACATCATTCACAGTCACAAAAACTGGAAACAAACTAGCCATCCTTCAGCAGGTGAATAAATAGACAAATTGTGGAACATTTCACAAGATAATACTGTTCAGAAATAAAAAAACTAGAGTCACACAGAAATATGGATTAATTTTATTGTGTTTTGCTTAGTAAAAGAAGCCAGATGAAAAATGTTTACATATGGTATGACCCTGTTGATGTGACATTCCAGAAAACACAAAACTATCTGAACAGAAAACAGATTAGTGGTTGCCAGGGGGTAAAGATTGTGGAAAAGGGGTGATTTAGAGCTTTCTTAAGGTAATGGAACAGTCTTGTATGGCCCTGGAGTGGTGGAGACATGGCTATGCATTCATGAAACCCACGAACTGTACATCACAAATAGTGAATTTTACTGTATCCATATTTGAAAAATATCAATCAATCAGGATGTCAGGAGAACACTAGAAAGAATGCAGACTGTGACAGATGAATGTAACTGTTCGCATGACATAGCCTCACAGAAGGGCTAAAGAATAACATTTCCTAAGTTGCTTTGAAAAATAGCATTTTGACGTAAGGACTAAGTCTAAAGACAAAAAGGACTGTATCCAAACACTGTACTCCAGGTGGTAAATTATTTCTCCTAGGACTACACATGAAAAATTCTGAAACCACTTCCTATAGTCCAGATACAAGAGCTTCTTTTCTCATTGTGGGAGAAAGAAGTTACAAATTTAAATAAATGGGAATGTTAGAATAAAACCGTGATTCCAGATTGAAATTGTATATACCAATATGAAGGCAGGTTTATTTTAATAAATAGATAGATATAAAAATAAATACAGATATATGCTTATGCATGAATTAGTAAACACATAACAGGTTCCTAGCTTTATCCACCAAAAGGACCCAGCAGCAGTGACATGCTGGTGAGCATGGCAGTGAGCACACCTAGCTCCAGGTAGAGGTTTTTAAATACCATTCTCCAGCAAAAGGAACCAGTGCTCCTTAGAAACATGGCTGATGCCTACACTGGGGAAAGGGAAAGATAAGATGCACCTGGAGGATCTTACAGTGTCAGAAACTAAGGGAGTACTCCAAACACGAAAGGTTAAGCATGTGTCCGGGGAACACGGGAGTCAGCTTGGAAGAGCTCCCAACGGCAAAAGTTGTAACGATGTGAACAGTAAAGTAAATAAATACTGGATTATTTCTCGAGGAATAAAATAAATATCCAAGATGACATATTGATATAAGGAAATGATTGGAATAATAAATAAACAGAGAAGGGAAACTCTTCCTTACAAAAAAAATTCCAATTAATAAATGTAGAAAGAATAAAGGAAATAGAAACTCACCATTAAAACAGTAACTGCTCAGGCAAGATCCATGCTGGATACGAAAATTAGAGGGAGAAACTTTAAGAAGAGGATAGGCTCAAAGTATCTCCTTCAAAATATTTAGTTATTACTGTGATAGTTTTAAATTGTGTCCTCAGATTCTCTGATATCACTCCCTCCAGGAGGTGTAGCTTAATTCCTCTCCCCTTATGTGTACATTGACTTAGTGATCACTTCTAATGAAAAGAGCAGGGTCAGCTAGTTTTGTTGGAACATGCATTGGGACATGTTTGTGCTTGTCTATGTCTGCTTTCCTGCTACACAGCAGAGTTAAGTCACTGTGACAAGAGACCATATGGCCCACTAAGCCTAAAATATTTACTAACTGGCTTTTTACAGAAAAAGTCTGCAGGTCTCTGGAAAAAGTCATGGAAAGAGGAAAGGAAATAATTTTGCAATCCTGGCAGACACCACCTTACCCAAATGATCAAGGTTAGCATCGCCAGTGATAATTCAGATTGATATCACAAACACTCGGCTATGATACAAGGAAAAGCCCATATCACCTCTCTGCTCTCCTTCTCCAAAACCCATAACCAGTAGTCTCCAAAACTGTCAAGGTCATGAAAGACAAGGAAATATGGAGAAACCCACAGGTTGGAGGAGAATAAGAAAACATAATAATTAAAAGAAATGTGGGATCTTAGAACAAAATGGAAAAACTTATAAACCCCAAAGCCTACACTTTAGGTAATAAATAATATTGTATCAATATTAATTCTCTAATTTTGCTATTATGTGTGATAGTAACGTTATAGGAAGGTGGATAAAGAGTATTTGTGGCTCTGTTTTATTTTTGCAAATCTTCTATAAGATTAAAATTATTCCAAAATGAAAAGTTTTTAAAAACAAGGGGCAGCCTTTCCCATATTCCCACAGCATCACTGAGGGAAGACAAACATACTAGTTAAGGACCAAGCAAGAAGTGTCTATGTGGTACTTTTGGTGAATAATGATACAGTGAGGCAAAGAGAACTTTTTTTCTTTGGAATCATAGGTGTAGAGATACTACAATCTTTCCGTGCAGATGCCCATCCTCTGTCTCTAAAAGGAAGCAGATCAAAGAAAAAGAAAGAGGCAGATCAACTCTGCTGAAATTATTTGAATCAAGTGCAGTTTCCTGGATTCCCACCTTCATAAGACAAAGAGTTCACTTTTATTGCTTAAAAAAGAAGGCAGCAAGAGCTCTGTTATGGCATCCTATCACAATGACAAGCTCTTCAAGTGGGGTAACAGAACCTTCTCCAAGTGTTAATTGATTGTCATCACTCAGCTATGATAAAAAGATTACAGAAAATATTATTTGAGGACCCAGATGCAAAAGAATCATAATACTAATGAATAATTTTATTGCTTAGACTAGAACTCAATGTTGGGTCGAGGATATAAGAGAGGAAAAACTCATCTGTATGGACATAATTGTAGGTAAAACTATGTGGTAAAAACCTAGCATTATGACTTTGGGAAGTCTTTTAAATCCCTTGAATTTCTGTTGCTTTACTTGTAAAATGGATATGATAAACTTCTTCAATGGGATGTTGTGAGAGTGCTAAATGAATTAACAGATGTAAAAGCCCCAGAGAAAATGTGAAATCTCATATAAACATAAGAGGTTGGTGTTATCAGTGACAATACATGAAAGACTCTTCCTGATGTATTTCACTTAGCCAAGTGCTAGAGTTTTCAGATTTCAAAATGCCCACTCAACCAGCTGGGAGACACACATATGAACAACAAACCCTAATGTCATTGGGGAACACAGACAGGAGCAACTTATACATATAGAGGCAGATTAGGCTGGACTGAGAAATGCAGTCAGTTTATCTACCATTGTTCTTATGTTGTTTTCTAAGACTGCTTTGTTGAAGGATAATTGACATACAGTGATCTGCAGATGTTTAAAATGTAAATTTTGAGAAGGTTGAACATATGTATACACCCATGAAACCATCACCACTATCAAGACAAGGAACATATCCATCATCCTCCAAAATTTCTTTGTGTCCTTTGTAACATTTCCCTCTCTGCATTCCCTTCCTTTCCCCCATTCCCAGACAAACACTTGTCCCTATATGACCTTGACCCAAAACATAGGGGTTCCAGAAAAATGTGGTTTTACCCTTAAGCAAAATACAGAGTTTTTTCATTGAACGTCTAAGTTTCCTCCTCTGGGATTTTTTTTTTTTTAATTTTATGTATTTATTTGAGAGAGAGAAGCGTGCACGAGCAGGGGGAGAGGGAGGGGCAGAGGGAGGAGAAGACTCCTCACTGAGCAGGGAGCCTGAAGTGGGGCTGGATCCCAGGACCCCAAGATCATGACCTGAGCCAAAGGCAGACGCTTAACCGACTGAGCCACCCAGGCACCCTCTTCCTCTGGTTTTTTTAATATAATACAGGAAACTACATCTATATATTATGAAGTAAGGATGTGTGTGTGTGTGTGAGAGAGAGAGAGAGAGAGATTTCCCACATTATAACAAATTGTGTGGCTCCCCTTTTCTAATACCCAATACATACAGAACTACTGTGGGGTTTCTAAGACTTAAAGTGATATGTTTGCAGTCTAGGTAGTAATTCAGTTTCTTAGGTTGGCAATTTGAGATAACTGTACCTGCCAACAGAACCCTAGATGTCACTCATCCTGACATCCTGTTATTACTGTCAGTACCAGGACTTCTTGGTGTTTTTCCCCCCAATCTGTGCTTCTTTCAACTTTTTCTGGATAACAGGGTTATTCACTCATGAAAAATACAACTTTTAATTTTCAATGCAATAATGATGGGAGAAAGTATAATTTATACTCTCAGGTTGGAATTATTTCTAATTTCTTTTATAGAAAAATAAACTGAGCCTAGTAATGATTGAAAAACTGAGGCTTAAGGGCACCTGGGTGGCTCAGTTAGTTAAGCATCTGCCTCCGTCTCAGCTCATGATCTCAGGGTCCTGGGACTGAGCCCGGATTTGGGCTCCCTGCTCAACGGGGAGTCTGCTTCTCCCTCTCCCTCTGTCCTCCCCCGACTCATGAGCACATGCACTCTCTCTCTTTCTCTCTCAAATAAACAAATAAAATCCTAAAAAAAAAACCTGAGGCTTAGATATGAAAGACAGTGTTATTCATCTCTTTAAACAGCCTCTTTGACCACAAATAACATAATGGTTTTAATTACATGTTTGTTTCTCTATTTTTGCAAAATACAATTCTGTATTGTTCTCCAATGATTCTGTAAGATGTAAGTTCATGTTGCTTCAATATGGATGGTACTGAATCAGTACCTCTGCTGGTGGAACTCCTTCACCAGTGCATCAAAAGTTCTCAATAAATGTTTTCTTTCATGCTTCCAATTACCAATCCTCCTTTTACCAAGGTACCTGAAGTCAAGCTCAGCAGACAAATATTCTCCCATTATTTTCTACTTCCATCTTCTGCATTTTTAAAGATTTTATTTATTGATTTATTTAAGAGAGAGAGAGAGAGAAGGAGCACAAGCTGGGGGAGGGGCGAAAGGAGAGAGAGAAGCAGACTCCTCACTGAGCAGGGAGCCCAATGCAGGGCTTGATCTCAGGATCCCAAGATCATGACCTGAGCAGAATGCAGACACTTAACCAACTGAGCCACCCAGGCAGTCCAATCTTCTGCATTTTTTATAAACGTGATAACATTAGTTTTTGCATTCTCAACTTTCATCTGCGTAAGGATTTCTATTGAGGAAGCAGAAGGGTTTTAAAGCATGAGCTTTGACATGTTATCATGGGTTCAAATTTCACCACCACCACTTAACTGGTTTTAGAATCTCAGCCACGTGCTTCATTTTTCTAAACCTCAAATTCATTTCTGTAAAATATAGAACCTAAGCGTAGGGGAGCTGTGAGGTTTAAGTGAGAAAATGTATACAAAGCCATAACCAGTGCTTGTCAAATAGTAAACGATCAGTAAATGTTAGCTCTATTATTCCTCTAATCATGAGTATAGTTACAGTTGCTGTTGTAAATTGGATGAAGAAAAAAAACAAGATTCATATTTAGATGTGAGAATAGGCGCCCATCCAAACTAGAGGCAAAAACACAGGCAATATTATATTTTCCTTTTTCCAATTTGAACATGGGAAATGTTACAGCAAAATAACTGGAAAATTGGAAACTTTGCACGTGTGAATCTTTTTTTAAAAAGTTTGAAAGGAGGACTGCAAGTATTTGTCTCCCTGGACTAATATAAGAGGCCATATGAATAGGTTTCTGAGCCATACACCACTTTTAAATATCCTGCTGAAAGACACCTAGGTGCAAAATCTGTCCAATAAAGTCTGTTGTGCTGTCTCTCTCCTGCTGGGAATGGATCGTAATGAGTGGGCACAAGAAGGTATCAAATAATTTTAAGTCTTCAGGATCTAACTTCTTATTCCTCTCCAGCAGACGTGTGATCGGAAAGTATAATTTTTAATTCCACCTACGTGCAGCAACTGAGAATTTCTTCTGTATTTGTGGAGAGGAAGCTTACGGATCACACAGTGCTGGGCCTGCCCCACTGGGGTTACAATGAATTGAACTATAACATTCCCATGTCAAGAAGAAGATGCTGTGCAGTGCACTCTTTAGTTTTCCATTACAAGATAGGTGTTTACACTAACTTAAAAATGCCTCATACTCAAAGGAGGAGACTTTCTGGTTCATATTAAGTAAGAATATAAATATCATGGAACTAAAATGTTGTATTTGCTGTGCATCATTGCTGTAAACATAAAAACACTTAAATTCTCTCTAAAGGTTTTTTAATTAATATCTAAGATTGCAAGTCAAATTTGTTTAGGGTCAGTAAAATTCATCATTAAAACATACATCTATAGTTCACCAGATATCTGAGCTCTTAAAGAATCGGATTCAAAGTTTCAAGGAGAACCTTTGAAGTAGTTTCCTTAAAAGAATGTCTAAAAGAAAAAAAATCCCTAACAGCAATGGTGTATTCACATATAAAGGCTAGTATGTATACTGTCTCTCATTTTATAAAACCAGCATAGAGGATAAATATGTTTTTGAAGTCTCAACAGCTTTCTTGTCCCCAAGATTATTATGAGCATAACAATGTGCCTATAAATCACTGGGTACCTTTATGCTAATTTAATCAATATAATAAATACTGATTTCTTTGTAGGTCTTATTTTCTTCAGAGTCTGATTTAGTTAAGAGAGCTTCAGAATTCTTTTCATTCTAGTGAAGGATGTAGATTGCATGCAGTGTAAGAGTAAGCAAAATTATTTAAGACTTCCTCAAAATGTAGTGAGTTGAGGAAACATAAACACAGAATAAAACTACATTACCTCCTATTTATTTATGTTAATGAGAGTTTAAATTTTGGGGAAAAAAGGCTGCCTCACATATCACAGAGTCAAGGACAGTTAAAATTTGTCTTCATTACAAAGATGGCAAAACAAAGCCAGGCTCCTGTTGATGGTTGTTGTGTCGTGAAACTATTGGCTGATACTTCCCTTATGTCACTTAAATACCAGTCAGTTGCCATATGATTCCTTAAAAATGACCATACCTACTAATGCAGATTTGTCAAAGTTCAAAACCTAAGCAGATGAAAAATATGGTTACAGAACACTGGGGATGCCAATAAGTTGAATCCCAAGAGTCCAGAAACCTAATTTAGAATCTTCTCCTACATAAAATTATCCCCTGGGCAATGTAATTTAAAGATTTGATTTTTTGGTATTCTGGTGGCCTACGTTCAGCAAAAAATAAAAATAAAAAAAATTAGATTTATTTTATAGATTTGTTCTTTACTATTTAAAACTTTTTAAATTATACTCTTCCATGAAAATGGTATCTCAAGTGAACAGAAGATGGTTATCACCAAAATAATTCAACAAGAAAGCATCTTATATCATGTTTCTTTTATTTTACTTGAGCTATTTTCTATCTAGTGATGTCATGCCAGTTTAAGTAGAGCTAAGGATTAAAAAGTAATGATGATAAACCTGCATGAATTTGAAATTAGAAGGAGTTTGCCCATAGGCTAGAGGCAGGGCAGCATCTCTTCCCCCCAGAGTAAAAGTCCACTCTGTGACCCATAGGTCTAGAAACTGTGGATGCATATTTATATGCACTTAGGCTAATGTTCAAAAACAGAGAAGGTCAATCTGTTTTCTTGCAGCTTTTCACCAAAGCTGAACTTTCACAGCATTCTGAGCTGAGAGGGAGAGAGAATCTGGGATTTCATATTAATATTCACACTCAAGGATAATAATAATAGTGAATACTAAATACTTATTATAAGCCAGATAATATGGGTCATGTACATAACTAACACTAATACACTGCCTGTGAACAAAGCTAAACATGAGTCATATTCCACAGGTAGTGGGGGTTCACAGAAGTGAGGCAGCCCCTATGGAAAGAAAGATGAGAGAAGGTTCCATGGAAGTGTGGTGATTATCACACTTGATATGACTGGCCCACGGAATGCCCAGATGTTTGGTTAAACATTATTCTGGGTGTGTCTCTGAGGGTGTTTCTGGAAGAGATTAATATTTAACTGGGTAGACTGAGTAAAGTAGACTGCCCTTCCAATGAGGGTGGGTCTCATCCAATCTATTGATTGAAGACAAGGTAAAAACAAGGCATAAGCTAGAAATCTTTCTCTCTGCCTGACTCTCCTTGAGCTGGAATATGATTCTTCTGCTTTCCAGCTCAAACGGGAACTCAAACTGGAACTATACCAATGGCTCTCCTGAGAATCCAGCTTGCCAAGTGTATATCTTGGACTTCTTAGCCTACATAATTACATGAGCCAGTTCCTTGTAATAAACCTCTTCATATATAGATATACAAGTTTCTACTAAGGATGGAAATGGCAGAAGCCCTGAGATCAAAAGCATTACAGGAAAAAAATGATGGTGCTGTAAATTACAAAGAAAAAAAAAAGGATTGATTTGAACAGAAAAGACAGCTTGGAGACAATTACAATAATTGTAGAAAGAGGTTATTAGGCCCTGAGTTAAGATACGGGGATGAACAAAGGAGGAAAATTTGGCAGAATGTTTTGACAAACTGGATTTGAGAAATGATGGAAATGAGAGACTCCAGGCTAATACTTTGAGTCCAGATGACTGAGAGAATATGAAATTTTCATTAATGTTATTATACCAAGGCAATGAAAAGTATTCACAGTAGTAAGATTTCTATTTCTTGCCTATTTTTTGTACTTGTGATAAACATATAGAACCATCCCGGGCGCCTTGGGTGGCTCAGTCGGTTAAGCATCTGCCTTCAGCCCAGGTCACAATCTCAGGGTCCTGGGATAGAGCCCAGCATCAGGCTCCCTACCCATCGGGGAGTCTGCTTATCCTCTCCCTCTGCCCTCCCCAAGCCCACCCCCACTCATGCTCTCTCTTTCTGTCAAATAAATAAATAAAATCTTAAAAAAAATAAATAGAACCATCCCTAATTTACCAAGAAGCTATTATATAAAACATAAACAATACTAGAATTCATGAACTTCCAAATGGTCATTTTCTGTTATAACCATTGACTTATAATTCAGTATTAGTTAAATTACTATATTTCTCATAAGCCAATTTGGAGCTGGAGGGACAAGAAAACAAAAATCGCTTTCTAGACATATCTCCAAGGAAGATGTACAGTTGGCAGAGGGGTTTGTCTTTGCCTCCAATTTTCCCTGAATACAGACTTTTCTTTAATGAAGACTTAGAGAGACCAGAGAAGTAGAGCACATGACTTTTCTCATGAAAGACCTATGGAAAAATTGTGTCAGCATGCTATTGACCAATTGCTTAACAGTAATACACATTCCTGCTTGAATTATCACCAACTCAAACCTTAGCCAAAATGTATAGCATATCAATTTGTGGCTTTCCAAAATTTGTCTTCAGGTAGCTCTGGAGCAAACTTAACTCAGGACAATTCGCAGGGTATTCATCCTTCCAGAAGGGTGTCAGAAATCAGAGCAGTCTTCTGAGCTGTACCTCATCTTTACTATTTAGCCTTTAAAAATAGTTCAGAATTGAATATATATGCTTTCCCAATGATACTTCGATAAAATTTCCAGGCCTTCTCAATACCTCCATATCAAACCAAATGTCAGCTAACAAATTCTGCCACCAGTAGATTCATCCATGCCTTGTGAATCCTGTGCCTATTACTCAAAAAGATTTTGTTTCCCTCCTAAATCCATTTAAATCCTCTTTCTAGTCCAGTCTTCCACAATCATAAACCTAAATTATAAATGGAGTCACAAATACACATTTAACTTTTCCCTGGTCATTCATTGCACTACTCTGGTTCTTCCCTGTCTCCATCATTTCTGCTTGTAAGATTCCAGAACGATCACCATATCCTCACCCCTTTCTCTCTGCCTATTCACACCTTGCTCAGAATCCACCTTTCCTGAAGAGCTTTGACATCACTACAACCTGAAAACGGTCATATCACCTCTGGCCATTACTATTATTTTAATCCTATTTTCATGCCCCTTTCTCTTCCTACTCCCTTTGCTTAGGCCTGAGCACCCTCCTTTTTCCCTGAGCCTTAGACTTAAGATTGGAAGAGATCCATCATGTTGTCATCATCAGAGTAGTCGAGGTAATAGATAGTAGTAATGATAACAGTAGCAGAATTCCTGGCCTTCATAAAAGTGAAGCTCATTCTACCGTGGTTTGGCATGACCTTACCCCAGATCTTCACCTAGCTGGACCTTTCTTGTCATTCAGGTCTTGGCTCAGTATTGCCTCCTCCTCAGAGACACCTTCCCTGGCCATTTAACATTGCCTGTTCTTGCACTCAAGTCACTCTCCATTTTGTTATCCTGTGTTTTTTGGGGTTTTTTAAATAATTATCACTATTTACAATTGCCTTGTATTTATCATTTCAGTCTCCACCCTAGAATATAAGCTCCCTGAAAGCAGAAACCTTTTTTATCTTGGTTATTCAATTGCCAGAGGCTGGAAGAGCACCTGTCTTACACTAAATACCCAGTGAATATTTATGAATAAATAAATAAATGACTTGTTTGGAAATTACCTCAAGTACTATTAGGAGACAATTCTCCTTGGGTGTCCTATGTTTCTAGATATCTTTAAGGGAGAGGCACTGACTCTCTTTGTGTTAGACTATCTTCAAGCAACTTTGCATATGAACAATCTTAGAAAGATGGACACATTATCTCCCTCTGGAGCCAAGGGTGGGTCTGTTGACCATCTTGGAAGAGGGAGATAGCGACTCCCTTTGGAGACCAATCAGACATATTAACTCGCTGGTGTAATAATGTCTCCCTTGAAGACAAAGGTCAAACAAGCCCACTAACTGTTACAAAAGATTCAGACTCCCTAAACTCACAGCTCCTGTCCTCTAACACCGCCCACAGCATACACAGGTATCCACTTTTTGTGCTGCCCTGTAGGAACTGGGGCTCAGGAAGCTGCTGTAAATGGTGATTCCTTGGCTTGAGTCCAATTCCTTTTTGTCTCCAATCCATGAGTTTTGTGTCTTCTGCCAGCATCCATTAGACTGCAGTTGTCTAACTGGTGAGCTTGACTGTAAGATAAGATCTCAGACCCCTCACAGTTCTCAACAAGGACTACCTAGTTTCTTCTTTCTGTTAACCTCCTGATGACATAAGCTAGTACAGGCTAAGTCAAGTTGGAGCGCCAAATAACATTTCAATGCAGTTTTTCATTCAGGCTAAGTCTGTAGTGGTTCCAGGTGAATCTTCAGGGAAACTCTCCACCGTAGGTAATCCTTACATGCTGATTGCTTCAGCCTTCTGTTTTCTTCATAAATATTGCTGCTGCCATGATTTCTGAGAAATAGCTGCCTGGGGAGTTGAGCATCTGAAATCAAATGCTTTCCCCCATGGGTGTCACATGTCACTTCCTCTCATCTTCATTGGTCAAAGGAAGTTCCCCGGCCACAGCTAATGTTGAGCCATACAGAAGTGCAATCTTCCCATGTGACTGGAAGTTGGGCAAAAGGATATTTATGGATAGTAATAAAAGCCTACCACAAGTTTTACAGTATATATATATATTTTTTTTATTTTTTAAGCTTCTTGAGGACAAAAAATGATCTCGTTTTTTAAAGAATTCTCCATTATGCCTACCTTACCTAGCATAATCACTTAAGTATTATTTTTATTTATTAATTAGTAATTAATTAATCTAAAACATTACCATTTTTATGAGTTGTTAGAGGCAGGCAATAACTGCTGAAATCCGAACCACCAGCCCTTGGGATAATGACCTTGAAAATGATGTCTAGGCTATAAGGGCATATTGTTTCTTTTTTTAAAAAAAAAATACTTTATTCATTTATTTGACAGAGAGAGAGAGAGAACAAGTAGGCAGAGAGGCAGGCAGAGGGAGAGGGAGAAGCAGGCTTCCCGCAGAGCAGGGAGCCCAATGCGGGGCTCGATCCCAGGACCCCGGGATCATGACCTGAGCCAAAGGCAGCGGCTTAACTGACTGAGCCACCCAGGAGCTCCAGGGCAGATTGTTTCTTAACAACAGAGTAAGAACAGGACAAGCCTTTCCCATGTTTTGGTGCGACTGATAGTAAACTGAAATGGGAGCAGAGCTAGAGCTTGCCCAAAAGTACCCATGCTTTTAACACAGTTTTTCATTGCTCATCCTTAGGTCAACCTTTCTCAAAGTGTTAAAATAGAAATAGGTGCCATGTGGTGCAAGTAGAGTTCGTGGTGCACTAACTTTGAGAAATTCTAAAATTCACAACGTTAAACAGGTTCTCAGAGCCTCTGGGATGATAAATAACGCTTTATGAATTGACTGAGGAAGATATGAGAGCATCTGCCAAAGAATCTACAGGCACATCTCATCCTGCATGCTATTCAAAAGCAGAGCTTTAATCTTGGGGAGTAGGTATGAGATCAGAGGAGAAAAAAAACAAACTAATAAAACCTTGATTACAAATCTGTCATTGGTATGAGTAACTTCTGTAGGTTTCTCTGGCATCTTCTGAGATGTTTAGGAAATGACTTATGAATCTTGAAGAGATATAAAGGGCCATCACTCATCTTCCAGACTTCACTCCAGACCCCAGTGCTCTAGGGTGGCCTCACAGGTATCACCTCCAACCATATTTCCAGAATTGACATGTATGAGTACAGAATGAGTCATCCAAATGGTCCACTCTGTAGTGTCAGAGGACCAAAGAGGACATAGTGAGACATTTGTGTTTAAGGTTTGGGGGAGGTGCTGATTGCACCTGCCCTAAGTTCTTCAGAGCCTACTCAAAACTGGTGGCTACAGAAGCTTCTGGGGAAAAGGTGTGGAGTCAGGAGGATTCACAATGATGCACAAAGGCTTCTGATGAATGCTGGCCTTCTTTTTTCAAAGATCTCTCTATGGAACTCCTTTGGAAAAAACTAATCTAAGTCACCTACACTATAAATTATAGTTAACTATCATATAAGCTGAAGAAGAAACAAAATAGTTTTTTTTTTTTGCATTTATATTACAAAGCTACTAAGGTTCTTAAAAATAAAAGAATGCTTTTTAAAACATCATGAATATAGGCAGTGTAGCTGATACCCCCACTTTTTCAGAATTTTTAAATCCTTTTGAAACAACTCAAAATAAGTATGACAAGGTAAATGATGAAACAAAATAGATCTGGTCAATAAGAATGAATCCTCCCAGATTTTGAAATCAAATAAAGTTGTAAAGCACCTTCTAATTTAATTTCTGAGCAACATTGACTGCCACAAAACTTTTACAATTATTGTAAGATACCTGAATATCTGTTCATTTGTTTCTCCAATAATATCTCATTTTCTATAAAAACTTTATATCTTCAATTCTTAGGTTTTTACATTGCAAACGCATTCATGGAATCTAATGAGAAGATTATTACTTTCCTGAGTGTAACATCTGTAGCTCAATTAAAAACCAAGCTACAGAAGAACCATTCAATAATGCAAAAATGCTCGAGTTGTATACACAAAAATAAACATCCACTAAGTAATCAGCATATTAGGGAGGTGCTACAAGGATGATAAAGGAAATAACAATCAGAACAGTGACTTTAAAATGAGAAGGATGGGGTGCCTGGGTGGCCCAGTCAGTTAAGGGGCCAACTCTTGGTTTTGGCTCAGGTCATGAGCTCAGGTAATGATCTCAGGTCATGATCTCAGGGTGGTTAGATGAAACTCTGCTTTGGGCTCTGTGCTCAGCGGGGAGCCTGCTTCAGGATGCTCTTTCTCCCTCTGCCCCTTCCCCCACGTGTGTGTGCTCTCTCTCAAATAAATAAATAAATCTTTGAAAAATAAGAATGAGTGATAAGCTAGAAAATTTACTTCTAATACTCAAGGACAGGCATTTTTGGCTTGTTTGAAATCTTTGTCACTGATTTTTTCCTACACCTTTAATTAAAAAGTTATTTCCTTAATGGTTCAAATGATTTTCCCCAAGCCATCACATTGAAATATTGCTTTCAAAATGAGCTTTGTCATTGAATAAGTCTACAAATGATGGAAAATAGCACCAAACTACCATTAATTGATAATGTGAACTTGGAAGGTCACACTTAACTGTGTTCACTCTCCTTACCTGCCAGATGGCAGTAAAAATCTTTGCTAGCTCAGAGAGCTATGGAATTCCCAGAAGAAAAGGTGTTATGTGAAAACAATACAGCTACTTGAACTGTCTGAAGAGTGCAAGACAAATGCTTTCCTGCAAGTAGCAGCAAAGTTGTTTACTTGTAGTTGCGGTTTCAAACTAGCTCCGTTGCCGATGAGTTTGAACTGAGAGCTTTTCATTCTTTCAACCCTAACATCAGATATATTTCTTACTTTCATCTAGGGGCAAATACACCATTTGATCAAAGGCTTATTTTTCATATCTGTGTCCCTTTACATGTATGAACAGAATCCCACCACATTTACTAACAGCAAACATGCAGACTCCAAAATCCAAGTTTTAGACACATGCTCAACCGAATTTTCAATATGTTAATTTATAACACTATCAACTACATTAGCATTATTCCTATGATCATCAAATGTTATTGTTAAAGAAAACTCACACTGGGCAAGATAAGCAAACCAAATCACTTTTATCCCAATGCTCTTGGCAGCAACAGAGGAGATAGCACAATCAAGTCCTGACACTCAACTCTAATCAAAGTTGGGGGGGGGCGGGTGGCCTTTAAGAACTGGAGTGCGAGGATTCAAGGCCGTGTGTCTGCTATTTTCCTTTATCCAAAGGAATAGTAAGCTTGTCACTATCTACATGATAAGAGATAGTTTTACAACTTAAAGTGCCCACTGAAATTAGGCTCCTGCTCTCCCACAGAGACCACACATGGGGATGCTATCTTCCTTGATGATCCTACTTCAAAGGCATGGCTTCCTTGGAAACAGTCTTAGGCGGTAAAACTATCAAGATGCTTTTTAAAAGATTTATATCTCAAAGGGGCATAGAAAAAATTTACAATTACAGTTGACCCTTACACAATGCAGGGGTTAGGGGACCCCCCTTTTCCTCCCCAATGAAAATTGCAGATAACTTTTGACTCCCCCAAAACTTAACTACTAATAGCCATCTGTTGACTGGAAACCATAGGGATAACATAAACAGTTGATCAACACGTATCTTGTATGCTACATGTATTATATACTGTATTCTTACAATAAAGTAAGCTAGAGAAAAGAAAATGTTAATAAGAAAAACATCAAGAAAGGAAAATACATTTACAGCACTATATGACATTTATCTTAAACAATCCACATGTAAGTGGTTCCATTCAGTTCAAACCTGCATTGTTCGAGGGCCAGCTGTACAAGTGTTCTAAAGTAGATGCTCTAAGTAAAAGGAGGTTAGGACCTAGGGTGAAGAATTCTACCTAAGGTTTAGTCAAGCTGAGGGGTCATACTGAAGGGGAGAAAAATTTGCCACCCCAAAATATTGGTTATCTGAGGCTGTTATTTTTGAGAAGCTGCAGACCCTGAAGACGCTCTGAAAACGGTGCAAGTTGCCCTTTTGTAAGAGACCTTTACATTTATAAAATAAATCTCCATTTGTAAGGATATCTCCCCCTCCATACCAAGAAGAGAAGGATGACTAAATGTCTAGAAATTCTTATCAAGTGAAGAGGGCAATAATTTAGATCTGCATAACAACCTTACCCTTGTTCCTTGTTATTTTGCTTTTCCTGGTTAACCTCCCATCGACAGGTCTTTCCCCCACCCTACCTCCAACATCTTTTTTGTTGCTGTTAACTGAAGATGGTATTTAAGGTGATGGCTTTGGCCCATCAAGAGTTATTCAGTTTTCCTGAGTATATTTTTGTGTTTACCGGAGGTAAACATGTTATTAAACTTCTGTTTGGTGTTCTCCTCTTGATCTGTCTTTTATTACAGGGAGTTTCAGTCAAGAACCTAGAAGGGTGAAAGGAAAAATCACCTACCTCCTCTACACCATGGATGTATAAAATTCAAACCAGGGTTACCTCTTGTCCTTCAACAGCTAACAATGTAGATGGAAGGCAACAAAGACAATACTAATAATACGTTCTTTGTTACATTTGCTTAGTTCTGTTCGGCTCACAAAGTACTTATACTAGGCAGAAATGAGGGGTCCATAGTAAAATGCAAAAGCATGGAAACAGGCTGGGTCCTATAAACTCTCAAAAATAAAGAAATAAATAACCAGCCAAAGTTCCCTTCTAACACAAAACCCACACCAAGAACTCAAACCTGGGAATGAAATATGAACTGAGCAGAATAAGAATACTAGACACAAAGGTCAAAGAATGAAATGTCCAGATGACAGTGGAGGAAGAGAGAAATTCAGGAATTCTCAGGAAGTACACACCCAGTTTTGAAGATTGTATAGATATATCAGAAGCAGAGCTTTAGTGCAATGAAATTGGAAAAGTTCCTCAGCACCCCATTCCCATCCTAAAAGTTCAGCAAACTCATTTCATCAATAAATGAGTAATACAAAATAATGAGTAGAATACGATCTCTATACAAAATGAAAGCACACCAGAAAGAAAAGACTATAAACAGGCATTTTTAAGTGAGCAAAGGAACAGACTAAAGTGACATTAAGAAATGATACAAGTTACAAAAAAAAAAAAAAATCCAGAAGAAAAAAATTCAAAAGTGAGTTTGGACTGTATATTAGTTAACTAACTACAATTTAAATAAAAATTTTAAAAAGAAAAAGAAAAATATTTCAGAAACAAAAATACAAAAGACAAAATACAAAAAGACAGAAAGAAACACAAGAGCAAATACGCACAAGATAATACCTTAAGAGAAAGAAAAGATTAAATAGAGAAATTTGTTGAAAATCAAAAGGAAATGAAGAAAGAGATTAAAGGTTTTGAGAGAAAGAAACAAATAAAAGTGAGACAGAAAAGATCAAACCAGGTAACAGGAGTCGCCAAAGGGGGAAAAGAGCCAGCAAGTATCAACTAAAAACAAGAAACCAGTTCAAGTGGCAAAATGTTTTGGGGGATCAAAGAACTGCAATTGGGGGGGGCAGGTACATAGATTTAGGTAGAAACCCTACCTAAATCTGTGTCCCCATGACAGGAGGTGGACTCAGGGTTTTTATGGGGGGAATGGGGGAAGATTATTTATATTTACAAATCTTAAACATATTACATATTATACATATATATTTGTATGGAGAGAGATTTTTAAATGCTTAAAGACATACATATATAGACAAAACTAAATCACTGCAGTGTTTGGAAAAGAAATGTAAGAAATAGATTACCAAAGAAGTCAGGATACTAGTCTCTTTGGTGGGGGGGTAGTGGTGAGGTTGGACGTGGCCGGGGGGGGAGGGGGGTGTTGAATTCATTAAGCCATACAATTGTTTGATTTTCTGACTTTATATAATATTTGACCATTAAGTCTAAAAATTTTAGAAGAAGTTTAGGAAATACTAGGTCAAACATGGCTAAACAGGTTTTTTTGGGTTTTGAGTTTATTTTTTCTTTTTCTTTTTTTTTTTACTTTGGGAGCTCTTAGAGCCAGCCTTTAAAATGCCAGTGCATATTGTGAATAGTTAGCATGGTGATTTAGCTTGCAACATTTAACAATCTAATTTCGCCAAAAGAATCTTTTTTCCCAAAACACCTATTAACAGCTCTCAGGACACTAGTGTTCCCTGAAGCATAGCTCAAGAAACGCTACTTATCTCAATACATCAATGTAAAAAACTGGCATCCTGGGTCCTTTAAAATATATATGTAATATCAAAATACCAGTTATCTAGTCATAGTGACTAAACATTAAACACTCAGTTCAGACCATTTTAAACACTTGTGCTTGCCAATAAGAAGTTTCGTTTCAGTCAAGAACACTCCCAATTTTTATTCTATAGTCCTTGCCTTCATTCAGAAATAAAATTTCAGTTACTTGTTTATTGGCAATATCTCTTGATCACTAAAATGCGATAATTCTGGGGTGCCTGGGTGGCTCAGATGGTTAAGCGTCTGCCTTCGGCTCAGGTCATGATCTCCAGGTCCTGGGATGGATCCCCCTGCCAGACTCCCAACTCAGCAGAAAGTCTGCTTCTCCCTCTCCTTCTGCCTCTCCCCTGCTTGTGCTCTCTCTGTCTCTCTCCTCTCTCTCAAATGAATAAATAAAATCTTTTTAAAAAATGAAATAAAATAAAATAAGATAATTCTTTTCAATAAGAGCAATGAGTCTATGCTTTAATAGAATACAAAATTAAGGTCAACAAAATTAAAATCTCAGTTAGAGTAATTTAAAAACATAGTTTTGTGATATACTGTGAAAAACAGTGGCTCTAAAAAAGTTCACTTAACTTACACTACTTGTTCCCATTAATGATGCTCTACCATAATGTATCGACATGCAAGATAAAGATGACAGGTGTTTAAGTAAACTTGCAGGGAATTCAAGTTGACCTTTCCATGTGCACCAAAATGCCCCGGCTATGTGCTCGGCATTCACTGAAACACAGTACACTTAGGGGGCAAGTTAATCCCAGTATAATCTAAGTACGTCATACCATATAGCGGAGGAGAGAACAATGGACAGAGATCCTGGGAGAGGTGAGGTGAGCACAGTGCACGCTGAGGACACTAATGTCGTGCAATATGGAACAGGTGGGAATGGACAGAGGACCCTGGGGTGCTAAACAAATGCGGCAAAGAAAAAGAAATTCAAAATAATTTATTTTTTAACGAGGTGAATTATTTTTATACCTTTTATTCCTGTTTTGCCCAAAAGACAAGGGCAGGTAAGGATTAAGAATCTTCAATCTAATGTGCTTTTCCATAAAATCAAAGTATTTGGGAAACAAGTCTTTTTATGTTAGAAGTAGTAAATTAATATAAAGAATATTATGTCAAAAGAACTCCGTTAATGCAAAATTATGATATGGGAATCCCAGTGGCCTTTAACACCCTTTTCTACTGTGCCATGGAATAGTCGTAGGTTTCTCAGCTCCTTCTTTTAAAAATCTACATAAAAATGTCCATTCCCTCTATTACAAAAGAAATTCATACAATGAAAATTGTAATAAAAGTCTTGTTTTAAAAATATAATTTATTCATCTATTGTAAGCTCCAAAATTAACTGTAATAAGACTTTCACGGTCTCTAAGGAGCTAAAGCCGGAGGATCACCCATGGGAGGGACTACTTTGGGTAATGAGCCTCTCTTCAGGTATATTTAGATAAATAGACTTTTGTTGTCAAACTACAAAAGCGAGCAAATTAGGCGAAGTGCGACCACATTTTACTCATTTAATATGAGTACTAATTATAAGCAAATGGCAGAGTGGGACTGGGTTGTTGTTTTGTTTTGTTTTTTCTTTCTAACTGCGAAAAACAGCATTAGTGATCCATTAAAAGAAGACCAATGTCAGGTTGCCTGGGTGGCTCAGTCAGTTGAGCAACTGACTCTTGATTTTGGCTCAGGTCATGACCTCAGTGTTTAGCGATCAAGCCCTGCACTGGATGTGGACCCTGCTTAAGATTCTCTCTCTTCCTCTGCTCCTCCCCCCACCAAAAAACCTAAGGTCTACAAAAGAGATAAGTAACTTCACTCTTAACCCTTCAAAAATAAGCATAATTATAGCAATTATTAAGTATCTTAACAAGCTAAACTAGTTACACTTGTAACTGTAATGGAAACTTTTTCAGAAGAAAACAGTTTTCTACGGGTTCGATGCATTTCAATCATTCATTCATCTAAGAAGCATTTACTGAGAGCCTTCTAATTGCCAGGCACTGAGTGTGTTTGTTACTGGGGATACAGTAGAATTGGGGAAAACATAGTTCTTGCTCTCACAAATCATGAAATCAAGTGAGAAATTCAGAGGAGTAAAGAGACGATCAATATTCCATTGAGCAGTTAGTGCTTCGGTAGTGGGAGAATTGTGCACCTGGAGCGTCCATCGTAGGAGCGCCAATCACGACTTTGGGGATGAGAGGTTACTCTTGGAACAAGTGTCTTCTAGCCTGAGACCTCAAGGATGAGGTATGAACCAGGCAAAAATAGAACAGAAGTGCTCTAGGCAAGGCAAACATGTACAAATGCCTAGCGGAAAAAGAAAGTGTAAGGCATTTGGGTAATTGGGAAATAGGTCAGTCTGGCTGAAGCCCAAGGAAAGGTGGCTGGTAAAACAGGAAGCAGAAGAGAGAGGCACAAGCTGGGGAGATGGGAGAGAGTTGACTACCATGATGCATGGAGCTTATCCAGAGGGCAGTGGGGACCCCCTGAAGGTTTAAATGACCGTGGCTTAGTCTCATTTGCCTTTGACTCAAATGGCCCCTTCACAAATCTGATAGTTCTTTGTTTTCACAGGACAAATAGTTTCAGGAATGATTCTAGAATTATCTTCGTTCTTACTATACACTTGAAAATTAGAAATGGCAGGAATGACAACATTTGCCTAATGAGGAGAAAGAAGATGGCAAGCTTAATGGGAAGGGTTGATCCAACATAACATATTAATTCCATAGACACAGCAAGGATTTTTTCATTTGAATTTAGAAGTATTTTACAAAAATTTTATTTAATTACATAAAATTGATGTATACACATTGTCATCATTTCTCCACTCCATGGATTGACTTTTATTTCTGGCCAGTGGGTGTCCTTTAATTAGAAGATATTTGGGGTACCTCTTTCATTACAGCATAATGAGCCTTTACTCCCACATGAACATAATAACATGGTCATGTTACAGGTGCTACTTTCAAAATTGATCTTTGAACCAAGCATGCAGCTGAAAATTGCCACAGTATTGGGAAGTCTAAGGTAAACACAATGTTCGCAAAAATGATTTCCGTTTACTCGGTTTTTCTTTTTACTCATTTAGAGAGTCGAATTTGTTGATCAATAAATGGCGTAAATAAGGCTAATATCACAGAGTCCATCTCTATATGAGTCAATTCGTTGCCTCTGAGTTACAAAGAAAATCTAACCTAGCACCATAACTGTACCAATAGCTTCAAGCTTAAAAAAAAACCTGGAGAAAATTGATGCCTTAAGTTAAGTTCAATTCCTAATGAAGTGTCAACTCTCTCTGGTGGTAGAGCAATAGAAAAGCCCATTATTTAAAGTACAGAGCATGTGGCACCTGGGTGGCTTAGTGGTTAAGCGTCTGCCTTCAGCTTGGGTCATGGTCCCAGGGTCCTAGGATTGAGTCCCGCATTGTGTGGGCTCTTTGCTCCCCGGGGAGCCTGCTTCTCCTTGTCCCTCTGCCTGACACTCCCCCTGCCTGTGTGCTTTCTCTCTCCCCACCACCATCAAATAAATAAATAAATAAAATCTTTAAAAAAATAAAGTACTGGGTACTGATGCCTTTCTGTTAACCCACTCATTTATAAGGGTTTGGAACTATACCTAAGAATAGAAATAACACAGGATCTAATAAGGCAAAGCAACAGAGTCTAACTCTTTTTTAATACAATGGCGATTTTGCAAAGTAATTTATTAAATTTATAGACTAACATTCGTAAGAATCTTACAGCATTTCTACAATATTGACAAACCATACACAAAAGAGTTGGAAATATATTTAAATCTAAAAAATGAAAAAAATTATAAATAAAAATTTAAAATGCATTGCTACTATTCATCTTCTAAAAGTTCTATGATTCATCTTCTCATAAAAGTTCTCTGATAGCTACATCAGTGAACAGAATAAACATTTTAGCCCAGCGACTGTACCTACCATTACCAAAATGTTAAACATTAGTTAATTAAGCTCAAAAACCCACTATTTGTAAAGCAAATAGTGCTAGACAGGAAATATAAAAAGTGAGAAAGACCCAGCATCTGCCCTTCAGTTAGTTAAGCAACAGATGCATAAACACAGTCACAGAACAACGTGGCCTCACCACAAGCAGGAGGCAAAATGCCAACACCGTACAATGGTGATTGTGTACCACAGTCGCAATTTTCGCCAAATGCCAATTCCAACAATTCAGTTGGAAACCCATGAAATGCTCAAAGTCAAGTGTCAGAGAATTTGTAGACATAAACATTCGCTAAAAATACTCAATAACCAAATGGGAGTCTTATTTCAATTCACCCATATTTTAGGGCCTACTGGGTGTCGTGTGATCTACTGATCGCTGAGAATGGAAAGCAAGCACAACCCCAACCTCAAAGAGCCCACAGCCCAGTAGAAATTTTTTTAAGATTTTATTTATTTATTTGAGAGAGAAAGAGCACAGAAATGGTGGGGAGGGGCAAAGAAAGAGGAAGAAGCAGACTCTCCGCTGAGCAGGGAGCCCAATAGGATGCAGGGCTCAATACCAGGACCCCCAGATCATGACCCCGGCTGAAGGCAGATGCTTAACTGACTGAGCCACCCAGGGGCCCCTAGCCCACTAGAATTTTATATTAAACAGAAGAATATATGGAAGGCAAAGTTTGTGTTAGAAAAAGCTCAATCTTTGACCTCATACAACCTGTATCATAGAACATTGATCTTTTGGAATCTGCTTTTATTGCCATATTTACCAGCTAATACCGTCTTCTTGAGAACTATTAAATGTGGAAATGACACATACTGTCTCATCTCAGGGAGTTTCCAGCAGAGCGTTAGATTCTTAAGGGTTATATTCACTTCAGTAAAATTAATTTATTAAATACATAATCTAAAATCTTTATACCTTCTTAAATTGGTCAAATAAATAATCTCACCCATCAGACAATATCCTTTCCAGATATTTGATCTGATTTGAGGTTTTCTTTTTTTTCCAAAGGTCACTTGCAAATTGGTTCAGATGTTGCAACTACCCCATCCCAGCCAGTGAATGAAGTCGGCTTTCAGTACTGCTTATATTCGGACAGAGCTTAAACTGCATAACTCAGACCTTACAGCTGAATATATCAGAAAATACATATTTGAGTCTTGATTAACATGTTCTGCTCAAGCATCCTCATGACTTAAGGATTATTTTTTACCTTACAGAAAACCCCATTTTTTCTTTTGCAAGTATACCATAAGTCTTATTTAAAGAAACGTACACAGACCTGGGTGAATGTTTACAAGAGCCCTCTGGATTTAATCTAAAATGATTAGCCCTTCTGCTCTATGCTTATAAATGAAGCATAGTATAACATAATAACCAATAATTATGGCCCTGAATTAAAGGCAAGAAATGAGACATTTCGACAGCTCTGGAACATTGCATTTCATGGGGCTCAGCGCACAGCTAGGTAACACAGGTGTTCCTATAATTGCAGTACAAATTCGGTGCTCAATGGCCTTCAGATTCTCTTGTGTGATGGGGTGTGAAGATCAGGGATTGGTCTTGTCTCCCTGACATTATGTGAAACCTAACTAAAAACATTTTGTACTGGGGCGCCTGGGTGGCTCAGTCGTTAAGTGTCTGCCTTCAGCTCAGGTCATGATCCAAGGGTCCTGGGATCGAGCCCCGCATCAGGCTCCCTGCTCCGCAGGAAGCCTGCTTCTCCCTCTCCCACTCCCCCTGCTTGTATTCCCTCTCTCGCTCTGTCAAATAAATAAATAAAATCTTTAAAAAAAAAAAAAAAATTTTGGACTTCTGGCTGTCCTAGACCAGGTTAAGTGTATAGATTGGGTTTCTTTATCATGCAGCCATAGTTTCTGTAACTCTGCACGCATCTCACAAATACAAAAAATATATACATTTTAAGAACTTTTTTTTTAAAGATTTTATTTATTTACTTGAGAGAGAGAGTGAGAGAGAGAGCACAAGAGGAAGGAGCGGGAGAGGGAGAAGCAGACTCCCCGCTGAGCAGGGAGCCCGATGCAGGACTCGATCCCTGGACTCCAGGATCATGACCTGAGCCGAGGGCAGTCGCTTAACCAACTGAGCCACTCAGACGCCCTATTTTAAGAACTTTTGTTAGCATAAAGTTACATTTTAAATTCTCATATTACAATGGTGCACCCAACTCTGCCACTTTCCTGGGTGATCTGTGAAATTCTCTCCAACAATGTACTCAGATTAAAAGGAATGTGGTTTTATTGTTTCTGTCATCAGAAGGAGGAAGAGGAAGAGGAGGAAAATGTTACATTCTATAGCAAATTATGAATTTATTTGCAAACCACAAACTATTTTCTGTTCTGTGATGGAGGGTAGTTGTTGGCTCAGGGATCTCTAGGAAGACAGGCTGAAGCCCAAGCGTGGGCTTTGGAAAGTGCTGGGAAAGCAGCAGAATGAGGGCTAAGACCGCAGGGAGAATGTAAATGACACTAGGAACCTGACAAATTCGGACAAACCTATCATCTACTGAAGGAGGACATGGGGAACACCATTTGAACAGAGCGAAAGAGATACGCATGCGCAGCCTTGTCCTCTTTCCAGCCGGCCTTGCAGAGGGTAACTCCCGCGGGCTCCGCAGAGCCATCTGCATCTGCACCCCCCACCCAGGGTAACAGGCACCCTGAAGAACAACTCCATGCAAGAATGCCGTGACTTTCTTGATATTAAGTATTGAGAACAACATTTTGTTTAATCTTCTGGGAAAATACTATGCTCAAATACACTCAACAACAATATTTTTAATTTGGGGGGAAAAATACTCTGCTGCCTGATTTGGACTGTTCTGGGACCCCTAACGAATGCGTTGTCCTGATTGTTTTCAGGACCGCCAAAAGCCTGGGGGACTGTTGCATTGCAACAAAGCCCAGATAATCCTCTGTGGTCATAAAGACTATGATTTGACATTTTACCGCAATTAGTCATCGATTGAAACAGAACCTGCATTTGACTCTGTTAGGGACTCTATGTGAAGGCATCATCTGTGCTTCTGATCTATGAACTGTAGGTGACGGGCACACTGAATTGTCCATGAATGATCTTTTCTCAGAGAAGACGGTTGGTGATGAGCAAAATAGTAATGATCTGGCACGAGAGGCTGCCACCTTGCACTAAAGATTAAATCGGTAATTTTATTACATTGTCTATGGCCACTAACTATTCATAATTCTGAGCCATATTTTTGAATGATGTCCATAATGGGATTATTTCATTGCCAATTTTTGTTTTGTTGGCTTTGGCCCACAGAAGAAGAACATAGTGGGAGATAGAATGCCACCAAGAGGAAGACCCAGTCCAAAATAAACCAGAATCATTACCTAAGACCTTGCATCTTCACCATTGACATAGAATCCAAGAAGCTGAGCCATCAAAAGAGACAATTACGGTATGAAAGAGACAGAAATTACCAGAGATCTCTGAGGGCAAAAGCTGATACCTCAGCATAGTACTTCAGATGGTCCACATTCAGCCTTCTAGTAGTTCCAACATAAACCTTAACCAGGCCAGTCTGCACTATTGTTCAAATTGCCCTGTGGTCAGAGGTCAACTACTTATCCTCCACAGCTGATTGGGTCTTCAGTGTGGAGGGAACTCTTCTAGCTAGAGGAATCTTGCCTTTTCCTCAAGCTCTCGCTCATCCTTTTTCCCCAGTGAGGAATAATTTGCCCGTTGCTGAGGTTGGAATGAGCAATGAGGCACCCACAGTCTGGCTCCTTTCTCCTCCCTTGTGAATGAGCTGACCTGTAGGAAACACACGTTTCTTTTTATTCCATGCCTTAAACGTTAAAGGATCCTGCGCCAGTGGAGTGGTAGTGGAGTGGGGTCGGGTAGAATGGAGAGGCTTACTTTTGCTGATTAATTTGGAGATTTTAATTTTAGAAGACCCTTGACCACAGAAGGAGCACATTTTTACCCTGCTGCCTTATTACCTTCTTATTTTTCAATTGGTTCAGAACACATGGAGGGAGTCGGGATGCTATTTCAAGGTCACCACAAAGACCACAGAACTATATTTGTTCATAACTTCACCTTCCAGGAGCTTCTGCCATCTGGAAGGCACTTCCTCATTTTTCTCCTTTTCCTAAGCTCTGCATCATTCAAGTTCTTTTTCAAGCCTTAACTTCAACCACAAAACTTTCCACAAAGTAGCTGTGATATTTAAATAATGCAGTATGTGTGAAAGTATTGTGCCTGGAGCAGTAGGTATACACTGGGTGTAACTTTTCTTTTCCCTTCTTACTCATTTAACTCTGGGTTGGTCTTCACCTTACCCTGCTGGTTTGAGTTTCAAGTGGTGCAAATTTCTAGAAATCAGCCTGATGTTCTACCTACCCAAAGAGCCATAAAATTAACCATGCCCTTTGTGTCAAAATTTTACTTCTGAGAATCTATGGCAAGTTAAAGCTTACACTGGTAAAGATTTATATAACAAGACATATATTGTATCGCGATCACTAAGGAAATGACTAAGTACAGTATAGTCATAAAAGGAATTATTATGTAGCGTTTGAAATTATACCAGTAAATCGTTCAAGATGATGCAAAGTATTTATACACTTCATGATCTTGCCCCAGTGGCAATCATACCCTTTTCTGCAAAATAATATAAAACTAAATGTGCTGCTTCATTTTTCACTTTTTTCTTGTGTCATTTTTCAACATTATATTTTAAGAGGCTTTCTAAACATCTTCTGTCATCAGAATCATCATGATTATCATCACCTTATAACACACAACTACATGTGCTGCCGTGATAGGCATTGCTTTATGAGGGTGTCCTTAGACTCTGCCATCTAGAGGTTTACAACCCAAACTCTGCAACCGCATCACGTAGTAACAACTCAATATGCATTTGTGGAGTAACTGAGTGAATGTTCTGGACTAGTGTATAACAAAGCTTCAGATATCAAGTCACTATTCATGCAATATCCAAACAAATAAATGATTAATTGACCATCTGATTTTTTCCATTATATTTTTGGCATATCTATTCCCATCTTTTTGCTCTTTTTCCAAACACGGATTTTCTGGGGGCTCTTCAGAGCCCATGTTTCCAAATAATACCCTCTGCTTTAAACTGAGGTGTCTGGCTGAGTCCTTGTGAATGTGGGGTAAGTTGGGCAACAGCACTGCTCTTAATTTGGTTTCATCCGATCCTTGCAATTGTATATAAATCATCCATTGTTTATCACTTTACTCCAGGAGACGCTAATTCCCTGGCCTATGATTTCCCCAAGATTTGTTATATTCACTTCTCCTATGTTCATTTCAGGAATCATCATTCCCCAACCACCCACTGTGCCCTTGGTATCACTGGCTCTAAAGCATGAAATGGAACGCAATTTCAGAATGAAGCAGGCAATTAGGAAATTACTAGTCATGGGCATAAAAAACACACTTTCCCACTCAGTGTAGCCACACCACCCTACTTATATGTATACAATACAAAAAATTTCTCTACCATGATGTCCCTGAGAAACTGACAGATTATTTATGCACAGAAACTTTAACAAGTCTGTTTTCAAGCCAAGATGTTACAGAACCATTTTTTCCTCATCTTTAGTGGAATTCCCCTAGGCAAAATAATCACCCCCAGGAGCCAAGGAGCCAATTCTCAGGTACGTATGAGACATGCATTATGAGACCGAGACACAGGTTTAACAGTACTGGAAAGGCTACTCATATTTGTCATAAATATTCCTATTTAAAAAATTACAACACTTTCAATGATTCATTTCAACCGTAGTGGTATCAAGTTGGTTTTAATCTTAGAACCTTTCTTCTGCATGGTAACATAAGATTGCTGACGTAAATGAAGAATGAGATCAGGGTATAAAAAACACGCATACGAGTAGAATAAAAATTTTATTAGTTTTATTAATCATGAATTACTATTCTCTTTATTTCTCATTTGAAGCTCTTTACATTATTAATGAACCTGCTCTTCTAATGTAAGAAAGTTTTTTGTTTTTGTTTTTGTTTTTTGTTTTTAAAGATTTTATTTATTTATTTGAGAGACAGAATGAGATAGAGTGAGCATGAGAGGGGGGAGGGTCAGAGGGAGAAGCAGACTCCCTGCTGAGGAGGGAGCCCAATGCGGGACTCGATCCCGGGACTCCAGGATCATGACCTGAGCCAAAGGCAGTCGCTTAACCAACTGAGCCACCCAGGCGCCCAAGAAAGTTTTTTTTTTAAAGATACATTTATTTGAGAAACAGAGAGAGGGGGAGGAGAGTAGGGCAGGAGCAGAGGGAGAGGGAGAGAGAATCCTCAAGCAGACTCCCTGCTGAGTGCAGAGCCCAATGCGGCGCATGATCCCAGGGCCCCAAGATCATGACCTGAGCCAAAATCAAGAGTTGGCCAACTGATAGAACCACCAAGCACCTCTGTAAGAAAGTATTTTTTAAACGGTATATTGACCACCACCACTAAGTATCCCATGCTAAGGCCTGTATGATGTGGTCTCAAGTCTTCCTGGTGATTGCAGGTACCACAATGCCTGGCTGCCTGCTCCCATGTCAGGCTTACTTACCCCATGCCTACTCTTCCCTTGCTACTACACATATTCTCTTATATAGAACCCCATTAGTCATTAACATCCAATAATGTAGAAAACTTTTTTTCCAAATAAAGAGCACTTCCTGGAACATCATTCAACTGAAATAGTATTTTCTATATATTCAGGGTTTTGTAGAACCTTAAATAACTAAAAACAATCACCTTAGTTTCTGTTGAATTATAAGAAAATTCAGTATACATCAAGAATGGTTTCCAAATTTTAATCCAATGAGTTAATCTACTAAATCATCTTCAAATTCTGAGGCCCCTTCAAAATCTGAGGAACTGACTAATAATTGTGAATTTTATACATATTTTAAACTTTAAAAAAACTAATCACAAGATTTTCTTGGTTAGCAATTGTTCCATGACTGCATCCCTCTTTGGAAAGCAGGGGGGAAAAAATAGGTAAGTTTTACCAACACAAATTATTAGACTTTGACCATTCTACTTGTGGTTCAGATCAAGTGGGCTGAGATAGAACAGATTGATACTAACCAAATTCATGGAAGGATATATAAGCCAGATGCCGATTTATTAATTTACAATGAGAAGTTCAGCTACCAAGGGAAACAGATACTCATATCCACTAAGTAGTATAATATCTACCTGTGGGTGTCTATGTCTACATTGAAAGACAAATTGTTATTAGAATATTGTTTGCTATGTATGGACACAGAGAAGGGAGAATGAGTTGGATGATCTTTATGTTGCTATCATCAAGCAATGACCACCATATAGACTGATTTTTGAGTTATGGAGTCAAAGTCTTCTTGCTAACTAAAATGTTAGAGAAATACACTGAAAAGTTATGATTGTTTTTCACTTCTCATGAAAGGCCAGTTTTTCAATTTTCCTTCATGTGGAGAATATGCAATGGATTATGTTTGGGGTTGTTTTTTTTTTAATTATTTTTGTGGTTTGGTTTGGTTTGGTTTTTACAGATACTTTCCAATTAAGTATGTTCTTGCTGTACCTCAGTGTCTCTTTTTGGTGATGATGTTGGTCTCCTTCTGTAGATGGCCTACCATTTTCATTATATCAGTCATTCTTAATTTATTTTTGTACTATTTATTTGTACCTCAAACACCCTTAAAGATATAATAATATTACATATCTGTTCTTAGAAAAACAAATATAGTACACACACAAAAATATTTGCACATTCTTTGCAGTATTCGACAGGAATCCTAAAGTAATTCATGTTCCACAGATCTGTCAAACTTGGCTACCTGTCCAGACTAGATCATACTTATTTATTTTCAGAATGAGACAAAATTTTGAGACACAAGAAGGCAAGCATTCAATTCAACTTTTACATAATTTACCAAATAGGATGCTGAGCCAATGCCTGGATGTCATCTGAAGGCAGATACAGTCAGAGATGATATCTGGTCTACGGGGCAGAGATAACTTTGCTCATATTGAAGATGGAGGTGAATGAGGAGCAGAGGGTTTTATCTATAATTCTCAACAAAGGAAAAGTTGGTCTTGATATTCTTGTTCCTTTAATCCAAGCAGAGGGTTTTATCTATAATTCCCAGCAAAGGAAAAGCTGGCCTTAATATTCTTCTTGCTTTAGTCCAAGCAGAAGTTATGGGTCATGATGAATCACCTACCTTGGGTCGCTAAGGAGCAGGGAGGGCAGGTTTCATTCTATTCCATATTAAAAATAGAAAGCAAACAGACACCATTTCTAACCAGATCATTTTAACAATAGCCAGCAAACATTATACGTTCCTCTCCCATTTTTAGTAAGAACACAAAGAACTTGATCCATCCTGTTTAGGAAAAATATGCAATAGTTACTCTCCCATTTATTTCCCAGGAAATGGTGGCTTCAGGAGATCGCCAGGCGCACACAGGGACTTTTCTCGGGGTCACCTTACAATAGCTTCCCTCATGTAAGTTGGTTTTTCTTTATTTTGCTCAGAAATAAGAGACATAATGTCAAGTTTGGAGAAGAGCTTATTGCCCTCCTTTTACTTCCCTTCATTTTCCTTTTGCTAAAAAGTAATGCAGGGGCACCTGGGTGGCTCAGTTGTTAAGCATCTGCCTTCGGCTCAGGTCATGATCCCAGGGTCCTGGGATCGAGCCCCGCATCGTGCTCCCTGCTCCGCGGGAAGCCTGCTTCTCCCTCTCCCACTCCCCCTTCTTGTGTTCCCTCTCTCGCTGTATCTCTCTCTGTCAAATAAATAAAATATTAAAAAAAAAAAAAGTAATGGAGATATGTGAAAATATCACTTGTTATTTTAAAAGAAAATGGCGCCTAATTTCCAAATGGTTAAATTAACAACTTTTCAGATGCTTCATACTATTCAAAGAATTAATAATAAAATATATTTTTCTTCCCTAAAGTAAAATTAAATTAAATTTTACAATACAAAAAAAAAAAAAAAAAAAGCCTTGATAATGAGCATGTTGTATAGTGCAATGAGACAGATTTGTAAATTTTTTGTAAATGTTCTTCCGCATAGTTAGGGCATTATGCTGGGCTTCTCTGCCTCCGTATTACTCATCACACTGTCTTATTTGTAGATTATTTATACTTGAGTGTATCTGGTAATTTGTATCTGAATCTCACCCACTTCATTCTGTAGCCACTCTTTCTCCCAAAGGGTCAGAAAGCTATACTCTCCCCATTCCACACTTTCGTTGGGTCTGGCTTCTTATCCTTTTTCCATTTGATTGGCTTCTCTTCCTTTTAACCTAGTAGACCTAGCATTTTTTCAGGCATCCAATTACTTTCTCTCTGGGAAAATAGAAGATTCTGTTCACCTTTACATCTGTTTGCCCGTACTTCTCTTAGATTGAACTGCATGAAATGGCCATTTTTCTTAGGTAAAATGTTAGCAATTTATGATGGCCTATCCATAATCTGTTATGTATATTCAGAATAAATATTGAAAAATTGTCAAGACAAATATGGGCCAAGTGCTTGACACATAAAGTCTTTTTTACATGCTATTTATTACTATTATTATTATGATTATCATTTTTATTTAAACCAATTCAGTGCTGTCTCTAAAGAGTCTGATGTAGAATCTCAGTTGTTCTTCTCAAGGCTGTGTGTGCAATGCTTGAATAGCCATTTTATATTGAGACCTCTGGGGATATGATTTAACATTGTATAGTCATTCCAAACTTATTTTTAAATTGTTAGGTTTGTACATTTGTCATCTTCAGGCTACTTGTTCTATTTGTTATATTTATATCCCATCATGTTCATAAACTAATGTTATCCTCTTTACAATAACCTTCTAGGAGCATATAAGTTCTTAAGAAAATAAGTCCAAAGAAAATGTAAAGATCTAGCTATATTAGGTATTTTTCAATTTCATACCACAAATATAATCAAATATGTTAATTTATCATTATTTCTGTTCAAATTTACATGGATAGTATCTGCAGGAAAAATCTTCTTTAAATCCCTTTTGAATTACCCCCATGTTCTTAACCTATCTTTATGTCATTACATTTTCTGAAAAATATATATATATCAGTCTCAAAAGATACAGAGAAGCAGAATAAATAATTCACTCATTGAACTTATGATCATTTCCTTCATCCTGATCAGTTTCAGACTTTAGACTCATGATTGAATTGATTTAGGCAAAAATTTCATTCAAAGGATAAACTAATTTTAAGGTCCAAACTAAAGGGTTTGCTAAATTAACTGTGGACTTTTTTAATGTGACATTTCAATGACTGCTTCTGTTAACAAAGCTTTGTCATAGTGTATGAGTGGCTTTGGCAACACACTCTTCATTGCCATAATTAATTCTCACTTGGAACAAGTACAACATTCATCACATTTAGATGGTGCTCTAGCATTCTGTGTCAGAACAGAAGGAAGGCAGTGATTGACAAAATGTTTATGTGACAGATACATTCACCATATAAATACACATCTGATGAACTCGAAAATTAGCCGGCTGTTGGAAGAGTGGTGCATATTTTAAAAGACCAACTTCACAGAAAGGCTATTTTCCACTGCTCATTTCAACTACAAAGAGAATAGTAACATAAAGCTTATACACTAAAACAAAATGATTTACTTTACTCAGCCATTTCAAACAACTGATAGCAGGAAATAACAAAAAACTTGAGGCCAGACCACTTAAATTCCAATAACATGAAAGGAGTGAATTTTTTTTTCAAACTCAGGGAAAACCAAACATTTTTGTCTAATGCTAATATTTGTTGACATTTCTTTACTGGATATTAGATATTATGTTGTTTACCATTTTAAGTATGCATACTTATTTTTAACTATCTTAATCTGCAGAATTAGCAATGCACACAAATTGAGCTATATTTGCAACTCACCTTATCCTTAATTTCCAGGTCTAAATTCCCTGTCTCTTCACCCTGCTTTCCCATTATGCTTCCCAAAGGATGGCCCACGCCCTCCTGCCCCCTTACACAATGATCAGTTTCTCTAATCTTTAGCCTTCTTTATCAGTTAACTATGGCTGTGTAACAAACAATCTCAGAAACAAGTGGCCTAAAACAATAACCACTTACCGTTCATGAATCTATAGGTTGTCTGGGTAGTTCTGCTGACCTGGGTCATGCTCATTTGTTCTCAGCTGGGCTTATTTATGTATGCACAGGTCTGCTGTGGCCTACATCTTCTCATATGACTAGTGTGTGTGGCTGGACATTGGTTGAAGCATGAGGAGTGAGTGGGCCACTGGCCTCTCATCATCCAGCAGGCTAGTCTGGGCTTGCCCCAAAGCAGCTGGGCAGAGAGCAAACAGAGCTTGCAAGATCTTCTGAACCTTAAGCCTAGAACTGGCTCAATTCAATTCTGCCACATTCTTTTGGCAAAAGCAAGTCAAAAGGCTATCCTAGAGCCAAGAACAGGGGACCTAGGTGCCACCTCTTGGTGGAAGAAGCTGCAGTGTCACATTGCAAGGTGCATTATACAAGAAGTGAAGAATTAGAAACATTTTTGCAATTACCCAATCACATCTCTCTACCATTATTTCTAATACATTACAACATCTTTTCAATGTCCATATTCCTATAAAACCAAAGGGATTTTGTTGACTAACTTACAACAGAGAAAGCCAGGCTAAAAACCAGTCAGGGAACACAGCCAAAAGACAGGAGAAAGGTTGTCACACTGTCAGTTTATTATATGTGTGTCTTTAATACCAAACATACACACACACACACACACACACAAAGTCTCTCCATGCTACTAACTTTGAAATGAGTCCATATCACTCTGGTGATTGTTTGGAATATGACTCTGGGTCTTAGGGAGTTTTTAGAAAAATAATATATAGATATTTTTTAATGGGGGCAATTTCTATTTTGTAAAACCTTTTTTTTTTTTTTTAAGGATTTATTGGCCCATTGAAGTGAACATGAAAGGAAGTGCAATGTAAAGGGGGACATAGAGCATGGATTCTGACATCAGATAAACCTGAACTGAAATTTTACTTTTGCAACTTACTACCTTGTGACTTTGGCCAAATCACTTGGCCACTTCAACCCACGCATGGGATTATATGAAAAGTGAATATACATACCAGGTATCAATCAATCTTCCTTTTTTCTAATGTATTAGTTCACACACTTTGACAGAAATAAAATGAGAGGGACAGGAAGGAGCCCAGGGATATTCAGCCCAGAGCTCCTCAATCTGACAGAGATACATAGGCCCACATTTAAGCTCTTTGAGAAAAAAATAACTCAATTCATTAAAAGCAAAATGTTTGAATTAATAGCCTTCATTGAGATTACCAACCTTACATTTAACAAGTTGCGTTAAATAATATACCTTCTTCAAACATGTTTTAATGCATGGACATTTGAAACATTTTCTCAGATTGAACCACTATCTTTAATCCACTGTAAAGAATATGTCAAAACAAACATGGTATTTCAATCAAACCTGTCTGATAAATGAATAATTGGCACTTTCGTTTTATTAGGGTCTGTATCTGTTAGCCACAGACTCCTAAATCCTTTGATAAGCCACGACAAAAATGTACTGACGCCCCAATGCATGTGGCAAAAATAAACAAACAAGAAATGCTTTAATGTTTCTTTTATTTAAAAAACAAAAAGATTTTATTTATTTATTTGAGAGCAAGCACAAGCAGGGGGAGCAGCAGAAAGAGAGGGAAAAGCAGTATCCTTGCTGAGCAGGGAGCCCGACGTGGGGCTCGATCCCAGGACCCTGGGATCACGACCTGAGCCAAAGGCAGACACTTAACCAACTAAGCTACCCAGGCGCCCCAATGCTTTAGTGTTTCTGAAAGAGTTTTTTTACTACAAGGGAGAAGAAAACCAATGCCTAGGCCACTATGAAGAAAGTTTGCTTGCATCTTCAATACCCAAAAGGAAAAACGAATCTTTGTTTTACAAAGTTAAAAGGCATCTTTTAACATTTCATAAGAAATCTCAACTATCCATGTCCCCAGAATCACAGTTAATATTGTGTTGCTCTTGGGCATTTTGAAGTGGTTCTATGCTCTATTCTGTAAGGTTCTTTCATTTATTTCAAAGAATTCATTTGTGCATTGTCTACCTCCTCTGCCAAGTTCAGAGATGCATTGTGATGATTTTTCCCTGTGAGCAGAGAAAAATGCATCCCTGGAGTAACTGAGGTTTGGAGCTCTGGTTTTCAGGGTGGTGGTCCCTAGGAGAAAAATTGCCTAGAAAGGATCAACAATCTTTAATTCTATCAGGAGTTTAATCTTGTAATGAAGCCTGAAAATTCCATTTTTGTTAATAGAAAGAGAACCAGCATGAAATGTAATGCACAAACCATTTCCACTGGCTGCTAACACAGCCACACTGAGCCATCACAGACCCTGCCTAATAAAATTGATTTAATTATGCTGAAGAGAAGGGGGAGGGGATGAACTGAACCAGCCAAGTGCAAACAAAGCACCCAACTCCAAATTATGCTGCTGGTAGAGAAGCGCCATGCTTTAAGTGTAGAGCTGAGGTGTTCATCTTTCACTCTGTTATTCTCAGGTAGCAATGCCGGTCTTAATGAAAAGCATCTCTCTCCTGCTGGATGTCTTCCCCAGTCTTCCTATGATTTCTCTGGAACAGAACCTCAATTGCACCAACAGGGAAAACAATAAGTGATATGCTCATTTCTTTGGACACTCCTTAATGGTCTCAGATATTCACTCTTGTGACTTAATCTAAAGCATCTTCTACTTACAAGGTCGAGGGAAATTACCAAATGCAAGTGGAAATCAACTCTCACCTGTTTTCCTTAAGGATCATGTTGTTATCAGAATTGTTAAAAATGAAATTGTACATCTATATGTATATATATCACTTATAAATTGTGTTTCTATATAATATTATTCATCTATATAATGTGTACATACACATACATGTTATATAATAACATATAAGTTGTATATATTATATAGAGAGAACTGTTATAGATATGTGACACACATAAACTGTTTAACAGAAAGTTAACATGGCAAAGACTACATTAGAGTCAGGAGACCTGGAATTTTACTACCCATTCAGTTACCATGGTGGGTGGTAACTTCGGTTTATAAAGCTTTCTGAGTGATCTTTCTCTACCTGCAGAGTCCTCATTTATAAAATCAAAGGCCTGGCTGAGATAATTGACAAAGTTCCTCTTAGCTTTAAAATTCTATGTTCTGAGGTCATTCACTATGAATATACAAGTTACTTAAAGCCATGGCCAGTATGGCCCAAATCAAACGCTATATTTTTAAGTAGTTTATAAGGGTTTACAAATAAGGGTACAGGGAAAAATATGTGGCCATATCCAACATTTTATTTGAGGATCCTGCAGCAATTTGTTTTATAAAAAATTACATCTTCACAAAAATACATTTCAAAGTTATTCCACTTAGAGTTCATACTTTTTCTCATCTTTTAAATGTGCTAAAATCAGAGAAAACATATGAAAATTGATCAATATTCTTTTCATCCTTCCCTAGTTTATACATCTGATTTTTTTCCCTTACTTGCCGATATCCCACGTGAATGTAAGTGTTATTACCTTACCCTTGGACTTCCCATGGAATTAATGAACTGTTACAACAGCCAATCATAATTTGTGTTTATAGTTTAGTGTCTTGTCAGGCTTCTAATTATTTTTAATGCAGATCTGCTAGTCCAGTAAGTGCCTTTATTATTCTTGGAGCTGAAGAAGCTGTTGGTTATGCAGAACTTGTCTTGTCCCTGTACCTTCCTTCTTGGCCACCACTTGTAGTAAACATCTTTTTGCTCCATTTTAATAGAGCTGCCTTCAGAAGGTCATTTATTAGGTAATCACTTGTCTGTGAAAAATCCTAATTACTCTGTGTTTGTCAAAGGGAAGAAAATAGCATTGCATTTGAATGCTGAATGAGGAGTAAACCAGAATACAGATGAGTTCATCAGAAGGTTTTTTTTTTTTTAATTGGTAGATAAATTTGTTAAGTGCACCTACACTTTGAGGGTTAAAAAGAAAAGATACACTATCGGCTATAGTGAAGATTAAAAAAAAAAAGCATAGTTTATGGTGTCATCAGTTCAGAGTTAAGGCAAAAGAAAAATAATTTATGAACGCTTCAGGGATATGTTTCTCCTGTGGAATCTTAGTGCCCCCTGCTGATCCTCCAAAAGTGCTTTGCATTCACCAAGCTTCCTGGTTTCCTTTTTAGAGAGCTTTTTTCTATTATGGCGTTTCCTTTTCAGGGAATAGAGAATCTTTCCTGTGTAAGCCTCTCCCTCAACACAACTATCACCTTAATATCTGTGGCTTCTCGTAGAAAAACAAGTACTTAATCAAAAATGTATATTTACCAGTGTTAAAAGAGAGGGCAAAGAGTTTGAAATTACTGCCTTTTATTTTCTTTCTTTATATTTATTTTCTTTTATTTTCTATTATTCTCTAATATCTATATCTATTATTTTCTTTATTTATATTTTCATATAAATAAGTATGCCTTTTATTACTGAACCAGCTGCACTTCTTAGTTAAAAAGGAACATAAAGTCATCACCACTTAGGAAAGCAGACATTGATAAAAGTGCAAATATATAATGAGATTATCAGTGACCAAAACCACAGTCCTGCTTCTGAGTTGTTGAAGTGGATTGTTTATATTCATATTAATTCATAACCAGACACAGGCACATCAGACATTAAGACCTAAGATGTTGCCCAGGGCCACACATTATTAATAATATGAATTTTGTCCATATTTTAGTCTTCTCTAGTATATTACCTGTGAGAGAAATATTGCTATTCCTATTTGAGAGGTGAGGAAAATGAGACTCATAAAGTTAATGTAACTGACTAAAACACTATACAACCATTTAATGGCAGAGAATCATCCTCGATTATTTTTAGAACAAAACGGAGTATAAATACATTTTCTGCACCCACTCCCCACCCCAACTCAGGATTATTTCAAAGCAAATCACAGACATCTATAAAAATTGAAGTATTTATCTCTAGAGAAATCTAGCAGAACCAAAATATGTAACCATGCTGTCAATATCCAGTCTCTCTATATATATTGACCATATCTTTCATTTTCTCTACCTTAATGCTTTTAGCATCTGGGGCCTTGCTGACCCTACACGGACTGCCCCTCCCAGGGTTAGTGAATTCCTAGAGATTGTAAACAACTCACCCAGGAGTGCACTTCTCAAATGCAAACCAACCAATCCAGAGCCCACACCCTCAACTCCCTTCTGTATGGCCTTATCACACTCTGAGCCACTCCCCACCTTCCCCAATCACCCCAGGACCAGGTACCAGACAATTAGGTGCTGCCCCTTTGCCCAGGAGCCCACTAAAATTATTTAAACTAATCATTCCTAAGCCTGCTTGCCCCGCATCATCCATTCTTCCCCTTGGAAGCCACAATAAAGGCTCTTGTCCCCTCTCCATAAGTCTCCTGACCAACCTGGTGCTTCCCCATGTGCCCCCTGTGGCGAACGATGTTCCCTTCTCTTGTGATCTGTGAGTATAACAATCTGTTTAATGGCAGTCATCTACTGATCTGTTAGCATGACTACACATAAATAATAAAAAAAGCTATTAAAATACTACTCCACAGTAACCGCACAGTCTTTTTCCAACACATTTCAATGAGAAGATAGAATTGATATAAAATAAGTATGCCTTAATCATAGAAATGCTAAATTACAAGATCAGCAAAGCACAAAGCATTTTTTTTTACAAGAACACTAAGGTTCTCTCATTAAATAAAAATGAGTGCCAGTTATTTCACAACATTAAATGGGTTCATTGATATTCCTGGGTGTCAAAGAGTCATTTCCCTAAACCATCAACTGCCACAGAATCCCTGAACATGATAACCCCAAAAAGTCCCCTCCAAAAATGCTCAGACTTTAATAATGTTATGATCGTTTTGAAGATAAAAGATACTGTGAAATCAATCAGGCTGAGGTGTTGCAGGAAAAGATGTAAGAAGGGAGAAACTTAGAGGTCCCATTTCCCATATGGCTGAAAAACCGATTTGGTTCAATAGGGTTTTGTTACTAATATCAGAGTTCCCATTACTAAGGGGGGAATATCACCATGTTTTCTACCTATGTTATCTAATTTAATACATACCATCCCTTTATCAGTTAGGCTTAAATTATCCTGTGGGGTAATCCTGTGGGAGTCAAGACACAAGGATGGTGAAGAGTTTGATGCCATGTTTCAAACCTCTGACTGTACATATCATGTTCTTCTTATTAAGCCCCAACACAGCCACAAAAGTCTCAAGTTCTTCTGCCAAAGTTGTTGTAATAGAGATAATTCCTGTATTTCAATTAAAATTTGGTATTGGTAATTGGTCATCCTATTTTTAAAGTAATGTTGGGTTATGTTTCAGGTGGTTTTCTGCACAAAACTCAAATTTCATTTTTAGCAAATATCAAATTTAATGCCACTAGGCACTAAACATCCTCCAGTGTTCCTATGTACTATTTTTTCCATATCCCTACACAACACAAAGACAGTGTTTATACTCACTATATCTTATCACTTTCCCAGATAGTCTATTCCAATAGCAAGATTCAGTCCAGCACTGGACACCCTCAGTCCAAAGTAGGTTAGCTGGACTTAAGGTGGAAAAAGGGGGACACCCAATGAAATTTGAATTTCAGATAAACAACAGATAAGGTTTAGTATAAGTATTTCAGTATTTGGGATGTATTTACACACAAAAAAATATTCATTATTTATCAGAAATACTAATTTAACTATGTTTTATTGTGAAATACAAATTTATCTGTATTATATTTGGCAACTGTGGCCCATCTTCCAGAGAACCTGAATTCCCTCTGTAGTCTCATCAGGACATGGTTCTGTGCTGAGAGAGAAGAAAGCTAAACCCAGAAACCTAGTTCCCACAGGTTCCTTAAAATAAATAATTATTAATTATAACATAATGATTTAATTAATTTTAAAAATAAATAAAAATGAAAATTAATTAATTAATTTAAAAATGTTATGAGGCTCCTCTAGACCACATTTGTGGACATTTTTACTCCCATGGCTTATCCTGGTTGGAATAGGAAATTTCTGGGATTACCTAGAATCAGATGAGCTTCCAAGGTAGAAAAGGCAAGATGGCATGGTTATTTGCTTCACTAGCTCATCCCTTCTCTCAACAAGTCCCACTGAATCTCAGAGTTGGCACGTGAAGTCTTCATAATGGATGGATATGGGGATGTAAGGAAGACATCATGGAAGACAGAAAAGAAGGATAATTGTCATTAAGTAAACCCAGAAACCAGTAAGGTGCATATAGAGCCACTTTTAACATATCAAAATGGTTTTTATTGTATCTGTTGCTCTAATTTTTTTTTTTTTAAGATTTTATTTATTTATTCATTAGAGACAGAGAGAGAGAGAGGCAGAGGGAGAAGCAGGCTCCCAAGGAGCAGGGAGCCCGATGCGGGACTCGATCCCAGGATCCTGAGATCGTGACCTGAGCCGAAGGCACACGCTTAACCATCTGAGCCACCCAGGCGCCCTGTTGCTCTAATTTTAAATCACATTTCCTAGTAACAAACAGCTCAGAGCATCATTATTTTGCAGAAAGCAGTGTTCCTGGGGCGCCTGGGTGGCTCAGTTGGTTAAGCGACTGCCTTCAGCTCAGGTCATGATCCCAGAGTCCTGGCATCGAGTCCCGCATCGGGCTCCCTGCTCGGCGGGGAGTCTGCTTCTCCCTCTCCCACTCCCCCTGCTTGTGTTCCCTCTCTCGCTGTGTCTCTCTCTGTCAAATAAATAAATAAAATCTTAAAAAAAATAATAAAAATAAAATAAATAAATAAATAAAAAAGAAAGCAGTGTTCCTATTTCAGACTATTTGGAAAAGGCTTAAATTTAATCCATTATAATCTTTTTGAATTCTTATGGTGATTGTAGCCTCTTGGCATACTGTTTTCCTGGACCCACTAGACATGGAAACATTCTTTTTGTCAATGCTATTTCCTAAGAGAATAATTCATTTTTAAAGAAAAATATAATTTATTTATCAGGATTCAGACTGCTATTGCTGCACTTTACCTGCAAATATTTCATGAGATGTTTTTCTTTGTGTGTTTTTTTTAACTTTGAAAACTTGTAATGTGGTTCAGTAAAGGTGGAACCTTTCAACTGAAACACGAAAATGACAACCTACTGTCTCACAGAGTGTTAAAAAGAGTTCTGACTTGAGGGAATATTGGTGGTTTGGCGACATCCATCTTAGTATGTATTTCTAGAACAGTGACTATCATATTGTTCCACTTGCCAAAATGTCATGAATTTAAAGCTGGCTTCAGAAAATACCATCAATGTTGGTTGTGAAATTTCCTTTGGGTTAAATGGAAGAACAGCATTACATGCTCTCTTTTGTGCAAGACTGTTACTATTAACGCAATTTAAATTTTAAAAAATCCGTTCTCTGGGCCAATCATATACTCAGAATGCCTTTTTTACAAACTCCAAGCTAGTTGAGTCAATGAAGACCCTTCAAGAGTTTAGAAGGCAAAAGGCTTCTAATAACTGACTTTTAAAAATCTGATTTAGAGCTCTTCCCCATCCAAGCAGATCATCATCCAAGATCCTCCCAGATGGGCGTATCATAGGCAGTATTAAGAAGGCATTCACTCTTCTTGCTAAAATTTTATTTGTTTTGGAAAATTGCTATTTTTCATTAAAATATTTTATTAATATTAACATGTCATGTGTTTTTTAAATTATTAATAAATATTTTTAATTTCTTAGTTTTAATCCTTAGTTTTCTAAGTACCAATAGATATAATCCAGATAACCAAAAAAAAAAAAAAAGAAGAAGAAGCTTTCTGGAGTGCTTAATAATTTTTAATTGTATATAAGGGTCTTGAGAACAAAAATCTTTGCTCCAGAACAATGTGAAATTTTCTATCAACTAAGGTCTTTGAGAAGCTGCATTAATTTTTTAGAGCATAATTTGCACTAGTAAAACAATAGTTTCCTAAATATCATCTCAAGCAAGTGCCCAAGATATATATACATATATATTCATTTCTTATATACATTTAGTTTTTTTTTTTTAAGCCTTTCCATGCGTATTAAGCAACTTGGGCTTCTCTTCTCCATAAAATATCCCAATGTTTCTCGGCCTCAACTAAACAACACAAATCATTCACTTTGGGGAGAAAGGCACTTGGAGGGGCAAATTTTAGACAAATGCTTCCCAAAAACTATGTTATTACGCTCGAGTGCTTGTTACGCAGTCAGTGCGGAGTCACCTTCCTGCCACACTGCAGGCCAGTGGAGTTGGGATCTCACTACTGCCTGGAGACTGGGGCCTTGTTCCCATGGTTCACCCGCAGTTCACCTCCACTTTCTCTAAGAAAAAATGGGACCTGGAGGGAGAAGTCAGAGGAGAGGCCAGAGTTCTCTAGGTGGCAGAAGAGAAGAAAGAAGAAGCAGAAAGTGAGGACAAGTATAAAGGGAATCCTGGGGGAAATATTTCTTAGTCACCTGTCTTTTCATGTTTTTGTGAAAATAGAAACTAGGAGACAGTGCTAAATGCTTAAATGCTCTTTTCCCTCTTCATTCCACCACCAGCATCTGCCAAGCTGTCCCTCTTCCATGCTTTTCTTCCACATTCTCTATTTGACTCCTCTGTTCTCATCTTCTCTTTTTTTCTAAAAGTTTTAATCACTTTTATTGGGGTATAATTTACATTCAGTCAAATTTATCCCTTGTCATTGTGCAAATCAATGATTCATGATAAATTTATACCATTATGTAATCACCACCCCAATCTAGACAAAATAGATACCACCCCAAAAAGTTCCTTCATGGTCCATTACATTAAATCTTTTCCACTACTCCGAGCCCAAATACTAGACATTCACTGGCTTTTCCCTTCATTGTAGTTTGCCTTTTCTAGATTTTCATTTAATGGAATCGTAGAATATGTAGTCTTTCTTGTCTACCTTCTTTCACTTGGCATAAGTCACTTGAGATTCATCAATATTGTTGTGAGCACCAGTAGTTTATTCCTTTTTATTACTGAGCTGTATTCCATTGAATGGAGATAGAATGGTCTCCCTATCCATTCACCTAATGATGAACACTGAGTTCCTTCCAGTTTGGGCTATTATGAATAATAGTGCTAAGGACATTCATGGAGAAAACTTTGTAAAAACACACGTTTTTATTTTTCTTGAGTAAATATCTATGAGTAAGATCGCTGAGTTGTATGGTAAGTATATGTTTAATTTTTTAAAATTTTTTATTTAAATTCAATTTAGTTAACATATAGTGTATTATTAGTTTCAGGGGTAGAATTTAGTGATTCATCAGCTGCATATAACACTCAGTGCTCATTACATCAAGTGCCCTCCTTAATGCTCATCACCCAGTTACCCCATCCCCCCCACTTCCCCTCCAGCAACCCTGTTTGTTTCCTAGAGTTAAGAGTCTCTTATGGTTTGCCTCCCTCTCTGTCTTTATCTTATTTTATTTTTCCTTCCCCTCCCCTGTGTTCATCTGTTTTGTTTCTCAAATTCCACATATGAGTGAAATCACATAGTATTTGTCTTTCTCTGACTGACTTTTTCCGCCTAGCATAATACCCTCTAGTTCCAGTGTTCTCATCTTTTCTTCTAGCAAAGAATTTTTCTGTCAATTGTTTTCCTTCTTTTTCTCTTCTGCCTTCACTTTTTTGTTTCTTCCCCTTTTCTAACTCTTTGAAGACTATTATTTCCTGCCTTCTCCTTCATGTTTCTCTTCTACTTTTCACTTTTTTTTCACTCCTTAGTCTCAAAATGTATTTTCTTCTCCCATTCTTCTCTTCCCATACTAGTCAAATGGAGTTTAATTAACTAAAAACTAATAACAAATATCAGAATTGCTCAAACTTGAAATATTGGACCAGTAGGAACTACAAGTGTAATTTCAGAGGACTTTGAGCTCATAATATTTTATAACTGTATTTTCTTTTAAATAAAAATCTATAATACATAAATAAACATCTGGATCATCTAGACAAATATCTTTAAAAAAAAAACTCTACCACTTCATTTCAATGTCTCACCTTGTGTTCATATTTACAATTATGTAAATCTAAGTTAAAGTCAAATGATGTCATATTATGTTGTAGAAAGGAAGGATTCAGAGTAGTTCATTGGGAGAATTGAGTCATCAAGTAGCACAAAATAAATAGACTATGTAGATTGAAAGAACCTATGCTAAAGAAATTAGTACAAAATCCAGATGGTGAGTGGATATATTTTGCATATACTGCCTCACTTTGCATCACTTGAAAGCAATGAACTAACATATATATGGTAGTAAATGTAGAATATGGGGTGCCTGCGTGGCTCAGTCATCAAGTGTCTGCCTTCAGCTCAGGTCATGATCCCAGGGTCCTGGGATCAAGCCCCGCATTGGGCTCCCTGCTCTGCGGGAAGCCTGCTTCTCCCTCTTCCACTCCCCCTGCTTATGTTCCCTCTCACTGTGTCTCTCTCTCTGTCAAATAAATAAATAAAATCTTTAAAAAAAAAAGTAAATGTAGAATATTGTTCCATTCCCAAATTCAATAAATGTCATATTAGAAAATCATTTAATGCAGATTCTAAAAATGCCACAGTGCTAAATATCTCTTGAAAACAATTTTTTTAAAAAAAAAGCAGCCTCAAAGTATTTTCAAGAGACACCTCACTAAATTAACAATCGGGGATTTTTCTTCTTTTATTCTTTGTTAAGAATACATCTGGCCTTTCTCTTCTGATAATGTATAAAATCCTAGTAGTGTAAGTTCCAGAAGAAAACAACTATAAAACCTAGAACAGGAATAGGGGTAGATTTTCCTGGAAAGTATGTGTTCAAAAAAAAAAAAAAAGAAGAAGTACAAAATGATTTAATGTTTTTGCAGCTTTTAGCTAGGGGCACTTGAGTGGCTCAGTCATTAAGTGTCTACCTTCAGCTCAGGTCATGGTCCCAGGGTCCTGGGATCGAGACCCACGTTGGGCTCCCTGCTTAGGGGGAGGCCTGCTTCTCCCTCTCCCACTCCCCCTGCTTGTGTTCCCTCTTTCGCTGTGTGTGTCTCTCTCTCTGTGAAAATAAATAAATAAAATCTTCAAAAAAAAAAAAAAGGAACAATCTATACGGTACACAGGGCAGCAGGAAAATCTATGAAAAACAAAGCTTTTCTGACCTGGAAGACCTTAGAACACTGAATCTGAGGAAAGTATGGATATTGAAGGGATTGGGAGAATCTTAAAAGAGAAAGAGTCTTAGAGGGGGTTCCCCATATTTGTCTGCCTGCATCTGTGGCTGACCCCTGAACGATGCTAACTCAAAAAAGATTCATAGTAGTTCAGCTGAAGACCAAAGATCTTCTTATCTGAGACCAGGGTTGCTTCCCAAGTGTTTGCAGTTCAAATCTAATCAATGCAATATCCTTCAAAAATAATAGAGGAACACTCATCAGAGAAAAATAACAGAATCCAGTTTTTCTGGATTCACACTCAAAATATCCAGCATACAATCCAGAATTATGAATAACTAAGAAAATGGAACACATTTTCAGAAGAAAATAAAATCTAATATGACCAAACTCAAACTTACACAAAGGTTGGAACTAGCAAACAAAGATTTTCTAAGAGCTGATACAGTTCTCTCAATGAAGTAAGATAAAATATGCTCACAATGAATAATGGATAGGAAATTGCAGCAAAAAAAGGGAAACAATTTCAAAAGATCCAAAAAAAATTCTATAACAAAAATATACAATATCTGAAATAAAATTTTACTGGAGAGACATAATATTCAAATGAAGATGATAGGGGAAAGATACTGATATTGCAGACTGATCAATAGAAATTATCCAGTGTGAAGAACAGAGAGAAAACAGAATTAAAAATAATGAACACATGCTTAGTGGCCTGTTTGATAATATCAAATAGTCAAACATATGTCTAACAGCAATATTAGAAGAAAAGAAGAGAAAGAATAGAACAGGAAAAAAATTATATGAAGAGATAATAGCAAGAAATTTTCCCAATTAAAGAAAAAAAAGACATACATTTATACATTCAAGATACTTAATAGGCACCAAGTAAATTAAACATAAATAAAGACTGCTGAGGCATACCATAATTAATCAGTTGGGTAAAGGTAATATTGAAAGCAGAAAGAGAAAAGTGACACATATGTAAAGGGTAACACTGAGTCAATGGGTAAGGAAATATGGAGACCAGAAGTCAGTAGAATGAAACCTTTAATGTGCTGAAAGGAAAACAATTTGTCAACAAGAATGCTACATCTGGTAAAAGTATACTTCAAAAATTAAGGCAGAAGAAGTATTATCATATAAAATAAAAGTCAAAAATTGTCACCAGCAGATTTGTAACACAAGAAAGGAAAAAGGAAGTTTTCCAGGCTTAAAGGAAATTATCCCAGATGGAAATTCAAATGCTGATAAAGAAATGAACAGCAAAAGAAATGGTAAATAACGGGTTTAATTTTTTTAAAAGTTTGTTTTGCATTTCTCTTAATTTGTTTTTAATAGATACAGTTGTTTAAACCATATATTACAATACTATCTTCCGATGTTCACACATATGGAGATCCAATACATGTAACAACTGTAGCATAAAAAGTAGGAGGATGCAGATCTATGTGGTTTACGTACATAAAGTTGTATTAACTTAAATAAACCGTCAAAAGTTAAGGATATATATCATAATCCCTAGTTCAATCGTTAAGAATATGGCATAAGACATCTATCTAAAATGTCAATAGGAAAAATAAAATGGATTTTTGACATTTTTAAATAATGTAAAAAGGGGCAGGAAAGAAATAACAGAGAGTGAAAAACAATGTAGATGAATTTTTTAAAAAATCAAATAATAAAATGATAGATTAAACCCAATCATATCAATAATTAAATTAGACATTAATGGAATAACAATTCAATGAAAAGGTACAGGCGGCCAGAGTGGGAAAAAGGTGAGGCTCAACTATATTCTGTCTATAAGAAATGACCTTTAAACATGCAGATGCAGCTAGGTTGAAAATATTTGGATGAGGGGCACCTGGGTGGCTCAGTTGGTTAAGTGTAAGACCCTTGATTTCGGCTCAGCTCCTGTTCTCCTGGTGGTGGGATAGAGCCCTGCATGGGGTTCTGCGCTCAGCAGGGAGTCTGCCTGATATTCTCTCACTCTGCCCCTCCCCCTGCTCACTCTCTCTCTAAAAAAAAAAGAAAGAAAAGAAAAAGGAAAATACATGGATGAAAAAAGTTATTCCACACAAACAGTAATCATAAAAAGAATGCAATAATTGTATTAATGCCATACAACAGAGATCTCGAGTCTAAAGTTATTACCAGTGATAAAGAAGCTATTTCATGACAATAAAAGGGGTAACTCACCAAAAGGCAGAATAATAAAAATATGTATGTTTTTAATATCAGATCACCAACACACAGAAGCAAAAATTAACAGAATAAACGGGAGAAATAGACAAATCTACAATTAGATTTGAAGATTTTAAAATTTCTTTTTTTAGCAATTGATGGGTCAACTAGACAATAAATCAGCAAAGACATAGAATATATGAGTATGTCCTTGCTATGACTATCAAACTCACCAGAATATTTGTGGCTAATTTACATTTTTAACATGAAGGATGATATATCAGAATCACGTCTTTTTTTTTTTTTTTTTTTTTGAGAGAGAGAGAGCACCAGTGGGGAGAGGAGCAGAGGGAAAAGGTGAAGGAGACTCCACGCTGAGCCAGGACTGAGTTAGGAGCCCCAAGAAAGGGCTGGATCCCAGGGCTCTGAGATCATAACCTGAGCCCAAGTCAGAAGCTTAACCAACTTAGCCACCCAGCTGCTCAATCAGAATCACATCTTAATGTTAGTCATATTAACTTGCAATAGCTTGTTTCTAAATATGTCAATAGAGTACATATTTCTATCCAAATACTTCGAAAGCATTTAAGGCATATTCAAAAATTAAAGGTTGTCCACTATAATGAATTAAACGTAGCTAATTCCCATAACTCAGCATCATTGCACACAATACAGGGCAGTTAAGAATGTGGGCTAAAAAGTCAGATGGACTTAAATAAAATCCCAGCTCTGCCTCTTCCTAGTTACATGTGGGGGGTGTACTACTTCCTATCTCATGATCCTTCACATTCTCCTCTCAAAACAGAATGATAGCGCATGTCTCATAGAGGTAAACAAGATATTAACATCAGTGTGTTAACAGTTGTCATTGTATGATTATCAAAAACAGGAGCCAATTTGCGTTGCATTTCAGTAAATAAATGAATCTTGGCTTTGAAAATGAGGATGAATCCAACTTGGGACGATAGCAAGGAGCCTTTGAAAACCACTGAAGTCAGTGGAGGTTTATCCTGCAAAGCTACTGAGATCAGATCTGAAAAGTTCAAATCTTTACATCAAAGCTGATCCCCCTATGGGTTCAGGAGTCTTTGCCTGGAAACACATATGCCTAAGTAGAGTTTTCAGTTTGTTTCGTTTTTGAAATTTGTAGTTTCCCTTCCATTGCACCCAAATGTTTCTTATTTCCTTCCCCAGGTTGACAAAGAATATTGATTTTGGTAGTAAGAGAGGTCAGAGGAATTTACAATTTTTTTCTCTTCTTGATAATGTCATCTTTAAAATGTCATTTAAGCACTTTGCTTTTCTGTACACTAAAAAAAAAAAAAAATTTTAATCATCTATAACCAGCAAGAGACCCTAAAAAGATGACCTAAATTGAGACCACCTGCCTCCTGATGAAACTGAAATTTGAAGTAGTTTTTTTTTTTTCCTTAGGGTTGACCTTTCAATCAAGTACAGTTCAGGTTTCAAATGATTTACCCAAGAATCTTTGATTGTTTTCACTAAGTTTTCCCAAACTGATAAAATCTAGAGTAAGACTGCCATCCATACTCATCAGGAGAGTCATCTTAAATGAGATAAACTCTGAGAATTATTTTCTTTTCTAGTGGTATTTTATTTTAATAAGCTTTCCACTTTAATAATCTTTCAACTTCAACATCAGGGATTAAAAAAAGAATAATTGAATATGATCACTTTTTTTTTTTTTGGCCAAGAAAGCCTCTGAAACTGCTTTCTTTTTTTTTTTTTAAAGATTTTATTTATTTATTTGAGAGAGAGGGAAAGAGAGCACAAGCAGAGGGAAAGGGAGAAGCAGGCTTCCTGCGGAGCAGGGAGCCCCATGCAGGGTTCTGTCCCAGGACCCTGAGATCATGACCTGAGCCGAAGGCAGACGCTTAACGACTGAGCCACCCAGGCGCCCTGCTTTCAAAGCAAGATGAAAAAGATAAACTCTATAAATATAGTTTCTCATCTCAAATTAACTTGTTTAACAAAATCTCAAAGCCAGATAATCAATTGTTCATTTTATAAGAATGAACTAAAAGAATGTTTACCAAGGATAGACAGCATTGCCCTTTTATAATTTGTGACTGCCCTGAGGCTGCTTGTAAAGCTAGTTTCCTATTCTTTATTAATGGCCATGACACAGGCCAAAGTCCAAAGGTGGACTACTGGTATCAGAATTATTTGGGGGACTTGTCAAAAATACAGAGTCATGGGACCTGTCCCACTTCTTCCAAACCAGAATCTCTAGGAATAGGTGACAGGGGCCTGTATTTTTACCAATATCCCCACATCATGCCTATGCAAACCGAGGTTTTGGGAACTGCTTTCCAAGAAGATTTGAGCGATCTTGGAAAGGAGCTTGGAACTTCACAAAGCCCTCACCCTCGTAACAGAAGACAAAGGACAAAGGTTTTATAATTTGTTCCATAGGTTGATGCCCAAATTTCCAACCATCATCACATATGCTAAAAAGAACATATATCTAATATCTTTAAGTATTTACGAATACTTTCATATCTTTAATAAAATCAGGGTGCAAACTCAAAAAATAATAATAATTTGTGAACTCCCAAAATAAAGTCAAAAACGAAGGGAACTGAGGTCTGGAAATCAGGTGTCATTAAGGAAAGTAGCGCACAAGCACTTCCTCTTAATTTTCTTAAAATTACAGCAAAAATACTCCTTATATTCCAACATCGAACATGTCCGTACAAGTCATCAGGGAAATGGTGGTGTTGAAGATGGAAGCTCAGCTTCACTTATACCAGCAGAGTTTGAAGTCTAGGTTTTTCTATAAATAATTTCAAAATTATTTACCATTTGACATGTACTACCTCCTAAACCCATAGCAGCTAAACCACAATCAAGAAAATGAAAGCCAATAATGAAATGTAGAAGGACATATGCATAGCCTCAAAATGCTGTAGGTAATTACAGAAACCACATTAAGTGAAGATCGTGTGCTTCTGGCTGTCATTTATTCATGATTTGCTATTATAAAATCCTGCGGGGTATTGCCCAGATACTGCAATGAGTATTTGCAAAGTTAAGACTAAGGTATTTCTAATAGTGGCTCACATATATGAATAAAAGACCTAAAAAGTGAAACCTGCTCTTATAAATGGAGAAGCATGTGTATTTAGCTTCAGTGTCTAGTATATATTAATTTTTGTTAATTGGTATTAATATATTAATTTAAGAAAGCAAAGAAAAACGGTAGTTTGCTGAGAATTTTATTAATTCTCACTTCTTATTAAATGAAAAAGTGTGTCAAATAGCAATGCTATATTACTCAGAAAAAGCTCATCTTCCTGCAGTAATGTACTTTGTTCCATCCTAGATTTCACAGGCTAAACTGATTAGCAGCTCACCAAGAACTGTGAGAATTATTCAAAAGAACTAGAAGAGAGAAAACAGGATGTTGTGAGAAAGTCACATAAAGAACAGTGTATTATACTTAGGGGCTTTGCATCCTAGAGCTCATAAAATGAAAAAAAGAAAAATCCATCGCCTTTTCTCTCAGCTCACTGAGAGGGATACTTTATCAAACATTTCTGAAAATAGGACATCCTGCTGGTTTGTTTTATCTTATTAAACAGGGAATAAAACACATTGCTTTATTAGAGTTGTTTCAAGAATGCATCAAAGCTGAGGACTTTCAACACAGAAATCAAAGAACTGAAAAAAAAATCACAACTGCTGTATCTCACCCCCCCACAACAAAATATAATTGACTATAATGAATGTAGAGTTGAAAGACAACTGGTAGAAATATGACTAAATCACATACCAAAATCACTGAAGCATTTAACTTTCCTATAACTTTTATCTCATGATATCCTGCTCATTAAATAGTTTATGTTTCTCACCATATAGTAACATGGTAATTGTTGGAAAATTACTTCTGGGAATTTTAAGAGCTATGGGTGAATCAGGTACTCAATATGGGTGACTTTTCCGAGCAGGACTTCCTACCTCAATCATCATTTTATTCAACAGAGTTGCAAATGTGAGTTCAAGCAAGAATCAATTCTGTCACCTTCTCCTCTTGAAGAAATGAGACGTTTTGAGTAGGCAGCAGATCACATACTGCTCTGTATGCCTCTCTGGGGACTTCAGAGCAACCAGCCAGATTATGGGTCCCAATAATGGATCTGACTCACTCCCATAGGCACAGTTATCCAGGTGTTTCCTTGGCTGCTGGTCCCTGTTTAATCTCTTCCCTATCCCACTTTGGAGAGGCCGAAGTCACGTGTGAAGATACTCATCTCCCATTATTTGAGCTCATTTCTGCTAGAACAGGTTTTTTTTTAATTCAGCATATAAAAATTTAATAAAATATAAAGAGAAATAAGTTCATACTTTTCACTTACTTTCCCTTAAGCTTGGGACAATAACCAGGATACAGTAATAAATACTTCATTAGTGGGACTGACAATACAATGTCATGGTTAAAAATATTGGTGAGAGTAGGAAAGTGGATGCCAGGAGCTACAGGAGTGAGGGAAATAAGGAGAATAGGAGTAGAAGAAAACAGGGAGATGGTAAAAGGGTGCAAACTTTCACCTACAAGATGAATAAGGTCTGAGGATCTTATGGACAACATGAGACTATACTTGGTAACACTGCATTCATTATATAATTGAAAATAAGTAAAAAAATAAATAAACTTTTTAAAAAGTGAATATAGGCTCTGAATTCAGATAAATCTTGGGAAACTTTCTATCAATTATTAACTATGAGACTTGTGGCAAGTATGTTAACTATATGTTCGACATACAGTAAGTGTTCAGTAAATGTTAACCGTTACTACCATGATTAATTATTACAGTCATTATAATAATAGTCAAGGGCAGAGTACAAATATCAGTATGACTGGTTAGGAAACAGGTTAAAAGTTTTTAAGAGGAAATCAATGTGTCAAGAAGTTGACTGGGAAAAACAGCCATGAGAATAATGGAGACAAACAGAAAACGGGGGGGTGGGGGGGTTACTGTAAGAAATGTCATAGTCTAATTTAAAAGTATTAGTTACAGTTCCCACTCTGAGGCCAAAACATGCCCGCCACCGAGTTATCATGGCAGAACTCGCCACCAAGAATTCAGAATGGGTGGAAGTTGACACCTGGGAAAGTCTTCAGAAGGAATGGGTAGAGACCGTTAAGGTGCTAAGACACCATCAGGAGAAACTGGAGGCTGGGAGCTGTGACCACCAGCAGGACTCACCTACACCAGGAAGGCCCGGACAGAAAAGGAAGTGGGTGGAACAAAGACAAGATTTTAGTCAAAAGAAATTGCTAGAGCCAAAACCAAAAGTTGTGCCAGAGGTAAAGCTGCTGTGTGGGGCAGATTTATTGGAGTCCTTTGCTGTTCCCAATCTGTGGAAGAGTGAGGATATCACCCAAATTGTGGGAGACTATGGGCTCATATGTATTACTCGGGCTGGAAATGATGCTCAGAAATTCATCTATGAATCTGATGCACTGTGGAAACACCGGAACAACATTCACCTGGTAAATGAATGGATCACCAATGACATCTCATCCACAAAGATCCGGCGAGCCCTCAGAAGGGGCCAGAGCATTCGCTACTTGGTACCAGACCTTGTCCAAGAATATATCGAAAAGCATGATCTGTATAGCTATGAGAGTGAGGAGAAGAATGTCGGGGTCATCCTGGCTCCTTTGCAGAGGAAAGTTGCGGACGCTAACTCATAAATCCTACAGGATGATATTTTGGATTTCCAGTTTGGGAATTTGAAACAGTCTGGGTGTTAGTAACTGGGAAGAGAAATTGTGATCCTGTTTCATAAACTAAAGCTTCTTAAAAGTTTGGTAAAAATCAGAAGTAGATTAAAATCAGGTTTATCATTTTATTGGAAATTGCTAAGATGAATGTTTTCAATATGGTCTTTTTTCTTTTTTTCTTTTTTAAAGAATGTACAAATCCTTGAATCTTTAAAATGGGATTAACGGCACTAAAATCAGAAGCCATTCAGTTTAACTACAAATAAGAAGTCAAAAAGGACATTTTAGTTTTACCACATAAGAGGAACAAAGTGGGAAAAACAAGAGTCCATTTAAAATGCTAACTTTAGGGGTGCCTGGGTGGCTCAGTTGGTTAAGCATCCAACTCTTGGCTTCGGCTCAGGTTGCGATCTCGCAGTCATGGGATCGAGCCCCGTATCAGGCTCTGCATTCAGCGTGGAGTCGGCTTCAGATTCTCTCTCCCTCTCCCTTCCTGCTCACTCTCTTTCTCAAGTAAATAAATAAATAAAATCTTTAAAAAAAAAAAAAAAAAAAAAAAACGGACTCTTGAGATAGTGGATCCAATCAGATGTCCACCACGAGGAGCCCCTCTCATTTAACGCCAACCAACAAGATAGAAGGACTTTCGAATCAAGAGTAGAACACCATGCTTTCCATGAATTACAGTCAGAGAAATAAGAACCACTAAAAAGTGCTCATGACTTGATAAGGCCTTCTGGCCAAATGACCACTCTGAGTCAAAAAAAAAAAAAAAAAACAGTAACAGTAACAGGACAAGAAAAGGGAGAGAGAGAGAAATTAGGTTGAAGAGAGTGGAAAACAAAAACAAACCAACCAACCAAAGGTAGATGGGGAGGAAGTTTGCAATGTGCCACTGATACTCTCTGTTGCTTGAAGAATTGAAGAGAAGCAGGCTGCATGCAAGAGGGGAGAGTCAGGTTCAAAGGGCTTAAAAACCCCAAGTTTCCTGAAAATGTGATGACAGGCAGTGCCCTGCCTGATGGGGTCGTGGACTGGAGAGCTTCGTGTGCATATCACTTATGTCTATTTTGTTCATTGAGGACTCCCAGTGCCAAGGGAGGGGGGACCAAACCAACACAGAGACCATCTTCTTAGAGACCTCCCTGTCACATATCCCAGCCATCATTGCATGTAGTCTGCTTAAAACTCTCACAAGCTTCAAGAGAGTAAATGATAAGAAGGGAAATAGAGTGGAATAGGGAGAGAGAACGTATAACCTATCCCCTCAACATGAAAACCCTCCCTTATCCTCAGACTTTAAAAATTCAGAAGTAGGCTGACAGGACATTTGCTGAATTTGTCTGCTCCCACACAGCTCTATTGCCGTGCTTTCTCCAATTTTCGCCTCTGATTCACTCTTTTCCCACATAATCCTACTACAAACTGCCTTAAAACATTAGTATGCATTTACAAAGTAAATTCAATTAAGACTATACTGACTGTGTGTCATATGCCAGGATCTGGACTAGGAGCTCAAGCTCACCGGCAGTCAGAGAGCTCTCAACACCTCAAGTGGGTCAGCAGCTTCTGACATCACAGTTTTAAAGGCCTTGTGAAGCTAAACTCTAAAATCTGCAGGAAGATGAGGCAGTACTTGCTTTAGCCATGCAATTTCTCCTTTAAGCAATAGCATTCCATTCAGGCTTGGCAACAGTACTTGTCAGGACAGCCATGAGCTACTGGTCAAGTGAACTGTGGCCCTTAGTGAATCATGAGAGAAGTATAGAACGTTCTGTCCCACTAGCCACATGGACTATTTCAAGCGTAGCAACAATAAAGGGTGTGTGGCAAACATAACCGCAAAAAACAAATGCATCTAACCATTTAGGCCAAAAGCAAACTATCTTGCATCCAAAGACGTCATCCTTGAAAATTCTATAGAATGACCCACAATCCAGCAATAAGTGACTCATTTGGCATAGTAATAACAAAGCCTCAAATTTGTAAAGCTGTTCGTGGTAACTTGTTTTCCTGAGACGCATTTGATTTTCTTTCCTTGAATGACATTTAAACAATGCAGCTTTTCTTAAACTTCCAAATTCATGATTTTCTGTTTAATTCTCAGTCCAACTTGGAATTTTAAAAAATATAACAACCAAGTCAATGGACCTCTTATGGTTATCTCAGTTCAAGACAGTTAGCATTAGCTTGTTCCTGAAGACAAGATTGGCAATTATTTGCTTCATGCCAGATTTTACTTCAATAAAACAAGACTATAAGCAGTTATATTTACTATATGAGCACAAGAAATGTCATACGACCTTTTGAAAATTACTGTTATGCTAATCGGTGAAGCTCTAGTGGAGCAAAGAGGATCTCCTCTGCGTGTTCCTTTCAGAGACAAGGTTTATTTATTTGCATCTGAAAACTCAAAGGGTTGGGCACCTGGGTGGCTCAGTTGGTTAAGCTACTGCCTTCAGCTCAGGTCATGATCCTGGAGTCCCAGGATGGAGTCCCGCATCAGGCTCCCTGCTCAGTGGGAAGCCGCTTCTCCCTCTGACCCTATCCCCTCTCATGCACGCTCTCTCTCAAATAAATAAAATCTTTTAAAAAAATTAAAAAGTAAAAAATAAAATAAAAACTCAAAGGGTTGATTTCAAGCTGCCCTATATTTTGGTCCAATATTCTTTTCAACATCACTGTGATGTTTGAAAACAATAAATATGTTGCGTCAAGTATTCTATGTTTAATGACTCTAAGAAATGGATCAAGAGTTGTTAAAATCTTGGAAGAGGATCATGTTCCCTACAAAACCAGTCAGCTACTGGGTTAAGAGTGGTGTTCTTCAGGCATGTATTTAGAGTCCTCAACATGATGAGTGGTTAGGACAGAATTTCGGGCAACATTATATCCTACCATGGAGTATGTAAACATCTACTTACCAGGAGTTTAACTGGGAAATAATTTGCACAGAAACCCAACCGTGGTAAGTAGAATAGGGTTGGAAGATTAGGAAGCAAAAATGAATAAAAGGGAATAATTATTGAGATAAAATGTCTTATCTCCCACTGCCAACCAAAAATAAATTTTTAAATTGTGAGTGTAAATGTCAAGGCAAGAAATTCTAATAGTTAAGGTAGTGTTTATTTCCCCTTCTGCACATAACTTTTCATCAAACGAGGAGCAGTGGATGCAAATGAGAAATGTGTACTGTATGGGAGGAAGAGGGTTGCTCCCCAAGGAATTACACACAGAAAGAAATTGTGGAAACAACCATTGTGAATGCTTAAAGCATATTCTTTTTCCATTCTCCTCTTTCCATTCCTACTGTCTCCCTCTTCTACGTCTCATGCCAACATCTTTATTAGCTTTTGTTTTCATTTTGTGTAACAAAGGCCAGGAAAGAATAGTGCAAAGGACTACAGAAAAGCAAAAATGTCCATTTTTGACCAGAGGCGACATCACTCTTCACATTCCAACTGGATCTGATTCCAGAGGCAAGAAAGGGGGGACAAATGAGCTTAATTGAAATAAAAAATAGGAGAGGATATAAACTGTACCTTCTTTTATCCACAGGAGCTGAATTTGCATATTTTTTGTATTTTTTAATCAAAAGAGCTGGCATTTCAGCAAAAAAGCTCTTTCTGGTTTTGCCCAATAATCATGAAAAGCACTGCAGAGCAGAAGTTGCTTTCCATATGAAATGTGGTAGTTTGGAAAATGTTTCGAGTCCAGAAGCATATTCTGAAACTACCATTTTGTAAATTTACTTAACCTGGAGTTAAGAATTCTAAATTCTCCTATCTAACTCTGTTACAAAATGGATCCAGACTCTTCCACATTGCTAACCTATTCCCTTGTTTACAAGGCAGTCATCCTTTAAAGCTTCACTAACATTGCCAGGTCATGAACAAAGACATGATATCTTTCCTGTCAACCTCTTACGAGGCAGAGTAACACAGTGGTTCAGATCTCTTTCACTGGCATTAACAGTATCTGAGTTTGCACTTTAGTCTCATCATCTAGGAGCTGTATAATCTTAGATACAGTTATCCCTCAGGTTTTCATTTGTAAAATCAGGAACATTGTTATAAGGATCTAATTATATACAGATTCATTTAAAAATAGTGAATTGCTTCTACGAGCCAAGAGTTGTTGTCACCACTGGAAAATACAGTGATCAAAAAAATACACAAAGTCTTTGCTCAATAAACTAAAAAAAAAAAAAAAACATAAATAAGAGAATGTTCACAAAATGATTTGTGTTATGAGTTAAATAAAGGGAATAATGTATAGGAGAGTGACACCTGAGGGGCACACTGTAGATGGCATGGTCAGAGATGGAATCTACCAGGTGACAGTTGAGACCTGATATAAGTGAATTGAGGAACCTAAGTCCAGACTCTAGAAGACAGCATGTTGAGCATGTGGGTCAGCAGGTGCAAAGGCTCTAGGACTTGAGGGAGTTTGAATTTTAGAAAGAATACAAAGACCAGAACAAAGTTGGTGAGGAAATAAATAATAGGTGAAGTGATCCAAGCGTTAGGCATGGGTGGTAGAGACTGGGCTGAATATAAATTGTGCATCCAGACTATGCAGGATGCCTTCCATTCGCCTCTCTGAACCCCCTCTCCGCTTTTCTCCACTCTGCTTTGTGCCCAGGAGGCTGCCTTCTACTCCAATAAAAGGATCCTTTTCAGTTGGGGTGGGCCATTGCAGGACACTAGCAGGCAGGTGGAAAGGTAGGGGAGAAAGAAGGTAGGGGTGTTTATTCTCCCAGCTGCCCTCCTGTTACATCCCTAAGGGTTAACTGTACTCTTCTATAAAAGCCGCAGCTCCCTTCAGTTGTCCCTCTCCATACAATTACCCTCTCTAGACTCCCATAAGCCACTCTCTCCCCTTGCACCTTCAGGCCTTGGTGTGAGATGGCCTCCCTCCTTTGCTAGCCCCAGAGCAGTACTGTACCAATTGTTTTCCTTAAACCCTGCCTACAGATGTAAACTTTTACAAAGTTTCCTCAAATTACCCAGAATTAATGTGCCATCTCTTTCTTGCGAGAACCCTGGTTGATGGGTAAAATGGAGTAAGGATTTGGAGTTTAATTCTAAAGCACACAATGCATGGAAAATGACTCACAGTCCACATGGTGAGCACTTTGGTTATGTTAATCCTCATTATGATTATCCCATTTAGACAAAATGACTGGCTCCTCAATACATTGGAATATTGCATTGAGAGTATCTGAGTTGCACTGAATCACCCTCTTCTGCTCTTTTGGCCAGTGTCCAGCAGTGGCTGGACCAGGAGGTGGGTTGGTGACAATGAGACAGCACAACTCGAATGTGTTCAAACAGAATGCCTGACTCTCTGCTTCATCCTCTCCATGTGAAAATACAGAAATGACTTATCCTGGATATATTAGTGATACTACCCGGGGCACTCTGAGTAAGTTAAGAAAAGAAAAGGTGCAATTCCTGTTAAAAATGTGAGATGATCAAGGGAACATAACAGTGTAAAATTAGGTTTGGTCTCTGAAGTAACCTCTTGATAAAGTATATAAGCAGAAAAGAGGCATCAATTAACTGCAAAACTGAAAGGCATTCACCAAAAAAAAAAAAAAAAAAGACAAATAAGATGGTTGAATTTATTGCACCAAAAGCATTGCTTGCCACAAAGCATTAAATTCTTATTTCTTTGCCTAAAAAGAGGATATATTGAAAATCTGTAAAACAAAACATCAGATCTGAGTGTATACCATTATTTGATAAAACCATGGCATTTCTCCCAAGACTACTTTAATTTCTCGTTCTTTCCCTGTAAGATAGAAATCAGAAGACATTTAATCAAATTTCAGATTTTGTATCAACATAGATTACACATGTATACTATTCTCCAAGGCTTTAGCAATTCCTTCTCGTAGAATTGCTTCCAAAATTATAAACTTTATGTTTACATGGACAAACTGCAGCAAATGTTTGAGCAGGGACCTGGTGATCAGTAGAAACAATCGGTATTGAGATACTTATTTCAAGTCTCACTCTTCATTTCATATAAGTTTTGGTCACTAAATTTTAGTTACTTTGCTGATGATGACAGCAAAATCACCAGCTGATGAAATGGAAACTTGTCAGTTTTCCTCAGAATTAGCCGCAAGTAGGGAAACTTGAATAATGCTCACTAAAGTGGATGATTTAGTCTGAAATAAATATGGTACAAAGTATAATGTTTAAAATTATGTAGTACGGGGCACCTGGGTGGCTCAGTCGTTAAGCGTCTGCCTTCAGCTCAGGTCATGATCCCAGGGTCCTGGGATCAAGCCCCACATCAGGCTGCCTGCTCGGTGGGAAGCCTGCTTCTTCGTCTCCCACTCCCCCTGCTTGTGTTCCCTCTCTCACTGTCTCTGTTAAATAAATAAAATCTTTAAAAAAAAATTTTTTTTTAAATAAAATTATGTAGTAGGATTGAACTGTGTAGAATTTTTTTACAAAGCCCCCAAATTCAAGCCTGGTTGTTCTACCTACTTACCTTAAGGGAGGAATATTTCTTTTTGTAAAATAAAATTTTCCGTTGGCAATGAATTCAGTGAAGCCAGTGAGAAAGGTCATTGGAATCTTATGTCAAATGCTAAGCATCAGAAGAGATCTTCCAGAGGACAAAGTGTAGCTGGTTTAAACAATGTTGGGAAAAGAGATAAGATTTAAATTATATTGTCCATCCAGAGGCTCAAGGATATGTAGATACAAACTTTCCAATAAATCATTTTGTCTTTATTCCACTATAATGAATGTTGATTGAAGCTATGGAGACTAAAAAGTACTTCTCATCTCTACCAAAATGTCAAAATAAACCCTGTTTATAAAACTTCCTTCTTTTGGGGGCGCCTGGGTGGCTCAGATGGTTAACCGTCTGCCTTCGGCTCAGGTCATGATCCCAGGGTCCTGGGATCGAGCCCCACGTCGGGCTCCTGACTCAGAGGGGAGTCTGCTTCTTCCTCTCCCTCTCCCTCTGCCTCTCCCACTGCTCATGCTCTCTCTCTCTGTATCTCTGTGTCTCAAATGAATAAATAAAATCTTTAAAAAAAAAAACTTCCTTCTTTTCACTAATAACCAGCTGTTCTTTACTCTGTCTTATAATTTGCTCATTCTTTATGTATCCATTTATTTAACAGAATAAATAAGTACAATGTCTACTAAGTACTAGAAATAATTCTAAACAAAAACAATATGATCATTTATTAAACAAACATGATCTTGACATGAAGTCTGTTAGTAACCTCTAACTATAAGGTACAAATTGAATATTGACCAGCTAAACAACACAATCATGATTTACAGTTACGCCAGGATTCTGCAGGAAAGATGAAGCAAAAAAAAAAAAAAAAACAGAAAACATTACCCTTGCTATACTTTCATTTCGCCTGGTATTGATACTAAATGTAAAGAAGAAGATTAAAAACAAAAAGAACAGACAAGTCCCGATATTGATATCAGGTTTTATTGTACAATTTGTCTTACCTGGAAGGATAAATCAATGGCAGCACTGCAGGGAGGGAGGCTTCATTTATACAAAAGGAATTTGACAAGAGTATTTTTTCGGAACAAGGGCAGGAGTATACATGCATTGCTTGCAGCAGGTAAGCTTACATCATGTCTCTTTTAAAATGTACTAAATACAAACTGTTTTCATTCTTTTCTAAACACTTTCTAAAGTATTTGCATACTTTAACTTTTAAAAATCTACTTCATTTCCTTTCAAGGCACTTCTCTTGCTTAGGGTTAATTTTTTAGCAAATGACAGTCCTTAATGACCCACTTTCTAAATGGAAAGTTTAGAAAAAAAATAAAAACTCACAACAAATCCTCAAAGGACAAAAGCAATGACACTTCTAAAGTAAGCTCCCATTCAGCTCCAGGGTATCTTTAATGCTCACAGATCTCCTCCGCGTGTGGATTTAACAACTGTGCTTTAGGGTGGGGTGGGAGGGATGGGGTGACTGGGTGATAGACACTGGGGAGGGTATGTGCTCTGGTAAGCGCTGTGAATTGTGCAAGACTGTTGAATCTCAGATCTGTTCCTCTGAAACAAATAATGCAATATATGTTAAGGAAAAAAAAGAAGAAGGTAGCAGGAGGGGAAGAATGAAGCAGGGGAAATCGGAGGGGTAGATGAACCATGAGAGACAATGGACTCTGAAAAACAAACTGAGGGTTCTAGAGGGGAGGGGGGTGGGAGGATGGGTTAGCCTGGTGGTGGGTATTGAGGAGGGCACATTCTGCATGGAGCACTGGGTGTTATGCACAAACAATGAATCATGGAACACTTCATCTAAAACTAATGATGTAATGTATGGGGATTAACATAAGAATAAAATAAATAAATAAATAATTTAAAAAACTAATGATGTAATGTATGGGGATTAACATAAGAATAAAAAAAAAAGAAAGTGTTTAAAAAAAAAACTGTGCTTTAATCTGCTTAAGATCTGGTACTCATATCTTCCACTGTTCCTTTTGATAAGACCAAATAAGCTTATGGAGACTGTGCGTCCCTGTGATTGTAAATTAAGGAGTTACTCAATTAGAAGAAAAAAGAAAGACGTGACATTAGCAATGGTTTTAAAGGGCAATGCTGGGCCCTGCTCCAAGTCCTAGATAGAGCATCAAGAAAGAAAAATAAGAAAATGCTCACCTCTCTGCTCGAGGGATAGACACCAGATGGTGGGCAGTCCGTGAGAATAAAAAAGGCAGCTATTACTCCAACCTGGGTCAAGCCAGGTGGCTCAGGGAGCCTTCAGGCACAGCCCTTGCCCTCCCTTAGACCCATTTATTCCTCTCACATTAATGCCTACTGGTCTCGTCTTTGAGTATTGCCTCTTTTATTCTCGGAGGGTTTCCAATTAGATTCATATCCGTGGAGTGAATATATTTTATATCCTGGAAAATATTCTCATGGGTAAAAAACAAAATCACATTTTTTACATCAAAGCACACATGATAGTTATTATAAATATAAGTGCACTTTTTAAGTAAATGAACATTTTAACAAATCAATATTTTATTTTAAAAATTGTTTTTGAAAATCATATTAATAGTCATATTTAAAATAATTGAGTTACATTAAAACCAAAACACCATAATGCTCTAAAATGTGTTGTTCAACATCTCTTATTGTTCTGTGCACCATTCCCAACTTAAAAAAATTATCAGAAAAGCAAACTTTACCAGTTCCTTTAAAAAAATAATGAGGTTTTCTGTGGTAACTGAAAAGGAGCATTGTGCTGTTTCTGATAATGCCCAAGTCTGTGTCAATCAGGGCTTTGAAAAAGTCCCATTAGTTTCTTGGTACAAATAAATAATCTGCTTTGACAAAGAGCACAAGTGACTTGAATATAGCACACTCTATTGATTATAATTGAAAATGATTTGTTGTCAGGGAACAGATGTGGCTATTAGAAACTCTGCACATACTCCAATTCACTTTCCTTGCTGTATATAATGTACCAGAGAGTCTGAAATAAAATTTTATTTTAATGACATAAGGGATTTTTTTTGTATTTCACTTACCTAGCATTTACAAAATTTCCACCAAATGTCCAGAATTTGCTGTACTGTCCAATAGGGTAGCTACCAGCTACATGTGGCATTTAAACTCAAATTTAAATTGACTAAAGTGCCCATTAGCCACATGTGGCCAGTGGCTACTTTACTAGGCAACAGATATAGAACACTGCCATCATCATAGATAGTTCTGTTGGACAAAACTGCTCCACAGCCATGCAACTCAAAATGTGATCCAAGATTCAGTAATATCCACCTAACCTGGGTACATGCTAAAATCTTGTTGAAATTGTTAAAACAAGATATTAGGTGATTTGTATTCACATTAAAGTTTTAGACATGATGCTTTCATCTGGGGATCTTGTTAAAATGCAGATTCCAATTCAGAAAGTCTGGAGTAGGGCCCAAGATTCTGCATTTCTAACAAGCTCCCAAATGACAACCATGCTATTGGTCCATGGACCACGCTTGAAAAACAAGGATCTGGAAGAAATGAAATGTAAGGATAGGCTTTTAACCTCGGAAAATATACCTTCTTTGAAAAGGATAATATTTCAACATATTAGCCATTGATACAATAAAGAATTGGGAAGAGATTATTGATTTGGAAGAGGATATAATGAAACTAGTTTTATAGGTAGTGGCCAAACCTTGTGATGATTATTACCATTGTGATAACCATAAGTGAGTACAGACAATAAGGAAGAAGCACAAAAAGTACTATGGTGAGCACTCAGTCTGTGAAAATAGATCAGCTCTACGAGCAAGAAATAAGGGGAGAAAACAAGGGAAAAGTCAAAGGTCTTGTTTTAGGAAACCTCCACAATTAGGATTGACAGGCATGGTAGAATACTGCAGAGTTTCAAAAAGTAAAGAAGCAAAATTTAGCAGTTGGTAGATCACCATTTACAAAGAAAAACCTCAAACTAGCATTTTAAACTTGAAACTCTATTGCTTTACAACAAAAGAAAAGGATGCAAATGCAAAATATATTGATGCTTTCCAGGAACCTAAATTACAAAGGAAATAGTTAAGGAAGGAAATCTCTCCCAGCTACCAGATTTTTTTTTTGGAAAACCATCCAAATAATGGCGCTGTCACAACTAATATCCATAGCCACCATCCTAAGGAAAGTGCAAAAATCTCTGGTGGTCTGCAAAATTTTCCTACACAAAACTCTACTATATTGAATCTACTTAGGTGTTTAGATTAAAACACTTTACTCATGAGGCACATATGTTAAAAAACAACTAGACCAAAGTAGAATTTGGAGGAAGGGAAGACATTGAGGTAGAAGATATTTCTGTAGTTCATCTTTATAAATACAGTAAGTGCAAAGATAAGATCATCCTGTTTCCTAAAATACTTCTACTATATTGAGATGCTTCTCAAATTATAGGCTGGACACCTGAAAGAAGATGTGGCTCTAGTAGGATATCATGATCATGATCATCATCACCATCACCACCATCATCATCATCACCATCACTTACTCTGTTCCAGAGTACGTGCTAATTCTTTGTTGTGGATTATTTCATGGCACTGAAGGAAGAAGATTGAGAAGTTGTTCCATACCTGCTTTCATTGCAAGCACTGATTACATTAAAGCCTCTATATGAATAAAAAAGTAAATATTTAAGAGACAAAATTGTAACTTTGACTTGTTTTCGTTCATTGAGTAGAGTAAAACCCAGTCATGCAATCTGGCTTACGTTGTGACTTGATTTGTAATGAAATGGAATGGGTTGTAAATATTAACATTATCATCTCTCATCACCATCCACTGTCCCATACTACTAAAACGAAAAAACTACCGCAGAATTATTTAAAGGTATGAAATATTTGATCCCCTAAAGGTGATTTTAGTTAATGCTATCACAAGATAAAAGAATTAAGCACACATTAGAATAAATTAAAACACTCCTTTATTGGAAACACTTCTTTGACAACCTCTTACTCTTGTGGAGAAAGTTTGTTTTGTCAACAATATTATTGAATTATTTTACTTAAAAAAAAGTCTTTGGGCTTTTTTCCTAATAACTTCATCCTCCTCTTACGTAATGGGCTTAAAACAATTAAATAGCAACACTGTGACTCTGCCTGCTGGGCTAATCTCATCACCAATAGCAGAAGCTTCTTTGAAGTAGAGCTTTGTGTAATGAGCAGAAGAAAAGAAATGTAGGAGTGAGAGTCTTCCAGACAATAATCATCCAGAAGATGGTTTTTCTTTTCTTTCCTGGAAGCAAGAAGAGTTATACAATCCAGCTATCACCAGAGACAGAAGTTACTTCGGGGAATTCAAAGAGAATGACATGAAGAAATCCTATAGACTCTGCTCTCTGCAAAGGTGCAGTAGCAATAGGCAGGGAAATAGAAAGACAGAAAATTCTGGATATATAGGTAATAGATCCCCTGTAATTAAAGAAGAAAAAAATCTATTTTAATGATGGCTTCAAACAACAACAGACAAAAAACAGAATCAGATCTAGTTGTGGTCTCAGAAAATGACCCAAGCAGGATGGGGCTCTGAAGTGAGTATTGTGGAACAGAAACAGAAAGACTCAGATCTGAACATTATCAAAGAAGAAGTTTAGGACAAAGAGAGAGATAACAAAATAACTCCCCTATTTCATAACTCTTTCACCTCTCAAATTCTCAATGGAATGACCAAAGAAATGAAAGGAAAACATGGCGATAAATATACATTATCACAGGACATTTAAATAAGAAGAAAGATGATGTACACAGGCCAGAAGATTCAGGAATCTCCACTACATGGACTTTGTCAAGACCATATGAAGAGACGTGCCAACCTGAGGAGTAACAAATACAAAGGTATAGCCAGTTGGGGAGTAAGGAGATGGGAATCCAATTAGCACCCTAATATAGAGTGATGGGTTTGGAATTGAGTGGCAAATCACAACCTAAAAAGAGACTCTGAAAAATATAATAAATGTTGGCACTGAAAACAGTGTGCCACAGCAATCCCCCAAGCTTGTATTTGGTGCAGAGAAATGGGGCATGGACGTACCACCACATGATGGTGAGAAGAGCTTGATGTTGCTGGAATTCATTTTGGACAACCACTGCCAACAACTGAAAACCCTATAGGAATGAAAGTCTCTACTTTGCAAATGCCTCTGGTGGTAGTGTTCCTCCTCTCCTCACAGACAACTTCAATCATAATCTTAAAAGAAAATTAAACTAAACATAAAAATATACTTTCTCCATCTCTGCATTCAAAAGTCTTAAATCAGGTCTCATATATCAGCAAGGACTATTACTTCTCAAGAATGGATAAACTCTATCTTCTCTAAGGATGAACAGGCAGAAAAATAAAACATACTTTAATAATAAAACATGTTTTAACACATGCATAACACTAAACATGCCTAAATTTGTTTTTAACCATGCAGGCCTATCTCAAGTACCAAAGCTAATTTCCATTTGTGAAATAGCCTTCCTGATAGAAACAAGAAAACTTTGAAACCCTCCTATTTGTATTGTCCATGAAATTTGAAAGGGCAGTACATCTATAAAACAGGACAGTCTGAGATAAGAGGAAGTTGCTTCCAGAGGAAATTATGTTTCCAAGTATTCATCAATGGAGGCAGCTAGCCTCAGATTGGTTGCTACAGAAAGTAGAAATATGGCTTAGCCTATTCCAAGAGATATTTACAGAACACAGAAGAATATAGCAAAGGGTTTAATATGGTAAGTGAAAAGATAATAGGAAGATGTAAGATTGATCCAGGAGTTCCCTGGTGTTCATAATAAGAATTCTTAAAGCAATGATTTCATGGAGAAAAGCTCTCCGTGGAAGATGGAAGGAGAAGTAGCAAAGAAAATGAAAATAAAGAGAAGTTCCCCAAGCTGAAGAGAGCTGAGACTTTAAATCAAAAGAGGCCACCAGGGTATTAGGCAAAATTAGTGAGAATTAAGAGATGAAACAGATCTTGATAATTACAAGAATAAGGAAAAAAGAAAAAAACTAAAGCCATCCAGGCAGAAAAACAGGCTATATGCAAACAAAAAAAAAAAGAGAAAGAGAGAGAGAACCATCTGAATGTCATAGTTGTCCTCCACAATTTCTTATTTGAAAAGAAACTATCCAACATCTATAAAATTAGGATGACTACTGATTTGGAATTGAGAAACCAATTTCCAGCCAAACTATTATTTACGTTTGGAGGCAACAAAGATATTTGCGTATCGAAGAACTTAGAAAATGTCCTTAACATGTATCATCCTTTTTAGTGAGATTCAGCAATCTCTGAAATAAATCAAAATAAAGAATTTTTGGTGAACAATATAATCTGTAATTATTAGAATTATTGCCTGATTGTGATGAGCACTAGGTGTTACATGCAACTAATGAATCGTTGAACACTACATCAAAAACTAACGACGTACAATATGCTGGCTAACTGAACATAATAAAAAAAAAGAATTATTGCCTGAGTAACTATTAATGTAGTCATAGAGCAGCAACAACATATAATTCTCTAAGTATGTATGATCAACTATAAAAAAAAAAAAGGTGTGAAGAGATAGGAAAAAGAGAAAAAAAGAAAAAGAAAAAAAAAGAAGGAAGGAAGGAAAGGAGAAAGGAAGGTAGAAAGGAAAGAATACTTATTCTATCATATGAAACAGGAGACCTTTCTGTCTGTGATTAATTGGTTTAAAAAATAAGTTCTAGTATATTTTTATTTAGTTTTATGGTAATAATATTTAAAAATATAATATCTAAGTGATTGTAAAAGTAGCAAGAAAAATTAAACAATATATTAGGCTATGGGGAAGGTATGGTCATTGGAGATAAAAGAAAAAGGCTTTTCTCAAAATTCATAGGTAAAATCTTCAGAAATAAATACTTTGGGAAGCAAAGATTGGTAGATTCACCCCATACCCACATTACAGTCATTACTGTAGTTATTTGTAAATCTTTATCTAACACTATAACTAAGTATACAATCTAATACACCGAATATATTTCATTCCACAATGTTGGTTTAGTCATTCTCAATAAATCTGCCATGGTCACTGTTGGCAGTCCACTCAACATTCCTTCCTTTATTCCCACACAGCATCTGTGGTTGAGAAGCAGCTAATTACCTCCACCCCCAGCTCAGCACCAGGAATGGATCCTTTTTAAGTTGATTTATTTAAATTATCTCTACACCCAAATAATCTCATGACCCTGAGATCAAGAGTCACACACTCTTCCGACTGAGCCAGCCAGGCACCCCTGGAATGGATACTTTTTAGTTGAAGCTAAACCATTCACTCCATACCCCCAGCCAGTTAATATTCTTAAATGGTCAGATGCAAGGTAGGCTGACAGACTCTTGCTTGAAGAGTGGAACACAGTGCTCAACACCTTCCTCAATATAGTCATGCCTTGTCCCCAAACTACAAAATGCTTTTTAGTAATGGCACCAGTAGATAAATAAAGCCAAAAAAAAAAAAAAGGGCAAGGAGAGGAGGTCAGAGCCACTGGATTGTTAAAGTTCTAAACTTCCAGTTATAGAACCCAATAAATTTTCTCAACCTTTGAGCCACTTGGAAGTGAGGGTTGTTTTTTTCTTTCATTGTTCTTGAAAGCATCCTAGTTGATACAAACTCCACTTGTTGCCTTTTTAAAGGTATTAAGAAACACTTGATTACGTTGGATCCAATCAACATTGCCTCCATTGGTCTGGTACCCCAATGGGTAAAGCAATGTACATTTATCAACTGAGCGCCATAGGCAATGATTTAAAATTTGCTTAGGCTTCAAGTTTCCTAATATATTAAAATTTCCTATGTATATAATCTAGGAATGCCATCAGCCTTTACAACTTCCCAAGGCCCTTAGCAATGCACACATCAGAACATTCTCTTCGGGCGCCTGGGTGGCTCAGTTGGTTAAGCGACTGCCTTCGGCTCAGGTCATGATCCTGGAGTCCCGGGATCGAGTCCCGCATCAGGTTCCCTGCTCAGCGGGGCATCTGCTTCTCCCTCTGACCCTCCCCCTTCTCATGTTCTATCTCATTCTCTCTCTCAAATAAATAAATAAAATCTTTAAAAAAATAAAAAATAAAAAATAAAGTCATGAGTTTTTTTAAGCAATAAGATTTAGTAGGAATAAACATAATTAAAGTCAGTCTTAAAAACCCAAGAGTAAAAGAAAAAGTAAAAAGCAAATTTATATATTGAAGGGGGAAGCTAAATAAAATGCTTTTTGTAGCTTTCTCTATTTTTCAGTTTACTCATGAAAATGAAGGTATGTGTTTACTTGAATGTTAAATATGATGTTACTTTTGGTTTTCACTGTATCGAGAACCATGTTCCTCAGCATCAAGAGAATAATTCTGGGAAAGGCTTTTTAGATCACTTTCTACAAAGCAGGTTTATTGATTGGCAAACCCACACTTGGCCATTAAATGCAAAGAAAACTACTTTACCAGACTCTGTGTTTCACCATCCTATCCATCCCAGAATTGGTGACCTCCCACCCACTTAGTAATTGTTCCCAAGACAGTTGGCTTTGCCAAATCCCTAACATTCCCACTTAGAGAGGTACTCGTGACAGAAATTGTCCCTGCTGTGCTCTAGTTCCCTTAATGAGGGAGAAATGGAAAAAGAGAAGACCATATCGTGAGGAAGATATGGGTCATGGTTCACAAGGAGGAAATGACCCAGGAACAGAATAAGGAAGATCTAAATTTTAGCCCCAGCTATCCCTATTTTGTTCTCTCAAAGAATTTCTCCAACCTTCAAATTAGTCTTGTACGTAGGCTTTGTTTTAAGAGTCAAATGCAACAAAATGTTAAGTTTTTGGTATCATATTTATTCCTACTCTAGGTAAGTGACTTGGAACGACCAACACTTCCTCATCCAGGTTTGCAAATGATACACAGGGCCAGACACAAGGTGACTGAAATGTTGAGGGGAGTAGACTCAGAGCCTGCCTGGGACACTTTCCGGGTGAAACTAACTGATCCTCAAGAGAGCTAACCCCTGACTTAGACTTCCTAGTATTTGAAACGTTTGATTTATGGCTCATATTTTTTTTTTCTTCTCTCACAGTCTCACTATTTTTCTGTTGATCTGTTACCTACATCCTCAAGTAATTTGTGTAGGGATGACTTTAAGTGTGGAAATGAGTCACCAAGGGAGTCTGAAAAATGTACTTTTTTCCATAGACTGTGGTGAATGTAAGTGCGGGAATTAGCCTCGGATAATCTCTTGAGGACTTTCCCAGCCTAATAATTCTATGATTCATGAAAGGAAAAGTCTCTGAACCTTGGAAATGGGTTCTGAATTATATCCCCAAGAGCTGAGGAACTTGGCAGTAGAGTAGGTGTCCCAGAATGAATACTCTTGAATACCTTCCAAACTGTTTTGGTCACTCTCAAGGCTCCATAATAACCAGGGATTTACAAAGCAGAGTATGAATGTGGTCAAGTGTGTAAGACTCTTTCCTAAAATGGCTAATGTTCAGCATATAATTTCTTTGGGCAGAAACCTTAAATGTATTACATGTGGTACATAGGAAGACAACTTTTCATGAACACAATCTGCATTCTGCCATTTTTGAGTTTTTAACAAGAGCCTTTACAGTGCAGGGGTGTGGAGAATTGATAGATCTTGCACATTTTAGTGCTTTTCCACAATGTTTGCTCTGTTCAGCAGAATATAAGCTTTCAGATTTAAAATGTTTTCTAGCTTATCCCACTGTGCAAATCAGTACATTAAGCAAGCCTAGCAGAAACCATAAGCAGGCAGAGAGAAAAGCTGCAAGAGCCTTTCTTATCAAATGTGATGGGAAATAAGATTTAAATATCAGTTTGCCCACCAGTGTATGAACCAGAAATCACAACCCAGAAACAGAAAAAAATAAAACACCAAGCAAGGTCAACAGAGACATACAATAGATTGTGAAATTTGAAAGAAACTCACTTAAAATAATGCAAACTAAAGCAAATTGCATTAAACATATTGTATTAAACATACTGTACTAAAACACATCATTGATGTAGTATAAACTGCTGCAATAAATAAACCCATACAGGGTCTCTGTTTCTTGCTCCCATGAGAGTCCAGGCAGGTGTTTCTGGCTGACAGGCAGCTCTCCTCCATACAGGTACCCAGAGCTCCAGGCTCCTTCCATTCAGGACCCTGCCATCATTGTCCACATCCTATAGGCTGTTCTGTCATGTCCAAGTGGCAGAAAAAAAAAGGGCATGAGGGAGGCACATCTGCTTGGAAAAAGACCTCGGCCAGGAGACATAGTCTTTGGGCTGTCATTCCATTAAGAACTCAAGCGAAGGACCACATGGCTTGTAAGGGAGGCTGGGAAACAGCTTTGCCAAGTGCCAAGAAGAGGAGAAAGGATTTGTTTGGTGCCCGACACATTTATGGAAGTAAGAGAGTACAATATTCATCACACACCAACTACATCCCAACGAATGGAATCGTTGGGAAAATATTTTAACACATCAAAAGGAAGCTAGGTTAATTATGATACAAAGTAACAAAAGTGTAAAGATAATTACAATCATTTTGCTGTCTTATCAAAATAAGCGATTAGTTTGAGAACACAAGTGGTAACAAATTTCAGGATGCTAATTTTGAGTCATCACCACCCAAACATGGCATCAGTGTGAATTAAAATAAACCAGAGACTTAATGGAAAGTAGGGAAGGGAAAATGAATGTCTCAAGACCTGAATGCAAGTCCCTTTACTAAAAATGTGAGATTAAGTGATAACCACTTCATTTTCCAGTTTCTCCTCTTTAAAGAGATACTGACCTGGTTTCCTCCTAACTACTCTTAGGATTCCTGTGATAAACATCTTAAATCAGGATAAAATAGAGGAAGTTGTTGGGGTTTTATTATACACATATATAAAATTTAAAATTTATATACTTTTGTTGCCAAATTAATATATTGTGTAATTATGAAACTTAAACAAAACCTAGAAATTTAGAGAAAGTAAAAATGAAATATATAGTTTCAATAAATTATATTTTATTTAAGAACATAGAAAACATTGTTTTTACTAAAAATTGTTTAAAATATTTAATAATTTATTACATAAGAAAATAATTTACATCAGGCGCCTGGGTGGCTCAGTTGGTTAAGCGACTACCTTCAGCTCAGGTCATGATCCTGGAGTGCCAGGATCGAGTCCCACATCAGGCGCTCAGTGGGGAGTCTGCTTCTCCCTCTGACCCTCTCCCCTCTCATGCTCTCTCTCACTCTCTCTCTCTCAAATAAATAAATAAAATCTTAAATAAAAAAGTATTTACATTGAGTTCATTTTTTTATTTCATATTATTTTAATGAGAGCAAAGTGATTGATTTTGTTTGCTTGAACCCTTTCAGATTCAGCTATTTAAAGGTATTCTAAGTTTATTTTTATAGTAGTTTTAATGTATGTCAAAATTGAAAACAGTATTTCATAAAGCTACAATATGCAAATAGGTACTTAGGGGTGGATGGTCCATTGCTAATGGTAATGGATATAATTCCATATTTCAATATCATAATGACTCCTTATTTTATTGACTTATTGTAAGATCTAATTAGAACATTGTGGGGGATTCTGCTTTGTTTTATATTGCTTTCTTAATGTCATAATTGGGTTTACAAAGAGTTTCTACTTGGACTAAGCGAAGCGAACAACCCTGAAAATGTTATTGTTCGCTTTACTGGCATTTTAGCATGACCTTGGGTCTACAGTTCATTTGGGAGAATCTTTTAAAGCTTGTCCATTTGGGGAGGATTCATTACGTTAAAACTAGATATTTCCACTTAAAAAGGCACAGAGTAATTACACTTTATTACAATGCACTGAAAGCAAATGACCAACTGGAGGCGATTCGGTGGAATCCTGTGAGCTGTTGAGCTCAGATCCTTGAACATCCTGGCTACCACCTATAGGACCATGCGGGGGCACCAAAGTCACTCCTCGAGTAAATATTCATAAGCTTAATTCCTTTTTTACATATTTTAAATAAAAATAGATAAAATTTAAACTGTACTACAGTGGGTAATTTTGCACCATCCAGTGTGTGTTCACCCTCACTTTGAGATATTGGCTGAAAACACTTAGCCTGGGACTTTTTTTTTTTTTAATGCAGTTTCTGATTGCATGGATTGGGGTGGGGATGGAGGTTCTGCACTTCTAACAATACTCCATGCTTTTGGTCCACAGACCTCAAGTCACAAGAACATAGAATACAATTGCTTTATAGATGACAAATATATCGGGCACACCTGTAGTGAACAAAGCCATAGTCTGAGACATGTTTACATAAACCCAAAAAGTAGAAACACCCAAGAACAGGAAAAGAAGTAACCAACCATTTCACCCTAAGCAATGCTTTCTTGAAATGTTCATTCTTCCACTGCCTAGACCTTTGGACATGTTTTAGACAACGTTCTGGCCAGGCGCAAGATTTCGCATGCTGTCTAGAGTTGCTTAAGATTGTAGGTAAGATCATTAGCAGGGGATAATGCAAAACTAGGACTACCGAAGAGTTTATAGCCTCCTTGGTCATATACTTCTTTTCTGTTTCTCTCAATGCAGTGATGATAAGAACCCTGATCCTGACAACAGCGTTGAAAGGATTATACAAGATAATAAGGTCAGTCATACCTAATGTTAACTGTCCCGAGCCATCCTCTGTGTGCTGGTGTGTTTAAGGAATTTCTCATTGCTTCCTCTTAAACTCAAGCTAGACTGTAATCTCCAAACTGCCTCAGAAGAACTCTAAAATATTTTAGTAAAAATTGGGATTAGACAATATGATGGAAAAAGGAAACAGATTCATTTCCAAGTACTACATGGACTAGTTAAAAACAAAGCAGAAATTTAAAGTAAATCTGTTTTTATATGCGTTCACAAAGTACCTGCTACTCACTCTGAATTTAGTGTGCTCATTAAAAAATAGTCGGCCTTGTCAAAGGAATTCTCAGTGTTTACTCAAGAATGCGAGAGGGGAAAAAAAAAAAAAAACTTGCCAACCACAAATAGGGCAATTTTATTTTAAAGGTGTGTATGAGCCTAGAGAAGGGGAAATGGACTAAAAATGTGTGCTAAAAGGAGTCTTAAAACACAATGAAATCTGGGCGCCTGGGTGGCTCAGTTGGTTAAGCGACTGCCTCCGGCTCAGGTCATGATCCTAGAGTCCCTGGATGAGTCCCGCATCAGGCTCCCTGCTCGGCAGGGAGTCTGCTTCTCCCTCTGACCCTCCTCCCTCTCATGCTCTCTGTCTCTCATTCTCTCTGTCTCAAATGAATAAATAAAATCTTTAAAAAAAAAAACAAAACACAATGTAATCTTCTGATCTTATCCGTACCCTCAAAAAAAAAACACAATTCAAGATTATGTTATGGATAAATAGTTAAAATCTAAGCATTCGATAAACTGAGTGTTTTGATAACTTTGCAATCCCAAATTTATTAATGACTAAGCTTTTCAGATGATATTTTAATGAAATTCCGAATATGTTACTTTGGCTTTTATTATGGGAGAGAAGACTAGCCAAAAAAAAAAAAAAAAAAAAAGCCTCTTTCTAAAATAACTAAATATGCATGCCATTTTCAAAAGAGCTTTCAGTAACATATTCATCCCTGAGGTCTGTTTAAATGTTATAGAGCTTATACACACACTTGCACATATGCATGTCCTTTTTTCTTGCAAAAAAATAATATACTTTTAAAAATAAAACTATTACCCCAAATGCTTCCTTTTTGATGTTACTAAAGAAATACTTGACTTTATTCCCTGAATAAATGTTAGCAGCACTGAAAATCCACTATTGTTAAATCATAATGAAGAGTGCCAAAAAAAAATTCCTGCTGAAACAAATCATGTCAAGTTTCAAGAACAAAGGAATAGAATGATCAGGTTAAGATGAAGGAATTTATCTCCCTATTATAATATTGATAAAAACTTACAGTATTTCCTCTTCTCAGTATATCATAAAAGTGAAAAATAATCCATTGTAGCTTTTTAAATGTCTTATTCCAACATGGGAAAAAGAAAGACCATCTTTCGAGCATCTAATATGTGTTGGATGCTGTGCAAATGTCTAAGGTACATATCTCATGTGATACTTTTCTAGAATAAAGGTAGAATTGTGTCCATTTTATGGAAAAGAAAAATAAGGCTCCAAAAAATGAAGTCATCGTGTCAACATCAGAAAGCCACTGAGTTGCAGGCTAATTATCGCAATGCAGAGCCCATGCTTTCACTAGTAAAGCAAGACTGGATGTGTTGGGTCTGTGGGCAAAAAGCATCAGGCTGCACTTCCTCCAGCAATCACCCCTCTGCAGTTCTGTGCAACAAGGCAGTACCAAGTATGGGCATTAGGGACACATCAACTGCATATTCGGACCCCCTGCTCCCCACGATTCCCATATCTATGCATACACAAACACAAAAAACCTGACATCGAAAAGAACAAAAATAAAAGTGTTTGAAATAGGATGAAACATTAATACATAAAATTGACTGCTTATATGATAAAATGATAGGCACACTTGAGTTTGTGTGGTGACAGTATAAACATTACATTGTCTTCATCCTAAAAGCAAATAAAAATGAAATCAACTATAAATATTATCTCGAGGAGACATCTATGACTCTTACATTAAATTTGGTCTATCAACCTCATGGTGGCCACTTATGATATGTAGGGAAACATAATACTGCAGGGAGGGACGGAAAGGGGGCTATGCGTGTCCCCAGTGCTATGCTGCGAAAGCTAGAATTAACTAAATCTCATTAATCACTAAATAATTTATCTAAAGTAAATTGAAGCCAAATAATTTTGGGTCTTAAGAAATAAATAGTAGTGGCTCTTGTGAAAATTTGGATTCTCAAAATAATAAGCATAAATATGACTGACTGCCAAAACCTTTTTGGTGACCCTCTACCTCTCCAGGGAAGTTCAAGTTTGCACACACCCATTTAGGTCTCTCCCGTCACTCATCTTTACACAGTACGAAATAGCAAATCTGTATCAAGGGTAAAAGGCAGTTGTCAAGGGCTTACAGTGGGGCCTGTTATTGAAGGTTGTAAAGGCCAATTAAGAGTCAAAATTCACTTCCTCCACTCATTTCTCCTTCTTCCCCATGATGTAGCCGGAAGGCTAGCAGGACCCAATGGGTTCACGAATAGCAGTACTCTCTTTCAACCTCTGGCAGAAGAGGGCAAAGTGATCCTTAAGGCTCACATAAGGCCCTGTCCACTTAACAAGGGCTCAGGTGCTAAAGTACCTGCTCCAGAAGGACCCCCTTGTGCACAGGTAATTGTCAACCGTTCCTCACCTGACCATTTTCAAGTGACAAGACAAATCTTTGCAGGAACTAGTTTCACCCTTCAGCTACAATAGAAGCTCTGCTATTAAATGAGGCAAGAAGAAAAGAGATCATGTCCCTTTCTGCATCGAATTTATTAGGTTTCCATTCCCCTATGTATTTATGTCTTTCTTCCTCTGTCTTTCCCTCCCTGCGTCATTTATTCCACACATACCATATCTTCTAAATTGCAAACTCTGAAACTGAAAAAAAAAAACCTCACCCTTTTGCTATTCCTACTTATTTTTTTAATTATTTTATTTATTTATTTATTTATTTATTTATTTATTTATTTATTTATTTATTAGAGAGAGAGAGAGAAAGAGCATGAGCGGGGGGAGGGTCAGAGGGAGAAAGAGAAGCGGACTCCCCACTGAGCAGGGAGCCAATCATGACGATGTGGGGTCCCCTTGATCTCAGGACCCTGGGATCATGACCTGAGCTGAAGGCAGACACTTAACCAACTGAGCCGCCCAGGCGCCCCAGTTCCTGCTATTTAGCTATGCCCACTGTCCCTCTCCTTGCTTCTACCACCAACTTCCTGCTCAGACATCCCAATCATGACCTGAGCTGAAGGCAGACACTTAACCAACTGAGCCACCCAGGCGCCCCAAGTTCCTGTTATTTAGCTATGCCCACTGTCCCTCTCCTTGCTTCTACCACCAACTTCCTGCTCACAGACATCCCATTCATGCCAAGTTAGGTCCTGTGGCATCAGCACTCATATCGGGGGGGGGGGGGGTTGTTTCACCCAAACGCCTTACCGTCTTTGTCTTTGAAGATTTTCTTCCTCTGAAGACCTTCTCCTTCTTCCACTTAACTCACCTATAACCACGGTTATGCTGTCAACCCATGACTGCTCTGCCTGCAAAATCTGCAAATCAGGGCTCTGCTTTTTTAACCACAATGATGTATCATCCTAGACTCATTGTTACACTGTATTTATGAGATCATTTTAAGATGAGACAGATGTATGTATGTTTCAAAGCCAGTGAGAAGGATCCATTTGTCTGAGGCAGGCAACACATACAAGGGAAGGGGAAGATCAGTTGATGGAGAAAGAAGGCACATCAACACCTCTAACACCATAGACCTCCCCTTCCCTCATGTCCATCTTCACCTTAGATTCCACAAGCCATAATATTAGTAACATTCTTTCCTATGTCACATTCCTATTCCATCCCATTTAACAAAACCCAGTCCTGGTGGGTCTCATCTGCTTTCTTTGTTGGTGCCTGTGTGAAATATAAGAGGCTATCAAAGACTAATCTATCCACCTACGGATCCTGTCTTTTCTCATCTGCTCATCAACTTACACTATTAGCTGTATCTTACCCCTCATATATATTCAGCTTCTCCCATTGGCTTTTAAACATGCCCACATCTCTCTCACCTTACAAAGAAAGTTTCACTCAAGCTCACTTTGCCCAACTACTCCTCTGTCTCTCCCCTGCCCTTCATAGCCAGACTTGTTCAAAAACTTGTCTTCACACACTGATTTCATCTTCTCGCCTACCTGTCACTCTCCACCCACTCCAATACAACTTCTATCCCCTCTATTCAACAAAAGAGCACCCTCCAAGGTCACCAATGTTTCCCCTTTGATAAATTCCACGGGTATTTTTGGTAATGTTTAGCACAATTTATTTATCTCCTTTTTCAATATGTTTTTCTCTCCCTGGGTTTCTGTGCCTCCCCAGTGACCTTTCTTCTTTGGCTTTCTTGAATCATCTTCCTCTGTCCTGGCCATGAATAGATTTCCCTCAGACTGCATATTACGCCATCTTTTCTTCTCCCTCAATACTCTCTTCCTAGGCATTTCATCCATGCATACAATTAAAATCACTAACCATAAGCTTATGTCACCCAAATTTATTTCTCTGATGCTATATTTCATCAATTATGAGACTTACTTTTCCACATTTTGACATCTTTGAAATGAAACAGGATCTTGCAGTTGGTGGTATGCCATAGCAGTGACTGTATTTTTCTTTCTTAGTGGCATATAAAATGGTATATTCTTAAATTGGTGGCATCTTAGATTCGATGAAATATTTTCAGACCTGATACTTCCTTGAAAAACCAAACCCATAGATATCTACTTACCATTTCTACCTGAATGCTTGAAATAGCAGCACTTCAAAGACCATTCCAGGGAGCAAAGCTTGTATTGAATTGTATGTGAATGGCATCTTGTGGGATTATGCAACATGGTGGCCTTGGCAAAAGTACTTCAACACATTCAAAACTGAACTCAAGCTTCACACTCTCTTTCCAATCTCCCAGCTCCTCTGAAATCTACTCCTCTTTTGGTCTTCCTTGTCTCAGTATCCCTTACCATTGTCCATCCAGCTTTGCATAAGCCGGCACCCTGAATATCAAATTTCTATTTCCTTCTTCCACACCCCATAAAATACAGTTATCAAGTTCTACTGATTTTCCAGATCTGTCCACTTCTTTGTATTTCCTCCAATATCTCCCTGGTTCATGAGACCACCACCTTCCCACTTCCACGAGTCTTTTAATCTGTCTGACAACATCCATTCTTGCTCCTTTTCCCATCCATTCTCCATCTGATAACATAATCTTTTCAAGACAAGTCTGACAATGTCACACCCATGTTTGAAACTCTTTGGCGTGTACCCATTGCTGCATTGTTGGGTGTCCTCCCAGAAAGTGTCTTCTGGGAGGCTTCACATGTTCTGGTCCCCTTTCATTGCTCAAGTTCATGTGTATATCATGCTTTCTCATTCTCCAGATTCCAGTACAGTGGATTTCTTTCAGGTCTCTAAGAACATTAAGCTCTTTCCTGCCACAGACCTGGCTCTCTTTCCTGAAATGCTCTCAGTATTCTCCTTTTACCTTTAACCGACCCTCCTCAGCCTTCAGATCTCTGCCTAAATATTGCTGCCTCTGGGGGCCTGCTGTGACCTAAACCAGATCAGCTCCCTTTATTACATGCCTTCTTTTTCATGTTTTAAAATTTTATGTTTATATTTCATTAAATATTTTATATTTAGTATTATATGGTCTTTACTAAGATTTGCTAAACTCTTAAGTTCCATGAGAATGGGACAGAGCCTGTTTTCTTACTATTGTATTCCCAATTTTTAGCAGAGTTCCTGGCACAGAGTGGGTGCTCAAGAAAGACTTTTTAAATGGATATTTGTCAAGATAGTATAGAACCAGATGGCATCCAAAGTTCCCCATTCCCACCAAACTGCTGATTCTAAGATACAGATTTTTATTTTAACATTATTTATTGTATTTACTAGATGTTTTAGGCATTTAGATTTACATTATTCTCTTTAAAATTAATTTATTTATTCATTTTTATTGAACTTTTTAAAATTTTTTGTTTCAGTTATGTTTGATTTTTTTAAATTTTTCATTTCTGCATTATTATAAAATTATTTTTTTATCAGTTCCATTTGTTTGCCATTTGTCTCTCATATATTGTTATTTTTCCTTTTTTGAATTAATAACTTGCTTTTAATTCTATAATAGTTAAGGTGATCTTCTGTGTCAGGAATTTAATATTTTGGTGATGACTAGCAAATGTTACTCTGCTACTTCTACACCCCTAGGTCTTTATTTCAATTAGTATAATTTGCTCATTAAATTAACACATCTATTATGGTGCCAGCATTCACCTAACAGACAGAAAAATGTCTCATGTGGGTCAATTGGAACCATTTGGTTATATTAACACTGTAGCCTTTTATAAGAGGGTCTTAGTAGATACTGTTATTAATAGAGATAGGACATAAATTGAAATGAGGTTTTTATGCATTACATGCTCTGAGTAGATTTTCAATTGACAAATCTGTGTAGAAGGCAGCTGAGCTTTCAAAATATACCTTATTCATGTATCCATAGAGCCATTTGTCAATTTTCACAGAATTATGGACCGTGCTCGTTTACCTGGTTCAGTGTATAATAAGCCATAACAGCAAGCTTGTGGCAACTTCAGAAATACTACCAGATATTATTTTACTTGAATATATGAAATGTTCTCTACACCTTTTGGGTCAAAGACATCTCTGAATCAAAGACCTCTATTCTGCCTTTCAGGAACATTCTAATTCCATATGATTCAGCAACCCTAAGGCAACTTGACCCACTTCTGCACTGAAAAACACAGTATGCCCTTCACTAGTTAGCTCAATGGCCAAGCTTTAAAAACACAAATAAAACTAATCCATGGTGATTAATTACCACCTGTACTCTAGCTCTGCCCTTACTTTCTTCCTAGATGTGTGGCCTTGAGCAAGTCACATGCCCTCTTATCCCTTGTTTTTTCAACTTTAAAACCTACCCTGACTCACTTAGACATTAAGAATTTTTAACATACTAATACAATAAGCATCTCATAAGGGCATTATGCAAATAGAAGATTTCACTTGTGTTGTGAATAATTTGCATTTTTAGTTAATAGCTATTTCAAGCTCTTATTATGGTTTGTCAGTCAACCTATAGTCTTCCCTCCTAGATGTTACCCCCAGTTGATTAGCTTTCCCTGGGACACTACTCTGCTCATATCATTCACCAATGCAAAGCTTTAAATGATGTTCCATGACCTAACAAGTGGGTTAAAAATTCCTCAATCTAACAATCCACATTTCTACAATATAGCCCCATTCACATGTATTTTGGGGCCGACAAGCATGTTAATGCAATGGGTAGGGATAATCATTAGTGCTAAGTGCGAAGGGACTTGAGAAGATTCTTGTCACAACTGGTCATTTTCTTAATAAATATTTCTCTGTTTTGAAGGCTTTTGCTTACCTTGTTCTGGCTGCATTCATGGTGAGTAGGACCTGGAAAGATGTCCAGAGAATCTGATTAAAGATGATCACAGAGCAGAAAACCAAGCAACATCTATGTGAGCATTCCTTATTCCTACCACACATAGTATATTTCATAGTATAAATACTCTTGTAAAGCTTATTAAGCTAAGGAAATTGGGGTTGCACTTTGTATTTGGCAATGAAGGTGAGCTAACCTAATGACCAATGAGAAGAGAAAAGGTGAGCACCAGGATCTCCTGAGGTCATAGGCTAGGGAGACACCCCATGACTCAGAGAGGTAGACAATGTCTCATGATGATGTACTCAGGAGAGTGTCCTGAACTCTAACTTGGAGGCAAAACCTAGGGGAAAGATCCCATACTCCATCAGCTCGGAACTCCTCAGTTCCAAATGGGAGAGTCTACCTGGACTAAGAGATACCTATATTACCTGCAGCACAGGGAGGAAGCAATCACAAAGTAAACAGGTGATAATCAGCAGTAGCATTTTCATCATCTGGTTCTCCTCCTGATGGATATTTAGTACAAGTTGTCCATTCATGCAGATACAGAACCTCATCAGCCATCAACCTTGCCCCTCCTAGAAATAAAAAATTTCCTTATTCATATATACTCTCCACAAAACTTACTAAAGACCTGCTATGTGTCAAACACTTACTAGGCACTGAAGATGCAGTCATAAGCAAGACATGTTCTTGAAAAGAAGACATATTCCACCCCTCCATACAAATGAAATCCAGCAGTAATTATACATTTATAATAGACTATTTGTCAAAAAAAAAACCCAGACTTTCATAGCAATAAGCAAAGTGACTAAGTCACATTACATTTTACACTTGATTCTTGACTAATATTATAAAATGTCAGAGCTAAAAATAACTGTACATGGGTGAAATGTAGAAGACAACCAGGGAGAATTTAAAAAGAAAGGAGCAGGAACTGGGGTATTTCCATGAAACCATCAGATAAAAGTGGTCACATAGTTTATAATTTCATTTATATAACACTCTTGAAATGACAAAAACATAGAGATGGAAAACAAATTAGTGGTTCTCAGGGGGTTAGAGATGGGGTAGGAGATGACAACTACTATAAAGGAATAGCATAAAGGAGATCTTTGTGGTGATGGAATAGTCTGCGTCTTCATCACGATGGTTTTTACACGAATTTATATATGTGATAAAATGGCATGTGCCATATACACATACTGTAACAATGTCAAACTCCTGGTTTGCTATCGTACTATGGGTACATAAGATGTAACCATTAGGGAAATGGGATGAAGAATACATGGAACCTCTCTATACTATCTTTTCAACTTCCAGTAAATTTATAATTACTTCAAAATTAAAAGCTAAAAAAAAAAAAGAGCAAGCACTAGGGACTTTCCATGAAACATCAGTTAAGATTTTTGTACAGAAGCCAAATCTAGTTTCAATTGTTACCAGAGGTGGCTCTTAGAGTTTTGGACACATGAGCAGCATGTCTCTAGCTCTTCAGCACTGACCAGGGAGTGCAGTTGCACCCACAAAGGATCTCCCAGTCAACCAGTTAGTGTTATATCCTTGTGATCTGATAATATGAGTGCAAGACTAGTGTTTAGAAGAACAAACAAAAAGCATTAAAAAAAAAAAGGGGGTAAAGCCAGCCACCTAACATCTACCTAAAGATTGTATTGCTTCTAATTTGTACCATGTAGTCTCTGGTTATTACCTTAGGTAAAATGAGAAATAACTCAATTAAAAATTCAAAAACTTTTCCTCAGAAATTGTTAAAAGTGGTATCATTAGAGGCACAGAAAATCAACACAAGGAGTTTAAGATATGCAGCAATGTTTCATGCTGATGGAATAAAGCACCTCTTGAGTCTTTCTCATCATCAGTGTCTATGGTTGTATTATTTTTGTTGAGGTAAAATTATCTACATAATGTCATTACCTATGTCTCCCATGTATAAGGATAATAGAAAGTGCTTCCATACTTTGCAAATGTATTATGTTCTGAAAGAATATTAGCATTTTATTTCACATAAGTTCCTAATGAGAACAGTTCTAAAACTAAAATAATTACTCAAAATGACTCTCTATTCATAATTGCAACAAATTTTATAAAATTATAGATTTGGAGGAGAGATGTCTATCTATTGTACTTTGCTTTGTGAAGATACTAGGCATTCTAATTCACTTTAAATATCACAGAATTTATGTATACATGTCACGTATAGCTATGATTTAAAAACCAGAAGGGCACGATGACAAAATACATCATTGAATAAAATGTCTAGTCCATTCCAAAATGCCTGCACCTGCAATATTTCAACGTAAGATAATCATATAACTGATTCTATCCTGTAGTTTGCTAACGCAATTCTGGTGTTTTGTAGAGCCATTTTCATAAGCCATGGCTCTTCAAACCCAAATTCTAACAGCCTCCACAAGTGAAAATTCAAAACTAGAGTAAGGAAAGAAATTCAGTGTGGCTAGGTCCTGATTATTGGGGGGATATGGGTGTGAAGAACCAGTGAAAGAGGAATGGAGAGCTTCATTTTGGCTGCAAGGACCAAGCCACATTCTCCAACATGCTTACAAAACACCTTGTATTCTGAGGTTAAAAAAATTAATACAATGCCTGTCATGTCATTCTGATCTCTATTGCTCTAGGAGGCTAGAATCACAGGAAAGGGGAAGTGTAAGTCAATTACTAGGATTACTATTCCCTAAACCCCACACCATTCTCCTCAAGTGCAGCAAGTGTACACAAAACTTGACATTATCTTTAAGAATCATTTGAAACGTAATAAAATAGAAGTATATTCAGGAAACATTTCAAGTTATGTCTTATTGTATTTAAATCCTCTAAAAATTAGTAATTCCTATATATAGCATAGGCAGAAGCTCTTCATTAACTAGAACATTTTATTGGAACACCCTGTACATAAAAAGAAAATCCTTTTTAAATAAAGGCTAGATTGATGAACATCATTAGGTGACATGTTTTTTAAAATGTCCCATTAATCAGTAAATGGATAAATAAAATGTGGCATGCCATACAATAGATTTCTTCAGGGCAATTTTAAAAAAATGAAAGATCTATATTAACACGATGTAGTCAAAAATACATGTGGAAAAAGCATATTTCTGAATATATTAAAATATGCTATAATTTATGCTATAATTTATGAAAAATTTTAGATAATACAAAAATAATATTTGATATTGCTTATGAATACTTCACTTGTGTAAAACAATGAAAAACAGACTGCAAGAACATACATTAGATTTATAATAAAGATGTCCTTTAGGGAAGAGGAAAAAAGAATAAATTAGGAATGCGGGGTTTAAGGACACTTCAGATGTTACATTTTTTTTTAATAGTTCAAAACATGTAGCAAATTTATTTTAAAAAACTGAAAATTAAGATGCAATTCATGTCCATCAAATAAGTAAAAATTATCTTTTAACAAGCTTCTTTGTCTCAAGTACTCTTGCATTCCATCTTACACTTTTATAGAAAAAAGTGTTTTGTAAACTATACAGACAAATAAGGGATAAATCTATTCTAGGTCCTCTTAGTGGGCATTTTTCATGAGCACAAAATTACTAATCTGACAAAACATGAAGTATAAAAAGGACCTTCTTACTATGGTTATTTCTACCGTTCTTTTCTTGCTCTTAAATAGTAATTAACAGGGCGCCTGGGTGGCTCAGTTGGTTAAGCGACTGCCTTCGGCTCAGGTCATGATCCCGGAGTCCTGGGATCGAGTCCCACATCGGGCTCCCGGCTCGACGGGGAGCCTGTTTCTCCCTCTGACCCTATCCCCTCTCATGCTGTTTCTCTCTCACTCTCTCTCAAATAAATAAATAAAATCTTAAAAAAAAAAAAGAGTTCATTAAAATTGTCTGGACCACTTGGAAACCCTGCCACTAAACCTCTATAAGTCAGGGTGAATACGTAATCCAGTAAAACAAAAACCAGTGAACCTGCCCCTTCCCATCTCTAGGGAAGATCTATGTTGAACCTGAGAATGTGGTACAACGCATTGCCCCACTTAGCAGGTACTATGATTGGAGGTCACTCCACTCCCAAAATAAGAGCTCCAGACAAATCTCAGCACAGTGCTTCACTACCAGATCTTCTCCCCCACAAGCCGACTTACAAAGTCCACAGTTGCCCTCGTGAGAGAGCTGCTCACTTGGAAACAACTCACTTGATTTTTATATGTAGTACCGTCCTCATAGGGATCTGGTATGTGTCCCCTCTCAAAGGCTGTCTTCCATTGTATAGTTAACCCTGAGTGCAGACTCAACAGTGAGTGCCCAACTTCCGTTGTCCAGTAAGCAATCTCTTCATAATATGCCCTGTCTGTCTCAACTACACAATTGTGGAATACTACAACATTCTAGATCAATTTTCAAATCTTGAACGGAAACGTATTCCATACAATTCACATGTCATATACATTTTATTGTATTCTTATCCTCTGAAAAGTAGTTAAGTTTTAAAACATGTAGCAGAATCCTCTCTCGGGCGCCTGGGTGGCTCAGATGGTTAAGCGTCTGCCTTCAGCTCAGGTCATGATCTCAGGGTCCTGGGATCGAGTCCCGCATCGGGCTCTCTGCTCCTTGGGAGCCTGCTTCTCCCTCTGCCTCTCTCTCTCTCTGTCTCTCATGAATAAATAAATAAAAATCTTAAAAAAAAAAAAAAAAAGAATCCTCTCTCAAATTAATTAGCAAAACATTGAATATATTTTACAAAACACTGCACACGTTTATGACATCTGAATAGCAACTGACTAGTAAGGAAAAGCTAGGGTAGAACCCACTCAGCAGGACAATTTCCAACATTCCCTAAATGCCCTGTTTGTTGCTCTGTCTACACTGAACCCAGCCCTGAGAATAACCCCAATTCTGTGGTGTGACTCTAATGTTTCCACTTCCTACCATGTGTCTTGTAGCTTTAGAGAAAGATGCTCTAGATATATATCTTCTGATATAAGAATGCACTTTTAATCTCTGGTTGAATGTTAAAATAAGATTGAGAGTGACATCTACTCATATTCATCATTTTTATAAAATGCACTATGCATATTAAAATATACTACTCTCCTTTGTTATGCTAATGGCATTTGGTTGCCCTCAGTGCAAGGGACAAAGTGCTCTGTAACCACAAGTTTGCTTGGCTACATGACCCTCTTCTTTACATAGGAAATATTTAGACCACATGACTCAGTTAGATTCCCACAGTCTGTTTCCCAAGAGGCATGACAGAGGAGGGTAGAGCAAGGAAGGAATACCACCCAGACAGCACACACACACACCCAGTTTTAGGGCCTTGGTAATAGGTAGGTGAGGTGTGCTTTGAAAGGTACACAAAACCTCCCAGTTCGACATTTGCCTGTGCCCAGTGCCACGAAGGCCATTCTTGTGGCTCCTAAGTCCTCTTATGAAGCAGGCAGCATCCCCCCCCAAAAAAAATTGCTCTAGGTTCTAAATCCTTAATTGACACTGGGGCAGACACAGAGATGCACCACTCAGATCCCCCATCAAGAAAGAACTCACTGCCCAACTGTGGCGAGTGTGGTTGACTCTCCAGCAGCCAGCTACTTCACAATCTGACTCAGCATTTGAGACCAGGACACACTCTTCTCAGATGGTGGTAGCCACAGTCATGCTTTACTTATGACACTCCCAGCCAACGACCAAGCGAGGCAACATGACAAAAGACCTCATCAGTCCCACCAAATGCAGGACTCCTCTAAGGGGCAATCTTTATTCTGGGCCCCCCACCAGACAGGCAGAGATTTGTCATGTCTGCTAAATCCTCTTTCCCTCTCTTTGTTTCACAAACATTTTTCCCAATAAACCTTTTGTGCTCCACACCCTATCTCAGCTTCTGCTTCCTGGGGACCCAACCTCAACAGACACTGATGTCAGATATGATTTATGACAACGACCTAAAGCTGAGAAAAGACCATGCAGGTGGTCTCATAAAACTTTTGATGGAGACAGGGGGAAAAGGACAGGGCTTTGTGTTACTGTCATGGCCAGGAACAGAAGGAGAATGCAAACTAGAATTTACTGAGTGCCCACTTTGTGCCAGGAACTTTACAAATGTTATTATCCAGTCTTTGTGACCACTTTTCAAAATAGATGTTGCTATCCATATTTTATGCCATCCCAATCAAAATTCCAATGATATTTTTCAAAGTGCTGTAACAAACAATCCTAAAATTTGTATGGAATCAGAAAAGACCCTGAATCACCAAGAAATGTTGAAAAAGAAAAACAAAGCTGGGGGCATCATGTTGCCCGATTTCAAGCTATATTACAAAGCAGTGATCACCAAGACAGCATGGTACTGGCACAAAAACAGACACACAGACCAATGGAATAAAATACTCATTTTAAATGAGTGCTTAAATCTCATAGAATAAAAGATGTTTTGCCTTGCCAGAATAATGGATATAGTTTTATGATTCGGTGTTTAGCAAATGTAAATTACCTCCTCAAGACTCACCGCAATGTTTCAGAGAGGAATCCAAACAATTTTTATTAGGGAATGTCAATATGCAACCAGAATATAAAATTAAGGAACTTACAATAAAGCAGTCTTTGATGCAATCATTTATTTCAGCAGTAGATAGATTCTGTTAGCAGAGTCATTTTGGCACTCGCTTCCAGGTAGAGCATGATTAATCATGAATCCTGCAAGATGCTAATTTATCATTAACTGAGTAAACAAATATTTTTACATCTTTAATTCCAATACCTAAATGAACCAGATAAAAATTATATTATTTACTTGGTGGTGAGAGACTTACTCTTCTGTAGAACTAAAGGCCTATATTGACCAGAAAAGAATCCAGGTATCACATCAGGATCATAGCACAGGACACTGAGGGCAGGAAGGGGAGATCAGAGCCCAGACTGAGGTTGTAGTAGGAAATGTGCCAGAGTTCCTAGGGTCCATGGAGGCCAACTCTGAACTCGGAGTCAGACTTGGGTGAACTAGGAGTCATCCTGGAATGTGGGCTTTGATGTGATGCAATTTCATGTGATGCGGTGTAGGCAGAAGGGCCTGGCTCAGTGGTGGGGCCGGAAGGGATGGCCTGGAAGTTACAAGCTGAGTCAGACTCTGACAGCATCAGCAGTTTTGCCACCATCCACTGTGGATGGGGTCTTGATAGAGGATCATCTCGGACAGTGGTTCTCAAACTTGAGCAGGTGTCAGGATGAACCAGTGTGCTAGTTAAAAATCGTGCATCACTACATCAAAAACGAATGATGTAATGTATGATGACTAAGATAACATAATAAAATAAAATTTTAAATTAATTAATTAATTAATTAATTAAATGAAGCATCCCTGGCGCAACCCCAGAAATTCTGATTCAATAATGCAGGGATGGAACATACAAATCTGCATTTTTAAAACTTGCCAGGTGATTCGAATATAGGTTTCTGATGAGAAACCATAGCTTAGGTGGCAATTGTGAAATAAATAAGATCAGTAAATTATCTTCTACCTGGCAGAATGAACCATGATATTTGAATGTAGTAAAATATAGCTCAATAGCACAAACAGGAAGACAGAATTTTATCACCCTCTTCCACTCCAGCTGCACTATAGGTAAGTGTAAATGCTCGATTGCATTGCCTCCAATTTTCGGAGGCCATTAAGAAATTGCTAAAAACACTTTACTTTTTTTTTTTTTAAAGATTTTATTTATTTCTTTGAGAAAGAGAGATCACAAGCAGGGAGGAGGGGTAGAGGGAGAAGCAGACTCCCCACTGAGCAGGGAGCCTGATGCGGTACTCGATCCCAGGACACCAGGATCATGACCGGAGCTGAAGGCAGACACTTAACCAACTGAGCCACCCAGGCACCCCAACACTTTACATTTTTTAAATTCAAGAACCTTCAACTCACTTTAACATACCAATTGAGTGCATAACAAGTATTATAGTAAAAGAAGGGGCACTGGATACGAAAGGAAAAAACTGGATTAGAATCTCAGTTCTGTTTCCAGCTAAATTGATCATATTGATATGTTACTAACAGCTCAGCATCTCAATTTCCTTTACTAAAAACTTGGAATAATAATAATGCCTGTTGAGAATGGTTGTTTTGAGAATTAAATGAGGAGCATATTTAAGCTCTGAGTCTGGAATCTGGTACATAGAAGAAACTGTAATTTTTTTTAGATGAATGGGTGAATGAACAAACAAACATTTGGGTAGATGAGAAGTTCTTTTGAAATTATATGAATGCTGGAAATGTTGACAGATATGATCTGTTTGCTTTCAAGTTATTGACAAACGTAAGGGATTCTTTATTTTTAATTACCAGTTCATTTCTTTTTTCCAGTGTGTTTTTACCCACCAGGAACACAAGTGTCATCATCCTTTATTTTTATCCTGTTTTGCTTTGATTTCCTACATAGCCTTGGTATAAATCATTCAAAATACCACTTACACCATAGACCAGCAGAGCCTGGCAGTGTTTGGATTCAGTACTGCTGAACCAGACGGGAAAACTAATTCACTCATTTGGCTTTCATTTTGTATACCCTTCCCATCTTCTTCAGTACTTTTATTAATTTCTAGAGCATGGTCTGTGAGTAGTTCCACAGAAGTTCACAATTACGTGGGGCTGTCTTCCATGTTAACTCTTTAAATGGCTTCATTTATGGGCACAGCTGTCTCATCTTGATTTCACTGGGAGTGAGGCAGAACTGGCATTTCCCTTCTCACAGCTCATTTATTTTCAGACATGTATTGCAGCATACATTAAGTTCAATTTCTGTGGAGTTGTTATTGAGGTGTAGAACCACGCACAGTTGGATGGCATCATGCCCTCCAAAGGGGACAAAGAATAAGGCAGAGAAAAGGACAGACATAAGAAGAGGTAAATTTTCCAATCTGTGACATCCATTTCATGCTGTGGACATCCCCAAGCTTTTCCCAGGAAGAGAAGAAGGTCTGGGACTTGGAGGTAGACGGCACTTTTTTATTTATAAATAACTTCATACACATCACTTGATATTGTATACTATAACATAGCTATTGTTAGTGTAGAATCCTTATTTTAAAGATGAGGAAGTAGAAGCACAACAGGGTTATGTCAGTTACCCAAAGTCACACAGTTGGCCAACTCAAAGCAGGGACTGGATATCACTTTTTTTGTCTTAGTCCATCTGAGCTGCTATAACACAACACCATGACTTGGGTGGCTTATTAACAACAGAAACTTGTTTCTCTCATTTCTGAAGGCTGAGCACCAAGATCAAGGCAACTACATGGTTAGTTTCTGGTGAGGGTTCTCTTCCTGATTGTGAAGGTTGGTGCCTTCTCACTGCATCCTCACATGGGGAAAGAGACAAACCAGCTCTCCAGGACTCTTTTATGAGAGTGTTAAGCTCATCCCTGAGGACTCCATTCTCATGACCTAAGCATCTCCCAGAGGCCCACCTCCTAATTCCATCATACTGGGCATCAGGATTTCAACATAAGCATTTAGGAGGTGACAGAAACATTCAGACCATAGCATTTTCTAATTCCAAATCCCTGATTCCTTCCAAAATGGCAATATTTCTCCACATTCAGATGTGACACTAGTGTTAGAAGAGTCCTTAAAAGGAGAGAAAGAGAGACACATCCAAGACAAATTCAGCTTTCCAGAGTCAACTTCCCTCATCATATTCAGCTCAGAGGCACTCCATGGGTGTGAACTTATTAACTTATTGCCAATCACTAACCACAGGAGATTCCCTTTTTCAGATGATCACCATTGCCTCCTGGCTTTAGTTTACCACAGACGTCGGATAGCTGCCAAGGCAAACAGTGCTGTAGGGTCATGGGCTGATCTGGACAGGCTTTAGTCCTGTTTGGTTGAATTGCCTTGGACCTATGTTCTGAACTTGATTGGGCTGAACAGTCATTTTCACAGAGGAGTTGTTGCACACAATTGAGATTTTACTTAGTACATAATGGCATTTGTTCTAAATAATTTTAAATAATCTCTAGTTCAAAGGATTCTACAGATAGAGCCCTCCTTCCTAAAACAAACAAACCACAAAACTAAAACATTCATTTTTATCTTATAGTTCATGTAAACTTAGTCACTTTTGTGACTAACTCAGGAACAGGTTCAGGTGAAGAATTATGTGCTCTGCATTCTCAGGTAAATCTTAGAGGATCTTGTTTACCTTGTGTTATTATGGTCTAGCAAAGTCCTTATATAAATGAACTACAGACTTCTCTGCCCTCAGCTGAGAATCCCTTATTGAACATTTGATTAACTGCCTTACATACATCTTCCAGGCTCAGGAAGTTGCTTAACACACCAGGTACTAAGAGTCTGAGCAGGAGATCAAGCACTGGGGGACTGAGGTGAAATCCTCCAAACACAAAGGGGAACGCAGCTAATACTAACATTTGGAGCAAAGGAAACACCTCCTCCTCCTCTCCCTACACCACCACCTGTGCCCTGGGGTGGAGGGTGTGATTCTGGTCCTCCCATTTCCAATCTCCCTCCCCACCCACTTCTGCTCCTCCACCCACACTTAACTCTTCGTAAGAGAGGAGCACCTAATTGTTAGAAATGGAGATGCTCATAGGCACATTGCACTAGGTACCTTAAATATTAAACTGTCCTTAAAGAGTATTGGTGAAAGCTCTCTAATTTTTTCTCCCACTTCCCAGATTCACATAGTAAGCAGACCCAGGCATGGCCTGACTCTCCAGAATCTTTCATCTTTCTCTCTCTCTCTCTTTTCCTTTTCATCTCCACCCCCCTCTCTCTCTGAGAATGTAATTAAACAGTATTAGATTTAGGAGAAAAGAAGGAATCTTGCTTTGGTTTAACTGATAAGCCTATATTCAGAGAGATTTAATAAATCAGCATTTCACTCTTGATGAAATGGTACTCTACTTCTCCTTTGGCTCTTAATCCTTGAGTTTGTCATTCTCCTTATCAGGCATCCAGCAGGGAGAAGTTCTAGAAGGCAGAACTGTACCCTCTCATTCTTGGGATGCCAATTAATAACTTCATAATATATACCATACTTCTTCAGCATAATTATTATACTTAATTCTACTCAATCAATCACTGGGCTAATGATGAAATTCCCAAATGAAGGAAACTAACTGTGTGATGGGAGTTTGTTGGGGAATACTGAAAGTTAACTCACCTATGTCCTGAGGAGAGCCTCTTAATTTTCATATTTCACTTAATTGATTAAACCCACCATGATGGGTATTATCTCTGCCATCCTATCCCCAGTGGGTTTTTCCCCCATTTATTAGCTCATAGGATGTTTCAACTATGTCTTAGCTTGGGTTCTCCTGGAAGGAGATCCTGAGACAAAGTCTTAGGTGCAGTACTTTTTCTGGGAAGTGATTCTCCTGGGGTGCAGGGATGAAGGATGAAGGAAATAAAACAAGAAATGAGGGAAATTCAATAAAAGAATGCTTTATCAAGTTGGTGCTAAATGCTCAATCTCCCAGGACCTTCTAAGGACTCTAAGCAGGTTCCCTATGAAGTCCAATGTCAAGGCACCAGAGAAGCCCTTAGCAGGAAGTTAGAGGGACATAGTGAAGGCACAAGGTCTAGTCAAGTCCTGCACAGAACTGGAGGTCACAGAAGTAGATGGACTAGAAGATGATATTATGTCCAATACAGTCCTCCTCTACCATTACACAGTCCCTGGTATGTCTTCTTTAAAGTCCAAAATGTTACAGAGTCCCCTTCAAGCTAAGCCCAGCCAGTGTCTGTGAAGACCTAATACAATAGACTAATGAAGCAATCCTGGCTGTTGCAGTTGGCCTGAGGCTAGGACTGATAGCCACCATCCATCCACATCGTAAATTTTCAAGTTCCCTCAATCTTGGGCAGGATTTTGGCAGTTCTTGTTTGCTTTTCTGGTTGGATAATCTAGACCTTTATGCTTTAGAAATCAGAGTCTTTGTTTTTCTTGACCTAGTTGAGTCAAGGTTACTCAATTGCCTATTCACAGCTGTCACTGAACATGGAAGCATCAAAGACAACTCAGTGAATTACCAAATCCCAGAGCTACTCCTCTCTGATCCCATTATGTAGCAGTAGTACTACCTCCTTGTGATAATCAGACTCAAGTTCCCCACCAGTGTAATAATTCCTGTCTTTACCTGCTGGCCCCCCAACATGAGGATCCAAGAGAGACTAGGAGTAGTATAGCTTCATCCAGTGGAAGTCTTACTGGGTCCTATTCTGGAACAGCCTAAGATTTCGGGACAAATCTGCCCCCTAAACTGAGTCACTGGGAGTGATGGTTAAAAGAGACAATCCTACTTCTACCCCTTGGTTCCCAAACTCCTGTTTTATAATCATAACAAAACAACATCGTATATTGACTATTTTCCTCTGAAAGTAAAACCTGAGCCAAAAGCTCATATACCATATCCAAATCTTTTTCATCATCCACAACTGATACTCCATACCCATTACTTCTCCCCCAGAGTCCCTGGACACTCTTCTACTTTCTATCTCTATGAATTTGACTATTCTATATCTTCAAATAAGTAGAATCCTCTAATATTTGTTCTGTTCTTTCTGGCTTCTATTCCACATAGTATTGGAAGTTCTAGCCAGAGCAATTAGGCAAGAAAAAGAAATAAAAGGCATCCAAATTGGTGAGGAAGAAGTAAATTTGTCTCTATTCACAGATGATATGATTTTATATGCAAAAAAACATAAAACTTCCACACAAAAAAACTATGGAGTGGTGAATATTGTACAACAATGTGAATATACTTAATGTTACTGAATCATATATTTAAAATGGTTAAGATGGCAAATTTTACATGTTGTCTATTTTACCACAATAAAGACAGAGAGAGAAAGAGCACAGAGACAGAGAAACCATCCTTGATTTTCTTTGATATTGGGAGTTGAGAAAAATGCCAGACCAATAACCATATGCCAATGTCAGAAGTTTTAAGAGGCAGCCGTGTTTCTGGATACCCCTCGATAAACTAATGACTATGTGGACACAGAAAAGGGAAAAAGCATTTTAACTCAGATAGTCAGGAAAAATAGGATGTAGATATCTCATGATAGAGACCTTGAGAACAGGAAGAATTTCCACGGTAGAGGCTGAGATTATTCCAGGCTTCCCAACTCCAGAAGCAAGACACTGGCTCTTCTGCCTTGGGAATATGAAAATCTTCTTTATTCAATTACACTTCAAACATGCTCTGAACAGGGGCACCTAGGTGGCTCAGTCGTTAAGCGTCTGCCTTCGGCTCAGGTCATGGTCCCAAGGTCCTGGGGTGGAGCCCCCGCGTCAGGGTCCCCACCAGACGGGAAGCCTGCTTCTCCCTCTCCCACTCCCCCTCCTTGTGCTCCTGCCCTCACGCACTCTCTTTCTCTCTCTCTATCTCTGTCAAATAAATAAATAAAATCTTTAAAAAAAAAAATGCTCTGAACAATCCACTAAGGTAATTTCCATTTTTATGATTGTTAACTAGCTGAGAAGCAGAAGCCAGCAGATACTACCACAGGCAGTATCTGATACTTTGGAATAAAGAGCTGCTCATTGAAATCTAGCGTCTCCCCTACCCCCATTCAAGGTGCCCTGAAAGGAATCCCCTCTGCTCCTCAAGTTCACCAAATGGCCTTAAGAAACATAAAGTCCAAGTCCATCAGGCTACTTACTGTAACAAAATTAACTATAAATTTAAAATCCTCTTAAGGTTTTCAATCCTTAGAATTAAAGATGGTTTGGGCGCCTGGGTGGCTCAGCTGGTTAAGAATTAAAGATGGTTATTACAAAATTTACTTACAATTAAATCATATATATCAAAATATTACTAGGGACACCTGCGGGGCTCAGTCGCTTAAGCGTCTGCCTTCGGCTCAGGTCATGATCTCAGCGTCCTGGGATCAGTCCCAAGTCTGGCTCTGCACTCAGCGGGGAGACTGTTTCCTCCCTCTCCCTCTGCCCCGCCCCCCACTCACTCTCTCTCTCTCTGTCTCTCTTTCTCAAATAGATAAAATCTTTTAAAAAATACATCTTACTAGATGTATTTCACATAGATAGCCCTTTCATCAGCAACACAAACTCCCTATATTTCTCCTAGTGCCCCTTTATATTTCCAGACCTTTCTTTAATCTGTGTTTCAACACCTTCCTTCCCTGCAGCCACATGAAAGATGAATCTGAAGCCTTTTCAGTGTTTACATTTTGGGTCGTCCAAGCAGCCTCATGGCATCTTTGCCAACAGCTTTGTCTAGAACATGGGACTTTACGTCTCCTTCTTATAAGCAACCCCTTTCTTTCAGAGTATGGAAAGGAAGAATCTGTATAAGCTCATCAAATTTCATAGGTGGACCCAAGTTGGAAAGCACAGGCTCAGTGTCAGTTTCTTCACTGTCTGCAGACTTTGTGTGTGACTTTGTCAGCCCTTTAGCAAATTACATGCAAGGATATAGAGGACAAAGGATAAAGAGGACAATCTTTGCCTGCTGATAAAACACATGCTTCTTCATTCTCCTTTTTCTACAACATATTGAACAACACCACAGAACGTATAATTACAACACATAGAGCCAAAAAAAAAAAAAAGCAGGAAGTAGAGAGATAGTTCAGAACGGTGAACAGAGTTTTTCAACGCTGAAATCTTTTAACAGCATGATATTTTTGAACATCTGAACTAGATGATGATTCTGCTGGCTACATGTGTATTTCAGCCTTCTGCCGTTTGGAAAAATTTGGAAAGAGGAAGGAATTTTTAAATTTACTTTATTTTCCTAATTTTTGAAGCATAAAGCACTTGCCTGGGACATCACTGACTCTTCACGGCAACCATATGGTCTAGGCATTATTATGTCATTTTAAAATAGCAGAAGCAGAGACGTGCTAAGAAATTTGCTCAAGGTCAGTCTCCAAAAAGCCTAGATTCAGACAGGATCCAGTTAGCCTTTGACTCTTCAGAATTCAGGACATTTCTCTTTGGAATTCAGTATAAAAAAATTACCATTAGAGTTTCTAGCTTTACAAAAACAAAAATTTAGGTTTTTCTTAAGAATAAATTTAGCATATATAATACATATAATATGTCTATAAAATCTGTGCCTCAAAACTTATCTATTAAGCAGTAAAAAAGTTTATGATTATTTCACTTCCCAATATTAACACATTTTGCTTCAACATAAAACAGAAAGCTATATTTAATGGCATTAATTCCAAAGAGTTCACTAATTTAATATTCTAGGTAATTTTCTTCTCTATACATTTTTTAATATTGAGAACTATGTAGAATATTAGCATCCATTCTTTTAAGGAACTTATTTTCTATATATTTCAAGCCAACCCACTAGAAAAGAAAAAAGGGGAAGGGAGTGAAATCGGAGGAATAAGAAAAGTGAATTAAGGTAGCCGCCAAGAGGCTTAGAGAATGGAGTTCTTCTGCCACCTCGTGGTTCTTCTGTGTTATAGCCAGAGCCTCTTTATTCAATTTTTTTTTTTTTTTTAGAACTGTTTTGATATATTCTTAGTTCCAACAGTTTACTCAGTGGTTTCCAAATCTGGATGTCCAACACAGTCACTCAGAAAACATTCAGGGGACCCATCCCTTGATATTTGGTAAGTATTTGGGGAAAAGGCCTGGGATAGTTTCCCAGTTATCACCGTTGATAATAACGCCCTTGATTCCACATCAGACGCGTCAAAACCGGCAAGCTTTTTATAAACAATCAGTATTCCCTTCATTCTGGGGTCACCGCTAAACTCCATTTGGTGCCTCTCTTTACCTGAGTGTCACCACGTGACTGAGCTCTGGCCCCCGCCTTTCTTTATTGACCGTGCTTGATCTGTTCCCATTTTCTTCTCCCTGGATATTTTGGCTAATTTTGATTTTGTTGACAACCTCTTTCTTGAAATTTTTTCCTCTGCTGGGTTTAGTTCTATTTCCTCTCCTTGTTCTCCTCCTACCGGACAAACAAACGAACATCATCAGAGTCAAAGTCAAAAGTCTCACCCACCCAGAAGGACCTGGCCTCCCTGCTTGTCCAACACATCAGGCAGTCCTCCCCTCATGGCCTCGGACAACCTCGCATTTCTGGCTCCACACTTTCCTCAAATGCCTGCATGGGACCTGTCCCCACCTCGTTCAAGTCTTTGTTCAAACATTTCTTCTCACTGCTACTCCTATTTATAAATGCAGCTTCTTCCCAACAAATGTCTTATTCTTGCCCTTTTGCTTTATTTTTTTCCCTAGTAAGTACAATATTCAACATACTACCCAATTTTAATACTTGTTACGTTTATTGTCTTAACCCCAGAATACAAAACCCATAAGAACAGGGATTTTCTGTTTTCTCCACTGTCTTGTGCTCAGAAACATAAATAGTGTCTTGCACCTACATTGTGGGTGCTCAAAAAAATACTTGTGCAGGAACTGAATGAAAGAAGGGTTGAATGAATGAGTGATGGTCCACACGGTTGGTAAATAAACACAGAGAACACTATTGAGCCTCACAAGTATTCAAACATACAAACTGACACCAAATACCATATTTTTTTATTGATTTTTCAATTTATATGGTCTTAAAATATAATTCCTAGAACCAGTGAGGTTGTAGTAAATTACATTCACGGTTTAGTTAAATTGATGTAGCCATTCTTTTTCAATCAATTTACATGTAGTCATAAAGTGTTTATAACCTCTGGCCCAGTAACCCCAGTTCTGAAATTTTGCTGCAAGAACCACCAAAAAAAATTTTTAATAAATATATTCTGCACAGCCATCTACTGTAGTCTTTCTTTTAATTTTTTAATTTTGTGTTATAATTTATTTAAGAGAGAGCAGGGTGGAGGGGCAAAGGGAGAGGGAGAGAGAGAATCTTTTTTTTTTTTAAGATTTTATTTATTTATTTATTTGAGAGAGAGGATGAGAGGAGAGAGAGAGCACATGAGAGGTGGAGGGTCAGAGGATGAAGCAGACTCCCCGCCGAGCAGGGAGCCCGATGCGGGACTCGATCCCGGGACTCCAGGATCATGACCTGAGCCGAAGGCAGTCGCCCAACCGACTGAGCCACCCAGGCGCCCCGGGAAAGAGAATCTTAAGCAGACTCCGTGCTGAGCACGGAGCCCAACTCCGGGCTCCATCCACCACCCAGCGATACCGCAGTATCAGTAACAACGATGAAAACTGAAAGAAACCAAATGAATTTAGTTATGTTAATTCTATCCAGTGAACTATTTCGCAGCCTTTACAATCATAAGGACTATGCTTCAACCTGGAAGAGTGTTTATGGAAAACGGGATCTGTAATTACACAGCTTTTACATGTATGTGGGAGAACGCTATAAAGGATGCACAAAAATTAGGACTTCTCGCATATATGAGTGATGAGATTAAATCTTACATTTGTCTCCATTCCCCACATATTCCAGTTTATTGCTGTAGCTTTTAGAGTTCTTTAACACTGGAAAGGAAAATAAATTGTCTTAGTTCTAAATGTTATACCCTCACCTGATGTGAATTTTTTCTAAGTTCCACAAAGTGATCATTACTCGCTTTTATTGTATTCATCAAGAACAATTTACATCTTTGTGGAAATATTTTTAGAGTCTTTAAAACTGATTTATTTGCATAAAAATGAGCAATTTACCCAAAAAATTCAGGCTGAATTTAACATTAATTCAAAAAAAAAAAAAAGAATTAAATTGTCCTTCCCCTTTTCTCAGGTGTCTGCTCTACCTGTCTGCATCGGTTCACATTCTAATTACTTGGTTCCTATAGATCTGGTTGGGCCCATTATCTCTCTACATTTTAATAAATAGGACTATCTATAATTGTCCCTCTTTTGCATACATTGTTATGAGTTCATAGCGCACTCCCCAGGAATTCATGGAGGGGAGGGTTTTCCAGACAAAGGAACTCAGGGCATGCCCTTCCCCCTCAAAAATTGGCTTCCCCCCCTTGAACTAAGCTTCAGCCTTCACCAGATCCTGAGATTGTGATCACCTTGCTTGATCTAATCTTCCCTACCAGCTCTCAAGCCAATCAGCCCTTCCCTTCGGTCATATGTGAACTTACATATTGTTGAAACTTGGTCTTCCTTCCAGGTGCCTTGCCCAGCAATGATTTAGGCCGTGGCCTCACTGCCCTTCTTGATCATGATGAGAGGAGGCTGTTCTCAATTTCAGAGTCCCCCACTTGCATGACTCTCTGCTACCCTGTCACTCCCCATTCAATACTGACAGCCAAGAATTAACTCCTTTTTTTTTTTTAAAGATTTTATTTATTTGACAGAGAGAGATACAGCGAGAGAGGGAATACAAGCAGGGGGAGTGGGAGAGGGAGAAGCAGGCTTCCCGCTGAGCAGGGAGCCCGATGCGGGGGCTCGATCCCAGGACCCTGGGATCATGACCTGAGCCGAAGGCAGACGCTTAACGACTGAGCCACCCAGGCGCCCCTAAGAATTAACTCCTTGGTGTGAAACGAAGTCAAATAACTATTCCTTGATTTGCATCCTTACAAAGCTAAAGATTCATATAACAGCAACAACAAAAAGACAAAAATCCCTCCCAGTGGGTCCTCTTACTCCAAAGGCCCTCTCTACAGAAGTATTGCACTTCTCACATCATTGACAGGCTTGCCACATGACTTACTTAAGCAAAGGAAATGTGAGAAAAAGTGATACATTCCACTTCCAGGAGAAGCTGTAAGAGTCATCACATGGTTCTTCTATTGCTTTATATTTCCTCTGCCTAAAGACATCTAAACAACATCTTAGAGGGGGACTGCTTCTTCAGGCAAAGGCCAGAAATGAAGCAGAGCAAGTGTCCTGTAATGAAGTTAAAAAAAAAAAAAAAAACCCTTATTGTTAGATACCACTAAGGGTTTTGGAGTCATTCTTTACCGTAGCATAACCCAGCCAACGCTGCCTGATACAACTTGAGTCTTCCTGACATTTTCAGAAGCAGTGAGATATAGTGAGCTAGATGTGTGACCTGGCAAATGACCCAATCTCCATGTGCCTCCTTTATAACATTGACATAATGCCTATTGTGTGAGGTTACTGTGATAAATAAATAAGTGAAAAATTATAAACACCAGCTGGTAAATACTATATGCTAAATAAATGTTAGCTACTGATATTTATTATTCTTATTACTACTATTACAATTATTAATCTGCAACATATATGGCTTCTCTGCTAATTCTGTACAGTCTCCATCACAGAGCCTGACTCATATGCTCCATTTGACCTATTTTCCAAATGCCTTTAATTGGTCAGCCACTTACTTCCCTTTTGTTTCATTTCCTCATATGACCACTTGCATTCCTTTTCTTCTGCCATTACTTTTTCCTCTTTTCCTTTAAACTAGCAAAGATTTTATAATATAAATTTAAATAGGAACATTCAGCTCATTTTACTTGATACCCTGAATTTTATACTTTTATAGACTTCAATCTGTTCTTTGCCCTAATGGAGTTCCCAATAAATCATTTCATGTACCGAAATGTCTGCTTAATGGACATCGTAGGATGCGGTACATTCCATTTGTAAACACAAGTATCTGAAATGGTCATAAGTTATGCAGCCGGAGTCTCCAGAAAAACTCTTTTTAGAAACCATTCTTTTCTGCTGTCATGTTCTCAAGGATGTGGAATAATGTTCTTTTCTCTTTTTCTTACGTGAGACAATTATACAAAAAGACAACCATTGTTTCTTATGAATCCTATATTTTCTGTCTCCTTAGTTTCTTTACATCTTTCTATTTTTCTCACACAAAGCATCTTTAATCATTTGTGACACTGATTTTCATTGCAACCCATTTTCCTGGATTCTATAAACAGAAGACACATGTTTAAATTACCAAAATCTTACTCACCTCATTTTTCACTGCAAGAAAATAAAATAGAAAGTTCTTTCTCAAAGTGAAAACGATTCTTTTCTGTTCAGCTTTATAGATGCTTAAGGGCTTCGGGTTTGCTCTTATTACCTAACTTTTTAACTGGCCACCTGGACTTCAACTTTTCCCTTAATCTGATGCTTTAATTTGTTGCCAAAATCATCTTCCTAAAATTAAAACTTGATTATTTCACTTTCTGGGGGTAAAAATATCCATGCACTCTCCAACAACAATAGAATTATTGCAGTTGGAGAATTATTGCCAAATTAGCGCAATCTTATTCGCTAGACCCCCCTCGCTAAAGCTCCCTCTTCCTCTCATTCCTGTGACAGCACCTTCTTCTTCATTCTTTCTGTTCATTCTCCAGCTCCTTCCCAGCCTCCTTCCCTTTTTAGACCTATGAATGTGAACATTCTCCACAGTTATGTCCTCAAGCCTTCACACTTCCCTTTCTATATCCTCCCTCCAGAGACCTCGATCCTTCCCAAGTTGTCACCAGTAAATACCCATAAACATTGCCCTAGAGCAGTGTTGTCCAATAGAAATATAATGCAAGCCACAAATACAAGCCACATATGTAATGTGAAATTTTCTAGTAGCCACATTTAAAAAGAAGTTAATATATATTTCATAATACATATTACTGAGATAAGATGAAAATTAAGAGCAAGGGAAACCATAAGAGATGCTGAACTCTAGGAAACAAACAGGGTTGCTGGAAAGGAGGTGGATGGAGGGAAGGGATAATTGGGTGATGGGCATTAAGGAGGGCACTTGATATAATGAACACTGGGTGTTATATGCCGCTGATGAATCACTAAATTCTACCTCTGAAACTAATAAATTATATATTAATTATATATTAATTCTATAATATAATTATGTATTAATTAATTATATATTATTAAAATACATTATTGAACCCAATGTATCCAAAATATTATGATTTCAACATGTAATCAATATTTTAAAAGTGAAATATTCATCTTCTTTTGTTTTGTTTTTTGGCCTATCTTCAAAATGAATGTTTACTTTCCACTCACAGAACATCTCAATGAGGCTTAGCAAACATTTCTTTCAAATCCTTACTGGTCACATGTGGCCAATGGCTACCATATTAGACAGTGCAGATCAATGAACTAAACACTCTACCAAGATGTGCCTTTAATAATCTGTTCAACATCCCCTTAATCCCCTTATGAATGCCCTGTCAGCACTTAAGGTTGATAGGGTCTAAAACAAAATAAATTTCCCCCCTATACTCCCTTTGTCTCCTATAAGCAAGTACCAGCGCATACTCCTGACTTCCTTGTAGCTATCTATGGCCCCAACAATATAGTAATATTTAAGTTCCAAAACTACCCTAATATTAAGGAAGCAGAAGGAATCTTTCAGGTCATCCAGTACTACCTTCAGGAATTTCCTCTACAAAAGGGGTTCTTATCCTTTGGCTAAGATCTCTGAACCTTTGGCTAACATCTCTAAACCTCCTGGTTTTATAGACAAAAGGTACGCACATGGTTTGTTCGCCCCCCCCACCCAGGGACACTATCCTTGGCTTTAGAACTCAAAAGGGTTTGAACACCATGACCTAGGCTCAGCAGTGCCTCTTCTCTCTTCTATAATGGCCACACCCAATTTACTACCAAATTCTGTCCATTCAACCTTCCAGATTCTCTAATGCACACCTATTTCTACCTTCCCACTGTCACTGACATATCATACCCTTATCTTCTGGATTCCTTTAGTTATGAGAGGAAGAAACTCTACCAGGGAGCAATGGGGCCAATCCGTCACTGATAGAAAGGCAGCTGTGACTTGATCATGCATGAACACCCATGACATGATCAGGTAGGTCGAAATGATTAAAAAACGGAATCAAAACCAAGTCAGTCGGAAGAAGAGTTGTGACTAGCGCTGTCACCAGACTATACCAGATGGCATCAGACCCCAGTGGTTTGATGGTGGGTCTCAGGGCTCTGAGAAGAGGCTGGCTGTGGCCCTTTTGTGGGGACCCTCAACATTTCCCTGCCCAGGTACCTACAGTAGACATGCTGCCAGTCCTGGTCTCCCTTGGCTACACTTTGTCCCATGCCAACAGATTTGTTCTCATTTGCACAAGATGGTTCTTGGTATCCTCTACTTGGATTGAGGATGCAGTTTAAGGACATGCCCTCCAGGTCTGAGTAGAGGTTGTTTGCCTCCAGAGTCTAATGATTTCTCTCAGGCCCAGCCTTTTCTAGGGCTGGTAACAGTTTTCTGAAAGTTGGACTTTGGGCTAACACCTTGACAACTGACTAACCCTTCCCTACGTTTCTGTCTCCGTTGCATCCTGCAGACCTCTGTCTCATTAAACGTCCTTTTTCATAGATACACTGTCACTCCCCTTCTTACTTTTTCTTATGGGTGCCCCTCAGTCAAGAAATAAAATCAAAACTCTCTAACTTTGAATTAAAGACTTCTCTGGGATCTTCCCTCAAAACTACCTTTGTATCCTATCTTCCATATTTCTCTACCCATAACTAATGCTCTAGAAGGGGGTTATCAGGGGCTCCTGGCTGGCTCAGTTGATAGAACATGCAAAAAAAAAAAAAAAAAGGAAGGCAAAAGGGGGATATCAGAGCTTTTGATCCCTTTGCTAGTCGTTTGCCTTAGATTTTCAAAAGGATAATTTCAATCAATAGATAAGAGTCCCCACACTAGATAAGAGTCCCACACTCTGAAACAGTCCCCTACTCAGGCGTGTCAGTGCATATTAACAAAGGTCATAGAATGGCCATGAATAATGTAAAGTTGTCAGACCTCTCAGACCATAGGAGTCCTAACTTACATTCATAAGCTCATTCATGACCATCTTCATCAGAGCCCCAACCCACTCCATGCAAACCTGAACAGGCAGGTGATAAAGTCATCACTCCTTATGTCAGACATTGAAACTGAAAAATGGCCCCACATTGCTACAGAAGAGACCAAATTGTTCTCTAGACACTATTTTGGCCCTGATGCAAATTCCTATATTGGCATCCTGCCATCTTCTCATTTCTACAAAGGTTTCAGCTGCCTGAAAAATATTGATGTTTCACAAAGCAAATGGATGATGGGACCCTCTACTATGCCTTCCTCAAGCAAAGAACTGTTAATTCTGAGCTCAAACACTTCAGTTGCTCGCTGTAAAACTCCCTCTGTTTTACACCAGTGCTGTAACTGAAATCATTCGATGTATTTCTCCCTCACGCTGCTCATTAGTCAGAGTCCAGATTGCTTCATTTCATTAATGTCTTTATCTCTACCTACTGGTGTAAGCAGAATCAAATCTGAGACGACATCCAGAGTATTTAGTTGCTCATGTTATTCATCAAAATGTCTACCTGGAAAAAAGAAGCTCAGTGTTGGGAGAAACAATGCTCAGTCATCACATCTTCTCAGAGAAAATACCAAAACTGCCAGAATTTAGACCTGACAATACACCAGTTCCTCACACTTCCAGTTCAAAAAGGATTCAGGGAGCGCATAATCATGAATGCTGATTTTTACACAAAACTGTCTTGTGAATTAGTTTTAAAATAGTATTCAAGAATTACACAAGGGCATAATTATTTGAAAATAAATTTACTTAAAACAATGAACATACTCATTTAAATCTGGGAAATGGTGGATCAAATGTTAACTCAATATGTAATATCTCAAGGGAAGGAGGGAAAGGGAAATAAAAAAATTCACATCTCCAGAGGGGAGGGTGGGGGGTGGGTGAAATCAGGGATGGGAATTAAAAAGTACACATGTCCCATCAGGGATGGGAATTAAAAAGTACAAAAGTCGTTAAGCGTCCTCTGTAAGATACTCAATACTCTTTATTATGTTAAAAATAATCATCATCTGTGTTTTGAAATATTCCATGTGAACTACAAATAAATAAAAGATAAGAATAAATGTCTATAAAGATAGATAAAACAAAGCTAGTAAAAAGTACATAAAAGGACTAAGAGGATACAAGTTACCGTTTCTTCCTGTAAATCTTGGTATATTTTCAGGGAATCTGTATTTGCAGGACTTTGGAGGAAAAAATCAAAACGAGACAAAAGTTTTCTAATTTCTTTCGAGTGTCATAGATAGGGATGTTGGGAATGAAGAAAGGGGGGAAGAAGCAGTCACAAGAAGTCACTCTGGGATGCTGGCTTCTCCGTGATGGTCCATATGCTTTGTTTCCTCACCAAATAGTATATTGGAAATACTCTGACGACATTGTTTTTAAAAAGTTTTGATAGATTCCCTAAAATGTTCTCTCTTATTCAGCTTTCAAAGTAATGTTTACAAAAAGTTTTTGGTTATAAAGGAAACTTTTCATGCTAACTGACAGTGAACCATGATTGGTAGAGAAATATAATAAAATGTTAATATTGGTAATGGGTATTTTTTTCTTCTATATACATTTTTTCGTCTACCAAATTATCTAAACTGGACCTGTATATAACTCTTGAAGGAGTTAAAAATATATGATAAAACCCCACACTGAATGCTGTATATGGAGCAAAGGGTATGAGCTGAGGGAGTTTGGATTAAAAAAAAAAAAAAAACACTAACAATTAGTGATGGCTTACTTTGGTTGAGTGGAGCCATAAATAATTTTGTTTTCTTTTTACTTTGCCAATGTTCCTATAATGAGAAGTTATTACCTTTATCATGGCAAGGTGGTGGGGGAAGCAAGTCTTCCATTTACTTTTTAAAATAATCTTAAAATATAAAATAAAGAACCCAGATGGAGAGGTTAACCTTGGGTAGCTAGGACACAGCTGAGAGAAGAAATGAAGAACCAACCCCGGTTTGGACTTCCGGTGATTCAATTTGCACTAGGAGGAAGCACAAGTCTCCAAGAGGGAGAAAGAGCAATATTTTGTGTGAGGGAATGGGCTCCAGTACATTGACTAGTTAGATAGCCTTTCAGGGATTCTCAGACTTTTGAAAATGGAAATGCTTTTCTCTACCAGAGTACTTTTGAAATAGACAAACATCAACCTGTCTCTCCTCCATGAGGGGGGCTTTCCAAGCATATCGTAGGAAAATTATAGCAAGTGGTGTCTGATGGAGAGTCCTGTTACCACTCCCCTCACCCATGAGTCATTCAGGCATTCATCACACCCACAGACCCTCTACTCACACTGGTTTGTGAATGTGTGACTGAAGGCTTCCTGGAGCCTCTCCTCATCCACTGAGCTGAAGCCTCTCAGAAACCACACTCACCTCCAAGCACAGCATGTGCCACAGACTTTGGCCTCAAGGACTCAGAGACTGTTCTTGGTCATCACAGAATTAGTCAACAGGAACTTGACCTTGTTGGGGGAGTTTTCCAGGCTTCACCTCATCTCTCAATTCCGGAAAGCTAATATGAGAGACACACAAAACCTACACAAGTACTGCTGCAAAACCAAAGAGAAAATCAAAAATGTTATAGAAAGCCCGAGGCCATTTCAAATGCCAAAAATACTCAGCCTTTTCAGTCAATGCAATTATTCTATTATATTCCTTCATTCAAGTCAAGTGGTTCACTTAAAGAAATAATATGGACATGAATATATTCTACATGATAATACACAAGAGATAGAGATTAAACAGATTCTTTTTAGAACTTTAGAAATCTGAAATTAGTTACCTCTGTAATATATGCCAGTTTCAGAAAATTATGATGTCTAAAAATCTCCCCTGAAAGAACTTCCAATCTCTGTTATTACTTACATTTGAAATTTCAGATTGTTTATGCAATGTAATCTTTTAATAGTCTTACTTAGAGCAAGTGTTCCATTAAAAAAAATTATCCCTTCAGTTTCTGAATTTAAGTTTAATCATCTTATAATTATATTAAAATGTTCTAAAAGCATTTTAATCTACTATCTGATTTCATGGAATCCATTTTTTATTCTACACAAATTGAGTCTTAACTAATTTCAGGAAGAAAGATCTCTCTGTAATTTAGCCCTCAAAATAAAATTCAACTAGCCATAAGCCATTAGATGCCTGTCTTATGGGCAGTTGGAATTTATTTATGAAAGAAGTCTAGTGGTCAAGCCCTAGAGACCTAAAACAAGGGTATAAGATTTCTAATAATTGAAATGAAAAATTCATTAATTAAGGTATTAACTGGACTAAGGGTGGGAGACAAGAAAGTTGGAGAAATGGGGCGCCTGGGTGGCTCAGTTGGTTAAGCGACTGCCTTCGGCTCAGGTCATGATCCTGGAGTCCCGGGATCGGGTCCCGCATCGGGCTCCCTGCTCAGCAGGGAGTCTGCTTCTCCCTCTGACCCTCCCCCTCTCATGTGCTCTCTGTCTCTCTCATTCTCTCTGTCTCAAATAAATAAATAAAATCTTTAAAAAAAAAAAAGAAAGTTGGAGAAAACAAGTAGGTTGGGTCAAGAATTTGCTTTTAAAGGTAACCTCTGACTGAATCTAATTATATGTGATGTGACCTAAAAAGAGCGAGAATGATTTGTAATTAGAATCAGGATGCATGAAGTTCACTTTATGTTCATACTTCTTTGAATGATATTAAATATATTTATTGCTCTTTCCTCTCTACAAAAGGGCAAGGGACCTATTTTTTATGAACCTGCTTAAAAATATATAAAAATCCAAGGCAGCTTTCTTGGTGTGGGAGTTGTTTTATGGCAGTTGAATAGAGATCATCGTTCCAGTGGAAGTTCTGCACACAGGAAAGTGTGAAATATCTACTGAAGACATATGTAATATAAAAAATTTAAGAAAGTTGAAGTAACATTTGTTCTTTCCTAGGGCTAGATATATATTTGAATATCTTAATAACAGTCAAAAAGACAAACTTTAGGAGGATTCTAAAGCAGGACATTGGTCAATAACTTTTAGGAGTACTTGGAATTTTGAAGAAAACTTAAAATAAATTCTAAAGCTGAGAGGAAATGACAGACTCTCTAAAGGAGAATTATCAAGCTCAGGAAAATAAACATTTTAAAGACAAGTTTTGATTTGTAACATAACTTTTTTAGTTCAGCATTTCATTATTTCAACAATAAAAACAGTGTGGTGATTAGTTTTATGTCTCAATCTGACTGCGCCATGGGTTGCCCAGATATTTGGTCAAAAATTATGCTGGGTATGTCCATGAGGGTGGTTTAAAATGAGATTCACATTTGATTCAGTAGCTAAATAAAGCAGATTGCTCTCCGTAATGTGGATGGGCTTCATCCAATTAGTTGAAGACTTGAACAAAAGGGCTGGCCCTCACACAAGTAAAAGAGAACCCATCCCACCTGACTGCCTTGAACCAAGATACTGTTATTTTCCTGCCTTCAGACTCCAACTAAAATAGCAGCTCTTCTTGGGTGTTGAGCCTAGCAACTTCAGATTTTTAGACTTCTCAATCTCCATAATTGCATGAGCCAATTTCTCATAAGAAAGAGACAAACATATTGGTTCTGTTTCTCTGGAAAATCCTAATACAAACTAGCAATCCCACAATCCTAATGGGCACATTGAACATTTGTCCAGGCGAATGACTCAAATCAGATGATCTAGCCCAGTGCCTTAGCTGTGCCAGCATTTAAGTTATTTCTTGAATGCATGAATATGAATATTTGAATAAATAAGAACTTGAATTCATGGATAAATAAATGATTGAATGTTAAAATGATCAAGTCATTTCAGAATAAAAATGGATGTCTCTCCAATCATTCAAGACTGAGAGTTTTTCAAAAGCAAGTGCTCAGAGGGCTAGCTTCTTTCCTACCCAATGTAAAGCAACGCCAAATGACCCAGAAAGATTTCTGGAAACTGAAGGCTGGATATGTCCACGTGGACCAAATATCCAGTTGAAAACTGACCAGTGCAGACTATCTTTTAGAGTAGCCAATGTATTCCCACAAAGGAATGGGTTTCAAAGGCAACATTATTCAAGGCCTTCACCTTGTTAGACATTTCACACTCTCTGTACTTTGCTGAAGCAAAGCGGATCACCACTGCTTTCTTGCAACCTCTCCTCTCATGCAACAGACAACCATCTCTTAAAATCTAAGAGGCTGAAACAAATGGAAAATTCAAACACACACAAATCCAAAACCCTTATCCTTTCTATCATACTAGAAGTCTAGGGGGAAATGACATTCATTGTCTGAAAAAAAAAAAGAAAAAGAAAAATCAGGTAGAAAGGCACACCCCTCTTACTCTAACTCTGTTAAGAGTATCTATTTGTTTAAAAAAAAAAAAGTATTAGAAATGAGGATTTTTTCTTCTTAAGGTAATTGAACATTTACTTAAAAAGATTCATCTTAAAGTTATTGAGCCCTAAATCTAGGTCTGTGACCTCATATTTCTTTTCTCAACTAATCTATAAAACAATGCTTTAAGGAAGTTATTATTGTCTTCATAATGAAATTAATATTCAAGTGGGTTTCGTAATTTACCCCTATTCAGATGTATTGGGTGTCAGGGCCCAAATTCATCCTGTCTTTTTGACTCAAGAAATTTCAACTCCATCATTCTGACTTTAAATATAATGTATGGTCCAACCCATAGTTAGCCGCTCTATGAAGTTCTGGCCAAAGGCAGCAATGATTTTGATTATCACAGACACTACTACAGACATTAAACTGACACCTACAGAGAGACATTCTGGGTACGGTGGTTTGGAAGGTCTATGCCTAGAATTTTCTAACGTTCCTGATAAAAGCCCTGATACCTAGGATTCTTGGTATGTTATCCTCTGTGAATGTGTCCAAACTGCAAGACTCATATCAGATACACTCAGGCAGAATTCAAGAGGCCTCCCTCACTTTTATATATCATGTATCTGAGTCAGGAAGAGAATGGAAAAATGAAATCCTAACCTTTTAAAATGTGTGTTTGCTTGAACTACTTCAGTTCAGACAGAGGTGTGCTGGCAATCATACTACTCTGTAATTTATCTTCTCCAGAAACAAAACCAGACCATCACATACCTCTGGGGTGACTTTGTATATTGCACACACATACACACACAAACTTATTGCACAACCCTTTCATTATTTCATTGTCTAAGTGCATTCACTCCAACTGGAAGACACTTTCAGAAATGTCAAACAATTACTGACTTCTGAGTCTTTGTTAGCAAAACAATGAAAGAAACCACAATTTCCTGCCCCTAGCACTTCACCACATGGTGCTGGTGCAGTGCCTAGCCATGAAATGCCAGATGGCCCAGAGACATCAATTGTTCAAGAATAACACCAGATACACTTTGAATAGAAGTATATTTTAACAACATCCCTGCTGCTGTCATGGGGGCAAGAAGTCTTACAGCTGCACTCACACTTGAGCTTTTACAGCTAGTATAGATGACAAGCTTCTTTAGAAACTTCCCTGGAGGGCCATATTACCCTTAACCATGAATCCTTCTGGTATCACTGGAGGTTTATGTCTAAAGCCTAGAACCAAATATTTATTTGGACATTTAGAAAAGTAATATTGAATACTTATGCCATGAGTCATTACCTTGCCAATCCCCAATTTCATTGTCCTGTGTCACTGAAAATGTTGATGCTAGAACATCAAATCCTATAGGTGTCTCTGAAGGATGCTAACCTACCCTGAGGTTGGTGTGGAGAGAATATCTAGTAGAGAAACTGCCTGGGAAACAAAAGCAATTACAAACCCATGTAACACTCCTTAGATTTCAAAAATTAAATGGAATTCATCCTGATATTTTGTCAGTTCCTCAAAGCAAGATCAGAAATTTATTTCCACGAATGCATTGACTAAAAGTGAAAATCTACCAACCTGTTAATTGATTTTATATTGAATAAAATTTTAGTTAAGTAAAAATAGTATATGCTATACTACTTAGCACAAAACTGCAAAAAGTAATGTTATGCCCTTGGGAAGCAACCAAGAACCTTGGGCAAAAATCAATATTGACTTTTCCAGACTTTTCCAAGAGAAGAAAGTCTGGATTGTGCTAATCTCCTTTGTAAAATGAGCTGTAAGATCCATATAACCATCTAAAAATGTAGCCACTATAATCTCAGAATTGTGATCGCCAGACGTTAACCTTTCTGCCAACTAATCTGAATTCTTTGTCCACATTTCTCCAAACAATATGGGTAAAGAATTCAGATGAATAAAAATATGCTGAAGTGCATTGCTGGAGGACACTGATCAAATTTAAATAACCAATATAGAGCCTTTCTCAATTTAATTTTTACGAGTTATATACCAAATTATAAGATAATGCAATGTGTTGTCATTATCACAGGATGTTGAAATATAAATGGCCTTTTCCCTAGAGCTCCCACTTTCCCTTTCCACTTGTTCACCTAATTCAGGCAAATAGTCTATTCTAGTTATTTCCTGAGGATGTGGGTGTGCCAGAGTAGGGTGGAAAACAGAAGCTTCCTATGAGTCCCTGGTTTATTTTTCCAAATCCTAATGCCATAAAATGGTTATTTGGGGAGCAAAAATGAATCTGGGGGAAGTTATCAAAAATTATTAAGGGAGGGATTTCCCCCGAATACGAGAAAAATAATCTACTAGGCTGGGGGACAGCAGAAGAAAGACAAAATATGGTGGTTTAAAGAGAGACAGTATTGACTCTGCTCTCCATCTTAGAACTTCAGTGAGGAGGCAAGACCCTGATGTGAAGACAGAGAATAAATGTGGATATTTGTCCCTTTTCCTAGATCATAAACCCATAGAAGTGATAGAGTCACAAATTAGACATCAAGGCAAATTAAGCCATAGATATGTCCCAGGAGAAGTCCCTTACCAGGGAATAGCATAAAAGCTATAGAATGATGTTTCAGTTTTCAAGCCTGGCAAGAAAACGTCAGAGAGACTGTTGGACCTGAAGCCCTAGGTAGACAAGAATGAGAGCTGTCTCAGTAGTTTACTGTATGGATCAGGGAGCAAGGATCAAATGCAATCAATGGATTGATCAGCAAATATCTCTGTGGACAGATGACTCAAAAACAAGATGGGTCATATAACATCTTGAAATGACATACATCTCCCTGGAACTTAGACCCAAGCCAGGGAAAAGACAGACAGTTTAAGTGTCTGATGTCCTAAGAAACTAAAGATTCAAAGAGGCCTTGTAGATGATGCCACCCCCTGGAGCTGCCCCCGCTGCCCAGCCATGGTCAACCCCACTGTGTTCTTCAACATCACTGTGGAGGGCAAGCCCTTGGGCCCCATCTCCTTCCAGGTGTTTACAAAGTTCCAAAGACAGCAGAAAACTTTTGTGCTCTGAGCACTGGGGAGAAAGGATTTCCTTATAAAGATTCCTGCTTTCGCAGTATTATTCTGAGATTTCTGTGCCAGGGTAGTGACTTCACATACCATAATGGCACTGGTAGCAAGCCCATCTATGGGGAAAAATTTGATGATGAGAATTTCATCCTGAAGCATATAGGTCCTGGCATTTGTACAGGACAAATGCTGATGGTTCCCAGTTTCTCAACTGCACTGCCAACACTGAGTGGTTGGATGGCAAGCATGTGGTCTTTGGCAAGGTGAGAGAGGGCATGAATATTGTGGAAGCCATGGAGCGCTTTGGGTCCAGGAATGGCAAGACCAGCAAGAAGATCACCAATGCTGACTGTAGACAAATCTAATAAATTTGACTTGTATTTTATCTTAACTACTGGACCATTCCTTCTGTGGCTCAGGAGAGCACCGCTTCATCCCCATCTGCTTGAAATATTCTATAATCTTTGTGCTCTCACTGCACTTCTATGGGTTCATATTTTCCTTACGCTCCTCCAAGTCTAGCTGGATTGCAGAGTTATGTATATGATTATGAGATAAAAATTCATATAATAAAATAAAGATAAACAACAAGAAAGATTCAAAGAAAAAATTTAGTTGATATGTAGAAGAATCAAGTCATGTTTCTTACATTTCTGGTTTATTTTGGACTGAGATTTGTACCTGTTATAACAGGTAATGTAATTAACACTTACATCATGAATTACTGTTTGTTAGTTAGTTTCCAAGTACCCTGATCTCCCAGATTTTCCTAATATCATGAGCACAATGAAACTGTAGGGCATCACCTATAGAACCATCTAATTTCTTGTCATCTGTCCTCACACATATTTTTCACTTCATATATTTGCTCACATTGTGCATTTCCCTTCTTTCTTTTCTTCAGTTTTTTAGTGAAGAGCTACTATGTGCAAACCATGATAGAGTAATAGTGTCTTTGTCATTTAAGTCCCACGTTCTATGATTTTATATGAGCTATCATTTATTGTACATTTATCATAGTAGGAGCTTTACAAAAACTATCTCCTCTTCACAAACACAAAAAGTGTGAGTTTGGCGTCATGATTCCTTTTTACAAACTGAAAACAGAAGCTTGGAAAAGCTGCATAACTTGCCTAAAGTCAAAGTGATTGAAAGTAAAGGAGATGAGCCTCAAAATCTCTTCTGTTTCTAAACCACCAGCCCAAGTTGATCTCTGGTTTGCTACCACTTTTTGAAAACATTGTCACTTCAACGTTTAGTACCTAATTTTCTTTTTTTCTTTTTTTTCCCTTTCTCATCACACAACTAGCTCACAACAAATGTTCTTTATTATAGGATGTCCTATTATGTCATTACTTATGTTTTACACTTACCTTCTAAACCAAATTGAAAACAACCAAAGGTCATGGATGAGGCGTCCTTTTAGAGAAGCTTTTCCCCATATTTCTTACTTTGCCATAAATAGTAGTGAACTTCAAGCAATATTTAATCTTGCCATAGTCTCTCCCCTTAAAAAAAAAGAAAAAAATAAACACCCTGACATTTTCTTATTCCTCTTTTCCTCTAGATACGTATCCTATCTCTTTTCTTCTTTCTACAGCCAAGATTCTTTAGAGTGTCTGCATTCTCTGTATTTACTAGCTCACCTCCTATTCACTCCCCAACACACTGCCATCTGACTTCTTCTCCCACTAAGCCACTAGGAGCTCTTTGGAATGTCACCAATAAATTTTTTTATGCAAAACCCATTGAACACTTTTTGGTCTTTATCTAATTAGTTGTGTGGCACATAAATATGTAGAATAGCCAAATAGAAAGAGGGATTGTGTGCCTTGAGCAGTTTTTCAAAAGTAAAACCTTTAAAGCACTTATTTTTGAGATAATATGTTCACATAACCAGGACAGTTGTTAAAACTATGGTGTAGAGTTCAGTAATTCATCAGTTACATATAACGCCCAGTGCTCATTACATCACATGCCCTCCTTAATGTCCATCACCCAGTTATCCCATCCATACCCGAAATTAATGATACACTATGTTGACTAATTGAATTTAAATAAAAGAAAGAAGGAGAGAAAGAAGAAAGAAAGAAAGAAAGAAAGAAAGAAAGAAAGAAAGAAAGAAAGAAAGAAAGAAAGAAGAAAGAGAAAGAAGAGAGAAAGAAGAAAGAAAGAAAGAAAGAAAGAAAGAAAGAAAGAAAGAAAGAAAGAAAGAAAGAAAGAAAGAAAGAAAGAAAGAAAGACCATGCTGTAAATAAGTAGAGGAATCATTGTGTAAGCTAGGTAGCATGACACAGACAGAAAAGTCCAGGGCTTGCTCCTTTCTGAACAGTGGAGTTCTCCTTTACCTAATGGTGGCGGCCACCCAACTGACATGAGAACTTGAAATCCTCTTCTTAAAAAGTGTCTTCCCTTGGACTTTGGGAACCTGCAAGCTTCCTCCTGTACCACTTCCATGGCCTGAACCTCTATTATCTCAGCTAATTTCTACTCATGCTTCAAGTCTTCACTTAAACGTCTCCTCATCATAGAAGCCTTCCATGACTCTCCAGGATTAATTAAATCCCCCTTACTTTAGACAACTTTACATCCTCTTCCATAACACTCATCACAGTTGTAATTATTTATTGAATATCTGTCTTTGCTAACTGTGATCTTTAGGAGGATAGATGGTCGTTTCACTATCACAGCCCCAGGGCCCAACAGAGTATCTGGCACATCAAAAGTGCTTGATAAGGGCGCCTGGGTGGCTCAGATGGTTGAGCGTCTGCCTTCGGCTCAGGTCATGATCCCAGGGTCCTGGGATCGAGTCCCGCATCGGGCTCCCTGCTCCTTGGGAGACTGCTTCTCTCTCTCTCTCTCTGTCTCTCATGAATAAATAAATAAAAATCTAAAAAAAAAAAGTGCTTGATAACTATTCCCTGAATTGAACTGAATTGAAATTTTCTTAAGTTGACTTTCTAATCACATTTTAGCAGGTACATTTATAAACATAGTAACATTAAAAGAAGAGGGTTGTTATGATGCTACAATGTCTAGAAGAATTCTCAAAAAGGATCCTTGAAGAACTCGAGAATATTTAACCTACAGACGAAAAAAGCGTTTAAAGCCTATCATATGGAATAGAGCCTAGAATTACTCCCTGTGACCAAACTAGATCACAGAGGAACAATTCGGCTCCATATAGGAAAAGACTCTCCAACAATTGAAGCTAGCAAAAAATAATAATAATAAAATAATAATAATAATAATAATAATAATAATAATAATAATAACCTTGCATCAAAGTGGGAGCAGTTCTCTGCCCCTGCTCTAGTTTAGACAGACATGATCCTGAGAAGGGATTTCCCCTCACTGGACAGGTAATTGGAGAATATGTGTCCAGAAGATACTTCCACACTCTCAGGTTTCCTTTGTAAGTGAAGGAAAAGTAAAAACAATATATCATCTCTCTTCCCCTTGAACCATCCTAAGTTTAAAAGGGAAAAGATGCATAAAGCAGAGAAAAGGTAGACCATAAACTCTTCAGAAAAGAATTGTGTTTAATATACACTGTTGTTATGATTTATTTTCCCCCCAGGTGTATTGGACTTGTTCTAATGCTATTTTCATGTTCGATTTGTTTTTAGTTGAGGTTTGTTTGGTTGATTGGTTGGTTTATTTGTTTCTTAGTATCTGCTTTATCCATGCAAAGAACTTCTTGTACTTTGCCCTTTATTCTGAATTTTGTAGCCAAAGTTTGTGGTTCAACAAGGAGCAATTGCTCAACAAACATGAAAATGATGATTGCTTATTGTTGGTATTAAATGCAATTACTCAAAAATTTAATAAACACTTTTATAGAAGCTCAAAATTTCCAGTCAGAACACATCCCTTGAGACATGGCTGGTAGCAAGAAGTAGCTTGTTCAAGACAGTTTAGAGGGGGAAAATTATTTTTGAAAGAAAATCATGAAGCCATAATATTAGTTTAATTGATAATAGGGTTCTAGGGTTAAACACACTTTCTGCATTAGTAACCATTTTATTTCAGATACTTTCTGTCTGGCCTTTCTTGACTCTCAATGCCAGGAAGAAACAGATGGCAAATATGGAGGCATGTGGAATTAAAATTACACAAGCAATTCTCTAACAAGACAGACACAGTATTGAAGCTGAGATTTTTTTTCATTTAACCCATTATTTTTAATATCATTTAGTCTTTCTCTACTATTCAGCAATATAGCACATACACAATAGTTTTCTTATAAAGAAAATCAAACTTTTTTTCTTTTGAGAAAATAGGTGTTTTGGACAATTCAAATAAGCCCATTTAAAAATAAAATCACTAAATGATAAATTTAAATTTGACCTGAACAAATATTAGAGCATGTCAAATTAGAGCATAATGAGATTATTTTTATCCCTTTGTTACTCATTCTACAGACTATAGAGAATTTTTATTGAGTTTCTCAACAGACTGCAGACATTTATTGACATTGGGAAGGACTTAGGAGAAGCAAATGAGAAGATACATACATAAGCATATCAGGGTGGTGTAGGGGAATGGGTTTACAACATGGTAGCAGCCTGGGCAGGAGGAAGCACACCTCTTACACAGCCAGATACTGCTCAGAGTGGTTCAGTATTAAGACCAAAGCAGGTAACCAAAAGTGAGAGTCTCATGAGAACCGACTGAGCCTCTAAAACCTCAAAGGTTGGCTGGATAGGGTAGTGTTGGGCAAAGCCTCAAGCTACTCTATCTTGACATCAGAGAGATTTCTACTTCTGGAAAACTGGAGTTGGAGTACTTTTCCCTATTCCTTCTGCTAACTAGAGCATAAATAAACAAACAAACTGGGACATAAAATCAACATAAGAAGACTCTGAAAGATGGAGAGAACATAAGGTCTGGCTAGAGATTTTGAGACCCATGGAAAGACACAGTGGTAAGTTCTCTAGGTTTTTGGGTTTGGGGTTTTGGTTTTGGGTTTTCTTTGCTTCAGTTATTCCAGACTGCTTTCTGGAAAAGCCAGTAATCCAGAAACACCAATAGGCACCTTAAGAAACACCAACAGGCACCTTAAAAAAAAAAAATCTAAAGTAAAATAAACCTGCTCCCATTATCCAAAAGGAGCATCCCAATCAGAAAGAAAACTTTTCTAAAATAACCATCCTGCTCTAGCTAAATACCACAGAGAAAACTGTTCCCAGCCCCCAACCTTACTCTCACCAGCAAAGGCCAAGTGGGGTACACAGACTTTCACCCTTGCCAGGCGCTAATGAAGCACCCCAACCCTTCCACTAGCGTGATATCAGAGAAGACCCATATTGGGGCAGGGCTCTTCACTATGCCAGCTCCCAACCCCCACCCAACCCCATCCCTGAATTGTCAGTGGGGAAGCTGGATTTCCATCCCTGCTCCTCCCTCACCCCACTGGATTGTGTCAGGGGTGGCCTAGAAGAAAATCAGAACTTTCATCACTACCTAGTGGTAAGAAGGACATCCTCATCCTTGTGGTGTTGGTGGAGGCCATGTGAGGAGAAGTAACAAGGCACTCATGCCCCTCCAAGCTAGGGCAGTATCAGCAGAGACCTAGCAAAAAGCCTGAGCTTCCACCCACACCCATACCCAGCAGTAATGAGGATCACCTCTTCTCCAGTTGCCAATGGGAAGCATGGATTTCCACCCCACCTTGCTGTCATTTGGCAGTACCCCCCTTCACCTACCAGTTCTGAGCCAGAAGAGGCCTATAACAGATTTAAATAAGATCTAGACATCTATGTTTTAATCAAAAATCATTCATCCTACCAAGAACTAGGAAAATCTCAATGTGAATGAAGTGACGTAATCAACAAACACCAACACCTAGATGACAGGGAGGTTAGAAATATCTGACAAGGATGTTAAAACAGGAATCCAACAAACATGCTCCAACAAACAATTATAAACATGATTGAAATAAATGAAAAAAATAGAAAGTCTCAGCAAAGACAGAAAATATAAAGAAGAATCAAATGGAAATTTTAGAATTGAAAAATATAACACAAGAACAAAAAATTAATGAATGGTCTCAGCAGCAGAATAGAGAGGACAGAGTAAAGAATCAGTGAACTTGAAGAGAGAATAATAGAAATTTTCCATTCTGAAAACAGCAAATTGGCTGGGGGTGGGGGGAGGGGAGGTGGAGACACATCAGGGACCTGTGGAACTATAACTGAGTATCTAACTTGTGTGTCACTGAGTCCCAGAAAGGAAGGAGAAAGAGAATGGCGCTGGAAGAGTACTCAGAAAAAGAATCTGAAGATCAGAATAACACCACTAAGCACCCATCAGTTCTCTGCTTTACCCATCTCACCCATCCTTAGAGTCTTAGAGTCTGGCTTGCTGAATTTTGGGAAAAAAATATTGGCTCCACAATGCAGCCCAGAGGGCAGTCAATTCTGCATCCCAAGCCCAATTCAAAGATACGATTTTTGGCAGAAGTTGTGTAAATTAAAAACTCCTTTCCTGACTCTAATAATTTCCCAGTTCACTCTTAGTTCTGATCCCTTCCCATGAAGTGAACCTGAGACAGCCTCCAGAGACATAGCGTAGGGTTGTCAATGGGACCACAGCCCAAATTAGGCAGTTGGAGCTGTATCTGGCCATGAGAACGGACAGATAGGGTGAATCTGACCCTTGGATTTTCTATTCTGGGGCAGGGTAACAAAGTCTACTCCTATCCTCCTCCCTTTAACAAAAGCCCCTGGCTGGGTGCTATGAGTAATGCTTCGACCTTGAAACCACCTAAGAATTTGACCTTTAAATAGTTAAAGAAAAGCTGTGATTTCCAAAGTTTCTAACAATTCTTGGATTGCTAAATATGCACTGCAAACTGGCATTTTGTTTCAGACGACAGACTGGGATTTCAAAAGGCAAAGTCTGGGGCAGAGTCTGGAATGAGGAGGTTAGAAAAAAAGAAGCTAAATTCTTCCACTGAACAAATTATCAGTAAATTGCACATGCAGTGATAATGTCCGTTTTGAGAGGTTTTCTTTGAAATGGGTGGAAGATGAATTTGGGGACTAGGAGTAAAGGGGGGAAGACCCTAAAGTGAAAGAGTAGACCCACAAAAATGACAGCAGGTCAGGGACCCAAAAAGAAGTATAATAAGGTAAGAGTCCCCCAGAGCAGAAATGACTGAGGAACTTGAGAAAAGGTTATTCACTTATTCGAACTTAAGCTGTTTACTGAAGTGTGCTGTAATTCCTTGCCACTTTCACCAAGCCTTTATGTAAAGTTCTCTGTTTCAGGTCTGGGCTGGAGATACAAAGGAAAAACAGAGGACAGGTGACTGTCTGTGGCTTTGAATGAACTGGTGTGGGCAGGAGACAGGTACAGCAGGATGGCAGATCCAGAGTGAATGAAAGGGAAACAGGAAGAGCAAATGGGAGAATACATGAGAAGAGAGTATCTTGTACCCATTGTCCTCCACTCCCCTACCCCGGGGAAATAAGAGACAAGGTATTAGACTGACTGCATCATTTAGTGCATTTGTGCAGGCGGGGCTCAGTTATTGGATTTGCATCTGAAAGGCCAGAGTTTTGACTTCAGAAGGCTAAAGATCTTGGGAACCCTTAGCTCACATTTTTCTTCTTGAGGGTTCTTGAAATCTTACAACTTATAGTATCTGCCATTGATCATTATAAAGGTTTCCAAGTGGAGCTGGGTGAGCTTATCCCTTAGGCTATTACATGGGTTTGTGCATGTTTCCTATCCAGGGTTCCCTGTCAATAAATAAGACAAATATTAAAATGACATAAATCTTACATAGCAAATAGAAGACAGATATTCTAAAACAAAAAGTATCAGTCCAGTTGTCCTTGGCTGGACCTAATTATAAATAAGGAAGTGTGTGTCGGCTGGTAGAGAAATCATGTTGGGTGTTATGTAGAAACCTGGAGCAGAAAAGCACTGGCCACTTAGTGTTTAGTTACCTCCACCACTTACTTAATGCAGGTGTCTCGGTTTGAGTCTCCCTGATCGCAGAGCCTAAGATGGGGACTTGAACCTGGGTACAGGTGGTTTATTTGGGATGAGATACCAGGAAGTAGAAATGAGGGAGTGGGAGAGTGAGAAGAGAAAGAGAGAAGGAAATACAGAGCTGCATTTTCATAGAGAATTTGATTCTGCCAGGCCCTCTGCAAAGAAAACCAGTACCTCTCCGAATCATCCCTTCCAAGGAAAAGGAGAAGGAAGCATTACTCCAACAGCTTCCCATCATCTTTAGTTAGACTGCTCCCAGTTAAGGACTGCTCCCAGAAATCCCTGCCACTCCCAATCTATACTTCTTTGAGCCAATTCCCATGAAAATAAGACAGCTGCCAGCAGGTGAATCTGAACTCCCAGGGTGTGTCCCTCAAAGCTGTGGCTGAAATCAGAGGTGGGTTAAGAGGAAGAGATGCAGAGTACAAAGAGCCTCGGCCACAACCCAGTGCCCAAAGCAGCCACCCAAGTTCATGACATATCTTTTCCAGCTCCCACAACAAACTTGTGAGTGGCAGGCAGCCCAAGAGTAGAATTCAGTTTCCTGACCCCCACCCAAAAGTAAAGCTTTTCCTCTCTTTATCATGCCTGCTCCAAAAAATTCAACCTTCAGCAAATCAATTAACCTACTTGTTCAATTAAATTGTTACCAACTGAAAGATAAATAGTATTTGTCACTGCCCTCATGAAGCATATGATTCACTAATAGAAACAAACACATGAAGAGATAATTTCTAATAACATGGGGAAGTCAACTAAGGAACTATAAACAAGGACAGAGAAGGCTGGAAGAGAGCAGTGATGGGGCCCTGAGCCCAGCAGGGGAGTGGGGCTGTGGTCAGTGATGTACCCTTGAAGGGGGCATTCTAGGTGCATGGAATGGCTCGAAACAGACACACACACACACACACACACACACCAGGAGGCTGTGTACTTCTCTTTTCCTTATTTGTTCCTTCCAACTTTTATATCTGATGACAGTGCATTACGCTTTTCCTTCATAATAACTTTTTTTATGTATAAGAACTTTTTTATGTTCATCCTATGAAGACAAGCTACTTATGGTTTTGTTCGTTTATATAGGTGTGTGGGATTTGGGGGGGTTGTTTGTTTTATTTCTCTACCCTCGGTACAAGCCTATTGAGACTCTCAATATTTGGTGAATGATTTAAGGAATGAGTGAGTGAGTGAGTGATATTTATAATCTCCTTGAATTCTATAACCTACAAGAAGATTCGGAGCGTTCTATAGTAGACAAGTCACAGGTTCATCGATTAAGAGAAAACAAAAAATCCAGGAGGTGTAATACTGCATCTCTAAGACATTTGATTATTTTATCTGTCCTGAAACAGTAGATAATGTTCCAGGAAAAGTTGTTCATTTCCATAATCTAGAAAGTATAAGGGTTTTTTTGAATTTTAAGAAAAATCTTTTATTGAAGTATAGTATGCATACAGAAAAGTGCACACACCAAAAGTGTAAAGCTTGATACATTTTTATGAACTGAACCCCTCAAGTAATTGTAATCCAGATCAGGATCTAAAACATTACAAGTATTCTGGAAGTGCCTAGCAAGTATAAATTTTAAATAGCTTATTGGAATTATTTGGATGTTTATGGATGTTAAGGCTTTATTCACCACAAACATCACCTCTATATAGAAATAGAGGGGAATACAGGAGTCCAGTTGCTCTTTTATAAGTTAACATCCTCTTCTTTAATATGTGTCTGGGGTTCCTAGAGCCCGCAAGCATTTTATGGAGTTGATGATGGGTATGTCCATCTAATCAGCACTCTAAGTGCAGGGCTTATGGTGTTGGCTGCTAATTGAACCTGACCTTGGTAAGTACATTGACCCCACAGTAGCTTGTCTGCATTCTCAATTCAGCAAGTCATGTGTAGTAAGGTTGGATATTTTGTTTTCACTTTTAATTTTGCATTCTTTGTAAAGTTTAATTTTTATGTGTGGATTACTATATAATTTGAATACCAACTAATATGTGATATACTTATCCAAAGGAATAATCTTTGGACAACTTCTTCAATAATTTTTGTAGAATTGGTGATGGATTGGTTCAGGTACATCTGTACTTAAGAGGCCTAGGCTTAGTTATGACTTAAAGCAGAAAGTTACAAAATAGTATATAAATTTAGAAAATATAATTTTCAGGGAGCAAATTCAAGCTAGCCAATCCATCCAGAATAGTCAATTTGAAAATTTCATTCTTTCAACAAACACTTACTGAGTATCTATTATGGGCCAAACATTGTGCTACATATTAATCCCAAACATCAAGGGACTTACAAGTAAACTTTCTATTTATATTAAATTACATTGGAAAATATTGCAAAGCCTCAAAACTCATGCTAGGCACAGAAGTATGCTGGGATCAATCAGCAATCAGTATGGAAAAAATTTTTAATTCAAGAGTTAAACTAGAAAGGAAGAAAAGTGATGCCTGAGTTTATTAACATGTTACATACTTATGGGCATCAAAAATGAGGTCAGTTTCATGCCCTAATAGCTAACACTTTAAAAATCAGAAAAAGAACTATTCTGGGAAATTGGTTTTCCTATATGAAAACATAAGTATTAATGGATATTTCAATATGAAGAGAATAGTTTCACATTTTAAATGTATCTATCTTGATACTGTCCCTTTAACCAGTCTGTTTTTCATTATTTTATGGCACAACGTTTGAATAGATTTAATTTCGACCACTTTAAAACCTTTGAGAGGATGATTCTGGTCTAATTCATTGATCTAATATTATTATAAATAATTATCTTAATTTTGTCAAATCCTTTTTAGCCAACAGAGTGATCATCTTGACACTTAGTTAAAGGGAAACACAAAAATCAAATCTAAATAATAAATTGAGTTAAAAGTTTGTGACCAGAACTTACTCATGTATCATAGGAAATAAAAACATAGCTATAGAATTTTTTAAATTACTATGACAAATATTCTATCCCACCAAACACCTCTATGTTCTCTTCTCTCTCTCTCTCTGTCTCACTCACTCTTATACACCCACACACCCACTAGACACAATCTTGTTGAGTCCTTTAATCAGTGGCCCATGAAACATTGTTCTTTGTCACTTTCCTTTTTTACTTTTTAGAAAAGGAATATGATAGTATCTGTTACTACGTAAGATAGTCAGTGGAAATTTGAAGTAAATTTCTAGATAGCTGTCCATAGTATACACTTTTTTTAAGTAGTAAGAAAATTGAAGAGTGTGTTGATTTTATATTCTTAAGTACCCAAATTTTACCTTCATTATACTTAATACATACACATGAATAAAAAGCAACGTTTGTAGTCTTTCTCCTCAGTTATATTGAACATACATTTTATTGTGAAGGCACTAGAGAAAAAAGGGAATATTCTTCCAAAATCAAGTTCACTTTTCCAGAGAACTGTTTCATATTTATTCCAAAGGCAATAAGAGTTCCTCACATCCAAATGACATATAGGAAGGAAGAAAAAAAAAAAAACACGTAATTTCCAGGAAGAACTAAAACTTTTTTGAAAACTTTTCTGGGTTCTCCCATTTCTACTTAGAAAGTCACTGAAGTGACAAGACTTCAAATAAGGAAATTCCCCTCTGATTATAACTTACACTAGGTCAGAGAAGCCTAGAGAAGTAGGTATGGCCTGGGGACACACCCTAGGAGGTTACCAGTTGTATAGCAGTCAGTCTCCTCCCTATGTAGAAAATATCCTTCAGACCTGACAAGTCCCTAGGGAAATAACTTGGACTTTATATAAAATGCCATGGAAATTCTCTTCTCTTCTGCCCTTCCTATCTTAGCTTCATAGAATCAATCTATTTCCAACCAAGTCATTTTCCTCTATATTTTCATAAACCTAACTATAAAAGGAGAAACATTCTATTGTTCATTTTTATGCTTTTTTATAAACCTCTAAAGTTCTTAAATTTTTTATAAATAAAAGGAATAGATCTTTGAAGGTACACAGAGCGTAACAACAAAAGGAAGGAAAGAGAGAGAAAGAAGACAAGATACAGAGAAAAGTACAAGTGGAATAAAAATCTCTTCTTGAAAAGAATTGACCCACCTATAAACCCATTCCTTCTGTGGTCTTTTAAAGATTACCCCATGAATTGAAAGGGACTAACACAGGCGATTCATGAGAGTAGGGAAAAATATTAAAACAGGGTTGTGCCTACTTTCTTTTGAGTCTCCCATCTTCTAAATCTCAGCTACCACCTAAACATATACCACAAAACTGTTAAGCATAGTCTTGGCAGCAGACCCCCCACCCCCTCCAAACACACAAGTGGAACTCACATTGGTCATCTCCTCCTTCTCCAGCGGAGCCAAAGTTATTCAAAATAAGTTGCAGACTCTCCCAAGCTCTGCCTCTTAGTCCTGAATTCCTTGCTGTTTCCAGTAGCATAAAAGCAACAAAGGAAATAGGATGATGGGTTCAAAAGCCAGAAGCACATTTTCCCAGTACTGCAAATTCCATGGATCCCACAATCTCCAAAATATTAACCCACAAGATGGCTCCCATCTTGGAATAAGGCCTGGGTGAGGATGAAAGAGAAGAATTTAGCAAGTAACACCATCACACACTTTACCGGTAGCACCAATCACTAGCACTCTATCCCATAGATGGTATTTAATTTAGTACACATCTGTTTGATAGACCTAAAGAAGTGAATAAATGAAAGCACAATAGCAAAGCATCAAATAAAGCTGGTACCTGGGGCCAGAAATATGCCATCTTGGAGACATATTTCTTTTGGATAGACTCACATAAAATACTGGTGTTGTCCAACTGTCTCAGTTGTTAACTTACCCACTTTTGGCCTTCATCTCTTAGCTGGCAAAATTCCTAACAAGACCTTATTAGTTTTGGGGGGGTTTTTTCCCCTTTTTCTGTCTTCAAATTTTTCTCATTATTAAGCAATTTATTATATTTTCTGATCAAAATTCCCCCTTTGAATTGTGATAGAGAAAATCAAGGTGCAAAAATAAAAGTCACTTGAGAGATCCTGCAGTGACTCAGCTGCTAACAAGAATTCAAATTGAGCTTTCAATATTCCAACATATAGCCCTAAATAGTATCATAATTATTGTTTGACCACCAACAAGAGGCCTTCCAAATGACCTTGTCCAGAATAGAATCTTAGTCATTTTTTAACCAGACAGTACACAAGCAAGTCTATGTATTTTCTGATACTGGCAACGGAATACTAGCTTAGAAATAAGGGAAATAATCCTTTTGTTCAAAGCAATGAAAAATCGTTTCCTTTTTGTGTGGATTTGTATCAGGGAGGTCATTTTGTTTGTTTGTTTGTTTGTTTACTAAATCTACAGTTTATTTGAGATTTAGTTTGGATCTTTTCAAATCAAAAACATGAAAGTTTAGGAAAGCTTAGCTCAATACCAAACAAAACAAAATATTTTTTCTTTTTTTTTTTTTTTTTTTAAAGATTTTATTTATTTATTTGAGAGAGAGAATGAGATAGAGAGAGCATGAGAGGGGGGAGGGTCAGAGGGAGAAGCAGACTCCCTGCCGAGCAGGGAGCCCGATGCGGAACTTGATCCCGGGACTCCAGGATCATGACCTGAGCCGAAGGCAGTCGCTTAACCAACTGAGCCACCCAGGCGCCCCAAAATATTTTTTCAACATAAAACTTGCCACTCATGGATTTTTTCCTCATTAGCTACACAAACCAGATTGGAGTGGATTTTAATTAAAGTAAATTATATTGAGAATTAATTGCAGTCTCCAAATTGCAAGTCAGAAAATGTTTGCTAAATATCCCATTCTAATTTCCAGAAAAAAAAATTCCTATTCGTTTCTTAACCAGGGTTATGAAGAAACATATGATATTAAGTTCCAGTGCCAAATAATTTTTGAAAAGAGGAAACACATTTGTTTAGTATGTTTGTTTCATACAACCCTCAATATTTAATACACTTAAATCTCATATTCTAATTATGCCTCTTAATATTATTAAATAAACTTAGCTTGACAATAAACACAAATTCCTAAATAACTATTACGCCACTTTAGGAGGTAAAACTATTTCTACTCTGATGTTCACCTATGTTTTGTGTTTGATCCACAACACTGACATTTGTAAAAAGTAGACACAGTAATTAATTATCAAGTACTTAAGTTTGACATAAGAAATATCAATCTGAGTACTATTCTCAAAGTACATAGAAGCTACATATAATAGTGGTTTTCAAACAGTTTAAGGCAGATACTAAACTGAATGGTACAGCCTAAAAGAAATATAGAAAAGGAAGAAATCTTATTGGCTAGAAAATAGTAAAGCCCAAAAAAGGCATGACAATTGCACTTAACTTGCTGAAGGACAGGAAGATAGCAGGGTTTCTAGGTGCTTTGAAATATGGAGGTGAGATACAAGTTAAAAACTCAGAGCACAAAGGTAGACTTGATATTTTTCATCATCAAGGTTATGGTATAAACTCTCAGTAGATGAAACTCTGTGGAGAAATTAGTGTATAAAAGAGAAGAGAAAGTGAAAGACTAATTCTTGAGAAACTCCAATGACTGGGATGTGGAAGGGAAAAGAAGACAAAAGTGAGGATGTTATGGTGCCACACAAAAGATGGGTAAGAGGTTTTCAAGGAAGGGGTTCTAAACAGAATCACATGCAGCTGAATAGCCCAAGAGGGTGAGGGTTTTTAAAAGGCCATTGATTTTCACTGGAAAGAGGTCACTAATGACCTTCCCACAAGCAGATTCAGGAGGCTAAAATTCCCTTCCAAAGTTTACAAACAAAACAGATAATAGAAAAATGAGAGTGAGCGTAGACTATTTATTGAAGAGTTGGTCATGAAAAGGAAGAAAATAAATTCAAAGTTTATTAAATAGGTATCAGGATCCAAAGAAAAAAAGTTGAATTGTTTTAAGTAGTTGACCTCTAGGCATAACTAAGGTCAAGAAAAAAATTCTTTAAAAGAAGGGGGGGAGGGAGGGAGGGAAGGAAGGAGGAAGGGAAGGAGGGAGGGCGAGAGGGAGGGAGGGAGGGCGGAAGGAAGGAAGGAAGGAAGGAAGGAAGGAAGGAAGGAAGGAAGGAAGGAAGGAAGGAAGGAAGGAAGGAAGAAGGAAGGAAGGAAGGTTGGTTGAGAACCCTAAGGAGGGTGGGGTGTGGTGAGGTGTGGGAGCAATGCCTGAAAAGCCTCAATCAGGGATGGGTCCCAAAGCAGAGAAGAAAAGTTAACTAGAATAGAAATAATAGTAGTTAACATTTATTGAGCAGTGTTATGTGCAAAGAACTGTTCTAAATGCTTAATGTACATTACCTTTTTAACTACTTAAAAAATCTTGGGGCGCCTGGGTGGCTCAGTCGGTTAAGTGTCTGCCTTCGGTTCAGGTCATGATCCCAGGGTCCTAGGATCAAGCTCCGCATCAGGCTCCCTGCTCAGCAGGGGTGTCTGCTTCTCCCTCTTCCTCTCCCTCTGCCCCTGCTTATGCACTCTCTCTCTTGCTCACTTTCTCTCTCAAATAAATACAATCTTTAAAAAAAAAAAAATCTTACAAGGTGGATATTACCATTCTCACTTCACCTATGAGAAAATTGGAACTCAGATAAAGTAATTTGCCTAAGATCACCCAGAATATATGAGGCAATGTCCAAACACACACTTATCAGACTTAAAGCTCAACCGTTAAAAGCTTTGATTTGATTCATTGCAGAGTGTCACAAGGTATAAGAGCACAGTCTTACCGTGATTGGTGTAAGTTATATTCTTAAAACTAATTTACACATTCACATAATATGGACCCCCACAACTTCTGATATTCAAAATACATTTCTTCATACAGTGTTTGCTGCATAGATTATTCTTAGAGAGGCTCTGAAGGTAGAAAAGGATAAACCCTTATTTCTGCAACAGTCTCCTTCCAAGGAGCAATCCCTTGATGTCCATGGGTGGGGTGCACAAATAGATGGAGTATATAAATTTGATTTCAGTAATTTTACTTCAAGGAGCCAAAAGAAACCCTTTTCTACCATGCTACCTCTTCATGGATATTGCATTGGTGTGCAAACCCCAAGCTAATACCCCTCTCCCTAACCACCTCTAATCACACTAAACCCTATCCCAGTGAAAAGACTGAGGAACAAGAGTTTTTATCAAAGTGAACAGAAACGTTATTTCAATCATACCTCTGTTGCTAAATTCAAATTATGCTTTTCAATCTTTTCTCACTTCTCCATGGAATTTGAAGCTGTTCCCCAAATACCCCTTTTGGAGTTCTTATCTCCTTTTGTTTTATTGACTATAGTTAGCCCTGGATTACTTTCAACCTACCTGGGTCTTCTTGCTTTTTACTTTTCACAGGCTCTTCTTCCTCCACCACATCCTTTAAATGTTGGGCCTTCTTCTACTATGCATCCTCTTTTTTCTCTTTCTTCATACTATCCCTAAAAAAACTCATCCTCTCTAATGACTTGAATTACCACCTTTATTGCCGATAAGTTCCAAAGCATATGTTCAGCTTGGGCCTCTCTTCAGAGTTCCAGATCCATTTCTACAACTCTAAGCCTCCTCATCTGGGTGTCCTGTAGAGGTGCCCCAACATTTTCCCAATAACCTGTTCTTCTTATGTAGCCACCCCTCTGATGAAACAGTCAATCAAGACAGAAAACTAGCAATCATCTTTGCAGGTTTTTTTATTTATTCATCTCCTCTTCACATTCCATCCAATCACCAAATTCAGTAAATTCAATTCCCAAACATCCCTCAGATCTCCTCTTTTTCTTCTGTATTATCACTTTGCATATGTAGGGCCTCATCTTTTCTTGCATAAATTACTTCTTAACAAAATCTGCTTTCCCTGCCTCCAATCTTAGTCACTTCAAACCTAATCTCCACACAATCTCCAAAGTGATATTTTTAAAATTCAAATCTGCATGTTACTCTTATTCATGAAATCCTCAAAGTCTTCCTATGATATATAGGTAAATTCCAATCCTTTAAGGGTGTTATACAATGGTCTTATACAAGGTCCCTACCCACCTCTCCACTCCCATCCAAGGCCACTCAATTTCTACTCTGGATCCCAACTCAACAAAAGCAATGTGGCATTTTCAATATGTGCACATACACTTCCCAATGCCTGAAATATGGTTTTCTTCCATCAGTATTGACTGACTCTTACTCATCCAGAATGATCACCTTCTCCAGGATGCCATATCTCATCCCATCAGTCAAGTTTAGGTGCCTGCCATCATGTTTTTTTAATGTCTACACTTTCCTCCACAATAACCTGCTTGAATAATTAAGCAGTATACTGGTCTACCAGTATAACTAGAATCTTAGTACCTTGAACGAATTTAAAAAAAAAAAAAAAAAAGGTATCTGGCAGCAGTAGCCTATATTAGTTAATAGCACCAGATCTACAATGAAATAAATTTGGATTTGAATCCCAAAACTTCAACTTATTTAATAATTGTGTGTGTGTGTGTGTGTGTGTGTAGGTGGCAGACCTATTTAAATTCCATCCTCTGTATTTATACAATATATTCAATATACAATATATTTTCTTTTTAGGATTTTTTTAGGATTAAAATGAAATAGTTCATAGTGAGGCTTTGACATAGTACCTGAAATCTGACAAAATGGCATCATTTTACCAATTTTATCAAACTGGTAACTGATAACATAGTAGATATTCAAAGGGTATAGACATTTGTTACTAGTGCCCCCTTGTTGATAGCAGTGCTTAATGAACTCTTGAAGCAATGGTAAGCAGACAGAGAACGTGTGGAGCTTTCAGAATCTTAATACATTTTATTGATCTTAGAATGACTGAATTAGGGCGCCTGGGTGGCTCAGATGGTTAAGCGTCTGCCTTCGGCTCAGGTCATGATCCCGGGGTCCTGGGATCAAGTCCCACATCAGGCTCCCTGCTCCTTGGGAGCCTGCTTCTCCCTCTGCCTCTCTCTCTCTCTCTCTGTCTCTCATGAATAAATAAAATCTTTAAAAAAAAAAAAAAAGAATGAATTATTGCAAGCATTCATTACGGGCTATGCAAAATCTCAAACTTAGCTTTAAGGAATATACTTTCATGAAGGTTTGGGCTTTTATCCCATAATAGTTTCCTCCTAGCCCAGTCAGTCCCTCTCTCATCACCATTAAAAATCTATATTCCATTGTATGCAATATGCTGTTTGTCAGGAATAAGAAACATTCCTCAAATGCAAGCTTTACTCTCAATTCAGAGATATTGTCCTTGGAGCTCTGAACAAGAGACATCAATCTTCTTACAGGCTCTTCCCCACACTCATCATTTACCCTTGGGAAAGTTCCAAAATGGTTCTATACCCCCACTGACATCTGGTACCAGGGATAACAAAAAAGATTAAGATATCTGCTCTAAATAACTGAACAAGATTACAAAAGAAAATGTAGGTCAACCTCAGATCTCCTTATGCATAGATAAGGAAAAACAAGATATTAGAGAGATATGAAGAATAGAAAGAAAAAGGAAGGAACGAAAGGAGGAAGGGAGGGAGGAAGGAAGGAAGGGAGGGAGGGAGGAAAGGAAGGAAAAAGAGAGAGAAAGAAGGAAAAAAAGAAAAGGTGATTCTTCTGATTTCAGATCTTTACCCTTTAAGTTCATCTCAATCTTTGCTTGAATGAACCCCTCTGAAGGCCAATAAAAAGTTTATGAAGTAAATAAAAGAAATGCATTTGCAACATTTTCAACAACATTTAGCAAAAAAAAAATTTCTAAAAACACTCGTTCATACAGCTACAATGATAAAACCTTTTCATAGGAATGAGATTTAAGGTCTAGGCCAATTGATTTCATAGCTGTACAACTAAATTTTGAAGTGTGACCAGAGGTGATCTCTTTGTCCATAAATGTAGGAGCTCAGATTAATCCTTTCTGAAGGAAAAAGGGGAAATGCAGCTGAATGACTTTAAAAGTTTCTGGATTGCAAATGAATAATGTTTGCTTGTGCATTTATGCTGATTGTCTTAAGACAAAACCCATTTAATAACATGCATTTCATACTTCATTATAGCAACATCTTTTTCTGCTTGGTTTTTCACAATCTAATTGGCCAACATGAAATAAATTTCCATTCTGAAAGCCAAGTTTCACAAGAGAAAGAAAGAATAGCTGCTCCTCATACTTGTCTTTATAGTTTACAAAGGAAAACAAAAGAAAAGAACTCATACATCATCCCATTTAATTCTTGTCTTGGTCAGGGATTGTTTGACGGTGAGGAAAAGTTTTCCTTAATAAGGGCAAATAAGAGTTTTATTAGAAAGCTACAAAAAGGAAAATTTCATGGATATTCATAGGTGCGAAATAAAGTATAGCAGGGCCTCTTACAGACAGACTAGGAACTGGAAATTCAGAAAATGTGGTCATCTCTCCTGGTCAACATGATTTCTAGTCTCCTCTCTAACAGACTATCTCCCGATCCCTGGTCTAATCCATTGTGCCCATTGTTTCCACTCAACATGAATAATTGCCATGAGTCACATCAAAGTTTGTAGGAAGATACTGCTTCAAGCCATTTTCTCTCAAAGAGAGTTATAATTATGGTAGATTCTTGGATCTCCATGAGCTCCTCTATTCTTTTGGTAAGTCTTGATGTCAGGTTAAATTTGGACAATAAAGGAGAGAGGGATGAAGGATAAATCATAAGTCTCTGGCTTGTAAGATACAAGTTGGGAACACTGAAAAGGAACAAGAGATACGTGATGAGGAGCAGGTGAATGCATTTTAGGACATGTTGAATATGAGATGTCTCTGAGACATACAGTGGAGGTAACCAAGTAGGCATTTGACTATTCAGATTGGAAGCTGAGTGGAAAAGTCTGGTTTATAGATGCAAACTTGTGAGTCATGTGCTGTATCTGTGGTAAATACAGTCTTACATGAGTGTGTATCGGATGTTCTGTGGGGAAGCACAGAATGAGAAGAGAGAGAGAGGACAGAGCTTGTCCAGAAGAGGACTGACTGTGCAAAGGAGTCAAAGGTGAAGCACCCACAGAGGTGGGAGAAAACCAGGAGACAATCATGCTAAAAATCCAGTGTTCTGGAAAAAAGGCTGTGGTCAGCACAACTGTGTGCTGCTGAGATCAGGTACGATGAGGACCAAAAGGCACCTTGCCGAGTGTATGCCAGTTATTCACTGAATGATGTAGAAAGTCAGTGCAAGTTGGCCAACCTCTAAGCCACAGAATAGACTAATTTGGCCCTGCAGCTGATTTCCCTGTGGTAAAACAGTAAATGAAGCCCAAAGAAGAGGGTTTGATGTTCCCCTCGTTGGAAATTCATCCCTTTTCCATAAGCCCTTCGGGGTCTGTCCAGCCCCTCCTCTGTCCTGATTCTGCTCAAGCATGACCCTCTGTAACTAATATTTGAGGAGGTTCCCTGTCCCAGGTACTGTTGTAATGCTAAAATGTATAAATTCATTTAACCCTCACAATGACCCCTTGCACAGGGCTTAATTACTGCCCTCCCTTTACAGATGAAGAAAAGCACAGAGAGGGGAAATATCTTGCACTGGTCCACCCACCTAGTGAGTTGGCAGAGCAAAGATTCAAACCCAAGCATTTGGGCTCCAGAATTAGTGCTTTAATCACCTCACCACCTCTGCAAAGCCCTCCTTAACAGCCCCAAGCGGATGTCAACGTATTTCTTCCATGCTCCCATGGCACCCTGTGCATGTGTCCTTCATGAAACTTGTTATCTATTTTCATAAATGTCTCAAGCAGTGCTGTCCAACAGAAATGTAATGTGAGTGACAAATGTGAGCCACATACACAATTTGAAATTTTCTAGTAGGCACATTTTAAAAGCAAAAGGAAACAGGTAGAAATGATTTTAATAGTATATTTTATTGAGCCCAAGTGTGATGGTTAATTTTGTGTCATTGTGGCTAGGCTATGGTGCCCAATTGTTCAGTCGTGCACCAACCCAGATGTTGCTGTGAAAAAATTTTTTAGACATGATTAACTGATAAGAACAGATACTACACTTGATCTTAGCCAAAAGGCCAACGTGATTAACATTTAAATCCGTAGATTTAAGGGACGCCTGGGTGGCTCAGTTGATTAAGCGGCCAGCTCTTGTTTTGGGCTCAGGTCATGATCTCGGGGTCCTGGAATCAAGCCCTGCATCCAGCTCCAGGCTCAGCACTGAATCTGCTTGAGGATTCTTTCTCTCTCTCCCTCTCCTTCTGCCCCTCCTCCTGCTCACATGCCCTCTCTCTCTCTCTCTCAAATAAATAAATCTTTGAAAAAAAAATCAGATTTAAGTAAGCAGATTACCCGCCATTCTATGGGTGGGCCTTATCCAATCAGCTTAAGGCCTTAAAAGAAAAGACCGAGGTTTCCCAAAGAACTCATTCTAGAGCTGTCATAATAAAATATCAGAGACTGGGTGGCTTAAACAATAGAAATTTTAGTTCTGGAGGCTGGAAGTCCAAGGTCAAGTTTTGGCAGTTTGGTTTCTCCTGGGGTCTCCTTGGCTTGCTGAGGGCCACCTTCCTGCTGTGTCTTCCCATGGCTGTCTCTGTGCTCATGCATCACTGATGTCTCTTACTTTTCTCATAAGGACACCAGTCAGAGTAGGGACCCACCCTTATGACTCCATTTAACTTTAATTACCTCTTAAAGGCCTTATCTTCAAATATGTTCACAATAGGTATTAGGGCTTCAACATATGAATTGGTGGCAGGGGCTGGGGTGGGGCAACAATTCAATCCCTTACACTGCCTGGGTTTCCAACCTCCCTGGTCTACCCTGCAGACTCAAGAATGCAATATCAACTCTTACCTGAATTTCAGCCTACCAGCCTGTTCTGCAGATTTCAGACCTGCCAGCCCCTACAAGTGTTTAAGCCAATTGCTTAAATACCCACCTCTCCCTCTCCTGTCTCTCTGTCTTTGTTGATAGACAGGCAGAGAAATAATATGGGTCCTGTTCCTCTGGAAAACTGACTAATAAATCATTATATCCAAAATATTATCATTTCTACATGTAATCAATATAAAAACTATTAATGAGATATTTTACATTCTTTTTCATACTAAGTCTTTGAAATCCGGCTTGTATTTTATCCTTGGAGTTCTTCTCAATTTGGGTTAGCCACATTTTAAGTGTTCAATAGCCACATGTGGCTATCATAACACACAGTGTCAATCTAGAACAAAGCAACAAAATGAAGAAAAAAGAGGTGGGATTGAACTCTGCCCTGTCACTGAGGCTCAGTGAATGCTAGTTATAATTTCTCCTAGTAGGAGGACTTCCCTGACCCTAGGTGTTCTTATACACAAATGAGGACTTCTCTGACCCTAGGTGTTCTCATACACACGTGAGTACCTACCTCAGAGAGCTGCCGTGAAGATCCATTGTAAAGCCCCTAATGGACTACCTACCTGATAAAGTACAGATGCTCAATAAACATCCAGTACTTTCTTTCCCTCTTAGCCTGTATATATCTTCCCTCTTTAAGGAAATGGTTTGTGTTTATTTCATCTTTCTTTCTCCAGTTTGGTGCATTGGTAGTTGCTTAAAAAAATGCTTGTGGAATTAATGAATGGTCTCATGCTGCTGTGGTGGAGTATATCTACTTGTTGATGTATATTTTCCTTTAATAAATCATTCTTTAAAACACTTTGGAAGGACTTGCAAGTCGTGGAGCTGTTGACATTGTAGTGGGTGGTTCAGTGGAGAGATGAGTCAGATTTGAGTTTGGGGATTTGAGGAAAGAGCCTGTTAAGCTAAAGGAAATGGGGCAGCATCACAAATAAAACCAACCAGGCAAGATATACCACAGACATCTCTGACATAAGAGTACACCAAATTTTTAAGTTCATTACTGCATATAATTTTCCATTACTGATAATAAATTTGACAAGTGTTAATGAGATGGGATGTAGTCTCAGTAAAGAAAAAAAAAATAGGAAACACATTCACACCAAGTCACAGAAAATCTAGTTTAGATGAAATATTTTTCCCCTGCCAGTAAATACATTAAAATACCTAATTCACGGGCAAAAGTAAAATTTTCTGGTAATATGCCATTTGATGAAGACACTCAATTATTTAGTCAGGATTCTCCAAAGAAACAGAACCAATCAGATGTATATAGACAGAGAAAGAGATTTAGTACAAGAAAATGGCTCACATGATTATGGAGGTTGACAAGTTCCAAGATCTTCAGTCACCAAACTGGAGACCACAGGAGAGCTGATGGTGTATGTAGTCCCAGTCTGAATACTGGCAGGCCCAAGACCCAGGAAGAGCTGATGTTTCAGTTAGAGTCTGAAAGCAAGGGAAAAAAAAAAAAAACTGTTGCCTCAGCTCAAAGGCTTTCAGGCATAAGGAGTTCTTTCTTGTGCAGGAGGGCCAAACTTTTGGTCTACCAAGGCCTTCAACTGATTGGATGAGGCCCACCCGCATGGGGTGGGGGAGGCAATCTGCTTCGCTCAGTCTACCAATTCAAATGTTAATCTCATCCAGAAACACTCCCAGAGATATACCCAGGATAATGTTTGGCCAAATGTCTGGGCACCCTGTGAACCAGTTAACTTGACACATACAATTAACTGTAACACCTGACAAGGCACAATATGTCATCACAGGAGAGATTTCTATCAGAGCTTAATATGTCAATAAAGCATTCCTTCCGCAAACTGCTCTCTTTTTCCTTCTGCTCTGCTGCTTCTTTGTATAAACTGTCAGAGAAAACACTTGGGGATGGAAACTAATGTTTTTGGGGCACTACTCTGTGCCACACATCTTACCGGGTACTCTTGCACACTGTCCCCACAAGTGGTGAGGCCGGGAGGACTCCTCCAAGTGGCAGCAGCCTTGGGGAGGCCACCACAGCCCAAACTCCACTGCTCAGTCTTGTCTCTTTGAAAACTCAATCTTCCCAGTGTCCCCGGCTTAGTCAAACTTGGGAATTGTAACATACAAACTAGATTCGGGAGACTTCTATACACACCAGAGGAAAAAAACATTAATTATGATGAGAGATACAACTGCCAAGGGGTCCTCTAGCCAAAGCATTCCTTCCTTGTAAAGCTATATCAGAAATCAAATTATAATCAAAATATTGCTTAGTGAAAATGAATTCAGAGTAAGTGGGGGTTGATTTAAACAAGATGTTCAATGGCATCAAGCAAAGAATAATGCTATAATTTCAACAACTAGTATTACACAGGGAAAAACTTGGGAACAAATTTTCCCTAGAATTCTCTGCCAAAGTGTACTTCATGAATTCTTTTTTTTATTCTTTCTTATGCCAGGCTGACCAACTCCCTTTCTGTTTAACACATTATTTCTTTTAAAAATATTTACCAGGTTACAAGTCAAATTTTAATGATTTATAAACTATTCTGCCTCAAGATGACTTCCATATTTCTCCTTTTAACTTCCTTAATTTTCAAAGAGAATCTCACCATTTGACTTTGTTTTCATTAATAACCATTTAATCTTTAGCGATTCTGTTCTGGCAATCTATTGCTGATTAACTATCACAAAACATAATGGCTTAAAACAAGAACAATTTTATTAGTATCACTGCTATTCTCAGTTTTCAGCTCAGGTTTTTGGTGTAACTGACATTAGGATGTTCTAATATTTTTAAATGGTGTTTTAGGGCTCTCCAGACAATTTTGGGAAGGAGTAACTTTTATATTTCGTACTGAACAGTCTTCATAAATGTGCTGCCCTCTAGGCATTATTTTACTCCTTACCATTATACAATCATATCTCTCCTGTGTTCTGACCTCTTAGAAATCTGAAGAGTGACTGGCTAACTACTTTGTTAAGACTACTCTATCTTAAGGTGAAATGATGATTAAAAACAGGTGATAGGGCGCCTGGGTGGCTCAGTCGGTTAAGCGACTGCCTTCGGCTCAGGTCATGATCTCAGGGTCCTGGGATCGAGCCCCGCGTCGGGCTCCCCGCTCCGCGGGAAGCCTGCTTCTCCCTCTCCCACTCCCCCTGCTTGTGTTCCCTCTCTCGCTGTGTCTCTCTCTGTCAAATAAATAAATAAAATCTTTTTAATAAATAAATAAATAAATAAATAAAAACAGGTGATATTGGGGCACCTGGCTGGCTCAGTTGGTAGAGCATGCTACTCTTGATCTCCAGGTTGTAAGCTCAAGCCCCATGTTGAGTGTAGAGATTACTTAAAAATAAAATCTTTAGGGGCACCTGGGTGACTCAGTCAGTTAAGTGTCCGACTCTTGACCTCAACTCAGGTCTTGAACTCAAAGTCATGAGTTCAAGCCCCACACTGGGCTCCACGTTGGGCATGGAGCCTACTTTTAAAAAATCTTTAAAAATATATATAAATAAGTAAATAAATAAAAACAGGTGATATTAAGATCATTCTTCAATGCCTTAAGCTAAAGGAGTTGGTAAATCTGAAATACAAGCATCAAAGCAGTGTAGGTAGAAAAAATATTTGGTCTGGGCAGGGGAGATTTGAAGGTGAGGAATTACTTCATTTATAGGAAAACACATGTTGACCCATAAGACATAATTCCTTGGTAGGAACTGCCATTTGGTGACAGGCAGCCCAAGAAGGTAAATTTCACATTTAATAGAAAGATTTTTTAAATCACATTAATCTTTATAAAGGGTTTATAATCTCTGGCAAAATTCTCAATCTACAAGTAATGTTAAATAACGAATCACGTAGCATTGAGGCATCTAGTCTTCAACCTCATACCTCATGATAGGAGCATTGATATTTTAAGGATCTTGTAAAAGAAGAATCTCATTAGATTCCTGATACTTCATGGTCACTTTCTAGTGCTGAGAACTCAGAAGACATTTTTTTTTCTTGTGGTTTTCCACAGAAAACCATGATGTACAAGAATTTGTTTTTATCCTGTTGTGTTCATTTTTTCAACAAATACTTGTTGAATGTTGCCATGTGCCAGGAACTGACACAGCAATGAGCAGGTGTGACCCTGCCCTAAGGAAACCTAAAGTCTCAATAAAGTCTCTCAAACCTGGAATCATGTTAGAACTTTCCATATGATCCTTCCTTCCTTCCTTCTTTTTGCTTTCTCTCTCTCTCTTTTTTCTCTTTCTCTCTTCCTCTCTTTCTTTTTTTCTTCCTTTCTTTCTTATTTAGTATCTAGCTAGCTAGCTAAGTAGCTATCATCATCTTTCTATCATAGTGTACTGATTAAGAGAACAAATTCTAAAGGTAAAAGGCAAAGAGAACAAATTCTAAAGGTAAAACCCAGTTCCATGGGTAAAAAAAGTTTTAAAAGATTTATAGACAGGTGAATGGATCGGTAGATAGATGGACAGATGATAGATAGATAGATGATAGATAGATAGATGATAGATAGATAGATAGATAGATAGATAGATAGATAGATAGATAGATAGATAGATGCCAAACGAAATCATAAGTGAAGTTCCTATGTAAAGCAGAACTATGACAATAATCATTAAGTCCCAGAATAACTCTCTGAGAGCATTTTTGTCATAATACTACACTGTTTTTTCCTTAAGAAATTATTCTCACAATATTCTCAGACAATAATGCCTAAATATTTTGTAAATCATTACACTCAACCTTATTTTTCTTCTCCCTTGTGCACTGTTGGCCAATGAAACAGTTTCATTTTCACTTTTCAAAATGATAGCATTAAAAAACAGAAGTGAAAGTATGAATCATAATATAATCAGGAGTTCATAGTGAGATATCCATTTATAACTCAGAAAACCACAGGGTATTTCCAAACTGATGTCATTCATAGAAAGAATGCCATGTGTTGTGGAAGAATAAGAAAAATTACCTAGGCCGACTGGGGGATTTAGAATGCATGTGGGATATTCCCAGCTAATTATTTTAATTTATTTTTAATTTTATTACAAATATTGATCTCTATTTCAAGTACTTAAATTGACACTCATCTTAGACATCACACTGGATTCTAAGTTATACTTTTAATTTTGATATGATTCATTTACTTCAGAAATCATCAGTATAAGTGCTTTATGTAAGTCAAGGTTTTCTTTTATTTTCTTTTAAAATCTGTATAAATATTAAGATTACCTGAAATTCTGTGTAATTATTTTATTTTGGAAAAAAATGGTATTAATCTCTGCTCAAATTATTAAAATTGATTTTATTTTATTCTTTTTGGAAGTGGAGAGAAATAATATAAATTTTATTTTTACTTTTTCCAACTAAATAATCAAAATAGGATTTTTCCTTTCCACTATATTGTTTTTTAAGAATTTAAAGAAGATTATAGTATATGCTAAGTAAGTTAGTGATACGACAGAGAAGAAACATTATTCAGAAACTAATTTCCTCTGGGTTATCTACATTTGCTTCAAAAAGTTCTTTGGAGGGGCGCCTGGGTGGCTCAGTCGTTAAGCGTCTGCCTTCGGCTCAGGTCATGATCCCGGGGTCCTGGGATCGAGCCCCGCATCAGGCTCTCTGATCAGCGGGAAGCCTGCTTCTCCCTCTCCCACTCCCCCTGCTTGTGTTCCTTCTCTCACTGTTGTCTCTGTCAAATAAATAAATAAAATCTTTAAAAAAAAAAAAAGTTCTTTGGATACATTAGTTCTGCCATCTTTGTGGCTACATTTCCTAGTTGGTTGGTTATTTTGATCCAGATCCTGATATCCAGTTGTGAGGACAGCCCAGTTATATCCTTTTTCAATCAGTGGATGTTCCTGGTTTCCCATTAGCCAATGTTCACAGCATGAGAGATTCCACAGAAGTCACACCATTCACTCACTCAAGGAGCACCACTAGTTTGCTCTTTGGCATCTGAGGTTTATCGATGAGTCTGGTGGTTTACCCACAATGTCTGGTCCTGATGTCTGCTAGGAGCTGCTTTGCTGTCCTGGATTTTTCGGTAGAACTGCAGGTGAATCTGTCAATAGAATGGGTTGACCCCATGTGATTAAGGAACAAATTTAAAAATATATCCGAAAATTAAATTCCTCCTTATTCCATAAGCAAACAGAAAGTCCACATGGACTAAAGACTTAAAAGCTAAAAGCAACCCTTAAAAGTTCTAGAAGAAAATGTAGAAGACTATCTTATAATATTGAAGAAAGATTTCTTAAAATATAAAAAGGTTCATCAGTTATAACACACATACAACTCTGATAGGGATGTTGATAATAGGGGAGGCCATACATGCATTGGAGCAGGAGGAATATGGGAAATCTGTGTATCTTCTGCTCAATTTTGTATGAAACTAAACCTTTAAAAAATAAAGTCTATGAAGAAAAAAAAGACTAAACCATCAAGTATAAACTATAAGTTAAATACATTTGATAACATAAACATTTAAAAACTTTATACATTAGAAACCATAAACAAAGTTTAAAGACAAGCTACAGACAGAGAAAATAGTTACAATGCATTTGAGAAATAATTTTAATCTAGAATAATGAAAAATATCTTCTAAGTAAGACAAAGACAAAAGCCCCCAAAAGAAATTAATATAAACCTTCCGTTCACAGAAGAGAATCTCTATATGACCAATGAAGATATTTAAAAAAAAAAAAAGTAACTTGCTAGTAATAGGAACATGCAAATTAAAACAAGGTACCTTTCATGTCCTCAGACTGGAAAAAATTCAAAAGTAAGTAGTGGTAAGGAAGTAGGGGAAACAGGACTTTCAAATTTTTAATGTTAATTCCTGATGATTAATGAACAGTGAAGTTTTACTATAGGGAGCAAAGTTTAAATTTGAAAAGAGAAAGTTAAGGATTGAGAGAGCAAATTGGTATAATTTTTTTTATAATTTTTTTTAAAGATTTTATTTATTTGACAGAGAGAGCACAAGCAGAAGGAGAGAGGGAGAAGCAGGCTCCCTGCTGAGCAAGGAGCCTGATGTGGGACTCGATCCCAGGACCTTGGGATCATGACCTGGGCCGAAGGCAGCCACTTAACCGACTGAGCCACCCAGGCATCCCACAAATTGGTATAATTTTGAAAGCATTTTCACAATATCTAGCAAAGTTTAAAGGTAGTCAACTTCTGAAGTATAATTTACAGAAAAACTCTTGCACAGGGACTCTAGAATATTCATTTCAACATTACTTTTTTTTTTCCTTTTTGTAATCTTTTTGTAACATGATTTTTATTATTTTTTTTATTATGTTGAATTAGCCAACATATAATACATCATTAGTTTTTGATGTAGTGTTGAAGAATGGGAAGATTTCAGAAAGGGAGAGAAACCATGAAAGACTCTAGACTCCCGGAAACATTCCTTATATTTCAAAAAATATTTATTTATTTATTTATTTATTTGCGAGAGAGAGAGAGAGAGAGAGAGAGAGAAAGTGCAAAAGTGGGGGGAGGGACAGAGGGAGAGGAAGAGAGAGAATCTCAAGTAGACTCCCCACTGAGCGCAGAGCCCCAACGTAGAGCTCCACCTCAGGACCCTGAGATCATGACCTGAGCCAAAACCAAGAGTTGGTTGGTCAACCAGCTGAGCCACCTAGGCACTCTGCAACATTCTTTATAATTCCAAAATGTTTGTTATTGGAAGAACAGATCCTCTTAATTTCCTTTGTCTCAATTCCAAGCACCTATTTCCTCTATGGAGTCTTACTATTCTCTTCTTTATATAGTTGGAAATCAGGCAAGGACCCTATCTCCTTGTTCCCACAGACTCCTCCTTCTCCTCCTTACACTGCCCTGTTCCCATGGGAATCTCCTTCTAGCTTGGAAAATTCACCTCCCGTCATGTTTCTGGCCCAAACACTTGTCAGTGCCCACAAATCCTACATTTGGCCTTTTCTGGTAATCTTGCCTGACTTCTTCAGACTTGCATTATTGGAAATTAACAGCCAGAAATATTACCTTGGCTCACACTTCCCCAGCACCAACTATATGCACAAATAAGGGGTAAAAGACATATATATAGATACAGAAATAGATATAGATATAGTTTTAGATTTAGATATAGATATAGATATATAGATAAAGCGAGAAGAAAAAGCATGGATTAATAACTTCAAATATTATTGTGCTATATTCTTCTCCTAGAAAATCTTTAGACAGTGACATCCACGCACATTGGTGCCTAGCTCTGTGGGTGGGGTGAGAAGAAAAGTATAGATGTCTGGCAAATTTCTTGACCCATCAAGAAGTTTCCACTCATACCTCGAGTAGATGTACCTTCATCCATCAGTAACCTTCTACTGACTTTATCCTTCCCAACCTAGGAACATGAGCTTGGCACAGGTAAAGGCAGAACTTCTCCTGAAGCAAGATATTGCTTCACGGATGTACATAACTAGGAGGAGACTTGCTCTGGGCAACCTAAAGACAACTCTACAAAGAAGGGCTGTCAGTAACTGTAGACAACTTGGGTGGTCCAGCCATTTTCCTCCTCCATCAACATCCTTCTCCAAATCTCTATGCTCAGAAAGTGAGAGGAAGCCCTCTGCTCCCATTAAGGGGGAGGTAATAAGGCTGGCTGCCATACTGGTATCCAGCACTCCTCTCACCTAGCATCCCTTGCCGGAATGGTGTTCCACTTTTTCTTTTCTCCTGTGTCTTCCCTTTTCTGAGATAATAAGGGAGGGAGGGAAGGAAAGAAGGAAGGAAGGAAGGAAAGAAGGAAGGAAGGAAGGAAGGAAGGAAGGAAGGAAGGAAGGAGGGAGGGAGGGAGGGAGGGAGGGAGGGAGGGAGGGAGGGAGGGAGGGAGGGAGGAAGGAAGGAAGGAAGGAAGGAAGGAAGGAAGGAAGGAAGGAAGGAAGGAAGGAAGGAAATTCCCCTATACCTCCCTTAGGTATCAAATATGAAGAATTGGGTGAGTACTCATCCCATTCTCTCTTTGGTCAATCACATAACCTGTTTATTTTGGTGGGGTGGGGGGGTTGCTGTTTGTTTTACATTTTGATTTGAAAGCTGTCACTGTTTATTAACTGACCAGATTACAAATATAATCATGAAAGATACCTTAGTTCATTCTTCTGTTAAAAAGAAAACCACAGACCCAAAAGCGGTGTCACTTAGGTTAAGGCCCCAGGTCAGTAAACCAAGACTTAACACCTAACCTAACTGCAGTTTCAACCCCCTGAAAATGTAACCTTTAACCAATCGACATGAGAATTTCCTGGTCAGCACTAGGGAATTTCCTGATAAGCCCCTTCACTCCCCCTAGGAAGGTGACCTTACCTAGAATAATGGATTCTTTGCTTATAACTTCCTTTCCTTCACTCCCTCTCTACCTTTCTTTTTCTATAGTCTTTGGAGCTCCTTTCTACTTGCTAGATGGAATGCTGCTCCATTCATAAATCAATTAACAAAGCCCATTAGATCTTTAAAAATTTACTTGGTTGAATTTTTGTTATTTGACACTTCTAATAAGCCTGTTGATTTGGTCTTCCCTGTTGCCAGCATCTCTACCTTCTACAAAATGAATGGTCTTTTTCTTCAACCCATCTCATACAGAAGATAATTGGGAGAACCAGTGAAAGTTGTTTGCTACTTTAAAGCATTTGCCAATAGTGTGGGTCTCATGAATCAGATCCTCCATTCAATGTCATATTTACCAAGAGATTCAGCAATCAATTCTTGATTTTGCCATAACCGGGAAAGAAAACACATCATTTACTGACTTCAAGTTTGGATACCCCCTTCCAGTATATGGTTCCTTAGCATGTTAACTGAAGCGTTGCTGAGCTTAACAAAGGTACCATTGAAGGCAAAGAAGCCCCAACACCTTTCAGAACTTAGGGGTCACACCATTAATACTGATCCTGATGACAGTTGCCAATTTGGGTTCTGCAGGTACATAGACGTTGCCGGACTTTCTTGCCATCCTAGCTATTCTTGTAGCAGGTCTGTACATCTGTCTATATTCTTTGAGATAGCTTACCTTTTTCATAGATAAGCTTTTTCCTTGTTTTTCAAAACATCTTTTGGGTAAATTTCTTTCTTAAGCTCTCAATGTTCAGTTCTGTGCTTTTTTTTTTAAGGGTTCCTGGCATAGCAGGGACCATCTTTTTCTTCTCTTCTGCACCTTGCATGGTCCCAGCCAGAAAAAAGAACCACATAACCTGTTAATTTTTGTAACAGGCTGATATTATCCCCTTTACTTAGAATTTGCTTTTTTTCACCTCACTATATATTGTAAACATCTCTCTTGTTTGGGACACTGATAGATCGCAATACATCATTTTCCATTGTGCGTGTATGTGTGCATGTTTTATTCAATTCCCTATTCATGGGCAGTCAGATTGTTTATGCTTTATTGATGCAACAAACAATGTTACAAAAGGCATTATTCTATATATGTCCTTTATCAAAGGTGCTTTTTTTAATGTGAGTTAGAATTCATGAACTAGGGTTGCTATCTGACATACAGTCATTTTAATTCAAGTTATTGCTGCCAGATTTATTTGCCAAAATAGTAGAAAAATTCACACTTCCATCACCAAAGTACTGGAATGCTCATATCCTTGAGTATTTGCCAGCAATGTGTTGTTATTGCTTGTTTGAAACATTTGCCAACTGGACAGGTGAAAAATATTATTGTCACAATTCAGTATCCTAGGCCAGAGGCTAGGAAGTAAATCCAAAGCAAAGAGAAGTATGCCTGAGAACCTGAAATTCTTAGTTGCACCCACTGATATCTCTTTCTCCACCTGACCCTGGTTTGAGACCTGCTTCCCTCTTTGCAGAGGTCTGAGAAAGTTAGAAACAGCCAGTGTTTTCCTTGGTAGTGTTTTCTTAAAGCTCAACAGGATTATGTCAACTGTTATTACAAGGAAAGGCCATTGACACACTAGTTTGAAAAGGAAAAGGTGTGTCCGCTGGCTAAAATAAATAAAAGGGCAAAACACATCATAGTAACAGAAAACTTAACGGTTACAATAGCACTGAGGAAGCAGGTAAGACAAAGCCAGGCTCAATGCTTGTAAACTCAGGCTGTCTCCTGAACTTTCACAGCCTAATTTGGGAAATTAAATGTCGAACATCCTTGGAAAGTTCTGATAGTGGCATTGATATTAAAGGTTTCAAAAGTACGTTAACTGTGGTCCTACTTTTGACCCCACTTGATACCAATGATTTCAGAATGATTCATGACTAATGAAAGGGTGACCAAGCGTAAATTGCATAACACACTGATATATGGACACACCTAATTTCATTTTACACCAAAACAGAAAATGACGTGATTGTTGAATTTTGACATTTGCTTAATTTTTTTTCTTTTTTTTTTTTTAAAGATTTTATTTATTTATTTGAGACAGAGAGAATGAGAGACAGAGAGCATGAGAGGGAGGAGGGTCAGAGGGAGAAGCAGACTCCCTGCCGAGCAGGAAGCCCAATGCGGGACTCGATCCCGGGACTCCAGGATCATGACCTGAGCCGAAGGCAGTCGCTTAACCAACTGAGCCACCCAGGCGCCCCGACATTTGCTTAATTTTAATTCAAAGTCTGGACGAAATTATTTTTCATAAGCAGCAAGTGATTCAGCTCCAATTAGAAGCAGTCCTATTGGGGCGCCTGGATGGCTCAGTTGGTTAAGCGACTGCCTTCGGCTCAGGTCATGATCCTGGAGTCCCTGGATCGAGTCCCACATCGGGCTCCCTGCTCGGCAGGGAGTCTGCTTCTCCCTCTGACCCTCCCCCCTCTCATGTGCTCTCTCTCATTCTCTCTCTCTCAAATAAATAAATAAAATCTTAAAAAAAAAAAAAACAGAAGCAGTCCTATTAGCTGATAGGGGCAGTATTGACTTGTAGAGGATGTAAAAATCATCCAATACTCCAAATCGTATTGAGCGCACCTCATACATCAAAAACACTATGAGAAATGATGCCACAAGCCCAAGTTTGCCACAGTCCCTGAAACAAGTAGAAAATTCTGGCATAAGATCCTAAGGCAGCTCAGGAATAAAATGTTCTACCTAATACATAACATAGTATGGGCATCTCACTGGGCAGTACCTGCTATGTCAGAGATCAGAGTGAAAAATAATGGACAACTACTATGTAAAAAAAACAAAATCATGAATTCAGATATATTTACAGGAAATACAGCGAAAAGAGACATTCTTGCTGGAAGAGCATGTGCACATTTCTATTTGCTTCTCACCTGGTATTATGATATTTGTGGGTCTCCGCATCAGTCTCATGCACTCATCTATAAGCTGACAGGCAGAAGATGCTTTTATTCATCTTTTTAATGCCCCACATCTAGCACAGTGTCAGGTACAGAGTACATGTTCCATACATGTTAAATGTAGAAATTGAAGCATTGATGCTAAACCACTGGAAATTGATGCAGTTAGATCTGCTGATTTGTCAGAGCTATGGACTGACTGAATTGTGTCCCTCTCCACCCTGCCCCCGAAAATTCATATACCACGTCCTAAGCCCCAGTGTGATTATATTTGGAGATGGGGCTTTTAGGAGGTAATTAAGGTTAAATAAGGTCAGAAAAGTGGAGTCCTGATCCAACAGGACTGGTGCCCTTATAAGAAGAGGAAAAGAGGTCTTCACTCGAACACACCAAGGAAAACTATATTCTACAGGCCAGGAAAAGAGCCCTCTTGTCAGGAACAGAATTGGTTAGCACCTTGATCTTGGACTTCCAGTCTCCAAACTAGAGAAAAGAAGTTTCTATTACTTAAGCCACCCAGTCTATTGTATTTTGTTATGGCAGCCCAAGAAGACCAAGTCAATAACCCAATAAAAATGCTAATGCTGGGCGCCTGGGTGGCTCAGTTAGTTAAGCGACTGCCTTCGGCTCAGGTCATGATCCTGGAGTCCCGGGATCGAGTCCAGCATTGGGCTCTCTGCTCGGCAGGGAGTCTGCTTCTCCCTCTGACCCTCCCCCTCTCATGCTTTCTCTCTCTCTCTCAAATAAATAAATAAAATCTTTAACAACAAAAAAAAATGCTAATGCTTTTTATTGGTTTTATGACAATGAACAAGACCAAAGAAAAATGACTTTTTTAAAAGTCATTATAATGATCATCCAAGAATGAATTTTAGCACACTCTTTGACAGGTATGAAATTAAGGATAACCTAAAAGCTTAAAAATAATATATAACAAAGTAGATTAGAGGAGAAAAATTAAAATATAAGTTGAAAATTACTTTAACACAAAAAGATTTTGTTTTATGTAGAACCATTTATTCCACCTGCATGTCACTTGACAGAGGACTCTTTGATTACATTTGATTAACTCTAATAAAGCTTGAAAACCATTTTAACCTAATGCAAATGTCCCACTCTCTTCTTAGATATCATCAAAGATTGGTAACACATTGCATAAGTGTTACTTTCAAACTATAGCCCACTACATTTTCTAATTTGGAGAAAGGAAACACTTCGAGTGTTTCTTATGAAGCATGGGATCCCACACAAAAAGAAATGTCATTTATTTCTCATATTTGTCTCATGGTATGACATTTTTATGTAAAGTTGGTCATCAGAAATTTGCAAACCAAAATTAGCGAAATAACAGATGGCAACTCCACCCGTGCTCTATAGAGTTTCTTGAATGAAAGTTGCCTTTATGGAGTAAAGGAATGGACTAAGAAATGTGACACATGCTTTATACATTTATCACTATGCTTCCCAAAATGACCACAGTAGCACAGTTTGAGAAATCCCGATCTAGGTGACTTTCTCACATTTACCAACTTTTAAAGCAATAAATAGAAAGACATTCTAAGCCATTAGCACAAACATGCTTGACATTTTCATAACAACATAAGCAACTTAAGAAGGACAATAGTCTGGTTCTTCTGAGGGTCATGGCTTTTGCTTTCACTTTTCTTTTTTTTTTTTTTTTTTCCTTCAAAAACTGTACCTACCACGCTCAGTTGTTGGCCTGAAAAAGACGAGCTAATTTCTAGGGCATTCTGACATATTTGTTATCAAATCTCTCCAACAATTTTAGAATTGTCACAGTGATACGTGAACGTTTGAAAACTAAAACTCCAAACTGTATTCTCTACTACTTCCTGTGCCTTTTTATTGATAGTTATGAGCCTCGTGAATTGAATTTGTTACTTTTTCCTGTGGCAAAAACTTTGAAAGTAAAATTCTGAATTTTATTCTTTGTTATATCATTTTACTCTATTTTAAAATACATGTCCAAATAGATTCTCCATACTGTATAGTATTGCACCATGTGGAGAACATTTGTAACTAGGTCAACATACAGTGTTTCTAGGCACCAACAGGGAGGTAATTTGTTATACCCATATTAGAATATTACCAGAGTAACAGAACTAAAATGACTCACTGGGTTCTTGGTTGCAAGGCTCAGTGCTGCAAATGGTGCAGGGCTCAGAAGACTGGCAGTTGTGAAAGCCTCTTTGAGAGACTTTGAGAAGTCATTAGTGACTCTTCCAAAACACAAAAGCACCAAATAGGATAATGTGTTGGATCGAGGGAAAAGAAAATATGGAAAGCGTAGGAGAAAAGACCTAAGGTCCCTCTTCTTCCCTGAGAATGCACGCTCAGGCTGATAATCACCCATGAGTTTTAGAGGAAGCAAAGGAAGCTAGTCCACATGACAACACCTTGCCCTGTGTGATCTAGAAGAACAAAAGAATAACCAACTGCTGACCTACAGGCCTAGAGCCATGGGTGTCAAAATGACCAGAGGACATTTGGAAGAGACACCTGGATCTGAAAAGGAAGACTGTACATCTTCAATCACTGTGCCTGGGAGAAAGACTCTCGGGAGGAACACCTGAATCTTATTTAATGTTATATACCAATTTTACCTCAATTTAAAAAAAAATCAAGAATTTGGTGGCATAGAAAAGAACTCTGGGGGCGCCTGGGTGGCTCAGTTGGTTAAGCGACTGCCTTCGGCTCAGGTCATGATCCTGGAGTCCCTGGATCGAGTCCCGCATTGGGCTTCCTGCTCGGCAGGGAGTCTGCTTCTCCCTCTGACCCTCCCCTCTCTCCTGTGCTCTCTCTCATTCTCTCTCTCAAATAAATAAATAAAATCTTTATAAAAAAAAATTATACTTAAAAATGTTATAATTCTAATAAATGTAAAAATATGGGCATAAATTTATATAAATTATAATGATTAGTATTTAAATATTTGTATGGTGTATGTTTTTGTGAGGCAAATATAATAGACAAAAAATCTATGTTGGCCACCATTTATGATTCCAATCTAGAGAACCGTATTCCATTTTTATTCATTAAAAATATCTGTTGGGGCACCTGGGTCGCTCAGTCAGTTAAGCATCTGCCTTCAGCTCAGGTCATGATCCTGGAGTCCCGGGATCGAGTCCCGCATCGGGCTTCCTGCTCGGCAGGGAGTCTGCTTCTCCCTCTGACCCTCCCCCACTCTCATGTGCTCTCTCTCATTCTCTCTCTCTCAAATAAATAAATAAAATCTTTAAAAAAAAAAAAAAGAACTCTGTTTCATATATAAGCTATCAATACCGGGGTTTTATTCATTCAGTCAGTACTTACTGCCTTCTGGGAATGAGATACTAAAGAAGGATACAACACTGATTCCCAACCTCACACAGTTTACAGTCTAATGAGGAGATGGATTCCACACTCACCTGCCTTTTCTCCTTTTCTGCCTCCTTTGCTGGTTCCTCCTTATCTCTTGACCCCTGGATTCTGGAATGCTCCAAAGTTCAGTCCCTGAGCTGCTTCTCTCTTTTATCTACATGCTTCTTCTGGTTGAACTCATCCAGTCTTTGGCTCTAAGTACCACCCACACACCCTATGACTTCTAAATTTACATCTCTAATTATAGCCTCTCCTCTGAATTCCAAATGCCTGACCAACAAATCACTTGGAAGGCATTTCAAACAAGATGCCTAAAATTGATTTCCGATCACTATCTATCCGCCCCAAGCTCCACACCTGCCCTTTCCAGTCTTCCCCCATTAAATATAATAGCAACCCCATCCTTTCAGTTAGTAACCAAAATTCCAGGCATCATCCTTGATGTCTTTCTTTCTCTTATATGCTATACACATTTGTCAGCAAATTCTATTTACTCTATCTTCAGAACTTTTCAGAATTTGGCTGTTAGTCACACAGCCCAAGACACAACTATTTGTGCCTATATGATTGCAGTCACCTCCTAACTGTGTCCCTGTTTTATGTTTGTCCAGCTTCATCATATTCTCCAAAGTGCAAAAATAGAGATTCAATTAAAACTTAATCTTAACTCCTCTGCTCATAACATGTCAGTAGCTCCCCAGCTTACTCAGAAGAAAAGCCAAAAGTCCTTACCATGATATATGGGGACCTATGTGATCTGGTCTCCATTACTTCTCTGATCATGTCTCCTACTTCCCCCTTGTCTTTCCACCTTAACTAAGCTGGCCTCATAACTGTTCTTTGATCAGAGCAGGCAAGCCCTTGCTCAAGGCTTTGCAATGAATGTTCCCTCTGCCTGAAATGTTCTTTCCCCTAATAATACAAATAATCTTAGGAAGCAGTGGGAGTACACACGTGAAAGTTTAAAATCTGCATTTCTTTTAAAATGTTTTATAACTCAGACCAAGCACTACTTGGTATTGACCTCATGCTCAATTTGGTGATATTAGCAACGTTCTTTATATATAAATATACAAATGCTTTAAGTCTTGCTTTAACCTTTTTTCTTCCCTCAGAGAATTCTAACCATCAACACGATACACTTGACATAAATTTTTTGTCAGATCCAACTTTAACATAAATCACAGTATACCATAAATCATAGTACAGCCTGGCTAACGGCATCAATTATTTCACAAATGCTGAAGTTCAACCTGAAAAGTTGAACAGGAAAGGATAATTTTCTTGTTTGTAAAATTCTGTCAAGATAGTAGACTTTTGCATACATATCTTTCTCTAATACTTCACAAAACTCTGCTGATAAAAAAAATTATAAAAAGGAATAAATTCATTAGAGATAAGTTAATGGGGTAGAGAAATGGTTGGGGCAGAGAATGTTGTTTTACCAACAAATAAAATATCAACACATTTCTGAAAGATAAAAAATGAATAACACTGTGTTGATGGGTAAAACAAGCCAGGAAAGTCTTGAGTAAACTGCTCAGTATTTGCAAAGTAAGGGGCGCCTGAGAGGCTCAATCTGTTAAGCATCTGCCTTCAGTTCAGGTCCTGAGCCCTGCATCAGGCTCCCTGCTCAGTGGGGAGTCTGCTTCTCCCTCTCCCTCTGCCCCTCCCCCTTGCTTGGGCTTTCTCTCTCTCTCTCAAATAAATAAACAAAATCTTAAAAAAAAAAAAAAAAGAAGAAGAAGAAGCAAATCATATGGATAGGACATTTATATCATGATTTTCCCAGGAAAGTCTTTAACCCTAAAAACATTTTTGATAAGTGAAAGAAGCCACAACCTATCATATGATTCCATTTACATGAAATGTCTGGAACTGTTAAAACATAGACCCAGAAAACAGATTTGTGCTTGTCAGGGGCTAGGAGAAGGAGGAAGCAGGAGTGATTACTAATAGGCATGGGATTCTTTTTGGAATAATGAAAGTGTTCTGGAACTGAATAGTGGTGATGGTCGCACTATTCTTTGAATATATTAAAACCACAAAATCGTATACTTGTAAGGGTGAATTTTATGGCATGTGCATTGTATTTCAATAAAGCTTTTATTTAAATAAATATAAAGACTAGTAAGTTTTAAAAGACTTTTTTTTTTTAATGTGTGGATAGTCCTTTTCTTTTCTTTTTTTTTTTTTAAGATTTATTTATTTGAAAGAGCGAGAATGAGAGAGAGAGAGAGAGTACATGAGAGGGGGGAGGGTTAGAGGGAGAAGCAGGCTCCTCGCCAAGCAGGGAGCCCGATGCGGGACTCGATCCAGGGACTCCAGGATCATGACCTGAGCCGAAGGCAGTCGCTTAACCAACTGAGCCACCCAGGCGCCCCATTAAAAGACATTATTATAAATAATCATGAAAAGGCAAGAAATGGTAAGAGGGATACAAAAAAAAAAAATCTTTATCAGTATTCAGATAAAGGATCATCACTTTCAAATGGGATTATTATGGGGTCCTATGAAAAATAAGGCAACAAAGCTAAATACTGAAAGATGGATGGCACTGGGATTTTTTTTTTTAATGAAAAAAAAAGGTAAGAAAAAATACCAGTGAGGGAGGAAAATGTATAAGCAAAGATCTAGAAGTAGGAAATGGAGAAGAGGAACAATTATAAAAATCCTATGGGGTTGTAAATGAAGTGTAGAAGAAAATGAGAATGCCCAATTAATCATTTGTAGATTATTCTCTAGACCAGGGTTTTTCAACTTCAGCACTATTAACATTTTGGGCCAGATAATTTTTTGCTGTAAAGAGCTGTCATGTGCATTGCAGGATGTCTAAAAGTATCCCAGGCACTCTCTGCCCTAGTTATGGCAATCAAATATGTCTGCAGATATTGCCAAATGTCCCCTGGGAGGCAAAATCACCCCCAGTTGAGAACTACTGTTTTAAAAAGAGAGAGTCATTGAAGACTTGAAGCAGAGGATGACATTATAAAAACTAAAGTCAAGAAAGGTTAAACTGGCAAGACTTCTCATGCTAACTGGATAGAGCAGGCAAGACAGAAAAGTTAACATATTTTTTTTGCAATATTCCTAGTCAAAGATAATAGGGTTCTGAAACACAAAATAGGTCATGGAATTGGAAATGACAGATTACGTGATCTTTACTTAAGGAGAGAGGCACTCCTTCTAGGTATATAATCAAACAGGCTTATCAACATTTGTTGTTTTGACAAGGGAAAAGAAAGACAGGAATCAAAGATGGCCTTGATGGGTTGAGTCTAAATGACAAGGGAGTGGTTGAACAAAAGTGGAATAGTGAGGGGGGCAGATTTAAAAGGGAAGACGAGGGCGCCTGGGTGGCTCAGTTGGTTGAGCGACTGCCTTCGGCTCAGGTCATGATCCTGGAGTCCCTGGATCGAGTCCCGCATCGGGCTCCCTGCTCAGCGGGGAGTCTGCTTCTCCCTCTGGCCCTCCTCCCTCTCATGCTCTCTGTCTCTCATTCTCTCTCTCACAAATAAATAAAATCTTAAAAAAAAAAAAAAAAAAATTTTTAAAAAAAAGGGAAGACGAGGAGTTCAATCTTTTGAACTGCTAAATAAAACATGCTAGAAGAATATCCAGATAGAAATGTCAAGCCAAAAGTTGGAAAACTGAGACTGAACTTCAGGGGAAAATTCAGGAGTGTGAACATGGATTTAGAAGCCATTTACAGGGAAGGTAGAGTCGAAGTCATGGGCTGAGATTGCCCAGGAGGAGAATGCAAAATAGAAAAGGGAGCAACCAGGGACAGATGCTCCATTTAAACACCTGTATCTAAATGGCTGTGGAAGGAAGAAAGGAGAGTAGTAAGGAGTAGTTGGAGGAGTAGCATAAGAACAGGAAAACAAGAAAGTGTCTAAAGAGACACAAAGGAGAGATTTTGGCAAAGGGCGGTGGGTTGGTTGGTTCATGGTGTTAACTGGTACAAGAGGTTAAAGAATGTAACAAAAAGAATGTGGCTATTGGATTCAGTGAGTAGGAAGTTGCTAGGGGCTTTCAGAACACAGTATAGGGGCGCCTGGGTGGCTCAGTCATTAAGCGTGTGCCTTCGGCTCAGGTCATGATCCCGGGGTCCTGGGATGGAGCCCCGCATCGGGCTCCCTGCTCAGCGGGAAGCCTGCTTCTCCCTCCCCCACTCCCTCTGCTTGTGTTCCCTCTCTCACTGTGTCCCTCTCTGTCAAATAAATAAATAAAATCTTAAAAAAAAAAAAAGAACACAGTGTAAATATGTCGCAGGACAGAAAATAAGTTAGAATGCCTTTAAAAACACATAGGTGCTGAATAAGTGGGTATTTAATACATGCACTGGTAAAGGGGAAAAGAAGTAGAGCAGTTGTGTCTCTCAGATAGGAGAGAGGTTGTGTCTACCTGTAAAGGACTATAAAATTAAATGAGAGTGATTGAAAGTGTAAGAAAGGGGGATAGAGGTAAAAGAAGTGATATTTAATGGAGCGTGATTCCAGAGGAGATGAGAAAGTTTAGAATAAAAGCATAAAATGTTCAATTTTGTAAAAGAGGAATGTGTTGGTCTCTAAAAGCAAGGGGGGGCGGACAAATAAGAGTAAGAAATAATAAATTCAAATTTGAGGATGATTCTCCAAACTAAATATTTCATGTGTAATTTAATCGAAAAATGTTTACACCGAGAAGAGCCCTTTTAAATGGAAGAGTTGAACATGATTTTCCTATTCAAAGGAACACTTGGAAAAAGGAACCCCTTCCCCAGTCTCAGAGCCAGGTGTTCATAGACCAAAGCCAGATTTTTATGGTATACTTTATTATTCTGTTCAAACCAAATTCCTGGAACATCAGCACATGCTCAGTTAAGTATGATATGAAAACACACTGCAAATACAGAAATGTTATTTTTGGATTATCCATGGATTTGGGTCTATATATATAACTCCATACTCCCCAGTGATGGCCAGTAATCATGTTATAATAGTAAAATATCTTCTTAAGTAAGTTTTATTAAAACTTACCCTGCAAATACCCAAGGCTTGGTGTCAAGAGAAAAGAGGAAAATAAGCAGAAATGTCATGCAGTTTGGATTTCATTTCTTAAATTCTCTAAGACAAGCTGACTACTTCCAACATACCCTTTCATTCAACTTTCCCTTATATACCAGCACAGGAATGATATAAGAGAATCCTATACTATGAGACAATTAAGAATGTCAATGAATCATAATGGCAGTTATGTAAGTTGGGCAAGATTTTAATATCCCACACATTATTTCTCATTCACTAAATGAGAGGAAAGCACTAGTATTCTTTGGCCTGTGTTAAATAATTACCGTTTTGTTCTTTAATGTGTATTATATGAAACTATTACAAGTCCCAATAAAAGAGGAAGTTTCATTAGTCTTTGCAAATAAAGATATTTTTTTCCACCAAAAGATACATCAAAACAAAAAAGCAGGGTGAGACCAATCGCTATATCAAATTGGCAAAACATTGATAATTGTTGAAGTTGTGTGATAAGTACATAGACTTCTTTGTACTGTTTATTCTACTTTTGAGTATATTCAGGTATGTTCATTTTTAAATAAATAATGTAAGTAGTAAATAATTCTTATTACAAGTATTTGTGAACAGTTCCCCTCGTTTCCAAAAGACAAAAGCCTTATATTCCTGCTTTAGAATTGACGAATGTGGTAGGCAAACCAAACAGTGAAGACCTGTTGTGACCTAGTAGGCAGAACGGCTCCCCAAAGATATTCACACCCTAACCCCTGAAACCAATAAATACATTACCTTATGCGATGATTAATTTTGTGTGTCACTTTGACTGGCTATGGGGTGCCCAGGTTAAAAATTACTTCTGGGTGGGTCTATGAGGGTATTTCTGGATAAGATCAACATTCGACTGGACAGACTCAGTAAAGTAAATTACCTTCCCCAGTATGAGTGGGCATCATCTAGCCCACTGAAGGCCTAAATAGAACAAAAGGCAGAGGAAATAGGAATTTACTCCTTTTTTCTGCCTCACTGATGGAGCTTGAACATCTCATCTTTTCTTCTGCTGCCATAGGCCTGGGATTCATACCATCAGCTCCCCTGGGCCTTAGGCCTTTGGGCTTAGACTGGAACTCCATCGCTGGATCTCCAGCTTGCAGACAGCAGATCATGGGACTTCTCAGTCTCCATAATCATATAATTACATAAGCCTATTCTTCATAATAAATAAATACATTTTAAAATAATTATTATGTTTAAATATATATGTATAATATATATTTATAATATACACTATTTATAATATATATAAATCAATCTATATTTGAACATATTCAAATATACTCAAATAGAATATATATATGTATCCTATTAGTTGTTTCTCTAGAGAATCCTAAATAATACACTACCTTATGTGGCAAAGGGAACTTTACAGGTATTAACTTTCTAGACCTCAAGCAGGAAGATTAGCCTGGATTATCCTATCCAAGAGGGCCCAAACTAATCACATGAGCCTTTAAAAGCAGAGAACTTTCTCCCGCTGGAGGCTGAGGAAAGGCAACAGAGGTAGAAATCAGAGAGATTCAAAGCATGAGGAGAATTCAACAGGAAGTTGCTGGTTTGAAGATGGAGGGGAACATACTGAGGAATTCAGGTGGCCTTTCAGAGAGCTGAGAGAAGCTCCTGGCTGAGAGCCAGCAAGGAAACAGGGACCTCACCTCTGCAGCCTGAATAACTGAATTCTGTCAACAGCTTGAAAGAGCTGGGAAACAGACTCCCCCTCAGAGCCTCCAGATAAGGGTCCAGCTTGCCAACAACTTAATCTCAGCCTGTGAAACTCAGGCTGGAGGAACCAGCTGAGCTCACCAGACTCCTGACCTACAGGACTGGGAGATAATAAATTGGTGTCATTTTAAATGGTTAAATTTGATAATTCTAAGGTGGCAACAGGTAACAAAGATATCTTACTTAACATAAAAAAGACCCATAGCTGAACATTTTAAAAGATATTCCTAACATGAACGGTAAGACAATGAGAAATAATTATAACTTAATGTCTTACTTACTATATTGGGAAAGTATATTTAAAAAAAAAAAACCTGTGGTAGGGAAATGCCTTACATCATGTGTGATGAGCTCCGGATGGGCGTATAAACTGGTCCAAAGTTTTGGGAGAGTCACTGGTGATATGTATAAGAAATCAGGATAACATGTTTGACCTAAAATTCCACATCTATTTTTTAGGTAAATAATTCCAGTAGTATTTCCTACGTTTGACCCAGTAATTCCATGTCTATATACCAAGAAAATAATTTAGATGTATTTTATACAAAAGGAATGATTAAAATGTAAGGAAAAATTAAACTGTAAAGACGATCATCATAGCACAGCATAGGATAGCAAAATTGGTAACAATCTAAACATCCAAGTTAGGATTCACCTCCATAATGAAATTCTGTAAAGCCAGTTCAAGTCATGTGGTAGATAGTGCTTGTTAGCAAGTAAAAGTCTTTTAAGGAATAAAAAAAATCAGGCAACAAAACAGCATTACAATAGGATGTCTGGAGGTATATGCATCAAAATGTCGCCAATTTTAGATCCTTTCTGCTGGTCTGCATCTTTTGATTTTTCTTTTATGATCGTAGATTTAGTAATGCCCTAACAAAGAAATTTTATTTTTAATAAAGTTTACATTTCCATGCTTTTATATAAATTTCCAGAAAGTTATTCACTCAATTAGGACAAAAATGATTGCATATATTTCAGGACAAATGAGAAAATATTTCTTCTTCATTTGGAGCAAAATATTAAGACAAGGAATGTTCTCCTATTCCTCAGATGTTTGCAGCTATTACATAAGAACAGGTATCACTAGTTTTATCCCATCGAAAATATACCCACTACCCCTCTAATATCATTACATCCTTTCATTCTGTTTAAATTCATACCAGATTTCACTGGTCAGACTCATTCCTCTGAACCTAAGAGGCAGTTCAAGAGCTTTCACTGAACGTAAACTCAAACAAGAAATACTCTCCTGCCCTCATTCCCCATCTCCTCCTGCACTACCACAGAAACTCTATCTGAAAGTTTTGTGTCCACACATTGGCTGGAGAATGAAACATGATTCTATTGATTCTGAACATATCAAAGACTGTGGTAAAATTTAGCTTCAAGGGAGAAAGGAAGTGAAAAATTAGTTTTTGGAGATAAGTACCTATCTGAGACAAATCTGAAATACACATTTAAAGAGATTTTTCTCAATTTCAACCTGCAGTTCTTGTATTGACTAGCATAGGATGACATTTTAACCAATATCAAAATAGTATATTTGAAATATGTTGTGTATTTACTTGTCGCTAAGTCCCTAATTGTTATTAAAGCATTGGAAGCAAAAATGTTTTTGTTTTTTTTTTACTTACTTACTTACTTACTTACTTAATTTTTAAAACTCCACTTCCATATAGCCCAGTAGTATGCTGGAGAATTAATTGTGCACATTTTCATGTTGATGACTTGAAATCAGCAAATGCTACCAATCAGGGCTTTTCTTTCTTTTTTTTCTTGGAGATCCAGTTAGTGCACAGGACAGCTTCAACCCCTCCCAAACCATCAGGAAGCCCTGAAGTAGCTCTGCAAGCATCACAGTTAATGCAGTCACTAGAGGCTGCAATGTCAAGTACTCCTTGGCTAGTATTTCTGTTGTCCTATGTAGACCCTGCTTGGTGAATGGAACAGCGTGTACTCATAGAAACCAGTGGTGCAGACTATATATGCAGGAGTGTACTTTAGTACTAGTACAAACATGACAAACTAGACAAAAACGTGACTTAGATACACCAAGGTCTGTCTGTCTATCTTTATTGCTAATGAGACCAAATTCTTGATATTACTTTATTAAATAACACTGGATGCAATGTACGGACAGACTGGAAAGCAGACAGATAGGAGGCAATAGAAAGTAATAGCATTGTCAAAGATGTCTTTATTATATAGTTCATCTTAAGCCAATTCAGCATGTGGCCAATGCTCAATTATTCCAAAAATGATTATATATTTCTTAGATTTCCCAATTTCCTTCTTTATCCCTCCTTTTCCCTAATGCTTGGACATTTTAAACCGTTGTATATTGGGGCTCCTGGGTGGCTCAGTCGTTAGGCGTCTGCCTTCAGCTTGGGTCATGATCCCAGGGCCCTGGGATCGAGCCCCACATCAGGCTCCCTGCTCAGCGGGAAGCCTGTTTCTCCCTCTCCCACTCCCCCTGCTTGTGTTCCCTCTCATGCTGTCTCTCTCTCTATCAGTTGAATAAATAAAATCTTTAAAAATAAACAGTTATATATTATCCTTCAATTTAATATCATATTTTGGAATTATCTGTTGATTTTGTTATATAAAATAATATAATGGGATGTTCCTCTCTGTTAGGAGCTAGCAATAGTTCCCAATAAATATATACCAGAGTGAAAAGGGATAAAACCACTAATATATATATATAAACCATAAATTATTCTGGTACAGAGTTTCAAGCAGAAGGAACCAAATAGGGTTTTTCTGTAAATAGAAACCCATTCATAATCCAGCAAATGTTTCTTGAGCAAACAGTATATAGGAGACTCTTCTTGTTGCTGGGCTGAATCAAACTGATGACAGACAGCCCCAACCCTGAAGGAGATGAATAGCTGATACTCTACATCAACCAAAGGAGTGATACAAGTAAATGACAGTGTTCAAGGCAAAACAAAACAAAGCAAAACAAAAACCTTTTGGAGCAGGTGAGATCTGAAATGGGCCTCGGAAGATGGGGAGGTTTACCACACAGTGGTTTTGAGTCACAAGTTCCTGTTTTAATGTTATAATGCATCTGATGAATATTGTTCACATCAACATACGCCGAGTATTAACATGGAAACAACCTACTCCACTAACAAGTAGCTAATTCTCTGTAATTTCCTTTCTCATACTTACTTAGAGTAGTGAGTCTCTCCTGGAGCATACATCAGAGTTTCCCGGGAAGCTTGCTGAAACACAGATGATTGGGCTCTGCGCAATGCTTCCGACTTAGTAGGTCTGGGTAGGACTTAAGCATTTGAGTTCCCAGGTGATGCTCGATTCCACTGGTCCAATAATCACAATTTGAGAGCCACTGATTTAAAGCACCTGGGATGGATCCCTGGCTTCACACATACTGCCTGATCTTCAGAAAAAGTCTCAACCTCTCAAGACTCTATTTTACCATTTGTAAAGGTAATGACACTGGTAATGATGATTCCTATCTTCTAAGCCTGTTTGGGGAATTAATTGAGTAATGCATATAATTCAGAGCCTGATACAGTAAATGCCCTGCACTGGGTAGCAACGATAGCTTCCCCACCAGGGGAAGCTAGTGGGTAATGGTATGCCAAGCGTTATGGGTTGAATGTTTGTATCCCCTCCAAATTCACATGTAAGGCCCTAAAACCCAATGTGATGATATTTGGAGGTGGGGCCTTTGGGAGGTAATTAGGTTTAGATGAGATCATGAGGTAGTGTCCTCCTGATGGGATTAATGCCCTTAAAATAATTAGAAGAGACACAGAGGCTGCTTTCTCCTCACATGCACCAGGAAAAGACCATGTGAGCACACAGTTACAAGGCAGCTGTCTACAAGCCAGGAAGCAGGTCCTTAACAGACACTGCATCTGCCAGCACCTTGATCTCAAATGTCCCAGGCTTCGTAACTGTGAGAAATAAATTCTTGTCATGTAAGCTCCCCAGTCCAAGGTATTTTACTATAGCAGCCCGAGTAGACCAAGACATCAAAGAAACAGTGTGAGCTATGAAATGGAGGTGGGAATGGATCATATTGTGTTCAGAGAATACACAGTGAAGACAAGCGAGGATGTAGCATTCATGTTGGGGAAAGGAGGGGAATCTCAGAGGACTTCAATGAGAATGGGGAAGAACCCTGGAATTCTTTGGGCACCTCTTTCTTTGTAATTGTCTAATGTTTCTGGCATCTATTAGCCTCTACTTTCTCTCGAAATGCCTATTATTTCTAGAACAACAGGAGTATTCAAATAACTAGCCAGCAATCATAAAAGTAAAAATGACTTTAGCTGCTCATTCAAAGCATGTGTTAAATATAATTGAGCAAAGAAGAGTTCAATATTCTCAAGGCAGAAGAGCAGTGAAAACTCCACATACAAGAACTCTATTAATGTCCCAAGAGGACCCTCACAATGAGGCTGTGCAGAGCACTATATTATAAGGAGGCACTTAAGCATCCTTTTCATTAACCTCACACTGCAAGCTACTTATCCTTTTGTGTTGAATCTGACCCCTAGTGATTTGCAGTTGAAGTTGAAAATTTTATACAATTCAATTTCACAACTTATTGTAAAACTACACTAATTGACATTAGGTGTTGGGTATTAGTATGAGAATAGATAAATAGATCAATGAAACAGAAGCACAGTGGATTGAGTGGTAGCCCCAAAAAGATATGTCTACAACATCCAGAGGCTGTGAATATGATCTTATTTGGAAAAACAGATGTGATTAGATTGTAGATGTAGTTAAGTTAAGGTGGGTCCTAAATCCAATGACAGGCATCCTTATAAGAGAAAAGCAGAGGGACATTTGAGACCCACTGGGGAGAATGCACAGATTAGAGTCAAGCCAAGAAACGTCTGGAGCCACCAGAAGCTGGAAGAAGGAATGATTCCCCCCTTCAGCCTACAGAGGGAGCTTGGTCTTGCAACATCTGGATTTCAGACTTCTAGTATCCACAACTGAGACACATTTCTTTTGTAGTAATTTCTTAGGACCACCCTAGGAAAGTAATAAAAGAAGAAACAGAAGAGATTCCAAACACAGATCTATCTTTATAGAGTAACTTGAACAACAGCACAACAATGCAATTCAGTTGAGAAAAGAAGATCTTTTCAAAAATGGCTCTGGGTCCATTGAATATTCATGAGTGGGAAAAAATGACTTTTATGACTCACACCATACACAAAATTAAATTGATATGGATTATAGATCTAGACATGAAAGCTAAAATAAATCAAACTTCTGGATGAGAATATAAGAGAACATCTTCATAACCTTGGGACAGTCAGAGATTTCTAAGAAGAATACAAAAAACACTCACAATAAAAAATAAAATATTGATAAATGTGGTAGGCAGAACAATAGCCCACCAAAGATGTCCAGGTCCCAATCCCCAGAACCTGTGAATATGTTAGATTACATTGCAAAAGGGAATTGAGGTTGAGATGGGATTAAGGTTGCCGACTTTGAAGATGAAGGAAGGGAACACAAGCCAAGGAATGCAGAAGCTGCATTCCTACAGGCTGGAAAAAGCAAAGAAATGAATTCTCTCCTAGAGCCGCTAGAAGCCAGAAAGGAATACTGTCCTGCCAACGCCTTCATTTCAGCCCCGTGAGAGCTGCATCAGACTTCTGGTGCACAAAACTGTATGATAAGAAATGTGTGGCTTTAAACCACTAAGTTTGTGTGATTTGTTACACAAATATAGAGGTAACCCCAGAATATAGAGGTAACCCCACAAATCCATAATAAAATGACAGACAATCCAATTTTTTAAATGGGCGAAAGACTTGAAAAGGTACTCCACAAAAGAGGAACTGAAATGAGCAATAAAAAATGAAAAGAGGTCATTATCATTACTCATCAGGAGAAGACCAAATTGAGCCCTATAAGATAATGCTATATGCCCACAGACTGTCTAAAATTAAAAAGGCTGGAATGTAAAGTGCTGGCAAGCACATGAAGCAAATGAAACTCCCAAACCTTGCTGGTGGAGTGCAAATTGACACAACCACTTTGGAAAGTTGTTTGGTAGAACCTACCGAAATTAGACATATTTCTCTCCACAATCCTACTCCTACACCAATCCTAATTAGAATATTCAAAGCAGCTTTATTCAAAATAACCAGAAACTGGAAACAATCCAAATGCCCTGAATAAGGAAAATGGATAAATGAATTCAAGAATACTAACACAATGCCATGCTACATAGGAATAAAAAGAACAAAGACACACTCAAGGCATGGATGAATCTCAGAGCCTTTATGTTGAGTGAAGGCAGCCAGAAATAAAAGTGTACATATGCTATGATTCCAAGCATATGAAGTTCAATAACAGAAATACTAGATAATAATAGAAATCAAAATAGAGGGTATGGTTATTGTCTGAGAAGATAGGGAAACTTATGAGATATTTGAAATATTCTGTATCTTGATATGGATAATTTAAAAACTCAGCAAGCCTTATAGTTAAGACACTATTTCGCCCACCTTGTTCCGTGTATGTTCTATCGCCCTAAAGTTTCTAAACCAATAGATTAAGAGGAGAAATTAGTCCAGTTTTTTATCAAAAGCTAGCCAAGTCTTTGAATTCTTTCTTGTGTAAGCCATCCACTCCTGGCAGAGTGATCTTCAAAGAGATTTCTCTATATGACAGAAAACATGAGAGGCACAGGTACTCTATTACTGGCTAGGACTTTGACCTCCAAATGTTGCTTATCACCACCTAAACAGCCACCTAATTTGTACCACCTGTGACCCAAGGCATCCTGCTCCTCCCTTTACTCCGGACTCCCTACTCTTTGTAAGGCCCAGGATTCTTCTGAAGTGGAAGATGGTCCAAAGCCAGACATCTTACCTGAAAATGAAAAATCTCCAAAAGAGGCAATATAAAACAAAAAGGGAAATGATCCAAATTGGAAGTGGGGAAGAGAAATGGAGAGAGATCAAAATTAAAAGATAACTCCATGCAGAAGTTAAACATGAATTCCTTTCCTGCTACTTCCTTCCTCATCATCCAAGCCCAATGATGTGACCTTGTCTCACTTCCTGTATCATGCTTCTTTTTCTCGGAGAATGGAGGGAGGATGCCAGAGGATTTCCTTCTAGAGGGCCTGAATTCCCTCTAGAGGTTAGAATATATGGCCAACGGGAGCTATAAAAAAAAGTACAGCAGGAAAGCAAGCTAGCATGTTATAAAGCCAACCCCACAACTCTCAACCTCTGCTATTACAAACTTTTTCTTTTTTTTTTAATTTTTTTTAAAGATTTTATTTATTTATTTGAGAGAGAGAATGAGAGAGAGAGAGAGAGAGCACATGAGAGGGGGGAGGGTCAGAGGGAGAAGCAGACTCCCTGCTGAGCAGGGAGCCCGATGTGGGACTCGATCCCAGGACTCCAGGATCATGACCTGAGCTGAAGGCAGTCGCTCAACCAACTGAGCCACCCAGGCGCCCCAAACTTTTTCTAACATAAGATACCAAGTATTGACCAAAGTTATATAAATTGCATAAAAACTAAAGCCTATTACATATCACCAAGCCTCAACCTACTTTTTCCAATCGTTCTTCCTTTTATCTCCCTTCTACACTTCCTAAGCTCCACTCACATGACGCCCTCAGTCAATGAAACTCATTACCTGTTACACAGTAAAAACTCAATAAAGATTTTCTGGATAAACAAATGGCTGTTCATATCCCCTCAGGGTGGCTGGCATCATCCCAGATTATTGTCCGCACCACCACCACCACCACCTTTAGAAATTTTGCTTCTTCTCAAGGTGCATACATTGACATCTTTCCCATGAAGTATTTTCTGACTCCCTGAATTAAAACTTTCTCTCTTCTGTGCTCCCATAGGTATTATTTGTAATACCATTATAAAGCTTGCTATATCCGTCTTCACGGTCCATGCTTACTCTCTCTCTTCTGATGAGGAACATCTGCCCCCACCCCATCACAATCAACAGAAATTGATTTCATGTGTTCAAAAGTTAGCTCAGCTTACAGACAGTATCTTACATCCTTTATTCCCTAAGTGTCATAATCCCCTTTGTTCTCCAGGACAAATATGGTGCCTCCAATGTTTTGGGTTGATTTTTAAAGAAACCTGAATACTTCTTCACAGGTACATTTTGCGTGGCTTATTAGAACTCCCCTTGTTTTCAAAAAGCAAATTTGTATGTATATCTGACCTCCCTTATACCTTCTCTACCGTGTTTTCAAAATTTACACTTGAATCTCTTTTGAAAGTGTAAGTTTATAAGTTTATTTCTTTGTGAGTACAAAGGCCTCCCTTATCTTTGGACCCAAAAACAATGCCCCGAAAGATCAGGGGCAACTTGCAGTTTATGTATATATAAAAACAGCTAAGATATAAGAATATTTATATTCTTATATTTTATATTCTTGGCTCCTGGCTGGCAGACCATCCTCCTCATTTCTCTCTGTGTACAGGTGTTGTTTTTTTTTAAAGATTTTATTTATTCATTTGAGACAGAGAGAATGAGAGACAGAGAACATGAGAGGGAGGAGAGTCAGAGGGAGAAGCAGGCTCCCCGCCGAGCAGGGAGCCCAATGTGGGACTCGATCCAGGGACTCCAGGATCATGACCTGAGCCGAAGGCAGTCGCTTAACCAACTGAGCCACCCACGCGCCCTGTGTACAGGTTTTTAAGTAAATGTTCAGTCTGTGGGCTTATTTTTATAACAAGCTGGTGTAGCTAACGGAAGCTGGAGGAACACAGACCCTAATGATAGTGGTGTGGGCTACAGGATGGCAACTAAGTGAGCATATGATAAGACCTCTGTCCTACTTTGACAGAGTAGGTGCCCTCTTTATCTTCCCTCCAGCACCAAGAGATTCCAGCCATAGCTCCACCCCTTAGCTGCTTTCAGTTCAGAATGGCCTTTGTCCTTTCAGGTAGGGATTATAGACTGGAGCCATCTGTTTGTCTAGTCTCTGTGTCACATCTCTTTTAAAATAGAAAAAGATGAAAAAAAAAAAAAAAGGAAAGAGAGTAAAAAATTTAGCATGGATTTTTTAAATATTTGAAAGTCTCAAGCATATAGTCATTCGAACAGAGAAGCTCCAACAGCAAGAAAACATTTAAAGAAACAGCCAAGAGAAGAAATCAGCCATGTGCACTTGGAGTCTCTACCAAGGCACAGAACTCAGGGACATCCCCCTCTATGACACCACTTGTATACCTGTACATGGTAGACTCCAGAAGAACAGGGAGCCTCACTTGCTAAACGTACTACTGCTAGTAATTACCGCGGTGAGAGCACATGGCAAGTGTTCAAAGGAGAGGAAGGAAAGAAAAAAAGAAAGAGAGAAAAAGAGGGTGGGGAAGGAGGGAAGGAGGATGGACATGGAGCATTATTTTGTCCTGTTTTGTATTGGAAGCAATCTTTGCCTTTTGAGTAACAACCACAATCTACCCTAAGCAAGAGATTGGTCTCAGATAGCCATTACAGAGGTGTCTAAGTGTCTTGGTTTCTATCATAAGTCTTACATTTATATTGACTTCAGTCCAGTACCCCTCTCTTTTTATTTCATATTTCCCCTCAGATAATCTTTCCTTCTTGGAATATTTCAACATGCTTGGTCATACTTATTGATACTATTTCTCAGATTGCTCCAATATATTACAGGGCCTCTCAATACCCTTCTAGAAAATCTTCCCTTCTCACTGTAAGATTGACAGGAAACAGTTCAAGAATGTTCACACATTCTTCCAACATGTAGAGAGTCTTCTTTAGTAGTTCTTGGACTTAACAGCACATCTTGAGTGCATGTTCTTACGGTTTGAGACCTTATGTGTTTAGAAAATATAACTTAAAAGGCTACTGATTGGAAAAATTATTTTTTGAGACAAAAATTACATCAATCATCTGGAATATAATTAGTATTGCCAAATGATTGCCTATTGTCTTGAAGGCAAAAAAAAAAAAAAAAAAAAGACTTCCTCCCTGTTTGTAATTTTAAAGTTAATAAGTGTTCATGTTGAACGTCTTTCTGTGTATGGTCTTCGAGTGATGCAAAATTAAATCACTTGAACAGAAAGAGGTGTGAAATTCAGTGAGGTCAATTTTTTTTTTCTTTTTGATCAGTGAAGTAATTTATTTGAAACAATCTAAAACCTTAATATCAGTTTTTTACAGCTCAACCATGTCAACTCATAAATTTGTTTTCGATGCAGTCTTGAATCAGCACAAGAAGATTTTGAATAACAACATGGACCAAGACTTATCCTGAAGCCCATAAATTATTTCTGACATATATGTTCATAACAACAGGCTTCAGAAGAAAAGGGAACAGTGAAAGTTCTAAGAAACTGGGCAGGAATACTTCCTAACGTTCAGTGGTTTAGATGAGTTGCTAAATTCTAAGTTGCAAAAGTATATGTAGTGTGCATGAAAAATAATAATTGTATTCACCGTGCGGACAAAAAGTCCCTTTGAACATGCTCTATTTGGGGGTAATTTTGTGACTCAAAGAGTTCTTCACATTTCCCCAGGGATGCTTTAATCATTTCTCTCTTTTGCCTTTTAAAGACATCAAAAAAATCCAGTTATGTGTCATAAATGTGCATAGGTACAACAGACATTCAGAACATGTATTTCCTGCCAAGTCATTAGGAGTGGAAGAGCCGGTTTCTGTAAGCTGAATGATGGTTTTCCCTATAGTTGAGGACAAGTCCCTTAAATCTCAATATTTCATAATCAGTCTTTAATATTCATTAAGGGATCAATGTCCAAATCAAAGTATTGTGGTTCTGAAAGATTTTCTACATTTCCCAGTTCAGCCAAAGGGCACCTTTTGGGGCACTGAGATTTAGGGACATTTAATGGAAAATATATATAAATATTTAAAAGTAATCTAAGCCCAAATCTATATAACAAAGCCAAGCCAGGAAATGTCGAAATTAGATACAGCTACTATAATCTGAAAGGGTATTTTGCGGGGAGTAAAAGCAATTTCTGTGTGCTCTGAAACCAGAATTAAATACAATATCCTATATTATATAAGTCATTCCTGGATGGGGCAATAATCTTTTTCTGCTGTACTTGCCATCATTTGTTCTCATACTTCCTTCTCTTATTCTACATATTTCAGAGAAATTAGTAAATCTCTCCATTACCAAAACTTTAATTATTTCATTACTTAAATGTATTTTTCGTCTGAAAGCATAAACTCATAAAATGGCACTTGTCTATCTTGATCTTTATTTTCTGCTGCTTATTGACACTTCCAGTCTGAAAAATATGCCTTCTTTCTCTCAGCTATCATGTTAACTTTCATAAATGAAGCAACTGCCTCTTCATTATTGGTTTGTATTTCTTTTTTTTTACTGAGGGTCTGAGAGTCCTTTTCAACTTTAGATTTTTTTCTAAGCTGCAGTTCCTTCTGGCTTGGCACAATTCTTAATTCTCATTCCACTTCTCCAAGAGGCACCCCTCTGTTGATATTCTGTTCATTCTTCTATCAAAGCCTAAATATATCCAAGAGCCTCTTAGATGCCTTCTTCTTTCTTGTTAGGGACTTATTGTTTAGAAAGATTCTTCTAATTCCTCTTGAGCCACACTATCTATGCACTAGGACCCCTGCTATGAAGTGCACCACTTTTTTGTTTTAGTTGTATTTGAAATTTGTTTCACAAAAGGCCAGAATGACATTTTCAAGTGCCTGGAGTTGCTCTCCCTTCTTTGTTTTGATTTTCAAGAACTGGCTATTCACACCCTGTTCCCTCTGCCCAGAATGTCCTTTCTCCCCCTTCTTTTTCTGGCCAACTCTCTGTCATCCCCTAAAGAGATCTACCTAGTAACCACTTTTTCTCTACAGCCTTCCAGTCCTCCATCTCTGTTTTTCCAGAACTTCTGCACGTGTCTCTACTAATACCTAGGATGTTGCACTAAAATTAATCATGTAGACTGTGAGTTCTTGAAGGAAATGTTGTTGATCTTGAGGTGCTTATCCAGTATATTCACTCATCCATTGATTTACTCATTTAGTCATTCATTAAAAAACATTTTTCAAGAGCCTACTATACACCAGCAGTCTTCTGGGTTCCAAAACTCAGCAGTGAAGGACACAAACAAGATCTCTTGTTTGTTCTCTGGAAGCTTTTATTTTAGTGGGATGAAGACTGACAATGAGCAAGTAAACAAATAAATGAACAAGATAATTTTAGCTGTTAACTGCTATTAGCAAAATATATAAAAGAGTCCAGTAGTAATTTGATGGGAGGGGTAATACAGATAGGGTGGTAAGACAAAGCCTTTTTGGGTGGTGATACTTGATACATGCAGTCTGCATGGCATGAAAAAACAGCATGAAGAACATCTGATTAGGGAAATGCAAATCAAAACCACAATGAGATAGCATGGTACACCTGTTAGGAAAGCTATTATTAAAAAGACAAGAGACAAGTGTTGGTGAGGATGTGGACAGAAGGAAACCTTTGTGCACTCTTTGTGGGAATGTAAGTTGGTGCAGCCACTATAAAAAACAGTTGGGAGGTTCCTCAAAAAATTAAAAATAGAACTGCCATATGATCCAGCAATTCCACTTTGGGGTATGTATCTGAAGGAAATGAAATCACTATCTCAAAGAGATCAATATCTGTATCTATATCTGCACACACACATAAACACAGACAGTGGAATATTATTCAGCCATTTAAAAAAGAAGGAAATTCTCTTGTTTGCTGCAACATAGAATGGACCTCGAGGGCATTATGCTAAGTAAATTAAATCAGACAGAGAAAGACAAGTACTATATGACCTCACTTGTATGGGGAATCTAAAAAAGTGAACTCAAAGAAAGAGAGTAAAATGGTAGTTGCCGGGGCCTGAGGGGTGGGGGTAATGGGTGAAGGTGGTCAAAAGATAGAAACTTTCAGCTATAAGATAAATAAGTTCTGGGGCTATAATGTACAGCATGGTGACTATAACAATACTGTATTATATATTTGAAAGGTATTGAGAGTAGATTTTAAATGTTATTACCACACACACACAAATGGTAATTATGTGAGAGGACAGATACGTTGACTAACCTTATTGTGGTCATATCATTTTGCAACAGGTACATGTATCAAATCATCATATCATGTACCTTAAACTTACATAGGTCATATGTCAATAATATCTCAATAAATCTGGGGATAAAAAGATTCTGAAATGCTTTCTTTTATAAAAAAAAAAAAAAAAAAGGAAAAGAAGAAGAAGAAAGAAGATCTGGATGCAGTGCCTACAGGCCTTCTAGCAGGAGCAAGCTTGGCATGCCCAAGGAACAGAAAGAGACCTAAGTGGGTAGATCATAGCAAGTAAGAGAGAAAGAGAGGTAGGCAGAGGACAGATCAGGTATGGCCTTGAAAGCTATGGTAAGAGGTTTGGATTTTATTTTCATGCAATTGCATGCCACTGGAGACCTTTAAAAACAGTGATACAAAGTGGCTTGCATTTAAAAACACAATTGTTGCATATTTGTTGAATGAATTCAATAAATCATTTTCCCTTCATTTCTATATCATCAACAAGTTCTCATGGTAATTTTTAAATCTTGATTTGCTCCTTCAGTATTGGAAGAAGTTGGAGGAGAAAGCTGATGCAGTACTCCTGATTTGCTGGCATCCCTCCTCCCAGAGCTTCCTCTGCTTTCCCTTCATTGTTTTGATCTCCAGGAGTGACTTATTCACACACTGTTCCCTCCTCCCAGTATGTCTTTTCTCCCCTCCTTTTTCTGACCAACTCTTGGTCATCTCCCCTTCCAAGTAACAGACCTCTGAAGGCAGACTGCATCATCTAGTTGGTGGATGAAAGTCATCGGGCCATATTTCTTGGCTGAATAGAGCTAATATTTCAAAACTTCTACACAAGAGGGATTTGAGATCTTTCTGCCTTTCTCCCTCTCTGTTGCATTTTCTTCCCTATCCCAGCAAGACAGCAGTCCTAGTTGCTGATACATTTTCCTTTCCGTGTGCTCTACCAAGTGGGAGGAGGCAAGTAAATTGAGCAGGAATTCAACTGTTGTCCTATATCTAAGTCATAACCTCTAATCCAGTTTTAAGGAGCAAGAGAATTGATTATTTTGGTCTCATCTGCCTGACTGTCATGTCCACCCCAAAACTGGTTCTGGACTCAGAAAAGAGGGTTTCTGAAATGCCAGCAATATACAGTGTGATGCGGCTGGATGGCATTGAATTAGAAGTTTGAGAACCTGCTAGACTTAGGGTCTAGTTACAACTGTACTGCCAACGAGCTGTGAAAATTTAGGTGAATCACTGAAAACCAGCAGCTAACTCTTACTCTATGTCAGACACTCATTAAGCACTACATAGATTATGTCATTTAATCTTTAAAACAATTCTGAGATATATATCATTATTATCCTGTTTTACAAATGAAAATTGGGCACAGAGAATCAGTCTGATAGCTGCAGTTTGAACCCAGACAGCCTGACTTGAAAGCCTGATTCAGCCTCTTCAAGTTCCCATTTTACTTATCTATAAAATCTGCGGATTGGACCAGATAATCTCTAAGATGTCTGTTAACCCTAAATTTCTCTGACACTCCCACTGCCTGGTCTACCTTCTCAAAGACAGCATGTCCATCTTCAATGCTCTGATTTGGGCAAAATTACCCCCATTTCTGCTGGCATTTATTTTTGTGTGTAGTTAGTCGAAGACACACTATTTAGCTTCACAGTGGTAGCTGAATGTTTCCCCCACCTCTTCAAATAAATGTAAAGCTAATTTTATCAGGTCGACAAATCTGACCTACATATTTTTCCCAGTACTTCTCATTTCAACTCTGTCTCTTACGAGTAGCGAATGACTCTAAACTCAAATCTTACATTTTTGGTAATATCTGTATCTCCAACTATTCTCCATCCATATCTTCTTTCTCTTCCAAGTTGTAACCTTCACTAGAAGAACCTATTAACACCCCACACTTAGTTTCTTACCCCAGACTTAAAAACCACGTTTAGAGGCATATCCCGCCCTATTTCCTATTATGTTGTTTGTTCCCATGTGACATACATGCAGATTATATCCAACTGCAATGATTTGGGACCATAATCACATACTCCTTACCAATCGCTCTTGTTTAAAATTACACATCCTGTTCTCCACTAAATTTTTTGTTCTGTGGGGAGTGGGTTGATGAATCTTGACAGACTCTTCCTCCCAACTCAGATATGGAGATAAGTACATCTCCTGAATGACCACGTTGAATCTGCTGTGGGTAATCATGGCCCTCACCTCAGTGGCACTATCGCACCTCATCCTTCTAGAAACTCTAGCAGAATCCTCCCATGGCCTAACATCCTTGGTTTTCTTTTTATCTGTGAGTTATGGAGTGCTTCTGATTTTTTAAAGGCACAGATTCACACAACATGGTTTGACCCAGAGAACTGACGGCCAACTCTACTGAGTTCTAATTTTTTTTTTTATTTATGCTTTTCCATACTTTCTCACTCTTGACATTAGCTTTTAATACATGCTAATAACTTAGAATCTTCTTCTTAACCTCTTTCTGACTAAACCATTATGCTGCACGGTCTCTAGCATACATAATAGTTAATAAAAATAGTTAATATATGCTCAGTAAAAGGCAGGTACTAGCACATTTAAGACAACACTATTTGCAGGTGCCCCAAACAGAAACTAACCAAATGCCTGTCAACAGTAGAATGAGTAGATTGTGCTATATTTCCACAATGTAATACAATAAGATGAACAAGCTAAAATTAACTGTATGGATGAATCTCGCAAAGGTAATTTGAGAGAAAAAGGCCCAAGACAAAAGTATAAAACTATATGCTTCTATTTATATGAAGAACAAAAACGGATGAAAGCTATCAATGCTGTTGGAAGTCAAGATAGTGGTTATCCCTGAGACTTGAGGGATATTGCCTAGAAGGGGACAAAAGGAGTCTCCAGGGATTAGCCATATTCTGTTCTTGATCTGAATGCCAATTACATGGGAGTGGTCAGTTGGTAAAAACCCACTGAGTTCTACACGTTAGGGTATATGCACTTTCTGTATATATTTAAGACTTTAATTTAAAAAAATGTTTAACAAACTAATAAAAGAAGATAAAAAAAATTTAAACTGAAAAAACTAATTTATATTCTGTATTAAGGGCCTGCTTTTGTATCAATTAATGCTTATCTATCGTATGTTTATGTGCTAATTTATGTCATCTACAGTAATAAAGCCAAATCCAGGATTCCAATGCAGACGGTTTGAGCACTGGTTTAAATCTGGGCTCTCCTAATTTCTAGGTGTTTTGTTTTGTTTTTGCTGCTTTTTCTTCTTCTGTTTTTACTTCCCTAATCCCGTTTTCTCATTCATAAAATGAAGGCAGTAACAGTAGCTACTTCCAAGTTTTGAAGTAAGTATTAAATGGACAAATCCTGGCAATGTACTCAACATAATACCTACCATGTAGTAAGTGCTCCATAAACCTTTACTGAATTATAGTTTCTGGTTTATCTTATCTAGAAATACTCATCTCTTACAAACTGAAACACTGTGAGAGAGTCCACAAGCCCTCCCACCTTCAGATATTCGAGACTACAGAAGGGAGCAGCAGGCCATGCTGTGCACAGGAATGAACGAATAATTTAGCAACAGAACAAAGGAAGGAGGAATGAATGAGCTAGGGAAGAATGCCATGCCAGCACTTAAAGATGGTAACTAGATAAGAGTAAGACGGAAAGCAACTCTAAAACCATCAAGATACATCATCATCCCCAGATTTTGGAAGAGAAAAATTAAGGTGGAGAGGTGAGTACAATTTGCTTGTCTAGGAACCTGACATGCATAATGACTGTACTGTCCATGCATGGCAGGTCGTTTGCACAGTGGTAAGACTGCTGATTCAGAGACAGAGCACCTAGATTTAAGCCATGGCAACTGACATCACCTGGGCAAATAACCTCCCTTCCTCGGCTTCCTCACCTGTATGATAAGGGTGGTATTCATCGTAACCACCTCATCGTTTGAGGTTTAAAGCAGTTAATATTGTTAAATAGCTTGTAATAGTTGGCATATAGAAAGCACTAATAACTATTTCTTTTTTTTTTTTTTTAAAGATTTTATTTATTTATTTGAGAGAGAAAGAGAGAGCACATGAGAGGAAGGAGGGTCAGAGGGACCAGCAGACTGCCCGCTGAGCGGGGAGCCCGATGCGGGACTCGATCCAGGGACTCCAGGATCATGACCTGAGCCAAAGGCAGTCGCTCAACCAACTGAGCCACCCAGGCGCCCTAATAACTATTTCTGAAAGACAATAAATAAACATGCAAGATTTACTCCGGAAAAGATTATAAAGTCAAAACTTGGTTCTATTCTTTGTCTGTTTTCTTTGAAGTACTTCCACCTGTTCCTTCCAGGCCCCCAACGCCCACAAGCTAGCCCCTGGTAACTCAAAGTCCTCCGAAGAACATTCCACCCAGACCTGCCTCTTCCCCATCTCAGATCCCCTCCCTGGGATCTTTATAAAATGTACTTGTGTTATCTGGCTCATTCCACTCAATTTGGCATAAAAGGCAGTCCTTTCTAAGAGATAATAATGGGTGAATTTTTCTCAGATAACATTTCTGATTTTACCAGAGCTTTCTGAAATCTGCCTCATAACCCAGTGGTGAGACAAATGGTACAAACTTCCAACACCATTTCGTGCTGACTGGGATATATTTTCAATCAGAAAAATCTTGTCATTTTAGATTCAATAAATACATGACTACCTCTTATACCCTGACTTTTTTGGAGCTGTAAATTGCAAAATAAAAATAATTTTCTCAGGGGCGCTTGGGTGGTTCAGTCGGTTAAGTGGCTGCCTTTGGCTCAGGTCATGATCCTGCGGTCCTGGGATCGAGCCCCACATCCGGCTCCCTGCTCAGTGGAGAGCCTGCTTCTCCCTCTCCCTCTGCCTGCCACTCTGCCTACTTGTACTCTCTCTCTATCTCTCTGTCAAATAAATAAATAAAATCTTTAAAAAAATAAAGATAATTTTCTCCTTTCTATTCTTTCATATCCAAATAAAGGAGGAGAAGTGTAAAACTAAGAGAAGGAATATGTTCTGATTCTTCTATTGAATTTTAATTTCCCAGGAGAGCTGCTATGTGCAACCCATTCTCTCCCATGTTGAAAAACTCTATATTTCCTAATACTCTGCAAGCCCGGGTGACAGTCCCTTCCTCAACCCCACCCTGAATTTCCCTGACTGATTCTAGGTGCAACCTCATGGCACCCAAGCATGTACACACATGTGTGCACATTCACACGAACACACACACACGACTGCCTTGCCATCTTTTTTCCAGCCCCACAGTCCATTGTCCCAAATGGAAAAAAAAAAAACCTGCTGACCCAACATGCACAACATAGACCTCAGTGGTAGCCCTGGAGTCACAAAAGAATTTAGCTAAAAACTTAAGCCAGCCTGAGTTGCAGAAGCTCAGGTTTTATTGACTACACAATGCTTAGGAATACAGAGGTAAAAAAAAAAAAAAGTGATGACCCACGTTCAGTTCAGAAGACCAGTTGCCCATGTAGTATGCTGCTTCAGCCTTCAGAATGGCTCACTTGGGCGCCCGGGTAGCTCAGTCAGTCAAGCGTCTGACTCTCGATTTAGGCTCAAGTCATGATCTCAGGGTGGTGAGATCGAGCCCTGTGTCAGGCTCCATGCTGGGCATGGAGCCTGCTTGGGATTCTCTCTCTCCCTCTCCCTCTGGGCCTCCCCACTCACTCTCTCTCTCATTAAAAAAAAGGGCTCACTTAATCTGAACCTGTATTTTAGTCCAAAAAGGCATTGACAGTGTTATCAGTAGGCAGAAGGAAATCTCGTGCGAACTTTAGGAAATGATTGAGTGGTGGTTAATTCCAGAGGTCCAAACCCCAACCCTCTCATAAACACACACACACACACACAGCCCTAATCACAAGAAATGACTAGGAAACATTCTGCAGATTGACTTAAAGGTGGTTCAGGACATCCAGTACAGAACCGTCTCCTTCCTTTAATCTCTGGGCAGGAAGGACTGCTTGAAATGCCTTTTAAAACCCTTCAATATGGGCGCCTGGGTGGCTCAGTTGGTTGAGCGACTGCCTTCGGCTCAGGTCAGGATCCTGGAGTCCCGGGATCGAGTCCCGCATCGGGCTCCCTGCTCGGCAGGGAGTCTGCTTCTGCCTCTGACCCTCCCCCGTCTCATGTGCTCTCTCTCATCCTCGCTCTCTCAAATAAATAAATAAATCTTTAAAAAAAAAAAAAAGAAAAGAAAAGAAAACCCTTCAATATTTTGAACTTCATACGTACCGCTTACACATGGATATTCTATGATCACTAGGCTGTCTCAAAAATCTAAGCCCTTATAGTTCCAGGGAGGCCATCTACCTAAGGCGGCCTCATTGGGCAAGAACCATATGCTACCGAGGTCACATGGTCCCATCCTGTGCCTCCTCCCCACTGACTCAGCCCCCAATCCCCTTCCTAGCAGAAATCCACAGGCAGCTTCGGCCCCCTTCGTTCTCTTGCTCACTTCTGGATTTTCCATCCATTCACGCTCCAACCCCCAGTGGTCTCATTCCTTCGTGGATTTCTACAATGGGAAGAAAAGTGCAGGGTGGGACTCTGGCTGCTGTACCTGTGGGGAAAAATAGGTTGAATGTTTGCACAGCCATGGCTAAAAGCAGTGTTGCCCTTGACCTGGATGAGGCCCCTACACAACGACCTATGCTTTAGAGGGCTCATTCTGGCCCCTTCCCACCATGCCCTTCCCAAATCAAGAAGCTCATGGAACCAAACCTGCTCATGCAGAACCTATGCTTCCCCTTGTCAACCAGGCTCTGGGTATCTGGAACATCACTGAGCCTGCTTCCAAGGCCAGAATGATACTCTTGGCCTTGTGTGCCTCCTGAAAGCAGATGGTACCGGCCATTTGCGCATCTCAGGGCAGAGGAATTAGCTAAGAGGCTGCTGTATTTAAGAACTATGGACACAGATTTGAAGTGCCCACACACATTTGGTGAGGTCCCTCTTAGTCCAAGAGAGTTCTGGTGGCAAGGGAGAAAAAGGAAGCAGGCCAACTCTCAAAATGTCAAAATGCCACATTTTAGCATAGAACTCTGAGAAGTATGAGAATTAGGAATTTGTGCCTGGCCTCCCAGGTCAATATAAAAGTATATTTGTTAAGGGAGAACAAAACAAATTTTATTAGCAGATTACTCACTTGTATTATAATTTTTTAATAGACATGGTTTGTGGGCCTAAATTTGCACTCTTGTGCTAGAGACAATATTAGGGACAGGCCTGCCGAAAGGCTTATTTTCTCAAACTTCATTGTCTAAATTTCAAGAAACTAACTTCTGCAAGGGATCTACTCCTAAGAAATCTCAAGTCACAATTAAACTCTTTAGGACTTCCCTAGGACCAGCAGCATTGCTCTTCAAGATAATGTGGTACCCAGTGAATACCATTGCCATCCATTCCATCGGGATATGCCTCAGGGAATCTCCAGGACTCTGTCCTGAATCAAGCATCTTCTCTGCTAGCCTTCTTCTTGTGGCACATGCTAAAAATCCACTGATGTCATTTGCAGCTAAACCAGAATCAGTTCCCATTGTGTTGTGTGTCACCTAAACATAGATATAACAGGAACGAAATTTAAAATCACATTACTCTCCACTCCTGCTTGCTCCCGTTAAGAAGCATTATGTTGTTAACCCTGAAAAACTAACAATTTATTATGAACACCAAGGTAAATGAGTAAAGAAGAAATACTGGATAAACTGAAAGGCTAGCTGGATCAGCACTGGAAATGGCAGAGATATACTTGAGGGATGAATTGTATGGGTTGGAAAGGAAGCAAGGGGGCAGTGAGAGAAACAATGTGAGAGACAGAGCTGGAGCAAGGCTGGTCTGGACAGAGTTGAGAGTGAGAGAGGAGAAAGATTCGGAAGCAGCTGCCAGGTGGGTGAGATATTGAGAAAGACCAGCTATAGCAGATTAGATGTGGCCACAAATGTTGCCACTACACCTACCAACAGGGAGAATCTTCTTAATTTCTTTGAATCTGTGACTTGCTTTGGCCAATAGCATGTGACAGAAATGATACGGTGTAACTTCCAAGGCTGAACCTAGAGAGATCTGCCTTGGCCTCTTACACAACCTTGGAACAGTCCCTCTTAGAACCTGGCTGCCATGCTGTGAGAAGCCCAACCTCAGAGAGTGGTCAAAGTGAAGAGAACCAAGACATTCTGACTAAACATCTCAGTTGATCTCGTGGCTGAAGGCCAGCACCTACAGCCAGCCCCATGAATGAGCCATCTTGCGTGTTCCAGCCAAATGAGTTTCCAAATGACTGAAGTACCTGCCAACAGCACGAGAAGAGAACTACCATCCAGCTGACCTCATCAACCCAGTTTTTGATGTTAAACCACTAAATTTGGGGGTGGTTTGCTATAACAGCAACAGATAACCAAAATGTGGGAAAAGACTCCTAAGACACTTAACTGGACATTATAAATGTATTCTCTGTGTGTTCTCTAGAGATTGAACTGAAAAGATTTGATCTTCTTTTCGGTTATTTCTAGATGTCAGCTCAATGTTGAGATGGAGCAATGAGATCTAAATGCCTTGCACTGGGGCACCTGGCTGGCTCAGTCAGTGGAGCGTGCCACTCTTGATCTGGAGGTTGTAAGCTCAAGCCCCACATTGGGGGTAGAGTTTACTTAAAATTAAATAAATAAATAAATAAATAAATAAATAAATAAATAAACAAACAAACAAACATCTTATATGGACTATACATGTAATACCAACCAAAAGCTCTGAATAATTAGCACAAAAATCATGCTTTTCATACCCATGCAGAAAGTACTGGATTTTCAGGGTAACAACTCAAAAAATTAAAAATGCAACAAGATGAAAAAGAAATGCAATTTAAAAGAAAATCCCCAGTGATCCATACAATTTGTAGTGACTACAAATAGTCAAAATTTCATGATTATCTCGATAGTCCCCTCCACAGAACACTACCCACAAACCATTTCACCATAAAGTAGGTAGACACTGCAAATCCCCAAGTGGTATACTATCCTTAACAGAACACCCAGTTCTCAACATCTAGACCATGCCAATATGATGGTCTGTTAAAAAAACCTAGGCTTTCCAGGATATAGGGGTCCCTATGTGCCGCTGAGCTTTGATGTCCCAAAGAAACACACATTCATATATTTGAGACAGGTTTAAAGCACTTCAGGAGCCATACCAATCCAATGTAGGTGATGGTCACACACTGTGGGGTTCCTGTTCCTTCACCCTTCTGGCCACTTGGAAATGACCACAGCTGCAATGAGTCAGTGCTTTTTAATAATAGTGTACAATGTTGCCAAGTTTGGATCAGTAGACTTGTTATTTTTCTCCCCGCAATTCAGATCCTTGGCTCGTTTGCCTCCTGGACTGCCACACCCACATGTTTAAAGATACTTTAGTCAGAGTCAGATAAGCACTGAGCTGTGTCTGCTTTCAAGTATGAGCCGCCTCTGCTTTCAAGTAGGAATTAGGAGTCAATGGCTGATGCAATGTAAATATTTGCCCACCCTTCAGATAAACCACTTGGTGGTATTACTGAAAACAGTCTGCCTTTTCCAAGAGCAGAAAGGCCAGCATTCCCAACCCCAGTAAAGTCTGCATCATGTAAATTCAAGCTGCTACGTTCTCCTTCCTCAGCCAAACTCCAAGGCCCACGGGAAGCAGCTGGAGTCCCGGAATATCCAGATACTGCCCCATGGGCTGATTCCCACAACTGAACTGAATGTCTGCCTTAGTCAACTCCAGGAAAGCTGGATCATATGTCACCCAATCACAAGCCCCAACTGTCTCTTCCGATGTTAGAAATGCCTCAGTCCGTAAAGTAGGCATTAGCTAGAACCTTCGATCCAACATCAGAACAAGGAAGACTGATACTTTGGTTCTCCTAAAGTCAATATCATTTAAATATTTACTCAATATTCCCTTAGCGAGAATCTGGCGCTAATTTTATGATTCTCAAAAATCATATGCAACTTTTTAATTTATATTTGTTATCTGTATTATTCCGACGAGGAAAATTAAAGAAACATGTGCAAACTCTTTAATATGTAAATAATAATGTAAACCACTGTAGTCCAGTTTGTTCCTGGCAAACCAGACTAAAGAATGCCTTAGTTGGCAAAGAAATAGAAAGCACCATCCGTATGGTCCAATCTGAATAGTATTTCAATCAAGGACACAAAGTCCAGCAACCAAAAAACTCATTTGTCACCTTCTGTATCGGCAAGGATCACATTTGACTGAGGGGCTGAATTATCCTACATTGGCTTTTTTAAACTAAGTCAATGAAGTTAGTTCTGTAAATAATGAAGTCATGGCTTAAATTGTTAAAGTGCTCTGGTTAATCTTAATCTCCCCACTTGCACCAATCTCTGAGCTGTTCTGTGTCCCAGAAGGCTGACCTTCATGGACAGCATCATCCACGCTGTACTACCCTCTGGCTCACGTAGGAAGAGAAAGGACCGAGTATTTATTTCCCATAATCTCCACCCCCACCCCCTTACTCGCACAGCTATAGTTCTGGCAGAGCTTCTTTCCTTTGTAGTCACAGGTCATACGAGATAACACCTCTTCTCTGACTCAGGTTCTGGCTCCACTGAATACTATTCCCTCCCTTGACCTGTCAGAATCCCCACTGTTTCTAACCCCTGGGTGTTGCAGCATCTCTTGTCAGTTCCTGTGATGGTCGATTTTATGTGTCCACTTGCATGGGCCATGCAGTGGCCAGATATTTTGTCAGACATTATTCCAAGTGTGTCTGTGAAGGAGTTTTTGGATGAGATTAACAGTTAAATTGGTAGACCAAGTAAAGCGGGTTGTCCTCCCTAATGTGGGTGAGCCTGATCCAATCCAATGAGGACCTGGATAGAACAGAAAGGCTGGCTCTTCCCCCAAGTATGACAGAATCCCCCTGCCTGATGGCATTCAAGCTAAGCCACCAGCTCTTTTTCGCTCTATAGCAACCTGCTGCCCTTTGGACTGAGATGGAGACATCAGCTCTGCCGATTTTAGACTTGTCAGCCTCCATAATCACATAAACGGGTCCAAGAAGGAAAGGAAGAAAGGGAAAAAGGAAGGGGGGGAGGAAAAAAAAAGGGCAGGTGGGTGGCTGAAGGGTGGAAGGAGAGAAGGAAAGGAAGAAAGAAGGAAGAAAGGAAGGAAAGTGCCTATTGGTTTTATTTCTGAAGAATCCTAACACATTTCCTTATCTTCTCTCACATCTCTGTAAAGAGTCTCTTCATTAAGTTATTTTTAAAGCCTTCTGAGTCCACCTCTTGTGTCTGCCAGGCCCCTACCTGATAAATGAGGTTTTCCTTTTTTCTTATTTACCACTCCACAGTGTCCAGAGGTAGGCAATCCCATTTCCGTGCAGGAGAACCGGCATGTTGCTCCTTCTTTCTCCTATCTCGCCATCCTTGGCAAGTGACTTTCATCATCATGTTTGCAAGATATTCCAAGTTCTAGAGGGATAACAGGAAATGGATCAAGAGCTTTTTCTTAGCAAGGCTTTATTCAGAAATGTAGTTTTTGCCTCCCCAAACATTTTATCCCATATCTTGCTAGGCAGAATCATGTTGAATGGCCCTCCTACCCACAAGGGGGTCCAAGACATTGAGCGCATTGCTTTCCAGACTCGATGTTAGATAGGCAAGGGATGCAGGGGCTAGACAGCATCAAATTTCTAAACCCTCAGTACCTGCCATCTGTGGGCTTCCTGAACCCCATAACCACTTTCCTCACATGCCACCACTGCTCTCATATCTCTTTTATACACAGTCCCTAAAAAGTAGACAAAAGAAACTTTTCTTCCTGACCTACCTGCAAGACTATTGTCCTTTCTGTCATCATCTTTGTGTTTTGACTCTGCATCACAAAAGACAAAAAGAACCCTTCTGTCAACGCAGCTCCCCTCAAAGGCTTCAGAGAGGTACATAAATGACCCACAGAAATTAGAGTCCTCTAGGCAGGCAGAGGAAAACAAAAGTCTGGAAACACTCATACATGAATAATGTGTATGTCATATTTCACTTCAGAATTTGAGCTGCTGCTAACTATCACCAGGTCTTAGAGCTGGTGACAGTACCTGTAATTATAGTGTATAATCTGCACTTACAAGCACCAAAATTCTAAACAAAGAAACTACATATGTCATTTTTTTCTCCCAAGATTTCTAATATCATTATGATCACAAAATGGCTGGCTCATCCCCAAGCATCACATCTATGTTCCAGATAGGCTTTACTGAACAGGAACAGGAGAAGCCCTCCCCCAGTTCCCAGAGAAAGAAAGACAAATGTATTATTATTATTATTTTAATTATTATATATTAATAATTATCTAGAGTGCGATTTGTAGAAAGCTGAGTTAACTGGCACCAAATTTCCAATTTACTCCCCTGGCCCTTTAGTGACTTTTATAATCAGCTCTCTGGACAGTTGCTTCCTATTACTCAAGAAATAAAGGAATACCCAGGCACAAAAAGCAGTATTCAGGACAGAGGAATATAAGACAAGCAAGCAAGGAAGCTGGACCTTTGTCACTGAATTCAGCTCCTGGCTTGTGGTGTTCTTCCCAAACATCTTAGCTGTACTTAAATATTCCTTGTTAAGGGCACCCCAATGCCTAGATGCCAAGATGGATAGTTCAGCAATACTGACCCAAAACGTTCTGAGGTCAACATTCCAGAAAGACTTCCTGCATTTTCAAAGATCACTGCATCACTTCTAATGCAATGACCATGGAAATATTTGGAAATTAGTTTACAGGATCAAAAGCTTCTTAGAAAAGGTAAAGCTCTAATATCAGCAAAGATATGTTGATTTTTCCCAATATAAAACACCCTCAGATATATAGATAACACCTTGCCTTGGTGTTTTCCAGAATTATTGCTCTATTGTAATAGAACATATTAAATAAACAGTCAACTAAAAGAAATACCTTTATAATAATTTCTGTCGCTATTTCACATTTTTGGTCATATTTCACAAAATGGATCACAACCTTTAAATTCAAGCAATAATTATTATTAATCTGCTCAACATAATTCTTGGTACTTATTAAAATTTACTAAACAATTATTAATATTGTTATGTTAGATAATTTGGCATTATAAACCAACAGAAAAGAAGCCACGTAATGAGATTGCAGAGTCCTTCAAATCTGTCCCTCTGTTTATTGTTTTTACATCTGCGCACTTTAATTGTTGCTAAAACCCAGCTGCTTTCTGTACATACTACCATGCCATGTCTCCTTAAAGCATTGTAACTTCTCTTGATTAACCAAGAGTAGAATGACTCACTATGTCAATAAGTCTTCTGAATCTTTGACACAATGCAGTGGGTAGAGCAGACAGATGGCAGTGGAGTTGTATGGTGTTTAAAAGACATATATCCTAAAGGGTGTGTCAGTCTCTAGACAGCAAAATTACAAAGGTGTAATTTCTTTCACTCGAAATTTACATTTTAATGGAAGCACTTTCATGTAAAAGTAGGTAAATCTTTTCAGGCCACTGCCAAGCCTCATTGCTTGGCAACTTTTACTGTCTTTTTTTTTTTTTTAAAGATTTTATTTATTTATTTGAGAGAGAGAATGAGAGAGAGAGAGAGAGCATGAGAAGGGGGAGGGTCAGAGGGAGAAGCAGACTCCCTGCCGAGCAGGGAGCCCGATGCGGGACTCGATCCCGGGACTCCAGGATCATGACCTGAGCCGAAGGCAGTGGCTTAACCAACTGAGCCACCCAGGCACCCAACTTTTACTGTCTTAAAGACCCTAGTTGACTACCTTGAAGTCTACATAATGTACATAAATGATATACCTTAGGTATATTTTACATAATCAAGGAGCATTTTCTCCTTAACAAAAATGGTCTCAACATTTATGAATCATTTGTAATTTACACAGGAAAAAAAAAAGTGAGCAAGAAGAATGACCAAAGAGATTGTTTTCAGCTTATATACAGAGAACATTCTAGCCTCGAATTTAAGACGGCAGCCCCTCTGAATTCTGAACTATACTCTTCCTTACAACAGAGGATTGGTTAGTACATCAAGAACAGAGAACAATAACAAATTCCTATTTCTTAGAAAAAGTGTCTGTGAAACTTTCAGCACATATGCTACATGCCAGAGTAACCAACTCATCAGCTGTGACAGTGAGCGCACCCAATACAAAGAACAGCATAGCATCATCTAAGACCAGTAAAAGTAAACATGATTGTGCCGGTACCATGCTGTCTTGATGATCACAGCTTTGTAATATAGCTTGGAGTCAGGCATGGTGATACCTCCAGCTTTGTTTTTCTTTTTCAACAGACACATGGACCAATGGAACAGAAGAAAGAGCCCAGAAATGGACCCTCAATTCTAAGGTCAACTAATCTTCAACAAAGCAGGTAGGAATATCCAAAGGAAAAAAGACAGTCTCTTCAATAAATGGTGCTGGGAAAAGGAGCCACATGCGCAAGAATGAAACTGGACTGTTCTCTTACACCGTACACAAAGATAAACTTGAGATGGATGAAAGACCTAAATGTGAGAGAGAATCCATGAAAATCCTAGAGGAGAACACAGGCAGAAACCTCTTCGGGGCGCCTGGGTGGCTCAGTCGGTAAGCGTCTGCCTTCGGCTCAGGTCATGATCCCAGGGTCCTGGGATCGAGCCCCACATCGGGCTCCCTGCTCCACGGGAAGCCTGCTTCTCCCTCTCCCACTCCCCCTGCTTGTGTTCCCTCTCTCGCTGTGTCTCTATCTGTCAAATAAGTAAATAAAATCTTTTAAAAAAAATAAAAAATTAAATTAAATTAAAAAAAGAAACCTCTTCGACCTTGGCCACAGCAACTTCTTCCAAGACACGTCTCTAAATGCAAGGGAAACAAAAACAAAAATGAACTATTGGGACTTCATCAAGATAAAAAGCTTCTGCACAGCAAAGGAAACATTCAACAAAATTAAAGGCAATCTACGGAATGGGAGAAACTATTTGCAAATGACATATCAGATAAAGGGCTGGTATCCAAGATATATAAAGGACTTATCAAACTCAGTGATGCCTGGGTGGCTCAATCAGTTAAATGTCTGCCTTTGGCTCAGGTCATAATCCCAGGGTCCTGGGATCGAGTCCCACACTGGGCTCCTTGCTCAGCAGGGAGCCTGCTTCTCCTTCTGCCTGACACTCCCCCTGCTTGTGCTCTCTCTGTCTCTCTGACAAATAAATAAATAATATCTTTAAAAATAAAAAAAGAACTTATCAAACTCAATACCCAAAAAACAAATAATCCAGTCAAGAAATGGGAAGAAGACATGAACAGACATTTCTCCAAAGAAGACATGCAAATAGCCAACAGACACATGAAAAAATGCTCCACATCACTTGTCATCAGGGAAATACAAATCATAACCACAACAAGATACCACCTTACACCAGTTAGAATGGCTAAAATTAACAAGACAGGAAACAACAAATGTTGGCAGGGATGTGGAGAAAGGGGAAACCTCTCACACTGTTGGTGGGAATGCAAGCTGGTGCAGCCACTCTGGAAAACAGTAGGGAAGTTCCTCAAGAAGTTAAAAATAGAGCTACCCTATGATCCAGCAATTGCACTACTAGGTATTCATCCCAAAGATACAAATGTAGTGAAAAGAAGGGGCACTTGCACCCCAATGTTCATAGCAGCAATGTCCACAATAACCAAACTGGAAGGAGCTGAGATGCCCTTCAATAGATGAATGGATAAAGAAGATGTGGTTCATATATACAGTGGAATATTACTCAGCCATGAGAAAGGATGAATACCTATCATTTACACTGACATGGATAGAACTGGAGGGTATTATGCTAAGTGAAATAAGTCAATCAGAGAAAGACAATTATATGGTTTCACTCATATGTGGAATATAAGGAATAACGCAGAGGATCATAGGGGAAGGGAGAAAAAACTGAATGGGAAGAAATCAGAGAGTGAGACAAACCATGAGAGACTCTGGACTCTGGGAAACAAAACTGAGGGTTTCTGAAGGGGAGGTGGGTGGGAGGATAGGGTAACTGGGTGATGGGAATTAAGGAGGGCATATGATGTGATGAGCACTGGGTGTTATATGCAATTGCTGAATCATTGAACACTACATCTGAAACTAATAATGTATTATATGTTGGTTAATTGAATTTAAATAAATAAATAATCTTTTTAAAAAGTCAACATGATTAATCCACTTCCTTTGTGCCAGGTATTATTGTAAGTGCTTAACATAAATAACTCACTTAATCTCCCCAATAACCTTGAATGGTAAGAACTATTATTGTCCCTATTTTAAAGATAACAGAACCAGAAACAGGGAAGTTGAGTGATTTTGCTCTTAGTCAACAGCTAGAAATCAGTGGTCTGTCCCCAGAGTCTGATTTTACCTATTATGCTGACCTAAAGATATGCATTCCACCATCAAGAAATTTATGATCCTACTGAAAAAAAAAAAAAAAAAAAAAAACCTATCAGATGAAAAAGATGTGAGAATGGTCACAAGGAAAAGGATTAGACTGAAAAGTAAAGGACTGGAAAGTGGCCCACTATATGAAAAAGGAAGGCATTTTAATCAGAGAACACCCCCATTCCCCTTTCAATAGAGACAAAAAATGCAAAAGCATCCTTGATTAATAGTCTCTTTAACTTTGTAGAGTTCTGGAGTGTGATAAAATGTTTCAGAATTGTATCTAAGATTTATGCTAAAAATTAGGATGGATTAATAAAGAGCAGGCTTAATTCTTCCTATGTGTCAAGAGCTGGCCAGCACAGTTTTCCAGGTATTCCAGGAGGCAGCTCTCTGAGTTTTATCTTACTGGTTAGAGAAATAGCCTCACTGGTGCTGATAATTCAGTAGGGATAGAAAGCTTCTTAGTAGAACAGCATGGCCGTACTAAGCATGCACTAGCTGTAAGAACACACTACCGATAAAGAGACCAACTCGCCTGGGTTTGCCCAAGACTTTCTCAAGCTTAGCACTAAAAGTCCCATATTCTTGGAATCCCTCTTTCCTGGGAATCCTGGGACAGTTGGTCATCCTAAGAGCCAGTGCTGTCTTTGGCCTTGGGAAGGCAGCTGAAGGGTGAGGCAAAGAACAGGGTATTCAGGAAAAGACCCTTATATTCCAACTCTGCCTCTGCCATTTACAGTATGATCTGGGACAAGTCACTTAACTCTGAGACCTCATTTTCTTTAACTGTAATATGAAGATAATTGCCCCATAACTTTTTGAGAATTTAATGAAAAACCATGAAAAGTTCCTGGAAAAGTATCACATAAAGCAGTTGCCCAGCAAATGGTAGGTGTTACTACTATATTCCAGGAATGCTAAAATCAAATTGTCTAGACAGGTTTTGTTTTTTGTTTTTTTTAAGTACGTAGGAGGTGTATCTATGACCGTGATTATTTCAGCTTTTAAAAAGTTGATTCATTTGACGGGATTTATTTGTCAAAAATCTATGTTGACTCATGCCCGATTGTTGTAAGATCAAGCACTTTCAAAACTCATTTATGAGTAAAATTCAAATCATCTTTTCTAAAGTAAATATTTAAATTAAGAATACAATTGCTTACTACTCCCAGAAGCATTTTTCTTTAAGTGGAATTTTAGGAAGAAAGAGGTGTGCAGAAACAAAACTATCCAAAATGTCCAAGTATCTTAGTCAAACAGTAATGTTTTACACTAACTTAGGTTTTCACCCGACAGAACTCTAGTTTATACTAAGTACATTTTAAAGTGTTAGTTAAAAGAGAACCAATATATAATCCTATGCTTTAAATTCTTTACATTGACAAGTAAGGATAGGTTTCCTACAATAAGATCCATTAAATCCTATGATTTTTATTTTTGTATTGATACTAATTCATTTTTCACCAATTACTTTTGTCTTATGCTGTTCTCCAAATACCTAACACAATTTTCTATACTTGAATTTTTAATTACATACATAGGAGGCGTTTTTACTAATTAATTTTAAAATTCAATCTCTGACTTTCCATCTTCTCCTGCATATGGGCTTTAAGCATGGATGGAAGAGTGATGCCCTAGAATCTGTTTTATCTACATGGGAAGTCTTTTCTCTTCCACTGAGTACGACATTGAATAAGAATTTTCAAATCTCAAACCAAAAATTTTATTGTTAAAACTGTTTTTCTATTTTATTTTTGAGAATCATTTTACATTCTAGCTCACAAAATTTTCAATTTATAACATGATACAATTCAAGCTAAGCAGTCAAAAGATTCTGAGAAGGAAACTTGAATTGCTCAGAGAAAGTGTGAAATCCCATGTGTTACTAAAATCAAAGGACTGTCTTGATCAAAATTTTCTGAATACGTTGCAAGTGGATAATTCATTTTAAAAACTCCCCACCCACATTGTTCTCTGAAGCGTGTCTCAAAGTCCCAACCCTCTCATTCCTTAGCATAGAATACGTGTTGGTTTCTTTTTCTCAACATGTGCTTTTTTTAAAGTCAAATATATAACATTCGATCTCAGGACATTACAGGAAATATGATTTAGATTTCTCTCATTACTGCAACATAACACACACACACATTAAAAAAAAAAAAATCCCCTCTCCTTACTGCTCATGTTCTTTCTTAAATACTAGCTCTTTAAATAGACTCTGTCAATACCTTAAAAAATAAAAGACTACATTTTCCATTCTTTTATATATACATATTTCATATCATGTCTTATTTGTTCCCTGCTCCCAGATTTCTGATAACTTTAAGACCTGTCAATGACCACTTGAAACATGTTCAACCCAGGGCTCTGAAAATTTGAGCATGTTTCAAATTGGATAAAAAAGATTCTGAATAAAAGTTTTTCTCTTCCTAATATATTATACTTGTAAAGAAGCACATTAGATCTGTCAGATGTAAATATTCACTAATTGAATTTGTTGCCAATGTTACAAGCAAATTACAATGGCTGATTTGGACTTCAGGAGCACTAAGATTCTCACTGAAGTGCCTTAGTTACTTAGATGTTTTTAAAATGTGTTGTATTACGTTGCAATTTCATCTACTCAACTGAGCCAGCCAAGCAAAAACAAATCCACCTGAGTGCCTAAGAGAGCTGGTCATAAATCTATAGCTCAGTTTTGATCTTTAGGAGAAAAAAACAAATCTAATAACACAGATTGCTCCAACTGTTTCCTAGTACCCTCAGGATTTCAAACTTCCGTAAAATCAAACACCCACCACCACCACCAAACGGAATTCATTTGCTGGAAGGACAAACGCAAGTCGGTAGGTTTCTGAGAGGTCATGTTGAGACGTTCCATTTTCAAGGTTTAACTTAACTCGTTTCCAAACTGCTGTTTATTGGCAAAATGAATTGAAAGTCCATTAAAGATTTTCTATCCTTCCACCTCTTCTGGTTATGAAGCCTGGCTTTAGTCTCAGAGGTAGATAATTCAGCCTGAAAGTCATCAAAGAAACAAAACCAGCTCTACTTTCTTCATCTAGTACTTGTTACAGTAGGTACATCATTCCTGCTGATATCCTGACATATCTTTTAAAAAGGAAAATTTTCAAAAACCATGAAAGTACATATTATTTTATCACTTTTCCTCATTTATCACTTTTCAGTGAAATATTATTGTACATTTTAGAGAACCTTAAAACTGGTTTTTGTAGAAAGAAAATTTAAACATTTCTAGGTATGTTTAGTGTTTGTCCACAACAAATTTAAGATTTAAGAGCTTAATTTATAAGAATGAATAGTGTTTGCCTATGGAATAAAAATTAAAGGAAAATGCATATTAACTGTAATTAAAATAGACTATAACCAAATTGGTCAGGTTGCCATTTCAGAAAGTGGGTATCATCAGTGTGACTTTAGGTCATTTTTCCCATCTATATTATAAATTTAGGTTCCTAGTAGAATTGAATAAAATATCTAAACTGTATAACAAAATATTTTCATACCACTGAAAACCTCTTCAGCCATGAACTCAATAGGTTTTATGATTTGTTGTGAAATTTTCACCTAAATTGTTACGTTTATAAGTAGAAGTTAAAAGCTTCTTCACTGCTTTCACATGATTAATAGTTTATTTGGGGGTGCATGGGTGGCTCAGTCAGGTGAGTGTATGACTTCAGTTCAGGCCTTGATGGGATCAAGCCCCACATTGGGCTCTGTTCTCAGCAGAGTCTGCTTGTCCCTCTGATCTTCCTCCCACTCATGCTATCTCTCTCTCTCTGTCTTAAGTAAATAAATAAAATCTTTAAATAATAATAATAATAGTTTATTTGGCTGGCATTTTCTCTTTAAAATTATTTTCTCTACTAACTTTTCCTCTAAGTACAAATAGAGAGAATCCCCTTGATTCTAAGTTTTTTGCACACCTTGTAAAAATGTAAAATGATAATGTGCACTGTTTCTCATACTCTCTGGTTCTATAAATCCTTCTTCATAATTCATCTCTAACATTGTTCTTACTGTGGTAAAGCTAATTGAAAAATAAAGGAATGAATGAGCTAGCATTGAAATTTTTTTTTTTTTAAAGATTTTATTCATTTATTTGACAGAGAGAGAGAGAGCACAGATAGAGCGGCAGGCAGAGGGAGAGGGAGAAGCAGGCCCCCTGCTGTGCAGTGAGCCCAATGCGGGGCTCGATCCCAGGGCCCTGGGATCATGACCTGAGCCGAAGGCAGACGCTTAACCGACTGAGTCACTCAGGCGCCCCGCTAACATTGAAATTTTAAGAACAGTAGCTATTACTGCATAACGCCATGCAGAAGGGCAATATCTGTCTTTTCCTATAGCTAAAAACCATAGGAATTAAGATTGCTATTCAGATGACCTTAAAATAGGGAGATTTCCTGGATTAGCTGGGTAGACCCAATGTCATCACATGGGTCTTTAAAAGTGGAAAAAACAATAGGAAGGGAGTAAGAGAAAGAGATGTGACGAGGGAAATGGAGTCAGAGAGATGCTATGTTGTTGGCTTTGAAGATGGAAAGGAGGCCCCCAAGCCAAGGAATATGAGCCTCTAGAAGCTAGACAAAGCAAAGAAACAGATTCTCCCCTAGAACCTCAAGGAAGAAATGTAGCCCTACCAACACTTTGACTTTAGCCCAGTGTCAGACTTCTGACTTATAGAACTATGAAATCATAAATTTGTGTTGTTTTAAGCCACTAAATTTGTGGCATTTTGTTAGGCAGTCATCAAAAACTAACACAGAACTGTGCCCAAGAATTAAGACCAAATAAAAGGACAAACAGGGTATTCAATAAATGTTTGTTGAAAAAATGAAAAAATTAGTGAATAAAGGAATATGGGGCAGTTAGCAACCACATTCTGGGGTCCAGTCACACAACATGATGATAACATATCCAGAGGCTCATCTTAGCATATCTCCCCTGAACTTTCCCATTCTTTTGAGTGTGAATAAAACCTGTCTGGTGAAGATTATGTGTTTAAAAAAAAAAAGGAGGGGTGCCTGGATGGCTCAGTTGGTTAAGCAGTCGACTCTTGATTTTGGGTCAGATCATGATCTTGGGGTCCTGGGATTGAGCCCCATGTTGGGCTCCACGCTCAGCAGGGAGTCTGCTGGAGATTCTCTCCCTCTCCCTCTGCCCCTCCCCCCACTCATATTCTTTCTCTCTCTCCCTCTCACTTAAATAAATAAATACATATTTAAAAGAAAGAGGAAGGGGCGCCTGGGTGGCTCAGTCGTTAAGCGTCTGCCTTCGGCTCAGGTCATGATCCCAGGGTCCTGGGATCGAGTCCCACATCGGGCTCCCTGCTCCTCAGGAAGCCTGCTTCTCCCTCTCCCACTCCCCCTGCTTGTGTTCCTGCTCTTGCTGTTTCTCTCTCTGTCAAATAAATAAATAAAATCTTTAAAAAAAAAATTTTTTTTAAATAAAAGAAAGAGGAAGGAAGGAAGGGAGGGAGGGAGAGAGAGAGGGAGAGAAAGGAAGGAAGGAAGAAAGGAAGGAAGGAAAGAAGAAAGAACATAAACAACTATGTTAAGAGGTGCTCAACATCAGTAACCATCAGGGCAATGCAAATCAAAACCACAATGAGGAATCTCCTCACACCTGTTAGAATGACTATTATCAAAAAGATAAGAAAGCTGTAACAATGCTGGCAAGGATGTGAAGAAAAGGGAGCCCTTGTGCACTCTTGGTGGGAATGTAAATTGGTGCAGCCACTATGAAAACAGTATGGAGGTTCCTCCAAAACTAAAAAATGGAATGACTATATGATCCAGCAATTCCATTTCTGGATATATATCTGAAGAAAATTCAGTTACTATCTTAAAGAGGTATCTGCACCCCCCATGTTCATTGCAACATTATTTACAATAGCCAATATATGGAAACAACCCAAGTGTCTATCAGAATGGATAAAGAAAATGTGATATATAGAAATATAGATAGACATACCACATTTATTTTATATATATAATTATATATGACATATACACTACATTTATTGTATGTACATATATATAACATATATGCAATATATATACAATGGAATTGTATTCAACCATAAGAAAGAAGAAGTCTGGGGCACCTGGGTGGCTCAGTCAGTTAAGCATCTGCCTTCAGCTCAAGTAATGATCCCAGGGTCCTGGGATCAAACCCCATGTCTGGCTCCGTACTCAGCAGGGAGTCTGCTTCTCCCTCTCCCTCTCCCTCTGCCCCTCCCCCTGCTCATGCTCACTCTCTCTCTCATATAAATAAATAAAATCTTTTTTAAAAAAAGATATCCGAGGGTGCCTGGGTAGCTCAGTCATTAATCGTCTGCCTTCGGCTCAGGTCATGATCCCAGAGTCCTGGGATTGAGCCCTGCATCGGGCTCCCTGCTCCACGTGGAGCCTGCTTCTCCCTCTCCCACTCCCCCTGCTTGTGTTCCCTCTCTCGCTGTCTCTCTCTGTCAAATAAATAAATAAATAAAAAATTTTTAAAAATTTAAAAAAAGAAATCCTGTCATTTGTAATGACATGGATGAAACTTGAGGGCATTATACTAAGTGAAATAAGTCAGAGAAAGACAAATACTGTACAATCTCACTTACATGTGGAACCTAAAAAAACCAAATGCATAGAAACAGGGAATAGATTGGTGGTTGCCAGAGGTGGAGGGTTGGAGAGACAGAGAAAATGGGTGAAGGTGGTCAAGGGATACACATTTCCAGTTATAAGATAAATAAGTTCTGGAGACATCATGTACAGCTTGATGACAAAATTAACGATGCTGTATTGTATACTTGAAAGTTACTAGGAGAGCATATATTAAAAGTTCTCAGGGGCCTAGGTGGCTCAGTCGTTAAGCGTCTGCCTTCGGCTCAGTTCATGAGCCCAGGGTCCTGGGATCGAGCCCCACATCAGGCTCCCTGCTCCACGGGAAGCCTGCTTCTCCTCTCCCACTCCCCCTGCTTGTGTTCCCTCTCTCGCTCTGTCTCTCTCTGTCAAATAAATAGATAAAATCTTAAAAAAAAAAAAAAAAGTTCTCGGGGCGCCTGGGTGGCTCAGTTGTTAAGTGTCCGCCTTCGGCTCAGGTCATGATCCCAGGGTCCTGGGATCGAGCCCCACATCGGGTTCCCTGCTCCACGGGAAGCCTGCTTCTCCCTCTCCCACTCCCCCTGCTTGTGTTCCCTCTCTCGCTGTGTCTCTCTCTGTCAAATAAATAAATAAAATCTTAAAAAAAAAAGTTCTCACCGCATATACACACAAAAATTGCTGCTATATGAGATGATGGATGTGTCAACTAACCTTATTGTGATAATCATTTTGATATATATACATATAATCATTATGTTGTACACTTTAAACTTATACAATGTTATATGTCAATTATGTCTCAATAAATCCAGAAAAATAAAAATAAAAATCATGCTTATCGTCCAATTCCTTAAGTTATTGTGGTAACTGATCAAGACTGAAAAAATGGTATTACCTTGTAACTACTGACCTTTTGTCCAACAATTAGCCCCACCTCACTCCACCCCCTTTCTCCATACAAAACATCTACCAGCCCTATTACTTTACCATGCCCTTGTTTCTCCCAGGTCTTCCACCTTGCTGCTGCCTCTGCCTGGCAGGCTCTCCAGGACTCCCCTGTCTACTCGCTAATTTCTATCATCATCTCTCTTACAGGTTTCCTCAAAGAAATATCCATTTGGCTACTGATTGGGTGTAGCCCCTACTGCATATTCCCATAGACTCTCATATACTCCATGAGATTTATTTAGTGACTGATATTTCCCAGTACACCCTAAAGCAGGAACACGGGTTCAGCCCAAGAATCCAGAAGAGTGCCTGTGTCAACCATATTCCTATCAATACAAATCCATCCTTGCTGATTTCATGACTGAACAGGCTCTTCTGGGCTTCCACAAGCACTCCAAAAAGGTAGGCATAATGTCTCCCTTGCTCATCATTGACTCCTCAACGTTGGACATTGCACCTGACATGAGATGGTGTCTAAAGCATTTTCATAGGATTAAAAAACTAAAAGACCAAACAATAAAATCTAGGTCTTTTCAAGACATTTATTCTTGTATTCCAATTTTCATTCCTGTCACCAAGATGAGTGTTTTCATTTCTGTCACCAATAGATCAATATACTATTGATGTTCTCTTCAAAGTGACAGTAATACTGCCTTTTATACTTTTCCTTTCCAGCAAGAAGATTAAAAATATTCTATAACCTGTATTTTCAGCTTTAGTATATGAGTAACCTAAAACTATATCATGTCATATGTTTGTGTACATATAAACATATACGTACATTGTATCAGTCAGGATCCTCCAAAGAAACAGAACCAATTGGAGATGATAGATGATAGATAGATAGATAGATAGATAGATAGATAGATAGATAGATAGATAGATAGATAGTCATAAGGCGTTGCTCTTGTGATTATGGAGAAGTCCCACAATCTGTCATCTGCAGGCTGGAGACCCCAGAAAGCCAGTGATATAGTTTCATTCCAAGTCCAAAGGTCTGAGAATCAGGAGAACTGATGGTGTAAGTCTAGTCCAAGGGCAGAAGAAGACTAATGTCCCACGTCATCAGTCAAGCAGAGATAGCAAATTATTCCTTATCCCACCTGTTATTCTATTGAGGTGCTCAAAAGATTGGCTGATGCTCATCCAAATTGGGGAGAACAATCTGCTTTACTCAATCTATGAATTGAAATGCTAATCTTTTCTGGCAACACCCCCAGAGACACACCCAGAAATAATTTTTAAGATATTTATCTGGGCATCCTATGGTCTAGTCGACAAATTTAAGTAACTATCTCACACACACACACACACACACACACACATTTCATTTTATTTTCAAATAGTCTTTATTTTTGCTAATGTGTTTTATTCTAGACTCATGGAATGTTCCTTCACTCTCAAGAGATTTCTGGATTCAGATGGCTGAATGAAGCTATACTGATTATCTCTCTTGCAATACCACATGAATTAAAGTACACTTATGTCAAAATTAACAAAATAAGTTCACCAGTAGTACTCAAAAAGAAGGGGGGCAGAGTCTAAATATATTAATTTCCAAAGAAAAGGTGTCCAAGAAAAAGAACTTAAAGCAGAATCAGGTAGCACAGCATGATGAGTCCCACCTTTACCCTTCACATCCTGATCACAGGCTAGTCAGTCATCAAAATCATGACATTTCTTACTAATACCTCCATGTGCTCATTTTCTATAGCTGCCATAACAAATGAGCACAATTTAGCAGCTTAAAACAACACAAATCTATTAACTCACAGTCCCGCAGGTCAGGAGTCTGGTGAGCTCAGCTGGTTCCTCTGGCCTGAGTTTCACAGGCTGAGATAAACTTGTTGTCAAGCTGGACCCTTATCTGGATGTTCTGACGAGGGAGTCTGTTTCCAAACTCATTCAGGCTATCGACAGAATTCAGTTATTCAGGCAGAGGTAAGGTCCCTGTTACCTTCCTGGCTGTCAACTGGGAGCCTCTCTCAGCTCTGTAAGACCACCAGAATTCCTCGTCATGTTGCCCTTCCATCTTCAAACCAGAGAATTCCTGTTGAGTCCTCATCATGGTTTGAATCTCTTTGACTTCTTTTTTTGCCACATCTCTTCTGCTTCCAGTTAGAGAAAGTCTCTGCTTTTCAATGCTCATGTATTTAGATTGGGCCATTTTGGATAATCCAGGATAATCTCCCTATTTAATGGTCATCTGCAAAGACTTCTTTGCCATGTAACATAACATATTCACAGGTTCCAGAGATTAAGGCATAGACATCCTTGGTGGGGGACAGGGACACTCTGTCAGCCATACCAACATTTAAAAGGCTAAATGCAAAGGGGTGGAGATATCATCTTTCCCTTCCTCTAAGTCAAGAATACGACAAATGATTTCTAGAGAGAAATTTGTGAAAAATTGTCAGAAAACAAGATCCCAGGGCTACACATACCAAATTAAGGATCTCACCTGAAATGCAAAGATATTCTTTCCCAGGAATGGAATACAACCCCCAACTAGGTAGAGTAGATCCTGGAGTGGTTCCACTGGTTTATACAATCTTGGAAGTGACAGCAGAGCTCAGGTGTTCTAATAATGGTGAGAGCTTAGCTTGAGTGCTTCCTCCTGGCTGCCATTGTGTTTTGGTGCCACAAAAAGTAGAAGGATCACCAAAAATTCAGTACTCAAACTGTGCAGCAATGGAGGAAGTATATATGTCAAAGGTAAGGTGCAAAGAGAGGTCAAGAATCCTCCCACACTCTACCAGATTAAATAAAATGTTGTGGCAGAGCCACCTAAGCATGCTTAATCTGGAAAAAGGATGGCGTGGCAAGTCTGCAAGCTAACAGAGGAAGGAAAAAAGAAAGCAAGGAAGGAAGGAAAGGGGGGAAAGAAGGAAGGATTGAGGGAAAGAGGGGAAGAAATTAGCATATAGAAGACAGGAAAAAATATGTGTAACCTAAGGGGGAAAAATTCCCAAGTGCTTCAAATTATTTAGAACATTAACAAATTTGCTCAAAGATAGATTTTTTTAAAGAAGAAGATGAGAAGATTGCAGATTTAATGAGACTATTTGAGGACCTAAACACGATTATCAAAGACCTGATGGGTGGATTTTAAAACAGGAGACTATTACACATGGATACAGACAGAACAATTGACATGGAGGAAAGATGGAGACAGTCATGCTGAAGACAGATGAAAAAGAGATTAAAGCAATCAGAGAGAACCTAAAAATGATGAAATCTAGGTAAACATAGTATGGCATAAGTGGTGTCTGAAGCAGAAAAACCCCCACTAACATTGAAGTAACCCTGTTAATGAAAGAAAATATTCAATGACCCTCATTAAAGATGGTTAGTCAGACTTTATTCAGGACCATAGTGACAAGTATAGGGACCACATCAATGGGATTTTACAGTGGAGGAGAGAGATTCAAATGAGCACAAGTGGTACTTTACAGCCAAGGAGCAGGGTGGATGGAGGAATATCATAAATCCCCTTGACCTCAGCTCTCAAGTCATATTTTCCAGCTTTTCAATAATGATATTAAATTCCATTAACCTGTCTCCTAGGTTTGCTTGCTTGCTTTCAAATTTGGGAGAGAAAGAAATGGGTAACATTTACCCATCCTCTTAAATCCAGCAAGATATCTTCTATTTAAAAATATTCAAAAAAAATATTCAAAGATACAATACAGAAAAATCTTTCTAAATTGGAGAAAGAACTTGAATATGCCAAGCCAAAGAGTGTGTGTTGTGGGGCACCTGGGTGGCTCAGTTGATTAAGTGTCTGCCTTTGGCTCAGGTCATGATCCCAGGGTCCTGGGATCGAGCCCAGCATCAGCCTCCCTGCTCAATGGGGAGTCTGCTTCTCCCTCTGCCCACATACTGCCACAGTATGCCCACACTGGGTGTAGAGCACACCAATAAAAAAAATTCAAATTTAAATTTTTAAAATAAAAAAAAAAATCCATCACCTAGGCCAAGATTGGGAACATTAACATTAACTTACATTTTCCCTTATCCTCCCCATTCTATTCTCCTACCACCCACCTGGAGGTAACCACAGTCCTCAATTTTGTGTTTATCATTTTCCCACTTTTTAAAATAATGTTTACATATCATCATGTTTAACTAAACAATGTCTATTTTACTTGTTTTTTAACTTTAGAAAACATTAGTTTTACAGATGACTTAACATCATTTTGTCAAATCTGCCACTGAAAGTTTTACAACTCTAACTGAAATGCGTCATATTTATAAATGGTTTGGGAAAAATTATTCATATATTAGTGGTTATTATCATTTTCATTTATAATGTGTGTCTCTCTCTCCTGTTGCTCTTATTGTTTTCTTTCAGGTCTGTCTAATAATTGGCCATTTCAATGGACTGTGTTTTAAATGTATTTCCTAGAATTTGTTTTTATTTTTTTTTTTATTTTTTTTTTTTTTTTAAAGATTTTATTTATTTATTTGACAGAGAGAGACAGCGAGAGCAGGAACACAAGCAGGGGGAGTGGGAGAGGGAGAAGCAGGCTTCCCGCCGAAAAGGGAGCCCGATGTGGGACTCGATCCCAGGACCCTGGGATCATGACCTGAGCCGAAGGCAGACGCTTAACGACTGAGCCACCCAGGCGCCCTAGAATTTGTTTTTAAATTCATAATTTTCTGCTTTAATCTTTTTTGTTCTATCCTACTGATGTCCTTAAATTCCTATACTGCCCTCTTTTAACTTCTTATATTAACACTCAGCCTGTTTAACCTTCATTTTTCTTCTTTAATAAATAACACATTTAAAATTCTCAAGTACAGTCATGATTTTGGCTGTCATGCTATTCTCGTTATCCTATAATTGCAATTTTGTTTTCCTTTAGACCCGAAGCTACTCAGGATAATTTTTTTTAATTACCAAGTAACTGAGTCTTTAAAAAAAAAAAAGTTTCATTCATTTACTTGAGCGAGAGAGAGTGCTCTAGCAGGGGAGGAGCAGAGGAAGAGAATCCCAAGCAGACTCCCCACTGAGCATGGAATCTGACACAGAGCTCCATCTCACAATCCTGAGATCATGACTTGAGCCTAAACCAAGAGTCGGACACTTAACCAACTGAACCACCCAGGCGGCCCTCCAAGTGATTGAGTTTTTAAGTCAAACTTACATTGTTTATATTTCCTTTTTTACTAAGTATGTTCAGGGATTGTGTCCTGTAAATTTCTGCTTTTTTTAATAACGTATGAAGTTTATGTGTTCTAATATGTGATCATGCTTTAATGTTTTATGAATATGGTCTCTGTTTACAGAATACAAAAATTTCTAATATCTACGTTATTTAAGTGGTTATTAGTGAAAGAATACCTAGATAGATGTCTAGATATCTAGAATATGGTTTAAAACACAACAGCAGGGGCTGCTGGGTGGCTCAGTCAGTTAAGTGTCCAACTCTTGATTTCAGGTCATGATCTCAGGGTTGTGAGATCCAGCTCCACGTAGGGCTCCACACTGGGCATGGAGTCTACTTAAGATTCTCTCTCTCCCTCCCCTCCCCCTCTCTCCTCCCTCTCTAAAAACAAGCAAACAAAAAAACAACAACACACACAACAGCAATAACTCGAGCACCTGGGTGGCTCAGTTGGTTAAGCGTCTGCCTTCAGCTCAAGTCATGATCCTAGGGTCCTGTGATCCAGCCCCACATCAGGCTCCCTGCTCAGTGGGGAGCCTGCTTCTCCCTCTCCCTCTGCTCCTCCACCCTCTGCTTGTGCTCTCTCTCGCCCCCCCCACTCTCTCTCTCAAATAAATAAAATCTTAAATAAATAAATAAATATATAAATAACAACAGCAATAACTCATTAATTAAATATACACATACATAAAGGGATAGACATAGGTGAAAAGGGGATGACAAAATGTGAATCTTACCCTTTATCAATGTAGATTGGTCATGGTTTTGCTTTGGATGCCCACTTTCTTTTTGTTTGCACTGACCTTTGCTTATTCTTTAACTTTTAACTTTTTAGGTGATTTTTCTTGAATGGTATCTTTTTTCAACATTATCTTGATGACTTTTTAAAATCCTACATGAGGGGCTCCTGAGTGACTCAGTTGGCTAAGCACCCATCTGGTGGTTTCGTTCAGGTCATGATCTCACGTCATGATCTCATGGGTCGTGGGATAGACCCCTGAGTCAGGCTCTGTGCTCAGCAGTGAGTCTACTTGGGATTTTCTCTCTCTGCCCCTCCCCCACTCATTCTCTCTCTCTCTCTCTCTCTCTCTTTCTCTCTCATCTTCTCTCTCTAAAATAAATCAATAAATCTTTTTAAAAATTCTACATGAACTTTTTGTTCTTTTAATAAAGAAGTTTAACTCATTTGTAAATATTGTTATAATGTATATATTTCATATTAATTCTATCCTTTAATGCTGTTTTTTAATCATTTCTTATTTATTCTTTACCACATCAGTCAGCTCTCTATGCTAGTCTTAATATATAGGAAAATATGTCCTATTTTTAAAAATGCTATAAATAGTTATGTTTATGTTTTAAAAAAATTTTAATCTATAAATACAAACTTCAGAATCAGAAGTGAGGGCACCTGGGTGGCTCAGATGGTTAAGTGTCTGCCTTCGGCTCAGGTCATGATCCCAGGGTCCTGGGATCGAGTCCCGCATCGGGCTCTCTGCTCCTTGGGAGCCTGCTTCTCCCTCTGCCTCTCTCTCTCTCTGTCTCTCATGAATAAAGAAATAAAATCTTTAAAAAAAAAAAAAAAAAAGAATCAGAAGTGAAACTCATATATTCAGTCAACAAATACATATTGAGCCCTTACTCTATGCCAACCACTGTGATAAAATTTGAAAATCAAATGCCAAAAATGATAAACCTAGCCTTTGTCCATATGCATCTTAAAATCTAGTTGAAATAAAAGCAAGTGAACAGGTATTTACAACACAGTATTTTAAAGACAATTAAAGAAAAGCAAAAGATGCTACAGATACCCATAGGAGAGACCCCATCTTGATTAAAATGTTCAGAGAACATTTTATGAAAGAAGCTACGTCTAAGCTAAGACCATAAGACTGAGTGGGAGTTAGTCAAAATCTTTTAAGCTATCTTATTTAATTTAGAACATGTTTAATCCTCAGCCCTACCATCATTACTTGTCAGTTGTTATTAATAATATTTTACATTTTAGGGGCTCCTGGGGTGGCTCAGTCAGTTAAGCGTCCCACTCTTGGTTTCAGCTCAGGTCATGATCTCAGGGTCGTGAGCATCAGGCTCAGAGTTCAGTGTGGAGTCTGCTGGAGATTCTCTCTCCTTCTCCCTCTGGCCCTCCCCCCACTCACATGCTCTCTTGCTCGCTCTCTCTCAAATAAATAAATAAATCTTTAAAAAATAATAATAATAATATCTTGCATTTTATATTTATATATTTACCATTATTTTAGTTTAGCATTGTTGCATCCTATATTTTCACTTTCAGGAGAAATTGTTGACATTTTTCTTTCTCAGATTCTAATAAAATGAGTTAGATGTATCTTTATTTTAATTAGCTCTCGTGCTCATGTCCAGGCCTTTTAAGTTGTTGTCTCCCTATTCTTTAGTTATTATTTTCCCTGGAAAATTCTGGTTATGTATTTTCCCCCGAGCTCTGTATCTAATTCTTCTTCCATGTCTTTAGGGATATCATTAAATTAATTATCCCTTCTTAACTGTATCCCTAGCTCTCTCTCTCTCTCTCTTTTCCTTCAGCATATAAATATTCTTCCCACTTTTTCTGTTTGAAAGGTCTTCTCCTTGACCCTCTTGTTTCTTGTAGCTACAACTCTATATCATTCTCTCTAATGCCTATTTCCTGCTTGAAAAAGTTGTCTACGATGTTATGGGCTCAATCTGTAAACGCTTAATCTGCCCTTCAAACCACTGCTGTCAGCCAGTTTCTCTCCTCACCCTCTCCTGACACTGCTATCACCAACATCATGAAAGACCCTCTTGTTGCCAGATTGAAAGAAAATTTAAAAATGTTTGTTACTGGACTTCCCTGCCACACCTAACTCTGGCGGGCATCTCCCTGTGTCATTCTGTCCTCCTCAGTTGGCTCCCCTCAGCTGGCTCCCCTCAGCTGGCTCCTCAGTTGGCTTTTAAGACCCTTTCATGGTTTTTCTCCTTTCTTGTCCCTCTACTTTCTCCTCTTCCTTCAGTCATCTCTTAAGTTTTAAGGTTCTCAGACTTTCAAAAAGCCTCTCTTCTTAGCTCCTCCTCTCACACAAATACGTTTCCTAAACTGATATTATATCATCTCCAGGACATCAAATAATGCCTATATGCCAGTAACTCCAAAATATATATATCTGAAACCAAAATGAGTGCTCTGGGCTCCAAATCATTATATCTAATTGTGCACTCATCTCTCCATTTTGATGTCCATTGAGTATCTTAGTTCAGTGTGATCATCTTCTTTCCAATACCCTCTTCATATATATTCCTTGCATTTTTCTCTTCTCCCAAACCAGAAACCTAAGAATCACCCTTGATTCATCCTTCTCCCTGACCCATATGGTCAGGCATCAATACTAGTATTTCTACCTTCCAAATTTATACCTTCTTCTCTGGCTCCCTGCTACTGACATAATTCAGGTTCTCATAATATATCAGTGGATCATTGTCAAGGTCTTCCATTATCTCCATTCTTGCTCTACCCAATCCACTCATTAGATTCCTCCCAGAATTATTTCCCTAAAACACAAATATGATCATTCCACTTACGCACTTACATCTTTCAGTAACTCTTCACTGCCTTGAATGTAACATGCAATCCCCTTAACCTAGTATACAACATCGTTCCTGATCTGGCCTCTTCTAGTAATTGCAGTCTTATCACTACCAACTCATACAGACAGGCTCACACAACCATTTTCCCTAACAAGGCACTTTTTCTCTTTGCATATGTAGTTCCCTCTAACTGGAAAAAAATTTTAAATCTTACTTGTCCTTCTTTACCTGACCAACTCCCACTCATCCTTTTGGATAACTCCTACCAGGGGGCTGTGTCTGACAATTCCATCCCCCAATGTAGGTTACATATTATTTTCAAATGTTTATATCACTGTTGTAATCAATTTTATTGTAACAGTTATAATATTTAAAATTAGTCTCTGATATGCAACTAGGAATTTAATGAGGATAGGAATCGTGTCTTTTAAATCTCCCTGCCTTGAGAGCCTATCACCAGTGCTCCGTGATCAAGAAATAGGTACACAGATTTACATGAATGAAGACAAGTAGCTCAACACAGATGTATTATAAGGACATACAGGAGAATGTCCTAATCATGAAAAATTTGTATGTTAGATAAGGTCTTTGAAAGTCATCAAAGTCATTTCAACAGGAAGTGATATGATCAAATGTACATGTTTAAAACCTCATCCTTGTGGCCATATAGTGAACAGACCATAGAAGGTTAGAACTGGAGGAAGCAAGAGACTTTGAAATGGTACAAGTGAACAGTTGTGAAAACCAAGTTGATGACAGTGAGGATGGAGGGTGTAAAACTGATACAAAAGATATTTGGAAAGTAAAGTGAATTGAACTAAATGACCAATTAAATATAGGGGTTAATAAGGCATTTAGAACCAAGAACATCTCCAAGACTCCTGGCTTGTGTGACTAGGAAGATGGATCATTTATTTTGTAAATCATCAAATCATATTAAGCTTATACTCTAAACAGGCAATATGCCAGTTGCTAAGACCACAACATAAATAAACAAAACACAGTCCCTGCCCTCCAGAGTGTGTAGTGAAAGAGACAAAAATGTAATAAAACATAATAAATGTTATTAAAGATCTATACGCAAGGTCCTATGGGGGGAGAAAAAAAAGACAGTGCTTTACTCTGCTTGGGAATGAGTAGTACATAAAACTAATCAGAATCAAACTCTAAAAAGAATGACATACCATCAAACTAAAATAGGGAATTCAGGACATGGGGCAGAATCTGAGGAAAGGAGGCATAACGTTTACTATTTGAAGTTGAGATTGAGTGGCTTGTTGGCTAATCGAGGTGACCTCCGTTAGGCAGTCAGGATCCAGAATTCATGGAAAAGAGCTGAGGGAGAGATCTCTTGCACCAGGATTATCACAAGGGCCTTGTATTCATTTGCTGTAGCTGCTGTAATGAATTACATATCACACATTGTGGATGGCTTAAAACAATAGGAATTTATTCTCTCATAGTTCTGATGACCAGGAGTTCAAAATGAAGGTAATGGATAGGGCTGCCCTCCTTCTGGAGGCTCTAGGGGAGAGTCCTTCCTTGCCTCTTCCCGCTTCTGGAGGCTGTCAATACTCCTTCATTTGTGGCCTCTTCTTGTCCTCTTCTTCTGTCTGTCTCAAATCCCCCTCTGTCTTTCTCTTGTAAGGACACTTGTCATTAGATTTCAGGACCACCTGGATAATCCAGGATGATCTCCTCATCTCAAGATACTTTGCTTATTTATATCTACAAAGACCCTTTTTCCAAATAAGGTAACATTCACAGGTTCTGGGGATTAGGATGTGGACATATTGGGGCAGGGGAACCACATTCAACCCACTACAGGCCTCCTAACTGACCCCTCTTATTTGCCATTGCCTACCTCAGTCAGTACCTGATACTGCAGCCAGCAGGACTCAATATTTAAACAGACACATAGATCAATCTCTTTGACCTCAGTTGGAGCACTCCTTACCCTCTGCCCCTCCCTCCCACTTGTACTCTCTCACTCTCACTTGCTCTCATATAAATAAATAAGATCTTTTAAAAAATAAAAAATAAAATAAATCTCTTTCAATTAAAGTAGGTTAGGACACTGAAAATGGCTAACGTGTCAGGAGGTATGTGGATCAGTGCAGCCATGCCCATTTCAGCTCACTGAGAAAAGCACTTAAGCACTGCTACAAAGAACAATGCTGGGGCGCCTGGGTGGCTCAGTCGTTAAGCGTCTGCCTTTGGCTCGGGTCATGATCCCAGGGTCCTGGGATCGAGCCCCACGTCGGGCTCCCCGCTCCGTGGGAAGCCTGCTTCTCCCTCTCCCACTCCCCCTGCTTGTGTTCCTGCTCTTGCTATGACTCTCTCTGTCAAAAAAAAAAAAAAAAAAGAACAATGCTGAAGATTATTTATATAATCTCTAGTTCATTAAAGTCCAGGTACTTTGGGGGTTTTTGAGCCTCAGACTTCCGTAATTTGTTGCAGATCTGGTGGAAGAATAGTTACCTCTTCAAAGTGCCCATTGTCTCCACTCTCATGGACTCTCATCATGAACTCAGAGTCCACAGCACACCGACACATCAGAGCAAGAAGCTGTGGAAGTATCCAGACAGGGGTATGTTTTCTACGCTAGAGGCTTCAAAGTTTCTTTGAGACCCTGGAAGTAGTTCTCTACAAGTACTATTCTCATCAATACTGACAGGTTAGAAATTGGGCAGATAAACTGATTTAAGTTGAACTTCTACCGGCTTCTCAGTGAAAAACTCAAAGTACCTGCGGCAAGCATGTCTCTAGAAAGGTCTATGGATTGAAATTGATCACCAAATTCTGGAGGTAGTGATGGTAGTTCATCAGGCACAGGAAATTCTTCTGCTGGGGGTAGAAAATCACTTACAATGTCATAACCTCCAGGGTCATAGTCTGTATCAATGGTATTTGGATCCGCTGAGTACAAGGGTGTCTACTCATCAATAACCACATCATTGGGGAATTCTTGTATATCTGGCAGAGGAACACTTGGCATCGAATCTGATGTATCCCAGTGATACCCATTGTCATACACCATTCACCCTGAAAGGAGCTAGACTACTTGAACGTGAGCAAAAGGAGCAGACAAGTTAGCTTTTTTCCATGCTCCTTTCTGCCTCTCTCTTCTCAAAATACTTCATGAAAGGCTGTATTTTTGACAAAGCCTTCAAATAAAAGCATTGCAAAAACAAACAAAAGAACAGAAAACAAAACAAAAAAATGGTGACTCTAGGTATATATCTATATATACATATACCACTTCTTTATCCATTAATCAGTCAATGGACATTTGGGCTCTTTCCATAATTTGGTTATTGTTAATAGTGCTGCTATAACATTGGGGTGCATGTGCCCCTTCAAATCAGCATTTCTGTATCCTTTGGGTAAATACCTACTAGTGCAATTGCTGGATTTTGGGTAGTTCTATTTTTAACTTTCTGGGAAACCTCCATAATGTTGTCCAGAGTAGCTGCACCGGTTTGCATTCTCACCAACAGTGTAGGAGGGTTCCCCTTTCTCTCCTTCACCAACATCTGTTGTTTCCTGAGTTGTTAATTTTAGCCATTAGTGTGAGGTGTGTATCTCATTGCGATTATGATTTGTATTTCCCTGATGATAAGTGATGTTGAGCATTTTTTATGTGTCTTTTAGCCATTTATATGTCTTTGGAGAAATGTCTGTTCATGTCTTCTTCCCATTTAACTGGATTATTTATTTTGGGGGTGTTAAGCTTTATAACTTCTTTATAGATTTTGGATACTAGCCCTTTATCTGATATGTCATCTGCAAATATCGTCTTCCATTCTGTAGGTTGCCTGTTAGTTTTGTTGACTGTTTCCTCTGCTGTGCAGAAGTTTTTATCTTGATGAAGTCCAAAGCGTTCATTTTTGCTTTTGTTTCCCTTGCCTCTGGAGATGTGTCTAGTAAGAAGTGCTCCAACCGATGTCAAAGAGATTGCTGCCTGTGTTCTCCTTCAGGATTTTGGTTGCTTCCTGTCTCACATTTAGGTCTTTCATCCATTTTGAGTTTATTTTTGTGTACGGTGTAAGAAAGTGGTCCAGTTTCATTCTTCTGCATGTCGCTGTCCAGTTTTCCCAACACCATTTGTTGAAGAGACTGTCTTTGTTCCATTGGATATTCTTTCTTGCTTTGCTGAGATTAGTTGACCCTATAGTTGTGGGTCCATTTCTGGGCTCTCTATTCTGTTCCATTGATATATGTGTCTGTTTTTGTGACAGTACCATACTTTCTTGATGATTACAGCTTTGTAATAGAGCTTGAAGTCCGAAATTGTGATTCCTCCCACTTTGCTTTTCTTTTTCAACATACTTTGGCTGTTCAGTTTCTGATTCCATACAAATTTTAGAATTGTTTGTTCTAGCTCCTTGAAAAATGCTGGTGTTGATAGGGATTGTATTGAATGTGTATATTACTTTGGGCAGTATAGACATTTTAACAATATTTGTTCTTTCAATCCATGAGCATGGAATGTTTTTCCATTTTTTTGTGTGTCTTCAATTTCTTTCATAAGTGTTCTATAGTTTTCAGAGTATAGATCTTTTACCTCTTTAGTTGGATGTATTCCTAGGTATCTTATGGGTTTTGGTGCAATTGTAAATGGGATCAGTTCCTTAATTTCTCTTTCTGCTGCTTCATTATTGGTGTATAGAAATGCAACAGATTTCTGCACATTGATTTTATATCCTGCGACTTTGCTGAATTCATGTATCAGTTCTAGCAATTTTTTGGTGGAGTCTTTCAGGTTTCCTACATAGAATATCATGTCATCTGCAAATAGTGAAAGTTTGACTTCTTCCTTGCCAATTTGGATGCCTTTTATTTCTTTTGTGGTCTGATTGCTGAGACCAGGACTTCCAGTACTATGTCAAATAGTAATGGTGAGAGTGGACATCCCTGTTGTGTTTCTGACCTTAGGGGAAAAGCTCTCAGCTTCCCCTAAGGTCAGAAAAGCTGAGGATGATATTAGCTTGGGTCTTTCATATATGGCCTTTAGGATGTTGAGATATATTCCTTCTATCCCTACTTTCTTGAGGGTTTTTATCAAGAAAGGATGCTGTATTTTGTCAAATGATTTTTCTGCATCTATTGAGAGGGTCATATGGTTCTTACCCTTTCTTTTATTAATGTGGTGTATCACATTGATTGATTTGCAGATATTGAACCACCCCTGCAGCCCAGGAATAAATCCCACTTGATTGCGATGAGTAATTCTTTTAATGTATGGTTGGATTTAACTTGCTAGTATATTGTTGAGAATTTTTGCATCTATTTCCTCAAGGATATTCGTCTGTAATTCTCCTTTTCAGTGGGGTCTTTGGTTTTGGAATCGAGGTAATGCTGGCCTCATAGGATGAGTTTGGAAGGGTTCCTTCCATTTCTATTTTTTGGCACAATTTCAGAAGAATAGGTATTAATTCTTCTTTAAATGTTTGGTAGAATTCCCCTGGGAAGTCATCCGATCCTGGACTCTTGTTTGTTGGGAGATTTTTGATTACTGATTCAATTTCTTTGCTGGCTATGGGTCTACTCAAATTTTCCATTTCTTCCTGTTTCAGTTTTGGTAGTTTATATGTTTCTAGGAATTTATCCCTTTCTTCCAGATTACCCAATTTGTTAGCATATAATTGCTCATAATATTTTCTTATAATTGTTTGTATTTCTGTGGTGTTGGTTGTGATATCTCCTTTTTCATTCATGATTTTATTTTTTTGTTGGGTTCTTTCTCTTTTCTCTTTGATAAGTCTAGTTAAGGGTTTATCAATTTTGCTAATTCTTTCAAAGAACCAGCTCCTAGTTTCATTGATATGCTCTTTTTTTTTTCCTATATCACTCATTTCTGCTCTAATCTTTATCATTTCCCTTCTTCTCCTGGTTTTAGGCTTTATTTGCTGTTCTTTTTCCAGCTCTTTTAGGTGTAAGGCTAGGTTGTTTATTTGAGACTTTTCTTACTTCTTGGGAAGGCCTGTATTGTTATATACTTCCCTCTTAGGACCACCTTTGCTGCATCCCAAAGGTTTTGGACTGTCATGTTTTCATTTTCATTTGATTCCATGTATTTTTTATTTCTTCTTTAATTTCCTGGCTAACCCATTCATTCTTTAGTAGGATGTTCTTTAACCTCCATGTATTTGTGGTCTTTCCAAATTTTTTCTTGTAGTTGACTTCAAGTTTCATAGTGATGTGGTCTGAAAATATGATCCACCAGAAGCTCTCAGTCTTTTTGTACTGGTTGAGGTCTGATTTGTGACCCAGTATGTGATCTATTCTGGAGAATGTTCCATGTGCACTTGAAAAGAATGTGTATTCTGCTGCTTTAGGATGAAATGCTCTGAATATATGTAAGTCCATCTGGTCCAGTGTGTCATTCAAAGCCATTGTTTCCTTGTTGATCTGCTTAGATGATCTGTCCATTGCTGTAAGTGGGGTGTTAAAGTCCCCTACTATTATTGTATTATTATCAATGAGTTTCTGTAAGTTTGTTATTAATTGATTTATATATTTGGCTGCTCCCAAGTTGCGAGCATAAATGTTTACAATTGTAAAATCTTCTTATTGGATAGACCCCTTTATTATGATATAGTGCCCTTCCTCATCTCTTATTACAGTCTTTGGCTTAAAATCTAGTCTGTCTGATATAAGTATGGTTACTCCAGCTTTGTTGTGATGTCCATTAGCATGATAGATGGTTCACCAACCCCTCACTTTCAATCTGGTAGTGTCTTTGGGTCTAAAATGAGTCTCTTACAAGCAGTATATTGATGGGTCTTTTTTTAAAATCCATTCTGATATCCTATGTCTTTTGATTGGAGCATTTAGTCCATTTACATTCAGAGTAATTATTGATAGATATGAATTTAGTGGCATTGTATTACCTGTAACATTAACATTTTAATACAGAGAGTGTTAAAGCAGATCATTCTCCCTAATATGGATGGGCCTCATCCAATCAGTTGAAGATCTGAATAGAACAAAAAGCTGATCCTCCCCTATAAGAGGAAACTCCTGCCTGACTGTGTTTGAGCTGGGACATTGGCTTTTTCTTGCCTTCAAACTCAAACTGAAACACAGCTCTTTCTGGGTCTCAAGCCTGCCAGCTTTTGGACAGATTATACATTTGACTCTCCTAGTTCTCAGGCCTTAGGACCCAGACTGGAACTAAGCTAGATCTCCTGGGTTTCCAGCTTGCTGAGTCTTTTAGAAGATCTTGGGACTTGCCAGTGTCCCTAATCACATGTGCCATTTCTTTATAATAAATATATATGTATATACACACACCCTCTTGGCTCTGTTTCTCTGGAGAACCCTAATACACATATCTTTAACCTATTTATCTTGTCTATTGTCTGTCACCCACTAGAATGTAAAGATCATGAGGTCAGGAATTTTTCTGTCTTGATCAGGGGTCACTTGGTCATTTTTAGAGCCTAAAATATGTCTGGCACATTGTATGCATTCAAAAAATCTCTTATTGGATTAATTCTTGGGTATATATAGATCTGAGAATACTCAGAAAAACACTATATTTTCCTTTCAGTTTAGGTAACATAATACACAATATTCCTTATAATTTTCAATGGATTCTGGTTCACCTAAAATATAAATGATATTTGGCAGAAGAGTTGTATAAGAAAAGAATTAAGAGCACAGTACAATTTCAAAGAAAGACAGGGAGATTTTTAATCATACAGTATCAAGGAGTTAAACATCCAACCAAAAGAGGAAGGGACAGATAAGAACATCTTGTGAGAAGAAAATAAGTCAAAAATGGAATGTAACTGATAAGAAGTTTGAGATTATGTCTTCAGGATCAAATATGTTTACAAAGAAGCTAATTAAAAGCTTCTGTAAAGGGCGCCTGGGTGGCTCAGTCGTTAAGCGTCTGCCTTCGGCTCAGGTCATGATCCCAGAGTCCTGAGATCGAGTCCCGCATCGGGCTCCCTGCTCCAAGGGAAGCCTGCTTCTCCCTCTCCCACTCCCCCTGCTTGTGTTCCTGCTCTCGCTGTCTCTGTCTCTGTCAAATAAATAAATAAAATCTTTAAAAAAAAAAAAAGCTTCTGTAAATGTGTGTGCCTAATTATATTTTTAGAGCGCTTTTTCTGAAAGCTTTCTGATGTATGGACTATGAGGATTTTCTTAAGAAAGAAAAGGCCATTTAATTATATCATTTAAAAATTTGAAAGTTGCAGCTTCCAGATGAAGACTGTTGACTAAGCACGCACATTTACTTTTCTCGCCACCACAAATCCCTTTGAAATGACAGAATATAAAAATATGAGTAAATATAGCAATGCAAGAAAGCCAGGAAGGTTTGGACAGAAACAGTGAGGAATTTCTTGAAGATACAAAGGAGTTTAGATGGATGCTGAAACTTGAAAGCCAAATGTCCTCCCAAGAGAAGATATCAACAAGTGAGGGTTTCACTCAAAAAGTGAGTTTATTTTTTGTTTCCAGAAGAAATTCTTGAAAAACTCTGAAAAGCATAGGCAGCAAAACCTGAGCCATCTAGTAGGGCTATGAGCTGGTTGGTGAGATTAAGACCCCACAAGGCTCCAAATTCAAGGTGCAGTGGGGTACACATTAATCTCTATCTGCCAAGGCCCTCGTGCAGCAAAGAAAACCCACAGCTGAGAGAACAGGAGGTGACTCGCAGTTAATAAGGGATTTCAGTAAATTCCTGGAAGACACAAAGCATGAGGAACAGTTATTGATAATCTAGAACAGAGGAAATTGCAGCCTAAAACTACACAGACAGAGGCTGTACCAACAGAAGGAGACTACTTGGTCTGCTGGTGGAAGTGAAGTACCGGTGGAAAAGCAAGAGGCTACAGGACAGTCAGTCCTTTCCTGACGGCCAGGTGTTTTTCCCAAAGGAAGAAAAAAATGGGAAATTCTTCTCTTTAAAAATTGAATGAATTCTTTGAAAGAACAAAGCAGCTGGGGATCAGCCCTCAGAGATCCCCCTCCAGCTTCCCTAAAGGAAAACTTGCCACTTGACATGTCCCATCCATGTTCGCAGACCCCATAGTCAGCTTTTCTGTCTTCTCACTTCTATTTTTTTTTATTTTTTATTTTAGAGATAGAGGGAAGAGGGAGAAGGAGAGAGAGAATTTTTTTTTTAAGATTTTATTTATTTATTTGACAGAGAGAGACACAGTGAGAGAGGGAACACAAGCAGGGGGAGTGGGAGAGGGAGAAGCAGACTTCCCGCTGAGCAGGGAGCCCGATGTGGGGCTTGATCCCAGGACCCCGGGATCACAACCTGAGCCGAAAGCAGACGCTTAACGACTGAACCACCCAGGCGCCCCGGAGAGAGAGGATCTTAAGCAGGCTCCATTCCCAAATGTGGGGCTTGATCTCACAACCCTGAGATCATGACCTGGGCTCAAATGGAGTCAGACACTTAACCAACTCAGCCACTCAGGTGCCCCAATTCACTTTTAAATAAGAATGGAAAACCAAGGATCACCAGACATTTGTCGGGGGGGGGGGGGGGCGGGGAACCACAGTATACTAACCACAAAATTTCCTCAAGGAAACATAAAACTCAAAACAAAACACGATGAAGAACCCAGAAAAATGTTAATTAGTACCCTCAGAAAAATTAAACTAAGATAAAAATCTAGATTTTATGTGACCCTAAGGCTTAATCAATACTTAAGGTCTTTTTAAAAATACAAAATTAGAATGTAAAATTAGGTACAAAAAATAAATATTTATATATGAAATATATGTCACAATTGAAATTATGGAAACTTAGGGGTTCCAATCCCTTTCTTCTGAGATCTCTTTAGCCAGAAACACTTTCACAGAAATGCTTCCTGTTTGTAACCTAGCTGTGCCTTCCCACTGAGAACACGCTACCACTCCCAGAAACTTACAGTGGTAGTCGAGTGTGGAATCATCAGCTTCATGGCAAATCTACTCTGGTACACACGAAGTAAAAGAGAAGTGGAGAAGGTTAGAGAACAAGAAGTAGTATTTTCAAAGGTTACTGCCGAAAAACAAACATCAATTAAAGTTCTAAGAGATATAGTTGAATATATCTCAAAAAATAAGACCAAGAACGCCCCCTCCCCAAAAAGGAAAGATGAGACACAAAAGAGAATGAATCCAGGTGGCGCATCATCAGACCAATAAAGGTGCCAGAAAAAAAGAACAGACAACAGCCAAAAATTAATGAGTAAAGACCCTCACCTGTGCGTATTTTGCGAAATTTTAGAATGTAAGAACTAAAGATTCTAAATGTTCCCAGTTAGGAAAAGAAAAAAAGGAAAAAGAATAAAGGAAGCCACATACAAAGGAACAAGGATCAGTTCAGCATCATTAGAAGTACAGTGAAAGTATGTCTTCAAAGCTCTAAAGCAAGGATTGACAAACTCCATCGCATGGGCCAAATCCAACCTGCTGCTTCTTTTGAAAATGAAGTCTTCCTGGAACCCAGCCAGGCTCATTCATTCACCTCTTGTCTCTAGTTTCTTTTATGCTACAAAGGCAGAGCTGAACAGTTGCAACATAGGCCCTGTGGCCCACAAAGCCTAAAATATTGATGAGCTGGCACTTTTCAGAAGTTTGCTGACCCTTGCTCCAAAAGAAAATGATTCTCACCACCTAGACTACTGCAACCTCCCAAATCATCATGAAAGCCTGAGGGTAAGACATATTTACCCACACGGGAGAGTTAATAAATCAGTCTATCGTGCACTTGTAGGAAGTTATTAGAGAATGGAATACAGAGTGGGGAAAGAACACAGGAAAGGAAGGGCCATGATCCAGGAAACAATGGCTCGCACCCAGCAGAGCAGTGAGAAAGGTGTCAGGATGACAACTGTCCCCTGAGTCAGGGGCCCCTGGTCCCTACTAGACTGGGAAGGCAGAGGACCCATCTCTTTGAAACAGAACTTGGCCAAACAGACAATGTCCTGTGGAGATTGGGGTGTGGGGGAGAAATGAGGCCACGGGAAAGGCAAACCTGTTCAAGGAGAGAACTCTATTATCTGTAAAAATGTACAGTAATAGTGTAAATACTGAGTGTTGCACTTCAGCTTGTGGCCTCAATCTAAGCAAACATGAAAGATTTAATCATGCTTGCAGAACAGAAAGTAAATGTCATCAGTCACGACCGTGTAAAAGTAAAAATACGGATCAAAGAAGTTGAAAGGTCAGAGGGAGAGGAGACAAAGACAAGCTCTCTCTCATTGTCATATCTTCACCCTACAAAGGGACGCCTGGAGCTGATGGAACAAGTCATAAAGGGGTGTAGGGTAAGCGAATCAGGAAGCAAAGGTGATGATGGCTGACATTGAGAAGACAGGAAGGAGGGACTGTCTGGTGTTAGATGAGCTAAAATGTCCAAATCTGATGAAGGACAGTGCTATAAACATGTCGTTTAGAAATACGGTTCAAATCACCTGGAAAAACAGGTACAGGTGTTTAAAATGGCTCCCTGGGATGTGGGAGTGGGAGGGGTGGGGCAGAACTGTTGTTTTTAACTTTAAGTCTCTGCATTTGATTTTTTTTTCTTTATTTTTTTAGAGGTTTTATTTATTTGAGAGAGAGAGGAGAGCATAAGCAGGGGCAGAGGGAGAGGGAGAAGCAGGCTCCCAGCAGATCAGGGAGCTGGATGTGGGGCTCAATCCCAGGACTCTGGGATCAGGGCCTAAGCCCAAGACAGATGCTTAATGACTGAGCCACCCAGGTCTCAGGCAAGTGTTTACTTTAAATAAGTAGCAAAGTTGTTAGTAACCCCCATATTGAAATGAAATAAAATGAAATGATATGAAATGAAATGAACTGTCTACAGAATAGATTCATCCCTGCCACCCTCATGGCAGCTCGATGCTGCGGTTGCCTCTGAGGTAAGTAAAGCAAATTTGCCCCAATATTGCTTCCTTACCCACCTCTGTACTATTATTATCAAATATGCTATATATTGTCAAATATATATTTTTTTCAAATGTATATCTTTTATATATATAATATATACTCAACAATATGGGGCTACCATTGCTTAATTTATATATATTTATATATATAATTTATATGTATTTAATATACATTATATTTATTGATTTAAACATCCCTACGTGGGGTTTTTTTTTAGGAAATTGAGAAAAGAAGAGAGGAAAAAACATATATGCAGTCTTTTATGCATACCTACATATTTAATATTTCCCCTGGTCTTCATCTTTCCCATGGATCTGAGTTACGATCTTGGGTCAGTTCTTCCCCTTCTGGTGGACTTCCTTTGGCATATCTTACAGTGAAAGACCGCTAGCAATGAATTCTCTTAGCTTCTGTTGATCTGGGGATGTCTCCATTTCACCTTCATTTTTGAAGAATATTTTTGTTGGCTGTTGGCAGGTTTGTTTTTCTTCAGCACGTTGATTGTCGCTTCACTGCCTTTGGGTCTGCATTGTTTCTGATGAGAAGCCAGTTGTTTAATTGATTGTTCATGCTCTGTGTGTTGGGGGAGTTGTTTTTCTCTTGCTGGTTTCAAGATTTCCCTTTATTTTTGGCTTTGGGTAGTTGCACTATGATATGTCTAACTGTGGTTCTCTATGTTTATAATAGTTGGGATTCACTGAGATTCTTAGATATGTAGGTAAAAGTTTTTCAGCAAATTTGGGGAGTTTGTGGTCATTACTTCAAATATTTTTTTGTCTACACCCTTCTCTCTTTCTTTCCTCTCCTTCTGGGACTCCCATTGCATGTTATATACTTTATTTTGTCCTACTGTTTCCTTTTTCTTCCATTTTTTCCTCTACATTTTTCTGATTGAATTATTTCTATTGCTTTCTTTTTTATTGTTATGTTAATCACCATAATTACATCATTAGTTTTTGAGGTAGTGTTCCATGATTCATTGTTTGTGCACAACACCCAGTGCTCCATGCAGAACGTGCCCCCTTTAATACCCATCACCAGGCTAACCCATCTCCCACCCCCCTCCCCTCTAGAACCCTCAGTTTGTTTCTCAGAGTCCATCATCTCTCATGGTTCATCTCCCCCTCCGATTTCCCCACCTTCATTTTTCCCCTCCTGCTATCTTCTTTTTTTTTTTCCTTTAAGTCTCATTTTTTCCTCTGCCATCTCAAATCTGCTATTGGGCCTATCTAGTCCATTTTTATTTCAGTTATGTAGTCCCCCTTCATCCACAGCTTCCTTGCCATGGTTTCAGTTACCCATGGTCAACTGCACTCCAGAAGCAGATGATCCTCTTTCTGATGTATGGTCACGTGGTCAGTAGTAGCCCAACACCATGTCACATGCCTGTGTCATTGACCTCACTTCATCTCATCACACAGGCATTTGGTCATCTCACGTCATCACAAGAAGGGTGAGCACAGTGCAATACAATATTTTAGAGACAGAGACCATATTTACATAACTTTTATTACAGTATATTATTATATTTGTTCTATTTATTATTATTGTCATTAATCTCTTACTGTGCTAATTTATTAAGTAAATGTTGGAGCGCCTGGGTGGCTCAGTTGGTTAAGCATCTGCCTTTGGCTCAGGTCAGGGTCCTGGGATTGAGCCCGGCATCAGGCTCCCTGCTCATCAGGCGGTCTGTTTCTTCCTCTTCCTCTGCCCCTCCCTGCTGCATGTGCATACTCTCTCACTCTCTCTCTCAAATTAATAAATAAAATCCTTAAAAAAATAAAAATAAAAAATAAAGTAAATGTTATCATAGATATGACTATATAGATAAAAATGTGGTGTATATAGGGTTTGGTACTACCCAGGGTTTCAGACATCCACTGGGATTCTTGGACCATAACCCCCTTAGATAAGGGAGGACTACTCTATTGCATTTTTCAACTCTAGAATTTATATTTGGTTCTTTCTTACCCTTCTAATTCTCTAATTATATTCCCTGTATGTTAAGTCATAGTCATCAAATATTCTTTTGATTATTTGAAAATAATTTCTTCTAATTCTTGGAAAATATTTATAACTGCTTTTAAGTCTTTGTCTATAACTCAACATATGGGCTCACCTGAGCAGTTTCTATTGACTGCTTTTTTTTCCCCATCTCACGACTCCGAGATCATGACTTCAGTGAAAATCAAGAGTCAGACGCTCAACCAACTGATCCAACCAGGTGCCCCAAAGATTTACTTTATTAAAGGATGGAGTAGAGTAGGGTTCCCATTTTAGTTTTACATATATAGTAGTACAACTGCTAAATTAGGGGCATAAAGATGTTATAGATACATATAATAAACAGTTACATAATAATACAACACAGAAAAGTCATTCAAGAATAATCTCCCTAGGGGCGCCTGGGTGGCTCAGTTGTTAAGCCTCTGCCTTCAGCTCAGGTCATGACCCCAGGGTCCTGGGATTGAGTCCCGCATCGGGCTCCCTGCTCGGTGGGAGGCCTGCTTCTCCCTCTCCCACATCCCCCCCTGCTTGTATTCCCTCTCTCGCTGTCTCTCTCCCTGTCAAATAAATAAATAAAATCTTTAAAAAAAAAATTGAGTATAGATTATATTTCCTGTTTCTTACGTGCCTAATAAATGTTGTTTTAAAAAAATAAACATGTTTGGGGGCACCTGGCTGGCTCAGTCCATAGAACATGAGACTCTTGATCTCAGGATCATGAGTTTGAGCCCCATGTTGAGTATAGAGATTACTTAAAATAAAATCTTGGGGTGCCTGGGTGGCACAGTCAATTAAGTGTCTGACACTGGGTTTCCACTCAGGTTGTGATCTCAGGGTCATGAGATTGAGTCCCACATCAGGCTTTGCACTCAGTGTGGAGTCTGCTTCAGACTCTTTCTCCCTCTGCCCCCCCCCCCCCCCGCCACGCTGCCCAGACTCTCTCATTTTGTCTCTCTAAAATAAATAAATAAATATTTAAAATAAAATAAAATCTTTAAAAATAAACATTTTTAGATAAGTACCATAGCAATTCTTTGCTTTTCTATCCATGTGGATAAGAATATGGGAATTGGGAAATGAAAGAGAAAAATCACTGCGATTCTTTAGCCTGATGTGAAAGGCTGGTTGATGTTTTTCTTGCATTGTATCTTTTCTTAATGTTTCTTTATTAAATGAGAGGGCATTACTTCTTGATTCTGCTTTTCATAAGGTTATGGGGTTTTAAATAACTTTTTTTAGTAACATACCTCTATTTGGACCGTGGAATCACTGATGTCTCTGCTCAGTTTTTTAATTCTTATTTTTGTTTTTAGACTATCTTCCTAAAAGTCTCCCTTTTATGTGCATAGCTTAGTGGTAAGCCAATGATTTGGTGAGAGCTTGGGGTCAAATACCTCATTCCCACAAAGCTTCCACCTTGGTCAATTGGTTTTTGTGTTGCTTGCAAAACGTATGTAAAGTGACAGCCAATTCTCAAGTCTCCCTCAGCTTTCCATTTTCACCAGCCTCCCTCAGGTCTCCTCCAAGCATGTACAGTTTTCTAGTCAGCCAAGAATACATGGAGAGATTATCTCAGGCTTTCTATGGATCTCTCATTTCCAGGATCTCCCCATTAAATTTCTGGCTGGTCCACAATTCACCCCATCCAGGCTTGCAGAGCTAAATCTTTTTTTATTTGTCCCCAACCATGTCCATCCCTTCTAAACAACAAAGCCAAATATTTTCACCCCCCTCCCCGCCCCGACACACACACACAAAATTGAGTTCATCCCCTTCTGGCAGCAAAACTATTAGGTTCCATGATCATCCCCATGCTGATAAAACTATCATTCTTGATAACCAAGTTGGGTTGGGGGGAGAAGGGAGGGATGGGTGCAATCCAAATGCAATCCAAATGCAAATGGCCATACTCCTACTGTTTTTTCCTAAAGTTCCAGTAGCTTTTCAAGACTAAAAGGCTTCTCGATTTATTATCTGCTTTTGGTTGATTTCCAGTGCCCAAGCCCCTCATGGCTCCGTAACAAGGAAATACCTTCCCTCAAAGAGATTTGGGGGGAAAATTCTGTCTGAAAACACAAGAACAGACACACACAAAAAAGATAACCACCTAGAAATGTTTTTTTAAAAATCTATAATAAAATACTTGAATAGGGGGGAGGAGCAAGATGGCAGAGGAGTAGGAGACCTAAATTTCGCCTGGTCCCAGGAATTCAGCTGGATAGGGATCAAAACATTCTAAACACCTACAAACTCAACAGGAGATCGAAGAAAATAATAGCAGCAACTCTCTGAACAGAAAAGCGACCACTTTCTGGAAGGTAGGACATGCGGAGAAGTGAATACGAGGCGATATTCGGAAGGATAGACGGCGGGGGAGGGGGCCTCCATCGGCCACTACTGGCCAGTGATAGAACAGTGGAGCACAAAATCGGAACTTTTAGAAGTCGGCTCCACTGAGGGACATTGCTCCAGGAGCTAAGCAGGGGGTGGAACCCTCGTGGGACAGTGCGGTCTCAGGACCCTCGGGGTCACAGAAAGACCGGGGGTGCCTGAGCGTGGCAGAGTTCCCAGGTATCGGAGCAGGGAAGCCGGCTGCAGAGGCAGAGCCCAGGCGCGGCTCTCAGCTCGGGGTGGCCATAAACCGTGATCCGCGGCCCAGTCGGGCCCCTGCTCCTCCAGCAGGGACCCAACAAGCGGCAGATCCGGGGAGACTCACCTTCCTCCCCCGGGAGGAGCCGCGCGGGAGTGCACCGCAGGGATCTGCTGGGTTTGGAGACTCCACCCAGGGTCGGGTGCCAGAGATAGAAATGCGCGGTCACAGGCCAGGTGAGCACGGAGTGCGGCCGGAGACCGGGGAGACGGGAGTGACTGGCGGCTTTTCTCGGGGGGCTCACTGAGGAGCGGGCCCGAGTTCTCGGCTCCTCCGGGGGGGAGATTGGGAGGCCGCCATTTTCACTCTCCGCCTCCAAAGCTGGACGGAAAGCTCGCAGGGAACAAAAGCCCCGGAGAGCAAACGCGAGCAGATGACTTAGCCGGGAGGGGGCAAGGGCGGGGCAATTCCGCCTCCGGCAGAGACATTTGGAAACCACGGCAACAGGCCCCTCCCCAGAAGATCAGCGAGAACAGCCGGCCAAGACCAAGGTTATGGATCAATGAGAACGGCAGAACTCCAGGCTAGGGGACTACTGCACATAGAATTCACGGCTTTTTCCCCCTGATTCTTTAGTCTTTCAAAGTTAATTTTTTTAATTTTCTTTTTTTTTCTTTTCCTATTTTTTTAATTTTTCTTTTTCCCTTTTTCAACCAACTTCTTATCAATCCTTGTTTAAAAATCTTTTTTATTTTTCATTTTTAGAGTCATATTCTATCCCTTCATTGTAGTTAACCTTATTTTTGGTGTATATATATATATATATATGTACATATATATATGTACATATATATACATATGTTGTTCTCTCTTTAAAATTTTGGGATATGGGTGCCTGGGTGGCTCAGTCATTAAGCATCTGCCTTCGGCTCAGGTCATGATCCCAGGATTCTGGGATCGAGCCCCGCATCAGGCTCCCTGCTCAGAGGGGAGCCTGGTTCTCCCTCTCCCACTCCCCCTGCTTGTGTTCCCTCTCTCGCTTTGTCTCTCTCTGTCAAATAAATAAATAAAATATTTAAAAAATAATAAAAATTTAAAAATAAAATAAAATGTTGGGATACAGTTCCTTCTACCAGACCAAAGTATACCCTAAATCTCTAGTGTATGGCTTTGTTCTAGGCTCCTGCCTGATCACATTCTTTCCCTTTTTTTTTTTTAATTACTCTTCATTCTTTTTTCAACCAACTTCTTATTATTTTTATAAAATCTTTTATAATTTTCATCTTTACAGTCATATTCCATCCCTTCATTGTATTTCCCTTATTTTGTACATATATAAGTTTTTCTTTCTTTAAAATTTTGGGAGGCAGTTTCTTCTAATAGACCAAAATACACCCAAAATCTAGTGTGTGGCACTGATCTATTCACCATCCTGATCATATTTGATCATATTTTTTTTCTTTTTCTTTTTCTTTTTTTTTTCTTTTCCTTTTGTTTTTTTTTTCATTTTTTTTTTCTTTCCTCTCCTTTTGCCCTGGTTTCAGGCCTCTTCTTATTTGTTTAGTGTATATTTTTCTGGGGTCATTGTTACCCTGTTAGCATTTTGTTCTCTCATTCATCTTTTCTCCTCTGGACAAAATGAAAAAACAGAAAAACTCACCTCAAAAAAAAAGAACAAGGGCGCCTGGGTGGCTCAGTTGGTTAAGCGACTGCCTTCAGCTCAGGTCATGATCCCGGGGTCCTGGGATCGAGTCCCGCATCGGGCTCCCTGCTCTGCGGGGAGCCTGCTTCTCCCTCTCCCACTCCCCCTGCTTGTGTTCCTGCTCTTGCTGTATGTCTCTCTCTGTCAAATAAATAAATAAAATCTTTAAAAAAAAAAAAAAGAACAAGAGGCAGCACTGACTGCCAGGGACCTATCAATATGGACATTAGTAAGATGTCAGAACTAGAGTTCAGAATGATGATTATAAAGATACTAGCTGGGCTTGAAAAAAGTATGGAAGAAACTAGAGAAATCCTTTCTGGAGAAATAAAAGAACTAAAATCTAACCAAGTTGAAATAAAAAAGGCTATTAATGAGGTGCAATCAAAAATGGAGGCTCTAACTGCTAGGATAAATGAGGCAGAAGAGAGAATTAGTGATAAAGAAGACCAAATGATGAAGAATAAAGAAGTTGAGAAAAAAAGAGATAAACAACTACTGGGTGATGAGGGCAGAATTCGAGAGATAAGTGATACAATAAGATGAAACAATATTAGAATAACTGGGATCCCAGAAGAAGAAGAAAGAGAGAGAGGGGCGAAGGTATATTGGAGCAAATTATAGCAGAGAACTTCCCTAATTTGGGGAAGGAAACAGACCTCAAAACCCAGGAGGGGGCACCTGGGTGATCAGTTGGTTAAGCGACTGCCTTCAGCTCAGGTCATGATCCCAGGGTCCTGGGATTGAGTCCCGCATCGGGCTCCCTGCTCTGCGGGGAGCCTGCTTCTCCCTCTCCCACTCCTCCTGCTTGTGTTCCCTCTCTCACTGTGTCTCTCTCTGTCAAATAAATAAATAAAATCTTTAAAAAAAAAAAAAACCCAGGAGGCACAGAGAAACCCCCTCAAAATCAATAAAAATAGGTCAACACCCCGACATCTAATAGTAAAACTTATGAGTCTCAGAGACAAAGAGAAAATCCTGAAAGCAGCTTGGGACAAGAGGTCTGTAACCTACAATGGTAAAAACATTAGATTGGCAACAGACCTATCCACAGAGACCTGGCAGGCCAGAAAGGACTGGCACGATATATTCAGAGCACTAAGGAGGGGTCCTCTAAGCAAAGAGAGAGCCTAAAAGTAACATAGACCAGAAAGGAACAGAGACAATATACAGTAACAGTCACCTTACAGGCAATACAATGGCACTAAATTCATATCTTTCAATAGTTACTCTGAATGTAAATGGGCTAAATGCCCCAATCAAGAGACACAGGGTATCAGATTGGATAAAAAAACAAGAACCATCTATATGCTGTCTGCAAGAGACTCATTTTAGACCCAAAGACACCTCCAGATTGAAAGTGAGGGGGTGGAAAACCATTTACCACACTAATGGACATCAAAAGAAAGCTGGGGTGGCAATCCTTATATGAGACAAATTAGATTTTAAACCAAAGACTATAATAAGAGATGAGGAAGGACACTATGTCATACTTAAAGGGTCTATCCAACAAGAAGATCTAACAATTGTAAATATCTATGCCCCTAACATGAGAGCAGCCAACTATATAAGCCAATTAATAACAAAATCAAAGAAACACATTGACAACAATACAATAATAGTAGGGGACTTTAACACCCCCCTCACTGAAATGGACAGATCATCCAAGCAAAAGATCAACAAGGAAATAAAGACTTTAAATGACACACTGGACCAAATGGACTTCACAGACATATTCAGAACATTCCATCCCAAAGCAACAGAATACACATTTTTCTCTAGTGTGCATGGAACATTCTCCAGAATAGACCACATCCTAGGTCACAACTCAGGTCTCAACTGGTACCAAAAGATTGGGATCATTCCCTGCATATTTTCAGACCACAATGCTTTGAAATTCGAACTCAATCACAAGAGGAAAGTCGGAAAGAACTCAAATATATGGAGGTTAAAGAGCATCCTACTAAAGAATGAATGGGTCAACCAGGAAATTTAAAAAGAATTTAAAAAATTCATGGAAACAAATGAAAATGAAAACACAGCTGTTCAAAATCCTTGGGCTGCAACAAAGGCAGTCCTAAGAGGAAACTATATAGCAATACAAGCCTTTCTCAAGAAACAAGAAAGGTCTCAAATACACAACCTAACACTACACCTAAAGGAGCTGGAGAAAGAACAGCAAATAAAGCCTAAACCCAGCAGGAGAAGAGAAATAATAAAGATCAGAGCAGAAATCAATAGAAACCAAAAGAACAGTAGAACAGATCAATGAAACTAGGAGCTGGTTCTTTGAAAGAATTAATAAGATTGATAAACCCCTGGCCAGACTTATCAAAAAGAAAAGAGAAATAACCCAAATAAATAAAATCATGAATGAAAGAGGAGAGATCACAACCAACACCAAAGAAATACAATTAGAAGGACATATTATGAGCAACTCTATGCCAGCAAATTAGATAATCTGGAAGAAATGGATACATTCCTAGAGATGTATAAACTACCCAAACTGAACCAGGAAGAAATAGAAAACCTGAACAGACCTATAACCACTAAGGAAATTGAAGCAGTCATCAAAAATCTCCCAACAAACAAGAGCCCAGGGCCAGATGGCTTCCCAGGGGAATTCTACCAAACATTTAAAGAAGAATTAATACCTATTCTTCTGAAACTGTTCCAAAAAATAGAAATGGAAGGAAAACTTCCAAACTCATTTTATGAAGCCAGCATTACCTTGATCCCAGAATCAGACAAAGACCCCATCAAAAAGGAGAATTACAGACCAATATCCCTGATGAACATGGATGCAAAAATTCTCACCAAAAGACTAGCCAATAGGATCCAACAGTACATTAAAAGGATTATTCACCACCACCAGGTGGGATTTATTCCTGGGCTGCAAGGTTGGTTCAACATCTGCAAATCAATCAATGTGATACAATACATTAATAAAAGAAAGAACAAGAACCATATGATCCTCTCAATAGATGCAGAAAAAGCATTTGACAAAGTGCAGCATGCTTTCTTGATTAAAACTCTTCAGAATGTAAGGATAGAGGGTACACACCTCAATATCATAAAAGCCATCTATGAAAAACCCACAACGAATATCATTCTCAATGGGAAAAAACTGAGAGCTTTCCCCCTAAGGTAGGAACACGGCAAGGATGTCCACTATCACCACTGCTATTCAGCATAGTATTAGATAGAAGTCCTAGCCACAGCAATCAGACAACAAAAAGAAATAAAAGGCATCCAAACTGGCAAAGAAAAAGTCAAACTCTCACTCTTTCCAGATGATATGATACTTTATGTGGAAAACCCCAAAGACTCCACCCCAAAACTGCTAGAACTCATACAGGAATTCAGTAAAGTAGCAGGATATAAAATCAATACACAGAAGTCAGTGGCATTCCTACACACCAACAACAAGACAGAAGAAAGAGGAATTAAGGAGTCAATCCCATTTACAACTGCACCCAATACCATAAGATACCTAGGAATAAATCTAACCAAAGAGGCAAAGGATCTGTACTCAGAAAACTATAAAATACTCATGCAAGAAATTGAGGAAGACACAAAGAAATGGAAAAACATTCCATGCTCATGGATTGGAAGAACAAATATTGTGAAGATGTCAATGCTACCTAGAGCAATCTACACATTTAATGCAATTCCTATCAAAATACCATCCACTTTTTTCAAAGAAATAGAACAAATAATCCTAAAATTTGTATGGAACCAGAAAAGACCCCAAATAGCCAGAAGAATGTTGAAAAAGAAAAGCAAAGCCGGTGGCATCACAATTCTGGACTTCAAGCTCTATTACAAAGCTGTAATCATCAAGACAGTATGGTACTGGCAGAAAAACAGACACATAGATCAATGGAACAGAACAGAGAGCCCAGAAATGGACCCTCAACTCTATGGTCAACTAATCTTCGACAAAGCAGGAAAGAATGTCCAGTGGAAAAAAGACAGTCTCTTCAACAAATGGTGTTGGCAAAATTGGACAGCCACGTGCAGAAGAATGAAACTGGACCATTTCCTTACACCACACGCAAAAACAGACTCAAAATGGTTGAAAGACCTAAATGTGAGACAGGAGTCCATCAAAATCCTAAAGGAGAACACAGGCTACCTCTTTGACCTCAGCCGCAGCAACTTCTTCCTAGAAACATCACCAAAGGCAAAGGAAGCAAGGGCAAAAATGAACTATTGGGACTTCATCAAGATAAAAAGCTTTTGCACAGCAAAGGAAACAGTCAACAAAACCAAAAGACAACTGACAGAATGGGAGAAGATATTTGCAAATGACATATCAGATAAAGGGCTAGTATCCAAAATCTATAAAAAACCTATCAAACTTAACACCCAAAGAACAAACAATCCAATCAAGAAATGGGCAGAAGACATGAACAGACATTTTTCCAAAAAAGACATCCAAATGGCCAACAGACACATGAAAATGTGTTCAACATCGCTCGGTATCTGGGAAATCCAAATCAAAACCTCAATGAGATACCACCTCACACCAGTCAGAATGGCTAAAATTAACAAGTCAGGAAATGACAGATGTTGGCGGGGATGCAGAGAAAGGGGAACCCTCCTACACTGTTGGTGGGAATGCAAGCTGGTGCAGCCACTCTGGAAAACAGTATGGAGGTTCCTCAAAAAGTTGAAAAATAGAGCTACCCTATGACCCAGCAATTGCACTACTGGGTATTTACCCCAAAGATACAAATGTAGTGATCATGCACCCCAATGTTCATAGCAGCAATGTCCACAATAGCCAAACTATGGAAAGAGCCAAGATGTCCATCAACGGATGAATGGATAAAGAAGATGTGGTGTGTATACACACACACACACACACACACACACAATGTAATATTATGCAGCCATCAAAAAGAAATCTTGCCATTTGTAACAACGTGGATAGAACTAGAGGGTATTATGCTAAGCGAGATAAGTCAATCAGAAAAAGACAAGTATCATATGATCTCACTGATATGAGGAATTCTTAATCTCAGGAAACAAACTGAGGGTTGCTGGAGTGGTGGGGTGTGGGAGGTATTGGGTGGCTGGGTGATAGACATTGGGGAGGGTATGTGCTATGGTGAGTGCTGTGAATTGTGTACGACTGATGAATCACAGACCTGTAACTCTGAAACAAATAATACATTATATGTTTTAAAAAAAAGGATAGTAGGAAGGGAAAAATGAAGGGGGGGGAAATCAGAGGGGGAAACGAACCATGAGAGACTATGGACTCTGAAAAACAAACTGAGGGTTCTAGAGGGGACGGGGTGGGAGGATGGGTTAGCCTGGTGATGGGTATTAAAGAGAGCACGTATTGAAAAAATAAAATAGGGCGCCTGGGTGGCTCAGTTGGTTAAGCGACTGCCTTCGGCTCAGGTCATGATCCTGGAGTCCCAGGATTGAGTCCCACATCGGGCTCCCTGCTCTGCAGGGAGTCTGCTTCTCCCTCTGACCCTCTCCCCTCTCCTGCTCTCTCTCTCTCATTCTCTCTCTCAAATAAATAAATAAATAAAAATCTTTAAAAAGAAAAAATAAAGTAAAATAAAATCTGGAGCTTCCCCACCCCAAAAAAAGAGTAAATAAAGATAGTTTTTACTGGTAAAAAAATAAAGTAGAATACTTCAATAAAAGGGAATCTAAACTTTAATGATGGGGTCATTAGAAATGAATAAGATCATGACAATACATACAAACACTAGTGAAATTATTTCAAAGTGGTACTCAAAAAACGATTTTTAGCCTTAAGTTTATTTAAAAGAGAAAGGAAGGGAGGGAGGGAGGGAGGGAAGGAGGGAGGGAGGGAAGGAGGGAAGAAGGCTGGTTAAAATTCAACTTAAAGAATCAGGAAAAGAACAATAAAATAAACCAAAATAAAGGAGAAGGAAGCATAAAGCTAAAAAAAGAACGTAATGTAATATGGAAGAGAAAGTGATTCTTAGAAAGTAGATCCAAGAACTAGTTCTTTGGAAAAGACCAATGAAATACACAGACCTCAAGCAAGTCTAATGAAAGAAAACCACAAGAATTTAAATTTCATGTGAGCCTTGTTGGCCCCTGCATTCTCAGCACCAGAAGATTTCCTAGTACATATGGGTACTCTGTAGGTATTTGTTAAATAAAAAACATTAAAAATTTTTAAAGGCTACAGAAATAAATACAGAAGAAAATTTTTTAAATATTATATGGCAATACTACAAATCTTATAAAGCATTACACTCCTCAAAGACACAAAAGCAGACTTAAACTGATGGAAATATGCTAAATGCTATATTAGTCAGTCATGATGTCCAAACTGCTGTATAACAAATAACCTTGGTGCCTTAAAAATAGTAATCACATGTTTCTCACTACAGCAAATATGCGGGACTATCTTGGGCTCCAGACTCTGGGATTCAGGTTCTAAGTTCCAGGCTGCAGGATAAATACTAGGTTCAGTTCTATTCAGTGTGTCTTCTGTCTTCACCTTGAACCAGAGATTATTCACTGCATGCTCTTCTCATGACAGATCACAGACACAAAAGAAGCCAATCCATTTAAGGCACATTTAAAGCTTTTATATGCATTCATCCCTTAACGTTCCATTGTCTATAGGAAAACACTGGAGCAATATCTTAGTTCAGTTCCAGGTGCTATAACAATATCAAACTGGGTGGCCTACCACAATAAACATTTATTTCTCATAGTTCTAGAGGCTAGAAGGCCAAAATCAGGGTGCCAGCATGGCCTGGTAAGTATCCTCTTTCCAGCTTATGGCTGGAAATATGGCTGCCTTCTTGCTGTAGCCTCACGTGGTGGGGAGAGAGATTATCTCTCGTGTGCTTCTTGTTATAAAAGCACTAATCTCACTCATAAAGGCTCACGCTTCATGACCTAATCACCTTCCATAGGCCTCATCTCCAAATATCATCATGTTGGAGATCACAGCTTCAACATACCCATTTTAGGGGGGACATAAATATTCAGCCCATAGCAGGCAGGAAAATAGACCACATCTACTCTAGTGTACTACATGGTTATATGCCAGAAGCAAGTGGTGATGGATTAAGAATAGCAATCCAACCTACCACAAAGCCCAACTTTATATATAATAAAGATACACAAAATAAGACTACAGTCAGGTAATAAGTTTTAGCTATCCAATTGAGAAAAACCCTAAATATATTTTCTTGGTGAAGCTGTAGGGAAATAGGCATTCTCATACATTGGTAGCTAGAATGTAAAATGGTACAATCCTTCTGGAAAGGAATTTGACAATCTAGAAAAATTGTATATGCATATATCCTTTGACCCAGCAATTCCACATTTAGAAATCTATCCAAAAGACACACTGGCATGATTGTCAGTTTTATGCGTCAACTTGGCTAGACAACAGTCCCCAGTTGTTCACGCAAACACTAATCTAGGTGTTACAGTGAAAGTATTTTGTAGATGTGATTAAAATCCATAATCCACTTACTTTTTTTTAAAGGAGAGAACTAATATTTTATTGTCACTTATAATCAGATGGCAGGTGGGTATACAGTCTTCATACTTGATCTTTCCTTTTGTAAATGAAAAAACATCACAAGTGTTAAAGAGCCGATGGCTGGTTATGTTATCAGAAAACATAATTAGATTAACTCATTCATCCTGGCTTCAAGTTTTCCCTTATTAGCTCCAGAAAACTCACCCACCTTTTGTCCCTTTTTTAAAACTGGAAGTTTGGCATGAATTGACTTCACATCCTGTAGCAACACCCTGACCATCATCCATGTGGACTTCAAGGAACACCATGTTGGAATGCTCCTCAGAGAGGCAACGAGAGAAAGGCTTGATCATTTTGCAAGGCCCACACCACATGGCTGAGAAGTTAACTGCTCTAAGTTTATCTTCTGTACTGTTCAACTGTTCAACTTCCTGAAAAGCACACTTGTTCTCCATCTGCTCCACCATTTTGGCGGCTGGGGTCTGACGAGCAACCATGAATGTGGCTTCGAAAGGCGGAATGGAGATGGAAGAGCTCACAGGCAACTTCCTTTTATAGCAACTGGCGGGGAGGGGCATGCATGTTGGGGCGCCCCAGCCAGGCCCCGCCTCCTGAACCATAATCAGTTTAAGTTAAGTAAGGAAGTTTATCCTAGGTAATTTGAGGGGACGCAATTCTTCCAGTTGGAAGTCCTTGGGAGCAGAGGCTTCCTTGAAGGATAAGAAATTCCACTTGTGGAATTGCTTGTGCCTAATATTTCTAGTCTGTCCTTCCTGCCAGCCTGCCCTGCAGATTTCAGACTTACCTAGCAAACTTCAACAATCTCTCAAGCCAGTTCCTTGCAATACATATCCTACTGATTCTGTTTCTCTGGTGGAATTCTGACTAGTAAAATTGGTAAAAATACCAAATGACATAACACAAGAGTATTCCTTATATCATCATGTATAATTGTAAAACATTGAAAACCACTCAAATGTCCATCTATATGGGGACTGCAATGGAAGACTACTGCTATGGACTGAAAGCTTGTGTCCCTCCAAATTTCATGTTGAAACCCTAATCTCCAATGTGATTGTATTTGGAGATGGGGCTTTTAGGAGTTAAGTAGGTCATGAGGGTAGAACCCTTATGATAAAATTAGAGCCCTCATAGGAAGAGACAGGAAAGAGCTTGCTTCCTCTCTCTGCCATGTGAGGACACAAGGAGAACATTGCCATCAAATACTGGATCTGCCGACAACCTTGATCTTGAACTTCCAGCCTCCAGAACTCTGGAGAAATTAATTTCTGTCATTTACTCACCCAGTCTATGGTATTTTGTTATAGAAACTTGAACTAAGACAACCATGCATCTGTAACAAGGACTATCTCTATCTTCTGTTACGGTGTGATACCCAAGATATATTGTAAATTAAGAAAAACAAGATGAAGAAAAGTGTAGACAGCACACTGACATTTGTCTAAGAAAAGGAAGATGAGATACATAGTCACATAGATTCAAAATTGAAGGATAAATTATAAAAATATTTTTTAAGGAAAAGAAAGAAGCTAGTCTTTTCTAAATATACCTTGTTTTAGAAATTTGAGTTTGAAACCATGCAAATGAGTTATGAAAATAGATAAAATGAAAACAACTCAAACTAAAAAAGCAATACCTAAAAATTGATAGTAAATTAAACAAATTAACTTAATTGTATATTAAGTTAGTGGCAAACAGAGAGAAATTATTTCAAGTGACTTTAAGACAAGAGAGTTAGATTACACATCTCATGTGGGCTATATTCTTTGTGGGACAAAGAGAACTGAAAAAAATTATAAAGTATGAAGCTGTTTTCAGTAGTAATAGTACCACCAATAATATGGTTTTATACATTCTAGGGTGTGTGTGTGAGTGTGTTGGGATAAAGCAAAGGTAGCAATGTTGATGCTGTTGGGAGCCACGATATTTCACATGAGAAAGAAGAGATGCAGGTGTAACATCAAAGTTAGGTAACACTGTGTGTGTACTTCTACATTTGAAGTAGAAATATTAGTGAGAGGTAAGAGCTCATGGTAAGTCTTGCTTTGTCCAAGAATGGTCACCAGCAGGGGGAGGGAGTCGACCTCTGCAAAGTTCTGTGACAACTGGCTCCACCCAGCTTCTAAAGGTGATCAATACTGGTCAAGCATGAAGTTTAAACCTCAGTAACTCCACCTGTATTAGCTTCCCTTGCTGCTGTAAGAAATTCCCACAAACTTAATGGCTTAAAACAGATAGATTTATTATTTTACAATTTTGGAAGTTGGAATTCTAAAATGGGTCGGCAGAGCTGTGTTCCTTTTGGAGGCTCTAGTGGAAAATTTGTTTTCTTGCCTTTTCTAGAAAGCTTCTAGAAGCTGCCCATATTCCTTGGCTCAGTCAAAACCAACAATGGCCAGTTGTGCCTTCTTCATACTGCATTACTCTGATATTAACTTTTTTGCTTCCCCCTTCCACATGTATATGATCCTTATGATCACATTGGGCCCACCTGAAGAACCCAGTATAATCTCTCTATTTTAAGATCAACTGATTAGCAAACTAAATTCCATCAACAACTTAAATTCTCACTCGCCATGTAACATAACATATTCATGGGTCCCAGGAATTGGAACAAGAATGTTTTTGAAATAGTCATTATTCTGCCTACCAAACCACTCAGAACATGCCAGGAAAGAGGTTTATGCTTCCCCAACCACGAAGGGAAAAGTGGTGAATTTTGTCACTAGCTTGTTATATTGTACAGCTTCATAAGGTTGGGACCCCGGCCCTGACCACAGCAAAATGGCAAGTGCTTCCTTAATCATCATGCTTAAAGCCTTCCAGCCCAAGGATCAAGGTCACTCTCCCAGAAGCTATCATCTTGACCCATCAGGTTGCTGCGTACTGCCTCAGAGTGGGAATGGCAACAAGAAATTTTCACATCAGCTCCTGCCTTTGTCCATGGATTTTCCCCAGTGAACACTAATCCAGCAGGTTTAGGGCTAGTAAGCTCTTTGATCCATGGAAACCAACTGCATCCTACTGTTTAAAGGGATCAATCATGGCCAACCACAATGTTGGACTCTGTTCTGTTAGATAATTTTCATGAGAGCAAATGAAAGCACTTAACACTCAGAAAATTCAAGCAAAATTTTATCATAGAAGATAGTAATGCTGCAATGAAGAAGAGAAGAAGAACAAGGACAGAAAAACCCACAATGCTTCCAGAACTCATATTCACACAACCTAGGGAGACAGGAGGAGCAGTAAAACTGAATGGGCAACCAACTGCAGCAAGAAGGGACACTTGCAGCTTCTCTCACTGGGATGAGACAAAAATGATCTTACCCTTATGGTACTGGGCTTCCTATGCCTCCAAAAGCTTCCTAATTAGTTACACAGGTAGCTATTTCTAGAGCTAAATCTGCCTGTTGAGTAACAGGTTTTTAAATTTTAGAATATGCAATATGCACAAAAATTAACTCAAAATGGATCACAGACCTAAATGTAAAATGCAAACCTATAAAACTCCTAGAAGATAACATAGGAAAAAACCTGGACGATCTTGAGTATGGCAAATGACTTTTTAGATATGACACCAAAGGCATAATCCATGAAAGAAATCACTGATAAGCTGAACTGTATTAAAATGAAAAACTTCTGGGCGCCTGGGTGGCTCAGATGGTTAAGCGTCTGCCTTCGGCTCAGGTCATGATCCCAGCGTCCTGGGATCGAGCCCCGCATCGGGCTCCCTGCTCCTTGGGAGCCTGCTTCTCCCTCTGCCTCTCTCTCTGTGTCTCTCATGAATAAATAAATAAAATCTTAAAAAAAAAAAAAAAAAGAAAAACTTCTGCTCTGTAAAAGACAATATCAAGAGAATGGGAAGACAAGTCACAGATTAGGAGAAAATATTTGCAAAAGACATATCTGATGGAGACTGTGATTCACAATATACAAAGAACTATTAAAAATCAACAATAAGAAAATAAACAACCTGATTTAAAAATGGGCCACAGACCTTAACAAACACCTTGCCCAAGAAGATATACAGATGACAAGTAAGCATATGAAAAGATGCTTCACATCATATGTCATAAGGTAAAGGCAAATTAAAACAACAATGCAATACCACTACACACCCATTAGAATGGCCGAAATCCAGAATATTGACAACACCAAATGCTGGTGAGGATGTGCAGCAGAGCATATTCTCACTCATTGCTGGTGGAAATGCAAAATGTACAGCCACTTCGGAAGGCAGTTTGGCAGTTTTTTATAAAACTAAGCATACTCTTACCATACAATCCAGAAATCATGCTCCGTGATATTAACCCAAAGGAGATGAAAATTTATGTCCACACAAAAACCTGCACACAGATGTTTACAGCAACTTTAGTCATAATTGCCAAAAACTTGGAAACAACCAAGATATCCTTCGGTAGCCAAATGGATATACTGTAGTATATACAGATAATAGAATATTATTCCCCAGTTGAGCTATCAAGCTATTAAAAGACACTGGGGAATCTTAACTGCATATTACTAAGTGAACAAAGCCCATCTAAAAAGGCTATGATTCCAACTATATGACAATTACATGGAAAAGCCAAAACTATGGAGATAATACAATACACCACTCCGGTGGTGTCAGGAGTTGCATTGGTGGGGCAGGGATAAACAGGCAGAACACAGAGGAGTTTTAGGGCCATAAAAATACTCTGAATGATACTATAATGGCAGATACACGTCATTATACAGAACGTATACCCAAGAGTGAACTCTTAAGATAACGTATAGGTTTTGGATGACCAAGATGTATCAGTGTAAGTGTATCAATTATAACAAATGTACCACTCTAGTGGGGAATGTTGATAATGGAGGAGGCCATGCATGTGTAGAGACACAGAATATATGTGAAATCTCTGTACCTTCCTCTCAATTTTGCTATGACCCTAAATCTGCTCTTTAAAAAATGAAGTCCTAAAACAAAAGAAAAAAAAAAAAAGAATATGCAACTTGTCTGGATTCTCTTGTTCATCCTTGGACACTTTCTCAGTAGGTGCACGGTCCCAGGATATTTAACTTCCTGAAAGATATTAGTGTTTGCACACAATTTATTCCTCCCAAGATGCCAAAGTTGTTTAGAGATTAGTAATCTATATACACCTTTTCTCCATATGATATTGGATCTTCTGTTTTCTACACACTGACCCAATGGGGGTAGAACTTCTTGAATTCTTTTATATCATCTCTCGATTAGGATAATTTGTAAATGCTACTTCCTTGGATCCACTTTTTCCCATTTCCTAAAGCCAGCACTGAAATCCTTATTAAATTATATTCAATTGTTCTTAAAACAGGCATGGAGGGGCACCTGAGTGCCACAGTAGGTTAAGCATCTGACTCTTGGTTTCAACTTAGGTCTTGATCTCAGGGTTGTGAGATCCAGCTCCATGCTCATCATGGAGTCTGCTTGAGATTCTCTCTCCCTCTGGCCCTCCCTCATCTCTCTCTGTCTCTGTCTCTCTCTCTCTCAAATAAATAAATAAATCTTAAAAAAAAAATCAGGCATGGAGATGCAGAAGAGTATGCAAAAGAGCCACTGGGAATATTTAAATAATATTTTAAATATAATTTTAATGTTAGAAACAAATCTCTGTAAAGAGACAACTGAGATTATTTTATTTATATAAAAATACAAAAGAGAGGGTTGCCTGGGTGGCTCAGTCGGTTAAGCGTCTGCCTTTGGCTCAGGTCGTGATCCTGGGTCCTGGGATCAGAGAGGGGAGCTTGCTTCTCCCCCTGCTTCTGCCTCTGCCTCTCTCTCTCTCTCTTTCTCTCTACCTCTCACTCTCTCTCAATCTGTCTCTCATGAATAAATAAAATCTTTTAAAAAATGCGAAGAGAAAACCAAATATATTATCATAGCCAATGAGTGCTATGGACTAAACTGTGTCCTCCCCAAATTCATATGTTGAAGCCCTAACTTGCCGCCAATGTGATTCTATTTGGAGATGAGGTTTTTAGGAGGAAATTAAGGTTAAATGAGGTCAGAAGAGTGGGATCCTAATCCAACAAGATTAGAGGCCTTATAAAAAGAGAAAGAGAGATCTCTCCATATGCACGCTCTCAGAAAAGGCTATGTGAGCACAGGGCAAGAAGGTGGCCGCTTTAAGCCGGGAAGAGAGTCCTCACCAGGAATTACATTGGCTGACACCTTGATCTGTACTTCCAAGCTTCCGGAACTGTGAGCAATAAATGTCTATGATTAAGCCCCCCACTCTCTGGTACTTTGTTATGGCAGCCAGAGCTGACTAAAACAGGGAACAACATCAGAGTAGTACTGACTTTACAGCTGGTTCCAGGTGCCTGTTTATGCACCAGGGTCTTCCAGAAGAAACATAACACAAGAACAGACAGTGCTGGTACTCGAAGACTCCCTAGACATTTCAGGGAGGAAGGGGGATAAAAAAAAAAAAAAAAAAGACAGTGGAGAGTGATTTACTAAGAGTGACTCATCAATTCACCAACTGAAGTTAAGAACGCTGAGCGAGGCCAGGGCCGATAAGAATGAGGCTGAGGTCAGATACGGATGAAGTGAGTGATGGGGGTGGTCAGAGGAATTTTCTTTATATGTGATGCTGGTAGACAGGGAAGCAGAATGATCCCTGCCAACATTGTTCATGAACCAAAATATTTTCAGAATCCCAGTTCAGTCCCGAGACCCTAACTCTTCCCTCGTTATAGAAAATATTTCCAACAGACTATGACAACCTGGCTTCCCAAAACATAAAAGAAGAAGAAGACATGAGCCTGGAGCAAAAGATCTTCACTCCAAAAAAGTTTAAACATTAAGATTATGAAAGAAGTTATCTACAAAAGACAGCATATATGCAAACAAAGGACCCTCATGAGACAATTGGTGCATACAAATGATTAAACAATTAGGGCACAGCTAATCAGAGCCAGAAACTCATTGCAATAAACACTAATGTCCTATTCAAGGATTTGACTTCACCCCCTGTGCTTTGGGAAGGGGTAAATGGGAAAGATAAAGTTGAAAGGTTAATTCTCTGTAATTCATAAACTCCATCTCTTTGACAGAAAAATATTTTTAAAAAAAGGCCATTCCTTTATCCTCTGAAGGGAAAGGCACCGCAGTATTTGAGAGTGTCGCATAACACTCTCAACCAGTAACCCATTTACAGAGGAGATGTGGCTGAGAAAAACAGAAGAGTTCAGATTTGAGCTTCCAAGATGTTACAAACAGTGACAGGAATAAAAATTAAATTATAATAGAAAAAAAACTTCTGATGCTTTGTGTCTGAAAAATAAACACAAACACTATTTATTAAGTCTGAACAACTTATGAAGGCAACATTTTTAGCCCTGGGCATTAATTACGGTTGCGCCACTAATGGGGTCTAGAGGAAGCCAATTCAACCCACTTCATCCCCAGGGAGAGAGCATCCACAAGTTCACAGAGTCATGCATTATCTCCATTTTATTGTCCAACAGAGTGAAGAATGAACTGAAACCTTGTGCTACATTAAATAAGCTGGACAAGCCTGAAATGTGGGTCTATTTCTTCACCCACCCTCTAAAAAGTATTATCCACTCTGAGAAATGTCCCTCTTACATTCTTCAAGATGAGTTCAGCACTCAGCCGCTAGGAGATATTTTTTTCTCCATGATTAATTTTTTAAGGAGAGACACTGTAGACTGGTTCCTAACCATTCCCTGTGATTAGTGAGTTTTCTGCAGAATCTCATGAACTTACGGTGCTTTTAGCAAGACTTCATTAGTATGTAATTGTGTCTGCTGCTACAATCTATTCATTGTTATCTACAATGAGTTATATCAACAAGTGCCCTCTTCTCTGGGAGGTCACTGGATTGATCTGTTCAGCCTCTGGTGGACCTGAGGAGTCCTGAGGAGGGCTAAGGACACCAACCAAACCAGCAACAACACCTGGACTCGTTTGCTAGGGCTACTCTAACAAAGTAACACAAACTGGGTGTCTTAAACAACAGATGCTTATTGCAAAGAAATGTATCTTTTCACGGGGAAGTTGGAGATCCAGGTGTTGGCAGGGTGGGTTCCTTCTGAGCCTTGTGAGGGAGGGATCTGGTCCAGTCCTCTGCCCTTGTGTCTCTTCATATCATCTTCCCTCTATGTGTGTCTCATTCTCTACACACAGCACTTTTTTTTATAAGGACACCAGTGTTATTGGATTAGGAGCCCACCTTCAGACTGCACCTTAATTAATTACATCTGCAATGACCCTATTCCCAAATAAGGTCACAATCTAAGGTACTCGGGGTTAGGTCTTCAATATTGAAATTTTGGGGGACACAATTCAACCCATAACAACATCCATGGGACAACACACGTGCCAGCAAATGACCTTTATTTTCTTAAGCTTTTCCTTGGAGCAAGCACTTTGTAAATCCATCATTTTATTAGCTGCCATAACAAAATACCATAGATGGGCGACTTAAACAACAAACATTGATTTTCTCACAGTTCTGGAGGCTGGCAAGGCCAAGATCCAGGTCAAGCAGGATTCTGGTGAGAACTCTCTTCCTGGCTTGTAGGAGGCCCCTCTCCCACTGTGTACTCACATGATCTTTTTGTGCAAATGTGGACAGGACTCTGGGTCTCTTCCTCTTCTTATAAGGATGAAAGCCCCACACTTCGGACCTCATTTAACCCTGGTCACCTCCTCATAGGCCCTATTTCCTAATACAGTCACATTACAGGTTAGGGCTACAACATATGAATGAATGGCTGGGGGGCGGGGGGGGGCGGGGGAGAGGGAAGACACCCAAGGCACTCCATAGCAATCCCCAATGGAAAATACTATTCTCCTCATTTTACACATGAGAAAACTGAAACACAGGAAACTTAACCCCAGGTCCCACAGCCAGAACTACAATGAGATGCAAACTGGTTTGACTCCCAAAAACCATTTATCTGTCCACCATTACTGGGTGTCCCAAACTAGGACCTAATATGAGCAAAGGGAAATTTGGAAAGGCTTTGCTGGTGTCTATAACCAGCAGAGGGGTATGACCCACCCTGGTAAGGACCACGGTTCCTTTCCCCACGGCCAACTGCACCATTCTGCTCCAGATCCCAGAGACGCGCATGGTGGAGCTAGAAGGCAGGGAGGCAGTACAATGGAGCGGTACACATGGGGAAGAGCTGGCTCTGAATCTCATCTCGGCTACTTACTAGGACTTAAAGCAAAGTGTCTGATCTCTCTGTGCCTCAGTGTCCTTCACGTAAAGAGTTTCAGACCACGGCCTGGCACATGGTAAATTTATAAATGCTTTATAAATGTTCCTTGTTATCATTATGGCCACATAAACCTTAAGAATAGAGAATTTTTTTAAAGATTTTATTTAATTATTTGAGAGAGAGGGAGAGCATGAGAGAGAGAGCATGAGGGGGGAAGGCAGAGGGAGAGGGAGAAGCAGGCTTCCCACTGAGCAGGGAGCCTGATGCCTGGTTGATCCCAGGACCCTGGGACCGTGACCTGAGCCCAAGGCAGATGCTTAACTGACTGAGCCACCCAGGTGCCCCAAGAATAGAGAATTTTTAAAGGCTCCCACATCCTAACCAACCCCGGCATTCTGTAAGTTAAGGACTACGCGCTCTGACTTGTATTCAGAGGTTCCAGAAACGATTTTCTGACATCCGCTTAATACAAACTCTTCTAAGGTGTCTTCTGCCCTGGAGATGGAGACCCAACTATAAAAAAGTTGCTCTGGGATCCAGCAGTGATCCTGTCTTATCTAGGAAAAGGCATGAATCACAGGGTGATGAGGCTAAATCCACACCAGACCACCTCCTGCCTCTCCTTCACATTTCTTTCTTCTTCCTCAAGGTCTGATAGTTTATTACACCAAGGCTCAAGAATGAGTTACTCAACCAGTCTTGCAGTATATACGTGCCTTAGATCTATTTTATCCTTTTCAGTCCAGTGTGTCAAATGATCTGCTCCAGGAAAATGCCCCCCTTTCGGTAGGACGGGAGAGGTCAAGAGGAAGACGATGAAGTCAACACTTTAAAACACTGAAGTCTTGTATGCTCCAGGAAAATGTCCTGGAGGTGGGAAGGGGGCAGGGACAGAATGCTGCTGAGGTCAAAAGGAAAGATGATTCGAGCCCTGTATCCCAGCATCCCCAAGGACAAACGTGGGCAATACGACTGTACTCAAACCCCACGTACACCTCCCAAACCAAACTCTTGACTCTTAAAGGGTAAAGAGGGGAGGCGTCCCAAGGAGGCGTCACTTGACCATTTCTTCCTCTGTTAGGGACCCTCTTGCCTCCGTGGATTCCGTGGGGGAGAAAAAAAGTCTCCCACTTACTGCTCTGCGGCTCCCTCTTCTTTCTCCTGTGCAAGGATTTTGTAAAGACACCCCTGCCACCCAGTTGCAAAGAGTAGCAACTTCCCCTCCGGCTGACTGAGCGCTCATTTGAATGCGTTTCCTTTTCATTAAGAACAAAGGTTGGAGTCCGAGCCTGGCAGCGCGGGGGCAGGAAAGTACGCGGCGGGTGTCGAGCGAAAAAAGCACACAGAGAGAATGACCCACGAGAAAGGGAAAGGGGAAAACACCAATCCTCGGGGCGCTGGGCTTTTTCGACTTTTCCTTTAAAAAGAAAAAAGTTTTCAAGCTGTAGGTTCCAAGAACAGGCAGGAGGGGGCCGAGGCGGGGGGTTTTGCAGAACAGGCGGCCGGTCGGTTATGAGTCACAAGTGGGTTATAAAAGGGTCGCACGTTCGCTGGCGCGGGCTTCCTGTGCGCGGCCGGCCACGTCGGGCCGCCTGCAGCCTCGGGACCGGAGCAGACGCGAGCGCGGGGACAGCGGAGGCCGCCCGGGCCACCAGGTACGCCGACCCTGCCCCCGCCCTTCCGCACGGAGCCCGGCCGCCGGCGGCCCGCGGGTCCCACGGCCTCAGGGGCGGGGGCGGCGCGCACGTGGCCGCTGGGGGCCCGTCCGGGGGCTCAGTCCGCTGGCCGGGGCCGCGGAGGAGAGGCCCTCGGGGTGGGAGCCCGGGGAGCGCGGGCGCGAGGGCGCGGGGGCGCGGGGACCGTAGGCTGGGAGGACCCGCACGCGGCGTCTGCGCCAAGTTCCCCTCGCGCGCGGAGGAGCTCCCGGGACCTGGCCCTGGACGAGCTCAGCTAGTGGGGTGGCCGAGTGTGTGCGAAACACACTTGTGGGACGAGGGTAGAGCCAAAGGGACTGCCTTCAAAACACGTATCCTTTTCCTTTTCTTTTGAAAAGCAGCTACTAATAGACCTTAGTTTTCCAAAAGTGAGAATCCTAACTTACCAGATACCAAGGTCGTTTAATGGACGTGAGGCCAGAGCAGAACCTTCAATGAACTTTGGGATTTATTTGCCCCCTTAGTGCCAGGGTGCAGTTTCTTGGCAGAGCACATTGGCTAGCTTTCTTTATCCTCCCAAAACCCCTGTGGGCATCTATCCACATTTTACAGTTCCCAAGGGTGGGCCAGGTCTTTTGATTTTTATATCATCATAAGCAGGCATATTAGGGTGAATATGAATCAAATTGAAGCTAGAATTACTGAAGCTGACGGCTGACAAAGATATAAATGAGAATCCTGTCCTTAAAAAGGAGGGAACTTGAGGCCCAGAGAGGTGAAGTTACTTCTCCAATACCACACAGCAGATCTAGGATTCCCCTATGATTTGAAGAGGCCAACAGTATCTAATGATGGTCATAATTTAATTTATATTTTGTGTCAAATAGATGAGGTTAAGTGGAGATAGACTTTTTACATAATGTTATGTAGATATTTCAAAGCCCAAGTCACTCATTATGTCCATTTATCCCCCTAAAGAAGTAGTGCCTCTTTTATATGGCTTTAACATAATGTATAATCTAAATGAACTAGGGCAGCCAAACTTTTAATAACCCTAGAACTGATCTTTTCAATGGGTATGTATATTTAATTGCTTATCTGTGTGAACAGGAATATACGCTAAAAAAATTGACAAGGCAGTTTCCTGAGCATTGTCTGATTTGATGGTCATGATGATAGGAAATTGGCAGGGTAGGTGGTGTTATGCCCATTTTGCCCATGAGGACTTGTGGCTCACAGAATTTGTGTTTTCTCTGGTAAGGTCATTAGGTTCTTAGTGTAAAGCCTGCCTTCAGGCGCAGATGTGAGATGTGGGATGTTGGGAGGTGGGGGAAGACTCGGGACATTAAACTGTCAGTTCAGGCTCATTTCCATCAGACTTTGCTGCCTCCGTGATTTCGTCAGAGGACCCAAGTGCGTTCAGTAATTACTTCTGCTGCATGGGCTACTCCGTAATGGCCTATTATAACTGGGTTCCCCCACACGGCCGGTCAGCTCACCTTGACCACAGGACAGAGCTTCCTAACCACACAAATCAAGAAAGAGAAACATGAGCGCTGGCCGAGACCCGTTTCAAGGCAGAACCGTGGCATTCTACTCTGTTTTTTACCTGACTAATGATATGTAAAAAGTATAACTTAGTGGCCTTTAAAAAATCAGAATCCTAAGTGCCACATTCCCTTCACGGGAAGGCCATCATAACGTTCTGTCTGTGCCAGAGTTGGGGCTGGACGCTGGAGAGGAGTCAGCAGGGACCAAACAAGGACAGCCCTGCCCTCACGAATCTTAAAATTCGGAGGAAAGGGCTAACAGTACATCGCTCTACAAATTGGCATGTCAACTGCAGTGACATAAATACTTAAACTAGTTAGGATGTGCTGTGAATTTTGTCATTCTTTACTTTCCAGTGGCCAACACGGAAAATTAATAACCTTCATCTTTCTTCGTAGCTCATCAAATTAGTCTTCTGTGAATCAAAAAATCCACTCCCAAAAAGCCCCCTAGGTTTCAACTTTTGAAAAGTTTTTTTTTTTTTTTATCAGCTATTTTATGTCATGACTAAGATCTGCCATTCAATATCAAGGAGGTTTTTAGAGTATTAGTTCTTAAGTCCCTTTTTTCCTACCTTAAATCTAATGGAAGCTGTGTATGCTTTGCTCAGAAATTTTTTTTTTAAAGATTTTATTTATTCATTTGAGAGACAATGAGATAGAGAAGAGAGCATGAGAGGGGGGAAGGTCAGAGGGAGAAGCAGACTCCCTGCCGAGCAGGGAGCCCGATGCGGGACTCGATCCCGGGACTCCAGGATCATGACCTGTTTGCTCAGAAATTTTAAGAAGAAAAAATACACCCATCCTCACACACAATTTTGCATTCATGTTAGTGGGCTCCAGGCTTCCTTGAATCTCAGCCATGACCTCTCTTGGGGTAGACTTTCATAATCCCTATTCTAAGCCTAGTAGAAGTAAATAGTTTGAATGATGGGGAGTGGTGTGTGGAGACTCTACCTCGCACCTAGACAGAACACCTCTGTCCTTGACTAGTTGGCGTCTCTACATTTTTATGAGTCACCGGCTGTGAATCATAGCTGAAGCTATTGATTTTAATAGCTTTACTACTTTGGTGGTAGGCCTGCAACCCACAGCGCAAAAGCCTGGTATTATGGGAAGGGCATCAGCCTGAGAACGATGGTAGGATTCTCGTCCCACCTCTGTGCAAATTTCTGTGCCTCATTCTTCTCATCTCTAAAATGGGTGGCGGGGCCTGAGTCATTTCTAAAGTCCCTTAAACTGATGAAGAAATTCTATGATTCCAGCATGACTACCACCTCACTTCACTTTCATAGATCTTCTAAGGCACAGCTGGACTCAGTGAATTCATATCCTCTCTGTCCAAAGAGAGTCAGAGTAAGTAAGTACCAGGATCATTGACTGGAGAATGTATGGCTGTCTTTCACTGATCTTACTGACTTCAAAGCTATCACAAATTGGCTGAAATTGGACAGAGTATGAAAATTGTGAAACCCTTTTTTGAGGAGAAATGTTAAAATTTTAAAAGCCTCTCTTTATCCCACCTTTGCGCTGACTCCATCTTCCTTAAATGTATTACCTTTATCTCAGTCTCTTAAGGAAAACAACACTTTTAATTTGATGACTGCTGTGTAATTCTCACCCACCATGAAACACCGAAGCCCTGTCCATCAGTCTTGTTTTGGGGTTTGCAATAGTCAGGGCCAAAAGCACACTTATCCTCAAAGTAACACGTCGCACGTCTGAGCAGTTCAGCATCCTCACTCACACGACTCTCAGCAATATGGAAGAACCATGAACCAAAGAGCATAGTTCCCACCCCTACACACAATGACATACTAGCCAGAAAAAGAGACTTCACATCAGTCAAGTGGTATGGTTTAAGGCAGACTGTGCCAATTTGGTACCATTTCAGTACCCAGTTCTGAAAAACAACATCCACATGTGGGCAGATGGGAGTTAAGGCAAAGGCAGAAAGATCAGTGAAGAATATCAAACAGCTGATTTAATGAAATTGTGGGGCTGGTGTTTGGGTAAGGCAAAATGACATACGATGATGACATTTGTGTAATTCTCCATAATGAGAATGTTCTATACCCAGTGGAAGTCCCTGGCTGTCCTGACCAGATGCAGTGTTCCTTTATGTTGCGCACCACCATCGGGCCAGCAGAGTGATTCAGAGCGTGGACGCTGGAGCCAGACTGCTCGAGTTTGTCTTCTAGCAGGGCCCCCGCCTACCCACTCTCCAACCTGGGGCAAACGACTGCCCCTGCCTGAGCCTCAGGGCCACCAGGGATCAGTGGGGAAGATGATAAAACTCATTCCCAAGGCCATTCTGAGGAATAAGAAGTCAAACTCCTGTCTGGCCCAGAGACCCATATAAGTGTTTGCAATTAGTTTGTATGCATGGGTGATCTTGCATATTTCAAGAAACCAATTTGGAAAGTGAGATACAAAGATGATTTGAGAAAGTAAAGGGTATAGGTACAAAATGGTCTCTAGAAGTTCTGGACAAGGTAAACACTTGTTTGGTCGTAATGAGTTTTTAAGAGTTTCATAACACATGTTTTTTTTCCTCCTTAACCCAAAGAAAAACTAATAAGACACTTCAGAAAATTCCTAAGGAAACATTTTGATGTACCTTTATGATTCGGAGATTAGGACACCAAAGAATTATTTTCACTTGACTTGTGTTTGTTGATAACCTCTAATTTACGGAATGGTTCAGTCACACAGTTGTAAATGTATCTTGGACTTTTCAAATGACAGGTGCAACAGGTGGTAGCTGGACAGGTACCTTCAGGTCCTCCGCAGGGATTCATGACTGATGCCGCGAGTACCGCGGCTAACATCCACTGAGCCTTGATTATGAGCCTAGCACCCACCCTCAGTGTTTCACCTTCATCGTGTCATTTCATCTTCACAGCGACCTTCTGAGTAAGTTCTAGCACTGTCTTCAATTTTAAAGAAGCAACTAAGACTTAGAGAGTTTAGTTAAATTGCCAAATGTCACACAGCTAGGAACACTGCTGGGGTCAAGAATGGAACCCAGGCAGGTTGAAAACAACAGAGCAGGAACACTCCGAGACCTTCCACTTAGACTCACAGCATTTGTCACATCTGCCTTCTTTCTCTCTGTCCCTATCCATCTGTCTTCCTCTCTAGGTCGATGTCTGTATCACCTCTGACATCTAACCTCTAAATGCTTGGACACATAGCACCTAAGAATAAGAGCACACTCCTCCACGATGAAATGAAAACACATATTATGACATCCAAGGGTGGTTTTAAAAAACAACAACCTAATTTTTACCCATAACTTCAGATGACTATTTCTGGTAGTATTCTCCAGCTTTATCCTACAATGATCATACTTAGTGGAATGAGATCCAAGCCTGGAATCCCCTAAATGTAAGCAGTCCATTACTAATGTGGAATAGCACCAGACCTCATTGATGTATTTCCACATTTATAAGCTTCTATGACACTAATTCTCCAAAAATCTGCATATTAGTTCAATGCCCCTGACTGCTCCAGTGCCAGAGCCAAGCCAGTTGTGTAGACAGAAATGCCTTGGAAGTACCTCAAGGGTTTACTCACAGCATTTACCGAGTGTCAGTCGTGTAGGAGGCACTGAGGTGGGACCCAGTCTCTGCCTTCACATACACCTCAGCCCCAGGGAAGAGACCAGAGAAAATCACAGCATGGTGTCAAGGCAGCTGTGACCGAAGTCAGAGCCAGGACCTGGGGGAGGCAGAGCGAGGGGGTCACACCAAGAGCTGAAGAGAGCCCCGCCTCCAGGAGTTTACTGTCTGTGAGAGACAGAAATAAGGCAAGGTGAGCAAGTCCATATCTGAGGAGCAATTTCAGGAGGTAGACAGTGCCTGAGTGTACATAGAACATTACAGCACCAAACACGACCCTCATTTGGCATGTTTAAGACACGGAGTAGAACGCCGTGGAGATGTAAGTAATAAACGGTAGAGTGTTTGCCTTGTTAACAGGGTATTCCCATACATCGTAAGAAAACCTTTAAGCAGGCAAAACCAAACCTTTGTTCCCAGAACTTGCTCAGTTTGTCTGACATAGTTCCCAGTACACAAATTCGTCCTTGTTTGGGGCCATGATGGTGTGTAGAAATAAAGAAATGGAAACTGTGGCTTGTAGAAATAGAAAAGAGGACTTTTCCTAGGATGCCAGACATAAGGGCCCCAGCACATGTAATGGACAAACAGGTTAGCCATAGTGAGTTCAAAAGGAGGCATTGTGCTGAAATTCCATGTTGAGAATAAACACTGTGAACTCAAGTGGAGGAGGAGGAGGTGGTCTCTAGAAAAGGTAACTCTTCAAAGGATGACAGAGCACTCCAGAGTTGATAACTGCCATCATGTTTCCTTTTTCCCTCGGGGAGTTGGGGATGGGGGCGTGGGAAGGATATTGAAAATAAATTATAAACCAAAAAAAAGAAAATTATGATTACAATTCTCTTATGGAAATATAATATTAAAAAGTTTAAGTCGTTAGGCATGTGGAAAACCTGAGAACTTATGAAAGAAGAGTGAATGGCCATGATTTAGAGCAAAAGAGTGCATCTCCCCCCTGAGCTCTCTCCTTCCTGCTCTTGTTTTTATTCATGTTTGTTTGATAACATTTTCCCCAAGTTTGGGGCCGGCAGCTGAGCTGGTGTGAGGTTGGGGTGTTGAGGAAGGCCCCCCCACTCCGTGACACGCTGGTTCAGGATGGGGGGCTGGACTCAGGCTGGCTCTAGCCCTCCTTCTGGCTCTGGGGGCAAATACTTCTAACCTGTTTCTTCCCACATTCTTATCTGAAAAGTGAAGGTGTTAATCACTGTCTGCAATAAATCTATTGGGAAGGCCGCTTAGCTTGTACATAAGATCCACAAGTGGTTTCAGTAAAAACTTCCTGGTTTTAAAAGTGGGAAAAGCAGAATAAGCCTCTATGGTCCAGATTCTTTCTCATTTGTACATTCACAGTTAAGCAGCCGCTCAATATGATGTTTCCATAGTGATCCTGTGAATTCCACATTGGCTTTCTTCTGAGACAGTTCAGAAGTATGTCACACTTAGTTTTATGTGTTATTATCATTACTGGCATATATCTTTAAAAATATTCATTTTCTGTATTTCAAAATACGGAAGGGTATGTTGTATTAAAGCTGTCTCATGTGCAAACCAGTCTTTTCAACAGGAGCTCTTAATTTAGAAATAGTCGGTATTTTCATTAAAGAATTCCTAATTAGAACTATCAAAGGATGTTAGATTTTTGTGAAAGTAGATGACAGAGAGTTGATCATTTTTTCCCCAGCAATGGCCTATACAGGGAATTTTTCTTAAATATAAGAAAAAAGTTAATGATATAAAAAGTAATCTTACCATTCACCAAGAGGTCAGGATATGGGTGACTGACAGAACAATCCATTTTACTTTCAGAAGATGCATTTGTGTGCTTTTGAAGACATGATCCCAGTTACTTACCATCTCAATCAACCCCTTTTTACTGTTGGAACTCGGGTGAATTCAAGAGAAACATAATATTCTTTGCCCCATTTCCTGACAGCACAGAAGTTGACTTAACTTTAAAATCAGTTACTGACAGGGCACCTGGGTGGCTCAATCGTTAAGCGTCTGCCTTCAGCTTGGGTCATGATCCCAGAGTCCTGGGATAGAGCCCCAAGTTGGGCTCCCTCAGCAGGGAGCCTGCTTCTCCCTCTCCCTCTGCCCTTCCCCCTGCTGGTGCGCTCTCTCTCTCTCTCTCTCTCGCTCTATCTCAAATAAATCTTAAAAATGAGCTACTGAGATGTGACACAGAATAATCATATTCTACAGAAAACATGTGATAAAAAAATTCACACAAATAAACAGTTTAGAAAACCAGTCACTTGAATATTTCTTTTTGTCACAATACTAAAGGTCTTTATGAAGAATTACTGAGAGAATACACTTTTTAGGAGATTTTAGACCATGTAGGAAGTTCAGACACAGAGGACTGAACTAAAACTCAGGTGATACTATTTTAAATCATCTGACTGTTCTAGGCTGGACATGGAAAGGATGAGCTCTTGAAATATTTGGAGTATATTCTCATCTCTCCTCTAAATCATTCTTTATCCCCATTAAAACTTTCCCACCTTGAGTCCTCTCTCCTCACTCCTTTATCTCTGCTTCCAAAGATGGGTAGCTAACTAACCTACTAAGTCAAAGTCAAAGTGCCAGTGGGAGGGGCTTCAACTCAACCTTTTCCTCCCTCTCCAGATGACTTCTTTCCATTTCAACAACAGCTCACCTAAACCTTACCTGCCACCTTGCTTCTCCCACCGAAAGAAGATGATTCTAGTTGTGAGAAATTCAGACTAAGTGGAAGGTTAGGGAAGCACTAGCAGATGTAGAATTTTTAGAGGGGCAGGTCTTTGAGAAATCATATCTGCAGCCACCTTCATCTTTTGACCTTAGGTCAAAATAGTAATCAAGAAAATTGTCATTCCAAAAAAAAAAAAAAAAGAAAAGAAAATTGTCATTCCAAAGATTAACCATGACAGGTCCAGATTTTCTCAGGATCTTGATCTTCACATACCTGCCTTAATCTTCACTGCTTACTTTCATGACCTGAGCCAAAACAGCAACTTCAGAATATAGGGAATCAGAGTAACTTCCGTTGGGAACACCAGATAATGCTTCCTTAGGCAATCAGTCACTAGTCGCTTTGAGTGATTGGATCCAAATAGGGATCAACATTGAATTCCATTTTAATGATTATGGTTTTGACTGGTATATAAGAAAATTAAATAAATGTAGGGAATACTTAAAAGAAATTATCTGAATTTAACCATTTTAATTTTCAAAAGCATAATTACATTTCACGCATTAAAATGGCTTTGGATGAGAATTTGTACTGCTACATCAATACAGGATCGTGCCTTTCAGCAGAAATTCATGTACATTCACTTCGTAACAACAAATTAATAGTTTCCAAGTATTTGCACGTTTCAGGATGAAAAAACTCATGATGGCTTAGTTATGAGATTCAACCACTGTGACTTTTTTAAAAGAAAATGTTGGGCACCTGGGTGGCTCAGATGGTTAAGCGTCTGCCTTCGGCTCAGGTCATGATCCCAGGGTCCTGGGATCGAGTCCCACATCGGGCTCCCTGCTCCTTGGGAGCCGGCTTTTCTCTCTCTCTCTCTCTCTCTCTCTCATGAATAAATAAATTTTAAAAAAAAGAAAAGAAAAGAAAATGTTATGGCATGCAGTTCTTTTGGTATGCAAATATTAAGTAGTTGATGCTAGGAATAAGAAAAATGGGAAAATACAGAGACATATAAAATTGTGGAAGGATATAACTTATGATTCATTATGAAATGTGATCCTTAGTGACAAACTTAGGACATATTCTGTTCTGGATATATAGCTGATATCATCTTTCCTGGCAAATCAGTAAGGTAAGAATTAAAGGATTGGGGTACTTGGCTGGCTCAGTTGGTAGAGCATGCAACTCTTGATCTTGGCATTGTGACTTTGAGCCCCACGTTGGGTGCAGAGCTTACTTTAAGAAAAAAAAAAAAGTCATTCTTTAGAAAAGCTTAATTTGAGGAAAATTTTCCCAGAATGCTCCTTTCAGTTCTTACTACCAGAGGAAAAGTAGTCCTGCCATATGATGAAAGGTACCTGGTAGTCTTATTTATCTAGTATATATCTAGGGCTTCATCTTGGCAGATTTTTATCCAAGGTGAGAAGGGGTGGTTTTGATGCTTGATTACTTTGAAGTACTAACCTGGAACCTATCTTCAGCTACTGAAAAGAATTGTGCAATAGGTAAAGCTTATCTTGACAGTGGATGTGAGCCTAAAAGTATTGTGGAGTGAGGGCTTTGAAGCAGGTCTTCAGAACCACTCTCGTCAAGACTCCTGTTCTAATTTATATTGTGTGGTCCAGAGAAATTTCTCTTGTATTGCCAAACATTGCAAATTATGCTCGTCACGTTCTTATCAAATGCTTAGCAGCTATTGACTGTTGATTGCTGGGTCTAGAATTGTGTCCAATTCGTCCCTTGCCACCCTACCAGTGGGGTGGCTGTATTCATCCCTCACTGCTTCATGACAGCATCTTCTGCCCAGTGTCTTGGCTCTTAGCCCAGCCTTTGTTGTCTGTGATCACTAGTTTCTGCTCAGACGTATAGCAATTCTGTTGTTGGTTAACTTGGTTGACAAGCCTAGTTAAAAACACTGAAAGTGAGCTCAACTTCAACACTAATGGGCCTTCTGGCCAATCTAATGTCTACAAGTCTACTGAATGTACTTCTTAAAAAGCTATTCTAGGATATTTTCTCCTTCCTTCTGTTTATTGGGGTTTTTTTCCTCTCTCATTATGTTTTTAATGAGATTTAAGATTGTGTAGTAGAGTCAGACAAACTGCTCATTCTCTGCACTTTTAGGAATTCATCATGCCTGAGAAGTTTATCCAAATACATGGTACCACAGTTTCTCCTTGAGCACTGAGATCAAAAGAGGATCTGCATGATGCTTTTCATTTCAGCATACCTTCAGAGTTTGAGCTAATAAAACAAAAGCTGTTTAGAATGTTTAGTATATAGCACATTGTAAAAAACATTTGTCACTCTTCTGAGCACTCCAATCAGGCAATTTGTGAAAAAAGATGAAAGACAAAAAAATCCAATTACTATACTAAATGTATTTTTTTAATACTTGTATTCAGATGTCATCTTTAAAGAACAGGAGAAAAATGTATGGGTAGAATAGTAGGCAAATAATTTACTTTCAATATGAATTAGACATAGCTCTTTAAAAAAGGGTTGAATTATATTGGTTGGGGAGGAACCAGCATAAAGATATTAATATATATGGAGTATTTACTATATTTAAGGCACTGTGGCTAGGGGGAAAAAGTTATTTTTACAGTCTTTATTGAGTGAAAAATCTGTAAAAGGTATTAAAATCCTCAACTGACATCATTTAATTCAAAGCTCTTCATCTTTAAGTTAATTCATCTCAAAAACAGCAAAGGTAAGAAAAAAATTACTATCAGTAAGAATGATATATTTCCTTGGTTTGGAAATTTCCAAACCACGGTATTCTGCCCTGTCAAAATACGTTCATTGGGGAATTTTTAAGTTTATAACTTCTTTTGAACTTAATCACAGTTTTACATCTAGCTGGTTTCATGATTAAATAAAAGAGAAGGTGATTCCCCTCTTGTACTGAGGAGACCACATACTTGAATGGTACTCTTAACTTCTAGGTTCTGCTATATAGTAACACTGAAACCAGAAGCTTGTGGGAGAAATGTCATTTTATCTGAGAGACTAAAATCAGACTGTAACAGGAAGTAGCAAATTCATCTTTTTCTTTTTTCTTAATCCACTCCTTGCTGAAGACAAGAAGTTTGAGAAACATCACTTTTTAAGTCATACTTCCTTTATGTAGATCAAAACCAAAGCCACTGGGTGGTGCTTTCCCCACAGGAATCTCTAAAGAGCAGATGGGGCCATTTAATGGTGGATTCATTTATAGGAGAGACCCCCATTGTGTGTACCATACCTCTTGAAAAATAAATAAAGGTAAAGACTCAACTGTATACTACAGAATAAAAAATCTAGCCCAAATTTGACCTTTATAAACCAGGTGAATTCAGGTTTAATTTTCACAAATCATAAAACACTATTTTGAATTATTTTGGCCTTTTACTTAAATGATCTAGTTCCCAGGTAAAACGTAAATCAAAAAAGATAGTACTGTCAGAACTCAAGATCGCCTCTTTACATTTTAGCATGTGGCAACTTTGAAGACTTGTTTTGGTTTTGTTTTAAAAGAAGACGATACATATACATAAATAATTCAGAATTTAAAATATAAATTTAAAAATAGCCCTCAGAGGGCGCCTGGGTGGCTCAGTCGGTTAAGCGGCTGCCTTCAGCTCAGGTCATGATCCTGGAGTCCCGGGATCGAGTCCCGCATCGGGCTCCCTGCTCAGTGGGGGGTCTGCTTCTCCCTCTGACCCTCCCCTCTCTCATGCTCTCTGTCTCATTCTCTCTCTCAAATAAATAAACAAAATCTTTAAAAAAAAAATAAATAAAAATAAAAATAGCCCTCAGATACACTTAAAGGTAAAAATGTCTTTTAATCGCCAGTTTCTCTACCCTTTTCAACAAATCACTTCCTGGGATTTAATGAGCTCATGCTCTCCCTTAGGAGGAAAGTAAAGACTGTTTTTGCTTTCAGATTTATATTCCCTCACTCCAGCTTTATGATTACATGTGCACACACAACCATCTCTCTCTCTCTTGCAGGTGGCGCAGACCAGGAAGGGGAAATCTGTGGTTTAAATTCTTTATGCCTCATCCTCTGAATGCTGGAGGCTTGCTGTAGGCTGTATGCTGTTAATGCTAATCGTGATAGGGGTTTTTACCTCCGACTGACTCCTACATGTTAGCATTAACAGGGTATGATGCCTGTTACTAGCATTCACTGGAACAAATTGCTGACCTGGGAGGATGACAAAGAAGAATCAGTCACCCTGCTGGATAAACTTAAGACTTCAGGCTTTATTATTTTTGTTAATCATAATCTGGTCACCGAGATGTTCTGCCATCAGTTTTTAAGAGAGTAAGGTCATTCGAAAGATTTATCAGCAGCATTCTGAATGCAGACACTTTTACGCGAATCTTCAAGCCCACATCTTTGTTTGGATCTTTAGTGGAAAACGTATTTGCGTCGTTTTTGATTCAAAGTTATGGTGTGTTCATTGTTACTGTTCAGAAGCACTTTTCATAACTCAACTGAAAGAAATATGGACTAAACACATTCTGAAATAAATTCCTAGAATATCTTCATAGTTAAAAATTAGAAGGACCCTCCAGTTACATCAAGATGGTCCGGCAACAGTTTTAAACAGATTTACAAATTGGCATGTTTTTTCCTTCGTTTTACAGTTTTCTATTCAGACAACTTTAGTTTGAAGTTAGCACTTTTATCTGAATCTTAAGGGGTAATTATAAGGCTATAACAATGAGTGTTTTTTAGAAATGAAATATTTTTACCAATTAGCATGGTAAATGATGTCTGAGAGATAACCCCTCCCTTTTCCCTACAAGATACAAAGGCTTAATAAAAAAATTTCATATTTGAAATTAAGTCCCAAATCTAGGCTCAAGTTTAATAGCTTGGCCACATAATCATGTCATGGGGGTCAAAGAATCCACTTTTCCTCTCAAAGCCCCACAAGATGGGGCTAATACTTTACAAGGTCAGTGTGAGGTTTATGTGAAATAGAACTATTTTGTAAAATAGAAAGTTACATTAATGTTATAGTAAAATTCATCCAAGAACTAGCACCCCCCCCCCACTTTGTTAGAGAAAAGCTAATGATTTGATTTACAGAATTGTTCAGGTTTGGATTTCTCTGCAGTTTTTTTTTCCATAATTGACTATATCATTTACAAATAAATAGTTAATTGTAACTGTTGGCATATTTAGTGTATACTTGTATTAGCAACTCTTCTCAACATTTTGTCAGTTACGCACTGTAACCAAATAAACCTCTTTTAGTCACTTAGTTGATTTAAAATAATTTGTTATGGCCTTTTTTCTTTTGCAAAGTACAAACTGTAATTTCAGAAGTCATTTATGCAAAAAACAAGCCAAAAAAAGACAATGGGAAGAAACTATGAGAATACCAGGGGGAACGTCCTGACCCTCAGGACATGGTATCCTCATCTCAGGGCATCCCCTCGGCCTGGCCCACATTTGTGTTCAAGTCGTGTGTGCTGCCAAGATAAATTTCTCCTCTTAACCCTTGAAATGAACATTTGGCTCCGAGGAGCCCCAAAGTAGGCACATCACATTGAAGGGAGTTTCTTCAGACTATGCATTTTATCTGCACTGCTCATCTCAAAGAGGAGTCCTTGTTTTGAGTCCCAATTCTCCAAAACCCTGCTTGCTGCCTACAGTCAGAATGTTAGGCCTGGAGTAGACTGATCTAGTACTACCTTCCTGCTGTTATAAGGAAAAGCTATGAACATCAAAAAGCTTAAGAAAAACTCTGCCATGAGGGGCACCTGGGTGGCTCAGTCAGTGAAGCATCCCACTCTTGGTTTTGGCTCCGGTCATGATCTCAGGGTCCTGGTATCCAGTCCCACGTCAGGCTTGTGCTCAGCGCAGAGTCCGCTGGAGACTGTCTCTCTCTCTCTCCCACTGCCCCTCCCCCTGCTCGCGCTCTCTAAGTAAATAAAATCTTAAAAAAAGAAAAGAAAAACCGTGCTGTGAAATGCTTTATTTGAAGAGCGCTAGAGTACATGAAACTTGGGTGAGTTCCTTAATCTCTGTAAGCCTCAATTTTCTCACCAGTGAAATGATGAATCTATTTCAGAAGGACGGTTAGCTCGAGTGAAATAGTGCGTGTAAAGAGCACTATTATGCATTACATGTTAAAGGAACACTGGCTTTAACACTTCTAGATTTCAGTTATTAAATCAAATGGGCTCCCGTAGCACATCTTCCCGAGGGCGCATTAGCTCCAACCTAGCCATAATCCCATGGTGACAACCCAGAAAAGTGAGATCTTCCAGGGGCGCTGGGTTTTCTCTGATGCCCAGCTCTCATAGGCTGCTAGCTCCTGATCTCTCCATCTTAGATGGAGCCTTCCGGACTGATAGGCTCAGCCGTGCCAAAAATTCTAGGCGTAAGATTGGGTGTGTGTTTAGGTTGGAGAAAGCAGTAAAGTAGCAAGGAAGTGCATGTGTGTTTTGAAGTGAAAAACTCAGGGTGGCTGAAGTGAAAGTGGGTGATGTGGCAGATGGAGAAGGTAAAAGGAACCCGATTTTGTACACAGAAGGCTGAACTGAGTGAAGCATGACATCATGCAGGACATGGTTTCTTTAAAAAAAAAAAAAAAACAGAAAACACAACACTTGAATATTAAGAGGGTTGCCTAGGATCTGACCCACTTCCCTAGAAACTTGCTGAATTAGAGACTTCACTCTCAGCAGTAAGACTCAGTAGCTAAAAAAAAAAAAAAAAAAAACAGAATGGGGGGAGAAGAAATGAAGTCAGGGGATTGAAGAATATAGAGAAAACTAATACAATATAATATAAACTATAAAATATAAAATAATATAAACTAATACTCTAATATAGAGTATTAGAATTTTTCCAAAAATAAAGAGATGACCAGTACTTTGATTAAAGGAAGTGGGGAAAACTTCTGAAGAAGTAAAAGAGCTTGAAGAAAATTAATAAGAAGTCTGTAAATGGGAAGCACTCAGAAGAAGTTGACTCATTAGGTGGTTTTCAGGTAATATTGACTAGGAAACAGTGAAATCAACAGTAAAACTTGCACATAAGTGTTCAGCTTTCCACTTTGGACTTCAAATTCTTTCCTGGCAGTAAGGATAAGGAAATAATGTACATATAGAGGGTTTGGGTTTTTCTGCTACTATTATAACAGATCTAAGTGTTCACCTGCTTAACACATATATTCCTAACTGCTCGAGTAATGGATTTGTTTTAGATAGATTTCTCAAATACCACTCTTCAGCGCTTCTTCGCAGGACTCAGGGATTTCCCAGGTCCCTGGCTCTAAAACATTGCATCGTAATTTGCTGTGGTGTGTAAACGACTGCACTAGAAAAGGTATATCCTTGAGGGCCAAGCCACCTCTTGCAGATTTCCATCTTACGCAAATGTTTACTGACTTAATCATACCATTATTATTCCAAGTTCAATTGTCAAAACAACTTAAGTTTAAATATAGTGAACATTTCACTCTATACCCATAGGCTCAAAGAGGTGATTTTTAGTAAATAAAAGGTCATTACAGCAAACAAATGACTGAAAAATTCTACATATAACTGAAGAGCTAGGGCAGTGATTCTTACTTTGGAAATGGGTCAAGGTGCAGGCTCCCAGGCTCCCACCGCAGAGCTTCTGATTCTGTGATGGAGCTCAGGAAATTGCCTTTTTACCAGGCTAATTGAGTGATCCAGATGCAAACAGTTCATAAACCAACTCTGAGAAACAATGGCTTATACCCTACGCTACTGCTGATACGGCAACTAGGAATGGCGTCCAGCAGAAATCCTGCAACATACAGATGCAATTCTGTGTGCTGTTCACACACAGTTTATTCTGTGCAATGAGAGGCTCTGCCACGTGGGTGGAGTGATGAGTTGCCCGATCCTTGATCTCTTTGGGAGATAAGCAGCCACTGAATTTCAGGTCCCATTATCCCTTCCCACCAAAAGCATCAACGACCTTGGACTAGCCATGCCCAGACTATCAGCTGCTGCTTAGAGCAGTCATTAGGGAAGGTCAGTGAAGGGATCGGGTGCCAGTTCCTGCCTGGGAAAGAGTGGGTTGACTAACGAAACAATCACAAGATGTCACCGCCATCTTAACTCACTCTGTGCTGCCAAAGCTTCACCAGTCAGGATATTCAATCTTCACTGAGGAAAATCCTACCCTTTCCCAAATGCTGACAGCTCAACGATTTCGGATCCTTTAGCCTGTGCCTAGAACATAGGAAAAGAGCGCAGGAAAGGGTTGCACCCAGAGTGACCTTTCTCCTCTGGTCTCCCAAAGTACAGTTTGTGGCTCTCCTATAAAAGTGCTTCACGCTGTGCCCCACATTTGTTATTTGCATACACGTTGTCCTCTCTTCTAGATCATGAGCTCCTGTAGGAAAGAAATACCATTTTATACTTTCCTGTATCCCACTCAGCTCAGGGCCTTGCTCAAGCTGCTTGAGTGGAATGGGGAAATGTATCCAAGTCTTCAGTGATTTGGAAATATAGCCTGTTCTGATGTCAGAGACTGTCTGTAACTGGCATATGTATATGTCTTGACTAGAGGGACTGTTTTTCAAGTTGACCTGTATGGACTCGTTACAGACAGCTCAGGCATCAATTTGGCTTTTCCTAAGTTTTGTATATCAAGAAGGCCATCTCCATATTCATCTTAATAAATTCCATTATTGAAAAAATATGAAAAATATATATGAAAATGTGTCCTTTTATTTTATTTTTTTTAAGATTTTATTTATTTATTTGACAGAGAGAGACAGAGCGAGAGAGGGAACACAAGCAGGGGGAGTGGGAGAGGGAGAAGCGGGCTTCCCGTCGAGCAGGGAGCCCATTGCGGGGCTCGATCCCAGGACCCTGGGATCATGACCTGAGCCGAAGGCAGACACTTAACAACTGAGCCACCCAGGCACCCCAAAAATGTGTCCTTTTAATCTCTACAGGCAGGCTTGACAATAACACCCAACTTGGAGATCCCTTAGAAATAATATTGTAGTAGTAACCTCTCCTAAAACTTTTCCCTATTTTCCCTTTCTTTCAACATATGAAACCATGTATGAAACCTTAAATCTGCTCATTGGATAAATTTATCTTTAAGAGGATGTTATCTATACTATCAAAAGTTAAAATGCACATATCTTTGATCAACAGGATCACCTGTAAGAATTTATATTTCAGGGGCACCTGGGTGGCTCAGTCAGTTAAGTGGTGGACTCTTGGTTTCGGCTCAGTCATGATCTCAGGGTTATGGGATCGAGCCCACGATAGGCTCCATGCTCAGCACAGAGTCTGCTTGCCCCTCCCCCTCTGCTCTTCCCCCTCCTTGTTCTCTCTCTCAAATAAATAAACAAAATCTTTAAAAATAATAAATAAAATAGGGGTGCCTGGGTGGTGCAGTTGGTTAAGCACCCGACTCTTGGTTTCAGCTCACATCACGATCTCATGGTTGTGCAATCAAGCCCAGTGTCTAGCTCCTCACTCAGCACAGGGTCCACTTGAGATTCTCTCTCTCCCTCTGCCTCTCCCACTCATGCTCTCTGTCTCTGAAATTAATAAATAAATCTTTAAAATAAATTTTTTAAAATTTATATTATAGATCTACAAGCACATGTGTACAATCATATATACAAGTTACTAATTGTAGCATTACTTTAATAGAAAAAATTAAAAATCAACCATCAATAGGGAGTGACTAAATAATGGTACACCTGTACATGGAATACTATATACTGAAAGAATAGAAATAAAAGGAGGGGGCGCTTGAGTGACTCAGTCACTTAAGCGTCTGAATTTTGGTTTGGGCTCAGGTCATGATCTCAGGGTGGTGAGATCCAGCCCAATGTCGGGCTCAGCACTGAGCATGAAGCCTGCTTAGGAGTCTCTCTTCCTCTCTCTGTCTCAACCCCCACCCACCCCGCTCACACTTTCTCTCTCCAAAAAAAATTTAAAAAGAAAGAAAGAGAGAGAGAGATACTCTTAGAAAGGAAAAAGAGAAAATAAGGAAAATCAGATCAAATACTTGACAAGAAAGAACAAATAATGAAATAATGTAAAGAAATGATAATCATTGTAAAATATACATGCATTAAAACTTATCTATTAAAAGACAGTAATTCCAAGACTCAGTTTTAAAAGAAAATGACAGTTACATGCTGTTTGCAAAAGAGACCTGAAACATAATGACCAAAAAAAAAAAAAAAGGTGAGAGTAACAGGACAGAAAAACAAATACCAGGAAAATACTAACAAAAACCCAAGGTAATAACAGAACCAGATTAAAGAAAAAATCAATTAAGGAAACCAGATTAAAGGGGATGAAATCATTATGAGGGATACAGAGGATCCTTATTTAATGATTAAAAAAAAAAAAACAATTTGCTGGCAAGTTATAAAAACCCCAAACCAGAATACATGGTGCTAACAATACAGTCTCAAAATATAAGCAAATACTGATTTAATTACAGCAGAAATTGTCAAATCCACAATCATTGCAGGAGCATGGATTTAAAGGGAGAAAAAAAGATTCCTCTCTGCTCTTTTAAAGAGAAAACCTAACACATAAAGACACGAAAAGCTGAAAGGAATGAAAAAATATTTACCATATTCTAAAGAAACCTCATGGAGAAATTTCAGTATCAGAAAAGCAGATTTTAAGACAAGTGGCTCAGAAGTTGACAAGCTGATCCAATAACCACTATAATGTTGAAAAAGAAGAATAAGGAAGGACTCATCCTACCAGAATTCTGAATTACTTAAATTACAGTTAGTTAACATCCAGTGTAATACTAGTTTCAGGGGTAGAATTTAGTGATTCATCACTAACTACAACACCCAGTGCTACTTCAACTTAGAAAAGGCTTTATTGAATTTCTTAAGCACATGAAGAAAAAGAAATGGATAATTTCAACCACATTAAAAATAAAGACAGCACAAAGTTAAAGGGTAGGCCAGACCAGAGAAGATATTTACAGTAACAAAGGTTTAACTTTCTGAATATATAAAGAACTCCTGTGAACAGAACCAAAGATCCCCTGTAAAAAACAGGTGGGGGGGGCGGCTATAAACTGGTAACTCACAGAAGAGGAAAACTTCTTGGATAAAAAACAAATGAAAAGACACTCATTGTCACTGTACGTTCAGTATTAAACAAACTGATTAAACGATAGGATCGGGCATATCCAACCAACCTGAATGTCAGATAATGACAAGTGTTTGTGAGGGAGAGGGGAAACAACCACCACTGCTGATAGGGATTAAACTGCTACAACTATTGTGGTAACTAATTAACATTTAGTAACGTTGAAGATGCATGTCCCACTTGTAGGTACATACCCTAGAGATACCGTCAAATGTGTAAACAAAGAAACATACACAAGAACGTTTTCCTTTTGTAATACTAAAAAGTAAAGGGGCACCTGGTGGGCTCAGTGTGTGGAGCATGCGACTCTTTATCTCAGGGTTGTGGGTTTGACCCCATGTTGGGTGCAGAGATTACTTGGAAATAAAATCTTAAAAAAAAACTAAAAAGTCAGGACCATCCTCAATGGCCATCAACAAGAGAAATGAACTAATGGTGGGATTAATCATACAATGGAATAGTACATGTCAACCAGTTCTGCACGTAAACTAGCTCCTCACATATCATGTTAAACGTGAAAACAAAATGCTGAGTAATAAACTTTAAAAGGATATGTATCATGAAGCCAATTATGTTTAGTTTAAAACATAGAGGGTACTGTACATTGCAAAGCATGAAGGGTAAGGATATGCACGAAAAAGATAGTAGTTCTTGGAAGGAAATGACGAGAGGGAGATGTTCAATGGATAGGTAGCTTTTTGTTTATTTAAAAAGAAGAATCTGAGGGCGCCTGGGTGGCTCAGTTGGTTAAGCGACTGCTTTCAGCTCAGGTCATGATCCTGGAGTCCCGGGATCGAGTCCCGCATCAGGCTCCCTGCTCGGCAGGGAGCCTGCTTCTCCCTCTGACCCTCCCCCCTCTCATGTGCTCTCTCTCTCTCATTCTCTCTGTCTCAAATAAATAAATAAAATCTTTAAAAAAAAAAAAAAAAGAAGAATCTGAAATAAATAGGGAAAAGGTTAACAATGGTTAAATTTGGGTAGTGACTATATGTCAACATTCTTGGCTGCAAACAACAGGATCTGCTCTAGCCAGTTTAAGCAAAAAACAAATGGCTCACAAATGGGCTCAGGCTTGGAAATCTGGTTACACAACTCCGAAAATTGCCATTACACCAGAGCAGCTGCAAGGGGAAGGACTGCTGGGCATAGCCCACTGCACCATGGCTGCCTGGAAAGCCACGAGTCCCTGCTCCCCGAACAAAATGGATCCCATGTGCCACGCTGTCTTCATGGTGTCACTTCCAAATTTCATACAAGTATGTCTAACTGGTGACCTAGGATGCCTGTCTGAGCCCCCAGCTACAAGGAAATTTTGGAAATTATGTTTTAGTCTTCCCCTTGGTGAGATAAGATCCATAGAGTGGGATGTCACCAGAGTGGATGTTCAAGCAGTACTAGGTACCTAAAAAAGCAGGACAAATGTCCACTCAAACAGGGGTTATGTTTCTATTTTTCCATATGCTCAAAATAGGTCATATTTATTTTTAAAAAATCAAAGTATAAATCCACCAAGAGGATGGGAGAGGAAAGCAGCAGCAGAAATTTCCAGGAATTTCCAAAAGATGGGACTAACAGGACAGTAGAGGGTGTCACCACTTAGATGTATGTGGAGGGAGCCCATCAGAAGAGAGAGCTGACCTGCCCAGATGGGTCTGGAGAAGCTCAGAGGTGGTAGAAGACAGAAGACAGGAGAGGGGCTAAAAAGAAAGGGATTAAAGGTCTATGAGAGACGATGGACTCTGAAAAACAAACTGAGGGTTCTAGAGGGGAGGGGGGTGGGAGGATGGGTTAGCCTGGTGGTGGGTATTGAGGAGGGCACATTCTGCATGGAGCACTGGGTGTTATGCACAAACAATGAATCATGGAACACTTCATCTAAAACTAATGATGTAATGTATGGGGATTAACATAAGAATAAAAAAAATTAAAAAAAAAAAAAAAGGTCTATATGCAAACCAGTTGACCTTGATCCCACATCCCCTATCTCCAAATACAGAAGGGCATGAATCCAGGTATTTCCCCCCAGGTAAACTAATGGAAGGATCTCATGAAATAAGTGGGAGCACTGTCTGGGAAGAACAAGAGCAGTCAGTATAGAAATCTGTCACCAAGAGTGAACAGCTCTTCATTCTAGCATTGAGAAAATCCCCATCGTAACAGTCAGTGGCATAAGTTCAATTAAAAAGATAGGATACAAACACACACACACAAAAAAAAAAAAAAGAAAGAAAGAAAGAAAAAGAGGGGAGGGGAAATACAGAAGACCAATACAGAAGATCCAAAATCCAGTAAAAGGTATTGGAGAAACAGAAAAGGAAAAGGAATAAAATATTTAGAAAGAAAAAGAAAAATTTCCTAGAGCTCAAAAGAGATGTCAAAAGTGAAAGTACCAAGGAGAATAATTAAAAATCTAGATACAGGGCGCCTGGGTGGCTCAGTTGGTTGAGCAACTGCCTTTGGCTCAGGTCATGATCCTGGAGTCCCGGGATCGAGTTCCGCATCGGGCTCCCTGCTCGGGGAGGAGCCTGCTTCTCCCTCTAACCCTCCCCGCTCTCATGTACTCTCTCTCTCTCTCTCTCTCATTCTTGCTCTCTCAAATAAATAAATAAATCTTTAGAAAATAAATAAATAAATAAAAATAAAAAAAATAAAAATCTAGATACAGACATAAAATTTTACCACTCTAAAACACCAAGAACATTAAGATCCTAAAAGTATCCAGAGTGTGTAATGCATGTGGGTGTGCGGCAGGGACAGCGGTATGGAGGAAGCCAGGGTTGCAGGGAACAGTTTATATAAAAAGGAACAAAGTCAGATGGGTTATCAGACTTTTCATTAGCAACATCAGATGCCAGAAGATACTTGAGCTGCTTTCAAAGTCTTGGCAGAAAATTATTTTTCAATCTACAATTCTCTACCTAGCCAAACAGTCGATCAAATAGAAGTTGCAAAACAAAGCTACTTTAGACATGCAAGGGCTCACCTCTTACATGCTTTTTCTCAAGATGTAACTTATGTGGACTCCAGCACAATGAAAAAGTTAATAAAGGAACAGGAAGTTATGGTCTCTAGGAAGAAGTAGATCCCACCCAGGGAAGAAATAAAATCTTCAGAAGAAACCAGTGTACTACGCCCAGGGAGAAATTTTTTGGCAAAAGTTTGAAGACTGATAATCAAGACTTGCCCCAGATACAGGAAAGCAGGAACTCTGACACACTGTTACTGGGACTGCCACTGGCAAAATCTTTTGGAGGTTAAGATCTGGTAGCATCTGTCAGTAACTCTACAATCAGAAATCTATTCCTACAAACTGTATGTGAGGCGGTGCAGAACAGTACGTAAGAGCATGTGATGAAGTAACCTGGGCCCAAATTCCAGCTTTGCTACTGGCCAGTTCTATGGTCTGCTTCCTCATTTACAAAATGGAAACACCTTCTCAACACATTGTGAGGATTAAATACGGGACTCATGTGAAAGGCTTAGCATCGTGGCCAGTATATAGGAAATAGTTAACTTAGTAAATTCTCAGTTAAATCTATACATCCACAAAACACTTGCCATTTTGTACAAGGATATTTATTGTGTCATTGTTGGGTTTTTTTTTAAGATTTTATTTATTTATTTGACAGAGAAAGATAGCGAGAGCAGGAACACAAGCAGGAGGAGTGGGAGAGGGAGAAGCAGGCTTCCCGCCAAGCAGGGAGCCCGATGTGGGACTCGATCCCAGGACCCTGGGATCATGACCTGAGCCGAAGGCAGACGCTTAACGACTGAGCCACCCAGGTGCCCTGTGTCATTGTTTAAAATAACAAAAATGGTTGACTTATTTCACTAGTCAATCAGAGAAAGACATGTATCATATGACCTCACTGATATGAGGAATTCTTAATCTCAGGAAACAAAGTGAGGGTTGCTGGAGTGGGGGGTGGGGTGAGAGGGATGGGGTGGCTGGGTGATAGACACTGGGGAGGGTATGTGCTATGGTGAGCCCTCTGAATTGTGCAAGACTGTTGAATCACAGACCTGTACCTATGAAACAAATAATATATGTTAAAAAAAAAAAAAGAAGAAGAAGAAGATAGCAGGAGGGGAAGAATGAAGGGGGGGAAAGTGGAGGGGGAGATGAACCATGAGAGACGATGGACTCTGAAAAACAAACTGAGGGTTCTGGTGGGGAGGGGCGTGGGAGGATGGGTTAGCCTGGTGATGGGTATTAAAGAGGGCACATTCTGCATGGAGCACTGGGTGTTATGCACAAACAATGAATCATGGAACACTACATCAAAAATTAATGATGTAATGTATGGTGATTAACAATAAAAATTTTAAAAATAAAAAATAACAAAAATGGAAACTAGTATGATCCTTTATGTTTTTAAAAGATTTCATTTATATTTGTACATATATGTTTATACACGTAGGAAAAAGGACTGAACAGAGAAAACATGTCAAAGTGTCATATCTGGGGAGTCAGAGAGAACAGGGTTGTTTCTGCATAAAATTTTTACTGTGAACAGCATAAGTTGTTTTAACCTTTAGAAAGTAAAAAGTAAAAATAATAATAATAATAAAGAGGAAAAAATAAACATCAGTATAAATCTTAGGGAGAAAAAAGACAGTTAATCTTTTTTGTTTAAAGATTTATTTATTTATTTTAGAGGGAGTACTCAAGGAAGGGGAGGGGCAGAGGCAGAGTGAGAGAAAGAATCCCAAGCAGACTCCACGCTGAGCACAGAGCCCATATGCTGAGTACTGACCCTGACACGGGGCTCGATCCCCCAACCCCAAGATCATGACCTCAGCCAAAACCAAGAGGGGGACGCCCAGCCAAATGAGCCACCCTGGTGCCCCGACAGTTAATCTTTAGAAGCACACACAAATATTTCATAGAAACTTTTATTTTAATTTACTATACATATTTAAATTTTAGGAAGTTACTAGGCCGATGCACTTTCCTCTGTAGGTTTAGTTTGATCTTCAGTTACCTGTAAATACATGAATACTTTAATTTTCTAATAATAACCACTTTTAGTTTTACCCTTAGCCCACCATTTTAAATCATTCCACAGTCCTTCTCCTATAATGACCCTTGGTCTTTCTCCTTTATTAGTAATTATTATAGGAAGTTAAGCAGAAAAAGAAGAAAACGTACAAGGCCAGGTTCCCAATATAAATTATCAAGTAAAGTACAACAATTTCATTAAAAATATAATCTGAAGCATATAGCTAGGCTTCTCCAGTTTGTCATTTTATTTTTCAATTACAAAATGAAACCATTCATGTTAGAAAAATACCAGCAATGTTGTAACACAGTATCTTAAATCAACAGATTTTCTTGGGAGGTATAATTCTATTTTAAATATAGTATATTACAGGTTTAGCAGAAACAGGTATCTGTACATCCATATTTCTATTCTGTGACACTTAAAACACATCAAACAGCTATACTTACTCCTCACCACCCCGACACCCACCACACCTCCAGCATTATCTATCTCAGTGAAGGTCTCTACCCAGCTGTCCGCACCTGCCATTCGGGAATCCATGGTTCTCTTATGTGCATATTCAATCCACAGTCCTACTAATTCTACCCAAGTGGCTCTCACTGCCACACCTGAACTTGAGGATCTCACCACCTTCTATCCCTTTAACAGGACTGCTGGCTTAAGTCACAGCTTTCTTCCACGCTGCCCCAGAGTAAGCTTTTAAACATGAACAGCTGACCCATAGTTTACTTCCTTTTTCAGATTCCCCAGTGACCCCCAATCACCTCCAGGAGGGGAATGTAAATTCTGTATCATGGAAGACAAGCCCTTCATATGCTATTTCCAACAGACTTTGTTGAACTCATCACCCACCCTACATAAGACTGTACGTTCAGACCCATCTTATACTCATCACACTCTCCATTCCTCCACCCCTCTAGTCAAGCAGCTTCCTCTGAGACATCCACCAACCTCTCCCCAAGCAAATTATTTGCCGGGCCCACTTTAGTCATCCTCTCAAGCCGGCTTAAGCAACACCAATCCCTGGAAACCTTCTTTAACCAACCCGCCAGCTTGGTTTGGGTCCTTTGCTGTATGCCAGAACTCCACATGTACACCCAGCTGTCTGCTTCCAAGTCTAGTTATCCGTTAAAGTAACTTCCCTGAGGCCAGTAAGTAGGTTTTGTTCATTTCTGTACCTACAGCTCCTGGCACATAACAGACATCTGAATCAACGAACCATATATTTAACCTACTCCCTTCAAACAAACAAAATGGACAGAAGGAAACCGAACTAGAATAAATGTTGCAAAAAAGCTACTCACTGATTCGTATTATATACTCTAGGCTACTTCCTCTACTATTTTCCTACATTTATTATATACTCATTTCTTCTCTAGTTTCCTAATCTAAAATGATCATTATGGTGAAGGGGACTAAGAGCACACTAATAGTGATGAGCACTGAGAAATGTACAGAATTGATGAATCATTATATTGTACACCTGGAACTAATATAACACTGTGTGTTAGTCATACTTGAATATATAAATTAAAAATAAATAATAAAATGATTGTGACCAAAGAGACAAAATTATTCTATCCATTCAAAAATACTTTCTTTTCATGAGAAAATTACATGTAATCTAGACTAAGTGCCTCAAAAATAAATTTTATCTGTAAATTCATTAATAAAGACTAGGTTTGTACATCATCATAAAAAATAATCAATAAATACTTACCAGCTAACCCATATACCAAAGGTTGGGCTCAAAATTTGGCATGACACATACATAATAATCCCTGAATGGGTTAACAGACTGAATGTAAATGTACTAGCAAAAACAACTGGAAAACCATATGAGGAGGTATATAATCAAGTGGAAATTGTAAGAATGGATATTTGTTCAGAGATTACTTTGCAAATGTTTCATGAGTACAGTAAGACTTGGATGAGGTACGGAAGAATGAGTAGGATGTATTCATTCATAGACAGGAGGAGAAACGGACACAGAGTCCAAACAGAAAAACTGCCATGAATAAACAAACTTGAAAATAAGTCTGAGTTAACAATGCTAATATCATATATTTGAAAGTTACTAAGAGAATAGATTTTAAAAGTTCTCACCACACACACACAGAATATGTAACTCTGTGAGGTGATGGATATGCTAACTAACCTTACTGTGGTAATTAGTTTGCAATACATACACATATCGAATCATTACAATGTACATCTTAAGCTTACACAACGTTATACGTCCATTATATCTCAGTAAAGCTGGGAAAAAATAAAGTGATATAAGACCGCAAACTAGGGGCACCTGGGTGGCTCAGTCGGTTAAGTGTCTGCCTTCAGCTCAGGTCATGATCCCAGGGTCCTGGGATCGAGCCCCACATCAGGCTGCCTGCTCAGTGGAGAGTCTGCTTCTCCCTCTCCCTCTGCCTGCCTCTCTGCCTACTTGTGCTCTCTCTCTCTCTCTCAAATAAATAAATAAATAAAATCTTTTTAAAAAAAAAAAGGAGAGAAAAGAAAAAGTTTGATGTACGTTTGCAAACTTGACTAGAGTAGAAAATTAGGATGACTAGGAAGGGTTCATGGCCAGATTAAATGGAACAGCTATCAGATAATGTAAGTAAAGGATGAGCACTTAGCCTATGAAAGAGTAAATAGGGATAAAATAAGTCAAGAAATATAATCATTCCTACTGGTGAAATCTAAATGCTAATGACACAGAATGAACTACAAAACACAAGTAACTTACTCAAATACTGTTTTTCAGGACATTTGCACATTTAATACGTCAACCAAAAGTCAAGGCATTTTTAAAATATATCTGACAAATCTTAATCTCTCAATGCTCATTTAGTTTACAAAAAAATTACCAAAGACCTAATTAACACCACTGGACCCACTAAGATCTATTACTACTATAAAGCAGTATTCTTCTTCTTCTTCAAGTTCCACAGTATCATTTCCATGATATTAACAAACAAAAACAGGAGAAAGGCCAAATTACAACTCTTCTCTTGCCAAGATACTACTGGGCTCACCAACTATAACACTGCTTTAGCTATTGAGACAATTAGTTACTTTTTTCTTTCATTCTCTTTTCTTCCCTTTTTTATTTATTGTTGTGTTGTTGCCTGATTCCAATAAAAATTTCTTCATGGAACAGTACTCATTAGCTGTCAAAAAACACTTACCATTTTCCGAGATCTTCCCAACAGCTTATCCCATATCGTAAAATGTGCCTTGAAAAGAAAAGATTCACTATGAATTAAATAAAGCAATAAAGTTAAAATAAAAGGAAATGAGTCTTATATAGGTTTTAAACAAAACAAATACATAAGAAGTCAGGCAGTACTAATGAGGCTAAGCAGTTACAAAAGTAGATTCGAGTAGGGGGAAAGGTACTTTACGGGACAGCTGCTTTGTTTGGCATGTAAGAAAAACTGACATTAAGCACTGAAAATGCCATTCTTCCTCTTCTGTCCTTCCTAATCATTACCATCACAGACAGCATTCCTTCTAATGGGAAGCAAAACTCTGCCCCACTTTCCCATGGGCTGCAGTTCTTTCCTTAAATAGCCATTTTCAACAAACTAGAAGTCATTCTTCAAATCACTAGCAATCACAAGGAGAGGTTCATCAAGAACCGATGGTGACCAATGGTGACATCTTCACGCTGAAATGGCAGTTCTAGAGGATTTAGCAAATTACCTAAAGAACAAGTAAAAACTAATGTAGAAAATAGTAAAATCATAGAACCAATTTACTTAATCCTTAAAAATTTTATATAGTTGGGGATTCTCAGAATGCACAGATGAAAACTGTGTAAAATGCATTAAGGACCGCATCAATTTTATTAAGTCATTTAAAGGTGATACTGAGGGATATGGGTGGGCCAGTGACTACATCACACTGAATGACCTGGTAAAATCTATGATAAAAGGTAAAATTACTATATGCACATGTAAGCCCTTCTGGAGAAAAGAGCAGTGCTGTATGTTTAAAAGGAAAACCACACCTGACTCCAGCAGAATGGACAGCTGGTGCAGACCCTACGGTGTGGCTGGAAGACAGTGGATGATGGAGAAAGTCGTGTGAGACGTCAGAGAGGCAGGCAGGGGCCAGATAATGTGGGGCTTTGTGAGACAAGATACAGGGTTGGGATTTTTATCAGAAGCCCCTGGAATGTTTAGGGCAAAGGAATTATGTGATCTGATTTGTATATGAAAAAGTCCTTTTGGCTACTAAGTAGGGAATGTGCTTCAGGGGGGCAGAGTGAAAGCGAGGAAGGGGTGAAGAGTAAGAGGGGCTTGGAAAGGGTGGTGGTAGCAGATGGGATGCTATGCAATGGAGGGACTCAGGGCATGTTTCAGAGTTAAGAGTTTAAATGCCTTGATGATGAATGGGGTGGAGTATGGATGGGAGGGAAACAGAATCAAGGATTACCTCACAGCTAAGTAGATGATGGTGTCATTTACTGAAATGCAGAAAGCTAGGAAAGGAAACAGGTATGTGGAGAAAAATCAAACATGTCAAGGACAAATGCTAAAAGTACAAAATGTTGATGAATGAGATGAAGGATTTAAATAAAAGATATACTTGAATATATAAGACTAGAAGATACAATTTAGTAAAGATGCCAATTCTCCCCAAATTTATATATAGGTTTAATACAATTCCTATCAAAGTCCCAGTAAGACTTGTCAATACAGAAAGATTATCCTAAAATTAAATGAAAAGGCAAAGGACCTAAAATAATTTAAGCAATTTTTTAAAATAATAACATGGGATGAATTATTCTACCTGATTTCAAGAACTGTTTACTGTTACAGTAATCAAGACTGTGATAAAAGCAGAAGGACAGACACACAAATCAATGGAACAGAATAGAGAACCCAGAAATAGAACCATACAGATATGGTTTTTAAAATGATTTTTAATAAGGGTACAAAAGCAACTTAATGGAGGAAGGACAGCCTCTTTAACAAATGATGCTGGAGCAATTTGACATGTATAGGCAAGAAAAATGAACTGCAACCTAAATCTCACACCTTATACAGAACTTAGCACAAAGTGGACCACAGACTGAAATATAAAACTATAAAACTATGAAACTTTTTTGGGGGGGGGAGGGAAAAAATCTTTGGGATCTAGGTCCAGGCCAAGAATTACTTGAATTAACACCAAAAACATGATCCATAAACAGAAAAACTGATAAACTGGACTTCATCAAAATTAAAAACTTCTGATCTGCAAAACTTCTGATCTTTTATTAAGAGGATGAAAAGACAAACTACTGACAGAGAGAAAATATATGTGAACTACATACTTAACAAAAGACTAGTAGCCAGAATACACTAGGAAAAAAACTCTCAAAATTCAACAGTAAAAAAAAAACAAACAATCCAATTTAGAACATAAGCAAAAAACATAAACAGACTTTTGCCAAAAAAGATATACAAATGGCAAATAAACACATGGAAAGATGTTCAACACAATTAGCCAATAGGAAAATGCAAATTAAAACTACAGTGAGAAATCACTACAAGCCTATCATAATGGCTAAAAATAGTGACAATGTCAAATGCTGGCAATGATCAAAAAACTGATTACTCACACATTGCTGGTGGGAAATGGTACAGTCACTCTGGAAATCGGTTTGATAGTTTCTTAAAAAACTAAGTATGTGCCTACCGTATGACCCAGCAATTGTACTCATGGGCATTTATCCCAGAGAAATGAAAACATATATTCACAAAAGCCTATACACAAATGTTCACAGCAGCTTTATCCATAATAGCCAAAAAACTACAAACAACCCAAATATCCTTTAACGGGTGAATGGTTAAACAATACACAGTAGGTCCATACCACAGAATACTACACAGCAATAAAAAAGAACCAACTATTGATATACACAACAACTTCGATGAATCCTCAGAGAATTATGCTGAGAGAAAAAAGCCAATCCCCAAAGATTACATAATGTATGATCCCATTCATGACATTCTTGAAATGAAAATTTGTAGGAGCAGAGAACAGACTAGTAGTTGCCAGGGGTAAGGAGGTGGGGGTGGGGCAGAGGAGAGTGGATGTACCTATAAAGGGCCAACAGGTGAGAGCCTTATAAAGAAATTGTACTACATCCTCATTATGTCAATGTCCATACTCTGGCTGTGAAATCTACACAGATTTTGAATTATCTGAAAATCCAAAGTTGAATTTAAAAAAAAAGCATTAACGAGGGGTGGGAACAATATGGAAAATAACAGACTCTGGGTCATGAATAGATTAGGAAAATTAGGGAGAAGAGCCTGCCAAACCTAAATTCAAAAGACTTCCAGAAGGGCTTACCAATATGCACTCCAATAATCCTCAATGCACCCTCCTCCCCTATACTAATTTGAAAAATTAAAATTACTATCTGAGTCTGATTCAACTTTTTCAACTAAATCAGTTTACATTCCGGGGAAAATTATTTTTATCATAAACCTGAATTTACAAAGTATTAGTGTCACACAACTTAAATGAAAATTAAAATGTATGTCCTTCAAATTGGTATAAATCAAGACCAGAATCACACCCACGCCCAAACTGGATGTCCTGAAACTTTAAGCTTTACTTACTCTTAAGTGTACAGGTAAAGACAGACCCTGGAATCTTCGTACAAGACTCAACGGCGTGGCTTGAAGATTGTGAACCGCTGACACTTCATACTGGAAACAAATACTTGTTCTTGGAATAAGAGGACCCTCAGTCACATCAATGAAGTCACCAAATCTGATTTGATTTTAAAAACAAACAAATAAAACCTCAAAATCAAACCATTTACAGTAGTTTGGAAAAAAATCTATTAATTCTCTTTGGGACAATGTCCCTAATCAACAACATTCCATGTGGCTCTATTCAGTCTCTACTGCTCCTGACACAACAACCTCAAGTGAAGAGGCTAAAACTATGAAAATTAAAGTCAAGTGAACCTTGTTCTTTATTAGCATTGATAAAACTTTAGAGAGATTATTAAGATCACTGAACACATCATGCTATCGAGTGAATCCAATGTCTAAAACTGATCACCTACAACCTTATAACAACTCATTGTAATAGAGTTAGGAACTCAGTGTATACGACAGATTGTCCAAAGAGCAGCTTTGGAGAAGAAAAAAACTTAACTCTGAATCAAGAAAACATGAGGCTGAGAAAAAAGATACAGGTCATGGAGTCACTTCTGCATATGCATTATGCATTGTCATACCTCCCTCATCCCTGTATCAGAAAGCACATTCCTATGCTACTTACTTATATGTAACGTAAGTAGTAATTAGTCAGTATTCATATTTGTACATACACATGAATTATGTTCAATTCATAGCAATGCATATTTTGCCCACTTTCAAAATTAACTTAAACAATGGTTTTCAACTCTTGAAATGCAGAAATAAAAATAACAAACAATAAAATGAGGAACAGAAAACACAACTGCTCCTGAAGATAATTTAAATCTTCCAGTTACCACCATACCAAAACAATGAACAAAGCAACAGAAAATAAGGTAATAAGAATAACAAATTAGGGTACAAATTCATCTTTTTCAGTCATACACTACATCCGGGTAACAATAAAGCTAAGTCTTCCTATAAATTAGCATGACAGCCAATTTATTTTTACTTACCTGTGTAGCTTAACTATTCTCTCAGGGTTCTGAGATGCCTTCTCTTCTATGAAATCCGTTTTGTACCTAAAAAGCAGCAAAGAAAAAAAAGTTTTACTTCTAAATACACAAAAAGGAGTTTAAGGGCCCCTCCCTTTCTCTTCCTCTTTAGCCATAGTTTTTTTTTTTTTGTTTTTTTTTTAAGATTTTTTATTTATTTATTAGAGAGAGAGAATGAGAGACAGAGAGCATGAGAGGGAGGAGGGTCAGAGGGAGAAGCAGACTCCCTGCCGAGCAGGGAGCCTGATGCGGGACTCGATCCCAGGACTCCAGGATCATGACCTGAGCCGAAGGCAGTCACTTAACCAACTGAGCCACCCAGGCGCCCCTTTAGCCATAGTTTTTTAAAGAGGGGTTTACCCTTGGAGCCTCCCCTTCATGCCTCATGTCCTTCAGTCCGGCCACAGCCTCACAACTCCACCAAACTGTTCTCCCCAAAGCCCTAGGCACCTCCCTGGTTTGAACATAACGGACACCTTCCTGTCCTTATTTCCACTGCTCACCCCCGTCTCTCCAAGTGGTCTCTTCCACCGGCTTCCTTGACACTCCCTACTGCTTGTTATTTTACCTCTCTGGCCACTCTTCCCCTTCTCCACCCTCTGGGGGACCTGTCCTACAGCCTCTTTTCACCAAACATCCTCCCTGGGCTAGCTCCTTGACATGCACAGCTTTAATTCCCACTTCTGCGTTCCTCTCTTTCACAGTTCAGCTTCTAATCCACATCCCCCTTCTGAGCCCTGAAATAAGACCCTCCTGAACATCTACTAGACTGTTCCACAAGTATCTTACACTCTGCAACTCTCAAACAGAACAAAAACTTACTCCTTCTTTTCCCACCAAATGTATTCTTATTCCTGAGTTTCCTAGCTTAGTAAATGACACCGCCAACCACCCACATGTCTGAGTGAGAAACTTCATAGATTTCCTTGATTCCTGCTTCTCCTGCCACACCCCCTCCATCCAATTCATTGCCAAGTCACGTCAATTCTACTGCCTAAATGTTTCTCAAACCCACCCAATCCTGTCACTACAGCTAATAGCACAGATGGAACTGCACAGCCCAGGCTCCAATCATAACTTTACCACTCACTACTAAGAGCCCTGTCTCTTTACCCCAAAGCTAAACAAATATTAGGTGGGTGTATGGCAAGGTTGGGAAGCATTCGTTCACAGGACAACATCTACTTACTGCCACACCCCTTCTGCCAAAGCTCCCCATACATTTTTTTTAAACATTTTATTTATTTATTTGACAGAGAGACACAGCGAGAGAGGGAACACAAGCAGGGGGAGTGGGAGAGGGAGAAGCAGGCCTCCCGCGGAGCAGGGAGCCCAACGTGGGGCTCGATCCCAGGACCCTGGGGTCATGACCTGAGCTGAAGGCAGACGCTTAACAACTGAGCCACCCAGGCGCCCCAACCCCCCATACATTATTAAGGGAGCCAGTTCCCTTAAATATTTGTCCCTCTTGACCCACCTCTAAGAGATGTACCTGTCCCCTGGGAGTCAAAGCCACTTAAGGCTCCCCCTGCAGCAGAAAGGCCCAATCACTGATCTACCTTCAACCATCCAAAATTCTCTGTCCCCTCAAACTTGCCCCAAACCATCCCTACACCTCCTTCCATACATTCAATTAACTTTCCTACAAGCCCTCCTAGACCTGGAAAGTGGGGTGGAGGGGTGGGAAATCTCATGGAATGAACATCTAGAGTACACTATGGTAGCTACGGGGCACTTAAATGTAATTAGCCCTAACTGAAATGTGCCTTAAGAGCACAGATTCTGAAGACTTAGCATGAAAAACTATAAAGTAACAACAATTTTGTAATATTGGTTACATGCTGAAATAACATTTTAGATACACTGTTTAAATAAAATGTATTATTAAAATTAACTTCACCTTTTCTTTTGACTTTTTTAATGTAGCTACTAGAAAATCTAGTTATATAGATGGCTTCCATTGTATCTCTTGGATAGCACAACCCCAGAATTGTAGCACAGGAAGTGTGTTGATATGTTCCAATAATACAAGGAATTTTCTTACAGAATCAACAGTGGTTTGGTTCTACAGAACTATCTGCAGTCCAGTTCAGTTAAACTAGTACATTCCTACTGCTTTCTAAGTACACTGGTTCCAGGATATGTGAAATATTATAAACTATCCCTATGAGAACTTATATTTCAATTTATAAATACCTAAAGAAATTCCGATCCATAACCTTGAACAATTTGCAGGGACTTATTCTGTCTTCAGAATCTAGTATCTATGTTATTTTTTTGCAATGCAGATTTCCCTACTTAGTTCTAATTTCAATTAGATTAATATTAAAATATAGCTTATTTTGTTACAATTAGAAGAAGTGAGAAAGGGAACTGAGGACCCAGGGAGGATTTAAAATGTTGGCAAAGAAAATCCACCAGATGGATACTTCTGGTGCAGAAGACTAAGCCCTGGCTGTGTGAATGTTTTATTTTGGCGGTTAGCTCCCTCCAGAGCACTGGTATTCTCCATCTCACTCCTGTCATTTCAAGAGTAGGAGGGTGAGAAGGAAAGCCTGCCCAATGAACAAAATAATACAGCTCCGTGTACGCTATCACCTGATGATGGGAGGAAAAAGGGGAAACACACCTTGGGGTTGCTGTGAACTAAAGGACTTCTCTGGCCAAAGAAACAGAGAAGTAAGACAAACTGAGAGAATTATCGAAGGTGGGGGGAGGTTTTTTCTCTGTGAAATAAATGATGAACCAAAGTAAATAGGCTAGTACAGAAAAAGAGATCTTAGATACATCAGATATAAAGATTCTTAAGAGCTGAATTTTCTTCATTACATATAACTTTGGGAGGTTGAATCTCATTTCCAAGGAAGCCAACACTTACTTGTTGTGCTGAAATATTTCTAATGCCACTTTTGCTTCCACTTCCAGAGTTTCAAATGGAAGATCTTTATAAATTAAAGTGTGAGCATCTTTCGTGAGGGAACGGAGGTTCTCCTTCAAAATAAAAGTATTAACTTTTTGTAACAATTGATTTAAAAGCCTTTCTCCATAAGGCAGATAACATTGTATGCTAAATATTATAAATCCAACTAAAAGAAAAAGCAAAAGCAAATCTGTTAGGAAAGAAAGTTATTAATTTATAACAATTAAATATTTAGACCTTAAAAGGTAGGGTTAGCAATTTATCTCAACTCTACAAACTATGAAACTTGTAATTTACTTGTAATTAAGATATTAGCCTATAATTATTAAAGATAATCCTACAAAGAAATCTTAATAAACATTTTATCCAAATTTTACAACCTTATAGTTTATTAAAACATGATGCAATTAAAAATGCTAATAAAGCGGTGCCTGGGTGGCTCAGTCGTTAAGCGTCTGCCTTCGGCTCAGGTCGTGATCCCAGGGTCCTGGAATCAAGCCCCACGTCGAGCTCCCTGCTCCGCAGGAGGCCTGCTTCTCCCTCTACCAGTCCCCTTGCTTGTGTTCCCTCTCTCTATGTCTCTCTCTGTCAACTAAATAAATAAAATCTTAAAAAAAAAAATGCTAATAAAAAGAAAGATACAAAAATGTGCTTACATTGTGAGTGAAACTAAGCTTTTTTAAATGAACAGGGAAAAAAATTATTGTTTATGTCATTCAGAACGTTTACCAAGGAAACGTAATGTCATCATTGGCCCTGCCCAAAATACATCTAATATTAAAAATTCCTGTTTAATGAAAAGTCATTTTTATGCAATTAAAATGATTGATTAGTACATATTAACAATATTTATGAGACTTCTAATAAAAACTGTAATTGAGTTTTCATATTATAAATCATTACTAATACAGAAAAGACCAAGCACTGTTACGCAAGTAATTTTTGTAATAAAATTCTTTCCATAAGCTTCCTATTAGATTTTTTTTTGCATGAAATGACTCTTCTCCATTCTTAAAGGGACAATTTATTATATAACAAATCCACATTCATGATTTTATACAACTGTTACTTGAATATAACTCTCCACCACTTTTTCTAAATGGTCCACCCAACCCCATGGTGCCCGCAATTAGCTAGTACATTTCTTTTTTATTTAAAGTTTTGTATTTAGGGCGCCTGGGTGGCTCAGTCGTTAAGCGTCTGCCTTCAGCTCAGGTCATGATCCCGGGTCCTGGGACCGAGCCCCGCATCGGGCTTCCTGCTCGGCCGGAAGCCTGCTTGTCCCTCTCCCGCTCCCCCAGCTTGTGTTCCCTCTCTCCTGTCTCTCTCTCTGTCAAATAAATAAATAAAATCTTAAAAAAAAAAAAATAAAGTTTTGTGTTTAAAAAAAGGAAAAGGAGGCAGCAAGTTTCATAGATAATGAGAACTGAATCTTGATCTTATTAGTTTTTACTTAAATCCCCCAACAAAGCGAGAATCCTTTCTTAAATCTGAGGGCATATCTGAAAAAGAACTTATACTGACATGAGTTCAGAGATCACTAAGAAAGAGTTCCAATACCTTCCCTGCATCCCTCTCCCCTCTCTCCCTCTCTCTCTGTTCCTTCCTCTTTCCCTCCTCTCTCCTGATATTAAGCAATTTGAGCAGGATTATACAAGAAATAACTTCCAAAACCAGAATTTAAACCTGGATCTGTACTGACTCCAAAATTTTGCAATAAGGAACTACAGTATTTCACTAAATCGAAAATGTACCACTAAGGAAAAAACACTACCAATTATAACATGCTATCTACTGTAAGACACATTTTTTTTCAGAGACATTAAAATGTGAAAAAAAATGTACACAGTAGCATTGATAAAATGGTCTGGTACATCACCTTTCCTTTTCTGATCTCCAGACTTCCAATCTGTAGGACATACAGTTTTGCTTAAGAATCAGGCATTTGCCTCTTCTCCCCAGTGATAACTGAATTTCTAGGCTTGACATTTGAAAGTCATCAGCACACCCTCCTGACAGGGCATCGGATCTAGAACTTCCTTGTTAGCCAGGTGTTACCCAATTGCCAGACCAACAAGAAGAACACTTACTACTCAATCAGATCGTTCACCAAGAGTCTAGTTTGTTGCTATTTGAGTTAGCTTTGTCAAAGTCTGATTCTTAATTCACTCTATCCTCTACCCTCTATCCCTCCTCTCAAGGTAAGCTTTGTATATAGGGAGACCTCACAGTATGCAACAGGCTAAAATGGTTTAGGGCAGTGGTTTTCAAATTGTGCTCAGAGGATCCAAGAAAGTAAGGCTCCAGGCTCGCACCACCACATCAACCAAGATGATTAAGCTTCTATATTTTATATTCTGGGCATCTTGAAAACCACTATCTTAAGAAATAGAATGAACAGTACCAGGAAGAAAGTACTTCAAGCAGAACACAAAGCTTCCATACAACTGACCACATTGTGAATATGCCCATTATCTGCCTCTATCTTGAATTCACTGAGAAAGCAACAACACAGGTAGGTACGTAGGTAGGTAAGTAGGGTCTTTTAAATTAAATATTCTCAACATGCAGTATCACTCAACAATGTAGGAATCATTCTAACAATGAAAGGCACAGATTCTAAAATTAATATTCCAAACACTATACTTACTTTTGTTGGCATCCACTCATCAAGTCGCTTATCCAGAACTACATCATAGCAGAAGGCTCCACAGATTACTGTAAATCCAACCAAAATGAAAGGCAAAGTCAAATCTGTTATGGTGGAGGGACTTATTGGCAACAATGGAATATTTAGACCATAAAATGAAGGGCCAGCAATCTCTCTCAACTCTACAAATTATAAAACTGTAACCATTATCCCAGCTCTTGACAGAGTTCTACCAACTTTCCCCCACCCAAAAAACTAACTCACCTTTTGTTAACCCAAAATCACTAGTATGTTTTTAAACATTCATGTTTTCTTTCAGAATATTATCACTATAGAGATTTCAAAGTTACTAGACATAAAAATTCCAAAAGCATGAGATATTTAATATGTAGATGAATGACTAAATGGACATAAAATGTTGAATTTCTTTTTTAATGTCTTCTAAACTTCTTCATTTTTGTTGTTTTGTTCTTAGAATCATTCATTGAGCTTTTTAAATATTTTTGGTATATATGCTTCTATATTTTTTAAAAAATTACAAATGTGGGGGCGCCTGTGTGGCTCAGTCGTTAAGCGTCTGCCTTCGGCTCAGGTCATGATCCCAGGGTCCTGGGATCGAGCCCCGCATCGGGCTCCCTGCTCAGCGGGAAGCCTGCTTCTCCCTCTCCCACTCCCCCTGCTTGTGTTCCCTCTCTCACTGTGTCTCTCTCTGTCAAATAAATAAATAAAATCTTAAAAAAAAAAAAAAAATTACAAATGTGATCTTACTGTACATACTGATGCAAAATCCTAGTTCTACCAAAATTACAAAGAGTGTGTGTGAACTCTTCCATCTCCCCAAAATGGTTCCTCTCCAGAGTCATAGACATTTCTGGTGAAATGGTGCCACCTAAACATAGCTTTCTCCAGAATTCTATTTATACTCTCATTTCCTCCTCCTTCACACATTTGATTTAGAAATACATGCTTAAAGTGGTAGGAAACAGACACCGAGACAATGTAATTACATGAAATTCATATTCAAGAGAAACATTCTCCTCGAATTCCATTATGTAATTACTGACCTCCAATAATTCAATAAGATGGATTTTGTTACCCATTATAAAAGGAACATATATATGACAGTAATTTATATTACATAAAATTAGACATAAGCTCAAAAAAAAAAAGAAGCTCTATAAAATACCAAAAATAGGTACCAAACTACTCAAGGATTACAAAAATATGTGTGTGTGTGTGTGTACATTACCAGGAACTTCGGGAGCTCTGACCAAACTGACCACATATTCATCTTTGAATGCCCTCTCTATCACACAGCCCATCATCATGGCACAAGAACGCCAGTAAGCCTAGAAAAATAAAATACACACAAACATAATACACAGTAAGATTCACTAACATTTCTTCAGTATTAAAATTTAGATTGACTCTTGACTTAGGAACTATTTGTCCATCCTCAGCATGTAGCAATAGTGAACATCAGGCCATGACATTACCTCTCCCAAGCAAAAAGCACAAAAGAATGAAGCACCAACTTGTGCTGTTAGTGGTGTTTCTGTGCAAGATATCACACACTATAATGTTTGTCAAACAATAGACAGTTTTACTATCTGGTAGCAACTTTATCTTTAACCCAAGATAAAGGTAACTTGTTAACAAACTTGTGCTAAAATTAAAAAAAAAAAATGTATTACTATAAACCTGTTTATACCACATATAACAGAGAGGGAAAAACTCAACTTTTAAGAATTTATGACGCCTACCCTCTACCTAAGATCACATAGCAATCACTCAAGTTATTCATATGTACAGCAAAGCAACCTCACTATTAATTGGGCTTTCATTTCACCAGCACATTTGACCCATGGGCATGCCTAATATGGGTATCCATGAATGACCTGATCAGAGTCATGAAGAGAGAAACACAAGTCCAGCACCAGACCTGCCCATCTTATGTCCCATACTGGCACCACTGTAACTGGGCACTTGACCTTCATAAGCTCTTCTCCACATCTGGAGACTAAAAAAGTGGGCTCACTTGGTTGTGTGCAGCAGAAACTGCTCCAGGATGTATTCTACAGAACCACATAAACATACACTAAAAATAAGTACAGACCCAGGCCTTGAAGGCAAGTAGCAAAATGCACCTCCTCATCTATCCTACTTAAATGTTTTTAATGTCTGTTGAACTCCAGAGGCGGAATGCCTAGATTAAAATCCAGGCTCCACTATTTCCTAAACTGGTAAGCTTGGTCAAGCTGCTGAACCTCTCTTTGCTTCCATTTATTTATCTGGAAAATGGGAATTATAGTATCCATTTTTATGGGATTTTTATGAAGAGTAAATGAGTTAATACCTATAAATCAACTAAGATAGTGCCTGATACATAATTAATCCTTGATGTGAGCTATTATTATCGTATCTATCATTTTCTTAAGTGTTTCATTTCAACATGTATTTATTGAATACCTATTGCATGTAAGTCAAGGACTAGGTCCAACAACGGACATCCTGTCTTAACAGAGCCAAGAATCCAATGCATTCAACGGTTCATATAGCAAGGCAGTATTAAAATGTAATATAAAATATAAAATGTTGTATCTAGAGACATTAGCCAAGTGCTATGAGCCCTAAAGAAAGGAGGGATTCATTCTGACAAGAAGAAACTGACAAGATCCCACAGAGCAGGTAGCACTTTAACTGAACTATAAAAGAGAAACAGGACTTTAACAGGGAGGAAAGAAAACACCCAGGGTTGAAGGAGAACATCAGTAAAAGCCAGGAGGCTCACACAGCCTAAGCCATTAGTGACCACATCCTCTAGTGTGGCCAGAGCAAAGAGGAAGTGGAAAGCTGCCATGAAAGTGAAGCTTGAAAGCCAAGCTGCTGTCAGATCACACAGGGCCTGGAGAGGCACGGGAATAACTTTCAGGTCATTCCTGAGAGTTACCAGGTAGGGAAAAAAGTGACACAATCCTTGGTCATGTCATTTAATAAAACTCCTAGTATTAAGACTTTAGTATTAAAAATGGGGGCAGAAGGCAGAGTTAAAAAGTTACCAAAATAATCCAGTGATGATCAAAGGCTGAATTCAAGCAGTAGAGGGAATGAAATATAGAGAGTAATCAATAAATGTTAGTAGAACAAAGACATGAATATAAAAGACAAGTCATATAGTTTTCTCAAACCAAAATACAAGTTTGGGCACCTGGGTGGCTCAGTTGGTTAAGCTACTGCCTTCGGCTCAGGTCATGATCCTGGAGTCCCGGGATCGAGTCCCGCATCGGGCTCCCTGCTCAGCAGGGCATCTGCTTCTCCCTCTGACCCTCCCCCTCTCCTGCTCTTTGTCTCTCATTCTCTCTCTCTCAAATAAATAAATAAAATCTTTAAAAAAAAAAAAAAATACAAGTTCAAGGATTTTTTTGAACTGTGAAAATGCTTAACCTAACAAACAAAACATTGATTATCTAGTACATTACAACATTTGACCTTGGCCATATTTGCACATTTCAGGCTCCGTAGCAAACAGATTTTAATAAATAAAAAAAAAAGAAGAAGAAGAAAAACTAGGGGGGAAAAAAAGAACATAGAGGCAGAAATACCTTATTCACTTCTCCTGGATCACGATCTTTGAAAGTAAGAAATTCAATTTCACAGGATTTGGTCAAAGGTTTATACATGTCCCAAGGCTGTCCGTCCACAAGAGCCAGAATGGACTTCCTGCAGTACCACTCACTTAAATCTAGGAATTTAAAATAGATCGAAGGTCTAAATCTAACAAAACCCAAAGTGAAAAGTTACATGTTTAAGTGCTACATTAAGAAATAGAACAACAGAAAAGCAAGATTCTGCAATGACTTCCTTCAGGAGAAAAAAGTCTTACATCTTACATCTATAACTAATAAAAAAAATAATACCCAACACATCCAATGTATTCTTAACAAAATTGCCCAAACCATTTATAAAAATCATTAAGGCTAAGTCTAATTTCAAATTAATCTGTCAATTATTAAGTAGTAAAACAATTTTCCAAGAGCTACACTTAAATACTTACATACAATTTTCTTAAATACAATTTTTCTTAAATACACTTAAATACAATTTTCCAAGAGCTACACTTAAGAGAGCAGCATCATGGATATATTTGGATATGTGCACACACAACTTAAAAGAGAAAATATATAAATATACATCCATAGTAAATCTGGTCCTAATGAGTTTGGGGTCTTGCTCCCAAACCACCTCTTACTTCCCTAACATGGCCTGTTCAAGTTAAATACCGAAAACAGTTTTTTGTTTTTGTTTTTTTTTAAGATTTTATTTATTTATTTGACAGAGAGAGACACAGCGAGAGAGGGAACACAAGCAAGGGGAGCGGGAGAGGGAAAAGCAGGCTTCCCCACTGAGCAGGGAGCTGGACGTGGGGCTCGATCCCAAGACCCCAGGGTCATGACCTGAGCCGAAGGCAGCCGCTTAACCGACTGAGCCACCCAGGCATCCCAATACCGGAAACAGTTTTTAATTATCAGTATGAATTCACATATAAGCCAATCAGCTCTGGTCTGTTCTTTGACCAGAAGGCAAGTGCAACTCCAACCCTGATGAGATGTTTTTCAAGTACACAGCTACTCACAGAAGTGGTCAAAGCACAGGCACAGGGTCTGAGTAAGTTCCATACAGAGGGGATCAGGTCTGTTTTTGCTCACTCATTCGTATATCCAGAACCTAGTACCACACCTGCAGCACAGTACGTACTCACAAGTGCACTGAACGATCAGAGGTGTGAATGACAAGTGTCAGCACAGGAGTCGTGCTGAGGGTGCTCACAGGCTTCATCTCTACATGTGAAACGTATAAAACTCCTTAAGGACCTGTGCTTTGTCTTAACTTCCTCTGTAATCCTAATGCCCAACACACAGCAAAGAAATGTTCACAAAACAAGTAAACAATGATCATAAGTACTACTTCAAGGGCCCAAGGAAAGGAAGATCCAAAGTAATAACACTAGCTTAAGCTTTTAACTAAAATTGTTAATTACTTAAATGGAATCATTACTGAGTTTTCCAAAAGTTTAAACGATGCAGCTAGTCACATATATGAGTGAGCATGCTGGTGTATAGATCTATTTTGGAAGCTTTCTAAATGTCAACATTACCAGTTCTATCAAAGCTACTTTAAAAGCATTTTGATCAAAAATAGTCTATAGAGAGGCCCTGTTTCCTTCATTCACACAGCGAATCACACAGAGGGCACAGTTACCTCCTTTAAAATATGAACACAACACATACTTGGACCCTCATCCCATTCACCCCATGCACATTTCCACTTACACATTTACTACACACACGTGAGTATGAACAAAAACCAAACACACAAGGAGGCAAGTGGTAAGCAGATAAGAGTGAAGGTAGGCCATAAAGAGCTAGAAAGGAAAAGGCGGCCAAAAAAGCTGGTCATCCGAAGCCAGGGCAGTCCCTCTACCCAAAATTCCTCTGCTGAGAACCATCACCCCAGAGTGCTGTCTAAACCGGCAAGAGCACCAGTAACACCTCCGCCTCCTTGCGCCTGAACAGTTACAGCACCCCAAACCCAGCCCGATTCAAGCAAGTCCCGGGACAACCTGTGCATGACAGGACCAGTGTTTCAAGACCCACAGGACCCTCAAGGGCTAAAGACAGTGGACAGAGAGTAAGAAGCTCTATAAAGGAGAACTTCTCTAAGTTCAGGGAGCAAGGACCAAATCTTGCCTCCTCTGAGCCAGTCCTTCCGCACGGCTCACGTGCAATAGTCAAAACTGGACCCTGATTTGCTACTTACGCAGAGCACAATTATAGGGAGTTGAGATGTTTTTATTCATCACAAAGATCGTGCCAGGGTCGGTCTTCCCAACGTGTTTAACTTCGATCTTCTCAGTGCGAGGAGTTAATGATAACTGCCTGTTCTTCTCTTTACTAAAGAGATCATTCTGCATCTCTATCAGTTCTGTCTGTGACAGCCGAGAAGCTGGCGATGTTGCTATCAGTCCTGGGTGGAAATGACAAGAAATGCCCGTGGTGGAAGAACGCATAGCCCAGCCCGCACCAGCCTCCTACGAGGAAAGAATGGGAGGCAACAGAACTGTAAAACGCCCTGGCCAAAATGCGCTCGGCGATCCACTTAAACCGCCCTCTAAGATTAATAATTAAAACGCCAGCGGAAGAAAACCGCAGCCAGCCCAGATCCACGCTTTCAACTTGGCTCTTCCCCCATCAGATCTGTACTGCCCACCGATTTTCTGTCGTATTCCAGTCTGTGCTTTACAACAAGAGGCAAAACGTAGCCAGAAGTAGTCAAAGTCAGACCAGTCATTGGGAAGGTGAACAAAGCTGCCGCTCTGTAAGATCCTGAGGACAAGAAAGCTCCAGGGGACTGGAGCTCCCTCGCCAAAACGATAAATACCTAGAGCGAGAAATACCGAGCTTATTTTCCAAACCCTAAATCAGAGAGGATTTGACAAAGCCAGTGCGAGCACTCCAACGGGAAAATAAGGACATGTTTGCAGCGGGACGCGGGCTCCTCCCCAGAGGGGCCCTGAGCGCCCCCCGCGGCCCCGTGCGCCCTGCACCCCCAGGTCTGGACCCCCAGGCCGGGAGGGGCGGCCGCCACAGCCGGGACCGAAAGACCCTCCTCTGCCCTCAAGCCCGTGGGACCTCCCAGGACCCGCCTCAGGCCCCATCTGAGCAGATAATCCTTCAAGCCTCGCTCTCCGTCCCCACCGCCGCTGAAACTCACTCCAGCCAGCCGGGCCACCTGGGGCGGCCTGCCAGCGGCGCAGCCCCCTCACCCCCACGGCCATTGCCTCCTCCGCCGCCGTAGGAACCGCCTCGCGCAGGTCCTCTCCTGCCCTCCTCCCCGGAAACTCTGAGCACGCACCCTGCGTTCCGTGGAACAGTTTTGTTCCGGTCCCGACGCTCGGGCCGCGCGCCGCCACTAGGGGGCGCGTTTGCGCCTCGATGAAGATTAGAGGTGGGAGGTCCGGCGTCCGGAGCTGGGGTACGTTCCAGGGGCGCCGAGGGTGACCCGTCCGCCACCCCCGGGGGCTCCGCAGGGAAACACACTTCCTCTTTGGGGTCGCACAGTCCGGCAGGCTCCATCACCCGCTTGCCTCCGTGGGTTCGAGCCCAAAGAGCTGGGCGAAACCCTTGCTTCCCGCAAAGAATATTTCTGGGGAGAAAAACGGGAAAGACGACTTCGGTTGACTCTTGCTTTCGTGGTCAGCCCGCCGGTCACGCTGATGACATCTTAACTCTCCGTTTTGCAAGGGTGAGTTCTTAGGTGGGCGGAGGGGCCTGTGCCAGGGTTCTCCATTTACTGGGCCATTGAAGGGAACTCTATAAGCCATAGAGCTCTTTAGAAATTAAATTAGTTGCTGTGGTATTTGGAGAATCGAGAGAGCATGTTAAAGGCATGCTGGTGATGCTGGCAGGCCGATCTAGGGACCCAGAGAGAGCGGGTACCGCAGGACCAGCCTCTGGAGAGGATCCCTGGCTGTGTGCAGGATGGAAATCAAACACGAGCCAGCAGGAGGGGAAAGCAAAGTTGGTTGAAGGTCTGGAGAGAGCGCAGGTACAGACAGAAAGGAAAAGAGAGAGCCTCGTCTTTGCTTGGGCCCTGGGAGTTTTTATCGAGGGCCGTGGTGTCCTCGAAGGCATCCAGGAACCAGTTAGAACAAAGATGAGGGCTCAGGCCTTATTCCTTTGAGCCAGGGTGGTCTTGGTGTCCAGATGTCTAGCTCTGGTGCTCTGGAATACCATATGATCGCTTCCTCGCCATTCTCACCAGAACAGAATAGAATAGAATAGAATAGAATAGAATAGAATAGAAGTTACCTATTCTAAGGAAATCATTCACTCCTTGTCCCTTACAAAGAGGACACACACTATTTGTATTATAAGGCATGTGTGAAGTGGGGGTGCAGGTCCTAGCAAGAACAGAAGCAGGAAAGGGAGCAGAAAGCAGATTTTTATGGGGTCCTTCAGTTTCCCTATCTCACTGGGGTGGAATTTTTGTCTCTTATCCCAAGGGGCCAGAGCAGTGCACACAGTAGGCGCTCAATAGAATGTGCTGAATGATTGCCTGCCTTTGCGGGAAGTTCCAGCGCAGCGTCTGACTCCTTTGCCAGAACAGCATGTTATTGCTATCGAAGCAAGCATAACCTAGGTGAAGTGGGATAATGATTTTTATTCAAAGTTGTCGAATGCTGTGGCTTTACTTGAGCCGTTAAGTTTACAAATTAAGCCCTTGGCCTTTCCCCCTCCGCTCCGACTTGCAATGGGAACACAGTGCCACCAGGGGGCGGCACTGGCTAGAGAACAAATACCAGGCATTGTTCCCCCCGCCCCCGGCCTTCCCTTGGGGAGTTGGGTGAAATGTGGTCAGGAAGTAGACTTCCAGCTTTAAGATAAATCAGTACAGGAGAGGTAATGTCCAACATGATGACTCTAAGTAACAATATGGTATATTTGAAAGTTGCTAAAAATATAAATCCTCAAAGTTCTCATCATAATCTCTGAAGCAACAGATACTAGCTTACTGTGGTAATCCTTGTGCAATATGCATGTATTTCAAGTCTTTGTGCATGTATTTCAGGTCTTTGTGCTGTACACCTTAAACAGTGTTGTGTGTCAGTTATAAAACTTGAAGAAAAACAAAAGACTCCCTGCCTCCATACATGTGTCTCCTTGTTCTGAATTTTATATTCACAATTGCTCAGGGAGTGTCATTCCTTCACTTTTAAAATGAGAAACGTTAAATAAGCAGCCGATCTTGGACTTAAAGCTGGTCAAGTTTTTCTAGGCCATTTCTCATTTAAAATCCTATTTCAAACCATGAAATACACATATACATCTGTGTGGGATGTGTGTGTGTGTGTTTTGCATACTCCTTAAATTTGCATACACTTACTCCCTCAAAAGATCTTTGTTCATCAGTCTTTTAGATTTTAACCCCATCTAGTTGCCTTCAGAACATTTTAGAGCAATATTGAACCAAAGCCTCAGAACATAAATTTAAGCAAGTTTAATCATAAATCAATCACAGTGGGAGCAGTAATTGGAAGTCCAAAGTATCACAGAAATTAACTTAGTTGGAAGGATGTTAGTAATGGTAATATCCAACAAATGTTGAACATATGCCAATCAATCAGGTTTATTAATTTTTGCAAACCTACTCATTCAATAGGCATAATAATCTTTATTTCCCAGATGAGGAAATTCAGGTTTGGAGAACCTGAGAGACCTACCCAAAGTAGATCTTTGGTCAAGAATTCCCTCAAAATATTTCCTTATGCTAAATCTCCTTTCTGGCCTCCTTTATCAGCTTTCTCCCCAAATCTTAGTCTCACTCTCTTGAGTCTCTCTCCCAAACAAAAAGAATCATCAGGTAAGTGGCAGTAAATATCAAAGGTCAGCCTAGAACATCTTACTGTGCCAGAAAACAAGAAAATTCTCAAAAGACAGGCAGAAGCATGTTAAAAGGATGCAGGATCCAGCTTGACAAGACCTCCCATTGTACAAATTCAGGACAGTTTAAACAACAAAAAGGATAATGATGAAGGATTATAACATATATGTTAAAAAAAAAAAAGTCCATGAGTCCATAGTGATACTCAAAAATAAATGGGAGCAGAGAGGAAGTTTTCTTACAAAATCCACATAATAGAATAATGGAATGGGGAAAAAATCACCACTCTGCAACTACCCATGCAATAATTGATTCAGAAGGGGATCACCTATGGATGCTAAAAGCAGTGGGGAAAATTTGTTGGGAATCAGGATATTCCCCAAGGATCTAAGTATCACCCCACAGATTATCTCCACAGAGGGATAAAGGAAACGTCATTGGAGAAATCTGGTGGACACTACCTAACAAAGTGGTCAAAATTTATCATCACCTCAAGTGGGACAATCTGACATTATTTGTGTCTCCTGGTTGTGATATAAACAGTGTGACATGTGTAGTATTCCTACCATAACTGTTTAACCTAAATCGAAAGAATCATGAGGAAGAGAAATCAGATATATTCAGGAAATTCCACAAAACAACTGGCCTAAGCACTTCAAAAACTTCAGTTTCATGAAAGAGGAACCAAAGCAGTTCAGGAACTGTTCTAAATTAAAGGAGACGAAAGAGAGAGATGACAAGTAGCCATGTATGATCCTCACTTGGGTTTTGGATCAGAAAGAAAAAAAAATTCCAAGGATATTATTATGACAAACTTGAATATGAACTGTATGGTAAATAATAGCATTGTAACACTGCTGTGTTTCTTGGACCTGATGACAGAATTATGGTCATGCAGGAGAAAGTCCATGTTCTTAGGATACAATGTGGAAAGATTTAGGGGTACAGCATCATCATGCCTATAATTCTAATGGCTCAGTAAAAATCAAGGGCTTTATATCTAGAGTGGGAGCAAGACAAATTTAGCAAATTGTGGCAAAATGTTAACAACCGGGGAAGCTAAGCAAGGTGTCAATGGTACTACCCTTTCAATATTATTCTGAAAATTTTCAAAATAAATAATTGAGGGAATAACCACAGTGGTTTTCAACCACAGAAGTTTGTTTTGCTCACATGGCACATCAGGGGATGGCAGCTACAGGACAATTGTGGCTCAGCAACTTTATTCCAGAATCCAAGCTGTCGAAAGCAGCCCTCTGCCCGCCCCCCTACCCCTTTCGCCTCCTGACATGCCCCCCCCCCCCCACCAGCTTGAGACTTGTGGTCCCCTGGCAGAAGGAAGGGAGAGCAAGCTCTGCTCAGTGCACTGGTTCTTGAAAGCTTCTCAGACTCACCAGCTCGTGGCCTCACTGTCCCCTAGCCCTAGCAAGTCCAGTGGCCAAGCCCAGTGGCAATCGGGCGGGCAGCGTATGCCTTCTTGGGAGCCAGTAAATGAGGTTATAGAATTCAAGGAGAAAAGCAACTCACTGACATCTAGAATCCAATAGCCTGGTGACCCTCCCAAGATCCGTTATTCTTCCATGATCACCAGCTGAGTGGGGACTCAAACTCAGATCCATCTCCAAAGCGTATCCTTTGTTTTTCTCTCCAATTCATTGTTTGGGTTTTTTTTAATCCAAATATTTGATTTTACATTTTCAAATTATTATACATTTACTTGCTTGGAAAATCAAGGAAATATATATTATAGGGCATACTTTGAAAAGTTTCGCTCCCAGCTCTTGGTCCCCATTCATTCTTCCCAAAACCTCACACGGGATACCACTGTTATTAATTTCTTGTGCATTCTTGAGAGTTCCGGGTGCCTCTATCAGCTAACCCAAATAGATAAACTCCCTGTCCTCCTCCTCTATGTTCCCAAATGCAGCATACCAAACACATAGTTCTTTGCCTTGCAAAACTGTGCTTTTCATTAGCTTGAATGTTAGTCTGGTACTCCTGAGGAGCAGATGCCAAAACAGAATTAAATATGCAAGGATTTTCTTCCAGTGAGAGAAGAGGAGAAGGCTGGCTCCACATGAAGTAGAGGAGGAAAAGAGCCTGGAGGCATTCCTGACTGCCAGAGCAGGCTAGGGAAGCTGGTCAACACCACGAAAGGAGGGGGTACAGTCCTTGAGCCCAAGTCCAGAACTAGAAGGATCCCAGATATTCCCAGCCTGCCAGACTCAGTCTCCAGCTGGGAACAGTGGGTGGGAGGTGTGCCCTCAGAGCAAACAGGGTGGATTTCAGAGTTCAAAAGCAGGGGCTCTTGGTCATGACCCCCCCACCCTCATAGGTGGAGGTCTATGAAGCATTTGAAATAAGCCATCTTTAAGAAATCAAATAATTAAAGAAGCACTTGCTATGCATTTTACATTTACTATGTAATAAACACACACACACACACACATTTCTATCAATGATCTCCACACCCTCCACTTCCACCTGGCTTGAAAGGTACAGATAAACACACAACTCCTAAGATTATAAGAACAGAGGAAAAAGCAGGTGCAATCCAAGCCTTTTCTATTAGTGTGATACCATGGGGCAAAATGGTACCTTCACTTCAGCATCAATCCTTACTAACTCCTTAACGGGCTAAGGTAGCAGTGGAGTGTGTGTGTGTGTGTGTGTTTCCATGGGCTTCTAGAGAAATGAAATGCAATTGAATATAAAAATGTACATATAGGGGCGCCTGGGTGGCTCAGTTGGTTAAGCGACTGCCTTCGGCTCAGGTCATGATCCTGGAGTCCCGGGATCGAGTCCCACATCGGGCTCCCTGCTGAGCAGGGAGTCTGCTTCTCCCTCTGACCCTCCTCCCTCTCGTGCTCTCTCTCATTCTCTCTCTCGCAAATAAAAATAAATAAATAAAATGTACATATAGATGGGGCACCTGGGTGGCTCAGTCAGTTAAGCATCTGCTTTTGGCTCAGGTCATGATCTCAGGGTCCTGGGATCAAGCCCCGCATCGGGCTCCCTGCACAGCAAGGAAGTCTGCTTCTTCTTTTCCCTCTGCCCCTCCCCCACTCATGTTCATGAGTACTCTCTCTCTCTCAAATAAGTAAATCTTTTAAAAAAATAAAGATTAAAAAAATGTACATATAGGAGCACCTGGCTGGCTCAGTCAGTGGAGCATGCGACTCGATCTCGGGGTTGCAAATTCAAGCTGGGTGTAGAGATTACTGGGTGTAGAGATTACTTAAAAATTAAAAAAAATTTTTAATATACAGAGTCCACTCCTGCTAGCATTCCTCCTTTAAACTATTCCATTCTTCCTTTCACCACAAGAAAATATTATCAGTTCTTTCTTATTAGTAAAGAAGAGAGAACCAAGCATACAGATCACCAAAGTATAGAGTTTCTTCTTAGGTAATATTTTCTATCTCATTTTACAAATGTAGTGCGTGCGTGTGTGTGTGTGTGTGTGTTTGCACATGTGTGCATGTGTAAGAATTGTGTTAGGAAAGTAAAATTTTTGTTTCTAAGCTTCATTAATAAAGACCAAGTAATGTTTATTTAAAACACTAATGATTCAGTGAGCCTTGAAAACTATAAATTAAATCACAAGTTGAAGGGAGAGTATGGATCATTTATTCCAGCCACCTCATTTACTAGAGAGAGAAGATGACTCACAGAAAGACTAGTATTTGGCTCAAGGTCGTACAGAATGCTAGTGTAGCATCTGGGATTACTGGAAACACCAGGGCATGTGGAAAATGCCAGGACTCCTGAAATTGGCATGCACTCCTTAAAATGCTCTGAATCATCCCACCCTGCTGCAGCCACACCAAACCCTTCATTTCATAGTTCTGTGAACGCTGCAAGAATTCTCTTCCCATTTGCTTAGGATTTCAAAGATGTACTAATCCCTCAAACACATGTTAATGCGGATTTTCTTTGATGAGAAGGGACAGATATATTCTCCAGAAGTAAGCTCCTCCTTCAGTCCTCCCTCCTATTTGAGACTGAGAAAACCTTTAAGAGTACCCTCAAGTTCACTTACAGTCTTTTAGGATGAGGGTTCATGGTGAGTGAAAATGGGGAGTGGGGTGAAAATTAATGAAATTGGCCAAGGTGATGCTTTTTTGGTGAAACAAAATACTTTCCTCCAGAATCCCTCTCCCTAATTATACATAACTTCTTTTTTCCCACTTTTTATTGTTCTTTTAAACTCTTGACTTTCCCTGTCTAATTCACTATTCCTTGACTATGACACTGGCCCGTCCTCCCTTCTCTCTCCACCATCCAATCTTGACCTGCTCTGGGAAAACATACAAGCTGGATCCTGAACACCCAAAAGCAACCCACACCCACTGACTAACTTATGAAATGTGGTATTGGGAGGAAGTGAAAGCCTCTGTTAGATCCCAGATGTCCACTTCTTAGCCCTGTGACTTGGGGACAGCTGGACCATAATTTACTTAACCATACTCTCTTTCATGTACACTTAGGATATTTGAAATATTTTGCTGCAATGAGCATCTGTCTATCTAAAATCTGTACACTGGTGTATTTCTTCAGAAGAGGTTCCTAGCAACAGAATTGCTTGGTCAAGGGTATATGCATTTGAAATTTTAATAGGTGCTGCCAAAGTGTCCATCAAAGCCATTAAACAAGACAAAGCAGAGATAGGTTTATTCCAGATGACAGTTGCAAATATTATCATAGTGGTAAAAGGCCACACTTTCATACATCTTTGACTTGGTGAATGAGGTCCAAGGTCACACCCTCTAACCTTCCACTTTCCCCATTTCATATACGAGAGCCTTTTTTTTTTTTAAAGATTTTATTTATTTGACACACAGAGAGAGAGAGGAATCACAAGTAGGCAGAGTGGCAGGGAGTGGCAGAGGGAGAAGCAGGCTCCCCGCTGAGCAAGGAGCCCGATGTGGGACTCGATCCCAGGACCCTGGGATCATGACCTGAGCCGAAGGCAGACGCTTAACGACTGAGCCACCCAGGTGCCCCTACAAGAGCCTTTTTAACTTGACCTGGCATTTATCTGTTGGCGTCATCACAGAAAATGCAAACTCAGAGCCAGTAATTTCTTGACAATCTTTATTTCAAAGGGCTGGATTATATCTCTCAATCCTATTATAAAAGCATATACCACCTTATTGTATATCTTCAATAGCAATGAGTTGATCTCTCCAGACTTTACTTCGTGTTTTCCTCTAGATTCCGTTTCAAATGGTTTTACATTTTTTATTGCTGTTTTATGTTACACAAACAACATAGTCTCTCTATAAAACTGCAAACACATAGAGAGTAAAGCATGAGTCATCCTTCCCAATCTCGCTGCACTATATATCTCTATATTTCTATACCTAGATCTCAGATATTCTTAGTTTCTCAATCCATTCTTTAAGACTCAACTGCTCCATATACTGTTCACGTTATTCAATAAATCCCCAAGAAGTGGCAAAGGCAATGAAATATAGGAACAACAAGAATAAAGAAACAGAAACTCCCTGAACAGTTCTCTCTGTGACAACTGTGGGAGTATTTTGATAACTGTTGGCAGCAGGATGCTGCATGTGATGTGGGGAAGGAAACCTTGGCATTCAAACAAGCAAATGGTTTGGCGACAGTTTATTAAATTTCTGCAATGCTTGCAAATGCCAGTAACAATTTCTCAGACTGCAGACTTACTACATGTGACAGGTTTGAGAATGGTTCACAATTGTCATCAAATAAATTACCCTTCAAAATTAAAAATCATAGGGACTCTGAATAATTTTCACTACTAAAACAAAAGCTCCCTAGAGTTTCTGTATTTAACTTGTGTGTTTTGGTTGTTTTCTTGCCACAGAAGCAGAAGGCAAGCAAAGGCATCCAAGTAAAATTATAATTAAATCTCACTGGTAAGTTTTTATCAAACTATTAGATCTTATTTGTGTAAAAAAAAAAAAAAAGAAGTCTATATTCCTTCCTAAATGTATATCTATAAATGCCTTAATTAAAAAAGATTTTCAAAGCAATAGCTAACATTATACCATAAGGAACTAGAATAAGAAGACCAAAGCTAGCAAAAGGTAGGAAATAATAAAGATTAGAGCAGAGATCAGTGAAATAGAGAACAGAAAAACAATAGAGAAAGTCAATGAACCAAAAGTCAGTTATTTTAAAAGATAAATTTTTTCTTGGTTAGCTAAACTGACCAAGAAAAAAGAGAGAAAACACAAATTACTAAAATCAGGAATAAAAGAGGGACCATTACTACCAACCTTATAGTAATAAAATAGATTATAAGGAAAGCTATGAACAACTATATGCCAACAAATCAGGTAACTTAGATGAAATGGACCAATTCCTAGAAAGACACAAACTACCAAAACTGACTCAAGAAAAAAAATCAAAAATCTGAATAGGCCTATAACAAGTAAAGAGATAAAATTAGTAATTTAAAAAATTTCCTACAAATAAAAGACCAAGTTCAGATAACTTTACTGGTGAAGTCTACCAAATGTTTGAGGAAAATTAATACTAATTCTTTGCAAACTCTTCCAAAATATAGGAGAGGCAGGAACACTTTTTAGTTCATTTTATGAGGCCAGAATTATTCTGATACCAAAACCAGAAAAATATATCACAAGGAAAAATAAAACCACAGACCAAAATCCCATATGAATATAGATGCAAACAATCTTCAACAAAATACTAGCAAACTGAATCCAACAACATATAAAAAGATTACATACCAGGACCAAATGGGATTTATCCCAGAAATTCAAGGGTGGTATAATATATGAATATCAATCAATGTAATACACTATATATAATAAATGACCAAAAAAACACATAATAATCTCAACAGATGCAGAAAAGGCATCCTTTCTTGATAAAATCCAACATCCTTTCTTGATCAAAACACTCAACAAACCAGGAATAGAAGTGAACTTGCTCAACCATCCACAGTTAACATCATACACGATGGTGAAAGACTGAATACTTTCTCTTAAATCAGGAACAAGAAAGAAAAGAATGTTCACTCTTTCACTTCTGTTTAACATCATACTGGAAGTCATATCCAGGACAATTAGGCGAGAAAAAGAAATAAAAGTGCTCACTTCAGCAGCACATATACTAAAATTGGAACAACACAGAGAAGATTAGCATGGCCCCTGAATAAGGATGACACACAAATTCATGAAGCATTCCCCCCCCCTCAAAAAAAGGAAGGAAGGAAGGGAGAAAGAAAAGCATCTGGACTGAAAAAGAAGCAGCAAAAATATATTTGCAGATGACATGGTATTGTACATAGAAAATCCTAAGGAATCCACTAAAAAAGTATTAGAACTAATAAAGTACAAGAAGGTTGCAGGATATAAGATCAATATAAAAAATCAATTTCTATTCCTATAGACTAGCACTGAAAATTCTGAAAATAAAATTAAGAAAACAATCCCATCCCATTTACAATAGCATCAAAAAGAATAAATCTCTTAGGTATAAACTGAGTAAAAGAAGTGCAAGACTTGTTCACTGAAAACTATAAAACATCACTGAAAGTAATTAAAGACCTTAAAAAATGGGAAGATATCCTATGTTCATGGACCAAAAGACTTAATATTGTCAGGATGGTAATACTCCCCAACTTGATTTGTAGATGCAGTATAATCCCTATCAAAATCCCAGCTGGCTTTTGAAGAAATTGACAAGATGATTGTAAAATTCATACAGAATTGCAAAGAACCCAGAATAACAAAACGATCTTGAAAAAGAAGAACAAAGTTAGAAGACTCATACTTCCTGATTTCAAAACTTACTACAAAGCTACAGTAATTAAGACAATGTGGCACTGGCTTACAGATGGACATATAGAATGGTGGAAAAATTGAGAGTCCAAAAATAAATCCTTACATTTATGGACAATTGATTTTTGACAAATGTATCAAGACATAATAGGGAGAGAATAATATTTTCAATAAATGGTGCTGGGACAACCGGATATCCACATGCAGAAAATGGAATTTATTTACCAAGATATATCTCCCATACCAGACAACATACACAAAAGTTATATGACTACCTCACAACATATACAAAAAGTTAATTCAAAGTGAATTACAAATCTAAATGAAAGAGCTAAAACTAGAAAACTCTTAGAAGAAAACAGGAGTAAATCATTTTGACCTTGAGTTAAAGCAGTGGTTTCTTAGATGTAAAAAAAAAAAAAAAGCATAAGTAAAAAAAGAAAAAATAAATTGTACTACATCATACTTTGTGCACAAATCATCAAGAAAGTGAACAGATTTCCACAGAATGGGAAAAGGAAATTTGTAAATCACATACCTGACAAGAAATTTGTATCCAGAATATATTTAAAAAACACAACCCAATAACAAAAATGGGGCAACTAATCTAATTAAAAGTGGGCAAAACATTTGAATAGACATTTATCAAAGAAGATACACAAAATAACCAGCAGGCATGAAAAGCAAGGAGAAGATGCTCAACATCATTAACCATCAGCGAAATGCACGTCTAAACCAAATGAGATACTACTTCACACCCATTAGGTTGGCTTTAATTAAAAAGGCAGTTTTGACGAGAGCTGAGGAGGGTATGGAGACACCATAACCTACACACTGCTGGTGGGAATGTCAAGCGGTACGGCTGCTTTGGAAAACAGTCTGGCAGTTCCTCAAAATGTTGAGCGTACAGTTATCATGTAACCTAGCAATTCAACTCTCAGGCATACACCAAGAGAAATGAAAACATACATCCACACCAAAAACCGTACCTGAATATTCATAGCAACATCAGTCATAATAGCCAAAAGGTGAAAACAACCCAAATGTCCATCAACTAATGGATGAAAAACAAAATGTAGTGAATCCATACAACAGAATATTATTCACCAGTGAAAAGGAATAAAGTACTGATACATGCTACAACACGGATGAGTCCAGAAAACATTATGCTAAATGAAAGAAGCCCATCACGAAAGATCACATAGCGTATGGTTCAATTTATATTAAGTGTTCAGAATAGGAAACTATATAGAGACTGAAAGTAGGTTAGTGGTTAATTAGGACTGGGGAAAGGGGGTTGAGAGTTGGAGGTGAATGCTAACGGATACTAAGTTTCTTTTAGGAGAGACTAAAATGTTCTAAAATTAGATATGGTGATGGTTGGGGCGCCTGGGTGGCTCAGTTGGTTAAGTGGCCAAATCTTGATTTTGGCTCAGGTCATGATCCTGGGTCCTGGGATAGAGCCCTGTGCCTTGGAATCTGGTTGGGATTCTCTCTCTGCCTCTGTCCCTCCCCCCCACGTGCTCGTTCTCTCTAAAATAAATAAATAAATCTTTAAAAAAAAAAGATGTGGTGATGGTTTCACATCCCCGTAAATATATTAAACAACACTGAATTTATGTTTTAAATGGGTAAATTGTATAGCATTTGACTAATATCTTTTTTTTTAAGATTTTATTTATTTATTTGTCAGAGAGAGACACAGCGAGAGAGGGAACACAAGCAGGGGGAGTGGGAAAGCGAGAAGCAGGCCTCCCGTGGAGGAGAGAGCCCGATGTGGGGCTGGATCCCAGGACCCTGGGATCATGACCGGAGCCGAAGGCAGATGCTTAGCGACTGAGCCACCCAGGCGCCCCTTGACTAATATCTTAATAAAGCTGTTTTGTTTGTTTGGGTTTTTTTTAAGATTTTATTTATTCATTTGAGACACACAGAGAGAGAGAGAGAGAGCATGAGCAGGGGGAGAGGCTGAGGGAGAGGGAAAAGCAGGCTCCCCACTAAGTCAGGAGCCTGATGTGGGGCTCAATCCCAGGACCCTGGGATCATGACCTGAGCCGAAGGCAGACGCTTAACCATCTGAGCCACCCAGCCGCCCCAGTAAAGCCGTTTTTTAAAAATTCCCAACTAGTCTGGTTGGCCTTTTGACAGGATACCTTATTCCCAGTCCCTTGGGCATCACACTTTCCTGCCTCTTACCGTCAACCTTGACACGCCCTAGAGGAGGCCAGTTGAGTCCTGATCTCCTAAAACCACCCCCAAATTAGTTGCATACAACCAGCATGAACCACCAGTAAGAGCACAGCTCCAGAGCTAAGCTGCCTTTGTTCAAATCCCTGCTCTCCACTTCTTAATCCTTGACTTGTATTAGCTTATTTGCACCTCACGTTTCTAATTAATCATTAAAAATTGGAGTAATTATAATACCTTGTAGCACTTGGGGACAATTAAAGCATTGGCATTCAGCTCATTAATGGGTACGCTCAAGGAGGTCGGTTTTTGTTATCGGGAGTAACCTTCACACTGTGACCCTCATGGGTGGGACTCGTTCTGGCCCAGATTTGGATGATTTCTCATTTTATTTCACATGGAGATGACAACAGGTGCCTTCACTGGGCTCCCTAACCTAGCAGAAGGCACTAGATCTCCCTGCTACACCGTGGGTTGGCCACATAGCCATTTGGATATGGGAGGTAGTTTAGCACATATCCATAGTTAAATGGAATTATGCGTTTTTAATTAGAATATTCTCTGCATCAAGTGTGAGCTAAGGGGACTCATTACCTCATTCTTAGAAAAATAATTACACATAAATAAGAGTATAAAGAAATGCATTTAGAAGGTAGTGAACATTTAAAACATCAGGAAAAGGGAGTGTATTTACAATTCCAGTTTGTAAATCTCTCACTTATTTGTAATCAGATTGTTTTTTATTCAATTCAGGTTAATTTTCCTGTTGGTATAAGTCATCTCTGATAATCATTCTATATTTATTCTCATCCCTTTCCTTTGCAATCCACAATATTTAGATGCTCGACAAGCTGGAAAATTCAACCCAGCGTCTTCTACAATAAAAAATTTCCATCACGAGGACGCCTGGGTGGCTCAGTTGGTTAGCGTCTGCCTTCGCCTCAGGTCGTGATCCTGGAGTCCCGGGATCGAGCCCCGCATCGGGCTCCCTGCTCTGAGGGAAGCCTGCTTCTCCCTCTCCCACTCCCCCTGCTTGTGTTCCCTCTCTCGCTGTCTGTCAAAAAATAAATAAAATCTTAAAAAAAAAGAGTGGCATGCTCTATCAACTGAGCCAGCCAGACACCCCCCAACCATGACATTTTAATATCACTGATATACAGTTGACCCTTGAACAATGTGGGGGTTAGGAACACCAACCCCCCACACAGTCGAAAATCTGCACATAACTTTTGATTCCCCCCAAAACTTAACTCCTAATCGCCTGCTTTTGACCAGAAGCCTTATGGATAACATGAACAGTATATTAACACATAGTTTATATGTTACATGTATTATATATTGTATTCTTACAATGAGGTAAGCTAGAGAAAAGAAAACGTCATTAGGAAAACCATAAGGAAGAGAGAATACATTTACAGTACTGTATTTATCAAAAAAATCCACGTATAAGTGGACTTGCGCACTTCAAACCCCTGCCGTTCAAGGATCAAGTGTACTATATATCTGTTTAAGCTTTTTTACCTCCAACAAAATAATTTTCTCCGCCTTGGGGGCAATATTGCACCCATTGACAACTGATGGCCTTATTCTAGTATTCAAATTTCATATGGTAAGAGAAAGTCAGATGAACTAACTTCCTCCTGCCACCTGTTATTTCAGTAGCAGAAATGCATTCGAAAAACATTCGATTATTGCTGTGCTAATTCGGAGTGGTCCACGGATCAGCAGCATCACCACCACTGGGTATAGTTGGTTAGCAATGCAGACTCTCAGCCCCACCTCAGACCTACTCCATCAGCATCTGCGTTTTAACACGATCCTCTGTTAATTCAGATGCCCGTTAGCCTGAGAAGCATTGGTTTACAGGACAATCCTCTACTCAGCTGGGAAACATTAAGATAATGTGTGAATGGAAAAAAGATGCATAGGCCCTAAAACTAGTTTTGTTGTTTTTTTTTTTTTTAAAGATTTTATTTATTTATTTGAGAGAGAGAATGAGAGACAGAGAGCATGAGAGGGAGGAGGGTCAGAGGGAGAAGCAGACTCCCTGCCGAGCAGGGAGCCCGATGCGGGACTCGATCCAGGGACTCCAGGATCATGACCTGAGCCGAAGGCAGTCGCTTAACCAACTGAGCCACCCAGGCGCCCCCTAAAACTAGTTTTTAAGTAACCCACAACTTCTTCTCAAATTCTGAGTCATACACCAAGTTTCTTTGGTCATCAATATTATTTTTTAAATGTACAACTGGGTGTGTTTTGTTTGAGAAACGGTAATTTCATTTTCTTCTAAGCAAGTGAAAAATCCCCATGAGGCCTCATCTTGCTGCCCCGCCTCCTCACCCCCACTCCCCGCTGTTTTTCTCCCAAAAAGCAGGTGTGTTCCAATTAGTTGGAGAGAACAAGATAAATAAAGAGAAGTTTCTCTTTTTCTCCCCAATGAATTAGCCTTCCAACTTCCAGTCAGGGCCTCCATAAAATTAAGCTTGTTTTGTCAGTGATAATTTCTCTTGGATCAAGTAAGTGGGTGGAGCAGGTAATAAGGCAAAGAGGTTTTATCTACTTTACCATTTCGAAGAACCAGCAAGTCAGCATGCGGGAGAGAGGATACTGAATTAATTCAATACACTTTGGTTCCTTATTTATAAAAATAGAGTTAATTTTTTAATTAATTTTTGAGAGGATAAGAATGAAATTTTGAAATGTGTGTGAAATAAATGAAAATTCTTAGCCATACAGAAAAGAAGACCTAGCATGACAAACACCATGGACCCACCGCCTACATTAACAATCTGCCGCATTTAAGTGCTTCTGTATTTTTTCTGAAGCATTTTAATATGAATTATAGATAGATGACAGTTCACCCTAATCTTTCAGGGTTTTTTTTTAAATAAGGATTTTTTTACATAAGACATGAGTTTTACTTAACTGAGACTTTTGAGGTTAAAACAAAGCTTCCATTGTTATTCCCATCACTTTTTCCCCAACCAGCAGGAGATGAGAAAAAAAAACCTGGACCTGTTAGAATTGGCCCAAGTACCAGCAGCTGAGACTTTATTTTTTGATGTTTCCAGAAGAGCCTTGACAGCAGAAAGCAAAGTTCTCTTTAGTTCTACACTGTTGACGAAGACCGTGGTCAAGTTAGGCGAAAAGCAAAAGCTCTCCTCATGGAAAAACGCTGTGGAAGATTTGGCTCAACACCAGCCACTTTTTCTTAGTTAAGACTCTCAGCTAACATGTCGGAGCTTTTAAATGCAGAAAGAAGGGAGCTTGGAAAAGAGGTAAGAGGAAGATCAGAGGAGAGAAGACACAGAGTGTCTTATAAACCCCAACTCAAATGCCAGGCAAAAGGCATCTCTCCCTTCTATCTCCTGATATCCCTTTCTATTCTAACACTTGACTTCCTAGGATAAATTTAAATATATTTTATTTATTTTTAATTTATCTGACAGAGAGAGACACAGCGAGAGAGGGAACACAAGCAGTGGGAGAGGGAGATGCGGGGCTGGATCCCAGGACCCTAGGACCACAATCAGAGCCGAAGGCAGACGCTTGACAACTGAGCCACCCAGGCACCCCTGAAGATATTTTAAATAGTTAATGAGACGCGTGTGTTGGTGCGTGCGTCCGTGCGTATGTGTAGTGGCTGGGGGTAGGAAGAGAAAGGAAAAAATCTGTAGTAGTTGAGTGGAGGTCGCTTATCATATTGACATCTTTCCAGCAGCAATATATGGTATTGTTTTTAGAAGACTGGCTTATTCTTCATTTTTAAATTGAAAGACTAAAACATAAAGTTGTTCAGTTTTATTGTTGAAAGTGCCTTTACAATCACATACCTCAGTCCCATCTTCTACATATGAGGAACTGAAGTTCCAGAGGGGTTAGGTGTCTTATCTAAGAGTGTATCTAGGAAAAAAGAAATGTTGCTTCTGGAATGGCGTGTGTATCCTCACTTTTGACTTTCAGGACTCCAGGATGTTTGGTCGCTATCCTAGGAAGGAATAACCAGGATGGCCACTTACCCCAGGGGCTCTAACCCGGGCATCCTGCTTGTTAAACAGCATCCATCCCCATGGGGCATTTTCAAAGCCTCCAGTGTTCCCCATCATTGTGTTCACTGGCTCCAAGCCAGCAGACAAGCATTTGAACTTCTGTGCCTGGGATGATGCCTAACACTTCAGGGAATCAACAGCCCGGCTTTCTTTATAATATTACATTTCCAGGAAAAAAATATATTTCTGAAAAGTGTTCTAATTCCTAAGAGGATTTACATCTAAAAGGCACAAGGCAAACCTTAAAAATTCAGTGAGATGACAGGGTTTTAAAGGATATCATGTGAGAAAATATGCCCTCTCTTGACTTTTCAAAAAAAAAATAAGTCTTGGCTTGTGCGGTGGACAGAATGTTGTCGCTTAGAGTATTATCAGTGTCGAAACTAAATGTTAATTTGACTTCATCAGAGCCCAAAAGAGCATTCTGGAAAGACTGAAACTATCCACCTGGCCTAAAGGAGACAGATCCAAGAACACAGTGGAATTCCTAAATCTTTGCGAGTGAAAAGGCATAATTCTATCCCTTGTCCCTCCCATCCAGTTTTTGCCAGAGCAAGGTAGATCAAGTTCATTTGTGTTCTCCAACACCTTCCCAAGGATCTTAAAGATGAAAGAATGCAGTTGAGATGCTGGTAAGAAAAGTTCTTTTAAGTATAGAGTTCCATCAGCATTAAAAATTTGATGATTATGGGGCATCTGGGTAGCTGCTCAGTAGCAAGTCTGCTTCTCCCTCTCCCTCTGTGATCTCTCTCTCTCTCAAATAAATAAAATCTTTTTTTAAAAAAGAATTTGATTATGCAAAACATTAAAAAGTTTATACAGATCTATTAAAGAAAAATATGTTTGGAATATAAATATCAAATAAATAATAAACAGCCTGTTTTGCTACACGCATTTCTATTTATCTGCCTCAGTTGGAGTACATACTAAATTCCATACTTCAAAAGAGTGCCTTGAGGACTAGGCCCAAAGAGGACTAGGCTACTATCTTTTTCTTTCTGTAATTCAAGAAAAATTAACCAAAATGCAAAGAATATTTTTTAAGTCATGTTTTTCTTTGTTGGCACAATGGCAGAAATACTCTTTTGGAAAACAGTCAGGTAAGAGACTGTACTACTAAAAACTCAGTACTGCTATTGCCGATTTGAATCAAAAGCTTGCCAATTTTTTACCCACCAACTACCTTGAGGAATTAGACAAGAGCACAAATGTATAAGAATGTGCATCACAGTACGTGCTATGGTGAGTGCTGTGAATTGTGTAAGACTGATGAATCACAGACCTGTACCCCTGAAACAAATAATACATTAAAAGTTAATTTAAAAAAAAGAATGTGCACCACAATTTATGATGTTAAAAACCAAAACAACCTCAAAGTATATAAAATACGAATCTGTAATATAATTATTATATCCCTACAGTAAATGCTAAGTCACCATAAGGACCCATGCTGCAGCAGATTGATTGACTTGGAAAGATGGTTACAAGAGTGGAGGGAACATGGCAGTGTCAGACTTGGAACCATGTCCTTCGGCCACTGACCAACTGGGTGTCCTGGGGCAATCTTTTGGACCTCACTCCTACCCTTACTTCCTCCGGTATACAATCAAGGAGATAATGGAAATACAGTACTTAGCAATGAGATTAGCGTATAGAGATATTGAAGCTATTGACTTTACAAAGATATTGTTAGGTGCTATGGATCGAAAGTTTGTGTCCCCTCAAAATTCACATATTGAAACCATAATCCCAATGTGATGGTATTTTGGAGGTGGGACCTTTGAGAGGGAATTAGATCATAAGCGTGGAACCCTCCTGAATGGGATTAGTGCCCTCATAAAAAGAGGCCAGAGAAGCAGCCAGTTCTCATTCTGCCATGTGAGGATACAATGACAAGGTGGCTATCTGCAACCCAGAGGAGGACCCTTGCTAAAAACTGATCATGCTGGCACCTGGATCTTAGACTTCTGGCCTCCAGACTTTGAGAAATAGACTTCTGTCGTTTAAAGCCACCTAGTGTCTGGTCCTTTGTTACGGCAACCTAAAGAGACCAAGTTATTGGGTTAAAAAAAAAACAACTTACAGTCCAGTCACATTCTCATCAAAGATATAGGGATCTGTTTATTCATCCAGTAGTCAAATATTTATTGAGCATTTAATAACTGACACTTTGTTAGGAAAAGAGGCTATAATAAAGAAATGAAAATCAGATGAACTCTGCCTTCATGGGGTCCAATCTATTACTAGTGACTGAGTGTGACCACTTGAGTTTAAAATCCCAGCCGTGATGCTAGAGAGGAAGGGGGTAATTCGAGCTTGCAACAGTAGGATTTGATCCAATTGGGAAAGGCAGGGAAGTTTCCTAAGGAAACTGCAGTTTAGCAGAGACAGAAGGATGAATAAGCTTTGACCAGAGGACGGGGGTGTATGGGAAATAGTGCACATAAATGGTTAAGCACATTGAGTCTGGAGTGAGCCAGGTGCTATTCCAAACCTCCCTCTGCCACCCACAGGCTGTTGTGATTCTGGTCTGTGGCTCATTCTCTCTGTCCCAATGACCTCACCTGTAAAACAGACATAATAGCTTTCCTTATTGAACATGATTGTCGTGAGAGTTAGAATAGAATAAATGAAAAGAGCTTAGCACGGTGCCTACTACTTGGAAAATGTTTAATAAATGCTAGATAACACGGAAAGGGGGGAGAAAAGAATGAAGATCCAAGTGCAAAGGGGGAGCAGGGTATGCAAAAGCCCTCTGGGAGCATGATGACAAAAAGGGAAGGAAGCCATGTTGGTCAATCTGCTTTTATTCTGAAAGCTCCTGGAAGCCACTGAAGGATTTAAGCAGTGGGCATTCCATTGTCTCCATCATTCTCCCTCTCAACCTTGGTGCTATAGCCCCACCTGCCAATGCTCATTCTCCAGCACTTGACACAAGGCCCTCACACATGATGTTTCCTCATCATAGACTGTTCTTTCTACCTGTCTTCTCCTACCTCCTTCAGATTTTAGGCCGTGTCACTCCCTCAGAGAAGCGTTCCCTGACCTCCCAACCAGGTGAAGCCTTATTAACAGCTACCCTAGTGTGCAAGCTTGCTTTGCCTGATTGAAGTCTACCTCCCTAACCTACAACTCCAGAGATGAGACACTGTCTGTTAATGTGCTTCGTTGTGTCCCCAAACATTAGCACAGTGGTTGGTCTCTAATTTCATATTTCATATTAGGTAATGGAAGACAGAAATGTTGAAAGAGAAGGAGGAAGGTTAAAAAAAAAGTGGAGAAAAAAATGAGGTAGGGTGAAGAAGTGATAAAATCGACTCAATTTTAGACTTAATTTTAAAATTTTAAAATCAACTTAAATTGACTGTGGGTGGCCCATCTATGTACAGATGTTCTAAAAACAGGGAAAAGTGATCTGGAGTTTGTGAGATCTAAGCTAGAGAGATATGTCTACTAAGGAGTCGTTAGGACATGGGAGAAAACCCAAGCAAGGGAATGGGGAATAGCAGGGCCTGTGGCGACAGATGGTTTGGGGTCACTATCTGCATGAATGTGGGCAGGTTGCTAAGTCCCTAGGTCTCCTTTGAGAACCAGAGAAGGGTAGTACCCTATCACAGCCAGCCACACACCCAATAGCATGCTTCCCATATGTCTAGCCTGTCTCATACCCAGCCGGTCACCCAGAGTACCCTGAATATTAATCATACAGAAATGAGACTCTCCTATTGGCTTGTACTGGAGTTTCTCAAGTACGGACTGATATCTGTCAGTTATAGATGGGGCTGTTAAAATATGCGTCATTTTACCTTTCCCTAGCTCCTGCACTGGGTTGTACAGAGATCCAAAGAGAAAATGCATATGAAAGGACTTTCAAAACCTCAAAAGAAGTCAAACAAATGAAGATGTCATTATCATGACAGAAATCAAGTGATAACATTCATGATGTCTTTGTCTTCATCCTAGGGGAAGAGAGAAATGCATTCCATTGGAGTCCATCTTTTCAGATACATTAGCAGTTAACATAGGTCTTGGAAGTACGAAAACCTGGGTTTACATCTGGCTCAGTGATTTCCTAGTTGCCCAGTCCTGAGTCAGGGACTTAATTTTTTTAAGTCTTTCTTCTCATCTGTAAGATAATAATAACAGCACCACTTCACAAATTTGTTTATTAGATAACACCTATGAAGTGCTTTGCACAGTGCCAGGCATAAGTAGTACTTAATAAATATTAACATTTATTCATTATCATTATCTTTAGGAGTGTTCTGGAGAGCAGTGAGCAAATGGAAGAATCACTGAATCTTGCCCAAATTCTTTCAGCATCCTCTCATCTGGGCTGTATTGCCCCAGATCCAAGATGTTGAGTTAGATGGCAGAACTCCCTGCAACTCAATGGAGAGTTCTTACCTTCTCCACTCACTCTTTAATTAAGGACATATATGAAGTGTACTCGTCCCAGGCAAGGGGAGAAATCAGGTGATAACTTGGGTCAAGTTGTACACAGAAAGGCAAACCTGTTCCCAGACAATGCAGAGGGCTCCATGCTGTTTTGGGGACTGCATCAAAAAAGATCACAAGTGTTCATTCCAGGCCTGGCTGTCCTCTTATCTTGCCGTGTGATCTTGAGTAGGTCATTTCACCCTTTGGGTCTCATTATTTATCATATTTTATTTTTTTAAAGATTTACTTATTTAAGGGCACCTGGGTGGCTCAGTCGGTTGAGTGTCTGCCTTTGGCTCCGGTCATGATCCCGGAGTCCCGGTATTGAGTCCCGCGTTGGGTTCCCTGCTCCGTGGAGACCCTGCTCCTCCCTCTGCCCTTCACCTTGCTCATGCTCTCTCTCTCTCTTTCTCTCAAATAACTAAATAAAATCTTTAAAAAGAAAAAGAGGGCGCCTGGGTGGCTCAGTTGGTTAAGCGACTGCCTTCAGCTCAGGTCATGATCCCGGGGTCCTGGGATCGAGTCCCGCATCGGGCTCCCTGCTCTGCGGGGAGCCTGCTTCTCCCTCTCCCACTCCCCCTGCTTGTGTTCCCTCTCTCGCTGTGTCTCTCTCTGTCAAATAAATAAATAAAATCTTAAAAAAAAAAAAAAAGAAAAAGATTTACTTATTTACTTGAGAAAGAGAACAAGCAGGAGGAGGGGCAGAGTGAGTGGGGGAAGTAGACTCCCCGCTAAGTGGGGAGGTCGCTATGGGGCTCAATATGGGGCTCGATGCCAGGACCCTGAGATCATGACCCTGAAATCATGCCAAAGTCAGACGCTTAACCCACTGAGCCACCCAGGCACCGTCATTATCTATCATCTTTAACTGTGACATGAGAAAGGGGAGAAATGGAGAGAGGAATGGAGTTGTGAATTATCTCTAAGTTCTCCCCAAGTTTTGGTTGTCATGATTCCATGCTTATAGACTAATTGGTGCCTGTCCATTCTTCATTGACCCTAGCAAATGTTTGTTAGATGCTAGCTCCTCCCTGAAGGAAATTTCATGTACAAAAAAATCATTTTCATATTATCTAATTCCTTATGAAATTGCTAATTGTCACTCAATAAAGAAGCCAGCCATTGAGTTGGTAATAAATGTGCTTTTAAAAAAGAAAGAAAGCATTAATAATTTACTGATTGCTGGTGAAGTTCACTTAGTTGGCACGTCGAACCACCTTAGTGATGTTAAGTCATTTGAGAGCAAAAATGTGAAAGAAAGATATTCCTGCTTGTAGTAATTAGAACCAGGGTCTAGTGAGGGTTTTTTTGTTTGTTTTTCTTGGAAGAAAGTTTTGCTATGATGTACCTGAAGAAAGACGTCACTTTGGGAGAGTAATGAAGGCTACATGCTGGAGACACTGTGGGTTTCTCTGAATAGGTTTATTTGGCTTGAAAGGGATGTGGTTTGAACATGAGCCATGAGTGTGCTTGTGGGCATATCAGAATGAAATGTTGAAATGAGGATTATTCCGGAAAATGATCTGAGGAGAAAATAATGAGGGATAAGTAATGAGGATCCCATTAGTTAAAGACCTTAAATTCTATCCATAGTTTAAAATTATAGGAGAGACACTTGGGAATTTGTGTGGTTCTGGAAATGACTTTTTTTCCTTTTCTCCAAATTGCAGAGTGTAGACACACTTTCCAGCACCTTCTCCACACCCATGAAGAAAAATAACCCAGCCAACACAGAAATACCAGATCTGAGGTGTTGTGAGAAGTCCCTCAATTTAAACCCAGCCCTTCTCTCTATTGCCTGTTTTAGTAAATGTGCCTTGACACCCTCCTCAACATTACCTTGAATTCAGAATTAAAGTGGGTGGAAAGAATAAAAAATGGTACGATGTCCAAAAGCACCAAGTCCCCATTTATGTTAACCTGACAAAACTGTTTATAGTGTCAGAGTGATTATGACACCTGGGGAGAGGGGGAGCCCAATATGATCACAGAGAGTAAAAGCGAGTTTGAGGGACTCCCTGTATTTCCTCTTCATTCCTCCCTACAAGCTGCCCCATGCTCCCTGGGGCAAGGATTCTTACAAGCAGAACAATAATGAAAGCAACTCCCAACCACTCATCGATGAAGCAATATTAACTATTGCTATTCCTTTCATCATCTGGCTCCTGATGTTTGTAAGCATTAAGCATTTCATTGTTTGTTTTTATCTTATGCACTAGTTATATACCTTATTAAGTATAGAACACAAGTCTCTTAAGTTTTTTCTACAAATTTTTCAGAGGCTTGCTTTCTCTATTGTCCAAGTGGTCAATGCCTTCATAATTGCTAACTGCAGGAGAAATTCTCAATCCCCTTTTTGGCATGGGATGCTATAAACACCTCTTTCCTTATTTCTCTCCTAGTTTCTCTCACACTTTCTGATTTCTCTTTTCTGTGATCTTTCCCTAGGTCTTCTTTTGTTTTAATTTTGTTGCTAGATTTTGCTTTTTTTTTTTTTTTAGAGCAGTTTTAGGTTCACAGAAAAATGAAGCAGACGGTTACAGAGACTTCCCATATACCCTCCCCCCATTATCAACATCCTCCTACCAGAATGGTATGTTTGCTAAATTCATAAACCTACATGGACACATCATAATCACCCAGAGTCCACAGTTTACATTAAGGCTCACTCCTGGTGTTACACATCCTATGGGTTTGGACAAATATATATTGACATGTATTCACCACTGTAGTATTATACAGAGTAGTTTCACTACCCTAAAAATCCTCTGTATTCCACCTATTCATCCCTCTGTCTCCCCTAACCCCTGGAAACCACTGATCTTTTTGCTGCCTCCATAGTTTATACACTTTTCCAGAATGTCATATAGTCAGAATCAAACAATATGTAGCCATTTCAGTTAGTGGCTTCTTTCACTTAGTAATATGCATTTAAGGTTCCTCCAGGTCTTTTCATGGATTCATTTCTTTTTAGCTCTGATTATTATTCCACTGTCTGCATGTACCACAGCTTATTTATCCATTAGCCTACTGAAGAACATCTTGACTGACAATTATGAATAAAGCTGTTCCATGAGCAGGTTTTTGTGTGGACATAAGTTCTCGACTCCTTTGGATAAATACCAAGAAGCATGATGGTTGGAGTGTATAGTGTGATATTGTGATATAATAAGAAATATATATTTGGTCTTCATCTCTGATTCCTTGTACAGAGCCTCTAAAATCCTTGTAATTTCCTGAGTGATGGGGTGATAGGAGCATCTTTGGTTATAATGTTTGATCTTAGTCCCTGTTTCCTAATATAAAAACTTCTAAGACACTTGGGAATCTCCAGAATCATGAATGTCTTTTGAATGCTAATGAGATGTCTAGTGGCTGGGGGCCCCTAAATAGCTTCAGACTGGGGGCTGGTCACTAGAAAGCCCAAGGCATGATTAGAGGGTTAGAAGTTTAGCCCTACCCTACACCCCCAGAGAGGGGAGAGGGGCTGGAGATTGAGTTAATCACCAATGGCCAGTGGTTTCATCAATCATACCTGCCTAATGAAACCTCCATAAAAACCTCTAAACTACAGGGATCAGAGATCTTCCAGGTTGGTGAATGTATCCATATGCCAAGAGGATGACACACCCCAAAAGCTCCTGTGCTCAGGACCTTCCAGACCTCACCCTATGTACCTCTTCATCTGGCTGTTCAGTTGTACTGTTCTTTAAAACAGGTAATAGTAAGTCAGTACATTTCCCTGAATTCTGCGAGCCATTCTAGCAAATCAGTCAACTCATTTCAAACCTGCTGGAACTATGTATGCTCCCTGTGTTTCTTATTCAGTTAATGTGCTATTTATAACTACCACATACATCCATCCAGGCTACAAAACTCAGTTACCTTCTCCCCTTCATCACCTCTGTACCTAATCGATGACCTAATCCTGCTACCCAGGTTTATGAAATATCTTTTGAATCTACCTGCTTCTTTACTTACCCCATTTACTTCATACCTCATCTCTTTCTAAGAATATTGCAATAGTTTTCAGACTTGTCTAACATTCTGATTCTCTTATCCCTAATCCAGTCTATATTTCCATATGAGTCATCATATGAAGGCAGCAATGTCTTGTAGAACTTTCTGAAATGATGGAAATGCTCTGTATCTGCGCTGGCCAATAGGGCAGCCATTACCTCCTATGTTGCTATTGAGAACATCAAATATGGCTAGTATGACTGAAGAATTGAATTTTAGGTTTAACTGATTTCAAATCTACATAGCTTCATGGATCTAGAGGCTACCATATTACACAGCACAGTTCTAAAACGTGGATTTTTTTTTTTTTCATATCCTACCCTAGTGCTTTCAAAAGGTCTTTAACTATAGGATAAGGTCTAGCTAGAGTTTCTAGTATGGCACTGAATGACCCCCATAATCCAATCCCCTCTTCAGTTCTTGCCACCTCTTCTGCACCAATCCCACATATAAACTGGCACTGTAGAACACTGCTTTACCTAAACAAGCCATAATTTTTAGATCTTCCAGCTTTTGATCCTGCTGTATCCTCTACCTAGAGTGCCCTTTGCTTATTTCATTCCTTTCAGAATCTGTAACTTTCCACGCCTAAATAAAGCCATGCACACACCCTCCAACAGAGGAACATTCCCTTATCCCTGACCTTGAACAAGCCAGTAGAATCTCTCAGCCCAGTTTTCTCATCTGCAAAGTGGGAGTGATAATATTTTCTGCCTTACAGAATTGTTGGGGGATTAGATTAGCACTATCCAGACTCCACCACTGAGAAAGCACTCAATAAGAACTGCTGTTACTTTTTTCTGTTCTCCCACAACACTTATCATGTAGTATTAGAGGTCTTTCCAGATGGGACTCTTTCTCTCTCTCAAGACTATGAGCTCATGAGCAGCAAAGACTCAATCTTGTTCATCATTGTACACCAGCATCTACCACAATGTAGCTATTTGGCAAATGCATTAACTGGGTGACAAATAAGGGAGTGAATCAATTATTCACATAGTAAGCTTTGCGCAGCGGCAGTATCATACCCAGTGAGGTTTATCCGAGACGCGATTATTGCTAATTGAAAACAATTATTCACTTAGGATGTCACAGAGTACTAATTTTAAAAAGTATGCCCTTTTTTGTGTGTATCTTTAGGGAGGAGCCAGAGAGATATACAGTGGCAAGAATGAGAAAAGAGAACGCCATCAACTTCTCTTGTAAAGCATTACATTTTTCTGGTTGCTACCCAGAAAAACTGGCATAAGCCTGTTGTTAAATCTGTGTCCCCTCTCCTTGCTTGACTGGAGTATAGCTCTAACGTTTTGGCCATTTTGACTGTTTGGGTCCTCTGCCCCTCCCTGCCTTGGGTATCAAGCTTCCATCACTGTCACCAAGGAAACAGCAGGGATGTCTCCTTCCTCACAGCTCTGCATATCTCAACTCTGGTCGCCTTTGTCCAGTGAGCTAAATTCTTCATGTGCACCCCACTAAATCAACTCTCTTCTATTAAGTATTTTATTCATTATTCTACCTTTAAAAACACACACACACACACACAAAACTAATGTATAACAATTTCTTCTCTTGAGAAAGGTCCAGATCTGTCACTATTCTTGAATGCACTAGACATTTTTGGTCCCTGGGAGCAAATACAAAAATTGTCTGTTTAGCCCTTGGAGTGTGTACAGTGTAAGTGCAGGTCAATTTTAAAGAAGGCAACAGAGCATTCATAATAGGTCTCCCTTTTAAAAGCACAGTAAACCAAAAATAAACCTGACAAAGGGCAGCTGTAGAGTTTTAACATGTGGAAAACTCCACAGGCAGCAGTTATATAACTGGAAAGAAACATGATAAATATTTTACACCGTTAGATGAACTTCCAACTCTGACACGTGAAAAGCAAAGAACACAAAACACACCTCAACTCTCCGAAGAGCGAAAAGCTTACACTGAGAGGGGGCCAAGGCTACTGCTAAGATCGGAGCCCTGCCTTCTAGCAAGAGTCTTGATTGCTTTTTCTTTTTTCTTCCTCCGGCGTCCAAGGCGGAGCCGGCGAACCCCATCTCCCCCCCCCCCACACACACACACACCCCGACCCAGCGCCTCCCCCGCAGCTTCGCCCGTTGGCCAGAAATGTTCCAAAAATCTCCACCCCTAGGCTGAAAACCCAAAAAGTTTTGTGCCAGGAGAAGGAAGAGAGGAGTTGGAGCGAGGCCGGCGGAGTCGCCCTCCACCGCCGCCTCCCCCCAGCCCCCGCGGCCCGCGCCTCCCGCCCCCCGCTCCTCGCCCGGGGGACGGCGCGCAGCCCCGCGCCGGACCAGACACAAAGCCGATCAATCCCGGCGGCGGGGGGCGGGGGACGCCCGCCAGGGCTTCCCTTCCGCCCCTCGCCTCCTCCTGCCCCCTCATTAGCACCCAGCCCACACCTCGTCCGGCATCCACGGCCCACCCCCTCCCACACTCACCCCACAAAAGCAATAGCCCAGCCGCACCCCCGCCCCCGCCCCCCGCAGCCCGGGGACAGGCCAGACCTGCCCCTAGGCTGCCCGCTGAGGAGGCGCCCCCCGCAGGGGGAAACTGACTTCCATCAGGGCCCGCCCACCGCTCCCCTCCCCTCCCCTCCCCGGAGCGAATCTCTCCCGCACTCCCGCCCCAGAAGTCGAGGGGCCCCCGCCCGGCCTGCCGCGCTCCGGCCGCCGGGACCCTCGGCCTCCGAGCAGCAGCCAGTCCGGACCCCGGGAAGATGGCGAGGAGGAGCCGCCACCGCCTCCTCCTGCTGCTGCTGCGCTACCTGGTGGTCGCGCTGGGCTGTGAGTTGCTGGGGTACCTCCACCCTCCCGCCCGCGCGTGCCGGGACCCGGCCCCCCGACCTCCAGCCCCTGGACGCGGCGCTCGCGGACCGCATCTCCGGGGCCCGGGGCTGCGGGTGCGCCGCGGGGCGTCTGACTTGGCCCCCAGCGAGCGGGAATCGGGGCGCAGGCTGGCGCGGGGGCGGTTTGTTCGGCTTACTGTCAGTAGCATCGGACTTTGTCAGTTCTGGGTGGAGGAAATCCACAGCCCACACCAGCAGGTTTCTCACCTTCTTCCAAGGTTCGGGTACGCCTGCAAAGACGCAGGGACGCGAACAGAAGGCAAGAACTCACGAACTACTGGGAAGATGCTAGGGTCTCAAGATGGCATCGCGGGGGGCAGGCGCCGGCCACACGCGAAGCGCCAGAGAGGGAAGGGGGCAGTGTTGGAGTTGTCTTGCTTTCTGAGGCTTCCTGCTCTCCCGGCAAACCGCGGCGCGCGTGTGGGGCGGGGGTGAGGGGAGTTCGTGGCCGCTGAGCCGGAATTACCTTTATCCTCTCCACCTGCGCCGCTACACTCAGTCAGGGGAGTCTGGTCTGGGGACTCCAGCCAGCTGCTGTGTCCTCGGGGGACGTCCCCAGGAGCGATTGTTAACAAGAGGCAGCAGCTGAATGAACGGGTAGCGGGAGGACGTCCCAAAGCCTGTTTCACGGGGTGGTTCTAAACAGGATTTTCGCGGATTCTGGGCTCATGAGATTTAAAATCCTGGGAACGTTTCCTATCAGTTTGTTTTCTTCCCGTTAACTTTTTAGGAAAACGGAGGAAATCGAAATAGATCTTAAGCTCTTAGGCAATGAAGTCCTCCTTTTTTCTGTTGTTTTCCTTGTTTTCCTTTTTCTTGCTCTTTTTTTCTCCCCCCCCCCCTTTTTTTAATAGAATGGGTTATTATTGTTGCTATTCAAGTTCTGGTAATATTTAAAATAACCCGCCGGATGAGTGTCTAATACCATAATACAATGACTTTTTCTCACGCTCTTATTGCCGAAGCGAGTATCGCTGAATTCAACGTGATGTGAGCTTTGTTCCTTAGTGGGGGAGGAAGGTGCCAGTTGTCTAAGTGAAGGGGCATGTGCTGACCTATGTTATAGAAAATCGAACCAAGAAGGCAGATCTTCACAATAAAACCATTATGCAATTTTGAAATTGGTATCGTGTTGGACACACAAAGAAAAAAGTGCAGTAATGGTAAAGGGCAACAAAGAGACAGGCTGGAGGTATTGTCACAAAACTGCTGGGAAAGTTATGTATTTTGTTGACGATCCTAAATTTCAATTTAAAAAGACTGACTTTAGAATTGCTACTAATTAAAAACAGAGAACATGGTTTTACTCTTCTATTCTTATTTAGTGATCAAAAGAGAAATACACCCTAAGTTTGAAAGTGTAGCCAAGAAATAACTAAGAGGAAAACACGGGCTTAGATGAATGAGCAGAATAACCTCTTCTTCAGACTGGGTAGATCAAACCATTGGCTCGTCTAACCCTGACTCCTATGGGGGAATAATTTGGGAGTATGTGTGGATCTTTTCTGTGCTGTTCCCAGGATGCCAAAAGGTCTGGCATTGCAAGAATGTTTTCTTTTCTTTGTTTTTTCTTTTTAATAAACTTAGTTATTTTATAACAGTAGATTTAAAGAAATATTGTGAAGATAGTATGGAGAGTTCCCATATATACCACATCCACTTTCTCCTTTTATTAATATTTTATGTTAGTATGATACATGTCATAATTAATGGAGCAACTTTGGTAATTATTATTAACTAAAGTCCACACTTTATTCAAAGTTCCTTCATTTTTTCCTAATGTCCTTTTTTATTTCAGGATCTCATTCAGGGTACTGTATTACATTTAGCAGTCCTGTCTCCTTAGGCTCCTCTTAGCTGTGACAGTTCCTCAGACTTCCCTTGTTTTTTATTATCTTGAAGTTTGAGGAGTACTGGTGAAGTATTTTGTAGAATGTCCTTTAATTGGTGTTTTTCTGATGTTTCCTCATGACTTCTCTATCAGTATGGGCTTATGAATATTTATTTTATACCTTGGATTATAGTCCAATATGATTTTATTTATTTTAGTACTAAAGTTCTTCCAGCTTTGGCCATTGGGAGTTCTTCTAGTGGTTTCTCTATCCTCTAACATACCCCATCATTAATGGTAGATGATAAAATGCATTATATATATAAAATGATGGGGGATATGTCAGAAGATACAAAAATGTGCATATATATATATATGCATCTTTGTTTTTAGTGCTTCCTTAGCACTTTGTGTTCATTTCTGGCAACACAAAGTGCTTCAGGCTGATCTTGTATATTTCCTGCTCCAGTCCTAGGATCAGCCATTTCTCCAAGGAGTGCTGGTTCCTTTTATTGGAGAATGGTATTAGAAACCAAGATGTGAGTCTACCACCATACCACCCTGAACACACCTGATTTCATCTGATCTCAGAAGCTTAAGCAGGGTTGGGCCTGGTTAGTGCTTGGATGGGAGAAACCAAGATGTAGGCATTGGATATGCTCATTGCTATCAGAGTGTTGTTGAAAAACAAAAATGTTTTTCAGGACTAAGTTTCACTCCACAGCCCTATTCAGGTTTCATGTCCAACTCCAAAAACAGTATATTAAAGGCTTTGTATATATCAGACACTGTTCTAAGGGCTTTCTTGAATATTGTCTCTTTTTAAGTTCTCAGCAAATGCATGAAACAGAACAAATCTTCAGCTTACATATAATGGCCCCCAAGCCTCAAGAAAGCTCATTCATGTAGGCTGGAAAGAAATGGAACTGGGGTTTGAAGATCTGAGAATTTGTTCCACAGATAATTGGACTTCTCTCTGAGCACTTAACTCCTTCCACTGTCTTCATTCAAAAAAAAAAGACTCTGTGGATTTCTTATTCTCTAATTACATACTCATCTTCTTAATTTCCATCCCCAATATAACTGTACCACCCTTTTGTCCCAATCCTATTTTATATAATATCATGCTTATTCCATTCTTTTCTTTTATTTCTGTTTGTCTGTATTCTTATTTCTTTCTTAGTAGACTGGAAGACTTTTGTTATTGCTGCTGCCACTGTTATTTGGACTATGAGTTCAGTGTACCTGTTGATACATGGACATTTACTTGTGTGTTTAGTGAAACTATTTTTCTTTACCATGAAAGTGGGAACTCCACGAGGGAAGGAATTTCTTCATGTTTGCTCACCACTGTATGTACAGTGCTAAGCAAAGTGCCTGGTTAATAGTAGATGTAAATAGACACCTGTTGATCAGATAGGAAGGGCATGAGGTGGAGTAGGTAGAAAAATGGATGGATGGAATTAATGATTGCTATATAAATCATGAAGCCCTAACTAATGCTAAGTAGGTGAGGTGTCCGATTTCTTGGAGGTGACACTTAAGCCAAGCAGTTGAATGTGAATGAGAGCAGTGTGCTGTTCCTGACACTACATGGCTGGTAGCAGTTGGTCCTCAACTCTGTACTGGAACCCAAGCCAGGCTACTTGGCCTGGGTCTGTAATCTCTCATCAACTGATAAGGGCTGTGGAGCAGGGAGAGATCTGGATCTTCTGCAAAATCACAAAGTCCTACCCCAGTGGTGAAACTGACCCAAAAGAGCACTCCGGGGAACCAGTGCCAGGAAAATACTGCCCTCTGTAAACATTGTTATGAACAAAGCATCATCATCACTTTGCAGAGGAGGACTGCTTCCATCCTGGCATGGTCTTAATTATCTGATGAACATAAAGGTCAGATTGGGCTTGCTGGTAGACCTGATAACGGTTTTAAAACTGAGACAGAAATGACATTCAAAAGGAAGAAGTCTAAAACAAAAAGTCAGCATAAAGAGAACAGCAAATTCCCCAAGGCTGATAATACTCATTATCCTTCCACCAGAGCAGTTTAATGAGAGGAGCCTATGTACATTTACATATGTTTTCTCTACCCATGGTTTCTATCACATCGGTTTCCTCCGGTTGGTCGCCATTGTTGGTAGAGAAGATGTGTTGAACTATGGAAGCTAGAGCTGCTGTGTTTGTTGAAGTGGGACCAGAAGAAATCTGTAAAGGCCATTATTTAAAATAACCTTTTCATCCCATAGCACTACTGAGTCGGTACTCCAGTATATCTGTATTGCCAGATTGATGCCTTGAGGAAGAGGAAGGTGAATATAGAAAAGGGGAATCAGAGTCTAGGTCAGGTGCTTTCTTTGGCAAAAGCAGAGAAAGAAAACTTAAAACTGGGTACTGTTTTCTTGGGAGGTGTTACTGTTAACATGACCAGAACTCAGAAAAACAATCCAACCATATTCCTTTTCTATTGCTGCAGAAACAAATTACCACAAATTTAATATAACACAGATTTATTATCTTAAAGTTCTAGAGGCCAGAAACCTGAAATCGGTCTCCCTGGGCTGAAATCAAAGTATGGGAAGGGCAGCTATCTCCTGGAGGTTCTAGGGGAGAATCAGCTTCCAAGCTGTTTCTTCCAGCTTCTAGAGACCATTGGCTGGTGGCCCCATTCCTCCAGCTTCAAAGCCAGCAATGCTAGGCTTCTATAAATCTGGTTTTCTTCCATATACCTCCCTCTTGCACTTACAAGGACCCTTATACTTACACTGGACCCACCTAGGTAATCCAGGTTAATCTGTCCATCCCAAAGTTAGCTGGTGAGCAACTTTCATTCCACCTACAACCTTAATTCCTGTTTACCATGTAAGATAACATGTTTTAGGCTCTTGGGATTAGGATGTGGACATTTCTGGGAAACCATCACGCCGACCAAAATTAGGATGTGCCCAATAACAGTGTAATCAGGATTGTAGCCAAGAATATTCTAGATCCCATGGAGCAACCTTAACTTTAACCTTTAAATTATAATTTATAGTGATATAGAACTGTATGTTTCGAGTTCTATTTCAGATCACATAGTGTAGCAGTAAAGAACATGTACTCTGATGCTGAAATCTGTGTCTATTTACTAGCTAACTGTATGATCTGGTACAAGCTATTTGATTTCTGTATGTGTCGGTTTACTGATCTGTAATGGTGACAATCCCAATAATAGACTTACTTTGTAGAGGTAGGTGTAGGGAGAATTGAATGTGTACACATGTATAGCACACTTAGAAAACTGGTCCTGTTGTTATTGATAATATTTGGGGTCAGTGGAGTTAAAGATTCATATTACCATTTATAATGGATCTCCTACATTACTGAGAGTCCTATCCAAACACAAATAATAGGCTGTTACATAAGCATTATACTAATATAAACTGTTTGTTTTATTCACTTTTGTTATTTAAAGGATTTATTTTAAAATGTGTTTTTTTAAAGTTTTATACACATATATCTGTATTATTATAAAATACTCACACGTATATATAGATACTTGTCTATCTATCTACATGAAAAGAATATGCTAGGCAAGTGAAGGAGCAGGGAGGCCATCTCAGATATGGAGGGAACAGTGCTGCACAGAGGTACTTGAGCAAAAGCAAGCAGGAAATGGAAGAAGTTCCTTATGGCCAGAGCATGAAGGACAGGGGAAGACAAAAGGCAACAACCAGGTGGTAAGAAGGCCTTGTGGGACAAATTTAGGATTTTGAATTTATCCCAAAGATGAGGAGAAGCCATTGAAGGCTTTTAAACACTGAGTATCAGTTAGATTTGCCTTTCAAAGAGAACACATTGGATGGAGTGTGGAGAATGGGCAGGATGGGTGGATGGGACATGGAAGTGGGGAGCCCAGTTAGATGTTATTGGAGCAGTCCAGTGTTACTTCCTAAGTATTCTTTTATACGGCTTATTGAAAACATGCACATGCACATATATAATTAGACATTTACATTCACCCACAGAAAATTGTTTTAAATCTGAAATGTAGTTAATTAAATTTAATCAGGGATTTGAGAAAAACATCTTTTTGGTTTTTAAGGAATTTTTTTAAATGGTGTATGCTACACATGTTTCTAACTCTCTCTTCAGCTCCCAACATCTAAACATGAAACTACCTTTTGGGGCTACTATTTATCATCTTTCAATATTATTCTCTCCCCTCCACCACCCCCCCCCCCGGGGTTTGTCTTCCTTCAGCATTGTTTTACCTTATTCCTATCTTGCCATCCTTAGGAGGGTGATTGGATTAGATTTGATGGAGAGAAGAGTGACCTTCTGTGTTACTAACTATTGAGGGTATGCCTGTATGAGAGAGAAAGAGACACAGAGAGAGATAGAGAGATAGAGGGATAGAGGTGGAGAGGGGGGAGGAGAAAGGGAGCAGGGGAGAGAAAGAGAGAGAATGTGTGTGCTCAAATGAATGCCTGCTAACAAGACCCACAGAATCCTACTCTTGGAATCCTCAGGCCAGTGAAGGGTTTGGAAATGTTTACAGTTTTAAATTATTCCCACATTTTATGAACAGAGAAGCAAAGAACTACTGGACCTTGCTCAAACAGTCCTGAGCAAGAATTCTTGTGATTTTTTTTTTTTTAATTTAGTTTAGAGGGAGAGAGAGAATCCCCAACCCCAAGCAGACTGCCCACTGAGCGTAGAGCCCAAAGTAGGGCTTGATCCCAGGACCCCGAGATCATGACCTGAGCTGAAATCAAGAGTAGATGCTTAACGGACTGAGTCACCCAGGCACCCCAAGAATCCTTGTGATCTTAACAGATGGGAGTTTTAGTTCTTAACTGAAGAAATTTGCCTTTCTCTCTCTCTTTCTTATGTCTTGGCAGTTTTTATTTGTTTTGTTTGATTTTCTGTTTTGTTTTAGTTTTCAAAATTTTTCACAGGGGCAGTTTGGGACTGAGTTGTTTTTATACTGGTAAGGAGTGAAAAGGCCTAATCTGGTCTTTCTCCTTTATTCTGGGTGTTTCCAGTTCACTCACTTTCCTTTTGACAAAGCAGTCACCTGCTGTTTTTAGTTTTAGCTTTGCTCACACTGTAAAAACTTGCTAAATACTTTATTTATGGGCATAATCAAAGACAAAAATAGATCATTGTTGAATGCATTTACTTACACATTTAACTAAAAATAAGGTGTGTATATGGTAAATTCAAACAGTACAGAAGTGAAAAATAACTCCCCTTTCTAGCCCCCCTGACTTCTATTCCCACTCCTTACAGATCGCCTACTCTTAAACTTTTTGTATATAGTTCCAGAAAAAATGGGGGAAAAATACATTTCCAGCATATATGAGCATACCTGTATAGTTTCTTTAAAAATAAAAAATCAAAATTTACTATGCTTATTGTTCTGCACCTTCCAACAAATCAAATCATATTATATATTATATTCTGTGCCTTTCTGCAAAACTTTATTTTTTATTTTTTTAAAGATTTATTTTAGAGGGAGATAGAGCATGCACGTGAGTGGGGGGAGGAGAAGAGGGAGAGAATCCTCAAGCAGACTCGCAGACTCTCTGCTGAGCATGGAGCCCCAGGGTTGGGGGGTTTGATCCCACAACCCACGAGATCTTGACTTGAGCTAAACCAAGAGTCGGAAGCTTAACCAACTGAGCCACCCAGGCGCCCCATGCAAAAATTTATTTTTACTAGTAATTAAACCACAACGCAAAGCTATGTCTCACAAATAGGACTCATGATAACATCTTGCAGAGGCCTTTAAAATCCTTAAGCCAAAGTGCAGCAGGGGTTACCTTCTAGTTAAAACCAACAAAAGTAAGTCGTGAAACAAAATGAATGTAACAAAACAAAGGGAAATAAACTCCCAAACCAGTGACCAAATCTAGAAAGGGAAAAATCCCAACTCCCATGCTATGAAAAAAGTCCAGAGTAGAAGGTAAGGGCCAATGCCGAGAGAAGGCCAACACCAGCAATAGCTGAGACTTATAGACAAGTGCAAACTGGTGCTATTTTTAAAGGAGACCAAAGAAGAAGTAATGGCCGCAAATAAAAAGGGAACATGTTGAACTACTGGGAAAGTGCTAAATTTGAAAAGGGAGAATTGTGCTAATGTCTTTAAAAATGCTCTAGAGGCACTTTAAGATAGGAATGGATTCTAATCAGAAGTTGAACTCCCACTGTGGAATAAACAGTAACTCAAGGTCTATATTTGTTCAGTAATCTAAACATGCAGTCGGCTATGTCATTTAAAAAATAGGATAAAAATTCTACATAAGCTAATGGGAGCGGTGGATCATTGGACTTTGGCCCCACACAATGCTTTGGTCCCAGAACAAGTCATGTGCTTTCATGTCCTGCCTGTGTGGGTGTGTGTGAGGGAGTGAACAACTATGCCATTTTGGATACAATGTTTCTCCTTCCCAATCGTCTTCTCTGCTGTTGTGTTGTCATTGTTGCCAAATGCAATTACTCCCTGAAGGTCTAAACCCCTTCTCTTTAACCCTCTCCAGCTCATCCATTCCTCAAAGCTGAAGTCTACCACTATATTACACTCCTGGTGTTCTTGGTATGTTCCTGGTTCTCTTTTGTACTTACTGGGCTACACTGTTACCATGTTTACATGTGTTTCTCTCTGGATTGTGAGTTCGTCAAGGACAGAGACAATACATCTTTGTGTCTCTAGCACCTAGAATCCTGCCTGGCACATAATGATTCTCTAATACGTAATTGAATAGAGGTAAGTAACCTGGAGTTTAATGTTTATTTGTTTCTTAGCTTCGTAAAATGACATTTTAATATTAAGGCTCCCAGGACATGTATAAAATTAATATTCCCTAATGAATGCATAATTTGACTGCTCTTAAAACTTCCTTCTCCCGGGCGCCTGGGTGGCTCAGTTGGTTAAGCGACTGCCTTCGGCTCAGGTCATGATCCTGGAGTCCCGGGATCGAGTCCTGCATCGGGCTCCCTGCTCGGCAGGGAGTCTGCTTCTCCCTCTGACCCTGTTCTCTCTCATTCTCTCTCTCAAATAAATAAATAAAATCTTTAAAAAAAAAAAACTTCCTTCTCCCTCATGAACCATAGTCTCCTTAGAGTTTAGACTTACAAGGTAATACAGAGACTGGTCTGCCCTATAGAGTTTTAAGAAATTTTGTTGATTGCCTGATGCCTTCTTGTATTGTAAAAGACAAAACAAAACAAAACACACACACACAAAAAAAAACCCCACATAAGCTCCTCTTGAATTAGTAAGCATTGATTAAAGGTTCAAACGAATCAAACAATACCTTTTCACAAGTTGCCTGAGATAAACTACAACACAGGATGTTAGAGAGTTGTACAAGTACTCTCTGCAAGTACAAGCAGGCGATTCCAGACTTTGCCCTCATGGTCCAATCTCTTTGCCACTCAATTGATAGTATAGCAATCCATGTCCCTCAGTAGGCAAAAGTTTACTAAAAGAGAGGGGAGGGCCTGATAAAGTGATCTTTATTTCCAAACCAAAGATGGTTTTCCTAGGCATTCTTGTCTAGTAATCATATCTTCTTGTGGGATCTTGACACCTGGTCACTAGCAGTGAAAAACTTTCTTCTGGATCCAGGTGACTCATCAACTAGGTCCAAGGGTGTTCTTTCATTGAAAATGCCAAGATTAGATGCATCCTAAGATTTTCAGCTCTATTGTGCTACTCTCCCAGAAAATCTGAATGAAGATGCTGAAATGTTCAAAAAATACTGGTTCTTCAAACTTTTTTACTCCCTTGTCCTACTTCTCTTAAAAAGAGCATATGCCCCAACATACATTTTTGGTAATGAATTATATACATGTATTTCTGTATCAATAGATTATATTAATTATAAAACATATAAAATAAGTATCAGACAAATGAGATAATGAAAAATAAATCAGCAATAATGCCCTGGGGCAGAAATGAGGTAATGGTTGCCCTATATTACGGCACTTGATAAAACTTCTATCGTTAAAACACTGTGAGACTAGCACATGAATAGAATGACAGACCAGTAGAACAGAATATGAAGTCCAGGAATTGGCCCAAGTTCATTTGGAAATTTAGTATAGATGTGAGATGTATCTTTCCACTTACCTATCTATATATAAAATAGGAGCATTTCAAACCATAGAGAATGCTTAATAAATATTGTTACAATTGGGTAGCCATTTGAGGGGGGCGAAATGCATCGGATCCTGACAGTGTACATGAGGATAAACTCCAAATGAATCAAAGATCTAAATGTCAGTAAGTAATAAATTCACCCCCCCAAAAATAACAAAAACATGGATGCATTCTTTTAAAAACTATGTATCAAAAGAGCATCTGCTTGAAAAAAATAAAATACCATACAAAAATCAAAAGGCAAATGACTAATTGGGAAAAAGATATCTGCACTCTAAACCTCAGCCAAAGAGTATTGTCACCGATATGCAACAAGCCCTAAAAATGGAAAGAAAATAAAAATATAAAGAACAAAATGGAAAAATGGTGCACATACAACACAAACTCCAGAGGGTTCCCAGAAGAAAAATTTAAATAGTTCTTCAGATATGACACTGCGCTCAACATCACTTAAATGCAAATTAAACTGTCACAAAGATAGTATCTCTTCCCTGCCAGATTAGCAAAAACACATAACTCATCTGCATCCTCAATTATTGAAGCTGTGTGCAAGCAGACACTCTCACTGCTGAGGGGCTCTGTAGTGATCCATCTGCTATGGAGAAGAATTCAGCAATAGGTAGACAAATTGCATGTCTACTCTAACTCATCAACCCCACTACCGGGAGCCTGTTCCAAAGCTGTATTTGCAAAAAACAGGACATGATCCAGGCATGGTATTATTTATTTCAAAATTATTTATTATAAAGAAGATTGAACACAATCAAATGCCCATCAATAGGAGATTGGCTGAATAAAGAACAGAATGGTATGCAGTGTAGCCATAAAAAGGAACGAGGATGATCTCCATGTGTAGGTGTAGCAAAGGAAAAAAGCAAGGTGCAGAACAGTATAATGTAGCATGCTGTATTTTGTGTAAGAAAAAAATACTGGAGGGGCGCCTGGGTGGCTCAGTTGGTTAAGCGACTGCCTTCGGCTCAGGTCATGATCCTGGAGTCCCGGGATCGAGTCCCGCATCGGGCTCCCTGCAGAGCAGGGAGCCTGCTTCTCCCTCTGACCCTCCCCCCTCTCGTGTGCTCTCTGTCTCTCTCATTCTCACTGTCTCAGATAAATAAATAAAATCTTTAAAAAAAAAAAATACTGGAAGGTTAAATGAAAACCTCTCACAATGGGTGGAAAGGGGCAGAAATGGAACTGATTTCTCTTAATAACTTATTACATAGATTTGGTTGTGTAAACTTAAATGTTCTGTTTCAAAGATAAATTCACCAAAACAGCCATCTAAAAAATGGAAAACAAATGGACAGAAATGAACCTACTGTGTCAAACTAGTGATGTAACCATGCAGAGGAAAGAATTTTTCCAGTCTGAGTTTGGAATATAATATTCCACTGAGTAGTAGAATTCATTTTAAGGATAAATAAAGCTGCAAATACATTTTCAATGAAAATTATTGAAAGCAGTGGTGTTATTTTGAAATTATACTGCAGGATAATGCAAATCAATAATTATAATAATATAGATATCAAGATTTTCAGTGAAGGAAAAAAGAGATCCAAGTGTTATGTTTTAAAAAACAGTAAAAGGGGGCGCCTGGGTGGCTCAGTTGGTTAAGCGACTGCCTTCGGCTCAGGTCATGATCCTGGAGTCCCGGGATCGAGTCCCGCATCGGGCTCCCTGCTCGGCAGGGAGTCTGCTTCTCCCTCTGACCCTCCCCCCTCTCATGTGCTCGCTCTCTCTAGCTCATTCCCTCTCTCAAATAAATAAATAAAATCTTTAAAAAAATAAAAATAAATAAATAAATAAATAAATAAATAAATAAATAAATAAATAAAAAACAGTAAAAATCTTATCATGTATATTTGAATTGGAAATATCAGTATGAACTCCTAATGCTTTTTTCATTCCCAAACTGCATATTTCCTATCTCTGTCCACTAAAAAAAGCCTAGATGAAATCACAACCTGTATCAGTTCGTTTTAATGAAGTAACAACCTAAAAAAACCTCGGTAGTTTGCCACCATACACATGACTTCTGCTTTCATCCCCTTTTGGTGGCTCCATGTCAGCTCTGCATGTCCTGTTCTCATTCCAGGCCCCAGCTGAAGGAGCTGACCCCGTTTGGGACAGACAGTCCTCGTGGCCAAGGGAAAAGTGAGAGACAGACTAAACTACGTGTTGGCTCTTAAAGCTGCCACTTACCAGGGCATATGTTCATTGGTCAAAGCAATCACATGGTCAGAACTGCAGCTGGGCTGGGGAAGTGTTGTATCCTGCCAACCAGGAGGCCCTGGATATCACGTGATAATAAGTGGGAAGGGAAAGAGTAGTTGGGAATAATAATAAAATCTATCCTACAACACTATAAAAGTGAGCATACACACTGTGATCTCTAAATACCATTCCACACTAGCAGTGACCGGGGAATCTTTGGAGGAACAACTGATTCCATGTTTAGGGTTGGGCATATAGGAGTCTGGAAACACTTATTTTGTTGTGCCAGAAGGCAAGAGAACTCTCAAAGCTAATGGGGTCGTGTCTAAAGGACACAGGAATCAGCACGAAAAGTCTCACTGTGGCCAAATTAGAGGCAATTTGAGAATCAAAAATGAAAACAAAAATATTGAAGGCAATTGATTTATTTTTATTTTTATTTTTTTAAAGATTTTATTTATTTGACAGAGAGAGACACAGCGAGAGAGGGAACACAAGCAGGGGGAGTGGGAGAGGGAGAAGCAGGCTTCCCTGGTGCAGGGCTCGATCCCAGGACCCCGGGATCATGACCTGAGCTGAAGGCAGACGCTTAACGACTGAGCCACCCAGGCTCCCCGAAGACAATTGATTTAAAGATGCCAAACATATTTTTAAATGTATCAATTATAGACATTAAAAAGAGAGTCAATAAAATTTTTTAAAAAATAAAAAAAATAATCATTACACTTTGGTCACCATTAGAATCAACTACATCAGTGGCTCCCTACCCTGATTTTTAACAATCAAAATAAAGAAGTAAGCCTTCATCCTGCTTTCCTTTATGTTTGTATATATATAACATATAAATTTAAGTGACAGAGAAAATTTTTCTTTATAGAAGTCAAGCTAGTAAATGTGCAAAGATAATAGGAAAAACAATAGAATCTAATCATTATCACCTTGCAACATGTCATTGGTTCAGGATAGGATTATTAAAAATGAGACAAAATGTGATGGGGACCTTTAAAATGGAAGGACCAGTCTGTTATCATCTAAAACCACTGATTAATCTTAGCATCATTAAAAGTAGGACAATCACTGTGCGATAAAACAGGAAGCATGTGGCATTCCCTATGTAGTGTTTGTGCTTATCCCTCAAGAAAATAATAATAATAATTGACCTTTATCTGAATCAAGCCTCTAGGCAAGCTACCTTTTCTTTACAGGAGGGTAGATGCACAGATTAAAGACACGGACAAACTTAGGAAGTGAGTTGTTCTACAGAATAGCTGGCTAGGTTTCCTCAACAAGTCAGTGGATGAGAGGAAAGTATATGGAGCAGGTTAGCTCTGGATTAAAAACAAAACAAGACAAAAAGCTTAAGAAGCAAGTGTAATGCTGAAATGCAGATGTTGATTCAAAAAAGATATTAGGTGAATTTGACTAGGGCAGGGTATTAGATTATACTAAGGAATGAATTATAATATGTTATTTTAATGTTATTGTAGCCATATGTCTTTAGTTTGTATTGATACCTCCTAAAATAATAAAGAAAATTGATAGCTATATATGATTTGCTTTAGAATTTCTCAACAACAAAAAGGATAGATGAAGTGAACGTGGCCATCTTTACAACTGTCGAATCCAAATAATGAGTATATGGAGTCTATTGTTCTGTTCTACTTTTGTGTATATTTGAAAATTTGTCATAGGGGCAGCTGGCTGGCTCAGTCAGTAGAGCGTGCAACTCTTGATCTTGGGGTTCTGAGTTCAAACTCCATGCTGAGTGTAATGATTACTTAAATAAATAAATCTTAAAAAAAAAGAAAATTTGTCATAGTAAAAAAACTAAACCTATAAAAAAAGAATGTGATAAATATATGAAAATTCCAATATTTCTTTTCTTAAGCCCTCTGGGTTTTATTGGACAATCCACCTTTGAGTCTACTGGTTTAAAGAGAAAATAAGTAGACCAAAGTGAGTCTACTTGAAATAACTGCTCTCTTAAACTCTATACCTTCTTAACCAGTGTAAGAAACCTGAATTCTGTCTGAATGGGCCCCTTTTTAATCTAGCTAGTCTGTTTCACACTAACGGAAAAATAAAATGCCTGCAAACAAACTGAACATGCTGTCATTAACGAACTCCAAAATCCTGGGTTATATAGCAAAGTCTGTTAGTAAATCTGCATAACAGTGACATTTTTCTTCATAGTATGGTGTGGACTTTTCAGTTCATTTCCTTTGAAAGGGACTTTAATATTTTATTCCCTAAAATCTAAAAGTACCCATTGGATGAGTACATGTCAGAGTCATAGACTGATGACAAGAAAAGATGAATATGAAAAAGAGTTGATTAAATTCCTAAAAATTTAAAGCTTTTCTCTTGCATTTATTTAATGGAGGACAGTCCAATCAAGCCTCTTTCGCCCACCCTCTGGCTCTTCCAAACAACAGAAGAGACTACTTCAGCTTTTTTTTAACAGGGTAAAGGCATATCCAGTGCTTAACATACCAACTCAAGCACATTTCAAAATTGCTCACACTTCCTAAAATATTCATTTAATGCTCAAATTCATGTCATTAAAACTTAATTTCAAGTTCCAAATGAGTTCTTTATATGACTTAATTTCCCATAGTTCCTTTAACCTTGAAGACCCCAGAGCTCTAAGGATTCTCTGGAGAAGACTCTGGTTGTGGGGGGAGAGTGAAAGAATTAGAGGCATTTCGAAGCCGCCTAGAGACCGTGCCAGGAGGTTATGCACGCTCTCATTGTAGCCATTTATGTCAGAAATGATTTCTATGCGAGATAACACGTTCCCCAAATACACCATGAATTCATGAGCAAGAGAATGTAGGCATTAGTAGAGGCAGGAATTCACCTCACCTTCCATCCCATTACCTCTTAGAGGGGAAGAAAGACTGCATCATATTCCTCGAATAGAATTTATATTTAGAGTCCTAACTATGTGAACAAGCAAGCCATGTCCCTCTTGCTTGCACCATTCCTACACATTCAACTATTTATCTTTGGGGGTGAGATACCGGAATCTGCTGAGTGTTGATGAGATCATTCAGGACAAGCCTTTTTCATTCCATGGGCTGGGACATTTGAGGAAATTGATTTCTTATTATTAGAAAAATAAGAGGACACATAATTTTGGAAATCAGATACAGAAATACCTCTTTTAGAGAGTAAAGTTACCTCACCAATGAGTGTGTTGAATTTTTCCCCAGAGGATGATGGATTTTCATCTTTTACCTGAAAGAATATCAGTTACATTTTCCATGATGGAGTAACTCAGGGGTACATTCACACTGACTTAAATGGTGGGCAGAATCACGTTCACTTTTTAAGTTGATTAATTTTATAAATTAAAGTTCCCAGTCTATTTGGCAGGGGTACGTTATTGGATTCATAAGTTAAATGTCCGGGTAAAATGTCTCTACTGGAGGGTCAGAGGACCTCCTTATACTTCAAACCATAAATGTCACTTGTTTACAAGGAAGCAAAAAGTATGGCATAAATAAAATGGAGCTTGGGATGCAAAGACCTAAGATTGTGTCAGTTCTGCTCTTAGTTTTTGATAAGGCTAAAAAAAAAAAAATAGAAAACTATTTTATTTGGATCTTGTTTTCCTTATTTGTAAAATGAGAGGGTTTGATTTAACGATGATTAGAGTTCTTCATAATTTAACATTTTGTTTTCAAATGGGAAAAAAAAATGTACCATACTTAGATGCTAAAATTATTTTGTATGGTGTTGAGAACTTGTTTACATTCTAAACTGCCTCTTTCAGAGTTCTTATTGGTTAGAACACAGAGCTTGTTTTGAAAAGGAGCAAGAAATGGCTTGGTATTCATGGAGTTGATTGTATATTATGTATAAAGTCTCTATTTGATGCAGTAGTCGTCAGGAAGTTGCTAGAAGTTTTGAAGAATGAAGCAGTATACCAAAAGATGGTATTTAGGGCACCTGGGTGGCTCAGATGGTTGAGCGTCTGCCTTCGGCTCAGGTCATGATCCCAGGGTCCTGGGATCGAGTCCTGCATCGGGCTCCCTGCTAGGCGGGGAGCCTGCTTCTCCCTCTGCCTCTGCCTCTCTCTCTCTCTCTGACTTTCATGAATAAATAAATAAAAACATTAAAAAAAAAAAGATGGTATTTAGGGTAACCAATAATTTTGAGCCTTACATGTAAGATAGACTTAGAAGGAAAGAAGTGACGATAGCCCAAGTATTAGGTAAAAGGGTACAGAATTAAGATAGCAGCTGCCAAAATTGTTTAGGAACAGTTAAATCCAGAAGACATTGAAAATAGAAATTGGTAAGATTTAGTGGTTGACTAAATATGGGGGGGGACATCAAAGACATCAAAACAGTAATTTCAAGTTTGTAAATTTGAAGAACCAGAGAAATCATAATGTTTACATTGAGAAGGAATGATTATTTTGTATATGTCAAGAGGCAACAAAATATCCAACTGAAAATGTCTCTCTCTATAGAGCATTGGAAAGAGGATGAAAGTATAAATCCTCTTGTACTTATCCCCTGTACTTAAGTGGTAAACAAAAATAGGGAGATTCACTCTGGGAGAAGACATTCTCCAGGAGAATACTGAGGTTGGATTAGTGTGGGCAAAGGACTGAACTCTGGAGCATGTGCTCAGTTAAAGAATATAAAAGAGCAGAGACAATGAAGAAGAAGTACCCAGAGAAATAAGAGACAAAGTGGGAAGGAGTTTTGCCAAGTCAGTTGTTATCTGGAGGCCAGAAGAATCAAGGGAGTTCAGAGTGAAGCTATTACTTAATTCTCCTGTTAACATTCCTGTGAGGTACCCGGAACTATTTTTATCAAGGTTTCATAAATGAGAAGCAGAGGCTCGCAATATTTTTAGGGAGACACAGAGGCAGGACTAGAAGTTAGAACTGCTGACTCCAGATCCCTTTTTTTTTTTTTTCCTATTTGGGAGATGAAGACACTGGGAAGTGTAAGGAAAGTTAGAAGGCTGAGGAGACTTTTAGGGGAAATGGAAGGTGCTCTTTTCTGGTGTTCAAAGGCACAAGGAGAAGAGAGGGGAATCTCTGTGTTGTCATGTATGGATTTAGAATCAGCATACAATATCTCACAGGGGCACTGCAAGGATGACTCATTTTTTCTGTCATAATAAGAAAATAATTTGAGTATTCCATTTAGAGTGTGGGTAATGGCTTAAAAATCTTAATATGTTATTATAATGCCTTCTGACATTTAATGTCTGACACTTAGTAGTATGACCACTACAAATGTGTGGTTGTCTCTTAACATATACAAATGCCTTCTGTTCACAACTCAAATTGAATTCAAAGCAATATTAACCTGAGGGTAAGCCATAAGCCCGAAATAAATATTTCATGATCTGAAAATATTGTTTCACTAAATGGGAAAAATATCCAAACATGAGCTCATCCAATATTGTTGAGGGATTTATTATCAAATTTAGTCACACTGTAGCATCACAGATCATTTGAAAGGGAAATAGAAAAAGTCCCCATAATTTTCTGGCTTTTTTCCTAGAAGTTAATATCAAAAGAAAAACATGAATATCGTCATAAGCAAAAATAAATATTTTCATATATCACACACTTCCTAAATTTTTTGTATGTATTATCTTTTAAATTGCTATGTGCTATCTGATAGTAGGACACAAAGATTTTTTTTTCCCTTTATTTTGAAATGAAGAATAACTCTTTCAGCTAATTTCTGTGGTACCATTTTGTAATTTCTTCTGTCTTTTACTACTTCCCAACTTTAGTTTCCATGGGAACAGGATCAGTCAGAAAATATTTGGGACTCTTTCAGCATGTTGAGTCCAAGATTCCTAATTAGGCTTCAGGCACTTGCAGTTTAATTATGAGTGTCTGTGTTATATCTTTGAAGGTAACAAAAACTGGGTTAAGATTTCACGATATGTTTGCCGTTTAAAGATTTTTATTAAAGATTTGGATCAGAGAGCTTTAAAATCATTTAAGTATGTGGGAGAACATGCCTGGAAAAAAAGAAAGAAAGAAAGATCTTTAGGCGTACTATTCTTGACAGATAAGAAAACTTAAGAGACACCAATTATCCCAGTTAGATCATCAAAATTGGTTAAATGTTTCTTAGCTGAAAATGTTATCCTTGGAAATACAGCATATTGTGAGTAGGCAGAATTATATTGGGCTTAGATCTGGAGCAGGGAGTAATTAAAAATCAAAAGAGGTGAGAGAAAATTACAGAATTGAAAAGCCACCAAACTATACCAAAAAGGTCTCAATAAACCCTGTGTCCTCTCCAATACCTCCTTCGTAGTTTTATCGTGAGAACAATTACCACCAGTGGAACATGGGAGATCATAGGTTTACCCTTAAAATATTAACTTTATAGGCCATGTGACATCAGCTGTGTAAGTGGAGAATACTCAGTTTGTAATAGTTTGAAATGCAAAGCTTTCAGGTTTCTATTAGCTGAATGTGTGTTCAAGGAATTTGATGGGGAGCTACCAATGGGTGTTGCTGCCCCAGGGAGTGTTGCGGAGTTCTGGGGACCTATTTGATTGTCACAATGATGGGTGGATGCTATACACCTGCTGGACCGGGATCTGTGTGCCGGACAGTGTTGTAAAATGAAGAACTTCCCTGTGTCCCTCGCCCTTCATCCTTCATCTGGCAATTTCCACTGCGTGTTCATATAAGTGAAAACTTTATAACTATCTGAGCCTATAACTTACACTAATTTAGCTGTAAACAGAATTTTTTTTTTTTTTTTGCACAGCCTTAATGCATAACTAAATATCCACAGTGAGTCTGTTCTTTATTTTCCTGTTTCGTTTGGAATGGCTTCAGGTCTTTTTCTCCTTTTTTTTTTTTTTAAGATTTTATTTATTTATTTGAGAGAAAGAGAATGAGAGACAGCAAGTGAGGGAAGAGGGTCAGAGGGAGAAGCAGACGCCCCGCTGAGCAGGGAGCCCGATGTGGGACTCGATCCCGGGACTCCAGGATCATGACCTGAGCTGAAGGCAATCGCCCAACTAACTGAGCCACCCAGGCGCCCCAGGTCTTTTTCTCTTAAATCCAGTTTAACATAGTAAGTATAGATAGACTAATACCTGAATTCTTCATCATTTTGTATGCTAGTGTACTCATGTATAAACATTTATAGATTGAAATATATAATATTTTACTATATACTGTTTTATTTTTATTTCTCTTTAATATTAAAGGAACATTATGTTTAGTTTTCCAAATTTTATACAAGCATATATGTTTATATGTATATATGTACACACATATATACATAGAAAATGTTATATTACCCATAAATTTTGTTTCAGGATAGTAAAGGGGCATGAAAAATTTATTAGAAAAAAAGGTCTGGGGTGCGTGTGTGGCTCAGTTGGTTAAGTGTCTGCCTTTGGCTCAGGTCATGATCTCAGGATCTTGGGCTCCCTGCTCAGCAGGGAGTCTGCTTCTCCCTCTCCCTCTGTCCCTCCCCCACCCCCCTTCGTGCGTGTGCGCGCTCTCTCTCTCTCTCTGTCTCGCTATCTCTCTCTCACACTCTCTCGCTCTCAAATAAATAAAATCTTTAAAAAAAAGAAAAGAAAGAAAAAGAGGTTCTGGTAGTGCTGAAAAACAACCAATTAAAATAAATGGATGCAAATTAACATGTATTTCTTTTTTTTTTTAGGTGGGCATTGTCCCTTTTTTTTTTTTTTAAGATTTTATTTATTTATTTTGAGAGAGAGAGAATGAGAGACAGAGTATGAGAGGGAGGAGGGTCAGAGGGAGAAGCAGACTCCCTGCCAAGCAGGGAGCCCGATGCGGGACGCGATCCCGGGACTCCAGGATCATGACCTGAGCCGAAGGCAGTCGCTTAACCAACTGAGCCACCCAGGCGCCCCAACATGTATTTCATTACTGCAGTAAATTCTTAAGTTTGTGGAAGACAGGAAACTTATATATACTATTTTTAGGGAAGCAGTTTTTCCCTTTTCAGGGTTCATTTTTAGCTGATGTGAGAGAAAAAATTAAATGGGAGAAAAATATTAAAATAATGACTCTATAGAATGCACTGAAGAATAACTGTGTTCATATGCACCCGTGTTTCACTAAAATATGTCATTTTTTTCCTTTTATATGTAGTTAGAGTGAGGGTAGTTTAGAGTTATGCAATGTGAAAGTTACTTCTAGATTTTTGTGCAAAGAGACTATAAACTTTAGTATTATCAAAGAATTATTAAAGTATCACTAGAGTCTAATACTGTATTTTAATTCAACTTGTATTTGTGGGTCTAGTATGCCAGGTGGTGTGCTAAATGACAAAGATATGTTTATACCATCTTTAAAATATATTTTGTGCTTTATGTAAATATAGTTTATAGTGTATATAAAATATACTAAAAAAGTTGATACATCTCATTTGAAGACATGTTCAGTTTTGTTTGCAACATTTAATTATCTCTTATTGTGTGTGAAGTATGAAATATGTCAAACTGTTCCTAACATTGTCATGTTCCTAATGCTGCTCAATGGAAGACACAGATATGTAAAAGATAGTTTGTAATAAAAAATAATAAAGGCTTATAAAAAGTACTGTATCAGATAGAAGAAGGGCTGATTATGTACAGAAGGATAGAAGGGGCTGGGGAAGGCTTTGCCTTTCATGATGTTTGAGTGGGGCATTGAGTTATCTATGGAAGTTCCCCATTTGTCAGGGGAGTGTTGGAAGGAGGGAATTTCAGGGAGAGAGAATGGAGGATACAAAGACCCATGGTGTTCAAAGAGCAGTGGGAGCCCTCTGGGGGCAGGCGGAGGACTTGAACACAGGGTCTGTGGGTAGTCAGCGCTTGAGGGGGAGGCTGGTAAGACAAGCCAGTTCTGAAAGGCCATTTGAAGAAATTTGGCATTCATCCTGAAAGCAAGGGGGAAGCCTCTGAAGGAAGCTAAATATGATCAGATTGTGGGGCGCTTGGGTGGCTCAGTAGGTTAAACGTCTGCCTTTGGCTCAGGTCATGATCCCAGGTCCTGGGATCAAGCCTGCACCAGACTCCTTGCTCAGTGGGGAGTCTTGCTTCTCCCTCTGCCCCTCTCTCTCTCTCAAATAAATAAACAAAATCTTAAAAATAAATAAATAAATATAATCAGAGCGTATTGTGAGAAGGTACCTCATGAAGGAGTGAGGCAGATGAACTGAAGCCTGTGCACATTCGTGTTCATCCTTAGCAATTTCCTTCCTGACCAAAGAGCCATCTCTCCCTCTGAAAGCTAGTTTCTTCTTGTGCTCAGGATGATATTCCACCAGTCTCCTTGGGTCCTTTGTTCCATCCTCCCTTATCTATCTTCAACTTATCTTTATTTCTAGCTCTCCAACATGGGCTACAAACATGTTAAAGTCTCTACAGTTGCAGTGGGAAAAAAGCTCACCATGATTCTGTAATAAAATTCTTAAATTGGTGATGATCTGCATTTGTCTCCGTTTTTGTAGTGACCATTCAGCCCACTGCAAAGTGCTCCTTTCCTATGCCACTGAAATTGCTATCATTGTATCACCAATGATTTACTAGTCTCTAAATTCACAGCTTACTTTCAGTTAAAACCTTACTTGACCTCTCTGGAACATCCAATATTGTTGATGCTCCTTCCTTGAAAGTCTGCCCACCCCTGACTTCCATGACACCATTCTGCCCTAGTTTTTCTTGTTTCTCTGATTACTTCTTCTCAGTCTTCTACAGAAGTTTCCCTTGGGCTTTTTCCTCTCTTACTCTACTCCATTGTTCATACTCTATGTTATATTTCCCCTTGGAGAGTCACAATGCTCCTTAGCATGCTAAAGGCTCTAATAACTCCTACAATAAAGAGTTTTGTTTAACTCTTTTTTTTTTTCATGGATTTTATCTTTAATCTCTACACCCAACATGGGGTTCAAACTTATAACCCTGAGATCAAGAGTTGCATGATCTGGGGTACTTGAGTGGCTCAAGGGTTAAGCATCTGCCTTTGGGGTGGGTCATGATCTCAGGGTCTGGGGATGGAGCACAGCACCAGGCTCCCTGCTTGGCGGGGAGTCTACTTCTCCCTCTCCCTCTGCCTGCTGCTTCCCCTGCTTGTGCCCTCTCTCTCTCAGTCAAATAAATAAAATCTTAAAAAAAAAAAAAAAAAAGCTGTATGTTCTACCAACTGAGCCAGCTAGGCACCCCTGTTTAACTTACTAACTGGATGTTTCCCAAACATTTATGACCACAGAACCCTCATCTTTCTATAAGACACTAAACGTCAGTGGCCAGGCTGAGGGAGAGGAAACAGAAAAGGAGCATCAGAGAAGAGAACCAGGAGATAATGTTGTCGCAAAAACTATCAAATGTGAAAAATCATACAAGGCTATTTAATTTTATCAAAGTGGATTTTGTCAAGATGTTACTTAGAGCTTTGACAGGAGAACTTTTTTTTTAAGATATTTATTTATTTATTTATTTGACAGGGAAATTGAGAGAGAGAGAGAGATCATAAGCAGGGGAAGCGGCAGGCAGAGGGCGAAGCAGGCTCCCCGCTGAGCAGGGAGCCTGATGTGGGGCTCAATCCCAGGACCCTGGGATCATGACGTGAGCCGAAGGCAGACGCTTAGCTGACTGAGCCACCCAGGTGCCCTGACAGGAGAACTTTCTACAAGTGGTGAGACTTAGGAGAGGCCTTGAAGATTGGAGAGAATTTTAATGGAGAGGAGACAGAGCCTCCACTCCTGTGCACACCTCCCCTCCAAGGGAAGACTGTGTGAAAAGGATAAGGGAGACTATCCATTGTCCTTGAGATATAGACATGGCTCAGAGGAGGGTGTTTGTTAAGGTTTAAAGGGGAGTGATTGACTACGGAAGGTTGTTCCAGGTCATTATTCTTGGGACAAAAATGACTATGGAACATTTAAAAAAATTTACAGTGTATCGCTGAACCTCCAAAAAGAACTCCTAAGATACAAAGCACACTTGTATTAAAGTAGACACCTCCAAATTAATTTATTACTGTAATACATTTATGATGCTTCTATTAGAGTTCTCCAGAGAAACAGAACCAATAGGAAATGGATATAAATTAAAAGACTTATTTTGAGGACTTGGCTCATGGGATTAAAGAGGCAGACAAGTCCAAAATCTGCAGAGTGGGCCAGCAGGCTGGAGACCCAGGAAGAGTCAATGCTGCAGTTCAAGGCCAATGGCTGTCTGCTGCAGAATTCCCTCTTGCTCAGGGGAGGTCAGTCTCTCGTTCTGTTCAGGCCTTCAGCTTATGGGAGGAAGCCCACCCACATTATGAAGGGCAATCGGCTTTACTCAAAGTCCATCCATTTAAATGTTAACCTCATCCAAAAACACCTTCACAGAAACATCCAGAATAATGTTTGACCACATATCTGGACATTCTGGCCCATCCAAGATGACACAAAATTAACCACAATGCTATTTTAAATTATATATCAAAATTTTCAAGCAAGTAATTTTACTTCAAGAAATAAAACTTCTCGGGCACCTGGGTGGCTCAGTTGGTTAAGCGACTGCCTTCAGCTCAGGTCATGATCCTGGAATCCCAGGCTACCTGCTCAGCGGGGAGTCTGCTTCTCCCTCTGACCCTCCCCTTTCTCATGCTCTCTCTCTCATACTCTCTCAAATAAATAAATAAAATCATAAAAAAAAGAAAACTTCTCATCTTGTGTTATTAAAATTAGAATTTATTAAATGGATATTTTTAAAAATAAGAACAGTGATTTATGGCTTTTAAAATCACATTTTAGGTAACTCTTCCATATACTACATACTACTACTACTGTGTAATATTTTGCTGCAGCACAATATGAAAATTAATTCTGCACAGTGATGTTGTGATAAAGTATTTTTGATTTCAAAATTAGCTGCTTCAGAATCTTTCATTGAGGGGCACCTGGGTGGCTCAGATGGTTAAGCATCTGCCTTCGGCTCAGATCATGATCCCAGGGTCCTGGGATTGAGCCCCACATCGGGCTCCTGACTCAGCGGGGAGCCTGCTTCTCCCTCTCCCCCTGCCTCTCTCCCTGCTCGTGCTCTCTCTCTCCTCTGTATCTCTGTGTCTCAAGTGAATAAATAAAATCTTAAAAAAAAAAAAATCTTTCATTGATTAATCTTGTGCAGCTCATCCCTTAATTCAAAAAACTGAGCATAGCACTTTATATTCCATTTCCATTTTCTCCATAATTAACTTTGTTTCCATTCATTTGGCAAATATTTATTTAGTATCTACTACAAATCAAGCAATTCTTGGCTTGGAGTATCGATATAGGTAAGAAAATAAAGCTCCCTGCCTTCAGTGCATAAGTACATTATATAGTGTGTTAGAAGGTGGTGGGCACTATGGAAAAAAGAAAAACCAAATCAGAATCAAGGAAATCAGGGAGTTTGGAAGGAAAAAGGTCAGATGGAGGTGGGGTTGCAATATGGAAGATGGTGGCCAGAGTAGACTTCATTAAGGAGGTGTCCTCTGAACAAAAACTTGAAGAAGTAAGAGAGTTCATAGACATCTGAAGGAAGAGTCTTTCAGGCAGAGGGAACAGTCAAGCCTGGCCTGTTTTGAGAATGAGTACGGAGGCCAGTGTCCCTGGAGGAATCGAGGAAAGGAGGTTGAAAGGAAGCAAGGCCAGATTGCATAGGGCTTCCAGGCCAATGTAAGGGTGTCTACCTTTACTCTGAGGAAAATGGAGAACTGGTCCAAGGTTTTGAGCAAGAGTGCCATGATCTGATTTAGCATTTTAATGGATCTCTCTAGTGGATGCATTGAAATTAGATTTTAGAGGGACAGGATAGAGTAGAAGGCCAGTCAGGAGTCTACTGCAGGGATCCAGGCAGAGATGATGGTACTCAGAGCGAGTGGCAATGGAAGTAGTAAGAGGTAGTTCTGGATGCATTTTGAAGGTAGAGCTAATAGGACTTGACCGATGAATTGGATATGAGCCATGGTAGCTGCAGTCATTAAGGATAAGTGCAAACTTTTTGGCCGGAACAACTGAACGAATAGACTTGCTATCATCTGAGTTGGGGTAAGTGGGGCAGATTTAGAAAGAAAGATGAGGTTTGGACATAGTGTTTAAAATGTCTGCTAAACCGTCAAGAGGCAGAGTTAAATAGGCATTTGAATCTGAGTCCGGAGTTCAGCAGAGACATCTGGACTGGAGATATATATTTGGGAATTGTTAGTATCTGGGGGTGTTCAATGCCGTGAGTCGGGATGACCCCATTAATGGAGGAAGCCTGGGCGGAGAAGAGGAGATGACCAAGGATAAGACCTGTGAGAAGGAAAGCTAGGGAAGTGTGCTGTCCTGGATGCTAAGTGTGGAAGGTGTTATCAAGGTGAAGGGTATGGTGAACTGTGTCAATGAAAGTAGTTAGGGAAGGCTTCACCATCGTAAGTCATGTTTTACAGATGATGAGGCACAGCCCAAAGAGGCTCTAGCTGACCCAAATATGTCACAGCGAAGATGAAGAGGAGGTCGAATTTAGACACAGGACAGCCACTGTAATGAAGACATCATGCTAATCATTCAAAGAAGGGAGACAAATATATAAGCCTGGCCATGCATTCTCTGTGTTTGCAATCCATCTGAATACATGATTACGGTGGAATCATTTGTAAAACCCTACACTTGCATCGTCACATTGGATAAAAAGCACTGTCGAGCGAGAGGGGAGAGCTAAGAGGCAAGTATTTGTAGAGAATCTACTGTGTGCCAGGAAGTAGGCCAAGCAGTTACATACTTTATTTAATCTTATAACCAATTAGGGAAGGCACTATTAGGTTCATTTTACTTCAATGGAAACTAAGGTTTAGAAGGTTAAGGCTGTCGCTTGCCCAGGTGATGTGACCAGTAATTCAGGGTACTGGCTATTGAAAGCTAGCTGGGTCTCATTTCATCTCTATCAGCTGTGACTTCCTGAAGACAAGGAGCGATTCTGTCCCCAGCTGTAATAAAGCCTTGGGCCACCTTTCTAACAGATGACCCTTTCTTCACCCATCTGGACTTTAATGTTGCTTTTTGTTTGATTTCAGATATTTAATCAAAAAGCCAAGCTGTTGAAAATAGTGCTGGTGATGGTGGTGCAATGCTATTTAGCACTTTATCCCATTGGATGAGAAGCCAGGTCTGACACCATCTCATCAAAATATGAAGGGCTAAGGTTGCCTCTACAGCATTTCAGAAATATCCGGTGGATTCTGTCATAAATGCAGCCATCCTCATGCTACATGGGACATCCAACAACAATTTCACCTGAATTGTTTGATAACAATTACTTTTAGACACCATATTTGGGCACGACTACCTTTGTCCATTTTTTAAATACTTCATCTGAAAAAGTTTCAAAAATTCGATCTCTAATGGCACGTACTCCTTTCCTGACCTGCTCAGGATGCAGCTCTGATTGGAATGTATGCAGATTGTCTTAGTTCAGGCTGCTATAGCAAAAATAACCATAGGCCGGGTAGCTCAGAAACAAATACCTATTTCTCACAGCTCTGGAGGCTAGAAATTCCAAGACCAAGGTGCTGGCAGATTCAGTATCTGGTGAGAGCCTGCTTCCTGCTTACGAGCTGTCACTTTCTTGTTGTGTCCTCACATGGCTGAGATGGAGGTCCCTTGAGTCTCTTTCATAAAGGCACTATTCCCATTCATGAAGGCTCCATCCTCATGACCTAATCATCTCCCAAAGGCCTCCACCTCCTAATCTCATCATACTGGCCATTAGGATTTCAACACGCAGATTTTGGCGGAGGGGACACAAACATTCAATCCATAACACAGATTTTCATTAAACCATTTCTTTTACTGGTCTAGATGACTGACCCTAAAGAGTAGGTTTTGGTGTTAGCTCATTGTTGGATGTGTAGAACCGGTTTTGAAATAAAAAGTGTGAATCAGGGAATTGTCTTTATGGAAAGAGAAGGGAAATTGTAGTACCTGGTTGTAAAGTGCCTGAGAAATCAGGGTAACTAATTCTGAGTAGTCTTACCTGACAGTTGTAAAATATGACAGCTAAGCAATGCCAAACCATTGTTTCCATGTTCAGCATTTCAAAATAAATCATTCTTGTTCCTTTGGCTTCCTGAAGGCTAATCAAAGGAAGCGTGAAGCAACAATAAGCTGGGAGGGTTTCCCTTAGGTTTCAAATCTCTTCTGGAAGCATTTATGGTGATAGAATTTAATTAGTAACCTATGTATGAACTGTAAGGGTGAAAGCTTTTATGAACCATCATCCAGCAGGAGAGTTGAAGAATAAAATTCATACAACCCCTGTATTTTCCAGAATTGAAATTTGAGAGGGAGAGAGAGGCCAGGGATGCGCTAAATTGTTGGTCATATAAAACCCATAGAATTTTAAAGGTTGAACTATCAGGCAGTGAACTCTGGAGATCACTTTCTTTATTATAAGTGGTCAAATCCAGAAAGCTAAATAAACTCATTAATAAGAAGAAGCCCATAATTGTGTGCAAAGATGATTATTAGAGCCCTCACTAAGAAAATTGTACCCCTAAAAATCTTATTCTTGCAAGTTTTTTTTTTTTTTTCCCCTAGAGAGAGTGCATGTGCAGGTGCCCTGAGTGGGGGAGGGGCAGAGGGAGAGAGAGAATCTCAAGTATACTCTGTGCTGAACACAGAGCCCAATGAAGAGCTCGATCTCACAACCCTGAGATCATGACCTGAGCCGAAATCAAGAGTCGGGTGCTTAACCGACTGAGCCACCCAGGTGCCCCTTATTCTTGCAACTTTTACAAAATGTGCACACATTGCTAGGCCCTCCCACCTCACCCTCAAAGCCTTAGGAGGTGCTCATGCAAGGGAGAGCCCCAAAGCTTTCCCCTTATTAAATTCATGGTCAGTCCTCCTTCCTTTATGTGTTTATTCATTATATTTTATAAATCTTCTAATTCAGGAAAAGATTTAAGACATTAGCAGTGCTCGGGCGCCTGGGTGGCTCAGTTGGTTAAGCCACTGCCTTCAGCTCAGGTCATGATCCTGGAGTCCCGGGATCGAGTCCCGCATCGGGCTCCCTGCTCGGCAGGGAGACTGCTTCTCCCTGACCCTCCCCCTTCTCATGCTCTCTCTCTATCTCATTCTCTCTCTCAAATAAATAAACAAACAACAAAAACAGAAATCTTTAAAAAAAAAAAAAAGACATTAGCAGTGCTCTATCTTCCTCTGAGAAATGCAAAGATAACTTCATTTGCAGATTATAAATTTGACAGATTAGGAATATTAGAGAATATTTTTGACATTCTTTGCTGATCCCTGTTAAACTCAATTTGTATTGATTACTGCATGTTTGCACTTTCAAAAAATGAAAACATTGGATGCATCAAGTGATTCCCCAAATTCATTCAGTAAAGCAGAGAAATAAGACTCTGGAGGTACAAAGATTGAAGATGGGTGTGAAGCCATCTTCAGAGCGTCTGACAGAGTCATATTTGGCATGACTTTCTCACAGTGCCTCGTGCCAGTCTGAGAATGGGGGGAGGGAGAAAGGTCTGTGGAACCAAACTAACTAGATGTAAATGCACATCTTTGCTTCTCTGCGTTTGAGCGTTGTGACCTTGAGCAAGGACCTCTCTCGATCGTCACATCTGTCCAATGAGGATTTTAACACAGTGGAGTCACATCTTACTTAGATGCTAGGTTCTTAAGGGGAAAATTTATTCATAGTCAAAATCACCCTTTAATTCTTTAGGTCATCATTAACTCACCAGAACACCAGCCACAGGTAGCTCTAAAGCCAAGCATAGCTTTTATTTTTCCTTGCACTTTGGTGTATGGTTTCCCTTTCTCTCATTAAAAGGAAGGGCCAGAAGGGTTGCCTGGGTGGCTCAGTTGGTTGGGCATCTGACTTTTGGTTTTGACTCAGATCATGATCCCAGGTTTGTGGGATCTAGCCTGCTCCCCACTCAGCAGGGAGTCTGCTTCTCTCCCTCTCCCCCGCTCACGTGCTCTCTTTCTCTCTCAAATAAAGAAATAAGTCTTACAAAAAAAAAAAGAAGGGCCAGAATATCCAGTTTGAAGACAGAAGGACAGGTCTATCTCTGTGTGTCTCTCTCTCTTCCTCTCCGTTCCTCTCCCCTCCCTCTCCTTCCCCCCCCCCTCCCCCTCTCTCTACTCTCCAGACCTACTATGGTCAAATGATAGTGAGATAGATGAGTATATTAACCTAACTCCTGATTCCTACTTCATTGGGAGACTTTTTACCCTATAAATATTTATCCATAATAAATACTGGAAAGTACTCTACATCTGAAACTAATACTACATTAAATGTTAATTAATTGAATTTAAATTAAAAATGCAAATATAAAATTAAAAAATAAATAAAAATTAAAAGTCTCCTTTAAAAAATACATACATACATACATACATCATACTGGATAGTGTTATTTTATCTGTTACTACTAGCCCTGTGCATCTTTTCTATATTTGTTAGTACAATAATTGTGTATTGGTGATTGTCAAAACCACATGGCTATTAATTTTCATTTTTGAAAACTTATGAAATAACTCATATCCACAGTTTTCATAACTTGTTTTTATCATGGCACTCTCTGTAATGTACTCTTAAAACAAAAAAACCTCTGTAACACATCAGTTTTTCCTAATCATGTTTCCAAATAAAAGTTACTTTTTAAATAACACTTTTATAGTAAATTTAAAAATTGTGATATAAATATAAATATTTATTCTTAGTCATACTAGATTATCCTTAGTCACATAAGAATATTTTAGATGATTGATAGACAATGTAAGAGATTTTATTCTTAGAGTTGAGGGAAAAAAAACACAAAAGATTTCATTTGGTTAGGGATTACTTGACTTGGAGTTGTTAGCAGTTATGGAAATAATCATCTCTTAACATCATTTTATGAACTTCTGCCAGTGATTTTGGAACACATCCAAAACTATTAAAGATGTTTTGTAGCTAACTTTAAAACAATTGTTGACCTCAGCCAGCAGACCTACATGACAATTTTTTGTTTGTTTTCTTTTTTAACTCACTCTGGAAAGGTGAAGAAAAAATAAAAATCAGTTCAAGAAAGCAGCCAACAGAGACTCTTCCTAACATCTGTTAGTGAAATGATGATAAAAAACCCAACATTTTGTTTTCATAAAGTTATTGGGTTCAAGTTAAAAAAAAAAACAAAAACACAACCGAATTCCAAGAGCAGAAAGGCTTAAAACAAGGTAGAAATCTTATAATGTGTAATTGTTTTTTTTAAGATTCAGAACTTTCTGTTTAAATAAGTTCATCATAGGTAACCACACATTTTAAGTATTTTTACTTAATTAAAAAGCAAACCTTGAAGTAAATAGAACCAGAGGAAGCAACATAGCTAGAAGACATTTAAAACCACAGAAATAAATATTCAGATACCAAGAAATAATATCTATTTATTAATTTACTAAAACCAATCCCCTTTATAATTGTTTTACGTTCATAGTTTTGCCAATTCAATCAATCATCTCTTTTTTGGTGTTTGGGACATTTTTTTCTATTCAAAGATATACATATAAAAGTAATGAAGAAATTAATAAAATTCCTGAGTTAGCAGCCGTTATTTTCCATAGAACTTTTAAAGTGATTTTTGAAAATTTAAGAAATCTTTCTCAAAGGACGTTTTAGCAAGTAGGAAACTGGAATTGAGAAAAGGGGAAAATAATTGGACCCAGTTCTCAATCTTCCAGTCTCAGTTTGGACTAAAGTTTACCTCAAATGAAAGACAACCCAAGCCTGCTGAAGAAAATAAACATTCTCAGTAGGCAGTGCAGTGTTTGAAAAGTTCAAAGATATGATGATGTGGAGGGAACAAAGATTATCTTTTTCTATTTTGCCCAGATTTTCCCCTCAACTGGTTTCTATGGAATATGAATCTTCATTGTTTTGTCTAAAAAATCTACTAAAGTCGTTCAAAAATCACAAGAAATGCCTGTCACAATCAGAATTTCTCTGAGGGCACTAATTTACACATTGCTAAAGGAGAAAAGAGGCTTTTTCAAAGTGTGCTTTGAAAGTTTCACAGAATAATGATTTGGAATCAGAATTATTGGGAAAACGTTCAGTGATCATGTCATTTAAATGTAGGTGTAACACAGAATGAACGTATGAGGTCCTGGCTTTCCTGCCTTGGTCAGCTTAGTGTCTTCCCTCCCTCTATTCTCTGAAGATCCAGACCCTCTTTGGGATCTACAAAATAAAATTGGCGAAGGAGAGTAGAAACTGGAAAAGAAAGGCATATAGGGGTGAGAGTAGGGTTTAGAGGACTATGGGACATTCTGGTATGTGGCAGAGTATGTGGAAAAGGGAAAAGGAGGACACTTAAAAAGTTTGCTTGGACCCCTTCATGATTTTTTTTTTTTAATACACAAGCAAAAGCGGTATTTTGAAATTACTCTTTGGTGACCTGACATCTCTCTAAGACTGGGCCACGTAGGTCACTGCTTTATACAAATATATTTACAGCTGTCAATGAAAGCAATCAGCTCAATTCTACATTCTTTGCAATAGACACCAGCTTTGCCAATTTGCCTAATGAAGATGTTTGCAATTTAGAGATAGAGAACCTGAATAGTTGAACAATGTTAGACAGGAGAACTAGACATTTGAGGCCTGTAGGTTTCTAAGAGTTTTCATTTCACAATTACATTTGCTGTCCAGGCTTCTCAGGGAGAGGGAAAAAAAAAAAAGTTATCCCAAATAGCATGTATTCCTTAGGAGTGATGAAGTCTTAGGACAGTGTCATAATTTACATGTCAGTGTCCATATACATGAATAAATCAAAGATGGCGTGTTCTATGAAACATTTTTCACTCCTTCCCAGAAATGTAATATGTTATTTCACATTCAAGAAATTCTGATCTCTTAGGAACTTTTTTTGAAATCCTTGAACTCATGGTTTTTTGGTCCTCCTTTAGTCTATTTATTTCTATTCCTGGGTCTTCAATCAGCCTACCTGCTAAGTCTAAAGCAGTGGTTTCCACCAAGTATGATTTCCCCACCCCCACCCCCCCGGGGGCATTTGGCAATGTCTGGAAACCTTTTTGGTTGTCATGACTTGGGTTTGCTACAGGGGAGATGGAGGTTCTACTGGCAGAAGCCAGGGATATTGCAAAACATCCTGCAGTGCACAGGACAGCCCCCCACAACAAAGAATGAGCTGGTTCCAATGGTTAATAGTGCCAAGATGGAGAAACCCTCATCTAGAGCCTCCCCGCTGAGGTTGCGATGCCCTGCTACTTCTCCTACTTTTCCAGTTACCACCGCCCAGCTTCCATCTTCCTGTTGTGCCTTCATTATAACCACCAATTTCTCACCTTATCCCATCTTCGTTAGATTAATGGACCTTTCCACCCGGCGTCCTTGCTAATCTGCAGTCCTTCCCCATAGTTCTGCTTGGGGGAAACACGATGTGGAGCCCAGTGTAGTAGTATAGTAATAAACTCCGTGGGCTTTGGGAATAGACTGGATGAGTTCAAATCCCAGCCCCATCACTTACTACTTCGATAATCTTGACCGAGGTTTCTTACCCTCTCTGGGTCTCAGTGTCCCCACCTGCAAAACAGGTGGATAAAAATGGTGGTACCTGACCACAGAGAATTGTTGTGAGAGTTAAATGAGTTAATACTTGCAAAGCACAAGGAATGTTGCCTAACACCTAAGTGCTTAATAAATGTTAACTACTGTTGGGGCATCTGGTTGGCTCAGTCAGTTAAGTGTCTGACTTCTGGTTTCGGCTTAGGTCATGATCTCAGGGTTGATAGATCGGCCCCACGTCCATTGTGGAGCCTGCTTAAGACTCTCTCTCTCCTTTTGCTCCTCCCCCTACACACTCTCTCTCTCTCTCTAAAATAAATAAATCAATCTTTAAAAAAAATGATATTTTCTTTTTCTTTTTTTTTAAAAGATTTTATTTATTTCTTTGACAGAGAGAGACACAGCGAGAGAGGGAACACAAGCAGGGGGAGCGGGAGAGGGAGAAGCAGGCTTCCCGCCGAGCAGGGAGCCCGATGCGGGGCTCGATCCCAGGACCCTGGGATCACGACCTGAGCCGAAGGCAGACGCTTAATGACTGAGCCACCCAGGCGCCCCCAAAATGAAATTTTCTATATAAGTTTATGAAAGTGATGATGATCTCATCGTTGTCATTGTCGATTATTATCAGATCACACCAGCCACCATAATTGGTCAGTCATTTCAATCCTATAGACCAATCCTGGAAAATTACTGAAATTTTTGGGAGAAAAATAAAGATGTTCTGCTTGCATTTTTCATCATATTTGTAATACAAGGTTTATATACAGTATATATTATATATACATTTCCTAGTCAAAAATATGTTAAATGACCCATTTCTATACAATGTAAGTATAATCAGGGATAAGTTTGTAAAGCAACTTAAACCCTTAAATAATTAGCTTTTATCTTAAAGGGGCAATACCTTAGGCACTAGATTGCCTATTAGGCTAAATTAAGGACAAAGACACTTGTTTAACTATCAGGCTTGGGGCGCCTGGGTGGCTCAGTCCGTTGAGTGTTTTTGGACTCTTGGTTTGGGCTCAGGTCATGATCTTGGGGTCCTGGTATCTAGCCCAGAGTCAGGCTCTGCAGTCAGTGGGCAGTCTGCTTCTCTGCCTCTCCCTCTGTCCCTCCCTCTGCTCCCACGTTCTCTAAAATAAATAAATAAATCTTAAAATAAAACAAAAAAACCTTTCACAATCAAGCTTGTGAAATTGTGTTGTTTGTCATGGGGCCCTTACAGATCCGTGGGTTTTGCTTTGTGAAGGGAGGGCAGAAAACCACAATACAGAAAATGGAAGAGACATAGAGGGTTTGGCTTGGTTTTTCTTATTTTGATACTTTAAAACCTATGGGATATGAATGTGTGAAACTGTCACCAAACTTTAGGCCAGTTTTCCTCAATGTTGCATTCCATTCAAATATTTGCAAGTGGCCTTTGGTACTATTTTAATTATCCTATCTGTTTTAATCTTTCAGATCATAAGGCCTATGGATTCTCTGCCCCAAAAGACCATCAAGTGGTCACAGCAATAGAGTATCAAGGTAGAGTAACTTATGCTTTTCACAGACTATGTTGTTCAAATGACTCACAAGTATGACGTGGGTGATGTTATCTATTTGTTGGGACCCTCTGCCTTACCTCACACCAATTCTTCCTTCCAAAATGTTGCTCTGTGCTGTTTCCACTTGAGAACTCTTTCTCCACCTCCTCAGTGGAAATGAAAGACCTGATGTACCAAGAAGGCCTCTAATTGCCTAAATTATCTGCAACAAAGCAGATCTAATTTGTGAAACTGGTAGACAGAGGTTTTGCAAAGTTTCCAGCCAGCTGGATATGGCAAATGGAAATTAACACCGCAAACCCCACTCTACTTAATGTTTTTAAGATGACATTAATATAGCCTATTTTGGGGTGCCATTTTGTTATGTATTTTAGCTTCTTAAATATATTTACAGTAGGGAGTTGGTGTTTAATGGATATAAACTTTCACTTTTGCAAGATGAAAAAGTTCTAGAGATTGGTTGCTTAACAATGTGGATATATGTAACACTACTGAATTATTAAAAATCATTAAGATGGCAAAAAGTTAAAAAGTGTTAAGATGGTAAATGTTAAGATCTATGTATTTAACCACAATTTAAAAAAAAATTTTAAAGACTCTAATACCCAAGGAAAACTTTATAAGGGCTTCTATAAGTTTACTTCAAATATTGACCACCTACTACTATTCTGAAGGCTCTTTTACCTAGAACACAATAATACTAGGCAACCAGAAGAATTACTGTGTCCTAAGTATGATGCTAGTTTGGGCCAGAGATTGCAAACATTTAAGAAACAAGTTTCAAATGTGTCTGAACTCTCGTCTTCAGGTATGTCTTAGGTTCTTGGCATTGGGAGAGACAGGTTTGAAGGAAAGAGACAAAGATTAAAGAAGAGAACTGGATGGGACGGAACTAAGTAGATTAGTATTTAGCTAGTACTTCTAATAGTGCCCGGCACACAGCGTTATATGTGCTTCTTCAGCAAAAATATGCTACAGTAAGAATTGGCATGCCATTCACAAGTACACATCACTTGATAACAAATCACTTAAATAACTATTTCAGTTAATGAAGTCCTAAAATATTACATGATTAAGCTAATAAAAGACTCAAACTTTATCATGAATTAGTTTTAAGTGGAGAGACGTGGGAAGAGCAAATTTATGATTGGGAGTGATGTAGGGCTATGGAGCACTTGAAGTGGGAGATAAACAGGGCTGGACAAGGTGTTGAAAAGGAGACTAGAAAGGCTAAAAGAGGGACCACACAGTGAGAGGAAAAGATGGGCCAGGACTCTGTAAGGACAAAAGAAGTGAATTGCCCTACTTTGTACTTTCCTGAAGGTTCTCACTGTTGGGCCCAGTGGGTACCATGAATATACATCCCTGCTCCCCCCCACCCCCCGCCACGCAGGCCCTATGGCATGATACCTCAATTAGGATGCCAAAGTTAAATTCTACAGTCTTACATTACTTTAAAAAAAAAAAAATGCATGGAGGTGAAATTCATATAACATTAAACCAGCACATTCAAGTGAACAGGTCAGTGGCGTTTAGTACATTCACAATGCTGTGTAACTACCACCTCTGTCTAGTTCCAAAAATTCCCATCACTCCAAATTAAAATTGTGTACTATTTACATTACTTTTTAATGTGTATTTTATTTTTAATATAAAAAATCCTTCTATAATTTATTGCAGTCAAATGTTAGTCTTATTCCTGAATAAGTATTTTCCATTTTTATTCTTTTGTTTCCCCTCTCCTCTTTTAAAGTAAGAATTATAGGGGCACCTGGGTAGCTCAATCAGTTGAGCATCCAACTCTTGGTTTCGGCTCAGGTCAGAATTTCAGGTTCCATGGGGCGCCTGGGTGGCTCAGTCGTTAAGCATCTGCCTTCGGCTCAGGTCATGATCCCAGGGTCCTGGGATTGAGCCCCACATCGGGCTCCCTGCTCCATGGGAAGCCTGCTTCTCCCTCCCCCACTCCCCCTGCTTATGTTCCCTCTCTCGCTGTGTCTCTCTCTCTCAAATAAATAAATAAAATCTTTAAAAAAAAAAAAAAAGAATTTCAGGTTCCTGAGATAGAGCCCCACATGGGGGGGTGGGGGCTCTGCGCTCAACAGGAGTCTGCTTCTCTCCCTCTGCCCCTCCCCCCACTCACGTGCACATGTGCTCTCTCTCTCTCTCTCACACACACACAAATAAAATAAATAAATCTTTAAAGACAAAGATTTATATTTTGATTCTATTTTATATGTGCCCCAGTCGTTCCAACTTGGCTCTCCTTAAAGCAAAAATAAATTTCTATCTTCTTCCACATTTTAGTTGTAGCGTATTTCACGCAATGACTTGATTTTAGTTAAAGTGTAAAATATCTTGCGATTTGTGTATATGTGTGGGTGTGTTCCACCTAATTCATTTCACTTTTTTGCCTCTTGTCTCTCGGATGTCAACAAATCATGAATTAATTCCTTCTTTGCAGTGCGGCTGTTTTGTATCACTTCCCACAGTGGTGCCAAGAACAGAATGAGACTGAAGTGATAGCAGCTTTGCTAAGCTTATAAGTTGTATGAGCAGCCTTTATGCAGAATATCCAGCCCTGTGAGCTATAAATCAGGTTAATAGCCTGCTTTTCTTCACAGAAGTAATTCTTGGTAATTCTTCAGAGCTGTGTTGGTCGTACCAATTCTATTTTTGCTTATATAAGATTTTGATGATTTTTAACTTCAGCACAGAGAATAACATCAAAAGATAATTAGCAGTACAGAATCCTGGAAAAACTAAAATTCACAGTGATTTCTATTGATGTCATCCCTAAAAGTGACTATTTTGCTACATGAAAATAGTTATTGCTAATACGTTTTTTCTAAACAAAAGAATCATCTTTTCCCTGACCCAAAGGAAACATATTTTTGGGAATGAAATGATCATCTTAATGAAAAAAACTTGGTGCATTTTTATGCTTTTGTATGCCTTGTTTTGAGAAAATATGATTTATGTCTGTATCCTATTCTTTGCTGTCGCAAAGGTAGCGGTTTTAGTTCAAATTTGAGTGATTCTTAGGTAAATTTGGGGTGTAGAAAGTGGGGATTTCTATCATGTCAAGGCATACAACTACAAGTAAAAGAAGTTTCTCAGGGGTGAAAGCAGTAATAACCACTGATGGAGCACGCACCATGTACAAAGTACCAAACATACCCAAGTGTATTGATATATTACCTCACTTAAACTTCACACTAGCTTCATGAGATGAGTACTGTTATATTGTTTCTTTTTACAAATATGAGTATAGGGACGTTTGGGTGACTCAGTTGGTTAAGCATCTGCCCTCAGCTCAGGTCATGATCCCAGAGTCCTGGGATCGAGCCCCGCATCGGGCTCCTTGCTCAGTGGAGAGAGCCTGCTTCTCCCCCTACTCCTCACCCTGCTCGTGCTCTCTCTCTCTCTCTCAAAATAAATAAAATCTTAAAAAAAAAAAAATGTGAGTATAATTTTCAAAAACAGTTAAGTAATTTGCCCAACATCGCACCCACAGTGTATGGCGGAGGTCTAACTCCAAAAGGCCTTATGGTATAATAACCTCCTACTACCTTATGGTATAATAACCCTAAGGGCTACGTACAAGATTATACTGGTTGTGAGTGTTGCATTTTAACTGAAAAGAGAGAGGAGAGTCCATGGTAGTTAGCTTCTCAGTTCATCTGGTTCTTTATCCTCAGATGTTGACCCCATGATTCCAACTGACTTACTGTTTCTCCCAGTTCCAGAGGTCATGGTGTTGGCACCTTCAGATCAAGGCACTGACCGTGGCCTTGCTTGGAGTAGTCCCAAAGAAACACGTGGTGAATTCCAATTTCGAATTCTATGAAATTTGTACTCAAATTCTAAGGAATTCTAATTTCTTTTTTTCAGTCTTTGGTCAAATGTCACTCTCTAAATGAGTAGAACTCTGACTATTCAGGTGTTTTGTAATTGCACACCAACACTCCTGATCTACTTTATTTCCATAGCACTCATTACCTCCGAATGTAGCATTTAATTCACTTTATGATATTTCTTGTGTGCCTGACTCACCCTGCAAATTGTGAGACCTGAAAGAACAGGGATCTTTGTTTTGCTCACTGATATAGCTCAGGAACAATGGTATAATAATAAACTATAAATGAATATAATAAATTAATAATAAACTGGACACACAGTAAGTACTCAACAGTTGGATGACTTAGACCATCTCCACACATCCTCCATGGTCTGAGTGAGGCGAGAGAATGGTGTCACTGCATTTAGGAAAACCATTGGTTTCGTTTTTGAATATAATTTCTGCAGAGGTTTTCCATAGAGCAATGAGGGCAGAAGTCAAATCTTCTTGATGAAAAGGGCTCCGTGTGTGTGTGTGTATGTGTGTGCCTGTGTATGTAGTTAAATATATGAAACAACGTGACCAAGTACAAATTTATTCCTAAGACCTGAGTGTGTGGGCTAAAAATGAGTGTGGGTGTGTGTTTAATTGTTGGAAACTCAACAAAATACGGGAAGGAAACCTATCTCAAACTCAAGACTCCGGAAAGTCACCACCCATTCTCCTTAATCAACAGAACAGAACCATGTTTCCTCAGACAAGTCCCTCAGCACATATTTGTCTTTGTAGCATAATTGTAAACATGTCTGTAAAATGATGTCTCTTTGTCATGTAAAACCTGCTCTAAAAACTTTAGGCACCCTTGAAAATAATTTTGGGGGTTTTTTTCCCCCTTGCCTTTCTTTTCTCTGTCCTATTTTCTGTTTTCCATTACCTTGTATTCTATTTCTGTATTTCTAGCAGTATGTGTGGAACTAAAAGGAAAATTAGAAACTACATATAACAAAAAGAAAAACCGTAATTCTATCACACAGAACTCATCACTGGGTTAATATTTTCATACATATTTTTTGGCTTTTTGTCCATATCTATGTGTATATTAATAAAACTTGGGATAATAAAAGTACTGCTCTCTAATCTACCATATCATATATCCTGAATTTTTTAATTAACATATAATGTATTATTTGATTATATTAACATATAATCACAGGTCTGTGATTCATCAGTCTTACACAATTCACAGCGCTCACCATAGCACATACCCTCCCCAATGTCCATCACCCAGCCACCCCATCCCTCCCACCTCCCTCCACTCCAGCAACCCTCAGTTTGTTTTCTGAGATTAAGAGTCTCTTATGGTTTGTCTCCCTCTCTGGTTTCATCTTGTTTCATTTTTCCCTCCATTCCCCTATGATCCTCTGCCTTGTTTCTCAAATTCCACATATGAATGAGATCATATGATAATTGTCTTTCTCTGATTGAGTTATTTCACTTAGCATAATACCCTCTAGTTTCATCCACGTCGTTGCAAATGGCAAGATTTCATTTTTTTTTGATGGCTGCATCTGAATTGTTTTTTAAAATGGCATTAAATCTTTAAAAATAAAATCATAAAAAAAATAAAATGGCATTTAATCTGCTACATCAAAATCAGAGGTATGGAAAGGATTTTGAACCTCCTCTAGTCAAAGATGTGTGCTTTTGGGGTCAAACTGAATGCATTGTGGGAAAAAAATGTCTCAGAAACATGAAGATGACACACTAGAGAGCGTGACTGAAACATACTTTAAAAATATTTACAACCGGAGGTTTCCTTTTGGCAACTCAAAGCAGTTGGCAGATAGGTGCTGGACTTCCCCTCCTCCCCCCAGTCATCTTGTTTGGACAGTTAAAAGAGGGGGTTCCTTCAGAGGTTCCAGGAATTCTTTAATGACGTAACTACAGTAAATTTCCTGCAATAAAGTGACTTAAATGAGCTACAGTGAGGCAGTTAAACTTGATGCCAAGATTAAATCTTCTCATAATTTATCTGGATAGAGATAAGAATTAGGAACCCATGATTTAGTAGAAGATCGTATCGGGTTTGTATCAATATATCCATAGAGAGGGTTATCAAAGAATGGGTCTGAGTGAGAACGTACATGTTGAAGGAATGTTTGTGGATCCCATAGGCTGCACTGAGTGCCTTTCTCTGTTTACCTCCATAGCATTCATGGCACTATGAACAATGGAACAAAATTACATTATCTTATTTATCTCTTCTCCCAGGCTGTAAATTCCCTGATGACTGAGACTGGGAATAGTAAGATAGTAAGATAAATGATAAATAACTGCCATTTTTAAATTACTTACCATGTCCAGGCATGTGTGCTTTGCATGTATTACTGTATTTGAAGACTCACTACAACTCTATGACATACTATCTTATTTCACAGATGGTAACTGAGGCTCAAGAATTAGGGTCAGTAGCCTAGTGTCATGCAATTATTATGGAGAAGAGCTATAATGCTTTCGATTCATCTTTGGGTTAAGCCAATATGGTGCCCATTAAAGTAATTTATGAATGAATGAATGAAAGAATTGAATGAATGAATGGAAGTATAAAGAAATAGCTTAAGGCTGTTTAAAAATTTACTTAAGTAAAATATAAATTCATAGGGACAATTAGAAAACAAGTATTTTTGTTGTTGTTCCTAGAGGTTATTTTAGCCTGTAAATATCCAAAGAAGACCATTTCCTCCAGATTAGAGTGGAAGAAACTGGGCCGGAGTGTCTCCTTTGTCTACTACCAGCAGGCTCTTCAAGGTAAGTAGCTGTAAACTTGATGAGGTGAGAGCAAGTGAACACCAAGTACAACCTGGGTTCTTTAATTTACAAATGAGAACAGGACAGGACTAGTTACTGAGAATGTGGGTTTTTTAAATCATTTTATTTTGTTTTATTTTATTTTATGTTATTTTCATCATGATAAGTATACTCTTAATCCCCCTTTTCTATTTCCCCCATTCCCCTACCCACCTCCCTCTGGTAACCATCAGTTTGTTCTCTATAGTTAAGAGTCTATTTCCTGGTTTGCCTCTCTCTCTCTCCCTCTCTCTCTCGCTCTTTTTTCCTCTGCTCACTTGTTTTGTTTCTTCAATTCCACATATGAATGAGATCATATGGTATTTGTCTTTCTCTGACTAACTTATTTCGTTTAGCATAATACCCTCTAGCTCTATCCATGTTGTTGCAAATGGCAAGATTTCATTATTTTTATAGCTGAGTAACATTCCATTGTATACTTATATACTATATATATGGGCTGCTTCCATAATTTGGCTATTGTAAATAATGCTGCAATAAACATAGGGGTGCATGTATCACTTTGAATTAGTGTTTTTGTATCTTTTGGGTAAAAACCCAGTAGTGCGATTCCTGGATTATAGGGTAGTTCTGTTTTTAATTTTTTGAGGAACCTCCATATAGTTTTCCACAGTAGCTGTGCCAGTTTGCATTCCCACAGGGCACAAGGGTTCTCCTTTTCTCTACATCCTCACCAACACCTGTTGTTTCTTGTGTTTTTGATGTTAGCCATTCTGACAGGTGCGAAGTGATACCTCATTGTAGTTTTGATTTGCATTTCCCTGATGATGGTGACGTTGAGCATCTTTTCATGTCTGTTGGCCATTTGTCTATCTTCTTTGGAAAAATGTCTGTTCATGTCTTCTGCCCATTTTTTAATTGGATTCCTTGTTTTTTGGGTATTGAGTTGATTCAGTTCTTTATATATTTTTATCGGAGATATCATTTGCAAATATCTTCTTCCATTCCATAGGTTGCCTTTTAGTTTTGATTGTTTCCTTCGCTGTGCAGAAACCTTTTATTCTGATGTGGTCCCAATAGTTTATTTTTGCTTTTATTTCTCTTGCCTCTGGAGACCTATCTAGAAAACTTGCTACAGCCAATGTCAGAGAGAGCCCATGTTCTCTTCAAAGATTTTTATGGTTTCAGGTCTCACATTTAAGTCTTTAATCCATTTTGAGGGTTTTTTTTTGTATGGTGAAAGAGAATGTGTTTTGTAAGTGTGAGATGAAACCAACAATGACTGAGACCTAGAATGCAATCACCACAAAAATGGAACAGAGAACAGAAGAAAGTCAACTCCATGGAGACCCTGGACCCTTCATGTCTCAGCTCAGCCCTAAAGGATGTAAAATGGAATGGCTCTTGCTGGCCCAGTAGATTAGACTCTTGAGAGAAAGGAAAAAGAGATGATGTGGAAGTGAGATGAAGGGTCACTGCTCGGTGGTAATAATTTTACCCTATTTCCATATCGCCATCTAGAAAGCTAAGCCATCACTAAGAAGCCTTTGCAGTTGAGACTTAGACTTATGGCAGGGGAAGGTAAATACAACCACCTTTAACAGTGCTTTATTTTAATTCTTTGTTATACATTTCTTTCCACTTACTGTTTTTCCTGTTGAATATATAATGAGCTTTTAAAGCATTGATAATAATGGATAAAATGCTATGGTGTTGGGATTTACCTCAAAATAATTCAATGTTTAGATGTGCAGATGGAATAGGATAGGCCATGCATGGATTACTGTTATCGCTGGGTGATGAGATTTATTTTACAATACTCTGTAATTTTTTGTGTGCTTGAAATTTTCCATTATAGACATTCAGAAGTTGCAAATATAATTTAACAAGTGTAAGAAGCATGGTATTATTTTAGAATGCTATGCATTACTTTAATTTTAAAGAATTAAACACATGAACAAACGTTCAAAGTCCATAAAGAATTTAAAATACCCCTCTTGTTCTCATCTGTCAAGATAAGACTGCTGTGGGCCACAGGGCTGTCTTTGCGTGTATTTTCTCCTATTGCCAATCTAGCACCTGAATGTTCTATAAAGCGCTATTTTCATTCTGTACATATTATTACCAAAAACTAATCAAAAGAGTGTTTTTAAGACCCCTTCATCTTTTCTTTTGTGGCAGTATGATGTGGGCCACCGCACATAAATTTACTCTTCCAGCTAATTGAACTAGATGCTGCAGTGTCTTCTGAAGGTGGGAATGTTTGTGTAAGCATATTAGAAAGGGGATGAGGCAGGAATGAGGATTGAATCCTCTAACATATGAGAATATTGAACTGAATGTTCTTTTGTGAACTGTATGTCATTCTAAAAAACAAGAAGAAATTTGAAATAGCAGCATCTGCATACGGTGTTTTGAGTTTTTATTTTTTTATTTAAATTCAATTAGCCAACATATAGTACATCATTAATTTCAGATGTAGAGTTCAATAATTCATCAGTTGCGTATAACACCCAGTGCTCATCACATCACGTGCTCTCCTTAATGCCCATCACCCAGTTACCACATCCACCCACCAACCTCCCCTCCAGGAACCCTCGGTTTGTTTCCTATACTTAAGAGTCCTTTATTAGTTTTTAAATTGAGTTTATTAATAGGAAAATAAATGCCTTGGTCACTGAATGAAGTGACTTGAGGAAGGTAGTATATAGAAAGTTATTTGCACTGTTATTAACATCATTGTCTTCTTTTTCTAAAAGGTGATTTTAAAGATCGAGCTGAGATGATAGATTTCAGTATACGGATCAAAAATGTTACAAGAACTGATGCTGGGAAATATCGCTGTGAAGTTAGTGCCCCATCTGAGCAAGGCCAAAATCTGGAAGAAGATACGGTCACTCTAGAAGTCCTAGGTGTGATGTGCTTTTATCTGTGGGATTACTGTTCCTCACCCTCATCCCCATCCCCGAGGCAACCTGGGGCCCCAGTCAGGAAAGTTCTAGAAATCACCAACACCACTTTCCCTGTAAAATCTTGGCTATTGCCCCTTTTCACCTCATTCGCCGCTGAAATTTTACTCTTACAAATTTGTTCTGACAAATTCTCTTTTCATTTCAGATTAAAGTAAATCTTAATGGGCCTATCTTGTACATAGGAGCATTTCCCCTAAGAGTTTATTTTTCAGTACCTTCAGTACCTTCAGTATATGCGGTCTATCTCTTACTGTATAAAATCCTAACACATGAGATGACAGAAAAGCAATAAAACAAAAAAGTAGGCCAAGGAAAGTATTAGAAGTTATTTGGTAGAAAAGAAAAGAAGAGAGGAGAGGAGGGGAGGGGAGGGAAAAGAAGAGAAAAAAGAAAAGAAAAGAAAGAAGTTATTTGGTAAAGAAGGGAAATTAGTATTTATTGTGCAGCTAGTTTGTGTTAGGCTCTTTCACATACGTAATTTTACTTAATTTTTCACTGACAACTTCATTTTTATAGATGAGAAGAGAGAAGCTAAATGATTTTCCCAAGTCTACACAGCTAATAAGTGTCTGGATCAGGATTTGGATCCTGGTGGGATTAACTCCAAAGCCAGTATATTTAGCCATTATGAGAATCATTGATAGATATTAACAGCTCATGTTGACAACTGGTGGAGGAACATGATCTTTTCTTCTCCATCGATGTTAGTATAAACTGCTAATCATAGAGAGTAAAATAACTCCCCTTCCTTTTTCTATATAACCCAGGGTCTAAAATACTAGTGATGTACTAATATAGCAGAAATTTAATTCAGAAAACCTTGCAGGAGATTCCACTGGTGTATTAGTCTTCTATTGTCACATAACAGATGATCACAAACCTAGCAGCTTAAAATACCACCCATTTATTGGCTCACAGTTCTGTAGGTCAGTCCAGCTCGACAAGGTGGGGCTCGCTGCCCAGGGTATCATAAGGCTGAAATCGGGAGTCAGTGGGCTGAGTTCTTGTCTGGAGGTTCCGGGGAAAAGTCATTCTCCTTGTTGGCAGATTTCAGTTCCCATGGCTGTACAACGAAAGACTCCATTCCATGCTGGCTGTGAGCTGGGGGCCACACTCAGCTCCTGGAGGCACCACATTCCATACACAAGGGGAAACTTTTGTCCCATCATGTTGAAGTATACAGAAAGAAGGGGGATGTAGATAGTGGGTAATGACAAGTGAGAAAGAAAAGGGAGTTAGTAGATAAAAACCTGGCTGCTTTTAGGAACATGTATTGCATGAGGATCCAAGACAATGAGGAGGTGCTCCTTAGAGATTCATGGCTGTCATGGCTGCAGTCAATGGTGACCATGGCAGTATTGAGGGTGCAACAGGAGGGCACCGAAAGCATGATTCTGGGCACCCCTCTCTCCCTTGCAGCACTAGCAGGGCCACGTGGCCCTCTCCGTCTAGAGTCCAACAGAAGCATGTTGAGTCCTTCCTGTGCTCTGAATCTCTGACTTTCCCTTCTGTGACCACCCAGAGAAAACAACTTTTCAAGGGGTCGTGGGATTAGGTCAGTCCCACCTGTGTAATCTCCCTATCTTAAAAGACAATAGATTTGGGACCTTAGTTACATCTCCAAAATCTCTTCAAAGTAGTACCTAGATCCGTGTTTATGGGTCAGGCCTGGAAACGGCATAGATGACTTTTCCCACATGCCATTGGCTAGAACTCATGCATATGACCCTATCTGGGTGCAAGGGGGCTGGCGAATGTGGTCTGGCTGTGTGCCCGTGAAGAAAGGAAGTGGATCTCTTGAGCAAGTAGCCAGTCTCTATCACAGGTGTCCAACAAGCCCATCTTAACGTGGTTGTTAAAATCCTTGTTAAGCTTATAAATAACCAGTGCCATTTGACTTCCCTCCTTCAGTGGCCCCAGCAGTTCCAACCTGTGAAGTACCCAATTCTGCTCTGAGTGGAACTGTGGTAGAGCTGCGATGTCAAGACAAAGAAGGGAATCCCGCTCCTGAGTACACATGGTTTAAAGATGGCGTCCCTTTGTCAGAGAATCCAAAACTTGGCTCCCAAAGCACCAACAGCTCCTATACAATGAATACAAAATCTGGAACTCTGGTAAGGTCATTTCAAGCATTGGTGTCATAGTTGTCTTATATTTGGAGAAGAAAAATTATTAGAACTAAAATGATGGAGAAGAGAGGGCTGATACCATTTCTTATGTGGAGAGAGGAAGGGCAGTGGGAAAGATGGTGGTACCTGCCCAGGGAAGTGATGGAAAAGGCACTACCAGAGATGGGGAGACAATATAGAGAACTAATAATAATAATTTTAATAAATCTTTAAAAGATTCATTCTTTCAGTCTGCTAGTATATAATAACATTTAAAAACCAGACCCTCTGGTTAATAATAAAGCATATTTGATAAAGTGGCTAAATCATAAAGCATATCGATGGATGTGGCTCCTTTTTTAAAATTTTTTTAGAGATTTTTTTTTTTAAGATTTTTTATTTATTTATTTGACAGAGACACAGTGAGAGAGGGAACACAAGCAGGGGGGAGTGGGAGAGGGAGAAGCAGACTCCCCGCTGAGCAGAGAGCCCTATGTGGGGCTCCATCCCAGGGCCCTGGGATCATGACCTGAGCCGAAGGCAGACGCTTAACCGACTGAGCCACCCAGGCACCCCTGGATGTGGCTCCTCAAGGAGGACCACACTCCCGCCCTTGCAGCACCAGCAGGCTCAGTCAGCAGGTCCGATAGATTTTACACTGAGAACTTGGACAGAAAAACTGCTGTCACACGTTGCTATATTTACTTTTCAAATTTATTTTTTCTCGGAGCAGGTGATAAAAGCCCCAAGGCAAGTTTGATATAGATTCACTTTCCCCACTTACCTCAACCCTTGAAATATCTTTTGATGTCAAAGGGATGCACCAGGGCAGAATAAAGGTGGGTTCTTTCCTAAGAAACAGGCAACAAAGACTCCAGTGTATGGATGACAATGACTTCCTTTTAATTACCAGTTATGTCCTAGTAGATCCTTTATGGTTTTAGTCTAACTTATCATTAATACTTACCCTTGGCCTTGCATTCCTGGTGAATATTTATATAGTCTGGCTTTTGGGACAGTGAGAGAGGATTTCATAAGGTGAAATACACGAGGGGAAACTTTCTGTCCCATCATGTTGAAGTATACAGAAAGAAGGGGGATGTAGATAGTGGGTAATGACAAGTGAGAAAGAAAAGGGAGTTAGTAAATAAAAACCTGGCTGCTTTTATAACATGTATTGCATGAGGATCCAAGACAATGAGGAGGTGCTCCTTAGAGATTCATGGCTGTCATGGCTGCGGTCAATGGTGACCATGGCAGTATTGAGGGTGCAACAGGAGGGCACGAAAGCATGATTCTGTGCACCCCTCTCTCCCTCTGTGCTGGTCCTGGCAGGATCCTTTAAGGCATTCATGACCCACTGAATTCCCTCCCTCCCTGCCTCTCTCCTAACTAACTTCCTCCCTCCCTCCCTCCCCTTCCTTCCTGCCATCCACCCATCCATCCATCTTTGCTTCCTTCCTCTCTTCCTTCCTCCTTTTCTCCCTCCATCTACCCTCCTTCCCTCCCTCCCTCCCTCCCTTCCCTTCCTTCCTTCCATCCAGCCATCCATTCATCCAGCCATCCATCCATCTTTGCTTCCTTCCTTCCTCTCTTCCTTCCTCCCTTTCTCCCTTCCTTTTTTCCTTTCATCTATCTTTCCTCCCTTCCTTCCTTCCTTCCTTCCTTCCTTCCTTCCTTCCTTCCTTCCTTCCTTCCTTCCTTCCTTCCTTCCTTCCCTCCTGCCTTCCTTCCTTCTTCCCTCCCTCCCTTCCTTCCAGAAATTCACCAAGGGGATAAATCCACTAAACGCTTATGAAGCCTGTTATACCAAAGTCTTACCTTTCAGTTGTTTTGGCAGAGAGTAGAAGGAGCAAAGGTTAGACCTTTATCCTTTCAGAATTTTCGAAAATTCCACAGCTGATAGAATTTTTAATCCTATAAGCTAAACTGATTAAGATTTTCCTCGACCCTCTGCTACTTCCTGGTAATAGCTCTGACCCTCTAAAAGAAGTCTTCATCATTTCCTGCTGTAGTGAACTCACTTGTGGCTGAGAAAACTGCATTAGCCCTTTCAGGCCAAGGAGGCCTTCCTTTACAAATGGTGTTTCTTGGGAATTAGAAATACTGACAAAACTTTAATGCTACCTGTGCTGTAAACTTTAAAATGCCAGTTGCCTTCCTAACCATACCACTTCCTCAGTATCACAGAACAAAGACACTTCCCCATATATATTTAAGTCTTTCTCTGTCAAAATAAACAGGAAGCCTAGCTACTTACCCCTTGAAGTCATGGCAAAGTTTTGAATTCACAGTAAAGACATCAAGTCCTAAGTCATGAAAAAGGAGAGACCAACTTCATACTGAAATTCAAGAGACATGGTTACTTCAGGAGTCTACTTACAGATTTATGGCTTAAAATATATATTTATTTTCCTTCCACAAATAGCAATTTAACACTGTTTCAAAACTAGACAGTGGAGAATATTCCTGTGAAGCCCGTAATTCTGTTGGACATCGCAGGTGCCCCGGGAAACGAATGCAAGTCGGTAAGCATGAAATATCGGGAGGAACAATGGTTTGCAGTCAGAGCGCACATGTGCTTGGGGATGGGAAGGAGCAAGGGGTAGGACTGTGCCTGAGTGATTGGAAGAATAAACCAGAGGGAATGTTTAAAATTAGCTTGACATAATGTGTTGCAAAAAGCAAACATGCTGTTCTTAGTCCATGTCCCAAACAAGCCAAGAATATTTAGCACTCGACTTTTCAAGTTTTTGAATTTTTCAAATCATTGTTTTAAAAATATGCTTGTCTGGGCAATCTTCTTTCAAACAGAAACTAAGAGTCTTATAAATTGCTCAGGGTCAAGGATTTGGTATGGGGTTCAATTTCCAGCTCTGTCACTTACTAGCTACATATTCTTGGGCCAGTTATTTAACCTCAGTCTCCCCAAAATAGAAGTAGTAATATGCTATCTTCATTGGGTTATGGCTCAATCAGTAGAGCATGTGACTCAATCTCGGGAGTCGTGAGTTCAAGTCCCACGTTGGGAGTAGAGCTTACCTAACAAAAAGAAAAAATAATTAAAAAAAAAAAAAGAAAGAAAGACAAAACTGATATTTGGAAGGGTTAGAATAGCAATGGCATATTGTGAGCACTCTCAAGAGTTGGCTATTTTAGTGTTCGATAATTTTTTCAATCCCCTAAAATACAGTGCTTTACTTATCCCAGAGTGGGTTCTCAAAAAAGACATGTCGAATGTAGTTATGAATCTCTATTTGCTGTAAAACATAGCTGCCATGTATTTCACAAAATAAGCTTCCTAGAAATCAATAAAATCAGACTCAGGAATCTTTTCAGATTATAGGAGTTTCAGAGCAAACATGTTTTTTTTCATTTCGCTTTTATTTTTTAATTTTTTTTTTTAAGATTTTATTTATTTATTTGACAGAGAAAGACACAGCGAGAGAGGGAACACAAACGGGGAGTGGGAGAGGGAGAAGCAGACTCCCCGCCGAGCAGGGAGCCCGATGTGGGACTCGATCCCGGGACTCCAGGATCATGACCTGAGGCGAAGGCAGTCGCTTAACCAACTGAGCCACCCAGGCGCCCTCATTTCGTTTTTAATAATTTGGTTCAATTCTCCCTTTGTGAAAGTCCTGTGTTTTGAAAAAGGGTGTTTTGTAATAGGGCTAGCTGGAGATGACACCTGCGGGGTTAAAGATCACTCAGGAGGGCTGCACCCCGAAGTGGAACACCCATGGCCCCCCTTGGTTCAGGAGCTTGTCCTCATCTTTGTGAGGTCAGAAATTCATGTTTTCAGTGTGCTCAGAGATATGCAGATCTACGCACACTAATTTGTGTTGTTCATGTACAGTTAAACTCTTGGCATTACTTTTTAAGTAAAATATAATCTTATTAGACCTCAGAATGCTCTAAAGTATAAGATATTCAATAGTGTATTCTAATTTCCACAAGAGTCTTTTTAAAATTCAGGGATACATATTATCCACCCAATTCACTCAAGTGTTGATAGTTATAGTCAAACATAAGCGTTTGCTGAAAATATCAGAAGGTATCCCTCTTAGTGCTACTTTGGAGTTATCATTAGAAAAATTCATCAGAACATGTTTAAAATTAATGCATTGATACAGGGTTTTCCTAACTTCATTCATTCATTCACATACGACCCTCATGTTTTTTTACTGTAACCTTGTACCACCTGCACTATTTATTCTTTCTTTAAATGGTCCTGTTTAATTTCAATGCCTAATTTAGCCTCATCTCAAGAAATAATATCTGTGATGTCATGGTCTTAACATACTAGTTACATTTTTTCCAAGCATGCAGTAAATAAATACAGAACAGCTAAAATTTAATACTTTGTGCTTTGCTAGTCTTACCACTTTAATTTGATCACGATTTTCACGTATCTACTCTTTCTTGTATAAGTTGGCTTAAAAGTTAAAATTTGTTCATTTAATGCTCATCCATTGATCTTAGATGTTTCATGCCCTTGGGTTGAAATTTATATCTTTTGATACATAAGAATTCGTGAAATCACATGTCAAGTTTCCTTCGTGAGTTATCACTAATAACTTATAACCCAAACCAGAATCTGTTCTAAAAGACGCTCTTTTTGAAGTATAGAAAGAAAGTAAGTCATGGACCTGATGATTATTCCCAAGCTGCCCCCTGTAAAACTCGCAGGAGACCCCACTCACACTTAGCATTTTAACAGTTTGGTTCCTTTCCTTTCAGTTAGAATAATGATACCTTCCTTTTATAGTGGCCTTTTTTTTTTAAAGAAAAAAAATATTTTTGTACATGTTGTTACATTTTCTCTTTAGTGAGGCATAAGGCGGTTATAGAACTTGCTCAGTAACTCACAGTCAATGGCAAATAGCATGAAAACAACTCAGCTCTAACTTACAAGGCTTCTTCCATTTCACTGAGAAAAGTAAAATAAAATTTATACCATAACTTACAGGATAGGACAGTTTTTTTGTTAGAATCTGCCATTAGGTTGAATCCTTCATAGATGTCAAGTTCATTGACAAACTATGGGACAGATTTTTGTCCGATAATAGCCCTAAGATTGAAACCTTCACAGATGTCACATTTGTTGACTACTACAAAGAAAATAGTAGGTACAGTTTGGTTCTGTAGTTATTAACTTAATTTTGCCTTAGATTGTGATTATTTTAGATTTTTCCCTATTAATTTCATTTTGCCTTAGATTATGAATATTATGGAATTTATTTCCCTGTCCACTACTTTTTTAAGTAAATAAATAGCTGGATCTCAATGACCTCTCAATGCTTAAGCAAAAATGAACTGAATTTTTTGTTGTTGTTTGTTTGTTTGTTTTTAAGATTTTACTTTTAAGTAAAATCTATACCCAATGTGGGGCCTGAATTTACAACCTTGAGATCAAGAGTCACGTGCTCTACTGATTGAGCCAGCCAGGTGCCCCTAAAACTGAACTGAGTTTATGCCAAGCAATAATTAATGTTTTCTACTCTGGTCAAATTGCTCAGCCTTCCAAAAGAGGTATTCAGTTTTCTTTCTTAAAAAAATCAGTTAATATTTCAGATTTATGAGAAAATTAATAACCCTTGGCATTAGAAAAAAATTTTGAGACCAGAAAGTTTTATGATAAGCATACTCACTTAAATAATATTTCTTAAGAAAAAAATCTTTCCCAAAATGTGCAGTGCTTTTAGATATCTAAAATTATTGTTGAGAAAGTGCTACCTAATATTTTCTTCAAATTAATCACACGTTAATTAATACTTGCTTTTAAAAACAAGAACCCTTTTATTATGCTAAGCGAAATAAATCAATCAGAGAAAGACACATATCATATGATCTCACTAATATGAGGAATTTGAGAAACAAGACAGAGGATCATAGGGGAAAGGAGGGAAAAATGAAACAAGATGAAACCAGAGAGGGAGACAAACCATAAGAGACTCTTAATCTCAGAGGGTTGCTGGAGTAGTGGGGGGTGGGAGGGATGGGGTGGCTGGGTGATGGACATTGGGGAGGGTATGTGCTATGGTGAGCGCTGTGAATTGTGTAAGACTGATGAATCACAGACCTGTACCTCTGAAACAAATAATACATTGTATGTTAAAAAAAAAAAAAAAAGAGATAGTAGGAAGGGAAAAATGAAGGGGGAGAAATTAGAGGGAGAGATGAACCATGAGAGACTATGGACTCCGAGAAACAAAATGAGGGTTTTAGAGGGGAGAGGGGTGGGGGGATGGGTTAGGCCGGTGATGGGTATTAAAGAGGGCACGTTCTGCATGGAGCACTGGGTGTTACACACAAACAATGAATCATGGAACACTACATCAAAAACTAATGATGTAATGCATGGTGATTAACATAATATAATAAAATTAAATTAAAAAAAAAAACAAGAACCCTTTGAGGAATTGTTCCTTTAAAAAGTATAGGTAATTTATATATTAATCAATACATAGGAAGTATCCAAATGACAGAAGGGTGTGGCTCATGAAATCCTGAAGGACAAGCTGGAGAAATGTGACCCAGGTTAAATATTTAGATGGATGGATTCACACAGTTGGATCCCATACCCAGAGGGTGTAATAAATTCTATTATATGAAGGGAGGTACGTAATAGCCTGTTCCATAGTTCTTTCCCTAACAAAGTCATAGTCATCATTTTAATTAATGATTTGAATGAGGATATTTTTTGATGCTGTTCCCAATTACATAAATATTGATCTTGGAAGGTTCATAATCTAATTCTTGGACAACAGAATCAGTATCTGAGAAAACCTCGCAGGTTGGTAACATGGTAGTGATTTCAAACTTGGGTCCAAAAAATCCAGTTGTATTAGGTTAGAGGAAAGATGACCTAATAGCAACGGGAAAAAGTCTTGGGGAGTTTAGTTAATTTTAAACTTAATGGGATGACAGTTTAATGGCATATGTGTATGTGAGTGTGTATGTGTATATAAGTACACACACACAAGCCCAATTAAATTCAAGAAAGATGTTTCTGACTCTTACTTTATAGAACAAGAGTCACATGGCTTTCTTTGGGGCTGAATGAGTTTTCCGTTATCGGTAAAATTGACACAGATGATGGTGTAGAAGAATTTTGAGTAGAATTGGGGGTGTGTGGTAGTTGAATACTTGACCTCACTGAACTTTGAAGATCACTTCCAATCTGATATTTAATCCTTTGAAGTATTATCTCCCCAAGTGAATGCAAGGGAATGCCATACACGTTATTTCTGAATCATGGAACTTCTTTCAATTTAAGATTCTTGCAAAACTTAATTCCGTTAATATTTTCAATCTGCTTTGAACCTTGTCCTGGAATGAATCAGTTGAACAGGCTTCAGCAGCATGAAACTATCCATGTTTATGGTATAGCTGCCAAGGGGAGCTTATTTGAATTTTTTCAATTTAATAACTACATCTGTCCATTTATTTGACCCAAATTCATGCCTGGTTTATTTTGCCTTCCAGATGATCTCAATGTGAGTGGCATCATAGCGGCCGTGGTGGTTGTGGCCTCAGTGATTTCTGTTTGTGGCCTTGGCGTGTGCTATGCTCAGAGGAAAGGCTACTTTTCAAGTAAGTGAGTTTCACCCTTCTTCACTGGACAACCTCCTGTGGATATAGAGTTTTCTTACAAGACCTTGTTTCTCCTAATTAGCTCTAACAAACTCTCGAGAGTATTTTTCCTTGCTTTTTCTGCAGTAGAAAATGTCTCAAGTGACATGTAGGTGAGTTATGAAGCACCTTGGCAAACAGAGGGAGAAAAGGCAGAGCTTCCTCAAGTCAACATTCAGGAAACACCACAGACTATGGGAGAGGCACCGTGGGATGGCATAATGGGGTGATACTGACGGATAGTCAACGTACATGGAATTTATAATATATTGACATGTATTTAAGAGCCCTTTAAGTCAGGAATTATATATCTCAAGATGTAAATTGATTTCCAGTTTTATCATAAGTCCCATTGAAATAAATCAGTGGAATATTTTATCAGTGTAGAACAGTGGAATGTTGAATGTCAACTTTAGCACAACTGTATAGAGCATTGTTCAATAAAAACTAGAAACCAATAGTATTACAGTTGCTTCTGGACAAAGTTTTTAATTCTTTGAGTTTAGACCTCTTATAACTCCAAACCCCCATTTGATGATAAAATACGTTTGATATGAATGAGATGAAAAAATAATGATGTTTTATTCTCTTAATGTATTTCTTTACTCCCAGTCTTTAAAATTATCTGAGAGCTCAAAAGCTGCAGAACTCCATAGAGTCCATTGGGAATAGTGTACAAAGCAGAATGTTTTCATAGAATAGTAAATCAGTTTATAGCATAAGCAAGTTTTAGACCCATTGTTTTACAGTGAACATTAATTTTAGAATTTAGGTTTAAAAAAACATACTAACATAAAACTTAACCTATAAATAGATATTCACTGTCATGAAATGTTTCCATGGCATTGTTTCAAGAATATTCCCTATAATTAAGAATAGCTGCTCTGTGAATTAATAGCTCTTTTCTTTGATGCTCCAGTCTTAGTCTAGTGTAAATGTAACTTTATGAATGGAATCCAGCTGAGGCCCCCTGCTGGTCACTAGTGAAAGTACAGACAGATAAGATTACTTATGCAAAATTCTTGTCATCCTTATCTCTACTTGCAAAGAGTATCTGTCTTGAGTATTTTTATCGGAGACTTGGTAAGTACATTTTTCTTAAAATACTGAATTAATTAAAGATTTTACTTGGGTAATAGGAACTCATTAGTGAAGAATATTACTCCCATCCTCAGCTGGCAGAAAATCTATCCAAGGGGATCATTTTCTTGAACTTGATTTCAGACAGGAGTTGGCAAACTATGACCAGTGGACCAAATCCAGCCTGCCACCTGTTTTTCTGTGGCCCACAAGCTAAGAATGGCTTTTACAAATGAACATTTACAATCTGTTTGATAATAAGGAACACTAACTTTGAATCCCAGTTAAGAGAAATGTTATCCCCTGTCAACAAAAGAATTCTATTTTTCCAATTAATAGACCTATACTAAAGGCTTTGATTATTATTATTATATTTTGAATTTTATTAATAACAATTTTTGGAAACTTGGTCTCTCTTATTATATAAGTACCTACTTAATATCCTCAATTCTACCTCTTGGCCCACAAAGCCTAAATATTTGCCTTGTGGCTCTTTACAGAAAATAGTTTGCCAACCCTTGATTTAGAAAGTACAAATATCACCAAGAGAGAAACAAGACTGAGTAAAAGAAATTAAGCCTACACTTGCTTTTATATGAATATGTATCATACCATATTAACTCTTGCATTAATGATATACACTTATTCTTTTGTAGAAGAGACCTCGTTCCAGTAAGTATACTTTTCTTAAATGCATGCCTTTCCCCCACCTCACCTAATTTTCTGTTGATCATCTGTTTAAAGTCAAACATGGAAAGTTGGGTTATTTGTGAAGGTTTTATCCCTATGGGAAGTGACTCAGATTCATCAAGAAATACATCCCACTTCATGCCTCATGCTTACCTGTTAATGTTGTTTAATTACCTAGAGAAGACATATAGTCACTAATTTGACTCTGTAGGCACTTCCATAGTACTACTTTAAAAAATATATTTGCTGTATTTTGCTAAATTAAAAATTTTCGAATAAAATTTTACTGAACAGCCATTTTCACATTGAAATGAATACTTATTTTGTGCCCAACACTTCCTAGGGAGTGGTAGTACAGCAGTGAACAAAACGGGCCACCCAGCTCTCTGCCTCATGGAGCTTATATAGAGAAAGGTGGAAAGTAAAAACACTTAGGTAAACTCTACAGTATGTCAGACTGTAATAAGTATTGTGGAGAAAACTAAAGTGGGTAAGAGAATAGAGAATGCATAGGGTAGGAGTGGAGATCGTCCTTTAGGGTGGTTAGGTGGTTCATTCACAGTGATGTTTGAGAAGGACCTGAAGGAGCACAAAGAGCAAATTAGGCAGATACCCATGAGAAGAGCATTCAAGCAGAAGAGAAAGAACAGATGGAAAGGTCTAGAGGCCACGCACACCTGGAGTAAGTATCTGAGGCACGTTGAGGGGATTGGTGTGGCTGAAACTGAGTGAGGACAATGGAGAGAAGGGAAGAGTGCACAAAAGTAGTGGAGGCCAGATTACATGGAGCGCCTTCTAGGCAGTGGTGAGGAGTTTGACTTTGATTCTGAGTAAGATGGGAAGTCATTGGAAGGCTTTGAGTCAGGGAGTAATATCTTGTTACTTAATTCTTCGAAGCTCACATTCACTGCTCTGTTAAGAATCATCTATAAGGTAGCAAAGAGTGGAGGAAGCAGGGAGACCAGTTAGAAAACTACTCAATAATTATCCAGCCAAGAGAAAATGGTAGCTGGTTCCAAAGTGATGGTGTTGGAGATGTGAAGTGATAGGATTCTGGATACATTTTGAACAAGTTACTGATTGGTTGGATGTGGATGTGGGAGAAAAAGAGAAAAATCAAAGATAGCTCCACGGCTATGGGAAGAAAGATGTTACCAATTACTGAAATGTGTAAGACTTTGGGAGGAGCAGGTTTGGGAGCATTAGGTGGGAAGGTCTGGAATATTTGGGAATTTTAATATTTGAGATGCCAATTAGGCTTCCAAGTAGAGATAATTAGTAGATAACAAGATATATAAACGTGGAGTTTGGGGAAATAACTAGGATTAGCAATTTAGGAATCATTGATGTATGAGATCACCAAGTTTAGTAGATAACAAGATATATAAACGTGGAGTTTGGGGAAATAACTAGGATTAGCAATTTAGGAATCACTGGTGTATGAGATCACCAAGTTTATGTGCATGATTTGTGACTGTCCTTCCGGTGTACATGGAAATAGCAGACCCAATGTGGGGCAATGGGCATTCCTCTCTACTCTCAGCTGCCTTAGCTGCCATTGATTTCCTGTTCCTAGACTTCCTGCTCAACCCTGTTCACTGTGTCTAATCCTATCCCAGTACAAGTCCAAAATGAGCTCCAAGTTATCAGGACTAGCAGTAGCAAAGGGGGAGAGTTCAGAAAACAGGGCTGCCTGATGCTATAGCCATCCACATCCCACCCCAGGCAATTGTGAAGACTTCCACCTTTATTGAGGAAGATGGAAAGTAATTGGAGGGTTTTGAGCAGAAGAGAGCATCACTACCATGGGGAAGATTATTCTTTTCTTTAATCACATTGTCTCTTAGGTAGGTAGGAATCTGGGAGGCAGTATCTTTACTCCTAGACACATCTCCTGCCATTTGTCAAATCCATGGCCCTTAAAATTTGTTGGATAATGAATTGGATGTTATATTAATTTGCTAGGACTGTGGTCACAAAGTGCCACAGATGAGTAGCTTAAACAGAAATTCATTTTCTTACAGTTCTGGAGGCTGCAAGTCCAGATCAAGATGATAGCAGGGTTGGTTCCTTCTGAGGGCTGTGAGGGAAGATCTGTTCCAAGCCTCTCTCTGCTTGGCTTGTACATGATCTTCTCTCTGTCTTCACATTGTCTTCCCTGTGCCTGTGTCTGTCTCCACATTTACTCTTCCTATAAGGCCAGCAGTCATATTGGATTGGGGTCCACCTAATGACCTCATTTTAATTTAATTTAAAGACCTTATCTCCAAATATGGTCACATTTTGAGGTATTGGTAGTTGGAACTTTAGCATGAATTGTTGGGGAAGACACAGTTCAGCCTATAACAGACGATTAGAACCTCAGTTACCATGTAAAACTTTCTTTCCGTGGGGAAAAAAAAATGAATTTTGATTATAGTGTTCAAGTTTTCAAAGTGCTAAATGCTAAAAAGTTGCTAAGTTAAAAGCAAGTCTCTGTTTGCACATTCCAGAGAAATCTTTAGCCCCAGGCTACAATGAGATACGTAGGGCTTCACAGGCTGTTACTTTGTTATGTGGCTTTCTCTGTGGAATATTGTCTATAAATATAAGAAATTCAGTTAGGCTTGCTGGCATGTTTTAATATTGTCTTTTATATTCCACAAACAGGAAGAGTAGTTCTGCATCTAAAGCCACCACAATGAGTGAAAATGTGAGTATTTTTAAAGCACATTTATAGATCAGATGTGTTTAGGAAATAGGGCAGGGGAAATGAAATGATTGTACAGAAAGTGATGGATTTTCACTTTTAATACACTTTGTGCGAGGGTCTACGACTGGTCTTCAGAAGGAGGTGAGTGACTGTTAGCTTCCATCCTCTGTCTGGAATGGTATGATAAAGTTGCATTTGTAGAGCAATGGGGCTTTGCCTACCATTCTTTTTCTCATGGTGTTTGCTATCATTAGCTTCCTTAGCATCATTAGGTCTGGTGTTATCAGCTCCATTTCATAGATGAGAAAATTAAGACCCAAGTTCTCACAGGATCATAGTGGTGGGGCTGGATCCAGGCACCTGGATTCCTGTCAGCTTGCCCAAGCAGATGGCTTCCCCCAGATCTTTGATTCCAAGACTCTCCTTTGGTTATTCAGAGAACTTGGAAAGTTTAGGAATATGGAATATCCTCTGCTATTGCCGAAAGGAATATTTCAGAACTCCCTGAAGGGATACAATAATTATCCAATTCAGATGGTTTAGGCAACATAATTTGGACCCTTGTGTACTTTTGCATTTGTGAACTCTACAGTGAAGCAGTAAATACCATCGTTGCTCAGATTTTGTAGCTCTTTGGATGGATATTCAACCTTCTGGATTTTTTTTTTCAGGAATATGAGAGGTAAGGGAGGAAGGTTTCCAGTGTTTTGGGAGGTCTAAGCCCTTTCTTGAGAAATGGAACACTGGTTCTCTGACCTCCTTGGCACTCAGTGGCAAGGATTCTCTTAGATTTCCTATGTAAAGCTCGGGGGAGGCAGTGGACACTGATATTTTAAACACTTGAGTGACTCTAATGGACACTAAATTTAAGACCCATTTATTGTCCCATAGACTTTTTTTTTTCTGTCAAAATTTGATTTTTTTTAAATTGTCTACTCCAGAATCTCTCACAGAAGTCATTTGATTTTGTAGTTTACTGTACCACGATCGTATTAAATTCTTTCATTAGCAGATAAGCAATGTGTAACTCTGTCATATTTGTTCCTACAATTTATAGAAAACACTCCTTAAATGTGGAACAAAGTAATCTCATCCTTCCAAACAGTAGGAGACACTTTGTGGCTGAGTCAGAAGAGCAGAAACCTCTTATTTTTTCATTGTCTTCCTCTTGGTTGCCCTCATCCACTGAGAGGTCAAGCCTTCCATTCTGGTTTTGCCCTAGAGCACAATTTCTCAGTCCTGGCATTATTGACAATTTCTCATCATTCTTATGTTGTAATTTCCCTTTTGAATTCTTATATAATGAATTCTTACAATTTTGCATAGTTTCCTTTTGGGGGAGCTGTACCGTGCATGATAGGATGCTGAGCGGGAGCATACCCCAAGCAGATAAGATTTCTTCCACTCTAATTCCCACTCCGACTTCTTTACTCTTTAGGCAAAGTTTCAGAGAACTTGTCTCCTAGTATTTATTTAATTCCCCATAAAATAGATTTAGTTAACTATATGTTGGTTTTTACCTATCAATTCTCATAGCGCATGTAGCTTTATACTGATAAAATTTATATATTTCTTTAAATATGAATTAATACATTATACTTAAACTTGTTTTTTTCCCTTTTCCTAGGATTTCAAGCATACAAAATCCTTTATAATTTAAAAGAATTCCACCTTTGAGATACGCCAAAACCACAGTTGTTACACAAGTTATTAAAAGATTATAAAACTCTGCTTTGTCTTACATTTGCAAAGAGGTACATGAGGAGATGAATTTGGTATTTCGTGATAATTTTTATGATCGTTAAATTACTTGAAATTGTTATTTTAAACAAATAGTTCTGTCAGCACCTAAATAAAATCCAGTCTGGCTTTTTGCCTCTGGACTAAGTTAAAAGAATCACAAAACTTTGTAAGATTCTGGGGTTTATGAAATGTTAAATGTCCTAACTCCTAGAGAAACTTACTAAAATATATGATACTGATTGTGAAATTAATCCACAGAGCATGAAAATACAAACTGTGTGCACCCTCTGTGCAGGAGTCTGATTTAGAGGGTTCAGAAACTACTGATAGACGCTTAAGGAACCTCTAGTCTCATTTCTACCAGAATCCTCTTTTCTCCCCTAATACAATCCTTACTCCGCTGCTCATTTGTCACTAATCTATTCACAGAAGGGAGGTAGGAGGAGTGGGTCTTATTCCCAAGGATTTGCACTTTGTGTTTATTTTTATTTCTGGGGAACCAAAAGCAACATGAAGAAAAATACCTAATGACCAGAGCTCTCTCCCTTGGCATGTGTCATTGATTTTTTCCATTAAACATAATTTTGAGAGTCAAACACAAACCCAAGTGTCTTATTTCACTTGAGTTGTTTTTTGCTCTTTCCTTCCTCTAAGACCCCTTTGAAGAGGATCAGGGACCTTGATCTCAGAACTCATCACTGGACCCTCCACACATAACCTTGCAGATACCTTTCTCTGCATGTTGGTGACTTCATATTGATTTTCAAATGATTTTCTGTGCAAACCATGCAGTGAAATTCTGGGCTGGGCCGAGTGCCTTGCTGGCCAATCCTGCTTACTGCAGAGCCGGGGATGTAGAGAGGAGAAGGGGCTGTGCCCTACACCTGTGCCCTGCTTGATACATAGAAGACAGGAGAAACGCTGGCTGAAATGAAAAATCGGTCTCATCATCTGGTTTCTCCACTGATTAATTCTAACGGGGTCCAAGCTAGTGTTAGAGTGAAAATTCTAATGATCCGTGTAATAGTAAGAGCAACGAGACTGTTAAAAAAGCATAATCTTCTATAACTTAGTGTGATTATTCAATTCATGTAAAATATGGGTAATAAAATATGGATAGGGCATTTCTAGTTCTGGGCAAATCTGGATGAAAAGGTTACTCACGAACTTTGTCAACTTTGAACATGGTTAAGCTGCTTTTAAAGGAGTCCATTCTTTTTTCCCCTCGGACAAAGCAAGTCCCAGGATTTACTGGACAAACGGCTTAAGCACTAGCATGTACCTGGACACCACACCAGGTCCCTGGGAAGATGCCTATTGTCAGACTATACCTTGCGCCCCACTTGTCTGGGGCACTGGGTGCTTCTCACCAGACTCCTTCCAACATTTTCTATAAAGGGCCAGATACTACATATTTTAAGCCATACTGGCCTGTTACAACTACTCAACTCTGCCTTTGCATCACAAAAGCAGGCATAGACAATAATAAACAAATGGCATGCTTGTGTTCCAATAAAACTTTATTTATAAAAACAGCAGGCACAGACAGGATTTGGCTCCCATACATGGTTTCCCAACTCTGGTGGTGAAGCATGAGAAAAACACCTGTCTATAAACTTTTGCAAAAATTAAGCTAAATGATGCTCATGCTTTGATTTGCTCTGGTATGTGGAATGCTTTCTCCTTGCATTGCCAAGTGTCAAGAGTATATGTGAGTCTCAAAGTTGGCCCTTCACAGGGTGCCTTGGTGGCTCAGTTGGTTAAGTGTCCGACTCTTGATCTCAGCTCAAGTCTTGATCTCAGGGTTGTGAATTCGGGCCCTGCATTGGGTTCCTTGCTGGGCTTGGAGCCTACTTAAAGGAAAAAAAAGATGGCTCCCCAGGCATACGTACCATCACATAAGATCAATTTCTTCAATTTAAATGACACAAATCCATATTGTGGGGAAAAATACATAGTGCCTTAGCTTTACTAACAGATGAAAGCTTCTGATCCACTTGGCTAGAGGATTCATCTTATAAAGTATTAACATATAACACTTTCTTTGAGTTAAATATGTATTGTACATTATCTTAATATATTGTATGTAGCTAAGTAGAAATCACTGTGTGGAGAATGTCTTCTCCCACACAAAGGATATAATATAATATTGTGCTCAATATTATATCCACTTGTGTCTGGACTTGTGTTTTCCATTTGCTTTTGAGGGACTTGAATATTAACAATTGGTAAAACCCCATTATAATTCATAGAGCATTTTGATTTTATTTTCCTGCAGTGAAATTGTGTTGTATAAGGATTAGGGCTCTGAAATGTCTAAGACGAAGTTTTATTTTAATTATCATTGTTGCTTTTGTAACTAGATTTAATTTATTTTTAGTTGGAGGTTTAACCTAACTAAATGTGGAACAATTGTTTTTTTAGTACAACTTTGCAAAGAACTTCCTTCATCTCACGAGTGGTTTTGTTTGATTAAAGGCTACATTAATAAAAAAACTTGTTCAACTTTTTAGGCCCATTTAACTGGTGCAGGGCAAGAGTCACCCACCTATTGTTCAGCAAAACCCAGCAAACTACCCCCTCTTACCATCTGTAGCTACAAGGCTAGCTCTTTAGCTGCTTAAGATTAGAATCTCATCATCTTTATCTGGATGCCTGCCAGCCTCTCAAATGCTGACAAAAATGCTCTGCAAAGAAAAAGTCTAAACTATTTGAACATTTTATATATGTCCGGTGGGAGCAGATGGAGGGGAGGGTGTATACAATCTCATTCATCTCAACGGTATTATATATCATGAGGCACCTGGGTAGCTCAGTCAGTTAAGCACCTGACTCTTGATTTCAGCTCAGGTCATGATCTCAGGGGCGTGGAGCCTGCTCCAGATTCTCTCTCTCCCTCTCTCTTTCTCGCTTAAATAAATATATATTTTTTAAAAATAAAGCTGGTCATGTCATCATTAGCAGGCAAGGAATCTGAGACTCAGAGTCAGTCCACCAAGTTCATGGAGCTAAGTGAGGACTCACGGACCCAGGTCCATCTGATGCAGGATGTTCACACAAGGTGTTTTATTTAGCTCCTTTTAAATTTAAATTTACATTCCTTTTAAATTCTTAAGTTCTCCTCTTGTGCCACACCTTCCCTTCACCCTTAGTAACCTCTGGCAAGTGGACCCCTCCCTAGGCTCACAGCTCGTAACATTGTTCCGTCTTCCCTGTCCCCACAACCCAGGCTCAGTGCTGTGGGGGGCCGTTCTGTTCTCAGCCACTATCCCCTCACCACGGATGCCCAAATCTCTAATCTCAGTATTATTTTTTTTTAATATTGAAGCTAACCGTGATGAATACGTTTAAATTCTAGCACTCGTACCCTTCCTGTCTCTACATCTGCCCATCTTCTACCTCCCCTTATTCATCCACTCCACCCTGCACTGGCTCATTCCAGGATTGTCACTGCTGTCCTTTTCACCTCAGGCCTTTGTTACTATCTCAAGTTTTATCTTCTGGGACCTTCCTCCCTCAAATACTCTCTCTTCTTAGTCATGACTTCTAGAGCAAGGTCAGTCCCCTTCTCCCTTTTCTCCCTTCCCCTTGCTAAAAATCTTCCGCTTTTTCCCCTAAGGGCTAAATTCCTTAGCCCGGAGTTCAAGGCTTCCCCCGCCCCCTCACATACACGTCTCGTCCTATAGTCACAACCTACCTATCTAGCCAAATGTTCCACTGTTCTACTTTGGTTGCCTTATGCACCCGTCAAACTGAACAAGGGTCATTTTATTTCAAGAATGCAATGTTTTCCTCCCCTGGAATGCTGATTCTCCTGATCAAGAAAATTGGGAAAATCTATTTACTATTTGAGGGACAGCTCAAATTTCACCTCTATGAGGCTTTCCCTCATTCCTCCTGCTGGAAGAAGTTTCTTCTTTGAGTCTCCATAGCACTTGGCTGATTTTTTTTATGGCAATTACTGGTTTTTATTTCATAATACGCTATGCATGTATTAAACAGTATCTGATGTGTAGTTGGTATCTAATAAATGCTGAATGAATTTTTAAAAACCAAGAGCACTTGTGAAAGGGCAACTAATAAAATTTCTCCACAGATTTAGATTATTAATAAAGTATTACATTCTGCAATGTTATTATAATTCAGTTCATTTATTATGCAAAGTGACACAAATTATTGCTCCATGAATTAAAGCTGGACAGAAACTGTTTCCCTCTTCTCCCACTCCTTTGTTATTAGGCATCCATTTCCACACAGTTCTTAAAAAGATCTTAAGATACTTTTCCAACCTTCAAATTTTGTTAAAATTTAATTTTCCATCCTTTGTTTCTTGTTTCCAGTTTTCCATCCTAATTTTCCACCCTTTGTTCTATGAGAGTTTGGGACACTTTTAGGAGTAATAACTGGTCAGGAAATTCAAAGTAAAAGGTACATTTTTATTTGTTGATGATACTGTTTAAAAAGAGACAACATACTCTAGTGTCGTGCGCGTGAGCCTCGTAGGGCCGGGGAGGCACCAGCTGCCGCGCGGGGAGGAGGCCGAGGCCGCAGCTCGAGGGAGGCCCCGGCCCCTCTGCGCCTGTGTCTGGCAGAGCCGGTGGGAGACGAAGAGACAATCCTTCCCTGCCGCCCGGATAATCAAGAGTTTTGGCCAGACCTTTGAGCACACACCGAGAGAGTGAGGAGCCAGACAAAAAGCACAGACTATGGCGCTGAAACGGATTAATAAGGAACTTAGTGATCTGGCCCGTGACCCTCCAGCACAATGTTCTGCAGGTCCAGCTGGGGATGATATGTTTCATTGGCAAGCCACAATTATGGGACCTAATGACAGCCCATATCAAGGCGGTGTATTCTTTTTGACAATTCATTTTCCCACAGACTACCCCTTCAAACCATAAGGTTGCATTTACAACAAGAATTTATCATCCAAATATTAACAGTAATGGCAGCATTTGTCTTGATATTCTAAGATCACAATGGTCTCCTGCTTTAACTATTTCTGAAGTTCTTTTATCCATTTGTTCACTGCTATGTGATCCAAACCCAGATGACCCCCTAGAGCCAGAGATTGCATGGATCTATAAAACAGACAGAGATAAGTACAACAGAATATCTCGGGAATGGACTCAGAAGTATGCCATGTGATGCTACCTTAAAGTCAGAATAACCCGCATTACAGCTGGAATAAACTTTAAATCACTGTTCCTTTTTTGATTTTCTTATCCGGCTGTTCCCCTATCAGACCTCATCTTTTTTAATTTTATTTTTTGTTTACCTCCCTCCATTCATTCACATGCTCATCTGAGAAGACTTAAGTTCTTCCAGCTTTGGACAGTAACTGCTTTTAGAAACTGTAAAGTAGTTACAAGAGAACAGTTGCCCAAGATTCAGAATTTTTTTAAAAATGGAGCATGTGTATTATGTGGCCTATGTCTTCCCTCTAACTTGGTTATGAGACTAAAACCATTCCTCACTGCTCTAACATGCTGAAGAAATCATCTCAGGGGGAGGGAGATGGATGCTCAGTTGTCACATCAAAGGAAGCAGCATTATTCTAGCATCCAGTCTTTTTTTAAGGCTTCCACTATTAGAGATTTGAGGTTACATGATATACTTTATGCTCATAACTGATGTGGCTGGAGAATTGGTATTGAATTTATAGCATCAGCAGAACAGAAAATGTGACGTATTTTATGCATGTCAATAAAGGAATGACCTGTTCTTGTTCTACAGAGAATGGAAATTGGAAGTCAAACACCTTTTGTATTCCAAGATAGGGTCTCAAACATTTTGTAATTCTCATTTAAATTGTTAGGAGGCTTGGAGCTATTAGTTAATCTATCTTCCAATACACTGTTTAATATAGCACTGAATAAATGATGCAAGTTGTCAATGGATGAGTAATCAACTAATAGCTCTGCTAGTAATTGATATATTTTCCTTCAATAAAGTTGCATAAACCAAAAAAAAAAAAAAAGAGAGAGACAACATACTCTAAAATGGAGACATTTGTGCTAAGTCCAAATCATCAAACCAAAACTTTAATACCAAACTTTACAGTTTCAACCTCTCCCAGGAGTGGTATCTAAAACCAGTCAATCTGGAATTGCCTGGTCAGACTAGTGAGGTAACCTGCCCGATAGACCCCTCCAGTCCCCTAAAGGAAGGTGACCTTGCCACAGCCAATCCACTCTGCTTGTAACTTACTTGTCCCACCCCCTTCTGCGTATAAAAGTCATTTTGTATAGCTCTTCAGGGCACTTTTCTATTTTAGACTGGATGCTCCCTGATTCATAAATTGTCAAATAAAGCCACTAAGGTCTTTAAGATTTCCTCAGTTGAATTTCGTTTAACACTTTCTATTTACTCTTGTTTATGACCTTTAAAAATATGTTGTATTTTTATTTGCCCAAGTTTTTAAAAAAAGTACTAAGACATACTAGAGTATAAAAATGTCTTTATGCTTTCTACTAAGAAAATGCTCTCAAAATAAGTGAATAGTGTGTCAACAGAGGACCTGTTTAAGTTCTCTAAAATTGAGGGCGGATGGTTTTAAAAGTCCACCTCATGATGTTTTTAACGCTGAATGTGCTACCTCTTAAGTGCTTCCTAAAGGTGGTGTAAAAACTGAAGCTTCCTAAGATCTGTGGTTGGATTTCTCAAGCTGCCCTTGCCCATGTGACTTTTCATTCTCAAACTCAATTTCCTTCCAAATATTTAACTAGCAAAAATTATACTGAAGTTACTATAGGTCAAGAAAATGGTTTTTCTAAATTTTAGGATAACATATAGCCAAGAACATGAGAAAAAGTATTATACATAAAGATATGATACATTCATGTTAACAGAATGTTGATTGGGACATCTTCTGTTGCCCGAAGGCCAAAGATAAGTACATGTTCTAAGGTACAAATATCCCCTTTGATGTTCATGAAGATAATGGTGCTACCCTGAAATCATTACCCCAGTCCTCTCCCTTTTACCCTACCACACAAGCTGTTACAAAGTGTATATGGATGGATTGAGGGTGGGGAGGAATGGTGAGAGAGAGAATGAATTGTCCAAACTGTGAGACTAAATGAATTTGTCCAAGTTGTACATTCTATTACCTGACTCATCCCCCAAGGCAAGTACAGAGAATTTTAAAGAGAAATCACTTGCAAAAACTGAAGGTGGCTGCCAAGAAGGAAATAGCTATTTGAGCAGGGAGAAAGAGTTGGAAAAGATATGAAGAAAGACAGCAGGGGAGTGGTGAAGGACCTATTTTCCCATGATTTCTTAGGGCAAGGATATATGAATTTCTCATGGTCAAGTAGGCATCATTGAAAGTAGTGGGCCTTGAGGCTCTTGCCAGTGTCTTACTGAGATAAAACATCTGAAACAAGACTGTGCCACTGGGATGGGAACAGAGGGCAGTTGGGAAGAGATGAGTTGGAGTGGACCTCCCACTTCGGGTAATCTGTGCCATGGGAAGACCTCCTAGCCCACAGAGCCCCCCAAGAACTTATACACACAGCACCTAACCAGAGAGAGCCAGCATTTATGAGCCCCCACAGCAAGGGCAGCAAAGGAGAACTAGTAATCGCTAACACCAAAAAATCCTACACTGAATGGATTTAAGTAAGAATTGCCTGAAACAGAAGCCCTCTTTGCTTATTATTATTAAAGGTAACACTAGGTAAGTAACAGACATTATGTCCCTTTCCAGTTCTCTGTACTTTTCAACTCAGATTTCCTCTTCTTTTAAGAATGCTAGGCAGATTGGATTCAGGCCCACCCTAAAGACCTAATTTTTACTTAATCCCCTTTAGAAGTCCTATTCCCAAATACAACCACATCGTGAGGATCTGGGGCTTAGGATTTCCACAAATGAATTTTAGGGGAACACAATTCAACCTGTAATACCAGGCATGGGAGAAGAGCCATTTTCAACACTGAAGTCTAGAAGATTGAGGTCGTTTGTGACAAACATCTACGGTGTTAAGTTCAGGATAAGGAGTGCACTGGCCGACTGAAGTGGCGAAGAAAGGCTGGAGTTGCAGAGTTGCGCAGCCTCACCAGAAAGAGGAAGGGGATCTGAAGATAAGGGCTTTCACATCCAGCTGGAAAAAAAAGCACTTCCCGGCTCAGAAGTTAGTAATAAATGCCCTATGATGTAGGGCAGGGGAGTAGGGTACTTAACACAGTATTCTTGTAGTCAGTCACAAACAGAATCCTTATGTTTACAGAATGAATGAAGAGACTGCGATGTTACAGCAAACTCCAAATAGTTCCAAGACAGATTTTTAAAAAGTGTATGAGAGGGCGCCTGGGTGGCTCAGTCGGTTAAGCGACGGCCTTCGGCTCAGGTCGTGATCCTGGAGTCCTGGGATCGAGTCCCTCATCGGGCTCCCTGCTCGGCGAGGAGCCTGCTTCTCCCTCTGACCCTCCCCCCTCTCATGTACTCGCTCTCATTCTCGCTCTGTCAAATAAATAAATAAAAATCTTTAAAAAAAAAAAAGTATGAGAAAGTAGGTGTGAAATTATAAAAGGTAAAATTCAACTAAACTGAGTGGGGGAAGTGAGGGGAATACAAGGGAGGTGAAGCGTGTGCTGACAGGGGTCAGGCCCTTCTCTAGATGGGCATTGTACTGTGCACCCCAAGGCACCTCGCCTGCCACAGGTGGGTGTTGTTTTGGTGGAGGTTAGAAATAGGACCTGAGCAACTAGACTTCTTCAATTACCTTACCATAATCAAACATCAAATTGTTTCAATGTCTACAATTATTTAAATAGAAGTAGTTGAAATGAACTGTCATTGCTCGGCATCATTTCAAGAAACTGGGCCATTTCTTCCTACTGCTTTACCCCAATTCCAATTCTGCACATCTTACTAATTTAATCACAGCTATTATCATCAGGAAATGTTTATAGGTCTTTTGGAAAAGGTATTCCTAAGTGGGTCTGATTTCAGCTAGACTGGCACACCACAGGAAAAATCTATTCTTTTGAAATGAGCTAAACGAGCCATCTACAGTAACTGAAATTTTGATATGCCTGTTAGGCCACCTATCCGGTGCATGATTTGCTGGGTCTTCCATCACTTGGGCAAAACCACACCATACAGCTTCGTCTTTCAAAGGAGTTCCTTTATAGAACCCCCACCCCACTCTCAGCTTTCCTTCCTCTGTCTGTGGAGCACAGTACTAGCCTCTGATCATAAACTGCAAGGGAAGAGGAAGGCCCCCGGCTATTAGGATAAAAGCAGTTAGTATTTGAGGACATGGTAGTTAAAACACAATGGATGCTCCTGTGTATATTCAAACTTAACTCCAGTTTCCTGGAAAAGCTATGATAAAAGGTTTATAAGCCATTTCTTTATATTCTGGGAGCGGATGTAACATCCTTCTGCAGCAAACATTCCTTAGGTCAGGGTGGCTCTCCTCAGGCAGTAAGTCTCCACGACTACAAGGGTAGCCCTGCACAGAATAGAGTCTGGCGGGTTATGGGCAAGTTGTAGCCAATTTATCCAAGGTCTCCACCTGATTCACTGTAACTAAATGGGAGGATTTAAAAATGATGCCGAGACACAGAATTCAATACACTCAACTGCACACCCAACATCACCAAATAATTTATTTGGAATCAGAATTAAAAGAACACTTGACAGCTAAGAAATGTATGTTTATTCTGATACAGTTGTACAACTAGTCTAGGACAAATTACCAAATAAATTTTACATTCTTTCTTCAGGACTGGGGTTTTTCGATGACTTCAAATTTAGGATCTAAGAAAAGGAAAAAAAAAAAGGTTCAAGTTTAGCCATATTGCAATAAAATGCATTATCTAGAAGGCTTTAATATTTAACTCATCAATCCTCTGATTTTTTTTTAGTAAATACTGTTTTTAAACACCTACATGGAAACATAACAATTGCTAAAGATTTATTCAGCCCTTACTATAAACCAGGCTCCCTATTAACTGATTTCACATACATTATGTCATTTAATTCAACCACCACAAAGAAGATCTAATTCTCCCCAAAGATCAGGTGAGAAACAGTCACCAGTTAACTATCCAAGATCACACACTTCATAGGTGATCTTGTTAAGATTCAAGACCAGGGAGTTTGATTTCAGAACCTCACCGTTTAACCTGTTATATGATCTCCTATACCAATGGCAAACATTTATACCAGAGCTTCTCATGCAAATGTCACTGTCCTAATAAATTTACGTGTGATTGTCATTTAATTCTCTGAACAATCCAAGTAAGTATAAAGTAGAAATATGCTCAACTTAAAATAATCTCCCACAAGACTGAATCCATGATTAAAGACACTTACCTTCAAATTTGAAGTCCGGGAACGTATTCATGTCTGCTTTACCATACATTTGCTTAAGCTTAAAAAGCTCCCTCTCGAGGTCTTGCTGGTACTCTGGGCCAGTATCAACAGGTCCTCCAGAGGCCCTGTTGTGTAAACAAGCAGGTAAAAACTCATCTTGTGCACTAGTTTACAGAAACAAAATTACTTTTCACCATCAAGTTTCAATAGATCTTTTAAAAGTATTCACATGGGAAAAATACTCTTTCTGAAAAAAAGTATATCCATTTGAATTTCAACTCAAACTTTTTTTATGATGTTTCACATAAACAAGGCAACTTCAAACTTCTAACATGCAAGGTTTGGATTAATCAAGGATGTTTATTAAGTCAGAATCTCTTGAGGTCTAAGTTGCTGTAAGATATGATGGTTAAGTCCATGGGCTCTTGGAGTCAATGACTGCTTCTGCTTGAATGTCAGCTCTATAATGTATTAAAACTGCATAAACCGGAGCAAGGCATGAAGCGCTCTAAAATTTTAGTTTCCACACCTAAAACTAAAGGTCCTACCTAATGGTGGTGTTATGAGAATTAGAGAGATAATGCACATGTACTACTTAATGTGGGACCTGGCACAGAGTGAGATGACACAGTGGTCAATAAAAGTGTTATCTCTTTTTATTACCTGATTTAAATCAGCCATCACTAAATGGCTTCTAAAAGGTCTTAGCAAAAATTTCCTACCTCAGAGATTTTGCTATTTAGGAAAAAAAATAACATGTTTAGAAACATTTGTGCTATAAGAGTTACTGATAAACTTCAGGACGCCTGGGTGGCTCAGTTGGTTAAGCAACTGCTGTTGGCTCAGGTCATGATCCCGGAATCCCAGGATGGAGTCTTGCATCAGGCTCCCTGCTCAGCTGGGGGTCTGCTTCTCCTTCTGACCATCTCCCCTCTCATGCTTTCTCCCCCTCTCCCTCTCCCCCAAATAAATAAATAAAATCTTTTAAAAAAAAAGTTATTGATAAACTTCAAAGACAGTCTATCAAACAGCTAACTCAAGCTGAAGAGGACACACTTGCTGAGCTAATTGGGAAAAATTTCATCTTAAAAAGGTGGCATATGTGACAAATCATTCATTTGGGTCAGATTTTAATTTCATACATTGTAAGACTGAAAAAGCAAAGATATGGAGGTAATAAAGAACTAGCTATATGTAGAGAATATAAGCCATCTAGATGGAAGGGCCAGCAGGACCCAGGTCATGGGAGGTCTGCAATGTTAAGTCTGCGAGTTTGTATTTTATTTACTAGGGAATAAAATGACAACATTAGAGTTGTGCTTTGGTAAGATAAATATAGCATCACAGACAAGCAGTGGGGCCAATTAGATGTAACTAATTCTTTGCATAAATTCTGTTTGTCACGTTACTGCCCGCCTACCAATGAACAATAAACAACTTTATAAGTGAGAATTCCAGGAAGGGTAATAATATTTTCACATATGACTATGATAAAAGTATAGGGCCTTATGTTACAGAATTTACGCAAAAAAATACAGAGACAGCTCTAATTTAAGAACTTGTTAATGATGTTTGTTGTCATGGACCCAATTTTCTTCTAGATCAGCCCATGCAATAGAACCTTCTATAATGACAAACATGCTCTGTTATCTACACCGTCTCGTAAAGTAGCTACTAGCAAAATCTGGCTACTGAGCACTAGAAATGTGACTAAAGTGACTGAGGAACTGAATTTTTATTCATAATTAATTATAATTAATTAGATTTCAATAGTCACATGTGGATAATGGCTAATGAAACAGACAGTGCAGGTCTAGGTAGAGCCTTCAACCAGATACTTTAATGATGGTCTTCTAGCTTTGGGACCACAAGTTTAGAAACTGCTTTGAGAGGAGCCAGCCGGTCTCACCAATATACTGGTTACTGATAGATGATGGCTGTTTTAACTTTAATATGTACTCTTCTGATAAAGAGGCAAGATATCACCTACCTCCTCAACTGTCTCCCAGCCCATCTTACTACATCCCCAGAACTTAGCATGGTGACCAGAACAAAGTAGACACTCAAAGGATACTTGTTTATTTCACTTAAAACATACTAGGCCAATTTATTGAATCACTCAATTTTAATAACATCCTATGAAACAGTGCTGTTATTATCATCCTATGAATGAAGGTATAGAGGTTAAATAACCTGCCCAAGGTCACAGCACTAGTGAGTGTCAGAGCTGCATTCCAGGCCAGAATCCATGTGCAGAACATTTCTCCACACCATATGCACAAATGAATGAACTATAGGCTCCTTAGATTAAGAGTACACCTCAGAGACACCTGGCTGACTCTGGGTAGAGAATGCAACTCTTGAGGGTCCTGAGTTTGAGCCCCACGTTGGGTGTAAAGCTTACTTTGGAAAAAAGTAAGAGTACACCTCAGGATTGACTTATTGGACAGCTGAAGTACAAACAGCATCAATACTAAGACACTACAATACCTCTGGACAGGAGACACTCACATTCCCCAACCAGCCCTGCTCATCTCCTTACTGAACAGTGTGATTTTAGACAAATTCTAAACTTTTAGCCTTGCTTTTCTCAAATATAAAATGAGGATAAGATCTGTAAGATTGCTGTCAGAATTTCATTTTAATCCCTTTGCTCTCTCCCTCCTTAGTTTTGAGAAGGACAAAACCTTTTTGTTAGTTGCCCAGTCTCAAAGTCTCAGCGTTCTTTAACTGTTCCCTCTCCTCTGTCTCTCCACCAGATAACCAAGACCAGCTCTCAGTCTCTCAATGTCTTGACTGTCACTTTTATATTCCCACTGCTATAAAGTAAGATTCTCATCAACCAATGCTTGGATTATTACATTTTCCTACCCTGTCTGTCTTCCTTTTCTACTTATTCCAATCGTTCTGATACCGTGATTAAATTACCCTAATAGAGTAATCTTAATCTTGTTCCACCCCCACCATCCTGCTCAAAAACCTTTAATTCCTCATAAATTCCTATCATATAATGCCTGAATTGCCCATCTATAATCAAGGCCTCTCATAATCCCCTCATTTCAATCCCATTCCTGTTCTTACTGCTCCCTACACCCCTCATATACCCTACAGTCCTGGGAAACAACATGACACAATTTCCCAAATATACTTTGTGGTTTCAAGTTTTCATGCCTTAGCTCACATCGTTCTTTCCTCCTAAAAGAGATCCTCCTCCCTCTCCCATTTATCTGTCCGACTTTCACACCAATTGTTCACAACCTGGGGGAGACCCCTAGGTATGGGTATCTACGGATGGCCTCCCACGGGTTTGAGAACACTTTCAAGCTATACGTGAGCAAATCATGTGAGTGATTTATGTGAGGGAATTCTTCACTTTTTTTAAACTGAGAGGATAATCCATAGCTATCCATATTCTCAAAAGGGATAAAGGACCCCAAACAGTGCTTTCAAAGCCAAGATAAAACAATCGCTCTTGCAAGCTACCTTCCAAAATGCCTCCAGCTAGAAAGGAGCATTCCTTCCTGTGAACTCCCCAAACACTGACTCGTGTCACTACCTGAGCTCTAATCCATTTTACCTTATATATTACTTTATACATACCTACAAGCTTTCTACACTTATCAGATTTCAAGATTATGGAAATGCAATATGGCTTCTTTCTGTGGCCCACCACAGTTAATACCCAGTGCTTTGCACATGCTAGACAACTAAATAAAACAAAACACCGAACTGATGTATGTCACTTTTCCTAAGATTTGGGGGTTGAATTTCATGGCTTAGGTCATCATTTATCTCCAAAACTGTGTGGTTCTGCAATCATGTTTATCCCGGACTTGCTTTATGCCATTTCTGTGTCTTTTGTCCTTTGACCTTCCCAAAAATATGTAACTATGGAAATAGCATTAAAGAAAAAAAATGCTGTGGGAGCGCCTGGGTAGCTCAGTTGTTAAGTGTCTGCCTTCGGCTCGGGTCATGATCCCAGGGTCCTGGGATCGAGCCCCGCATCGGGTTCCCTGCTCGGCGGGAAGCCTACCTCTCCCTCTCCCACTCCCCCTGCTTGTGTTCCCTCTTTCATTGTGTCCCTGTCAAATAAATAAATAAAAAAATCTTTAAAAAAAAAAAAAAAAAGAAAGAAAGAAAGGAAAAGAAAAAATGCTGTGTTCATACATCCCCCCCCCCCCCAAATCATGATGTCATAGAAGGGCCACTAAATTGAGAGAATATTTTGATGTTTTTCCTCTGATTAGTTTTATGACTTTGGGCTAATTAATGTCTAAGGGACTTAGTTTTTTCAAATATAGTTCCTAAATGATTTCTAAGATCCCATGTGCTTCTAAGAACTGACTCCACTTTATAATAAATGATATTATAATAACGATATATCTGAAATGACAATAGATTTAATGGAATTCTCCCTTGGAACCCATATAAGGAAAATAAAATTTGGGACTTCAAATCAAGATTTTTATCTTCTTTTAGAGCACCTAATGAACCTCTATGCCAGGGATCAGCTCAGTGAAGATCTTAGACACTTTGAAATACCAAGTAATTTTTACCCCCATCTCAAAACTTACATACTTTGAATATTTACATTTACACCATGGCTGATTATCTACCCACTTACTGCCGCTTAGTTCTGTATTCTCTAATCTTGTCCACGAAGAGTTTCTGTACAGGATCAAGTTCCTTATTAAATGCCACTGCTGTAACACCGATGTTCCTCCTCAAATGAACTGAGACTGCAGACCGAATGAGAGAGGAGAACCTGAAGAGCCTCTGAAGAATCATGGTGATTCTGTTACTGAAAACAAGCACCAGAATGTTAATATACTTTAAAATACATGTGACTGTAAAACACTTCTAAATATATCACATAGTGGGAATCTAACTCCACTAACTGCTACAGAACTCAATCATAAATCATTCCAGAACTCACTGAATGCTAAGAACAGTCACCTGACCAGAGCTCCCTTCCCCTTACCACTCCCCACTGCCAAGTTTTTTGCTTCTTAACCAAAAGGCCCTGGGATCTAGGAGCAGTTAGGAACAAATCAGGCCTGTGCGCTGGGTTAAATGCAGAAAGAAAGCAAAAATCTGGGATGAGGTGTTTCTTCTCCATAAACTTAGTCTTGGACCACACGGCATAGTTGAGGTAGGGTGTTAGAAAACTGCCCATCCAAGGCAGAAAAGAACTCTGGCCCCCAAATTAACGTGCCAGTTTTCCCTGACCCCTCAAAAGGCCAAAAGGGAGCTGAGCAGAGACTGGAGATAAATCCTTGCCTCAGCCAGGATTGATAGCCTGGAAGTTTCTACTTCACAGGCCCCACAGCAGGGGAAACTGCTGTCTGTCACAACTGCAGGATTCCAGGCATTCAAGAATAGTGTAACAACCACATCTAAGTCCAAAAGAACCAGCCCAAGGGAGCCCACCAACAAGAGAATCAAGCAGTACAACCTAATCAATAAAACAGAATGAAAAATAAGGACTTAAAAGACCTCCAAGTCCTTAGACTTCCCAAAACTAAAATACATGATTTTCTAACTAAAACATTTCAGCAGATAAAACAGAAGACAATCTCAGCTGAGACCTCATTTAGTATTGTGAAAGATCAAATGCAACAAAAAATTCCAAATTACAACAAATACATGCAAACAAGAATTCCAAAAGAAAAGGAATAGATAAGGAAGCCATAATTAGAAGAAATTTCCCTCAGATTAAGAAAGATGCTGTCTATTTTTTTTTTTTTTTAAGATTTTATTTATTTTTTTGACAGAGAGAGACACAGTCAGAGAGGGAACACAAGCACGGGGAGTGGGAGAGGGAGAAGCAGGCTTCCCGCCGAGCAGGGAGCCCGATGCGGGGCTCGATCCCAGGACCCCGGGATCATGACCTGAGCCGAAGGCAGACGCTTAACCGACTGAGCCACTCAGGCGCCCCGATGCTGTCTATTAAACAGGGTTTACCCAACCCTATGTTGGATGGGAATAAAAGATTCACACCTATATAGCTTGGTAAAATTCCTGAAAGTGAAAACCTGTCACACTAACATGATTCCCATGGTGTTCCAAAATTACCTGTTAATAATAATCATTGTCATCCTGACACTGAACTTCTATTAAAGTGCTCAAAGTGTGGTCTGTGGACCAGCAGTGGTATACGAATTATTGCTGAAACTTTTATAGCAATTTGACATAGTAATATGTATTTGTTGAATAAATCAGTTTGTATTTGTGTGTCTTCACCCTACTGTCTTTCATCTAATTTTTCCAGTAACTCATTTTTATTGTTTTCTTCCAAAGTAGCTGCAAGGGTTGGGGGGAAAAATGGTCGTCTACCACTGAGAGTTTGAGAAGCACTAAGTGAGAAGACTGTAGAGTAGCACAGTGGTTCTTGAGTAGGGGTGGCAGTATCCCCCAAGAGATAGTTGACATTTTTGACATTTTGGTTGTCCTGACTTGTCCTGACTTGGATGTTACTTGCCTCTAGTGGGTAAAGGCCAGGAATATAGTAACAATCACAAAAATAATAACCGTCTTCCCACAAGAAAGAAAGATCGGGTCCAAAATGTCAATAGTGCTAGGTTGAGAAGCCCTGGACTCGCACATAAAAACCACCAAAAGAAGAGAACAAACTGAGGGTTGATGGAGGGAGGCTGGGTAGGGGGATGGGCTAGATGGGTGACAGTTATTAAGGAGGACACTTGTTATGATGAGTACTAGGTGTTGTCTGTAAGTGATGAAATCACTGAATTCTACTCCTGAAACCAATATTGCACTGTATGTTAACTAGAATTTAAATAAAAACTACCAAAAGAACTCCCATAATAAACAAAATATCCTTCACCTACCAGGATGAAAGCAAACTAACTGAAGAAATTAAAGAATTCACCATATATCACGCTTACACCTCATCAGAGAAAAATACTTGAGAAGACTCCAAGCAAACAACAAATAACCTTAAGGTGCTACTTACTAGCATTCCCATTTTACATACACAGAAACTAAGGCTTAGGGATTAAGTATGTGGTCCAAGGTTACACAGCAGAATCTGACTGGACACAGACCTATCTTAAAAAATTGTGCTACTCAAGGTATATTTTCCCTTCTGGAAACAAGGACATGCTAACAGTAATCAGTAAGGTCACCTAACATTTGTTCAGCCCGAAATACTTTGCAAAGCACTGACATATATATTCTCTCTTTGTACTATTAGAGTGATACTGTTAATTAGAGGTAAGTGTTCTTATCCCTCCTTCATAGATAATAAAACTATGTCTGAGGAAAGTTATTACACTGCCCATATTCCCACAATTAATTTGCTCTGACTCTTGCAAAAATTGTGTTATTCCTACTCGGTAAAATCCATTTTCATTTTTTCAATTTCTATCATCTACTTTTTTTTAAGTAAGCTCTACACCCATCGTGGGGCCTGAATCCACCACCAGGAGATGAAGAGTTGCATGCTCAACCCTGAGCCAGCCAGGCACCCCTCCGTCATCATCTAAGTATTAATGATTTCCAAATCACGTCTCTAATTTTGGCCTTTTTCCTGAACCCCAAACCCATACAACCAACAGGTCTCTTCCCTTAGTAAGTCCTCAAATTCAACTTGTCTAAAAAATGAACACATAATCTCGGGCGCCTGGGTGGCTCAGTCGGTTAAGCGACTGCCTTCGGCTCAGGTCATGATCCTGGAGTCCCTGGATCGAGTCCCGCATCGGGCTCCCTGCTCGGCGGGGAGTCTGCTTCTCCCTCTGACCCTCCCCTCTCATGCTCTCTCTCTCTCTCTCATTCTCTCTCAAATAAATAAATAAAATCTTTAAAAAAAAAATGAACACATAATCTCACTATCAAAACTTGTTCCTTCTCTTTTACTCCCTTTTGTTTTTTCACTGATTAACACAGGAGTGTCCACTATCAGTCCACTGTCACGCAGGAGATACGTTATTACACAACGAGGTGTAAAATACCAAGTGCGGAAAGTTCTCTAATCAAGTACTACCGGGTGCTACGAGGAGGCCACAGCAAGAAAGGGTACACTTGCGCAGAGAACCTGTGTTGAGAGGGTGGACGGTTCTCCAGTTTACAGAGATGACTGACCAGCCACAGATTAGTCCTTTCGCCGCCTCTTCCAACCCGCCTAAACCGACCCGTTCTCTTCCTCCCTCCTGGAAACCCTGGTGTGCCCCGCCTGCGAACTTTGACCTCACCCCTAGTTCAAGCACTCCCCTGGCCCCCAGTCAACACCTCGTTTCTTGGCGTCGAGGTGTAGGATTGTTCTGCAAAATGAGAGTGGAAGACAAAGCTGCACTATCAGTATTTTTAGGTGGAATGCAAACTTGTAAGATTACTATCACCTAGTTCCCTCATTCTGCCTTAAATAGTTGGGCACATCTCCCGTGCGCCCTGATAGGGCAGGCCTGGCTGCAGACCCGCCCGAAGGGAATGACCTTGGGCTAACCCCAGCTGGGCCGCGGGCCCCAGAATCCCTGGCCTCCCTGCCTCCCGTGCCACCCGTTTGCCCTCAGAGCAGGTATTACCAGGCCTGAATACCGAGTCCACCGCAAACTTCAAGGCCTAAAAGCGGCGAGGTCAACAGTGACCCTGGGCCAGGCGGTGAAGGTGCCCGGGACAGCGGGCTGCTCTATTCTCCTGAAGGACAGAGGTACTAGGCAGCCCAGGCGCCATAAGAAACCCGGAATCTTAAGTCCCCAAAGGCCAAGCTAGTCTACCTACCCTCCCAGTCACCTTGCACTCAGTCCCGGGCTGCCACAGCCTCCGCGGCCGCCACCGTTCCACTTCCGGCCCTGGCTCCGCCCCCACCCGCCCGCCCGCCATCGCAATGCATTATGGGCCGCCGTTTCAGTCGGTCGACACTCACCGGACAGGAAACGTCTCGGAGGCGGTCTGCGACCGGACGGCTCTAGGTGAGACAGAAGCTAAACAGGAGGAGGAAGTAGAGGGTAAGTGCTTCCGGGTCCCTTGGCGAAGCCTCCGCCATCTTTCCTTCGCCTAACTTGACCTGCTGCTGTCTTTTTAGCTCCTGGAATCTTTCATGTGTACGCATGCGCACTTTGACTGGCCTTTTCCCTAGTTCAATCCTCCCGGACCCAAGTCAGCATCCTGTTCTTTGGGGTTGTTGACGAGTATGATTATGCCCGGAAAGTCAGAGTGTAAAACAAAGCCGGATTGGGGCGTTGGGCTCCCGTGTGCCTCGTGAGCCTCCGTTTCCTCGGGCGTTCGTTTCGCGCAACCTGCTGGGAGTTGTAGTCCCGGACCCGGGGGTGCCTGGGAGGCGGGAGGGGGGGTTGGAGTTTCTCAGCGCCGATTCCGCGGGAAGGGCCCAGGGGCCTCACACTTCGAATCGCGGGAGCTGCGGGTCTTACTGGGAGAGACGCTGCACGTGGAGCCCGCGCCCCTGCTGTTCTCAGCCGGCTCTGGAGCGCGGGTGGGGGCCACGGGGCCGATTCCGGAGCGGGTGAGTGCGGCCGCGGGGGAGGAAGGGAGCGCGGGCCCGCGCGGGCCGGCCTCGTTCCGGGGCCTTCTCACCCACAGCGGCCCCCCCGCGGCCGCCTCTGTGTTTTGTTTCCGCTGGTCCCCGGCGCTGTGACTCCCATTTCCGTTCGTGGAGACTTGAGGGAGCCGGGTGGGGAGGGGCGGGTGAGGCAGTGCGGGGAGCGGAGGGGAGGGGCGCGCGGCGCGGGGCCCTGGGAAGCCGCGCGCCCCCGGGCCCCGGGCCGCCCGTGTCACCCTTCGCTTCTCCCTTCCTTTGCTGTCCCCTCCTCGCCTGTCCGCCGTCCGCGGCGGTCTGCAGTCGCCGCGGTCGGGATGAGATCCTGACGCCCCCGGGATTTCAGGGGAATGTGCAAAACCAGTCTCCTCGCCAGCTCAGCGTTGCGCTCTCGCTTCATCTCAGTCTTTCTAGAACTGCCCCACAGTTGCATCAAAGCCATTTATTAATGTATATGGTGTCAGTAGGAGTTTATTTTAGAAACGAGGAAGTAAGAGAAGGGGAAAACGATGGGTTAATGTAGCTTGCCAACATTTTTAGTATTTTGTGTACTGGAAGATAAGTCGTTTGTGCGTGTTTGCAGTGTATTTAGTGATCCTACTTTGATTAGGTTAATAGCAAGGAGAACAGTGCCTGATACTGCCTTGCAAGATGATGAGTAGTGATTTAGAAATAGTGTCCACTTCATAAATAGTTTTCCACTAACGAATTCTACTAGCAGGAATTCCAGGTCTGACTCATGGGAGGAGCAAAGATTTAGAAAGGTTTCCAGCAGCAAAGAGCTGGGCAGGGATAACATTCCTAGGTACTGCGTTGTCTTAAGCTTAAGAAGAAATTGGTCAGCTCTTTAGGAGCAACGTTAGGGGAATAACCTGTCTGTCTCGGAGTTTTGATCCAGGTTTTCCAAGCTTTTTTTTTTTTTTTTTTTTAAGACATATTCTGACACTAGGTGGACACAGGCATTTTTACCTGAATTGCATATATGCGTGCAATGAAGGATATATAGTGTTGAAGTAACAAAATAAGGAGCTAAATGTTAAATTGAGGTGAGTTATGAGACCATGGGGAGGCTGGATACTAAATTAAAACTGTTGTGTTAAATCTCTCTCCAACTTTTATTTATAAAACTTCAAATCCACATGGAAAAAAAATTATATGGTGATAATTCCCGGAGCGGGGGTGGGGCAGGTGGTCACCAAGTGTTAATCTTTCTCCACACTTGCTTTCTCACTCTATCTACACACACAGGTATATGTGCTTTATTTTTTCTTAACTGTTGATTTTATTTTTAAAAACAAAAATGTACTTTAATTTCTTGTGATATTTAAAAGTATTTGTTATCTTGGGAAAATGTGCTGTCAGTCTTGCAGGTACTCCCATACTATACTTATGTTTAGGAATCCTGTATTGTCCTTCATTGGGCAAAGTTGTCCTAACTTCTGTAAACTAATAATGCATTCCAGTGAAGAAATACAATCCTCAAATTTGTCTGTGGCTGCAAAAGAGAATGTTACAAACATAACTGTATTTTAAAGAAAACTAGCCTTTCTAGGAATTTTTAGTTAATTTGTATGCATTTTGTGAAGTGTTGTGAACCTCAGGTTAGATTTAATCTAGGAGAAACCAGGGCATCAGGGGGCAGCCCTTAGGTGAAGAGGCTCCATTTTCTTAGGTATTGACATAGAATTCTGGAAAGTTGGTTCCAGAAAAAAAGCTAAAACCCACTCTGATATCAAAGATTTGGATTTTGGATAATTTCCCAAACCTCTCCACTGCTTCTGTAGACTAGATTTAGAGTGAGAAAGATGAATTTAGAGACCATGAGTAACGTGATTTTTCCCAAAAGTATGTACGGCTCATATTTTGCTTTATTGGGCACCTTGTGGGCAACTAATCTGTAACTTTTTTTGGAAGATCACAGGATAAATTTCTTTTAAACAACTTCATGTTTTAGTGCTTGTATTAAGTCCAGTTACGGTTATCCCTGCTGAGAAGCCTATAGGGCCATTTCTCAGCTCCTGGTTACTTCCTCATTTCTATTTTTCCATAGTTCCCAGAAATTTCACTTGTTTCCTGATTTTTCTTTTTTTAAATTGGCTATGGAGGGGCGCCTGGCTGGCTCAGTTGGTAAAGCGTGCGACTCTTGATCTGAGGGTCATGAGTTCAAGCCCCAGGTTGGGCTTGGAGCTTACTTAGTTAAAAAATAATAAGTAAATAATGGAGGCAAGAGTGGATGATGAGTGTAAGGCCTGAAAATAAAACATAAGTGATATTTCTTTTTCTTAAAGATTTGTTTATTTATTTTAGAGAACGAGCGGGGTGGGGGGGGCAGTCAGGCAGAAGGAGTGAGAGAATCCAGACTCTTCACTGAGCTAGAGCCCGCTGTGAGGCTCCATGCCAGGACCCTGAGATCATGACCTGAGCGGAAACCAACAGTTGGCCACCCAACCAACTGAGCCACCCAGATTCCCCATAAGTAATCTTTTTAAGTGTTGTTCTGCTCTAAACCTTATTCTGTTTCTCCCTTTTCTTATAGGGAATAATTTTTATGACTGTGTGTGTATACATTATTTTTTTGTTTCTACGGGCTAATAAAGTTTCCTAGCATGTGCTGCTTTCTTACCGTGGAACTCATACTGGTTTCATCTTCCAGCTATCACCAACAAAGCTGTCCTGAACATCCTATTATCATTCAGTGCGAAAATATCTGTAATGCTTATCTAAGGGCAATATTGCTGGGTCATAAATACAGGCATACTTGAGCAAGTGCTGCTAGATTTTTTTTCCGAAATAGCCGCACCCCTGTCTGTACCCCATCACTAGCGGCAGAGGATTTTTACATCCTCACATCCCTACTATTCTGTAGTCAAATTTCTAATTTTTTCTATACACACATCAACACACACGGTATAGAGTTATAGTTATTTGTTTTAAATTGCATTTTGGGGGGTGATTTGAATTTGAGCATTTCTTCATATCCTTGGCTGTTTTGCTTTTCTATCATGTGAATTTCCTTTTCCTATGCTTTACTTTTGTAATATGTCCTGACTTTTTTGAGGTTATCAACTTGCAGGAATTTATTGTCTAATATTCTAGTTATTATTCCCTTGTCACTTTTGAATATTGGAAATATATTTTTCCACTCTGTAGCCTGTCTATTGAACATAGATCTTAATTTTTATGTAATGAAATCCATCAGTTTTTGTCCTTGGAGCTTATATGTTTGGAATTTTGTTCAAGAAATCCTTTTCTATCCTTAGACTGCGAAAAAATTCCCCACCATTTTCTTCTATTAGCTTTATAGTTTTACCTTTCATGCTTAAGCCTTGAAGGCATCTGGAGCCAATTTTATCTGATGTGTGATAGCACTTACAGCTTTTATTTTTTCAACACATATTAATGGGATTCCAACTAAGGTAAGGCACCATTTTAAGTACTTTGTATACATCTATAAACAAATACCCTTAAGTTGTCCTGTAAGGTAGGCCCCTACTGGGTCATAAGTTGTTTTGCAGTAGTTCTCAGTATGAATTCCACAATTTTATACATAGCATCAGTTAAGGGGTAGGCTTTACTGGGGAAAGGGAAGATTTAAATAGTCCAAAGTCAACAAGAAAAGTCCTTAATCCTTTCATCATCCAAAATAAAAGTCTGCTGGGGCCTAGGCAGTCTGCTGCGTGTGCATGTTGTGTATCCACCCCCATCCCCTTACTGTTCTTCCTTTTTATAGGGCAGGTGTGAGAGCAACCTTGATAATGTGGGGGAAATCTGACCATTTTATACCAGACAGTCTAGATTTAGGTGCCAGCTGTTTAGAGACTAACTTGTCAGAAAACCTGCTCCTCAGCTGCTGGACACTGTGGGACCTAAGGAGAGTTACAGCCCTTCTAAAGTGGGAAAGAAGATAGTTTTCTAGTACTACTGTGTGACAAATTACTATACATTTAGTGGCTTAAATATACCATCAATTAATTATATACAGTTCTGGAAATCAAGTGTGAAATAGGTCTTTCTGGCCTAAAATCAGATATTAGCAGAACTGTGTTTCTTCTAGAGGTTCTAGGAAAGAATTTGTTCCTTTTTTCAGCTTCTAGAGGTTGCCTGTGTTCTTGGCTTGTGGCTCCTTCCCTCCATCTTCAAAGCCAGTCACAGCCAGTTAAATCTTTCTAGCTTTGAATCACTCTGGATCTCTTCAGATTCCCTCTTCCATTTTTAAGGACTCTTGTGATTTTTGTTGGATCCAGCTAGATAACCCTGGATAATCTCTATTTTAAGATCGGCTGGTTAGTAACCCTAATTGCCCTCTGCCATGTAACTTCATATATTCACAAGTTTTGGGTTATTGTGCCTTCCAGAGAGTTTGGTCCCTAGAGAAATTGAGACCTGGCAAAACTCCTCCTATTTCAGGAAGCTGGCAAAGTCCGTAATCTAGACAAAACAATTTTAAGTTCCTGAAGTCACTCTTGGACAATTTGGGTCTTTGTGCTTTGATGATAATAGAACAGAGGAAAAAAGATAATGAATGCAGAAATTAATGATAAAGTATGTTAGAGGGACAGGTGCTGTGGACAAGAAGAAAGAGTAAACGGGTAAAGAGGAGGCTGATTACAGAATTAAATGGGGTGGTCAGGGTATATATACCTCACTGGGAAAAGGAGATTTGAGTAGACATCAAAGAGGTGAGGGATTTAGCCAGGAGGACAGCTGAGGGAAGTAGGTGCCAGGCAGACCCATCAGCAAGACCAAAGGCTTGGCAGGAAGATGCAAGGACTAGCAAGGAGGCTGGTGTAGGAGTGGAAGTCAGGGCAGTAATGGGTTGGGGGATAGATCTCTTAGGGCCTTGCTGGCCACTGTGAAGTCTTTAGATATTACTGTGACTGATAATAATCAAAAGAGCACTATGCTGTAACTTCAGTTTTCAAAAGGATCACACTGGCTGTTCTATTGACTGAGAATGGACTGTAGTGGGGACAGAGGCACAGAAATAGGAAAACCTGTTAGCGGAGGCTGTGGCAGTATTCCAGGTTAGAGACAGTGGTGGTTCTTGCAATATAGAGCCTATCTTTGAACAAACCACAGTTCAGCCTCACCTAGAATGATGTGTAGTTAGGTTGTTGCACCTAAGGTATGACATGGAGCCAAATGCAGCTGAGCCTCACTAGCCTCTGGAGAGTTTTCCTATGAGGGTAGACTCAAGATTGTTCTGTTGTAAAGATTATAAAGCATTTAAATGCTTGTGCCTGGTGCTCAGGAAATAGTGATTATTATTATTAGGAATGAATATTGGAAGTCTTCATTTTGTCAAATCTTGTAAGTGGGAGACTCCTTTGCAAATAATAGAATACCAGATATAAGTCAAAGAGTCAGAGGCACTTAAAAAACTCTACTCTGGACTGAGACAATATATGGAGTCTAAAGACAAATTCATTGACCAACAACGAGAAGGAACAACCTGGAACTTAACAGCATTAATACCTCAGAAATGGCCACAAAGAAATACCAATATACACAGCTGTTTTTTGCATTACTTAGTATTTTAAAAATTGTAATGATTTTGTATCAATGGTAGTTTAAAGCAGCAGGTAATTTTACATGAGAGAATCAAAAACTGAAATTACTGGTTTAAAATATATAAAACTACATCTAAAAAAAAAATTCTAATGTGTAATCAGGGCAATAATAAGCATATCTATAATTTGTTACTTTATTTTGCTGTTTTAAAATATTGTGCTGCCTTTATAAGATGTAATTTGTAACAAATACTAGCTCTGATTAACTTTATGTCACTTTATTATTACAATGCTTTGCAGTAAATTTTGCTACTAAAATACACCTTTTAGCTGAACAACTATAATTCATCTCCGTGTTAATTTTTAAGGTGCAGGTTTGAATTCATTATTAAGACTGAGTTGCTGTAAAGAATTGACATACCTTTCACTTGATTTTGAAGTAACTCATTGACTTAGAATTTGGGCCAGAAAATATCCCAGTAAATACAATGAAATGATGAAAAAGTCATGTTAGGTTAATGTAAATATCATTTGTGGATTTTCTTTTATATGTAAGATTACTTCCTCTTCTGCTTACCTAACTCTGATTTTATTTAAATTGGATTTCTGCTTTTTGTATAGCATTTCTGTCTGTTCAGATAATTTCAGAATGTCCTAAGTTTTAACTCTTGCAGGACTGAGTTTTTGAAATACTCCAACCATGACTAAAAGAGAAGCAGAGGAGCTGATAGAAATTGAGATTGATGGGACAGAGAAACCAGAGTGCACAGAAGAAAGGTTGGTTTTTTTTCTGCATTTACCACTTTTTATAATTATCAGCATAACTACTTAAAATTAAGAATCAAGTCATAGTTTTGGGGAGACTTTTTTTTTTCCAACTGACCTCAGCATTTTGTGGGATAATGTATTGCTTTTTTACCTTTGACTTAATTGCTTTGTAGCTGGGAGGGAAAGACCGTTTTAAAGTAAAGGTAGTAATAAATATAGCTGATAATGATGAAGCAATTGATTGTGATGGTTCCTTCCACTAGGGCACGGTTTGATTCTTTTTCCTTTCCTCAGTGCTGGTTACTTTTATTTCAGAAAGAGTTTAATTCACAAACTGAAATAACTTAACAAATATCTATAAGTAACTGCTATAAAATAGTAGCTGTCAGGAATATATGAATAAATGAGACAGTAACCTGCTCTTACAGAGGCCACATTGTATTTGAGGAGGCATACAGGTATATGGATAATTACGTGCACAGTACCAAGTATATAGTGCAGTGAAAGGTGTTAGTTTTGGGGATAGTAATGGACTATTACTCCATTAAAGAGGTAGAGCGGTGGTAATGAGTTCAGAATCCAGGGACACAGTCTGGGTAAAAGATTTGAGAGTCAAGAAGAAGCTTGAGGAAGATGATGGCTAGTGGTCCTTATGTTTCTCTATAAAGCAGGAGATGAGACAATATGTTGAAAGTAAAAGGAACTAAAGAATAATAGAGAACTTCTGTGGAATAAATGAAGGTTTAGAACAACTCTGTTGAATGGACAAAATCACTAAGGTTGCCAGGGATGCTGAGTGTTGAGAGTCGAGCTGAGATTTAAAACCTTAAATTTTTAATAGAACTTTTCAACATGTTTGAGTATGCTCTTTTCTCCTCTCAATTATCAGATACATATATGTATGTGTGCATGTGTGTTTATACATACATATGTGGATATATTTATTTTTATGTATACACAAATGGCCCACATATCCTAAAGTGTTTACTGTTTGGCCCTTTACAGAAAATCTTTGCAGATGCCTCATGTAAGAAATTGATAGTTACTATGTTAACCTGGGGAGTAGCCGTAAAAGAGCATTTGCTGCTATGAAGCTGCACTACATAGTTGTTGTGCAGGAATTTAGGTCCAGTGATGTGAGATCATCCAGTTTTTCGGGAGAAATTCAGATTTTTGCATGAAGTTTCCCAGGGTTTAAATGGTGACAGCACAGTATTTAAACATTTTTTAAATCTTGAGCTCACATAAAATAGGTCTTTACCAATCTAAAGGTGACATTTCTTTTAAAGAATGATTGTTACAGAAAAAGAAAATTACAGCCTATTTTACTGTCACTAAAGAATTTGGTAGAAATACTTAGCCAAAAGACCCAATTAATTTACCTTAACAAAAATAATAGTAATAATAGTTTACTATCATTTAAAAATAATCTTTGTTTTAATGAATGGTCTACTATAAACTTTTAAAGTATTAGAAGAAATTTAGGCTATATACATTTATTGAATATGATGCATATATCGCATTATACTTGGAATTTATGTGAAAATGGAACTTGACAAATTTTTAAATACATGATGCTGTCTTTGACAACTACAAATGAGAATTAAATCATATTAAAAGTAAACATTGTGTGAAACTTAATTGAATTCCATATTCACCGATTTATAGATACTTGATGTCTGTTTTCTCTTTGACTTCATATAAGGATTTGAAAAAAAGAATTATTTGCCAAAGATTTTACCCTCAAGGCACTCATGATTTCATAGAATTCAAAGTATGAAATAACAATATAAAAGAACTTCAGAGTTTTAAAGCAGGAATGTATTTTTTTTAATGTGGACTTATACTGATTATAACCAGTAGATCTCATATTAAATTAAATGGAAAGTATTTTATATAACTTATATTTTCATGCCTTATTATGTACATTTATTTATGTTGGGAAAGGAAATTGACTAGTAGAGATGGCATACAAATTTTGAGGGGACTTTTATTTTCCATTCTAAAATTTTTCAAAATAAGTTGAAAATGTAGTATTTTTGTTTCCCTGTAAATATTGTATATGCAATATTTATATGTATATATATATACACTTAGCTACATATATATATATATCTAAGGAGATTTGTTTGCAGGGGTGCTTTAAATTTCATGCTAGCATTTCTCTGCAATTTAGTATTCAGTTTGGCAACACTAGTTGGTGATAAGCCTACCACTATGAATAGTGTCTATGCAGAAATGAGTTTCAAAAACCAGACTTTAATATCCAGGGTAGAAATATTTGTTAACCATTATATCCTTTAACTTTATCAGTATTGTAGAACAAGCCTACACCCCAGCTGAATGTGTAAGCCAGGCTATAGACATCAATGAGCCGATAGGCAATTTAAAGAAACTACTAGAACCAAGACTACAGTGTTCTTTGGATGCTCATGAAATTTGCCTGCAAGATATCCAGGTAATTTTTTTTCTTTTGAGATTTATATTTCAGCATTTAAGTCTGCATTGGAATTTTTTTTTTTAAAGATTTTATTTTTAAGTAATCTCTACACCTGATGTGGGGCTGGAACTTACGACCCCCAGGGCAAGAGTCACATGCTCGACCAGCTGAGCCAGCCAGGCACCCAGAAATATTTTTTTGTTAGCCTTTTATCTCTATAGCTGTAGTCTTTATAACTAAATTTGACCTGTATTACAAAATTTAAGCATTTAAAAATAAAAGTTCTTCCAGCAAAATTCCCTCCATTTAAAATTGTATCTAAAAGATTGAGTACTAGCGGCAGCTGGGTGGCTCAGTGGGTTAAGCGTCCGACTCTTGATCTCAGCTCAGGTCTTGATCTCAGGGTCATGAGTTCAAGCCCTGCATCAGGCTCCACACTGGGTGTGTAGCCTACTTAGAAAAAAAAATCTTGAGTACTAAATTAAACATTTGCTTTTTACTTTGACAAATACGAAATAGGTTTAAATAAATGTGAATCAGAGCCTAAACATAAAGTAGTGAGAAGCACATTGACTTTGGAACTTGGAAGTGGGTCCTCCTCACACTTCATTCCTAACTAGCTTTTAGCTTCTTTGTGCACCAGTGAATTTTGGATAAGAACTTAAACACCAGTGTATACATTTCTTGGAGTTTATTGCAATAGGATTTTACCTGTGGTAGTATTTTAATAATATACTATGTTTACAGCATATTCATAGTCATGTTTTATAGTATTCTTTCTAGAAAGGTGGTATTTTCATGTATAAAAAGTAGCTTAGATAGAATTGCTCAAAGAATTTCTCTAGACCTTCCTTGAACATATGAGTAAGTACTAGAGTTTATACTGTTTTTTATCCTAACTTATACAAATACATAGTGTGTCTTCTTTTGGATTGTTTGATTTTCGTGCTCTTTACTTCTCCCCTTTGCCTGCCTTGTGATATAGCTATTCCATATGTTACAGGATTTTTGCCTTCGTTTTTTAAAAATTAAAATCATCATATATGTATTATTTTTAAATAAGATTTTGGTGTAGAATAAGTTGAAATGTTTTGATGAAATTTGTGCCTTTCAGTTTCCACTCAACCATATTTTTATCTTTTCCTTTCAGTAAATCTAGTAAATGTTGGGGGGTGGGGGGAGGCGAGGATATTGTTCTTCTAAAATTAAATAATGTATGTGGGTCTAATATTTTTAATAATTTTATGATTTAAAATTTTTCTTCTCTCAGGGAGAGAATAAATTAGCACAATCTTTTTGGAAGATAATCTGGTATTTAGTGTCTATTAATTTTAAATGTGAAATATCTAGTAGTTCACCTCAATAAATTGTTCTTAGAGAAATCCTCACTAGGTGAGCAAAGTTGTACATCTGAGATGTTCATTGCATGGTTGTGCAGAAACTGAAAATAACTCAAATGTTCCAAAAACGTGGAGTTAGAGAAATAACTTCTGTAGATTGGTATCTAAGGCAGCCATGACAAATTGGTGAACCGGAGCTGTAGGGGCAGTTTACCTTGAACGAAAGAATGTTTGCAGAACACTGCTACATTATCTCATTTAATATTCACATTAGTCTTTGCAATCAGCATATTCTTAAGTACATTCTGCAGATGCAGAACTGAGATTTATAGATAAATAATTTGCCCAGTGCACAGCTACAAAGAGGTACATTGGAATTTGAACCCAGGCCTGTGTGACTTCAAAACTCTTTTTTCAGTTGTTCGAGGCAGACTTCTAAGAAAGTCAACTCGGCATCACTGAGGCTTCACCTGACTTTCTCACATGTAAAGTGAAGAGAGATCTGGACTTGATCTCTTACTTGCCTTTCAGCTCTAACATTTGTTGCTTTTCTTAGCATACCTGATCTACCCAAAATGAAAATATTACTTGCGAAGTACCCAACGCATCATAAGTTCTCAGTAAATATTAGTTGAATAAATAGAAATAGCATAGCTCGTTGTATCACAGAATTCCAAGCTAGCCTAGGATGTAAAGCATTTTGCAGTCTTCCCTGTCTCCCTTCCTCTCCTCAAAAAGAATGTGAGATTAACAACTTCTCTTCTTCACGTCAATTAACCACATGCACTTGGAGTCAGAATGCTTGCTGCTTGTGGTGATGCTTTTGTATTTTCATATGAGTGCTGACTTGAAAGCTGATGGAAAGTAGCAGGGTTGTGCTAATTTGAGGAGTATGTGAACTAGCTGGTGTATTCAGTACTACCTGAGAGTTCACTTCCAGATGCTTCCACATGCTGTAGCTTCAAGTAGATCATACCAGTGTCTGTTACAGAGAGGAGAAATCTTGATATTAGGAGAGTTTGTAACAAAGCATCAGGCCTACTTCTTTTAAGAAGTAAAACTACCATGTTTGACCTATCTTTCTGCATGGTTATACAGTTTGTCTTATCCCTGTCGTTAAACCTAAAGTCATTTAAGATTTAGGGTTTTTTTTTTTTTTTTTTGGTTGTTTTTTTTTAAAGATTTTATTTATTTGACAGAGACAAAGCGAAAGAGGGAACACAAGCAGGGGGAGTGGCAGAGGGAGAAGCAGGCTTCCCACTGAGCAGGGAGCCCAATGTGGGGCTTGATCCCAGGACCCTGGGATCAGGACCTGAGCTGAAGGCAGACGCTTAACGACTGAGCCACCTAGGCGCCCCTAAGATTTTAGGTTTTATATGACATTTTTAATATTAGAAAACATGTTTGTACCATGATTACAATATTGATTGAATTCTTGGGAATGGGAGTTGGGTGGAGCTTTGTACCTCGCGCTGCGTGAAATGCAGACACAGATATATACATTATTCAAGATAATTGCAATGCAAGTCTACTTTTAAAATGGTGACAGACAATGTCTAAAAGTGTCATCAGGTTGCTGTTGCGTGAAATGCATTCACTGTAAGGGAGATAGGGAGGATAAAAACACTGATACTAAAAAAAAAAACCATACTGAAAAGATAGAGGATTATGATTGAAGATATCAAAGCTAGGTTAAGTAGTAAAGTCATAAGTCCTTTAACTTTTTTAACTTCATTACAAGAGATTTAGAGTTAACCTTGATCTTAAATGTGTGGCATGGTTAGGTTATAAGGGGGACATGGCAAAAATTATGTTAATAGTTTTATATAAATCTCCCCACTAATTAAACACCCTTGCTTATTCATGACAGATAAATTGCATTATCTTCTGCTTAAAATATATTTACAGAATAAACAGTTGCCTTTTGGCATTATTTAAAATCCTAGACTCCAGAGCTAGAGAAAACCACCACCTCAAATAAATCTGGTTAATTTATGTTGTCCTTAGTTACTACCACAGTGGTTAAAATATGTTTAGTTTTGGCAAAGAATTATAAGATACGACGACTTGGATAATTAGATGTGTTCTTATAATTTCATTAGTATGCCTCAGTAAATAAGTCTTGTTTGGTACATCCATTTGTATTAAACCTGATGACTAAACCAAAGTAATCTTAATCATTTTCTCATGTTTAGCTGGATCCAGAACGAAGTTTATTTGACCAAGGAGTAAAAACAGATGGAACTGTACAACTTAGTGTACAGGTAATTTCTTACCAAGGTAAGCAACTTTTATAGTTACTTAAAAGTTTAGCTCATGTTTTTTAAAATACGGGAGAACTCAATTTTACAAGGTCAGGGTGTTTTAGGTGGTTGTCTAAATTACTTAATGTGATGTTGTAGCCAAACACTCATGCTTTTGGTTTAATAATTATATCTGTCAGGGTGAAGCAGGTAGTATAACGTATTCTTTTTTTTCTTTCTTTTTTTTTTTAAGTATAACATTCTAGTTTTTTCAGGGAAGGATATATTGTAAGGTAGAAAGAGCTGGAAGAGCAGGTTCTGGTTGACTTTCTCAGAATGCCTTAGCCACACTGCAGAACTGGATTGCCAAGGAAGCTGTTGCCCTGCCATGATCTGGAAAATGCCAGATCTGAAAGCCACCATTATAGCTGTCAACTTAGAACCCCTCTGCCTTCACAGTGATCACACTAGCCAAAAAATGGGTTCCATGTGCCTACTTGTCCCTTCTTAACTTGTTTCCAGATAGAAGGCTTATGCCAGTGATTTGGGAGCCAGAATCCCAACTGGAACCCTCGCCACAAGGAAATCTATTCCCTACAGTTTAGCACAGAGAGGAATTTGCAAAAGATGTTGAGTGACTCAGTCAGCCATATCCATCACAGTATTTTACTAATCTTGTGTAAGTACAAAAGTTAGAGAATTAGGAAACCATATTTGGTAGGTTGAATTTTAGTTTTTGTGGCTTGTTAGGTGTTCTGACCAGAGTTTTACACTAATTTTAATGTTTGAACATATTATATTGCTTACAGTTGCATTTCACAAATCATACTTCTCTCAAACTATAAAAATGGTAGTTATCCCCTTCCGATCTACAATTTCCCCAGTATTATCATTGACAATAAGAAAGAAATTCTTTGTTTTATCTTTAAAAGCCTCGTCACCTCTCAGTGTAAGTGGATTTGGGAAGAGCTGACTTGTTGAAATTTGAGTGGAGGATTAGGGAATAAAGCTTAGAGAAAAAATTTTTTTAAAGTTAGTTATTTTTCTCATGTATATTTGGAAAAGGGTCTTATCTTTATACCATATAATGAATGATAGCAATACATTTTATTATAGAGTTGGTTTTCAGGGAGGATTGAAGTTGAGTTTTAATCTTTCAAATACACTTTGATTAAATTTGATGCAGATTGTAACAGAATCAATGACCAAACAGTAGCTGTTAAGTAATAATGATAGTTTTTTAGAGCTGTCATTGTAACAGAACTATCTGAGATGATTTTATGAAGAGCTAGTTTATTTGTATTGAATATATTAAGAATTTTGGTTTTTTTTTTTCATTCAACTGAAAGTGGAAATCAGAAGTTAATGTGAACTTAATTTTACAAACTCAGTGCCTATTCATTTTTAAACATGTACTTTGACCTTTGAAAAGAAAAGCAATCAGTAAATAATTGTAATTTGCTTAGAAGGACTTTTAAAAATTCTACAGGTGGGTAGCTACTCATTTATACTTTCCTTAGTCTAGTTTTTATTTTCTAATCCATATTGGTACTTTTTTCCTAATAAATGTTTATATGTAGCTGTGTGTGGTGGTGGTGGTGTTTTTATATCCTTTTAGACTTACAGAAAAGTTGCAAGAGTAGTAAGAGAACTCCTGGATGTCCTTTACTCAGATTCTCCAAATGTTAACTTTTATTACATTTGCTTTATTCTCCATCCACCCGTCCCCACATTATTTTTTTTTTTTTTGCCCAGTTGAAGAATAAGTTGCAGACATGATTTCCTTCTATCCCTAAATGCATCAGTGTATGTGTTTTCTAAAAACAAGGAATTCTTTTATATGACATTACAGTTATCAAAATCAGGGAATTAATATTAATACAATACTGTTATCTACTGAAGTACTAGTGAATAATTGTATTTGTGTCTAAAAGAGAGCATTTGCTCTACCATTTGAGAACATATAAACTAAGCTAAATTTTATTTTTTAGTGACTTTTGTGTTTTCATTTAAATTACTTTTTTTTTTTCCACTCTTAAGGAATTGAACCTAAGCTAAACATCCTTGAAATTGTTAAACCTGCGGAAACAGTTGAAGTAGTCATTGATCCAGATGCCCATCATGCTGAAGCAGAAGCACATCTTGTTGAGGAGGCTCAAGTAATAACTCTTGATGGCACAAAACACATTACAACTATTTCAGACGAAACCTCAGAACAAGTGACAAGATGGGCTGCCGCTCTGGAAGGTTATAGGAAAGAGCAGGAACGCCTTGGGATACCTTATGGTAATAAAATACTCAATTACATGTCAGTAGAACAATAAGAATTAAGCTTGACATAGAGGACACTAGGGTGAGTAAGTTATAATCTATTTTAAATGAAAAATTTTTAGGAAGAATGTTGATTTTCTGTATCTCTCTTTTTATCCCCTTTGGACAAATATTGTCCCAGGTGCTAGGAATACGAAGAAATTAAAAAAAAAAAAAAATTCTGTCTTTAGGGTGTTCATAGTGGAGTTGAAGAGAGAGAAGATAAATGAGAGAATTACCATTAAAAGTAGCATGGTTTTAAGCTGTCAGTAACTTATATAAAGGGAATATGCTATTAGGATCTCAGAGATGGGGGCACCTGGGTGGCTCAGTCAGTTGAGCATCCGACTTTTGACCTTTGCTCAGGTCATGATCTCAGGGTCCTGGGATCAAGCCCCAAGTCGGGCTCCATGCGTCAGCGTGGAGTCTGCTGCTCTCCCTCTTCCTCTGCCCCTCCCCCACTAAAATAAATAAATCTTAAAAAAAAAAATCTCAAAGGGATTGCAGTGGCCTGGGGGAACATTGGGAAAAGGTTTATTATTATAGACAAACTATTGAGCAGAGGACAGTCCATTTAGGAAATGTATGTGCAAAAGTTAGACACGGGAGTGAGTATGCAGCAGTAGCAAGAAGATTTGGTGGAGTTACTCTCTAGTATTATAGAACTGCTTTTGATTGATGGACATGACCATGGGAGATGAATATGGCAGCAGTATATGACATACGTTGGAGCAGGTAGAGACTGAATGAAGGGAAAACAGGAGCATGTTATAGTTGAGCTGTGACTAGGTGATAATGTCTAGGTTAGCCTAGACTTGATAATTTATGTGGGAAGAGTTGAATGAAACCAGCGACGGGGCTGAGCAACTGACTGATGGGTTGTGTGAGAGAGAGGAAAGATCCGAGTACTGATGCAACTTCTCAAGCTTGGGTGACTAGGGCAATGATTATACTAATGAGACCCGGTTACATCTTCATTACATATTTAGTGAACTACCTATGCCAGGCATCAGTGTTAAACACTGGACTTTCAATGGCACATAAGAAAGCTAGGCCATGCCCTCCAGCGCTTAAGTGGGGGAGGTGGGGAAGTCTGGTATTGGAAAGATTTTTCAAGGGAAAATGTTGGTAGTACTTCATTTTGAAGTGATAGTACATATTTCAGCTGAAGGTAGCCAGAACGTATTTTCAGGTACACAGGATTTGGGCTGGAGATAAAGATGTTTTCTGGGACTTAGCTGTGTTGAGTTTGTATTGAAGCTGTACAAGCATATGCAGTCTCTGATGGAGAGAGATAAAATGGAAAAGGACACAACATTAAAGGCTGGACCTTGTCGGCATTTCAGGTTGAGGAAAAGGAATGGAGACGTGGAATAGCTGAAGAGATAGAAGGAAAATAAGAAAAAAGAGTTTTAGATGGACAAGAGTGGCCACATCGCTGACAAAGTAAAAAAAAATGCCAACTGAGTAGTATCTATTAAATTTGGTGATCAGAGGCTCATTGGTAGATTTAGAAAAAAAGTAACTGTAAGACAAAGCCTAATTATAGGAAAAAATAGACATTATAGAAGTAGAGAAAACAATATTAACCTTTGGGGGGCAAATGGGAAGAGTGTTGGGGGATAAATATTATTGAAGCTTCATGAGTTGTTAGTAACCTGAGTATTTGTAGATAAAATGGTGTGGCACGAGCAGGAGAAGGATAGATGAAGGAAGCCAGGAGAGGGGCTTTTAATTGGAGCCTAAGAAGGTAAACCCAGTTCGAAGGATCAGATAGAGCCATTCCTCAGGTACGTGGTTGCCAATACTGTTACTTATTTTTGACTTGTAAAAGCTAGCATAGATGTCATGCTTGATCTTATTGTTAGTGAGTTTGAAGTCACCTTTGAGAGGGGAAATGCTGAGAAGGAAAGAAGAGAGCGTAAAAACATTTGAAATATTTTACGTAGTTTACTAGACTTTCAACAAGAACCCTTCAGTAATAGGGTATTTTATGGAGAGTAGTATATAATACTGAATTGTAGAGAGCAAGATTATAAACTCTGACTCAAGAGTAGCTACCAGGGGTATCATTTACTTAGAATAAAGCTCTTTTAAAACACTTGTGGTTTAGGGCGCCTGGGTGGCTCAGTCGGTTAAGCGACTGCCTTCGGCTCAGATCATGATCCTGGAGTCCCGGGATCGAGTCCCGCATCAGGCTCCCTGCTCGGCGGGGAGTCTGCTTCTCCCTCTGACCCTCCTCCCTCTCATGCTCTCTGTCTCTCACTCTCTCTCTCTTAAATAAATAAATAAAATCTTTAAAAAAAAAACACAAAACACTTGTGGTTTATTTAGGTACAGGAAGACTTTTTAAGTCATTTTTTTTCTGTCATGAAATTGTTAGCAACTGGGAAGTTTTAGAAATTTGATTACTGTTTTCTTAGGAAATTATCATTTCAGGTTTCTGTGTCTGTACCTAAGGGTAGTCATTTTGAAATTGCTTAATTCTCTGCAAAATTGAAATATGGTTAGCTGGTCATAGCTACTTTAAATCTCTTTGAAATATTGATTCACACTGGACAGTTCCCTAAAGTTCATTTTACGCATATCAACTTTGTATCTTGACAGGAGCTTAGAGCCACCTCTTCATATATATACAGTCCCTTCACTTTTATATTTTTCCAGGACCCTAATTCTTTTTCCTGCTGATTGATTGATTTTTTTTACTATTTCACATTTAAAAACTACAGAAGAAACTCAGTGAATTCAGAGTAGTTAGAAGTCTGGTCAAATGGGAATGTTAAAACTGACTAAAAGTAAAATTAAAGTCAATATTCATTCTTGTCCTTTATTAAACAATATTGAAAAGATGGCTCTGCTTTTTAATTTTTTTTTAATTTTTTATTTTTAAGTCCAAAATTTCACAGATATTTTGAGAAAAAGGACAGAATTAATTTATTTCCAGTGTTGAAAAAAAAATCATAAATATACCCAAGTTCAATCACACTACTGACAGAATTGCTACTGAGTTTCAAAAGAGGGCAATGTGTTACCTGTAAAAAAGTTGCTCTTATTTATTTATTTTTTTTAAAGATTTTATTTATTTATTTGACAGAGAGAAACACAGCGAGAGAGGGAACACAAGCAGGGGGAGTGGGAGAGGGAGAAGCAGGCTTCCCGCGGAGCAGGGAGCCCGATGCGGGGCTCGATCCCAGGACCCTGTGAGCATGACCTGAGCCGAAGGCAGATGCTTAACGACTGAGCCACCCAGGCGCCCCAAAGTTGCTCTTATTTTAAGGTTGATTTTACTTTCCCCTCCCAGGATATCAGTTGTAATGCGAGTTGCATATTATAGCAGTTTAACGGTTTAGTGAACTACCTATGCCAGGCATCATGTTAAACGCTGGACTTTCAGTGGCACATTAGAAAGACAGGCCATGCCCTCCGGCGCTTAAGTGGGGGAGGTGGGGAAGTCTGCTTTTTTATTTTTATTTTTTCTTCCAGTTGTTTGAATAATAAAAAAGAAAGATAAATACTCATGTTTTTGGCTCCCAGAATTGTTAGATATTCACATTTTAAAATACTATATATTCACACAAAAATAAAGTATTACAGAGAGAGTTGATTTGTATGTAACTAGCTCTCCAGTTCCATAGCTGTCCCCCCGTCCCACAGGGAAGCTCTCAATTGTGTATCTGTCAAGTCTGGTTTAAAGAAAGTCAGTCTTAGAAAAACAGTTTTCCTTTCTTCAGTCCTACTCCCCACTTGCAACCACTTTCCACTTTACTGCTTCTAATCATTATTAACTTCTTGTTACAGTAGATGAGGTTTAGTTCTCTTATATTGTTTTCCCCTGCAAAGCAAATAAAACCTTATCTTTCCCTATTTTGTGAATATTCTTACGTAACTTTTAAGTCATTAGTTAGTGTGTATTGTGAGAATTTTTCATATAACCGTGACTGCATTTTTACAGCTTCTGGTTTTCCTGAAGTTCCAAGTTGACTTAATTTTTAGTTTGTGGATTTCTGTATATACCAAGACTGACTTTCTCCCATTTCCATCACTCTGTAATTTTTCCCAAATTCTCAAGTATTTCTAGATTGGTTTACAATCTGCCACAGCGCTGTCTGTCATCCTCAGACATCCTTGACTTTCCTCCAGTGCTGGATCCATTTTCCAGGATCTTATATTTTCATTTTTCCTGGTTTTATTCTCACATTTACTCATTATTCTCTCATTTTTCCTTACAGGTTTCCTTAGAAAGGGCACCTAGGAAATAAAAGTTGTTTTTATTTTTGGTTTGGGGGGGTGTTTTTTGTTTTTTGGTTGTTTGTGGGTTTTTTGTTTTTTTTTTTTTGGTGGGGGACACTACAAATCTGGAGAATTGGCCAAACACCTGACAGGAGTAGAAGGTTGGTCTGAGGATTTAGGGTTGCCATGTATGTGAATGCTGCATTCTAGAAGTGGAAAGGGAAGTGCAAAGGGTCTCACTCTTCAGTTTGTAGACTTTTAGTCCTGGGATCGGTATCCATTTCATGTCTGTCCCAAAAGTTCCGGGATGTAGGGATGTGGAAGGGGGTGGGGGGATATGGGCATGTGTGTGGGGATGCTTCTGTTCAGTTGGCTCCTGAGAATGAAGGAGAGGCCCTGGAGGTTCTAACCACACCATACACTTTAAATTAGTCCCTCATTTTCCACTTACACCTCTCCTGCTACCTGGAACCAATATTGACGTGAGTCAATAAGGGGGTTCTGCAGTCAGGAAACGCTTACTTCTTACTGTATCCTCCTTGATAGATATTTTGGGTCATAGCTTCTACTTCACTTGATTTTCACTCTGCTGTCTTTAAAAATTAGTCAAAAATCTTCCGTCCGTTTATCATTTCACTCATGTTCCCATGAGTTTACTTCCTTTAAAAATTCCTTTAGTATCATTTTGCTAGGGTCTTAGAGAAATAAGCAGGGAGAATATGCACAGACAATTAGTTATGTTACCCCAGAAGTCCTGATACTATTTAAGAAAACAAATCAGACTGTTTGCATCTGCCCCAACTTTTTTGATCATGACACTTTTTTTTGGTTCATGTTTATGTAAAATGAGGTTACTTGATCTTTTAAAGGGAAGTGTGATTCAGGATAGCTTTTCTGACTTTCTGTAACTCTTTCCTCTGTTATTTTCAAATAGTATTAAAAACAGAGCCAGTAGAGGCACCTGCCTGGCTCAGTCAGAAGACCCTGTGACTCTTGATCTCGGGGTCGTGAGTTCAAGCCCCACGGTGGGTGTAGAGATTCTTAAATAAATAAAACTTAAAAAAAAACATAGCCCCTGGCTTTCTCAGTTCCTGTCTGTTCCCTTACTCCACTTTCATCTGGACCTCCTCTTTTTCTTTGGTGTTCCTGTGCTACTCAATTTAGATCCCATTCCCTCCAGTTTCTCATTGTGTTCCACTCTCCTGGATGTGATCTGTGGCTCAGTTTGAAAAATCCAAAGGTGGTGCACTGCTCCAGCCCCTTAAACCTTACCATGGACCTTTGTACTCAGCTGCTGTTGGATTGGGCAAAGCTATTTGAGCTACTCCTTTGAGCTTGGCCTGTTGTGCTTTCAGTGAAAACTTCTTGGCTGTGTTCAGGTTCTCCTGTGCTCAGAATGAAGAATGGGTCAGATTTCCCTTTGCTTCCCCCTTTGCTTTCTTCTGAATAGATACTGATACCATGAAGGTCTCTGACTGTTCCTGCTTTGTCTTCACCTGTGTGTATTTGGCTTCCATGGGGATATATTGTCACCTGGTTTTATTGTAAATGTACATGGATTTTGGGTTTTGTTGTCTTTTGCTTTTAGTGGTTTTTTCTTTAATGTGTACATTCAGAGACATTAAAAAACTTCGCTGCCATCTTAGAATCCTTCTCCCTTCTCCTCTTTGTGAAAAGATCAGATAAAAAATCAGTTCTGTGCCTGTGAATCCTGTATTTGTTTGATTCATCTTTTATTATAAATTGGCTCTTAATAAGTACCTAAATGTCTTTTTCCCACTTATTCCAGTTGAATAGCATGCATCTTGGGGAGCATGTAACCAGTACTATTTAGATAGATCATCTTCTCCATGCAGAAACACCTATACCAAAATTAATTCAGCCAGTTTTTACTAAATTTATATGGGTAGAATACTCCATTAGGTGCCCGGGATACAACAATGAAATATTTATACATGTTGGTCATCTTTTTCATTTGTGAACTCAATTAGATAGTAAAAAAATGATGAGGAAAATGACTATTTGGATTTACTTATCATAGATTTAACAGATTATGCTATGCATAAGGCATTGTGGTAAACTCCAAAGATACACTGGTTTATAAGACACAGTCCTTATATTTAAGACCTTAATGTATTACAGGGAAAGACAGATGAGTAAACATGCAATTTGCATGTTGTATTATAAGTGCCACTAAAGGGTATATATAAGAGCACCAGGTTTTTATAAGAAGCAGAAGGGAGAAAAGATTATGTTGTGCACATTTTGGAGAATAAGTCTAGCTCCTCAGAACCCCCTTACAGTTTTCTTTCTTTCTTTTTTTTTTTTTTTCCCAGTGTACCAAATTATACACTGCTACAAAGTAATGTTTAAAACTTGGAGAACGGGGCGCCTGGGTGGCTCAGTTGGTTAAGCGACTGCCTTCGGCTCAGGTCATGATCCTGGAGTCCCGGGATCGAGTCCCGCATCACGCTCCCTGCTCAGCCTCTGACCCTCCTCCCTCTCATGCTCTTTGTATCTCATTCTCTCTGTCTCAAATAAATAAATAAAATCTTTAAAAAAATAAAAATAAAAAAAAAAATAAAACTTGGAGAACGTAATCCATTCTCTCCAGAGTAATCCCATATTTTATTCTTTCAGTTGACCCATTGAAGAGTAATTTTACATTGTTTTTCTTGATAAAATTCTAGACTAACTGATGTAAAACCAGGTGAATTCATTAAAAATTTAGATTGAGAACTTGAAAAGGATATGAGGAGAAAATATAGTATTAAAAACCTTTTTGAGTTTGTGAACTCAATTAGATAGTAAAAAAATGATGAGGAAAATGACTATTTGGATTTACTTATCATAGATTAAGTAAATACTTGGGAAGAAAAACCTGTCTGGATTTTTCTCCATATGTATGTGTGTATGTATATGTGTATTGACAAATTAACCGTGAATTTATACATATCTGAGATAGAACTAGGCTAATGGTAATATTTTTCTCTTTAGATCCTATACAGTGGTCCACAGACCAAGTCCTGCATTGGGTGGTTTGGGTAATGAAGGAATTCAGCATGACTGATATAGACCTGACCACACTCAACATTTCCGGAAGAGAATTATGCAGTCTCAACCAAGAAGATTTTTTTCAGCGAGTGCCTCGGGGAGAAATTCTATGGAGTCATCTGGAACTTCTTCGAAAATGTATAAAATTTGAATTGTTATCTATTTGTACTGTAACTTGAATTTAACTTTATTTCTTTATAACTTTGTCTTCATTGTTCATTGTGATCATTGATAATAGCAATAATAATTAACACCTATTAATTGTATAAGGCTGTGCTGGGAGCTTTATAGATATTATCTCATTTAATCCCTCTGCTAATGCCACAAATCATTACTTTTCTTATTTTTTAGATAGGATACCATGGCTTAGAGAGCCAGCCCCACAAGGGTACAGGGCTAGGGAACGGCAGAGCCAAGATCCAAAACCAGACTGAAGAACATCAGAATCCAGGCTTTTAAGATGATGTGACCTACACTTAGCTCTCTCCATAAATTCCAGTCTCGTTGACTTCTGTTTCATCAGTCAGTTCTTTCATTTACGTCTTCATCTTCTGGAAATTTAAGATTGTCCGCAGATTTCTTCCCTCTTGTTCTTTTCATCATTAATGGAATTAAACCTAAAATTTCTTTTAATTGAATGGGATCTTAAGAGAAAAAGGAGAAGTGTAAGTGTGCAGTCCTCTGTTTTGAAGTCTGCTGGTTATAAGTGTTTCCATGTTGGTTCCACAAACATTATTATTATGATTAAGTGACTATATACAGAAAATAGAAATTACTTGGCTGACCAACAAAAAGCTCAAATAAATTTAAATTATTTTGTTTGAATTTTAATCCATCTTACATATATATTTTTTTTAAGATTTTATTTATTTGAGAGAGAGAGAATGAGAGAGAGCGAGTACATGAGAGGGGGGAGGGTCAGAGGGAGAAGCAGACTCCCTGCCGAGCAGGGAGCCCGATGCGGGACTCGATCCAGGGCCTCCAGGATCATGACCTGAGCTGAAGGCAGTCGCTTAACCAACTGAGCCACCCAGGCGCCTTCCATCTTAAATTTCAGTGACTATCTGTTAAAGTACTGTAGCAGTAACCTGTTCCCTAACACCATTCTACAGGCTAGAAATGCTAGCCAGACCCACATACTTTGTGTGACTAAGACAAACTCTGACTTTGTTTTTGTAGTGGTTATGGATAAAAAGGTAACTGGTAGGGTTGGTTCTATTATGTGCCCAGTAAAGGAACAGCTCTGGTTGGAGGGGTTTTCCGCAGGTATTTGAAGGCTTAGGGTTTTCATCTGGGGTGCATTCTCTGCTGCTGAATAAGAAATGAGCTCTGGAAAGAGGCTTTCCTTCATTGATTATAGTTTCTCTTTCATGGAATCTCTTAAATATTAGAGGGGAGAAGTGTATATTGACACTGAAAGTCTTACTGCATTCATTACATTTACAGAGTTTATTTCCAGTTTTTCTTATTAGATAAATAATTTAAATGTTCTGATTAAAGGTTTGTCCTTGGTTTCACAGGGTTTTTTTCTTTCTCTACACAGCTTTTCAGATAAAAAAGAAAACTCTTGAATTGTTTCAGGTTTTTAACATGTGAGTCATGTTTACTGAAATGTATCCTTGTAGGAACTGTCAAGATGAGGACAAAGACAGTGTTTAGACTACAGTTTAAAATTGGTGGGTTTTGCTGTCTCCCCCACAGCAGCACTTTGTTGTGGTTGTCTCTGGTTCTCCTAGCGCTTCTCAATCTTTCAAGCTTATTCAGAGACTTTTCCTAGTATGGGGAGCAGAGGAATCTTGTGTATCTATTCATTTCCTTGAAGTGGGGAGAATGCTCAGAACTAGGAATCTGGATGAAGCAGTAACATCTCCAGTTTACGGAAAAGTTAAGCTATGTTTCAAGCATTGTGCTTTTTGAAAACATCTTCCTTTATTCCTTATAGCAGCCTCATGAGGTGGTAGGTGGCGATATCTCATTTAAACATGAGGAAATTAATGCTTAAGTTGGTTGAATAATTTACCAAAGTCACAGAGCCAATAAGTGAGTGCTAAGATCAGAACCAAGATCTCAGGCTAGTCCCATATAATTGTATCCCCAAAGAAAGCCCCCATCTGACAGGTAGGGTTTAGTCCTCTTTTTAAAAGTTTCTCAGTCCTTTCCAGCTGTGTGTGTCTGGAACTGGATCCTGGCATGGCACCATAAGTAGAACTGTGCTCGGTGCCCAGGCTAGGACTCACTCAGTACACAGATGATTGCTGGTGGGTACAGCTTCAAGAGAAAAGCATCTAATCTATGATAGGCACTAAATAAATAGGCTGAAGTATTAGAGTATGGGAAATAGGAATTCTCATTTAAGAAATAAAGAATAGCATTTGAGTAGGGGATAGCAACAGATGAGTAAAGAATGGATCTCTAAGGAGGTATATTAGGACCTTTTACAGTGTAACTCTCATGTTGAGAGCTATATTTGTAGCCATCGTTATATTATTTCATTCACTTGTGACTTTTAGGACGACTACAATTTTATTGAAAATTTAGCTATCTTTAGGGAGCATTATAAAATTAAAGCAGTCTTGTGGTGCCTGGGTGGCTCAGTCAGTTAAGCATCCGGCTCTTGATTTCAGCTCAGGTCATGATTCAGAGTCATAAGATCGTGGGGTTCTCTGTTCAACAGAGTCTGCTTGAGATTCCCTCTCCCTCTGCCCCTCCCCTGGCTCACTTTCTCCGTCTCTCTCTCTCTCTCTCTCTCTCTCAAATAAATAAAATCTTAAAAAAAAAAAGTTAAAGCAGTTTTATTCAAATCTTTTATTCAATCTCTTAGAACAGATTAGTAAGTTATGACCATCTCTCCGTCATCTTGACTGCAAATGCATATCTAACAATTGTATAAGCAGTTTCAGTGTGGTATACATGCTCATCTTTGATTTGATCTTGAAGATTTCCATGTTTTAAATGGTTTTATACAGATAGATTTAGATATAGATATTTATGTTATGGTACTATCCAACTCGGAATCTGAACTGCTCTTTTATACTGTAAATTATAAAAAGTAATTCCATTTTCCTAACAGCTCTTAACATTAAAAGAATTAGAGCTCTCCATCTGTTATTTCTCTTAAAAATATCTTTTCTTTGCAAAGTGACTATCAGATATTTTTTAGGTTATTGTGCCAATAAGTTTTATTTAATGTTTTGCTTTTTAGTTTATTTGGTTGGTCAGTTGAATTGAGTTTTACTAACTTGAGTTTGCATTGCTGGGGTAAATGTAAACAAAAATTTTTATGTGTGTTCTTCAGATGTGTTGGCAAGCCAAGAACAACAGATGAATGAGATAGTTACAATTGATCAGCGTGAGTATTCATCCTGTAATATATGGCCCATTTGTCAATAAGAAATTTTCTTTTAAAATTCAGAACTGCAAGGTAATAAAATTAGTTTTTAAACTTTTTATGAAGTATTTTAGATATACCAAGAAATAAAGTATATATAGTAACTAACATCTGTGTACACTGTAAGAACTAAAACTTTATATATCAGTTTTACCATGTTGTAGATCTCATTTTAAATGACTATCCTGAATTTGATGTTTATTATTCTATACATATTTTATATTTTTACCAATGAGGCAACCACACTTTATAGCATTGTTTTACCAGTGTTTAAACTTTTTGGGTAAAATGATAATAAACTGTACATATCCACTTATAACTTGCTTTTTGTGTAACAGTTATGAGACTTGTGATGATACTTACAGTGTGATTTCATTTTCACTGCTGTCTGTTATTTTTAAAACTCTGAATATCATGGAATGAGTATTTGTAAGAATGTGTGTGAGATTCTCTGGTTTATCACAGGGGTTCCACCCTTCCAGCCTGACTAGGGATTACCACAGCTTTTCACCAAGTGGTGGTAGGTGTTGGTGTTCTCATCAGTAGTGCTAATGAGTTCTCATTTGACCATATTTTCTCCCAACATTTGATAAACTACTTTTAATGAAGAAATATTCTTAAAGCCAATGTTTTTATAATTCCTTGTGTAATGTGTATACACACTAAGTCAATTGAAAATAAGACCAACTCTTATTCCCCAAGTTAAGATTCACAACCCATAATGCAAACATCATACCTTATCCTTGGAACTTCTTTGGTAATTTTGTTCAAAACTGCTGTGGATTAAGGCTTTTTTTAAATGAGGCCCTTTTGTTGAGCTAATTAGAGGGGCAGGGGCATCAGTAAAACTAATAGCATTTTATGTCTTTCAGTAATTTTTTTCACTGCTTGTATTAGAAGGAAAAAAACTCCCTCCATTTTTCTTCGCAGCTGTGCAAATTATTCCAGCATCAGTGCAGTCTGCTACACCAACTACCATTAAAGTTATAAATAGTAGTGCAAAGGCAGCTAAAGTACAAAGAGCTCCAAGGATTTCAGGAGAAGATAGAAGTTCACCTGGGAACAGAACAGGTATTTTTGCATTATCTTACGGTATTTATAAAATTTGTCAAATCATGTGTATTTTGTTTCATTTCACTGTATGAAAATATGAACATAGATTATTTCTCTGGCAATATTTAAACAGCATTTGTAAAAAAAAAAAAAAAAAAATTGTTTTTAGCAAGGTTGAGGGATGACCCAGAGAAGAACCTATTTATTGCCTTTTGCCTGCTATTAATCCATGGCACTGTGGTCAACGCTTGTCCTTCTTGTCAATTTAGGAAACAATGGTCAAATCCAACTGTGGCAGTTTTTGCTAGAACTTCTGACTGACAAGGATGCTCGAGACTGCATTTCTTGGGTCGGTGATGAAGGCGAGTTTAAGCTAAATCAGCCTGAACTAGTTGCACAAAAATGGGGACAACGTAAAAATAAGCCTACAATGAACTATGAGAAACTCAGTCGTGCATTAAGGTAACCATTTATCATTATTATTGTTTATTATTTTTTTTTATTATCAAGCATTTCTAAAAAATGACTTCTTATTCTAGGTTTAACATTGTTATAAAACATTAAAAGACTTGTTCATAAGATGTTTATTTCATTAAACAAAGAGCTGAAAGTTTCACACTTATGTTAAAAGTGACTTTTTTTTAAAGATTTATTTATTTTATTTTATTTTACTTATTTATTTATTTTTTAAAGATTTTATTTATTTATTTGAGAGAGAGAAAATGAGAGAGAGCACATGAGAGGGGGGAGGGTCAGAGGGAGAAGCAGACTCCCTGCCGAGCAGGGAGCCCGATGCGGGACTCGATCCCGGGACTCCAGGATCATGACCTGAGCCGAAGGCAGTCGCTTAACCAACTGAGCCACCCAGGCGCCCAAGATTTATTTATTTTAGAGCGAGTTTGTGCATGCTTGACCATGCTGGGGGGGGGGGGGGGGGCAGAGGGAAAGGGAGAGAGAAACTTTGTAGCAGACTCTGCGCTCAGTGTGGAGCCTGGGAGGCGGGGAGGGGGCTTGATCCCCTGATCCTGAGATCACGACCCAAGCTGAAACCAAGTCAGACACTTCACCGACTGTGCCACCCAGGCACCCCAAAAATGACTTTTTACAAGATCTTTAGTAATAATTTTGAGGCACATATTTTTTTTTTAAGATGATTCCAAGATTATTTGCTTTTATCTGGTTGAAAAGCATATATTACTCTGTTTAAAACTTACATGTTTAATCTCTGAGTTTTTTGTCATTTACATAACAGATAAAGATGCTGTCATATGCATAGGTGAATTGAGTGTAAATTTTAGCAAAGATGCAGATATTTTCTGTTTTTATAGCTAGGTGCAAAATGTCGCTCCATTTCTGTTATTTCTTTCCCTTCAGCCTGCCTGTATCTGAATATCCAACCTTTACACAGATTGAAATGAAATAGAATAAAATTATTTGTAACATAAGTAGTATGAATTTTTTGACATAATTACTCTCAGAAATTATGCTTACCCCAGTGATGGAAATTCAATATGTGCATTTAAGTAAAAAAGCAGGATATATGAATATATGGAACTAATGTCTTTTTGGAAGAGTGAACATAGTGTGAAATAGCTCTGTAATTTATCTCTATTTCTAAATAATATGCTTTTACTGCTACTTCATGTTTCATTTGGACATTGTGAATTTCACACTGAGAGATTATGATTCACCTCTCATCACTACACACACACACACTCTCCCTTCATCCTAATGTAATTACATAATTATATGGAAATGGTGGTTATATCAGTATTCATTGTTAGGATCATGATCATGTAAGTTCTGTTACATATTTTAGCATGATTATTTTTCTTTTCCAAAATAACTGTTTTCTTTAGCACTCATAAGTAACTAAAATGCTTTCTTTTTTTTTTAATTTTATTTATTTATTTGAGAGAGGGCAAATGAGAGAGAGAGTATGAGTGGGAGGTGGGGGTGGGGGCAAAGGGAGAGGGAGAAGCAGACTCCTTGCTGAGCAGGGGACACCCCCCACCCGCAGATGCGGGACTCGATCCCAGGAACCTGAGATCATGACCTGAGCTGAAGGCAGACACTTAAACTGACTGAGCCACCTAGGCGCCCCTAAAATGCTTTATTTTCAATGTGTTTATCACTTATTTAGTCTCACATACTTTGCCAACTATCTAAAAATCGTTTCCATATAATGAAAATTAAAGCTGTCATTTTTGGCAGTTGATATAATTGCATATATACAAGTCCCTTCAAAATTATAGATAAATTATTAGAATTAATCATTAAGATGCCAGTTCTCCTCAGATTGATACGTTTCAATGCAGAAAGTTTTTTTGTAGAACTTAACATGGTGATTGTAAAATTTATGTGGGAATATAAAGTGCCACAGTAGCTAGGATACCCAAAGATTAACAGAGTGGGAAGACTTGCTCGCCAAGAGCTTGAAACTTGCTGTAAAGCTACAACAATAAGACAGTGTGTTGTTTGCTTAGGAGAGACAAATAGACCACAGATTACAATAGAAAGCCCAAGTAGAACCGAGGATATAAGAGTATTTGACTTAAAGATGGCGTGGGGAAAACACATGAGGAAAAGACCCACTTTCAATCGATGGACCTCGGACAGTTGACTGTCCATATGGAAAGAAGTGAAACTCGATCCCTTCCTCATACCATACTAGAAATCGGTCCCATGTAGCTTGTAGCTCTAAATATGGAAAGTAAAATAGGAAAGCATCTAGAAATACCTCCATGATGTCAGTAGGTGAGGAAAGGCATCAGACAAAATTGACAGCACTAAGCCTGGTGGAGAAAATTAAGAAATTTAATTAAGAACTTTTTTGGTCAACAAAAGCCATTGTCGGGAGAGTGAAAGGCAAGCCATAAACCTGACATAAAAGTCATGTCTGAAGTAACTTAAGAACTCTTACAAATCAATAGAAGAAATAGAAAAAATAGTCAAGAGACATGAATAGACACTATGGACTGGAGATTATCCTCATGGCCAGTGACTGTTCCCCGCAGCGCATAGCCTCTTTCGTAATCAGGGAAATTTGGTTGGAAACCACAATAAAATGGCACAATATATATCTCAGGATGAGTAAAATTTAGATGCTTGCCAATGTACCAGGTGATGAGGATATAGAGGACCAGGAATGCCTCTACACTTTTGGTAGGAATGTAACCTGTAACCCAGCAGTTTCTCTCAATATCTACCAAACAGAATTGCATGCATATGCCCGCACACATGCTTATAGCAGCATTATTTATAATATCCAAAAACTAGAAACCAAATACCTATCACTGTCCAACAGGACAGTGAATAAATGAATTGTGGTAAACAAGAGTGGACCGTGTGTCCATGGAAATGAACTGGGCTACAAGCACTGATATGGATGAACCTCACAAATGCAATGTTCAGCAAAGGAATCAGACCCAAGAGAGTATATATTGTATGAATGCATTTATAGTGTAAAGTTTAAGAAACAGGAAGAGTAAATTACAGCATTTAGGGATGCATGTTTGGGTGACAAGCAATGAATTACCATCATGGAACAGGATTGTTTTTGCCTTTTAGAGTGAAGCAGGGGTAGTGATTGGGAGGGACCTTGGAGGGATTCTAGGGAAATATATTTCACAATTTAAAAGGCTAAAAAAATACAAGTTTAAAAAGAAAAGGGCAAAATCATATCCATGAAAACACAGGTATCATGTACCTTTCTACTTTCTTCGTTTTAGAGAGGGTACAAATGTGATGAATGCTATTATATGTGGTTGTATGACAGCATCTAGTAGATTGAAGGACATACTAAGTAAAATTAAAACAGTGTTTGTATTCTTTATCACCTCGTACCAAGAGACATAAGATTATACCAATTCCATTTTTCTCCTTGAAATATAAAGCCACTTTCTTCCTTTTTTGGTATATTTGTTACAGCCTTATATATTATGTAGAAATTTTCGTAAGAAATTGAAATACCAATCTCATTTTATTTTATTTATTTATTTATTTATTTATTATTTTTTTGTAAGATTTTATTTATTTATTTGAGAGAGAGCGAGCACATGAGATGGGGGAGGGTCAGAGGGAGAAGCAGACTCCCCGCTGAGCAGGGAGCCCGATGTGGGACTCAATCCAGGGACTCCAGGATCATGACCTGAGCCGAAGGCAGTCGCCCAACCAACTGAGCCACCCAGGCGCCCACCAATCTCATTTTAAACTGGATGACAGGCAATTGGTGATTTGTGGGCTAAGATCTAAATTATGTATAAACATAATTGGCACAAAAGGAAACACAAGAACTCTGTCCACTGTGTTGTATCTCTCACTGAGAAAGTGAACATAATTGACTGTTAGACTTTCACTGTTCAGAAATTAAGGAAAAGGGACTTAATTTCCTGCATGTAGATCCACCTTTTCATTAATGGACTTTTGATTAAGTTGAATGACTTAAATAATAAAATCCTGCCAAATGTGGTAGTTTACAGCATTTTGGTACTTTGGGAAATAGTTGTTCCTTTCATAACTGCTTATTGTCAGATTGGTACAAATGGGTAGTGCAGTTTTAAAATAAAGGCTTCAAGGAGGTGGGGAAAAATAATACAATAAAAAACAAAGCAAAATACAAGGCTTAACAGTCGTCCTGCCTATAAAAGTCTTGACTTGACTTTTTTCCTTTTATTGGAATTGGCAGCACGTAACAGTAAATAAACTGTTTTCCAAAGTAAATCTAAATCCAGCCCTGTTTCCATCTCCATACATAGCAGCAGTAAACCAGACTTCTAGAGGGACTTCTCCAGATTTGTCTATGTAGGTATAGAAACCTTGTTTCTTTATGACATCCTCTTCCTTGGTTTTCTGTATGCTGTCTTTCTTCTAGCTCTTTACTTATTCTTTTGAGGTTCCATATTAGATTTGGAGAATTTCACTGAAAGGAGAGCCTTTACATATTAAATGATGGCAAAGGCATGGCTACAACATAAGGGATTTTTGTACAATGCAGAAAAGAAGTGGACATTCCCACAGTCCATAGAATATGTGTATTACAAATTTCTCCTTTTATGTGGGTTCTTAATTATTAACATAGCTTATATTTTATAGACGGCTATGTGCCAGCATTGTGTGCTTAAGTGAGCACTTTGCAAAGATAATCCTTTTAATTCCCAGCAATTCTCTGAGGGTAAGTAATGTTTTTATCCTCACTGTATAGACGAGGAATAAAGACTCAGAGAAAATGTGACTTTCGTGTGGACAGAATCACAAAGTTGAGACACTGGATTTTGAATCTTGACATTCTGACTCCAAGCCCTTGTTCTTAGGTTCTGTTACTGCTCCCAAGGTTTTTTGTTTTGTTTTAATAATGTTCATTTTTAAATCAATATTTTATCATAATTGTTGAAATATGGTTTGAAAATTTAGTATATAGAGTTTTAGAATACTGAACATTGAAATTTTAGTAAACAATGCTTTGAAGTTTCCTTGGATAGTAACATTAAATATTTCTATATAACTTCAATGTTAATTGCTATCAGGGAAATACAGTACTAGGCTCCTGCTTATGGAAGGATTTGTGAACTATTGTAAGAAATCCAAATTCTGTATTTTTTGTATAGTCCTAACATGTTTTTCTTTTTAAAGGTATTATTATGATGGGGACATGATTTGTAAAGTTCAAGGCAAGAGATTTGTGTACAAGTTTGTCTGTGACTTGAAGACACTTATTGGATACAGTGCAGCAGAGTTGAACCGTTTGGTCACAGAATGTGAACAGAAGAAACTTGCAAAGATGCAGCTCCATGGGATTGCCCAGCCGGTCACAGCAGTAGCCCTGGCCACTGCTTCCCTGCAGACGGAAAAGGAGAATTGAGCCCAGGATCTTCTGGGAGCCTGAGGTCTTTCTTAAATATTAGAGCAAGTATTGCTCTTCCTTTATTACTGAATTTGAATCTTCTTTTATTTCTAGACTGTACAATCTGACGCATGATTTTTTTATAAATATTTCATACTCTTGTGAATTTGGATCTTTTTACTTTGAGCATATATTTTAGAATACGTGTATGTTAAGGATCACCACAATGTCTTCAGCACGAAGTCAGGTTCATTGTGGGATAGTTTGTTAACAGTCAGGAAAGCTAAACTGGTCAGTATTAATGTCTAGCCCTACCAAAAATAGCCAGTAGCATCTGAGGATGAAAAATAAATGAAGTATCTCCAGGAAACAGTCTGGCTTAACTATTTTTGAAAATATAACTGTTTCCCTTCTCTGCTGCTTTAGATGTTGCTTTACATAGAACCAGAAAATGGAATTTTTCATAGCTAAAGCATGTGTGCCTGTTTCATCTAATCAAGCAGAGCTAAAATATTCATATCGAATAAAATTATAATATTAATAAATTACTAAACTGAGAGTATCAAGTTATTAAAATAATTTATATATTTGCAAGCAAGGACAATAAGAAGTCGACTGGCAGAAGAGCATTGCTGCAGAAGGAGATCCAGGTTGAAATCTGGCTTAACTCAAGCTAATTTTAAGGATTTTCTGTATAGATTATTCATAATGTCAGGCCAAGAATTTAAATTATTTTAAGAGAGGCATTTAATTCTAATAAACCAACTATTACAAAAATTCTGAAATGATCTCTGTTTTTCCTGTCAGAGATTTAAAAAACTGAAAAAGTATATACCTCAGCCAGAAAATAAAAGTTTGGTTTAGTTTGGTTTGGTATGGCTTGCTTCCTTTCTTTTTTAAAATTGTCCTATATTGCCAGTGTATTGTGCAAAAGCATAATAGTCATTGTGTTTCTGATGAAATGAAGACTTTAAATCAGTAAGCAGTACTTTACCTTTCAAGACAAGAGCAAATTACTTGCCAGTAGTTTTAAAAAGAAATTCTCCAGTATAGGCAGTCTTCTCTCCAAACAAAATTTCCCATTTACTTAATTTCTTCCTTTTGAATATTATATATGTGTGAGTATAAATATCTTTGTACATGTCCAGTTGACCACTATACACATATATATGAAGATATAATGGTAGTCAAAAGGAAAGATGTATTAAAACATAATATAATAACTCATTTAAAAAATGTTTTAATTATATGATTCTCATATATGAAACTCTTATCACCAGCTAACACTAAACAGAAATGGCTAGAAATGTCTTTTTTTTTTTGCTTGCTTGCTTTTTTTCTTTTTTTGTTTTAAGGTATTATACACGAATCATGAGATACTGGCAAAGAGCTTTTAATCCTCTTACGGCAGAAGGTTGATTCTCACACATTACTTTATGCACCTTCTTCCTCATCATTTCCTTTAAATCCATCCCCCTGAACAGCTTTATAAGAGCTCAGTTGATGCTTCTGACTAACCAGAGGAGAGGGCCATGGTTATAAGTCAAGGAGGCATTGCTAGCGGTCTCTGTACTGGTCCCAGATAGTGGTCTGGAATGAACCATAAGGCAGGGATCCTAGGAAAAAGCAGGAGAGGAAGGATCTCTGGTTTTCTTCTCTGGTAACCTCAAATCGTAACTTGAAGTGCTGGGCTGTAGGACTGCAATGTGTAATATCAGTTCATTTATATGCTTAAGTCATTTAAGACCCTGCAGTGGATGCCTAAAAAGAGTAAAACTTGTAACTTGTATTTTTACCTTTCTATAAACACATATGGAATAGACTGACAAACTATTAGTTTAATTTGGGCACTGACTACAAGAATATCTGAGTAGAATAACCATATGAAATAATATATAGAAGCTCTACGTTCAGAACAAACAGATCACCAAAAAAAAGGTTTTGCTGCACCATCTTGCAGTCTGGGGAGTTGACAAGTCCTCATAGTTTTAAAAAATACAATAAAATAAACTCTCCTGGTATGTTAGCAAGAGCTTAAAATTTTTGACTTTAATATTTAAAATGCTTTTGGGAAGACATTATTTTAATGTTTTAGCAAAGGTGACAGACTTCATGTTGCAACTGTATGTATATGTATATATTTTAAGGCAAGGAACACCCACATTTCTTTTAGATCTCCAAAGTCAAACTATTGCTGTTTCTCCTTTAAGCATTCCTTAGATTCCTTTTTCCAAGAACACATTCTCTCCATTTTTCTTCCTTTGGCAGTTTTTATTTTATTCCCCATTATAACTTGAACAAAGATCATTCTCATACAGGATCAGGTGCTATTTCTTTTTTCTTTTGCTTCTTCATCTGTCACCATCATTTTATGCATCAGAACATAGGTGAAGTCAAGAGACTGATTTCCCCAATTGATTCAGGAAGCTTCAGTTACTTTTTCTCAACTTAAATATTAAACTGTTTTCATTGTCCTTATTGAGGTTACGATCCTCAGAAAGCCAGGAATCTTTTCTTTTATTGGAAGAGAACTTGCGTTGTAAAAGAAAATATAATTCATGCTATTCATTCTTTGCTGTTTTTATGAATAAATTTTCCATAGGGGAATTTACAGTGTATTTAAAGGAAGAAAGATAAAATGATTGGTCATCTTTTGTACTAAGTACAGAAATAAGGAAATGTCCATTTTTGTTTTAAAACTTCTTTTCCCCATGAGGTTCTCATTGAGCCAACTTTCATATGTATCTAGCCTGAAGTTTGGAAATTTGTGTTGATATCAGAAAATCAGACATATTAAACAGAATTGCTGTGTGTGGTTGATCTTCATATGGATCGACTCATCACATCACATTAATTTTTGTATCAATCCATGTCAGTTAATTAGGGAAATGTTTTAGTTGTTTTTCTCTCCCGATTAATGGTGAAACTCAAGTATGATATTTCTTTAAAGGGTTGTGCCTCCAAATATTTTTGGTGAGGTTGGCTGTTTTCCATGTTCATCGTTTTATGCTACTGCCTTTTAAAAAGAACTAGTGTATCTTTGAAATAGCACAAAAGTGTTTTAAAATTCATAATTATAAAACAACCTGTGACTAACTTAATGTCTTCACATCTAGGAGGTGTAAAAATACTGATATTTCAGTGATACTTCACTTGCTGCCAGAAAAAAATATTCTCAGTCTTTTGTAAAAGGAAGGAGGATTTTTGCATACATTTTTACTCTTTAAATAAAGACACTTATACAGTCATAATAACAATTATGTATTGCTTTGTGGTTTTTATTTTTTTTGTAATTTTACATGGAACAGTTATTTTCTATTTTTACTCAGATAAAAAATATTTGTGCATAAAATGTAAAAATAGTAAAATGAGAAAAATAAAACTATTATACAGTATATTTCTGTGTTTTTGGAAGTTTTTTTCCTGCATAAAAAAATAGTCTCAAGTTCCTGGAGTATTAGGTTGGATGAAAATATGACAGTCTACATCTGCTGTATTGAACATGAGAGTCCCATATACTTAAAAACTATCAATTTGGGAAGAACAGATTCCACTGAACTAAAATTAGATGTTAGAGTTTAGTCTTTAAGAAAATAAATGAGGGCTCCTGGGTGGTTCAGTTGAGCATCCAACTTCTGATTTTGGCTCAGGTCATAATCTCCCAACAGTCTTGGGATCGAGCCCCTTGACAGGCTCTGCACTCAGCAGGGAGTCTGCTTGAGATTCTCTCCCCCTCTCCCCTGCTTGCACGTTCTCTCTCTCTCTCAAAATAAATAAACTTTTAAAAAAAGAAATGAAATCCCATCCACAGAGCCAAACTGTTTTAGAATAGAAACAGAAAAAATGGTAACACTGATTCCTTGTCAAAAGGCAAGCCAATGGCTGTTAAAGTAGAAATTTTTAGTAAACCTTTTTTAACTAAAAAAAAAATTACCTGTTTATGTTTCTGCATAACAGCAGGATGCTTCAGCCAGGACCAGAGTTTGTGGAATCAAAGGGGTCAGGGGAAAAGGTGCTATATGTTTTTTTTGTTTTTTGGGGTTTTTTTTAAGATTTTATTTATTTATTTGACAGAGAGAGAGAGTACAAGCAGGCAGAGAGGCAGGCAGAGGGAAAGGGAGAAGCAGGCTCTCCGCTGAGCAGGACCCTGGGATCATGACCTGAGCCGAAGGCAGACGCGTAACGACTGAGCCACCCAGGCGCCCCGGTGCTATATGTTATTTATGGTCAAGCAATATCAAACGCTGATTGACATGTTTACAAAATTATGGTTTGAGTGAAACAAACTGCTTTAAAAACACAAAACCTAATTTTATCTAGTTTGAAGTAATGAAAATAATCAGAAAATTAGATATATTCGTAATCCCAAAACACTGATTTTTTTTTGGTGTGTGTATGACTTTAAAGCTTAATTTGCAAGCTAAGCAGATGTTTAAAAGGCTTTTTACTACAAGTAAACTGATTTAAAACACTTAGACTGATTTTAAAACCCATGGTGAAGGACCACTTTTTTATTTCCAGTGTGTCACAGACTGAAACTCTTAGAAAACGTGATTTCCCGGTGGGGGAAATGGGGAGTTGTTTAATAGGTATAGAGTTTCAGTTTTGCAAGATTAAAAATTCCTGGATATTGATTACACAACAGTGTGAATATACTTTCCATTACTGAACTGTACACACTTAAACAAGGGTAAGATGGTAAATTTTATGTATATTTTACCACAATTTAAATGTTTTTAAAAAAATGAATCACTAGGAGAATTTAATAACTCAATGTAACTCACCAATTTATACAATACAGGGAGACAAAGCTGATTATCCCAATAGCTGTAGGAAAAGTATACAGTAAAATTTAACATTCATTCATGATAAAAATTGAGCAAACTAGAATTAGAAGGGAACTTCCCTAACGTGATAGAGTGTCTGAAAAACCTGCAGCTAACATCATACATAATAGTTTGTCTTCCTTCTAAAATTTGGGGAAAGACACATACCAGCTGTCACCATTTCTATTCAACACTATATTGAAGATCCTAGCCTGTGAAGTAAGAAAATTAGCATACATATTGTAAGAAGGAAAACTGCAGAAGACATCAAATATTGAAAATCCTAAATAATAGACTTTTTTTAAAAACTAGAATTGAGGGGCGCCTGGTTGGCTCAGTCGGTGAAGCGTCTGCCTTCGGCTCAGGTCATGATTCCAGGGTCCTGGGATTGAGTCCCGTGTGGGGCTCCATGCTCTTCAGGGAGTCTGCTTGAGAGTCTCTGTTCCTCTCCCTATGTCCCCCCACTCGCTCGCTCTCTCGGATAATTTTTTTTTTAAAGACACAGAACATACCCATTGAAGGACTCACACACTAAGGTTTACAGCAGCTTTATTCAAAATGGCCCCAAACTGAACAAATGTTCATCAACTTGTGACTGAATAAATAAATTGTGGAATACCCATACAATGGAAATAACATTCAGCAATAAAAAGAAACAAGCAACTGCTTCACCAACAACTCTAGAAAAGTTGTATCTGATCTGTAAGGACAGAAGGCAGATCAGTGGCCGCCTGGGGTTAGGGATGGGGGGTAATTTTCTGTATTGGAAACAATGAAATTTTGAGGGGTGATGAGTATATTCTACATTGTGCTTTGTTGATGATTACATAGGTAGACAAATTTGCCAAACATTTAAATGTACACTTAAAAAGGGGGAGGGGGGCATGAGAGTATGTAAATTATACCTCAACAGAAAACTGAGTTACTAGAAAAATAAAATGAAAAAGGTTAAAGTACATATCCATTTTTTAAAAATTATTAGGCTTCACAGACATGAGATTACTCTAATTGCTATAATTGTTTCGGTGTCTGTCCTTACCCACTTGTGGACAGATAGCAAAAAGTCACGTACTGACACTCATCGGCAGACCACACTGATACAAAGTGTTTTGTCATTAAATGATGAGCATCAGTTTTAACTAAACGATTATGGCAATGTCAGTGGTATATGAAAATTTCTCTGTAATCTGAGAAAAGCACTTTCTCATATCTGCTAACAAGGTAATTGATTTTGGGGTCTTCATGACACATCTAACACCCAATTAACACCCATGCTATTTTCATAAGTGATATGACAGTGACTAGATGGGAATGGAATAGAACACTTAAAGATAACTATTGATCATATCTGTGAGCAACTTTAGTTCACTTGCTTAGAAATCTATGCAAAAGATTTGTTCTAATATTCTCCATTCTAAAAGGAAAAGTAAAGTTTCCTACCTCTAATGTTGGTGTCACTTTATAGAAGTAAGGATATGATCCACATTTCATTAGCACATTGGTCAACTTCACATCATGGCATAAATGAACCAGAATGTTCACTTGCGTTAGTGGTTTAAGAAAAAGGGTATGTATTAAGAATCCCATGGGAGGATTCTTGTCTTCAGGTCTCAGATTACAAAATGAAGAGGATATTTTATTTTCAAGAAAATTCTTTACAAAAATCTACCCTATTCCTATTGGCCTGAAGTGTATTGATTAATTGATTGAACAAATAGGAAGTACCTAACAGTGGAGAATATGTAAGGTGGTGTGTCAAGGAAAGAGCCAGAAGAAATATGTGACAGTCCCAGCTCTACCACTAACTAGGTACGAAATTTAGGGCAAGCCATTTAGCCTCTCTGCTCCTCCATGGCCTCTTTTCTAAGCTAGGATAGTCGACACATTTGCCTGCAGTGCATGTCTATTGAGATGATTAAATGAAATCATGTAGTGAAAACATCTTACAATTATGTAACATGAAATAAGTGCAAGGGTCTGGAAAAGAAAAACTACCCTCCACAGAATGCAGTTCTCTATTGTGGAAGTTGGCACTCATTTAATGATAAAATGATAAAATATTGTAAAATGATCAATTATTTTAAAGATGATAAAATGTCATTGAATGGCTGAATGAGTGACTAACTAAATAATGGCTAAATCTGATCCCTTATGCTGTGCCAAGCCCTTTATTTGCATTCTCGTTTATTTCTCTCGACCCCTTGAATTAGCGAGGAATATTACCCCTTTTATAGTGAAGAAACTGAAGCACGGACTGGTCAGACGAGCTGATCAAGGTCACTTGTATAAAACCAAGCTAGACTTGAAGCCAGTGCTGGTGCTTTTCACTGGGGAGTGTGTCTCAACAGCATTTTGCTGTCACATCTGTAGTCACTGAAAGGGAGATGTGTTTAATACTTCTAACAAAGAAGAATTGCAAACACTTAGTACCTTTCTCATTTCTCCTGGCTTTTAGTTGTCTTATCCAAAGTGAGAGATTTAACACTAAATTTTTTAAAGGTCCATGCATCTCTAAAATCATATAAGTCAATGATGTTTTAAGGGCACCTGGGTGGCTCAGTCAGTTGAGAGTCCGATTCTTGATTTTGACTCAGGTCATGATCTCAGGGTTGTGAGATCAAGCTCCGTGTAGGGCTCTGTGCTGAGCATGTAGTCTGCTTAAGATTTCCCCTCTCCCTCTCCCTCTCCCTCTTCCTTCCCCCCCCCCCAAAAAGTCAATGATGTTTTATAAAATGCTGTTATACAGCCCTTTGTAAGATAATGGATATAGGCAATCATCACCAACAAATGCTAAAAACATTAAGTGAAAAGTTGGTGAGGCATTTGATAAAGGACAATACCTGAAGGCACCGATCTATCTTAGTATCACACAAAAAGAGATAACCAGCTATGTGCCCCAATAAGACTGTTCTTGACAAAAAGTAAGTTGAAACTGAAACTGATAAATCTCTTAGAAATAAGTCTCAGTTTATAGGAAACATATGAAACAGAGAAATCGTCATTACACAGATATAATTAGCAAAATACAAATGAAGACAACAGATACAAGCAAAGAAAAAATTAATTATATGAAAAAAAAGAGGAAGGAGAATGTATAGATTAAAAGAGATTTAAGAGTTTTTTTTAAATTGAGGTATAATTGACATATAGTAAGAGTCTTTGTTAAAGATTTTATTTATTTGACAGAGAGAGATAGTGAGAGCAGGAACACAAGCAGGGGGAGTGGGAGAGGGAGAAGCAGGCTTCCCGCAGACCAGGGAGCCCGATGTGGGGCTCGATCCCATGACACTGGGATCATGACCTGAGCCGAAGGCAGACGCTTAACGACTGAGCCACCCAAGCGCCCGAAGAGTCTTTTTTAATCAACCAAATGAAATGTGTGCTTTTGTTTGGATCCTAATTTCAACAAATAAACTGTAAAAGAAATTGAGGCAATCAGGGAAATTTGAACACTGGATATTTTTAAATATTATGGAATTTCTGTTAATTGTTTAAGGTGTGGTAATAGTTTTGTGGTTATAGGGAGGGAAGGAAGGAAGGAAGGAAGGAGGGAAAAAAGGAGGGAAGGAAGGAGGGAGGGAGAGAAGAAGGAAGGGAAGGAGGGAGGAAGGAGCAAGGGATGAATGGATCTTTATTTTTTAAAAATGTATACTGAAGTATTTAGAGATGAAATAATGTGTTATCTAGTATTTACTTAAAAATATTTTGGTGAGGGGCGCCTGGGTGGCTCAGTCGTTAAGCGTCTGCCTTCAGCTCAGGTTATGATCCCAGAGTCCTGGGATCGAGTCCCACATCGGGCTCCCTGCTCAGTGGGAAGCCTGCTTCTCCCTCTCCCACTCCCCCTGCTTGTGTTCCTGCTCTCGCTGTCTCTGTCAAATAAATAAATAAAATCTTAAAAAAAAAAAATCTTTAAAAAAAAAAAAAATTTTGGTGGAGGAGGGCCTGGGTGGCTCAGTCGGTTGGGTGACCAATGCTTGATTTTGGCCCCCTTCCTCTTCCCTGCCTGACCACCTACTGTAAATTGCCCACCAAAGGGTTCAATCAATTTATACTGCCATGAACAAGGGATGAGAACGTTTCTACACATGTTGTCCAACACCACAAATAATCAGACACTCAAATCCTTACAATGTAATAGGTCACAAATTATATTTCATTATTTTGATTTCCATTTCTTTAAAATGGAGAAATAAATGTCAGGAGAGGTTAAGTGATTTGATGAGGGTTACATTGAACACAAGGGGCAGGGCGAGTGTGAGAACCCGGTCTCGTGACTCCTAATCTAGGACCATTTCATCTGATATAAAAATTCTGGTTTCCCTTCTTCCAGTAATTGTGTGTTGGGGAAGGGGGGTGGCACTGGTGGAGAGCAAGGGACTGAAAGTTACAGGCAATAATGTGTGGGAGGATCATCTTTAACTGAATGGAAAATTGGGGCAGAGGGGCAGGCATAAATGAGAGGAGAACTGTATGAAATAGACCTCAATGTATAAGAAATGCTTTGTTAGTGGCGCTGGTCCTCAAAATACATGGTGAATGGCATATCACTTACTTTGTTTATAGATCAAGAAAAATTATACTAGAAAACTGCCTTTTTCCTGTGGTTATTTAGGTTATATTCCATTAAAACCTGGATCTGCTGAAACCCATTATTGGTAGCATTAGTAGGGCATCAGGAAATAGGTAAAAAAGAAACTGAAAATATCAGAAATAATCTTATTGATCATGTGTTTATCTATTTAATAGGAAAATTATGTCTACTTGTTGATTTAAAAAATCCATTTAATATGGGGTGCCTGGGAGGCTCAGTCAGTTGAGCAGCCAACTTTTGATTTTGGTTCAGATCATGATCTCAGGGTTGTGGTGATCCAGCCCCGTGTTGGGCTCTGTGCTCAGCGAGGAGTCTGCTTGTCCCTCTCCCTCTGCTCCTCGCCCTGCTTTCTCTCTCTCTAAAATAAATAAATAAAATCTTAGAAAAAAATCCATTTAAGATATTTTATCTTTCTGACATAAGACACAAAATTTGTGAGGAAACTTTTTCTTTTTTCTTTTTTTCTTTCTTTCTTTCTTTCTTTCTTTCTTTCTTTCTTTCTTTTTCTTTCTTTCTTTATCTCTCTTTCTTTTTTTTAGAAGCATGTTAAGGTGTGGACCATGCTCAATGAAGGGATTCATATTTGGATAACAGTAATCACAGGAAAACAGGATTTCACCACTTTAATGCTTAATTCTTTTTCTTTAATATATTTGGCTTTTATATACCTTTTAAAATCAACCTTAGAAGTAACTTTGTAGAAACTATTCTGCAATCAAATATTTTCTCCTAAACAAAAATTTTAGGTTGTTGTATTGATTGATCCCATATCTCCTTATGAAAACATCTTGACTGATATCACTGGTTTAGGTTTGAAGGGGATTAGACAATCTGTGGTAATCTATTTTTTAAGTCAAGACTTTTAAAAGGCACGGAGTTCTAGAAATGGCAGGATTATCCTTCTGCTAAAATATTATTCGTGGATTCAAAATTCATCTTAAACTTTCTTGTTCCACAAGCTGGAAAAAAAGCAGCTGTTAAGCAGAATCCTAATGACAAGTTCTTGTCAAATTCTCAGTACCGAAGCAAAGCAATGAACTCTAAGAGCCATAAGCTTCAGACGAATTTAGCAAACAGGAAGTCAGAAAGCTTTCAGAGGTGAACTCTTTCAGCTGTGGGGATTTAGGGCTGAAATATTCCATGATACGTATTTGATAAACTTTCATACTGCTGGGGAAAAAAATTCCCTCCTGTTTCCTTCTTGTGTAAAAATTAGCTCATCTCATCCCTGTTGAGAAATAAATAATGCCAAGTATCTTTGCAAAGATAAGCCAAGTAAGCTTATTTTCTACATTTTCACGTCATCTGTGAAGATATCGGAATGCCCTTTGGCTCTTTGGTTTTCAAGTCATTGGCAATATATTTGAAACAGAATGATCCTGAGTGTTCTCTCTCAGATGAGAAATAGTTGAACTTGTATCACCCTGTGGGACCTATTCAGAGTAAATCAGATACACCATGGAAGCTGGCTGTACTCCTTCTGAAAGTCCATGATTATCTCAGCTTATTAAATATCATCCTAGAAATCTGAAGGATTTCTAGTATTGTGCTTTGGAAATCTTTACTCCAGATACACGATACTGGTTTCCTAGAGTAAATCTTCCTATATTTTCTCCTTTCCCCAAAAGCTGATAGCCAGATCACTTCAGTGTCTCCTTTTGGGGTGGAGCGTGGTTAGGGGCTCTATTTCTTCATTCTGTTCCCTTTGATTGACAAGTTTTTTCTTTTTATCCTTCCTTTTCCTTCCACTTCTTTTTACTCTCTTCAGAATCTTCATGACTTTGGGCACTTGAAAGAAAGTCTAGAATGGAGCCTGAAGGTGGGTTTTGAGGACAGTGGAAGTGTTCCGTATAAGCAGATAAAATTCTGTTGTTGTTGGCCCAGCAAATAAGAGAGAGAGGAAAGCTGAGCATGGTGTCTGTGAAGGCTGAGTTGCAGAATCTTGTAGCAAGTTGAATACCCAATATGCAATTCTAAGATGCTGGCATTGCTATAGGATAAAGCCCTCACCATCCCCTGCGTGCACCTGCAGTCTCTGCCTCAAGTACAAGTGCACTGAATAGGTAGATTTGGAGGCAACCAAGAAACATACCTAAATCTTAGGAGTGGAGAGCCTCCCAGCTGACATTGTGTGTTTGTGTGTGTGTATACATTTCAGTATATCTGGGGATGACTTTTGAAGAATTGGGAATTCATTAAAATATAAACATTTGTTATCTCAAGGTGATAGAATTATGATTTTTACAGATGGGTATATTCCAAATTTTCTACAATAAAAATATATTACTTCAGTCACACTTCCAAACACGGTCAAGATGGAGTCAGAGGTACTATGGTCTGAATGTTTGTGTCCTCCCCAAATTTGTGTGTTGAAATCCTACTACCCAAGGTAATGGGATTAGGAGGTGCAAGTTGAGTAGGTCATGAGGGAGGAGCCCCCATGAGTGAGATTAATGCCTGTATTGGGACTGAGAGAGCTCGCTGGCCCCTTCCATCAGGTGAAGACACATGGAAGAGGGCCCTCTCCCAACCATGCTGGCACTCTGGTCTCGGACTTCCAGCCTCCAGAACTTTGAGAATAAATTTCTGTTGTTTATAAGCCACCCAGTCTGTGGTACGTTCTTATAGCTGCCTGAATGAACTAAGACACAGGGACTGGATTTATCATCCCTCCTTAAACAAATGTAAAAGCAAGGGAAGAAAAAATGTGAAACATTTTTCAGATTTGGACATGAGGCCGCACAGGACCAGGATCCTTTTTTTTTCCTTTAAGATTTGATGTATGTATGTATGTATTTATTTATTTGACAGAGAGAGAGAAGAGAGAGAGAGCACGCAAGCAGGGGAAGCAGCAGAGGGAGAGGAAGAAGCCGACTCCCGCTGAGCAGGGAGCCCAATGCAGACGCTTCACCAAATGAGCCACCCAGGTGCCCCACAGGACCCAGATCCCAAGAGGAGGAAACAAAGGAGGTAAGCTGGAGGATTGCCCAGTTTACTGCTCGGGTTGAGAGGCCCACAGCTCAGGGTGGGGCATGGGAACCCAGAGGGACATGACTGGGAAGCTGAGACAGAGCACCCTCCCAGAGAGAACAGGGCTGCCCTGAGACAGAGCGTGGGAGACCTGCAGGGAGCCCCAGGGCTCTTCAGCTGAGCACTGGTGTCCTGTGTGGGGGACTCCCCATGGCTGAGGACAGAGCCACCTGAGAGGAACACAGAGAACAATCTTCAGAGCTCACGTAGGGCCAAGGGAGGGTGGTGCTTCCACGAGCCATAGAGGTGGAATTCGTGTAACTCATGAGACGCGGAGGAGAGTTCTCAGAAGACTAGCAACTCAAGACTGCCTTGGTCCCGGAAAACAAAGCTTCGAAAGCACGCCTCGTTCCAGGACGAAGCTTAAGATTACCTACGGGAATTAAACATAATAGAGCATTGCTTAGTTGCATGATTAAAAAAAAACAAACTTAGTCTTCAAGTTCCAACTAACTGATTTTCTTCTTTTATGGCACTTGACGCACCCTATATTTTTTGGGTTTTCTCCAGTTGTGTTGTAAACGGCTTTCTCTAGTTGTGTCGTAAATTCCCAGAAGACAGAGAACATCCAAGATTCATGCATATTTGTAGCTCTCTTGCATTTTTGATACCTTACATATAAACCGATTTCAAAATATGTATTTGCCAGAAGTGGCTCTTCCACTAAAGTTACCCAAAAGTATTAATTGTCTGCTAATTTGTGTAATTCATTTATTTAGAAGTCTACTTTTTTAAAATGTGAGGGTCAGGGATGACTGGATGGCTCTGTCGGTTAAGCATCTGCCTTCAGCTCAGGTCATGATCCCAGGGTCCTGGGATCGAGTCCTGCATCGGGCTCCTTGCTCAGAAGGGGACTTGCCTGCCACTCCCCCTGCTTGTGCTCTCTCTCTCTGACAAATAAATAAAATCTTTAAAAAAAAAAATGAGGGTCAGCTTAAGAATCTCTCATCTCATTGTTGCTAGTCTGTTTTCCAAAGTATGAGCCAAAAAATATGGACTAGTTAGTTCTCGTGGTCATTTTTATAATAATAAAAAAATATTTTTATTATTTATATTGGCATTTGAAAGGTCCTTTTTTCAAATCCAGCTGGGATTATTTTTGTGGTACTTAAATGGGGATTATTTGAGTAGTAGTTCTAAATAATATTGAAAAATATGAACTTGGGGGTTTCTGTGATCCTTTGAGATTCCAGTTCCAACTATTTCCAGTTGATGTCACTATAGCGAAGGTATCTCAAACATCTGGTGTAAAAGCAGTAGAGAGGGGAGAATACAAATCTAATAACGGGGCTGAATCAAGAGGAAGCATCTATTTTGGGGGCTGCTGTGAAAATGAGGATGGGGAACAGGGCTAAACATCAGAATTCAGTTCTTGGAATCAGAGCGGCTGAGTGAACGCATTTGTCTGATCTTACCTGAGTCAGCAAGCAACAAACAAATCTGTGATGAGTTTGGAAACTGCTGAAACTGCTTCTCTTTGTGGTGACATAGAAGGTAAATCTTTGGTGGCTTGGAACGGCCGTGAGGCATGGAGGTAGCCGATTACAGCCTTTACTGCCATTTCTAGGCTCTTTAGAAAGAAGTAAATGGACCCCTTGAGGCTACAGTGCAACAGGCAACAGGCTGGTGTAGTGTCTCCCTCCCCCGTAGGAAGTCGGGACAGATAACCAAGGAAGTCTATAGCAAGGACAGCCTTGTTTATCAATAGGAGTAGCAATGATTCCCAGTTTCTGAAAATGAACAGAAGTTGGGATAAAAAATGTCTTCCTGGGCACTTTATAACTCCAAAGTAAACAATATGTCCTTGAGTTCCAGCAGGTGTTGAGGGACTCCTGAATCTTTCGGTGTTAGTTCAAGAGGCAAGGTGAAGGAACTTACATAACTCAACACTGTTCATCAGCGAGCATTCACTGGGTCTTTTTCCGAAATGGGAAAAACAGAGCTGTTTTCAGATATTATTCAGCTGTGCAGGGAGGCAAACAGATGTATTCATTAGCACTCCCCACAGAGCATACTGTGATATTCACAAGTGGAAAGTGCTCGAGCTGAGGTTACACGAATGTTTTCTGTTATGAAACCCGCCTTGACGGGACCATGATTTTCAAGGAGATTCTCATTTTAGACCATTTCCTGTTGTCGCATTTAATGTGGAAGGTGATTTTTCCAATGAAGACAATAATAAGTTGCATTCTTACCTTTTTTTTTTTAAGATTTTATTTATTTATTTGAGAGAGAGAGAGAGAGCATGAGGGGGGGAGGGTCAGAGGGAGAAGCAGACTCCTCGCTGAGCAAGGAACCTGATGGGGGACTCAATGGGCGACTCGATCCTGGGACTCCAGGATCATGACCTGAGCCAAAGGCAGTCGCTTAACCAACTGAGCCACCCAGGCGCCCGCATTCTTACCTTGTTTTAAAGAATAGATACTCTTGTGTGTGTGGTTTTTTTTTTTTTTTTCATTTTTTTGGTTGGTTGTTTTCTTTCCGCCGAAAGTAGGAAACCTAACCTGTTTAAGATTCCATTTTCAGTATCAAGATACTCGATGCCCCCCAGGGAAGAAAAAGGTTTTTGCAAAGTTGAAGGAAATTCAAGGCAAGACTGTGAGATACCATTAGTGCTAAAGTCAGAACTAAACACATCAACTAAGAATTGCTTTTCCTGTTTTAAATCTATGAATCAGTAATAATGATGAGCATGGAGAAGAACATGTATTTGGAATTCTGCTGGAGAAAATCAGGATTGTGTGGCCCTTCCTTGTCAGCTGCAGCTTTGGATGCTGAGGTTCTCTGTTGGTCAAGTCATGACGCTCAGGGAGAAGCCGGAGGCAGGGATATCTGTTGAAGGCTCTCAGGCCTGAGATGCAGAAATGGGAGGAAATCAGTCTCTAAAGCTCTCATAGGTATTTCAAAAACAGGTACTAAAACAACATGAGCAAGAGGTGATCCCTGGGGTTTGGATTTCTGTCTTCTATTATCAGTGGTTAACTAGGCAGTGAAATATTCATTACTTAGGGTGGGGATTTCTTGGAAGCAGAGATTCCTGCCTTTCCTTCCTTATTTGGTCAGGGGTTTCCTGTCATGGTGCCCGCAGCCATCTTGGGCACGTTTGGCTTGATCACCTTCTTGGGGAGCGCTGCCAGGACAGGCCTCTGACTCTCCCCGGTAGCTGGCCATGACTTCCCCTTTGATGGCCCCAGGGTGTCCTGTTAGAACCTAACTAACTGCCTCCTCTAACAAGTGGACCTTGAATGGGATTCCTAGAAATGCACCATTGGTTCCTAGAAAGTATCTCTGAAGTAACTTCATGGCGTGGAGGAGGTGGAGAGAAAAATCCCCAGAAGAGGGGCAGTAATAATGACAAGAGTGAAATGGAGAACGAGAAAAAGAGAGGAAATGATGATCCCTGTTCAGAGAATAAAATCTATAAAGAAAAATGGTCCTTATAAAGCAAATTCTGTCAAAATGAATCTTGTTTTTCAAGTTTGGCTTTAGTATTAACAGTCAGACAGTTGCCAATTTGTCTGTTGGGACTGTGTTGAAGCGTTTCTTGATCTAGAATTTCCCTGTGGTCTTTCTGGCAATTTCTTCTGTATCCCTAGGTTTCAACAAATATTGATTAAATGTCCGTATTGTGCTAGGAGGTATAAAAGAAGCATGTTTTACCCTCTTGCAAGACCAAACTGCCCCATAATAAATTGAAACAATATTCCTAAAATTTTGAGATTCATGGAAGGGTAAAATTACAAAAATAATACCAACAATAATACCTTATTTTGCTGGGGCTGCCTTAATAAAATATCATAGATTGGGTGGTGTAAACAACAGAAATTTATTTTCTTATAGTTCTGGAGGCTGGAAGTCCAAGATCAGGGTGTCACCAGGGTTGGTTTCTTATGAGGACTCTCTCTCCTTGGCTTATGGATGGCTGTCTTCTCTATGACTTCACACGGTCTTTATTCCATGTGCATGCATGTCTGTGCCCTAATCTTCTCTTCAAAAGAACACCAGTCATATTGTTAGGGTTCACTTTAATGACCTCACTTTAACTCAATTACCTACTTAAAGGCCTCATTTCCAAATATGGTTATTTTGAGGAACTAGGAGTTAGGATTTCAACATGTGAATTTGGGGAGGGGGATATAATTCAGCCCACAGCAAACAATGAAAACAAACCCACAAACCAATAATCCCAGGTGGATGACACATGGTTTCAGACTTTTTATTTTGCCAATTCAGGAGTTTAAAAACATGGACATATGATATTGTAGGGAAGGAAACATTTTCCCTCTTCATTTCTAGGTTCTTTGGATGGCCCAAACATTAAATTGACATAAGACACCTTAACAGGAAAAAAAACCAAATGTAATTTTCATACATATGAGAGCCCCATAAAAATGTGAGGCTAAAGAAGTGACCAAAGCAGGAAGTTGATGTCCTTTTAGACAAAAATTGTCAACACAACAGGGTTTGGGCTTGGGGTAGTAAATTAGTGAAGCAACAAAATTTACTTACACAGACTTCTTGGTCCTAAAGTCTACCTCTGATGATAAGGTTGCCTTCTACCCTCCTGCTACAGGGAGGGTATTTTTCAGATGAGAGACTTACTTCCTGCTCTCAGGGGGACAAAGGAGGGTCAGAGTGTCCTTCATGAACTGGCTATTTCTCAGGTAACTTTAATTTGAAATAATCAATATGACAAAGTGACATATTTTGGGGTGGCATATTCTGCTCCCCTTCACTATTAACATAATTTAATAAAGGAAATAATTTATTAACAGAAAAATAGAATAAAGAATAAATTTGGGTGCCTGGCTGGCTCAGTCGGTTAAGTGTCCATCTCTTAATTTCAGCTCAGGTTATGATCTCAGGGTTGTGAGATCAAGCCCTGGGTCAGGCTCCACACTCAGCAGGGAGTCTGCTTCTCTCCCTCTCTCTCCCTCTGCCTTTCCTTCCCACTCCCTCTCTAAAAAAATAAAAATAAAACATAAAAAAAGAATAAATGATGAATTGTTAAATCATTTCTTAATGAAAGAATAATTATTAAAGAATAATCAAGGAACAAAGGAGTATTCTAGAAACTAAATACATTCAGGGACGCTTGGGTGGCTCAGTTGGTTAAGTGTCCACCTTCAGATCAGGTCATGATCCCAGGATCCTGGGATTGAGTCCTGTGTCATGCTCCCTGCTCAGTGGGGAACCTGTTTCTTCCTCCACCTGTCGCTACCCCTGCTTGTGCTCTCTCTCTCTGACAAATAAGTAAATAAAATCTTAAAAAAGAAAGAAAGAAAGAAAGAAAGAAAGAAAGGCCTGTGTAATATAACTAAAGGAAGAGAAGGAACAAGGGAGGTCAGAATTAAGGCAGGGTGGCATCTGTAGGCAGTGTATCCTATTTCTTTGTTTGAATTTAACTGCACATGCCTATAATTTGCTATTCATTTTTATGGACATGTGTGTGTCTTGTTGCTTCTGTCATTTGAGAAATTGTTCATAAGTGATCAAGAGCCAAGACTTGATGTTGGTGGAAACCCTTGGAAGCCCCATCTTCATCTCACACAAAGAGGGAAGTAGACAGCCCAGATGGAATTCAACGCAGACTATGCTGTTGAGCTGCTGCTTGTAGAGCTGTTAAAACAGAATCATCACATTTGGAGAAATGTTCTGATGTTGTACTCGTGTTCTGATGTAATTCCCTACAGAGGCTTATGGCAAATCAAACTACAGGCAAGGGATAGTTTCACATTAATTATCCCAAGAAGAAGTGTATTCTAAAAGAGGAAATTAAAACTGATAGTTCAGTGTCAGATTGGCTTGGAATCTAAACCAATCTAGAGGAATACTTATGGAGGAAGTGGATGGAGTCTGGTTTTGTCGTGTGGATCTTCTGCTGGTAAGAGGGGACACTGATGTCAGGAGACAAGCTCAAGGATGCTCCAGTGGAGGGTAAAATACTCTATGTTCATACACGTTGGGCCAAAACATCTAGTAAGGTGATTCTCCATTGATAGCTAAAATAAAACGGTCTATTGCATTGAAATGACTTTCTGTAACCCCTGAACCTTGAGTTAAGTCTTATTAAAAACTGTAACCTGGGACACCTGGGTGGCACAGTTGGTTAAGCTGGTTTCAGCTCAGGTCATGATCTCAGGGTCATGAGATTGACATGAACCCCATGTCGGGCTCTGCACTCAGCACAGAGTCTGATTAAGACACTCTCCACTCTCCCTGCCCCTTCCGCTTGCACGCTCTCTCTCTAAAATAAATAAATAAACCTTAAAAAAAAATAAAATCTGTAATCTGTTTCATTTGTGCTGTGAGGGGATGCCTGGGTGACTCAGTCATTTAAGTGTCTGCCTTCGGCTTGCGTCAGGATCTCAGTCCTGGGATTGAGCCCTGCGTTAGGATCCCTGCTCAGTGGGGAGTCTGCTTCTCCCTCTGCCTCTGCCCTTCCCCTTACTCATGCTCACTTTCTCTCTCTCTCAAATAAATAAAATAAAATAAAAATCATGCTGTGAGCAAATATTTGATTCTGCACTTGCCCCACAGGTGAAGGATTTGCAATCTTTAGACAAGACAATATACTGATCCTGATGTTATTTAAAACTTTTTATATTTTGTTCATCATGAATTTTTTTTGCATCCATTAAAAAATAATGCATCAAAATATTGTTTACTTCAATTACCAGGTGTTTTTGGTGCTTCTGTAAATTTTGCATCTCAGTATCAGTTCTGATTCTTTCAAGTCTTGAAATTCCACGGTCTGTTTTACAATGGGATAGAGAGTTTTAAGTTTCCAAGCTCACAGAAAATGAAACAAGAGATGTAACAATAAGGTTTTACATCACAGTAGGAAAAAGCTTAACAAAACACATAAAAGTATTTCATGACTCTAAGAGCTGTCAGTATATACATCAGAACTTCCTCAGTAAATGATACTCTGGATGTAGCAGAAAGAAGAGAGAGGAAGAAAAAACTACAGGATGGTGATGGCAGTCCAAATGTGACAGTCACATCAACAAATCACTGGCACCATGAAATCCTCGGCCTAAAACCGTGCATTGTGATATGATGTGTTTATGCTTATTTTTGGATATGGTACTAGAGAGAATTGAAAATATTTCTACTTACACTTGGGAATAAATCATTACTGTGGGAATATTATGTCACCTTCACAGCATCTTCTTCTTGGCTTTAGCATATAAAAATTAAAATTAAATATCCAGAGACCTTCTGGCTTCAGTTCCAACATGTAAAGAGCTTTGAAGTCGTCTCTCCTGTGCTTGTGAGAAGGAAACAGCTGAACCAACTGAAAACCTATGACTTGGCTTGGATCCATCCGAGAGCTGAAGTTATAGGGCGAACTGCCACACTAAACGTGGAGAGGCAAGTGAATCTGGAGTCACAGCCCATACCTGCTCAACTGGAACAAAAGTGGGTGGAGCTGTATAGACTGGTAACATGTGAACTAGCTTGTCCATTAAAAATGGCTGGGGCCCAGTCTAAAGGGGACTTCCACACCTTCCTATGTTTTTACCTCAGGAGTCCCATCAGGTTCTCATGAGGAAGAGCCAGGAAAGATTCCCTCTGACTCTGGTGGAGAGAAAGCATAGCCACTGTAAAACAGGCCCCAAGCATTCTCCATCATGAAGGAGAACTCAATGGAACAAACTTCCCCAAAGCATCATCTCAACTGGGGAAGGGCATCTCTGTTGCTCCAACTGCCTCCAGACTTCTTATTTAAGGAGGGCAAAATAAGAAACATTTGTGAAGATCAAAGCCCAGAGATCCACAGAAATACTGGGATTTCATCAAAGATTAAAGAATGTTTCTCTCCCCCCACACCTTATCACCACACCAACAGCCCTCCAGTATCATCAAAGTGGACTGCTGTCACAGTGTCTTCGATTCCTAGCATTTCCTTTTGATTCCTTTCTTAGAATTGAAAAAACTGCAAGATGAAGACTGCGGAGTAGTTCTTAAGGAGTTCCAGAGTCAACAGGGGAGACAAAAACAAGGACACATGGGGCACCTGGGTGATTCAGACGGTTATTAAGTGTAGACTCTTGATTTTGGCTCAGGTCATGATCTCAGGGTTGTGAGATCCAGCCCTGCTCCTGGGGAGTCTGCTTGAGATTCTCTCCTTCTCCCTCTGCCTTCCCCCTTCAACTCGCTCACACTCTCTCAAATAAATAAATAAATAGATCATAAAAAAAACAAAACAAAACAAGGACACTAGAGGAATCTGAAGGCATTAGCACCTACAGTTACAGTAAACTTTAACATAGCCCAATTTCTAATCAAATTAACATAAAAACATACTGTAAAGCTTTTAAACTTAGGTTTATTACCTAACACATCATGTCTGGACTTCAACAGAAAAATTTCCAGACGTGCTAAAAGGCAAAATGCAAAAGACAAAACAAAACAAAAAAAGAAGCAAAGCCCAAAAGACAATACAAACATTAGAACAAGACTCAGATATGTATGACACAAGGTTTGGAATGATCAGACAGAATTTAAAATGACTATGATTGTTATGGCAAGAGCTGTAATGGGGAAGGTAGACGATGTGCAATAGCAGATGGGAACTGTAAGCAGAAAGATGGGAACTCTAAGAAAGAATTAAAATCAAATGCTAGAATTCAAAGCTCTATAACAGAAATGCAGGATGCTTTAGGTGAGTTTCTTAGTAGACTGGATATAGCAAAGAAAAGACTCAGTGAGTTTAATTTTTCAGTAGGAACTTCCCAAACTGAAATACAAAAAGAAAAAAGAATGAAGAAAATGGAACAGAACATCCAACACGTGTGGAATAATTTCAAAAAGCATAATTTGCACATAAGTAGAATACCAGAAAGAGAATAAAGAGAGTGAAGAAGGAGAAATATTTGAAGTAATTATAGCTGAGAATTTTCCAAAATTAATGAGACATAAAACCACAGATGTAGGAAGCTCAGAGAACACCAGCTAGATAACTACCAAAAAATCTATACATAGGTATATCACATTCAAATTGCAGAAAACCAAAAACAAAGAGAAAGTCTTGAGACAAGTTTGAATGAAAAAAAAAAGCATATGGAAGAACAAAGAATTACAGTAGACATTTCATCAGAAAACATGCAAACAAGAAGAGAGTAAAGTGAAATATTTAAAGCATAGAGAGAAGGGGTTCTTGGGTAGCTCAGTCGGTTAAGCGTCTGCTCAGGTCATGATCCCAGGGTCCTGGGATTGAGCCCCTCATCGGGCTCCCTGCTTGGCAGGGAGTCTGCTTCTCCCTCTCCCTCTGCCTCTCCCCCCAGCTTGTGTTCTCTCTCTCTCAAATAAATAAATTAAATCTTAAAAAAAAAAAAAAAACAGAGAGAGGAAAAACCCCACCAAACTAGAATTCTAAATCTCACACAATTATCCTTTAAAAATGAAAGAGAAATAAAGACTTTCTCAGACAAACAAAAATTGAGGGAATCCATTGCCAGAAGGCTTGTCCTACAAGAAATGTTTAAGAAGTTCTTCAAGGAGAAGGAAGCTGATATAGATGTAGAAACTCAGATCTGCATGAAGAAAGGAAGACTGTTGTAGAAGAAATAAGTGAAAATAGAATAAAATCTTTTATAAAAAGGAGGAATTAGGATACTCTGTTTACAAAGTATCTGCACTATGTGTGATAGAATGCTATCTGAAGGTTGACTTAGATTAGTTAAAAATGTATATTGCAAACTTTAGAGCAACTACTAAAAATTAGAAGCATAGCAGATATGCTAAGAAAGGAGGTAAAATGGAATCATATTAGATACCCAATTAAAGGCAAAGGAGGCAGAAAACGAGGGGAAAAAGAAAGAACAAAGACAACAAATAGAAAACAGTTACAAACATGGTAGGTATTAATCCAAATATATCAATAGTTATTTTAAATGAGAATGGTCTAAATATATGAATTAAAAGACAAAGATTGTCAAAATGGATTAAAAATCAAAACTCAATTATATGTTGTCTATAAGAAACCCACTTTAAATAAAAAGACTCAGATTAAAAGTAAAGGGATAGAGAAAGGTATGTCATGCTACCATTAATTTTTAAAAAGATGGAATAGCTATATAAATTTCAGACAAAATAGACTCTTCAGGGTAAGGAAAAATTTCAGGGATAAAGAAGGGCATTACATAAAAATAATGGTCCTCTCCAAGAAGACAAAATAATCTTTAACATTTATGCACTTCACCACAGTGTCAAAATACAAAAATGAATAGAACTTTAAGGAGAGATAGATAAATCCCCTATTATAGTTGGAGACTTCAACACTCCTCTCTTTGAGTAATTGATAGTTGAAGCAGGCAGAAAATCAGTAAGAATGGAGTTTATTTGAACAGCATCATCAATCAACTGGATCTAATTAACAGTTACAGAATTCTTCATCCAAAACAGCAAAATACACATTCTCCTCAAGCTTTCATGAAACATATACCGAGACAGCCCACAGAACACACCTGAATAAATTTTTAAAAAAACAGACATCAGGGGCACCTGAATGGCTCAGTCGGTTAAGCGTCCAACTCTTGATTTCAGCTCATGTCATGATCTCAGGATCCTGGGATCAAGCCCTGTGTAGGGCTCCGTCCTCAGCAAAGGATTCTCTCTCCCTTTCCCCTCTGCCTCTGCCTCTTCTCTCTCTGTCTCCAGAATAAATAACTTAAAAAAAAATAGAAATCAGACAAAGAATGTTAAGTGTGTATGTTAGAAGAGAAGAAAGATCTATTGTCAATAATCTAAGCTCCCACTTTAGGAAACCAGAGAAAAAAGAGCAATTTAAGACAAAAGCAAGCAGGAAAAAAATAAAATAAAATTTAAGAGCAGTAACCATTGAAATTGAGAACAGGAAATCAATAGGAAAAATGAATGAAACCATTTGAATGAAATGAATGACAAGCTGGGCTTTAGTAAGTAATATTGTATCACAACTGGTTCAATAGTTGTAACAAATTATACCATACTAATGTAAGATGCTAAGAAGGGGAAAGTCAGTATACAACATGTATCTCTCTCTGAATTCTCTATATTATTTTTTTCAGTTTTTCTGTAAGTCCAAAATGATCATAAAAATAAAATGTATTTTTAAAAAATTAATTATGTGGCTTGAGAAGGTGACCCCATTACTAAGCAAATTGGCAGAGCCTGCCTAAAAAAAAAAAAAAAACCTGTGAGAATAACACTAACACCCATATATTTGGGATGGCTCAGGTCAGACCTTGCCAGGGCTCAGGCAAGGCATATTTTGGGTTCCTTGAGTATGAAATTGTCTAAGATCTCTAAGCAGTAACCTGCCATCCATTTCCTAATGGGGTAGGATATAAATAATTTTATAGGTTTTAAAAGATCATGTGTAAAAGGGATACAAAAGCAAGTACAAAGAGAAAAGACAGAAAGGTTATCTCTGGAAATAGCATTTAAAAAGTGAAAGTTCAGCATGACCAGAGACTTGCAAAAACTGCTTAGGTTAACAAGAGCTGGCTTTTTTCTTTCTTTCTTTCTTTTTTTTTTTTTTTTTGAGTAGTTTTGAAAGAAAGAGGAAAAGGATCATGGATCACATAAAATCAGCTTTAGAAAAGATGAGGTATTATATTGCTGTATCTCCTAGTTTGGGCTTCTAGGAGCAGGGACATACCAATTCAGAGGTTTTAACAAGATAAATAATGTATTTTATTTTCATATCTAATTTGGAGGCAGATGGACTGGGGCTTGGTTTCCTCATCCATAAAATCAGTGCCAACAGTATCTGATTCATGATGGGTTGTTGTGATTATTTTTTTTAAAGATTTTATATATTTATTTGAGATAGAGAACGAGCACAAGTCGGGGGGGGGCGGGGAAGGGCAAAGGAAGAGGGAGAAGCAGACTCCCTCTGAGCAAGGAGCTCAATGCGGGGCTCGATCCCAGGACCCTGAGATCACGACCTGAGCCAAAGGCGGATGCTTAACCAACTGAGCCACCCAGGCGCCCCTGTTGTGGTAATTATTATCCTCACCATTTTAACTACCACTCGGACTTTGTGTGAGGAATGTATTGGGCATAAATGTAAGGGACAAATGCAAGTCTCATTGAAAGGTCTGTGTTTATACCCCTGTGTTTTGTCCTGGGATATTGGTAAGGGTTGAGAGCAAGATAGTTTGGGAGGTGATTCTGGAAGGCACCACAAGTGTCTCCTGGGTTAAGGCAGAGGGCAGACCATGACTAATATTCCCATTTCGTCTTCTTCTTCCTTACGATTTGGGGTTATCTTTAAGATTGAGGCAGCTGGTTGTATGTCAGCGTTGGTTGCCATGTGCTTTGAGTTTATATCGTTGTTGGTGTTTGCGCAGATGTTCCACAGTTTAGCAGTGATTGTAGTTAAGAGTTCCTCTCCCGGTGCCATTTTCAATGTGAAGTTCATTTTTAAAGTTCCTACAAGGATGCTTTGCTGTAGTTACAAAAGGGCTCCTAACACCTGAAAATGTGTTGACCTGCTATGTTTCTTGATCTTCTAACAAATGTTGGGATAAGTGTCCCACCCCTGATACCACGTCAGAAAACATGTGAAGAGAAAACTAATAACCTGTAGGAGTTTTAGTAGGTTACAGCTAGGGGGTCTGGAGAAGTGAGAAACAATGAAAGAGCTCAGGACACATAATTTTATGACCGGTATCCACCACCTAAAGCTAATTTACCTCAGAGAGGACTGCTTTTCTTGGACGGGAACTAACAACCCATGTGTTTTTAGACATCTTGTTTCCATTGCCTGCCACTTGCTTTGAAACATATTTTCATATTCATAATCCTCATATTTTCTTATTCTAATAGCATCCCTGTGCTAGTTTCTGGATACATCATCGGTCAAAGAGTGTTGACATCACGCAAGTGTTCGGGCCAGAGACCATCCTCTCTTTATAGGTGGGAAGATGCGTGGAAAGAAGCTCACAAGTCCCCAGGGTTACACAGTGAATTGGTGGCTGAGGAAGGAACAGTCCAGATCCACCTGGCTCCATAGTCAGTGCTTTCTTTCTCCCAACAAACTTCCTTCCCAAAGTGCTGCTTTAGTTTGGCTTTCAGTATGAGAAGTCTATGGGTTTTATGATTCCTCTTAATGGTGAGCAACTTTATAGCATTCTTTGCACAATTAGCAATTCTAGAGGTAAAAACAGATGTTAAAAGATATCTGGGGGCGCCTGGGTGGCTCAGTCATTAAGTGTCTGCCTTCGGCTCAGGTCATGATCCCAGGGTCCTGGAATCGAGCCCCACATCGGGCTCCCTGCTCAGCGGGAAGCCTGCTTGTCTCTCTCCCACTCCCCCTGCTTGTGTTCCCTCTCTCGCTGTCTCTCTCTCTGTCAAATAAGTCAAATCTTAGAAAGAAAGAAAGAAAGAAAGAAAGAAAGAAAGAAAGAAAGAAAGAAAGAAAGAAAGAAAGAAAGAAAGAAGAAAGAAAGAAATCTATAAAGGCCGCCCTATGAGGGGGCACCTGGGTGGCTCAGGGTCCTAGGATCGAGCCCCACATCCGGCTCCCTGCTCAGCAGGTAGTCTGCTTCTCCTCTCTCTCTGCTCCTCCCCCTGCTCATGCTCTCTCTCTCTCTCTTAAAAAAAAAAAAAAAAACCCAAAAAACAAAACTTGAAAAAAGAAAAAGGCTGTCCTAAGAGAATGGACTTTAGGATGTTTATTTACAGAGTTCTCTCAGCCAATATATGTGTTGTGTATATAAATGTTTGTGTGTATATTCAGAATCACATGTATGCACACAACATCCACAAAACTCCCTTTGAAAAAAGTACCAATATCCTTTCTAATGGGCAACATATAGAAACATAGAGCTTATTGCTTATAAAAGAAATAAAAACTCTTAAACCCATTATGGGAAAATAAAAGAGAGGATATCTCTTGATCATTGGAACCAATAGCCATGCAATATTCATCACTTTATGTCTCCTGTTATTTGTATAGTAACTTGTTCAATATAGTTAAACACACACCATCACCATCACTGATATGCTAATAAGATAGGAATCAATATGATAAACTCCAGCCTGAAAATTCCTCAAATATAAGGCTTTGAGTTATGCACAAGCCATTTTTATTGTATTCATGCTTTAAAATTTAGACTCTAGGGTCGCCTGGGTGGCTCTGTGGGTTAAGCGTCTGCCTTCGGCTCAGGTCATGATCACAGTGTCCTGGGATGGAGCCCTGCATCAGGCTCCCTGCATATTGAGGATCCTGCTTCTCCTTCTCCCACTGCAGCTCCCCTTGCTTGTGCTTTCTCTCTCTCTGGCAAATAAATAAATAAAATCTTAAAAAATAAAATAAAACTTAGACTCTTAACATTCCATTAATTTAATGTAAGAATGCATCCTTCGAGAAGAGCTTCCATTCTGGCATGAATTTTGTTGAAGAAAATGTCAGGGGCATCATACTCAGAGAGAATTAAAAACAGCATGAAACTAAAACTAAAAATATGTTTTTAGAAAAAAAATTATTCCCTGTGGCATAGATTTTTTTTTTCTCCCCATAACCAATTGCTATTTGGAAATTAGGTTCTCTTCCATTCTCCTAGCAACCCCCGAGGAATAAGATCATCTTTCCATCAGGGACTGGAACTAGGAAAGATAAAGTCACTCTTTGTGCTCTGATATTCTATTTTTCTTCTGCTTTCTGTACCTGCCATTACTAGTTTGGCAACATTTTTTTGCCCTTTGACGTTTTAATTTTCTTCATTGATTGCTACAATTCTCAAGAAAGTGAAAAGACTGAGTCTGGGCATAAATTTGGGGAAAGTCTCAGTTTTCAAAAAGAAAAGAAATCACAAGACAACAATAAATGCTTAGTGGGCTGTTGACATGTAGAGTCTTTAAAAATACCACCTATTGGCAATGGAAGGCAGCTTTGTTACGAGCTCTTATTTATCAGTGCATATAGTTATTATGCCTTGCAACACTTTTGAGAAGCTGCAGTAAAATATTCTAACCATTAAAGCCATATTTTTCCTTTTAAGTCCTTTGAGCCTGAATTAATACAGAATTTCCATTCTAGCGAGCATTAACTTCATTCTTTGGGACGTTCCTTCTGTTCCAAGCACAGCAGTGGTGGACAAAGTAGAAGACGGAACAATAAAAAGACATAGTTATATTCAAAAACAAAATAAAGATCAGTGTAGACTAGGAACCAGCAAGAAGTGAGTTGAGTTGTAGACCAGAACCCTGCTTCTGGAAAGGGGCAGAGAGAACTGGGAGGTTGGCTTGGTAGGGTAAATTGCTCCCCCAAAGACTGAGGCCAGAGTTAGCTCACTACGGAAGTAAAGCCAGGTGTGGATCCTCTGCCTCTGAAATAGAATTCAGAATTTCTGCTGTGGACGTTGCTTGGCAATAGGGGTTCTGTGACACTGCGGGCCTAAAGAGGAAGGGCATAAACGCACGAGCGAGAGCTAGCGGCTCAGTGATTGAACTGCAACAGCTCCCGTGGTGCCTTCCTGCAAGGAATGGTTCCGCGTGGGGTCCCAGGGAGTGGGTGTGAGCAACCGTCTAACCACCGGGCAGTGTGGGGTGAACACACCGGGAGAAAAAACAAAAACAGAAACAACATCCAAACAGACCTACAAAGCAAATGTTCATAATGCATATAGAATTATAATGCCAAGAAAGACAACTGGCAAGATCATGAAGTAAACACGATCCAGGAGAATTAAAAATAATAGGAATATCTGAAAAGACTTTAAAACAAATATTTTAAGATACTTAAAGAGAAAATAAAGGGAAACATCTTCCTCAAAAAAAAGTAAATGGGAGAGAAAATATTATGAAACAAAATAGGCATAGATGAACCAAGAATGAATGGATATGAAAAATAATGAATTATAAATATTAGAAATGAAAAAATGTGGTCATAAATATACCTTAAGAAATGGGATAAACTATTGTACCTAATGGAAGGGAAAAATTAGTTAATGGAAATATTCACCCAGAAATAGTGATTACATTGAAAAGCCTCCCTGAGTTCTTGTTGGAAGACACAGAGACAGAAACTGAGGGGATGGTGGACAAATTATATTTAAAGAGATTAGTAGAGGCTTTTCCAGAATTGAATCCAAACATTAAGTTTTTAAACAAAAAGGATAGTTAGTCAAAGTACCAAGGAAGATAAATAAAAATAAATCCAAACAAGACATATTATAGCAAAACTCTCTTAGAAAATTTAAAAGTTTTCAGGCAGAAAGATTTCCACATTTTTTTTTTAAGATTTTATTTATTTGACAGAGAGAGACACAGTGAGAAAGGGAACACAAGCAGGGGGAGTGGGAGAGGGAGAAACAGGCTTCCTGCAGAGCGGGGAGCCTGATGCGGGGCTCGATCCCAGGACCCTGGGATCATGACCTGAGCCAAAGGCAGACGCCCAACAACTGAGCCACCCAGGCGCCCCTCCACATTTCAATGACTAGAAGTATCATCAGCAAAGAGAGATGAATAGAGATATATCTCAAATGTCCTAAAGGCAAATAATTATCCACCTAGACTTTTATACTCAGAATATTAAGACTAGAATTTACCACATGCATCTTCTCAATTAAAAAGGAAAAAAAAAACTATTAAAGAATGTACTTCAGCAGGGAGAAAATTGAACCCAGAGAAGAGGAATTGGGATACAAGAAATAACTGAAATATGGAAATAAATATAATATTTTAGTGAGAGTAGTACTGACTATAAAAATAAACCTACACCTCTAAACAACAAGAAAATCAAAGGTCAGGGGGCGCCTGGGTGGCTCAGTCTGTTAAGCAACTGCCTTCAGCTCAGGTCCTGATCCCAGGGTCAATTCCCGCATTGGGCTCCCTGCTCTGTGGGGAGCCTGCTTCTCCCCTCCGCCTGCCACTCCCCCTGCTTGTGCTGTCTCTCTCTCTGACAAAGAAAGGAAGAAAGAAAGAAGGAAGAAAGAAAGAAAGAAAGAAAGAAAGAAAGAAAGAAAGAGAAAGAAAGAAAGAAAGAAAGAAAGAAAGAAAGAAAGAAAGAAAGAAAGAAAGAAAGAAAGAAAGAAAAAGAAAGAAAGCAAGCCTTTAAAAAATCAAAGGTCAGAAAAGAAGAGACAGGAAAACCAATAAAAATGAGGATGAGCAGAAAAAGAAAAAGCAAAGAAAGAAAATAAGTAGAAACAATTCCAGCTATATCAGTAACAGCTTTAAAGGTAAACAGATTGAACTCACCTTTTAAAATGACGGAAATTATAATTGCACCAAAAATAATAAAATGCCTAGGAATAAACTTAACCAAAGAGGTGAAAGACCTGTACTCTGAAAACTATAAAACATTGATGAAGGAAATTAAAGATAACACAAACAAATGGGAAGATATTCCATGCTCATGGACTGAAAGAACAAATATAGTTAAAATATCCATACCACCCAGAACTCTACAGATTTAATGTAACCCTTATCAAAACACCAACAGCATTTTTCACAGAACTAGAACAAACAATCCTAAAATTTATATGGAAACGCGAAGACCCCGAGTAACCAAAGCAATCTTGAAAAAGAAAAAACAAAACCGGAAGGATCATGATTCCAGATTTCAAGATATACTATAAAGCTGTAGTAAGTATGGTACTGGCACAAAAACAGACACCTAGATCAATGGAACAGAATAGAAAGCCCAGAAATGGACCCACAATTATATGGCCAATGAATCTTAGACAAAGGAGACATGAATATACAATGGGAAAAAGACAGTCTCTTCAACAAATGGTGCTGGGAAAACTGGATAGCTACATGCAAAAGAATAGAACTGGACCACTTTTTTATACCATACACAAAAATAAACTCAAAATGGATTAAAGAACTAAATGTGAGACCTAAAACCATAAAAATCCTAGAAGAGGGCACATGCAGTAACCTCTTGGACATCAGCTGCAACAACTTCTCACTAGATAGGTCTCCTGAGGCAAGGGAAACAAAAGCAAAAATAAGCTATTGAGACTACATCAAAATAAAAAGGGAAATGCAAATCAAAACCACAATGAGATATCACCCCACACCAGTCAGAATGGCTAAAATCAAACAAGAAATAAGTGTTGGTGAGGATGTGGAGAAAAAGGAACCCTCATACACTATTGGTGGGAATGCAAATTGGTACAGCCACTGTGGAAAACAGTATGAAGATTCCTCAAAAAATTAAAAATAGAATTACCATATGATCCAGGAATTGCTCTACTGGGTATCTACCCAAAGAACATGAAAACACTAACTTGAAAGGATACATGCACCCCTATGTTTATTGCAGTATTTACAATAGCCAAATTATGGAATCAGCCCAAGTGTCCATCAATAGATGAATGGGTAAAGATGTGGTATAAAAGACCATAAAACTATAAAACTATAAAAACCATTAAAGAAAGAAATCTTGCCATTTGCAACGACATGAATGGAGCTAGAGAGTATAATGCTAAGCAAAATAAGTCAGAGAAAGACAAATACCATATGACTTCACTCATATGTTGGATTTAAGAAATAAAACAAATAATAGAAAGAGAAAAGAGACAAACTAAAAAAGACTCTTAACTATAGAGAACAAACTGATGGTTATCCAAGGGGAGATGGTTAGGGGAATGGGTGAAACAGACAAAGGGGGATTAAGAGTACACTTATCATGATGAGCACTGAGTAATACATAGAATTCTTGAATCACTATATTGTACACCTGAAACGAATATAACACTGTATATTAACTATACTGGAATTAAAATATAAAAAATAATAAAATGACTGAAATTATCAAACTGGACAAGCATATAAAATCTAGCTGTAGTTTCCTTGCAAGAAGCATACTTTAGACATTTAAAATAAAGGGATGTATAGTTCTTCAAGATACGAACATCAAGGGAAGCTGAAGTGTGCACAAAACTTCCTGTACATTTTTTTGTGTTGTTGCAAATTTCTTGAATATGTAATTATTTCAAAATAAAGACTTATGTTTAAAAAGAGGCATAGAGAAAAGATATACCATTCAAATAACCAAAAGAAAGGGGTGAAGCATGCCTGGCTGGCTCAGTGGTAGAGTTTGATTCTTGATCTCAGGGTTATGAGTTCAAGCCCCATGTTGGGCACAGAGATTACTTAAAAAAAGAAAGAAAGAAAGGGATGTAGTAATATTATTACCATACAAAATCAAATATAACACACAAAAATAAATAGTGATAAAAAAGGATCAATCCCTAACAATTGAAGAAAAAGATCACTGAGAAAATATTTGTGAGCTTGACTATACTTATAACAAAACCTGTAAAAGTATGAAAGAAAGTGATAGAATTACCACAAGAGATGGACAAAACCACAACCATACTGGTAGACTTTAATATATCTCAATCAGAATCCAATAAATTAGACCAAAAATTAGTAAGGATCAGAAGATTTACAAAATAAACTAGCTTTATCTAATAGGTATTTAGGACTCTGCTTCCAACAAATAAACATTATATGTTGTTAGAGTACATTCACAAAAAAAGTATACAGGACATTTCAAAAATTAACCACACTCTGGATCACTAAGAAGTTTCAGCAATTGTCAAAGAGTCAATATGATACAGACCTCTGTGCTTTTACCATAATCCAATTAAATGAGAAGTCAAGAATAAAATCACTTTTAAAAATACCATATGGCTTCAATCCTAAAAACTTACTATGAAAGAATTCATGAAAGAGGATTATAAAATACTCAAAACTGAATACTAAAGTATGGTCTATCAAAACTTGTGGAATTCAAATATCCATATTTAGAAGTAACTTTATAAACTTAAATGCCTTCTTTGTCTTTTAAAAGCAAGAAATATTGAAAAGAAATGAATTAAGAAGTTATCTCAAGAGCTAGATATACAAATAAGGTAAGTATAGGGACAGAAATAAAGGCAGGAATAGAAATGAATGATATATAAAACAAGAAATAATAAAGTCAAAAAACTAGAGCTGAATCAAATTACAAGAGAGAAAACAAAAATATAAGGAATTTAGAAATCATAAGTAAACATTCTGAACAATTTTATACCAATAAGTTTTGGAAAATTATGCAACATTTGTAATTATCTAGAAGATATGCATTAAAATTAGCTCAAAAAATAGAAAACCTCAACCATTAATAAAGCATTTTAAATTCACTGATATTATCAAAACCTCCACAGGTAGTATTTAAATGGTGTCAAATATGAGTTTCAAAATCAAAGATCAAGGTTGCAGGTAGTTATTTGAGACTCAGAAATATCATGCCTGGATAATTCTGTGTAGTTCCCCAGGAGAGAGGTAGAGCTATTTCATTTAAAGATGGTTAATTATTTTCTAATTTATGTTGGGGAATCCAGCTTGTTATCAATAATACTGCAACAGCCTTTTTTTCATAAATAATCTTTGCAGTATTGATTACCTTCTTAGGGAGAGACACTCAGCTGCAGAATTTCTGGGTCAGAAATTTACCATTCTTCACCCCCAGGACTTACTGATGGAGAAAAGACCATCCTAGACACTGGCCGCCCGCACTGCAGTGGGATAGTCATTCCAGAGTTACATGGAACAGGTTGGCAGTCAGGACCGATCGTACCATGTCGCACCTCCTTGTTTACTCAGCCACTGCCTGGAGAACAAACTTCTTCAATCAAGCTTTACGTCTAGGGAGACCACATAATTTATTGTCTGAACCCGGACATATACTAAATTGCATGTCAGGATGACTGGTAAATACTAGGACCATCTTGGGAAAACTGGGGATGTATTGTCGCCCTAATCATGACCCACACTGTCCAGAACATCTCCCCCATAAATCTAACTTGATTCTCTAGCCCCCCTCATCCTCACCTATATCCATATTTTTACTGTGCCTCCCAGGTCTGCAATCAGGTGACCCTCATACATTTATTCTCTTTGATGAATGTTTCTTTCACCTCCTGAATTCACCTGAAAACTGATTCTCCCTGTGACCAGGTTGGTAGTGAAGTTCCAACAAGTAGTGGTTATTTTTGTTTTTATACACCTTGTACCTGACTCAAAACTTTCCTCTTTGCTTCTCATTGCTGTTTCCAAACCATGTCTCCACCTTTCTTGGAGATGGGGGTGAGGGGTGTTGGGATTTCACCCACACCTTTGAGGTTGAGGCTACCTGACTTGAACACTTTCCTCCTCTTTATCATCTGGTGACCTCGCTGTCACTCCCCATTGTGCCTTGGGCATCAACTCCTGGCTGTCAACCTTTGTATTTGCATCAATTCCTGTCACAATAACTGGCAACTTCAACCATCAACATGACTGTTCTATATTTCATGATATTATGTAGTTATTGTCAGTTGTTTTAAATGTGATAAAGTAGTGTGGATATGTTTTTTTTTTAAAGAATCCTTTTTTACAGAGGCATTCTAATATATTTACAAATATAAAGATGTGGTATATGGATTCACTTCAAATGATAAAAGAATGACTGAGTTTCAATCAACTTAGAAATAAGATCCAGATTAGCACTTCTCAAACTGAAATTTACATATAAATCATCTGGAGGTCTCATCAAAATGAGTGGCAAAGCAACCTCCAGGGGGGAAGAAAATATTTGCAAATCATGTATCTGAGAAGAGGTTAATATCCAGGGGGCGCCTGGGTGGCTCAGTCGTTAAGCATCTGCCTTCGGCTCAGGTCATGATCCCAGGGTCCTGGGATCGAGCCCCACATCATGCTCCCTGCTCCGCGGGAAGCCTGCTTCTCCCTCTCCCACTTCCCCTGCTGTGTTCCCTCTCTCGCTGTGTCTCTCTCTGTCAAATAAATAAAATCTTTAAAAAAAAAAGAGAGAGAGGTTAATATCCAGAATATATAAAGAACTCCTTCAACTCAGCAACAACAAAGATAACCTAATTTAAAAATAGGCAAGGGACTCAGGGCACCTGGGTGGCTCGGATGTTACGTGTCTGCCTTCGGCTCAGGTCATGGTCCCAGGGTCCTGGGATCGAGCCCCGCATTGGGCTCCCGGCTCAGTGGGAAGCCTGCTTCTCCCTCTCCCACTCCCCCTGCTTGTGTTCCCTCTCTCGCTGTGTCTCTCTCTGTCTAATAAATAAATAAAATCTTAAAAAAAAAAAATAGGCAAAGGACTTGATAGACATTTGTCCAAAGAAGATATACAAATAGCCAAAAAAGCACATATTAAGATGCTCCACATCATTAATTATTAGGAAAAAATGCACATTAAAGTACAATCAAGTCTTTACCCAGGAGGAAAACCATCAAAAAACCAGAAAATAACAAGTGTTGATGTAGATGTGGAGAAATTGAAACTTTTGTGCACTGCTGGTGGGATTGTACAATGGTGCAGCCACTGTGGAGATGGAGAACACTATGGAGGTTCCTCAAAAAATTAAAAATATTTTTTACCATATGATCAGGCAATTCCATTTCTGGGTATATAGTCAAAAGAATTGAAATCAAGATCTTGAAGAGATATTTGTATATCCATGTTCTTAGCAGTATTATTTATAATAGCCAGAGAATTAGAAGCAACCCATGTGTTCATCAACAGATGAATAGATAGACAAAAAGTGGTCTATACATACAATAGAATATTATTCAGCCTTAAAAACGAAGAGCACATGGATGATACTTGAAGACTTTATGCCAAGTGAAATAAGCCAGTCACAAAAAGACAAATACTCCATGATTCCATTTATATGAGGTACCTAGAGTAGTCAAATTCATGGAGACAGAAAGTAGAGTGGTGGTTACCAGAGGCTGATGGGGGGAGGAGGGGCATGGGGTGTTGTTTAATGTATTAAAAAGTTTCAGTTTTGCACAGTGAAAAGAGTTCTGGAGATTAGTTGCACAACAATGTGAATGTACTAACATGACTGAGCTGTACACTTAAAAATGGTTAATACGGTTAAGTTGTATGAAAAAATAATATGGTATAACCATTGTAGAAAACAATTAGGCACTTTCCTATAAAGTAGAACGTAGGCTTTACATAACACCCGGCAAGTCCACTCCTACAGTTTTACCCAAGAGAACTGAAAACATCTCCTCAAAATGACTTGTACATGAATGTTCACAGCAGCTTCATTATAGCCCCAAACTGGAAAAGGCCCAGGTATCCACCAAGTAAATGGATCAACAGATTGTGATATTCACACAATGGAATGCTTTTTAGCAATGTAAAGGGGCAAACTATTGATACACAACAAGGATGAATTTTAAAACATTATGTTGAGTGAAAGAAGCCAGAACAAAAGAGTACTTATTCTGTTCCATTTATATGAATTTCTAGACCAGGCAAAACTACTACTCTAATGGTGGAAGCAGATCAGGCCACAAGAGGGGACAGGAAATGGTCTGCAGAGGGATATGAGGAAACTGCTTAGGGTGATGGAAATGTTCTATATCTTCATTGTGTTGGTGGCCACATCTGCAGTTAGTATGGGAGGAAGCAAGCGATACTCTTTAACAAGTAAGTGAAAGCCAGTTTCCCAGATTCTGATAAAGACCATGAGAGACATTTTCTCCCATTTTCTTTTTCTAAATGCTTGGTTTTCTGTAAGAATATTGATTTGTTCCCTGACATTTTCAGTTAGGTGATTTGAAGAACTCCCACTGACTTGATTCACAAATGCTCAACTACAGGGTTCATGTGTGGTATTCCTGGGTACTATTTACTGACGTTGACCCTGCATCATGTTGTTATGGTCCAACATGATCCTTGTGTCTTTTTTGCTTTTTTCCCTTGACTTCCCATCAGCCACTATCCTTGGATCCCTGCCTCTGTCTTCCATCCAACTTCTGAGTCTAGACTAACATAGCTAGCTCACCATCAAACCCAAGTCTGTTGAAAATTCCCATTGCTTAGTTTAAAGGTCATCTTTCTGCATCTCAGAACAAATGTTAATTCATCCCTTCTGGCTCCCCACCATGACCCATAGGGTGATTATGCCTGACATCCTCTCTCTCCCCCTTCCCACAACTCATCTTTCTGCCAGTGACTTGGCTGGAAAGATGAGGCACCGAATGTGACTTCCACAGTCACACATGTTTAATCCTTTACTTCTTTGTGCTTTTATGGTCGCAGTTTTGCCAGCAACCTAGCACTGAGGAGAGATCCCTTTGTCTGTGTTCACTCCTGGTGCCATAGTTGCCTGTGGGGGCCATTCCACATCTAGGTTATTTCTTGTCATCAAGACTTTCATCCCTTTGTAAAAAGGTATCTTATTCCATACAAAGATATTTCAGAACTTTTACACAAGTCACTGCTCCGCTTACCATTTGTACGCATTATAACAACTGTACCCATTTGCCTGTCCCCTCAACCATACAGGAAAGGGAGTTTCACTGCACCCAACACTACTCTATTCGTTCAGGCTCCTATCCTAAAATACCATTGACATAGTGGCTTATAAACAACCAAAATTAATTTCTCCAGTTCTGGAGGTTGGAAGGTCAAGATCAGAAATTCTATTTCTCACAGTTCTAGAGGCAGGAAGTTCAAGAGCAGCATAGCCCTCTGGTGAGAGCCCTCTCCTGGGTTTCGAACTGCTGACTTATCATGAACGAGAGAGCTTTCTGTGGGTCCCTTTTATAAGGGGACTAATCCCCTTTGTGAGAACTCCACTGTCATGGTCTGTTTACCTCTCAAAAGTCCCATCTTCTAATACCATCACATTGGGAACAAAGATTTCAGCATATGAATTTTGGGTGGACACACACATCCAGTCCATTGTGAACACTCAGAAAAGAAGTAAAGCATAGTGGTTAATATCATCAGAAGGGTGCCCGGGTGGCTCAGTCAGTTAGGTGGCTGGCCCTTGATTATGGCTCACATCATGATCTCAGGGTTCTGGGATTGAGCCCCATGATGGGATTCACACTCAGCAGGGACTCTGCTTGAGGATTCTCTCTCCCTCTGCCCCTCCCCCCACTCCTGTGCACGTGCACGCGCTGTCTCTCTCCCTCTCAATCTCAAATAAATATATAAATTAACAACAACAAAAAAAGACAGAATGGGTAGGGAGCCAGACTATTGAGTTTAAAGCCACACGAACTTGGTTAAATTACTTACATTTCTCCTTTCAGTTTCCTTGTCTATAAAATGGGAATAATAATAGTCCCTACTAATGTTGAGTTGTTGCAAGGATTAAGTGACTGGCAGATGTAAAACACATAGAATAGTGCTATATAATAGTGCTCAGTACGGGCTCCATACACATTAAATCTGAGCCTGTTGAGAGCTGAAAAAGGTTTCTGTTGTGAATGTCTTTGTGGATTAATAATGTTGAATATTCCTATGTTTTGGGTCATTTTTTTTCTTTTGGGAAATGCTTGTTCAAGTCCCTTTCCAGATTGTAATGGCCCATTAATATTTTCTCATTGATATTAGAGCTCCTTATGAACTTAGGCTATTAACTGCTTCTATTATATTTTGTTTTATTATTCGAAAACATCTTTTTAGTCTATTATTTGTCCTTAATTTGTTTCTAGCATCATATATATTTTTCTTTTAATACTTTTTTTTTAAAGATTTTATTTATTTATTTGAGAGAGAGAGAGAATGAGAGACAGAGAGCACGAGAGGGAAGAGGGTCAGAGGGAGAAGCAGACCCCCTGCTGAGCAGGGAGCCTGATGTGGGACTCGATCCAGGGACTCTGGGATCATGACCTGAGCCGAAGGCAGTCGCTTAACCAACTGAGCCACCCAGGCGCCCTATTTTTTCTTTTATACCTAGATAATTCTTCCCCATTATTTTATCAGCTAATGTTTCTATTTTCTGTATTTCTTCTTTCCCCCCACCCCAATCTGAAATCTATTTTGGCAACTAATAATAAAGTGTTTTGAGCTCTTTGGAGGAGAGTACCTGTCTTAGGAGTGCTCCTTATTCAGTTTAGGGGCTGTTGAATAAGTAACAATAATGTTTCTAAAAGAATAATTTGAACTACACCTGTAAGTAAAAGGAGTTTTCATCCAATCTCCTTAAAGAAAGAGGATACTACTAGAGAAATACCACTATTGTCTGAAAAAGATGTATGTTTGAAAAGCCACATACAGTGAATGTTAAAAAAGAAGCCTATTTCTTACAATTGAATAGAGTTTTATGTAGGCTTCTTTCAAGAAATCAACCTCCAGGAATTGTTGCTATCGGTACTCTTGCTTCTCTTGCTGTTTGTACAGCTAAATTGAGTGGAGCATCTTGTGCAGTCTCTAATCACTCATTCCAAGAGAAGCTTCCTCATTATTTCTTTCCCTATTGCAGACCAGAGCCTGGAGATGGCCATGTGGCACACCATTTCCTTTAGAATCTTGAAACCATACCAAGGTTACCTTTAGAATTCAATTACCTTTAGGGCGCCTGGGTGGCTCAGTTGGTTAAGTGACTGCCTTCGACTCAGGTCATGATCCTGGAGTCCCGGGATCGAGTCCCACATCGGGCTCCCTGCTTGGCGGGGAGTCTGCTTCTCCCTCTAACCCTTCCCCCTCTTGCGCTCTCTCTCTCACTCTCTCTCTCTAATAAATAAATTTAAAAAAAAAATCTTTAGAACCCAATTACCTTTAGAATCTTGAAACCATACCACGCTGGGGAGGACCATCTGCTTTACTGAGTCCACCCATTCAAATGCTAATCTCGTCTGGAAGAACCTCACAGATAGACCCATAAATAATGTTTAGCCAAATTTTCCAGAAGAGGGGATAAAACCCAAGAAAATCCAGTATTCTAGAGTATAATGAAGATCCAGAATCTTCTCATGGGCAGGACCCAGACCTGCAGCCCCCTGCCTTGAGCCCTTCAGTAGCTGTCAGTGGAGTAAAAGCCATTATCCAAGAAGTCTGGAAGGAGTTCATCTCTGCTCAGGATCATTTGACTTGGGGAAGATAAACTGGAGTTAACCAAGACGGTTTTATCTGAAAATCACTTCTGTCCTAGAATTCTGCTTTAAAAATAGCAAAAACTAATGAATTATGTTTTTGTTGTGCTCTACTTTTCTTTAATTGGCTAAAGAGTATTTTTGGCTCGATGTGAGCCTAGATCTTTGCAACTGTGTTCTTCAGTGCTGCTTCATCTCGGTGTTTTCAGGATTCTTTTGGCCTTTGATAGGGAATCCTATTTTTTAAAGGTTCATTTTTAATTTCAGAGAGAGAGAGAAAAAACGAGCGGGGGAGGGGTAGAGGGAGACGCAGACTCCCCGCTGAGCGTGTAGCTTGGACACCAGGCTCTAACCCAGGACCCTGGGATCATGACCTGAGCCCAAGGCAGACGCTTAACTGACTGAGCCACCCAGGCGCCCCTAGGGAATCCTATTCTTAAGCTACTTTATGCTGACAGGTGTTCATTTTGCCCAAGGCTTCTTAGTTTAGGTGAATCTCAGGCAGAAACCCTGGTCTCTTCAAAGAGAAATGTTAGAATAGAGTAAGAATGAGAAATGCTATCTTGCCAGAGCCTTTTTGTCATACAAGAATTCTTTTGGGTTAATATACACTGTTTGGTGACCTTGGGAGTGATAGGGTGCAGAATTAGATCACTCAGAGGTTACCTTGGTTTTCAAAGTAATGACCAGTGTGTTAAAGAAACACTTCCAAAGGTCTTGTTGTTAGTAATCTTAAAATTAAAAATCTTATTTTTCTACTTATGAGTCAAGCCAATTATAACGATCACCCCTAAAGGGGTGTAGGGGGTAGAACAGTGTTCCCCCCAGATTCACGTCCACCCAGAACCTTAGAACATGACCTACTTGGACATAGGATCTTTGCAGATGAGATTTAGGTAAGGATAAAGATGAGATCACACTGACTTAAGAAAGGCCTTAAAAACAACGACAGTGTTCACATAGAGACCAAAAAGGATACACAGAGAAGCAGGTCAAGTGAAGGTGGAGGTGGAGATCAGAGTTAATGGGGCCACAAACCAAGGAGAGCCGAGAGTCACCAGAAGAGCCACGCAAGGAAGGATTCTGTCCTAGAAACTTCAGAGGGAATGTGGCCCTGCTGACATCTTTATTTCAGGCTCCTACCCTCCAGAACTGGGAGACAATACATTTCTGTTGTTTTAAACCACCTAGTTCATGGTGATCTGTTACAGCAGCTTAGACCTTGGTATGGTTTCCTTTATAAACGTAAACTCCCTTAAGCAATTTCAACTCAGTTTAAATAATTAATTACCTTTTTAAAACTTAGATGATCTGACAAATAATCTTTCCAAGGAACCTAAATTATTTTAACTCTGATAAATAAAATATGTTAATATAGTATATCCTAAATCTTCTTATAACTTTGATGTCATAAGCTCAGTAAGAATTTTTCTCATTCTTAGGGCACCTGGGTGGCTCAGTCAGTTAAGCATCTGTCTTTGGAGGGGCGCCTGGGTGGTTCAGTTGGTTGAGCGACTGCCTTCGGCTCAGGTCATGATCCTGGAGTCCCAGGATCGAGTCCCGCATCGGGCTCCCTGCTCGGCAGGGAGTCTGCTTCTCCCTCTGACCCTAACCCCTCTCATGTACTTTCTCGCTCTCTCAAATAAATAAATAAATCTTTAAAAAAAAAAAAAAAAGCATCTGTCTTTGGTTCATGTCATGATCCCAGGGTCCTGGGATCAAGCCCCATGTTGGGCTCCCAGCTCAGCGGGGAGCCTGCCTCCCCATCTGCCTGCCACCTCCCTGCTTGTGCGCACCCACTCTCTCTCTCTCTCTGTCAAATAAATTAATAAAATCTTTTAAAAAAAGAATTTTTCTCATTCTTTCCCATTAAAATAAGGAGTTCAGATCAATTAGGATGTACGTGTCTTAAGTGGGAATCGCAGGACTGAACTGTTTCTGTGATAGGCCATATTATTTTAAGTGTGACGAGTGTGTAAGTTCCAAGTGCTAAAGGTGTTTTTCCTCAACCTCACCTCAAAAAAATTATTTACACTGTGGCCTTGATTCTCTTAAACAGTTCTGGGCTTAATTCTAAAATTTTCCAGAAAACAACTGGTTGAGGCGGCATAACAAACAAATATTGGCCAGGATGCTGACGAGATTGGTTCTTTTTCAATCCCAACTGCTAAGCCAAGACTTTCAGTCACTGTATCATCATGGTTTCCACATTTAGAGAAGGTGGCTGTCATTTTCCTTATGTATTAGTCAGGGTTCTCCAGAGAAACAGAATATATATATTTGGGGCACTATATATATCTATAGTGAGGAATTGACTCACATGATTATGGAGGCTGAGAAGTCTCCCGAGTTGCCATCTGCAAGCTGGAGACCCAGGAAAGTCAGTGATGTAATTCAGTTCGAGTCTGAAGGCCTGAATACTAAGGGAACTGATGGTGTAAGTCTCAGCCCAAGGGCGGAGAAGACCCATGTCTCAGCTCAAACAATAAGACAGAAAAGGGGTGAATTCTCCCTTCTGCATTTTGTCTCTTCAGGTCCTCGATGGACTGGCTGATGCCCACCCACGCTGGGGAGGACCATCTGCTTTACTGAGTCCACCCATTCAAATGCTAATCTCATCTGGAAGAACCTCACAGATAGACCCAGAAAAAATGTTTAACCAAATATCTGGGCATCCCCACTTCTGTCAAGTTGACACATAAAGTTAACCATCGAATCTGAGTTTGCCTGATATCATGACCTCTTTCTTTCATCTACTAATAAAAAACTGCAATCTAATATCCAGGATACTACTTCACTTGATTGGATTTTACTGTGTGTGCTTAATGTAATTAAATATTTTCACAGATAGGTCTAAACACTTTGAATTTGAGAGCATTCTGCATCCTCTTCATTATTTCCTCATCTTGTAAGCTCACAACCCTTACTAGGTACTAAAATGACACCTAATTGGATATTGGATCTTCCCTCATGACCTCATGGGCTCATGTGGTCTCAATCAACATCTAAGAACGTTCTTATGTATTTGTAATGACTGGCACTAGAAAATATTCAGAAGCAACAAACTTCAGAGGATGCTACAGAGCTGGTCTAAGGTGAAGGGCTAGACAGTTGGTATCAGCATAAAAGCTGCCAGTGATAAGAAGAGGGGATAAAACCCAAGAAAATCCAGTTTGAGAATGCCATTGTGATGTGATGGGGATGGGCACAGAACTCAATGCTGCATCTGAAGGCCAATAATAAGATGGAATTTACACAAACCTGAAGATTATGTTTTAGGAATCTGCTATCACTGAGATGACAGGCCAGACACACGATAATATAACCAGCTTTTCTCAAAATAGAGTCGGTCGGGTCGTGTGATGAATTTGATGCATTGAATGTACGATTGCATTGTCATGTGCCCAGACACTTCTTCTCTGCCTCCACCATCATCTTGGGATACAGATGGAGTGATTTTATATTAATCACCCCTGTTTTGTGGCTTATTCACTCACCTGGCAACTCACCGCCTCACACTCTTCTCACTCACAGCCTCCACCCATCTCACCCCCTGCTCACACAATTTTGCCTAGCGTGGAAGCAGGACTGCTGCTCTTTCTTTGGCTCCGACATCCTCACTGAAGGTGGCTGCCCAGCCCCAGATGGCATTCACCTCACTCATGCCCTGATGAAGACATGCCTTTCCTCCGAGAAAGTTCCTTGGGTTTTCTCTTCAGTTATCGCTCTGTCTGTGTCCATGCAGAAATGAGTATGCTTCTCTGCCCAGTGCAGGGCTCCATTTTATCATCTGAGCTCCCTTGCAGTGTGGTTTATGGCACATACCTCTTAAAATCTCTGTGGGAAATCATTCCGCTTAACAGTATTCTACAGGGGATCCGATGGATTCCTGGAACTGGTACGGAGAACTATGATCCTGTTGTCCTGTCTCCTTGGGTGTTCTGTTTCTTATCTAAGCAACTCTGGCCCAAATGTCAATGTCACATTGTCACAGACAAAGCCTGTGAACACCACTCAGTTTGTCTCAGTCAGAGCCATCTAAGCTCTGGTGATGTGGATTTAGGGAAGTATTTTTATTTTTTAAAATTTTTTATTTTTTTTATTAAATTTTTTTTTAAAAGATTTTATTTATTTATTTGAGAGAGAGAGAATGAGAGAGAGCACATGAGAGGGGGGAGGGTCGGAGGGAGAAGCAGACTCCCTGCAGAGCAGGGAGCCTGATGCGGGACTCGATCCAGGGACTCCAGGATCATGACCTGAGCCGAAGGCAGTCGCTTAACCAACTGAGCCACCCAGGTGCCCGGGAAGTATTTTTAAAATATGTGATTATCCAGTGAATACTAAAGTTAGTGGATGAAAGTTTTTTTTTTAAAGATTTTATTTATTTATTTGACAGAGAGAGACACAAGCAGAGGGAGGGGAGAGGGAGAAGCAGGCTTCCCGCGGAGCAGGGAGCCCAATGTGGGGCTCGATCCCAGGACCCTGAGATCATGACCTGAGCTGAAGGCAGACGCTTAACGACTGAGCCACCCAGGCGCCCAGTGGATGAAAGTTTAAAGAGAAACTGGGTATTGGGATGCCTGGGTGGCTCAGTCTGTTAAGTCCCTGCCTTCAGCTCAGGTCATGATCCTGGGGTCCTGGAATCGAGTCCCGCATTAGTAACATTATAATAGAGAGACCTGGAAGATAGCACCTTAACTAAGTGATCAAGGTAACATCACTAGCAATAAGATATAGCAACATGCTAGACCATCCAATATGATGCAATGAGAAAGGTGTGTCACCAACTATGGTACTTACCCAAAATGGATGACTTCAATCTCATCATGAGAAAATATCAGACCAACTCAAATGGAGGTATATTCTATTAGTAACTGATTAGTACTCTTCAAAAATGTCAAGGTCATGAAAAGCAAGGGAAGACCAAGGAATTGTCACAGATTGAAGGAGACCAAGGAGACATGACGATTAAGTGCAAGGTGGAATCCTAGAATGGATCCCGGGACAGTAAAGGAACGTTTGTGGAAAAACTGATGAAATCCAAATGGGAACCGTAGTTTAGTTAATAGTCTTGTGCCAAAGTTAATTTCCTGGTTTTGATTCATGTCCCACTGCTACTGACATGAGAGTCTGCATTGTGTGAGTGGAGGTCTGGGTCCTTGGATTCCCCAGGAGAAGATTAACGGGAGGATCTGCACTCAAATAAAGGTAGCCAGAAGGAAAGTAGCAAGTACCCAGCAGTTCATTAAAATGGTAATACACTCTCAAGCTGGGAGAGCGGGCAGATTCCTCAGAGTGGAAACTAGCCCTAGGTTGTTTTGGGATTGGATATTTGTTGCATCTCTCTGGGCTGGGAGGACCTGCCGACTACGACTTAGGATCTTGTGATTTTTAATGGAAGCTCCTTCTGGATCATTTGGGAAACTCCTCCCATAGTTTGGGAGGGGGAGTTTTAGACCTTACAAAATTTGAATAGGAAAAAGTCAAGGCGGCCTTTCTCCATGGGGGTGGAGCGCTATAACCACAATGCAAATGAATTTAATGAGTCTAGGGTTTACCCAGGGGCAGAGGTGAGCTAGGAGAGCACCTGCTTTGCACCTGTGGCTCTTGATCTGGTAGGCCTAAGGCCTTGGAGGCCACAAGGTCAGGATGTTGTGCCCCCCCAGGGCTTCTAACGTGTAACCTATTTATCACAGTCCTTGCCTCCAGCTCAAGCCTCTATCATTCCCCTTCAAGGACTCTGCCTCGGGGCATTTCTTCCACTGCTCCTGCCTAGTTTCTACCTTACACCATCATTATGTGAGCTGTTAGCAATAGAGAAAACGAGGTGGAGGGTATCTGGAAAGTCTCTGTACCTTTTTTTTTTTTTTGGCAATTCTTCTACAGTTCTATAATGATTTCAAAAATAAAATGTTAAGAAAATCTGTGATTACAATAGCAAATTAGAAATTAAAAATGATACATTCTTGCTGCTGTGTTTGAATATAAGTAGAAATGTATTATGATTCGTTTTCTTGAATAGCACAGTGGTTCTCAATAGTGTGCCTCAGAACCACCCAGAGGTCTTGTTTAAACACAGACGACTGGGGCGGCACCCAGAGGTTCTGATCCAGTAGATGGGGGGGAGGGGAGGACCTGACAAATGCGCATTTTTTTTTAGAAGATTTTATTTATTTGAGAGAAAGTGAGAGAGCGTGAGTGAGCGCAAGCTGGGGGAGGCACAGAAGGAGAAGCAGACTGCGCTGAGCAGGGAGCCTGATGTGGGTCTCGATCCCAGGACCCCGGGATCATGACCTGAGTGGAAGGTAGACACTTAACCCACTGAGCCACCCACGTGCCCCTACAAAAGTGCATTTCTTTTTTTAATTTTTTTTTAATTTTTTTTATTTTTAAAGATTTTTATTTATTTATTTATTTGACAGAGAGAGACACAGCGAGAGAGGGAACACAAGCAGGGGGGGTGGGAGAGGGAGAAGCAGGCTCCCCGCAGAGCAGGGAGCCCGATGCGGGGCTCGATCCCAGAACCCTGGAATCATGACCTGAGCTGAAGGCAGTCGCTTAACCAACTGAGCCACCCAGGCGCCCCAAAAGTGCATTTCTAATGAGATTCCAGGTGCTGTTGCTGTGCAGGGAGCCACAATTTGGGAATCACTGGAATAGCAGTAACTATCTGTATCAAGTGAATAAATATGTGTGTGACAAAGTCTCAGAATTGTCCATTCCTTCAGACCCTTCCCAGGCAGATGAGTTATTGACCGGATGAGGCAGCGGGTAGTACCCGTATCCACACATAGCCCTGAACTGCAGGGTTTGACCAGTGGAAGCTGCCTGAGAGAACAGAGACACCCTGACAAAGTCTTAATTTCTTTAAAAAGAAAGCATCACATGAATTTAAGAACTGGAGGCAAATATGCATTATTCTAGAACCTGGCTAAAAAAAACCAAAAACGGCCGTGTACGTTTTATTAAGCAAAATCGCCATATGATATTCTGTGCTCTGAAGCTATGCAGGCAATTTTTTTTTTTTTAGGATTTCTATTTTGATGATGGAGGACATGCTAACTGTGGATTTATACCTCTAGGAGAGATATGGCTTGCATTTTGAACCTTGACAAGAGCAGTTAGCAGTAAACCAAGGCCTTCGAAATTTAAAAAAAATTTGTTTTAAGATTTTATTTATTTGAGAGAGAAAGAGAGAGAGAGAGCGTGAACACGCACAAGCTGATGGGAGGAGCAAAGGGAGAGGGAGAAGCAGGCTCTCCGCGGAGCAGGGAGCCGGATGCGGGGCTCGATCCCAGGACCCTGAGATGGTGACCTGAGCCAAAGGCAGACAGTTAACTGACTCAACCACCCAGGCGCCCTGGCCTTTGACATTTTAAAATAGCAAATAAACATCACATTTTTCCTTTCAACTTAAAAAGATAAATCCCCTTACAGAAAGCTAGAAAGATACAGGAAGTGTAATACTTTCTTCACTCTGATCAATCTTGACTTCTTTTTATTTTTTGTGACTTTCTAGTGTTTAGTGCTCCCCTACATCGTTTAGCTAAAAATACAGTTCATGCAGTTTTAAATTCTATTTTTCCCAATTAATTCAAATCACAAATTACATTTCTATATAGTCTTTATATTATCATTTTTATGGTAATATTTCTATGTAGTCTTCTATTATCCTTTTTAACGAATGCATAAATTTCAAGTGATTGTGTCCTATTTTAATTAGCCATTTCCCTACTTTGAACACTTCCCTGCTTCCATCTTTTGAAATCACAAAAACACAGCAAAGTGATGTGTTTTTTTTTAAATTTTATTTTATTAAGTTATGTTAGTCACTATCATCAGTTTTTGATGTAGTGATCCATGATTCATTGTTTGCGTATAACACCCAGTGCTCCATGCAGTACGTGCCCTCCTTAATACCCATCACCAGGCTAACCTGTCTCCCCACACCCTCCCTTTTAAAACCTTCAGTTTGTTTCTCAGAGTCCATAGCCTCTCATGGTTCATCTCTGCCTCCGATTCCCCCCTTCATTTTTCCCTTCCTACTATCTTCTTTTTTTTTTTTTTTTAATATATAATGCATTAACTGTTTCAGAGGTACAGGTCTGTGATTCATCAGTCTTACACAATTCACAGTTCTCTCCATAGCACATACCCTCCCCAATGTCTATCACCCAGCTGCCCCATCCCTCCCACCCCTACCACTCCAGCAACCCTCAGTTTGTTTCCTGAGATTAAGAATTCCTCATATCAGTGAGATCATATGATACTTGTCTTTCTCTGATTGACTTATTTTGCTCAGCATAATACCCTCTAGTTCCATCGACGTAGTTGCAAATGGCAAGATTTTGGGGTTTTTTGATGGCTGCATAATATTTCATTGTATATATATCTATGCCACATTTTCTTTATCTATTCATCTGTAGATGGACATCTTGGCTCTTTCCATAGTTTGGCTATTGTGGACATCAGCAAAGTGATGTTAATTGTAATCTAACACTGCACATTTCTTTGGAGAGGTAGACTCTGCCATTGCAATTAACAGCACTTGAGTGGGTCCAGTAAGCTTGGTTGACGAGAGCACAGAGCTGAAGATATAAAGGTGTCAGTTAGCTCTAACAAGGAGAAAACTGTCTCCCCTGTGGCAAGATTAGAACTCCTGATTCACTCAACAGGTTACAACCAATGCATGTCATTGGGCCCCCAGGTGGAGGTGTACCCATCCATCATTGTTACAGCAGAAAACTCAAATGTATTGGTTGGCATCTCTCTGCCAACATGGAATTCATTTTCCTACAGAGAACATTTTTTACAGTAATATCTGAAAATGGCTCAAACTTCATTCAGACATCAGTCTTGTAGGAGATGCCTCTTTTGGATTCGCCCTTCACCGTAGAACTGTTCAAAGAATCAACTACAATCTCAGTGTTTGAAGTGATTCACCAGTATTACTTTCCTTCAGGGAACTTAGATTGGTTTGAAATTACATATTCACTAGTGAGATTATGTGATTACCATTTTAAACTCCCTCTGTTTCAGTTTTGTCATCTTTAAAATGGAGATGATAGTACCTATTTGATAGAATTAATTAGTTAATGTAAGAAAATGCTAAAAAAAAAAAAAAAAAGAAAGAAAATGCTTAGAACCAGCCTGAAACTGGCAAACACTATATAAATGTTGGCTGTGACTGCTTCTTTAGGGCTGTTAGCGGGGAGCATATCTTTTTTGTGCACCAGTATATCTCCGGTGCCAAACTACAGTGCCTGGCAAATAGTGGTGCTCAATAAATGTTTGAGAGTAACTTAATAGCAATTGAACGAATGCATGGAGTGACTGACAACAGGCTCTCATCTTGCCTTCTTGCCTTGCTTAGTTCTTGTTTCCCTAGACTCTGTAATTTAGGAATTAGGAGCCGCTGGATGCTTGTGTTCATAACCTAAACACAAAAAGAGCTCAGAACATTCTAGAGGGAGACAGCAAAGTCTTGTAAGAACCAAAGCTTAGATAATGGAAGTTTATTTCCACATTAGCTGTTTTCATCTATGAAAAGTGCTTAGAACATTATTTCTGGACTGTTAGACATTGAAAAGATTGACTGTGAATCCATAATTTTCCCAGTTATGCTCTTCAAAATTTCCTTTATTCTAGCAACCAAAGAATGAAAATAAAACCAGAAATATATCAATATGTGCATAGGAAACTCTCCACATTTGGGAAGTCTCCAGTCAAGAATTCAATTAATTTGCAACAATAACTTATGATTCTGTTCTCAATGTTCCCTTTCTGATTCTCCTAAATTGCAAGCATACTCGCAAGGTGAGGAAGGAGAGGTTGGTAGAGTTGAGCTTGCACCCTGATCAATAGTCCTAGTTCTGCTGGTTGGGATGCAGACACTAGGTCCAAAAGCCCAACACATACAACCTGGTGCTGTAACTTGAAGTGTATTTTTCCAGAGTAGCAATAGTAGGTGTTAGGTTCCACAACCAGCCCAAGGAATCCCATTAATCTCGCTACTGATGAAGGATAATTCAATTGAAATAGTACTAGATGATCCAACCACCATTTGTAAGGATCTTTATATGGGATATTTTTAGACTCACCACTTAGGGATCCAGAAATACATCTTTCTTTTTTTTTTTTTTAAAGATTTTATTTATTTATTTGACAGAGAGAGAGATAGCAAGAGCAGGAACACAAGCAGGGGGAGTGGGAGAGTGAGAAGCAGTCTTCCTGCTGAGCAGGGAGCCCGGTGTGGGACTCGATCCCAGGATCCTGGGATCATGACCTGAGCCGAAGGTAGACGCTTAACGACTGAGCCACCCAGGCGCCCCAGAAATACATCTTTCTTAAAAGTGAAATTAGGGACCACACTTCTCTCCACCCTCCACTTGCTGTCTTTGAAAGTAATGATGCTTCCATCCTCTTCCTTAGCAGGAAGTAGCTCCTCTTGAGAATGAGAATGAGAATCAGGGGGAAACAAGGAGTCTTGAAGGCAAAAACCATCTGCAGGGTAATCTCTGAACTTACCTGGCTTTTTTGAGGCTCCCGGGGCTTAACCTATAGCATGCTGCAAACTCTGCTGTTATAATCCTTATTTCCAGCTAGATCATGAACTTCTTATTATGCAATGAGTTCTTAGAAGATTGATCCTTGATAAAGCCTTTATTATGACAGTCTAACTGATGTGGGAAAGAAAGGCAGAAGAAAAATCATTAAATTTCCTTACTATCTATAGCCCATTGACCAGCCCTGAAACTGGCAGAGTGACATTCTTCTCAGGGACTCAGCGGCTGCCTCCACGTTAATACTTTGCTAAGGGCAAACGGCAATCTTAGCCTGACCCCCAGGACCCTGTAAGTCTACTTTAACATACAAAAATTCCTTTGGAAACTTCCTTTATCTCTATTCCCCAAGATGTGTGTTGGCAAATATCCCCCCAGCACATGACCCACCAATATACATCTGAAGGGTCTCATGCCTGAGGGTTTACTAAGCAATAATAAATGACCTTTCCCAACAGTAGCTAGCTCCCTCAGGATCCTGGAAACCTTGTTTCCAGAATACCTGGGAGGCTTACACTATCTCTAACCCCCTCCTAACTTGGAAGTCTATAATGGGCCACTCCTCACGACCCCAATGCACCTCTTTCTGGCCACCGGTCCTGTCCCCGTGCTTTAATAAAACCACCTTTTTGCACCAAAGACGTCTCAAGAATGCTTTCTTGGCCATCAGCTTCGAACCCTAATGTCTTTCCTACATCAGTTCACCCAGGCTAACACAGTGAAACATGGCCAGTATATCTTCCTATACGATTTATTGCTTGTTGACTTTCAGGGGGCTTAATCAGTTCCTTTAGAGAAGGCAGTTCATCTCTGAAGTAGAATCTCGTCCTTATGGCTGGGAAAATTCCAGCTACCTTGGGTGGCAAACTTAACCCCCTCCCCCGCTCACCCCAGCAGCTTCAAGGCTAGGACCAGGTCTCACAGCTGGAAGTCAACCAGCTCAAAAAATGTATGGAGATCCTCAAGGACCCCTGTGATTGTATGGTGTATAAAATTATTTTTTATTTTTAAATTTTCCACAAACATTGAGAGAATAATATATCAGCAACAACTATCTGCCGATCATATGTAATAAATTTATTATTTTGCCAAAAATAAAAAGATACAGTGGGGAGTACTGGGGAAAAGAAGTCCTGATTTGTGTAAATACTTCATAGTTTAAAAACCAATTTACAAAATTCCTGTAAATTTAACAACAGATTCTTGCAAGCAAGTCATCAAACGCTTGGCTCTAGTGAACCACTGATGGAGTAGGTGTTGAGGAGAAAAAAAAAACAACTTCAAGGGGTTATTTCCCTTCACTCCCTTCTCTTCTCATTTTGATCTGAGTGGTGAGTGGGATCTCAGTTGGAGGAGACTGAGTTTCTGAAAAGCAGTGAGAAGGAAAGAGAACAGCAGGTAACTACTGATGGAGGGAAGCAGCGTCCTGTCAGTTGAGAAGGTGAGTAGAGTGCTCATTCACAAGTAAAGATTAGTGGAGCAGATACGGAGATGGCTTTCATTTTATTCTTGGTAGAGTCACTTGAGAAATAAAAATGGTGTCCCAGGGGCCCTCTACTTAAATATATTTGAAGTGGGAGAGCTAGGTTCTTGTCTCAAGGAGTCGAAGAATGAATCTTGCGGACAAAGGAGAGTAAAGTGATAGAAGTTTATTAAGTGAAGATAATAGAAGCTTATTAAGTGAAGATACAGAAAAAGCTCTCAAGAGGGAGAGGGGGCCCGACAGAGTTGCCAATGAGGGCCATTAGTGTTGGTCTTTTATAGAAAGCTAACCAGGGGAACTTAAATCCTTTTAACGTTTCTATTGATATTACCATTGAGCAAGGACTAATGATAACACCTTCAATGGCTTACTTCCTTTTTTGGGTCTGGTTATTCTTTGTTGGTCACAGGTGATTATCATAAAAAAAAGACACCCACCCCACATGTTTAGGGCAGGGTGGTCCTGTTTGTTCCCTTATCTCTGGTTTCCCCAGAACTCCACAGTTTTGGGATTTCTGTGAGCCTGATCACAGAGCCTTCATCTATCTCTCCCTACCTAGCCCCGCCTATCCCTTACTCATATCTACCCCCTTCCCCCCCATACATTTTAACCTTCTAGAAGCTTCATCAGATTGATAATTTCTACTTGAAATGTGTAAGGAAGCCAGCAGTTAGAATAATTCTAGAGATGCATTGTGTTCTGCAGTTCAGGACATGCCACCCCAAAATATGCCACTTTGGTATATTGATTACTTTGAGCTGAAAGTACTTGGAAAACAGCAAATCCAAGGAGAGGCTTTCTCCGAACACTCTTTAGCTCCTTAAAGACAGGTCCTACAAAAGGAACTCAGTTGTCGTGAATCTTCTTTCTGGGAATTTCATTAACCAGGGAAGACTGACTTCTATCACAGGAAAAGACTAAAAGTAGGCACCACACCCACATAAACTTTGTCACAAACTGTCCTACCTCCCATCTAATCTTCTAAGAGCCACTTCGTCTTTCCTGAAAATCATTTTCTCTCTTTTAAGTGGCCTATGCCTCTCCCAGTAAGACAGTATAAGTATATGCTCTCAAATATCACCTTTCTTTGGGATATTCACTCCCCCCCCCCCATGATGCCTTCATACACATAATACTGACAGTTAATAAATTTGTAAACCTTATCACCTATTAACCTATTTTCAGTTAATTTCATAGACTCAACTATTGGATTTAGGAGTGTAGAGGGAAAGTCTTTCCTCTTCTACAGTTCTATAGTAATGATTTTCCTTCACTCACACTTTGTGGGAATAGAATTCCCTGGAAGTGTATAACATGGGAGCCCTGCGGGTAAACAATATAGAAGAATTAAACCTATTGGTTATACACACCTTCATATCACACATTCGATCAATTTTCTCATCTTGATGATATTAACCTGTGTGGAATGAAGTGTTTTTTGTTTTTTAAGATTTTATTTATTTATTTATTTGAGAGAGAGAGAGAGAGAGAGAGACATCACGAGTGGGGGGAGGGGCAGAGGGAGAGGGAGAGAGGGAGTCTCAAGCAGACTCCCTGCTGAGTGTGGAGCCTGACTGCGGGGCTCGATCTCACAACCCTGAGATCATGGCCTGAGCCAAAATCAAGAGTCTGATCCTTAACTGACTAAGCCATCCAGGTGCCCCTGGAATGAAGTTTTGACCAATGGACTAGGTAGTCGGTTTTCAGAGGGAATGTGAAGAACATCAACATACAACAATTTTCTTTGTCTTGACTCCCATTTTAAAAAAACATTTTAAATGGACTTTTAATTTTAGAACAGGTTGAGATTTACAAAAAGTTATGAAGGTTGTACAGAGAGTTTCCATATATCTTATACCCATATTCCACAGTTCACTTGTCACAATTGGTGAACCAATGTTAATATATTATTATTAACTAAAGTCCATACTTTCTTTAGATTTCTTTAGTTTTTCCCTAATGTCTTTTCTGTTCCAAGATCCCATCCAGAAAATCACACTCAGTCATCATGTCTCCCAAAACTTCTCAGATTTTCCCAGTTTTTGATGACCTTGACAGCTTTGAGGAGTAATCAGGACTTTGTAGAATGTCCCTCAATTGAGCTTTGTCTGTGTTTTTATCATGATTAGATTGGAGTTTTGTGCTTCTGAGGTAAAGACCACAGAGGCGAAGTGCCGTTTTCATCATATCTTATCCAGGTACATATTATCAACATAATTTATCACTGGTGATGTCAACCGTGATCACCTGGCTGAAGAAATATTTGTCCGGTTTCTCCACTGTAAAGCTGATCTTTATTTTGACCTGCATTTTTTATTCTGGGGAGCTCTGAATGCAAGGCATACCATATGTTTACTGGAAAGCTCAATGGTTTAACCTTTGTATTGAAGCTACTTCACTCTGGATATGGTTCTTAAGCCTGGCCAACCGTAAAAGTCACATTGATGTTTTAAAAATGTAGTTTCCTTGGTCCCAACCCTTACAGATTCTGATTCATTTGGATAGGGAGGTCCTGGCAAGAACCTATACTTTTAACAAGCACAGCTTATTCTAATCCAGTGCTCTCTAGACTATATACATTTTGAGAAAACAGACCACAACTATAAAGGGAAAATAGGAGAAATTCTGGATACACCCAGAGGTTGCCATTTCCATTTACATGATGCTAGAGTAGAGGAAAATTTCTCTCTGAGTTGTCCTTTTTGGCATTATTTCAGGGCATAACATGTATTTAGTATCTAACCCAATGCTTTCCCCCCTTTAAAAGCACTTTCATACCTCTCACTGGATAGGCAGGGACACTTTCCAATGTGCTGTGATAGCATTTTGTTAAAACCAACATCTCATGTTAATGCAACTATTTGTGGGCTTACATGACAAAAACAGATGAAGAAATATATCCTATATTGCAGAGGGAAGGAAAATATTATTATTTTAAAAACCCTCAATTGACTAGCCACATTTTTATTTTGTAGGGATAGCAGAATTCATGGAAAATGTTATGCTTTTGTTTAGAAAAACTACTTAGTGAGCTTTTTGGTCATAAAACCAGTCTGGATTAGAGAGGAAGTAACAAAGGGCACTCAACTGCTCTTCATGACCAACTAAAATGGTGTCTTCCCTGGGGATGGAGAGAATGACTTAACATGGCAACTATTATGTGGGCTCCCTTTGACCAGGCTCCAGAAGGAGTTGGTTTCAGATCCCTAGAACTTGGAGAAGATAGGGGAAAATGGGCTGAAGTGACATCATGGAGATGGTTATAGGAGAGAGTGAGCAAGAGACTCCCTGGGGCAGCGAATGAGGGATCAACTTTAGAAGCAGCGCTGTCCGATTCTGCCTGTTGCAAATTACTCTCTTTTGAACTGATAAAAGATACTCTGAGGCATATTAAAAATGTTGAGGTTTTTTTTTTTTGAGCAAAAATTGATTCAAATCGGGTAACATCCAATCTAGCAGATAGAAAAAAATCTCCAAGGAGCTGTACAAAATGAGAGACTTTTATAGGCAGAAAGGAGTAAGAACAGAAAGTTATTCTAAGCAAAAACACCTACATTGGTTATTTCGAGGTTACTTTTCTTTAGAGGATGACAGGAATCTATCAGGCAGATTCCTGGTTGATTGGTTTAAGATTCCATTTCTGGGAGAGCTGAAACTAAAATTAAGTCAAGTCTCAATTTGGTGATGTGAGCCTTAGCATAAGTGACTCCCATTTTGGGCCTCTTGTCTTGTTCTTAGCAACCCTAATCCTCAGACACTATAACCTTTGTTAGTGGGTCATGTTTTGGGGCTCAGGAGCAAGGCAGATTAGAGAGACCTAAAGAAGCATCAGGAGGTAGATTTAGAGGACCAGACTGATGGAAGAGCACTTGGAGCAGGATTTTGATCTGAGACTCCTCAGAACCATGGGTAAGTGTGCTGGAGTCCCTACTCCTATCAGGCTATGAGGTATTTGATCTGAACCTATTTCATAACTGGAAGACTTAGAGACTTTCAGTTATATTAGTAAGAGATTCCTTAAACATTCTCAAGTCTCCCTACAGATTTGAAAGAGGAATCTTGAAGGAAACTTTGATAACACATGGTCATATCCTTACAGGTTTTTTTTTTCATGATGTTTTCCTAGTTTTCTGTCATTTTTATTGTCAGCCCAGTGCTGAATTTTCAAATAAACTCTTGCTTAGGAAGCAGATAGCATTTCATCATTGATAACTTTTTCAACTTTAATCTAAATACAAAATGGATAGATGTTTTCTTCCTCCCTATTGCTGACAGCAAAATTCTCTTGCACAAATATATTTCCTTACATAGACAAAAGATGTTGAGCAAGCCATGGTGATTTAAGTACACTATAGTTGAGGGGAATGGATAGAATGACTGCTGTCTTTTAAGTAAGAAACTAAGAAAAAATTGTAAGGCAAAAGAAACCAACCTACAAACTAGTAGAAATAAGGTATAAACATGAAAAAAAAAAAAAACAATAACAAAAAACCCCCCACTTCTTCCCCGAAACTTAGTGTTATCTACTATTTAAGGTGAGTGAGGGGCAGGAGAGGGAAGTTGGTTTTCAGTCCTCTAAGAAATGTTAATGAGGCTTTTCTTGTGTGTGTTGGTGTATTCATAGGGGGAAGGAATAATGGACAAGAAGGAACATCCCAGTAGAATAACTTCTCATAAGCTGGTTGTTCTAGTACTTCTATCTTCTGATAGCTGGCATGGAGGCTGGTGAGAATTTTACAAGGTAAAAAGTTTTGTGAATAGCAATATTTTTAAAAATCAATGTTTTCATTTTGTTTTAGTGCTTATTTTTCCACATTATTCTGCCTACTAGTATTTTTTTTTTAAGATTTTATTTATTTATTTGACAGAGAGAGACAGCAAGAGAGAGAACACAAGCAGGGGGAGTTGGGAGAGGGAGAAGCAGGCTTCCCGCCGAGCAGGGAGCCCGATGTGGGGCTCGATCCCAGGACCCTGGGATCATGACCTGAGCCGAAGGCAGATGCTTAACAACTGAGCCACCCAGGCGCCCCTGCCTACTAGTTTTCTATTGCTGCCGAAACAAATTACTAAGACAAACAGTGTCTTACGATGACACAAATTTGTTATTCTACAGTTCTGGAGGTTAGAAGTGTGACATGGGTCACACTGGGCTGAAATCAAGTGTGAGCAGGGCTGTCTGTCTTCCTTTCTGGAGGCTGTCAGGAACAATCTGTTCCCTCGCATTTTTCCAGATTGAAGATGCTTCACACAAGTTTTGGCCCAATCCTCTTTCCCCCATCTTCAAAGCCATCAATGTTGCATTACTTGGTCCCTTTCTCGGTAGTCATATCTCCCTCTTATTCCAATGGGGAATCAGAATGGGAAAGGAATAATGGACAACAAGGAACATCACAGTAGAATAACTATGACAGTTATTCCAATACTATTTAGCAATAAAATAAAATAGTATAATAGCATTATATTATCTATAGAATTTATATGCTATAAATAGTATTTATAATAATAAGTTATAATATTGCTTATAATAGTAGAATAATAAGGTCAATTCCATGGACAACTTTGGGGTTGGCTATAGATTTCATGTTCCAACTCATCCATTTTCTCACCAGCGACACTGAAAGACATTTTTTAATGGGAAGTCATGGAGAAGTTTGTAGCAAATTAGAATTTCATGATTCCTTGTATCTAATGAAAAAAAAAAGTTAAGGATTAAGTAAAGGACTAAGTTAAATTGCAGTCCTGCTCCCAGTGGTTATTCAAATCAGCTCATTTGATGGCCTCAGGGTGTTACTGCTGCTGAATTATTTGATTCCTCCCTTGAATCCTTTCTTTGAATTAATCATTTTTATAATGTATCTTTTCTACTTCAGCTTGAAATATACACAATGGTCATAGTTTGTTTCTTATGAAAAGGATTTGTTATTGTTGTTTTTTAACCCATCACTAGAAAATGCCTTTTTGAATAATCAGACCAACAAAGATCATGCAAGATGCGCTTCTGGTAAGATCTTCCCAGATTTAGAAAACCATGACAACCAGCATCCTCGGGAGAGGGAAATGTTGGCTTAGAGACTGGAAATGAGGGACTTGCCTTAGAGAAAGAAAGGGTCATTCAATAATCTAGAGCAATGCTATCAAGTAGAAATATAATATGAACACATACGTAATTAAAATATCTGGCAGCCACATTAAACAGAATAAAAAGAAACAGGTTAAATCAATTTTTATAATATATCCAAAATATTACTGCAACATGTAATCAACATATTACTGATAAGATATTTTAAATACTATTTTTTTGTATTACACATTCGGGATCTGGTGTGTACTTCACACTTACAGCACACCTGAATTCAGACATTTCAATTACTCACAGCCACATGTGGTTGTTAAGAGTCTACTGTATTGGACAGAGCCAAGTCAAAGCTTTTTTTACTCAAGGAGCATCTTTTAGTGACCTTGTTTGTTGATTCTTTCATAGCATTCTCTACTCTTGCTCAAATAGATTCAAAAGCTTGACCCCTTGGATCATATGATGGTCACTAATGTCCATCTCAACATGGGTGCCATGCCCTCCTCTCTTGCCAACATCCACTAGAGAAGTGAGAAAACTAATACTCACTTCAAGTCTTCTTTGCAGCTAGGGGTGGTCATTTGACACTGTTCTGGTCAATGAAAGATTGGAAGAATTATGATCAAGGGTCTCTTTCATAGCATTCTCTACTCTTGCTCAAATAGATTCAAAAGCTTGACCCCTTGGATCATATGATGGTCACTAATGTCCATCTCAACATGGGTGCCATGCCCTCCTCTCTTGCCAACATCCACTAGAGAAGTGAGAAAACTAATACTCACTTCAAGTCTTCTTTGCAGCTAGGGGTGGTCATTTGACACTGTTCTGGTCAATGAAAGATTGGAAGAATTATGATCAAGGGTCTCTTTCATAGCATTCTCTACTCTTGCTCAAATAGATTCAAAAGCTTGACCCCTTGGATCATATGATGGTCACTAATGTCCATCTCAACATGGGTGCCATGCCCTCCTCTCTTGCCAACATCCACTAGAGAAGTGAGAAAACTAATACTCACAAGTCTTCTTTGCAGCTAGGGGTGGTCATTTGACACTGTTCTGGTCAATGAAAGATTGGAAGAATTATGATCAAGGGTCTCTGGGAGCTGATGCCACCGTTCATTCTAGGTGCCCTGAATGTGATGCCTAGAACTATAGCAGCCCGGAGAATTTCCAAGATGCGTGCTCTGAGACCTTCAATTACTGAACCTATACTCACAGGCACGTTTGCTCACATTTGTTTCTATTGAAAAAATATCCTTATTTATTTAAGCCATTCTTAGTCAATTTCTATTGACTCTTATTTTTTTTTTCATCCCTAGTGATACAAACTGCTGTTTGGATTCTGCTTTGCACAAATAACACTTCTCCTTTGCCTCCTGGCTTCCTGCTAGTCCTCAAAATGGGGGGCAGTAGAGAGATATTGGAAAGTAGGAGGAAGCAGAAAAGATTCCCCTTTTCCTTTTTTTTTGCTCCAATCAGGATCATCCCAAAATACCTGGAGTGATTTCTTTTATTTATTTATTTATTTATTTATTTATTTATTTATTTATTTATTTTTATTCTTATGTTAATTCCCATACATTACATCATTAGTTTTAGATGAAGTGTTCCATGATTCATTGTTTGTGCACAACACCCAGTGCTCCATGCAGAATGTGCCCTCCTCAATACCCACCACCAGGCTAACCCATCCTCCCACCCCCCACCTGGAGTGATTTCTATTTCCTGACCGGACCTTGATGTATAACCTCCCTGCTGTCTCTTCTCCACGTGGGCAGGCAGAATCATTGTTTTTTATTTATTTATTTATTTATTTATTTATTAAAGATTTTATTTATTCACTTGAGACACAGAGATACAGAGAGGGAGAGAGAGAGCATGAGCAGGGAGAGAGGCAGAGGGAGGAGGAGAAGCAGGCTCCCCGCTGAGCCAGGAGCCTGATGTGGGGCTCGATCCCAGGACCCTGGGATCATGACCTGAGCCGAAGGCAGATGCTTAACCATCTGAGCCACCCAGGCACCCCAAGAATCATCGTTTTTTAAATCATGTCAGGTCATATGGACATTGGCTTCTGGTGTCAATAAAAATACGATCCGAAGTTCCCGCTCTAGCCCACAAGGTCCTGTATCATATGCTCCGTGCTACTTCTCTGGCCTTTCCAGCCACCTCCTCTGGTTCACAGTGTTTCACCCACCCAGAACTCCTTAGTCCTCCAAGTCAAACTGACCTGACATGCTCTGCCCTCAGGAATCCTGGCCTGGCTTCTTCCTCTGCCTGGAAATGCCTTCTCCCAGGTGGCGCCCCCCTCCCCCATCCCCCATCCCCCGGCTCGATCCCTCACTTGCTTCAGCTCTCTGCTCAGACACTGTCTTGACAGTGAGGACTTCCCTCAGCACCTGTGTGAAGCTCACCTCTCTATCCGCTCGCCCTCCACTTTTTCCCCAGCACTTCCTCCCCGCTGATGTTTCACATGCTTCGTAGTTTATTAATTATTCATCTCTTCCAACTTGAATAAGACTCCACCAGAGTAGGACCTTTGGCTCTGCTATTTGTCATCTCCATTACCTGGAACAACTCCCCAGATCAGAATCGTGGGAAAAGGGTCAGGTGGGGCATAGAGGGAGATGATACCAGTTTTGGGGATGATGATTTCTGAGTTGCCTGTTGGATATTCCTGTGGGCATGCCCAGGTGACAGCCGGGGACATAGGAGTCTGGAGCTAAAGGGAGAGATTATAGTTCGTTGAATTAGACTTGATTAAAGCCATGGATTTAAATGAGAACATCCAGGAAGATTTGACAGAAGGAGAAGAGAGTCAGGATGAAGCTGTACAAAACACAAATATCAAAGAGAGATATAAGACAGGCTTTGCAAGGAAATTACAAATTAGCATCAGAACAGGGGGAAATGGTGCCTTAGAAGCCGAGGGAGGAGATATTGTCCAGGGAAAGTGATGAAATGCTTCAGCAAGGTCAAAAGAGATCCCAAACCCATAAGCGGTTTTGTCAGTGCTGGTGAGAGCTTTTGTGAAATGACTGAATAAGAGTTTTTGGAAGGCCAGATTGCCACGGGTTGAGGAGTCGACAAGAGATGTGGGAGTATAGGTTTCTCTTTTAAGAAGAATTTCTTTGAAAGAAGGAATGAGATTTCCTACGTAAAGGAGAGATTGGGCCAAACGAAAATAGCACTTTTTTTTTTTTTTTTTTTTTAAGTTGAGAGCTATTTGGACATGCCACACAGTGCTGGAAATGAGCAACAGTCCCTGAGGGTGGAGATCTTTGTAGAAGGACCTACTCAGGAGGTCTCTGCTCTCTCTATTGGGACCATTTCCAGGCTCAATACTGAGCAAATCTGGTTCCACAAGGGTGTCTTTGCTGAGTCTTTGGCACCAGTGACGACAGGAAAGCCTTTTGAGGAAGTGTTCTTCTGAGACATTTGTTCAAAGAGCGTTTGCCCCTCCTGCTGTTCTTCTAGGTAGGGCCCCCTTGTTGCTGAGTGGAGCCCGTCCACCTCTCCAGTTTTGTAGGTCTGGCATCTAAAGAACTTGCAAAGACTCATGTATATCTCTTTTCATGTCTTCCCTACAAGTTTCTGGCCACATATTCACATATTCTGGCACAGACAGCTGGCTCTAAGACCTAGAGTCCCCCAAGATAAATGTGCAGACTGAGTTCTAACAATTACCAGAGTGGAGGGTAATGAAATTTAAAGGAGTGAACTTTGTTTTTAGATGTTGCATACTCTTATCCAATCTGAGCCTTGGTGACCATCATAACCATTTTTTGTGAATATCGATGATATGCATTGCTACATAGTACACCGTGAGTGCATAATCATTTCACCAATCTGTGGTGGTGACAAATGTCTCTATACTATGTACTGTGCACTGGTGATTTGAGACAGGAGGGCTTGTGAGTGCGGTAAGGATCAGCCTGAGTGCTTGGCCTCCACTTCTTTTCTTTGGGCTCTAGCAACCGCACCCTGTGAGTATTGGCATAAGAACAGAGAGTGTGATTGATGCTTTTACTCATTTGTCAGCAATTACATAAGACAGCTCTATTTTTCCTGAAACTAATCACAATAATAATTCCTTCTGAGAACTTTGCTGGGAATGAAAACCAACTTAAAGTGAAAAACAGATCTAATTTTGAAATGATCCCTAGTGGATGTATCAGTTTCCTAGGGCTGCCGTAACATCCTACTACAAGCTGGGTGGCTTAAAATGGCAGACATGTATTGTCTTACAGTTGTGGAGGCCAGAAGTCCAAAATCAAGGTGTCAGCAAGGCTGGTTCTTCAGGAGGCCCTGAAGGAGAATCTGTTGTGTGCCTCTCTCCTGGTTTCTGGTGGTGGTCAATAATCCTTGTTGCTCCTTGGCTTGCAAGTGGATCCTTCCTCTGTCTGCCTCCACCACCTTCAGGCTGTTCTCCCTGTGGGTCTCTGTGTTCCTGTGTCCTCACGTGGGCTTCTTAGAAGTCATTGGACGTAGGGTCCACCCTAATCCGGGATGACCTCATCTTAACTTGATCACACCTGCAAAAATCCATTTTCCAAAGGGATTTTCATCCACTTGTACCAAAGGTTAGGACTTTTAACATATGTTTTTCTTATTTTTTTAAGGACTTCAACATATCTTCTTTGGGGGACTCAATTCAACCAAAAACAGAAGGCTATTGAGAAATAGGTATTTAGATAAGCCTAACGGAAGAGTCAATACTTGGAATGCAAGGAATGAACTTGCTATGCCGAGTAACAAATTATGACTTTTGGGTATTCAAGCTTTGATTAAAGCTGGGATCCTCTCTGGGAAAATGAAAATGAAAAATCCCACAGATTTTTAATATTATGAAATGGTTGGTAGTGGAAAACAGATTAACCCCCTCAGTCTAGCACCAAGAGCACTTTCCCTCTTTTCAAATTGGGCAAGTCTGACACGGAAACTGGAAAACCCAGTGGAAACCATGCTTAGAATTCCACAAATCACTTAAAATTAGTCAAAATTGTAGTCATTTTCAATACACTGTACCTTGGGAGACTAGCATCTCCTTAATCAGAATATTCAACTCTCAGAGCGCCCTTTTATGTGGGTTGGGGCTAGAATGGCATTCTCCTGATGATCCCCCACAGTACCTGGAACTTATTAAAAATTGTCTAGCTTGGGCGCCTGGGTGGCTCAGTTGGTTAAGCGACTGCTTTCGGCTCAGGTCATGATCCTGGAGTCCCTGGATCGAGTCCCGCATCGGGCTCCCTGCTTGGCAGGGAGCCTGCTTCTCCCTCTGACCCTCCCCCCTCTCATGTGCTTGCTCTCTCTCATTCTCTCTGTCTCAAATAAATAAATAAAATCTTTAAAAAAAAATTGTCTAGCTTATTTGAGGGAATTTGACAGACCTTGACCTTTTGTATTTGAGTAACTTACATGATGAATAGTACTCTGAGTATTAAGGTCTTTCAAAATAAACCAAATATCTCTTGCCTTATAATTAGAATGATGTTTCTCTGAGTTAGGCATTACACAAGGTTTCCTTGGGCTTCATTTTGTTTTATAATTTTTAAAGTTCTTGTACTACTGTGCATCTGTGTTATTATTTTTCTTGGGCTCAAAGATGTCATAGCAGACAGAACTGTTCCCTGCATTGACTTTCTGTCACTAGGAGCCTCGATGGTTTGGAGCTGGCTAGGACTAATAATTTTCATTGTACCAGTTGTCACAAATAATTCAGGCTGCTAAATTCCAATACATCGGCAGAATGGTTGAGCAGTCCCTTGAAAGGAGAATTTTCAACATCAATCTTTCCCTCCTTATATCAGTGTTTATAAATTCCAGTTAAAACGTTTTGAGAAGCAGATGAAACTGGTAAGAAATGGAATTAGATAGTGCTTTCTACATTCCTGTTTCATGTTGATCTGCATTTAGATAGAAGTTAGGACTCAGTCCCTATATCCTGACAGCTTGGATGTGTGCAAAACAATGCATTGGAGACTGAACCTGAACAAGAATCTAGGCTCAAAGTATCCCTGCTCTCAATTCCCAAGAATAAACCGATTGCAGGAGCAGCAGAACGTTGAGTTTGTTAGTTTCCTTTTGCTACTGTAATGAAGTACCACAAATTTAGTGAATTAAAACAATACAGATGTATCATGTTACAGTTCTGGAAGTGAGAAGTCTGATGTGGGTCTCACTGGGTTTACATCAGAGTGTTGGGGTGGCTGATTCTTTCTGGAGGCCCTCGAGGAGAATCTGTTTTCTTGCCCTTTCCAGCTTCTGCCTGCATTCCTGCTCATGTCCCCTTCCATCTGCAAAACTGCATTGGCTGGTCACATCTCCTGTGTCTCATTCCTCTGACCCTGACTTCTGCCTTTGTCTTCTACTTTTAGTGATTCTTGGGATTACATTGGGCATGCCCGGGAAATCCAGGATAATTTTATTTTAATCCAGCTGACTGGCGACTTAAATCCCCTTGCCACTTAACCTGACATATCCATAGGTTCTGAGGATTAAGACATGGATATCTTGGGGGGACCCTTCTTAGCCTCCCACAGGGGGCAAATAGATGCCAAGGGTCAGTTACATGTCCTCTTCTGATTAAAAAGGTAGGAGGTTTTGTCTGAAACTGTTCTGCTTGGTAAATACACTTTATTGAGCCATTCTGGCACTGGGTGGAGAGAGAAAGAGACAATTCAAATCTCAAATCTCAAACCTCAAGCTATGTCCAGATTTTGCTTTATTATCTCCACCATCCCCCTCTGCCCAAATGGGAGCATGGAATTGTAGTACTCTTTTTCCTTTACCTGGTGAATATTTGATTTTAAATAGTAAATCTCAAGAGTTTAAGAAGGGCATCAAGCAGAAATCTGATTAATTCTTAGAAATAGTTTTGACCCATTCAGATAGAAACGGACAATGGAAGAAAATTCTTTCAAATGCATTGCAGGAATAACATCTTCTATATATCTAATACTCTTTTATGTATGTAATACCTCTTTTCCTCTGTAGAAATGCCTGCTCAGCCCACACCCTACTTATCACTGACACAGCTATGGCCACACTCCCACTGCATAGCAGACTCTAGAGTCTCACCCCCTGGCTGTGGTAAACACCTGTTCAGTGAAGCCCATTTGATTTTCTCATTTAGGAACTTGGAATTGAGACTCAAAAACTCTGTTTCACCAACACAAAGAGTGAGCCTTCATGTAAACTTGGATTTCAGTTAAGAAGAACACCTGGGTGGCTCAGTCGGTTAAGCGACTGCCTTCAACTCGGGTCATGATCCAGGGTCCTGGGTTCGAGCCCCGTGTTGGGCTCCTTGCTCAACGGGGAATCTGCTTCGCTCTCTCCCTCTGCCTCCCACTCCTCCTGCTCATGATCTCTCTCTGTCAAATAAATAAAATATTTTTTTAAAAAAAGAATATATGTTAAAAAAAGAAGAACATATTAATATTGGTTCATCAATTATAGCAAATGTACCACACCAATGTAAGATGTTAGGAATATGGGAAACTGGGTGTGGGAGGAAAAAGGGTATGTGGGAACTCTCTGTACTTACTGCTCAATATCTCTGTAAGCCTAAAGCTGCTTAAAAAAAATAAAATCCATTCATTAAAAAGAAAAAACGCTATCTAGCCAGCTTCTTTAAGACTCCAGTTAAATTTGGAGCTTTGTAACCTAAATGATAGGTATGTGAAGCATGAAGTGTGGAAGCTACGGTAACACATGCTCTGTGGGTAAGAACAGATTCCAGTTTCAGAAGCATGAACAACGTAGGGGTCCTCTTGAGGAACACGTACACACGTACACACACGTACACAGACAAAATAGAGTGTGAAATAGAATACGTACTTGGAAGAAGCTCTGCAAGTGAGAGATCCTGAAGCTTAAGCTCCATGAACTTGACGATAAGTCTACCTTGGCTTGTGTGTGTTGGGGCCAAGAAAGCAGGTCTTCAGAGGGAGGACAGAATGGCGGAAACAGAGAGGCAGAGGTAAGCCAAGCCCAGAGAAGGAGAATAACCATTTGAGCTCCTCGCGGTCCAGTTCTATGTTTTATTCTTGTGTGAAGCCCAGCTTTGTTGTGCGTGAATATTACCTACAAGTTGCCCTCATCAGTTAGTTAAAGTTGATTTGCTGGAACCAAGCAACCGCAGACACCGTATCCCCTTGTGAGGAGGAGAGAAGGCAGCGGAAAGGGTTCCATTTTGTAAGTGGCACAAGTCAGAAAGCACAGTGGGGACTTTCCCAAGGCTTACAGCTGAGCATGGTGGCCTCAGACAGAGCCTGTTACTCTGACTCAGGCCAGGGGTTTCTTCACCCTCTCCTGAGAAGGGTTCGCGTCTCCTGAGAGAGCCAGTGCCTTGGGATCTCATTCCTTATTCCCTGCCCATATTACTCGTAGAGAGATCCCTTGAAATTCAATTCTGTCGCCCTTGGAGACTGAGAAATAATGAACTGAGAGTGAGCAGGGGGAGGTGTCATCAGATGACATTTTTGACAGTATGTCCAGAGGCCACTGTTCATCACAGTTGCTTATTGAGACCCTCTCTTGTCTTCCACTGGACAGATTTGCAGTGATGGTTTTGTTTTGTTTTTTAAAGATTTTATTTATTTATTCATGAGAGACAGAGAGAGAGAGAGAGAGAGGCAGAGGGAGAAGCAGACTCCCCGCCGAGCAGGGAGCCCGATGCGGGACTCGATCCCAGGACCCCGGGATCATAACCTGAGCCGAAGGCAGACGCTTAACCATCTGAGCCACCCAGGCACCCTACAGTGATGGTATTTTTGAAACTTTCCCTCTGGCAAGTTTCCTTCACGCTTTGATGCAACAAAGGAAGTGAACAGCCTTAATTTGAGCAGTATTCAATGTAGGTCCTTACGCCCCAGAGTTAGGATACAACTGGACAATGTGGCAAAAGACACATTAACATACGTCGAAGGCTTGTTAGAAAGGACGCACGCGGTGAGTGTTGGCCAATGATTCTGGAGTCACCCCGGGCGGCACGTTGTTTTATGCAGCGGTGCTGTCGCGAGTGACGGCCACTGTGTTTTTGCTGTTCCAATCCACGAAGGTCGCTTCATCCCCTTTCAGTATGTGTATCTTGGCAGCAGCGAACTGTAGACTAGAACAGAATCTCCAAGGGTAGAGAAAGAAACAAGTTACATGACCACTTTTTGTGTTCTCAATGCACTGTACATGATAGTAAGGAATAAAGTCCCCCCCCCCCCCCCGTTTTTTAAGCAATTATAACGCTTTCAGGTCCGAACTGAGAACTTTGTATACACCAGCACAAAAGTCCTGAAAACATGGGGCGCCTGGGTGACTCAGTTGGTTAAGCGACTGCCTTTGGCTCAGATCGTGATCCCAGGGTCCTGGACAGAGACCAGCATCGGGCTCCCTGCTCTGCGTGGAGTCTGCTTCTCCCTCTTCCTCTGCCTGCCACTCCCCCTGTTTGCATGATCTTTCTGTCTCTTTCTCAAACAAACAAATAAAATCTTAAAAAAAAAAAGTCCTGAAAACAGCCTGCAAAGGAGGAATGATTCTTTTCCACACTGAGGCAAAGGGAGAGTAAAGCAATGTGTGTACATTTGGGAAGTTGCCAACCTAGAACTGGAACGCAGGTCTTTCTGACTATAGGGACCCAATGACTACTCAAGCCTCCATCATGGTACGAACCAAATGCCTTTCCTTGGGGTCCTTGAGCACCTAGACCATGTTATTCATCTTTGTATCTATAATATCTATCTCAGTGTCTACCTGCTCGATAAATGCTTCTTAAGGGGCACCTGGGTGGCTCTGTTGGTTAAGCAGCTGACTCTTGGTTTCGGCTCAGGTCATGATCTCAGGGTCTTGAGACTGAGCCCCGAGTCAGGCTGTGCGCTCAGCGGGGAGTCTGCTTGAAATTTTCCTCTTTCTCTCCCTCTGCCCCCACCTCAAATAAACAAATAAATCTTAAAAAAAAAAATGTTTCTCAAATGAACAGAACAAATGAATTTTAACCCCAGCTCTGACTGAATTGTTCAGAGTGGCATAAAAAGTGGCCATCTGGGCATTTCAGTGTCCTTTCATGTGCTGAAGATGCTTCTGGAAAGTTAATGCGTCTCAGCACAGTGCTGCAAGCAGCTTTGTGGGCTGGATCCTTCTTGCCAAGGGCCCATCTGTACAGTAAGTATTTGGCCGATTGAGGGGACAAACTCATGTGACATCACTGCCTTTATTTATTTATTTATTTGCTAGAGAGAGAGACACAGTGAGAGAGGGAACGCAAGCAGGGGGAGTGGGAGGCTCCCCACTTAGCAGGGAGCCTGACGTGAGGCTCTATCCCAGGACCCTGAGATCATGACCTGAGCCGAAGGCAAGCACTTAACTGACTGAGCCGCCCAGGTGCCCCATCACTGCCTCTTTTTGAGAGACAGGCATTGCCTCCTTGTCGAGAGTGAGTAACTTGCTTTTCAGTTTCCCTGCTTCGGCACAGAGGGGTTAGGGTTTGTGGGTGAGTGATCCAGCACTTGGTTAATCAACCATTCTACGTGGCATCAATGTTTTTGAATTTTTGAAATAATTTTTGTGGATTCCTCTCAGCTTCTCCCCCATTTAGCACCTCCTACACCTTGGTAACTCCGTCTCCTGGCACTCGTTCTTCAATTTCTCCTCCACATTCCCCTTCTGCCGTCCAATAAATCTCTGGGGGAAATCTGCCTCTCAAGATTTCTCTGTCAAATGTTCTCTGGTAATGAGAATGGTGCTGCATTTCCAGGTCGTTGCTATGGAGAAAGTGTGTCTTCTCCTTGCTCTATTCTATTTGGGCATATTCCTAGGCTCAACTCTGAGGGCGACACTAAATTTATACCCCCTTTTAGGTCTGTTGTCTCTCAGTTATATAAGCAAGCTTCAGTATGCCTTTTTATTTTTTTTTGGTCTTTTTTTTTTCTTTTAATTAGTTTTCATGTTCCCTTGTTGCTGTCCAGTATAACAGGTGGCCTCATACCATAAGTAGTTGAGGTAGAAGACCAAATTTCTCTCTTGCATCCATATTACATGTGTTCTGCCTGCTTTTTATGTGGGAAGATAACACTCAAATTTTAGATTTATTCACATAAGTAACACAGAAATGACTAATGTATGAAGATCACGAGCTCCTTCCATACTTCCCACACCTAGAGGCTGTCCTCTGCTTCTAACTAGGCTTTATTTATCAGCATTAACTGCTTGGGCATTGATGAATTCTAGAGCTTGACTTGCCCTTAACACCTCACCCAGAGTCCTCTCTTCAGTGGAAATGGCATAGAAACCTATTTGGAAACGCAAATAACTGAGGTGGGGAAAAAAGTCTCAGAGCATTCAACTGTCCCTCAGGGACACCCAGACAATTTCTTGGGCTTGCAGAATTTAGTTGGAAACCCACTCTGCAAGTCACTATGAAGATGGACAGACATAGCCCCTTCCCTTTGGGAGCTCACAGTTGAGTGTGGAAAATGTTATGTGTTTAACACACAACTGTCACACAACACAATAGTTGCTTTAATGGTAGTAAAGTAGATTACGGGGTGGGGGGGGCAGCACAATATGGCAGATGAGACAGTGGGCATTGGAGATAAGGTCACAATCCTGGTTCTTCAACTCTCTCTATGACCTTGGGCAAATGAATGAATCTCTCTAAATCTCCATTTCTGATCTGCAAAATGAAAATAGTATTACCTACTTACTTTTTCTAGGGTTCTTGAAAGGATTTGGGATAGAATAAAGTATAAGGTCTACAAAGTATCTAACTTAGTCACTGCCTTGTTGGAAATGAGAGTATTGATGAAGATAGTCCTCAGAAAAATGGTAACTAATGTCCAGTGATTTCTAGGTAGCAGTCACAGTTCTACACAGAACTGGTTTTATGTGAGTCACCTCAGTATCTTCATTAAACTTGTTTGTGAGATATCTTACAGATAAAGAGACTCAAAAACTCACTTAATGTCTTATTCAGTCATATGTATACTCACTCATTCAACAAATTCTTATTGAGTTCCTCTTAAATGCCAGCCACTGGTTTAGTTTTGGGGGACACCGCAGTGATCTCGGCCCTCATTCTGACAGAGGAAACAGACCATAAACACGTATCTGTTGGATGGTGGGCCAAACAGAAGTAAATCTCTGAGATGAAGATCAGGTTTTATTTTTCTTTCTTTATTTTTTTTAAAGATTTTATTTATTTATTTGAGACAGAGGATGAGAGGAGAGAGAGAGCACATGAGACGGGGGAGGGTCAGAGGGAGAAGCAGACTCCCCACCGAGCAGGGAGCCCGATGTGGGACTCGATCCCGGGACTCCAGGATCATGATGACCTTAGCCGAAGGTAGTCGCTTAACCAACTGAGCCACCCAGGCGCCTGAAGATCAGGTTTTAATCTTGATGGCTCTCCCTGATACCAAAGTCTGGTGTGGCTCAAGGAAACACTCCCTCTCTATCCTCTGAATGCCAAGATGATTATGTTTTTCTGAAATCTATGATTATGGCACATATGCCACATTGATCAAGAATTGTAATTTGAGGTCCCCCCTTCACGTCTTCACAGAGGACTAGCTTGGAGATTCTGTGCTTGTTCAGGTTTCCCAGGTTCAGTCCATCCATCTAAACCACTGTCAAGTGTTTTCTTCTCTGGGAAACTGCCCTACCTCCTTCAGGTCTGCCCCGCACCTAGTACCTCTATCGTTGCAATTAACCTTTGATACTGAAATTATTTGTTTATATAACTCTCTCCTCCATTGTTCTCGGTCTTCCTTAGGGCAAGGACCGTCTTTTATTTATTCCTCCCCAGAATCTAGTTCACATAGCACTTAGTTACAATAAGTTAACAATGAAGAAAAACACCCGTAGAAGATTTATAGATCTATGTGTATAGATACCAATGCCCCTACTAGGGGGAAAATTATAGCTGAATCTTCCTATATGTTTTATTTCTCAACATTTGTTTTGTCACCTGCTGTCTAGATGCTGTAGGTGAGCAGTTGCAACTCCTGGCTCTCTGTGGCTGGGGATGGTGGTGGTCAAACTGGTATTACTAAATGGGTCTTTGTTTGCACTCTCTATTTCTATAACCCGATTATCATATGCTATTAGAAATATGCTCATAATATTATCATCTCAAAATTCTTGCTCTGGAGTGCAAGCGTCTTTATTTCAATATAGAGGATGACAGGCAATGAAAGCTGCCTTAAACTAATCAGGTTAATCAGTCTCAGTTCTTCAAGAGAACTTTTTTTCAGTGTTGTACCTTTTTTTTTTAGAGAGGTAGAGAGAGGGGGCGGTGAAGGGCAGAGGGAGCAAGAGAATCTCAGACTCCCCATCATGGGGCTCGATCTCACAACCCTGAGATCATGACCTGAGCCAAAATCAAGAGTCAGACACTTAACCAACTGAGCCACCCAGCCTCCCCTTAGTACTGTTCTTATATCTACTTTCTTCAGGTCAGCCTAGGATCCCTCTGATGAGATTAGTCCTGACGGCACTGTGATTTAGATCAACCAGCCGAATACCCCTGTGTAAGTGGATCAGGGATTATTTACGTGCTCCCTGAGCTACTCAGTTTTGGAGAACACTGGACTGTTCCCTGTCAGAATCTGTTTTTGGGCGAGGTGGACATAATGTAAAAAGTTAGCAGTGGTCTATGCCTTTGTGATGTTATGCATGTTTCCTCCAAGACTCATTTTCCGTTTTCCTTTTTTTTTCATTTTACATTTTCTAAATGCAGTGCAGGGATGATCTGTGTTTCAGACTGTAAAGGGCCTGGAAAGAGGTAAACTCCAGAGAGTCCGGAGCTCAGCATTTGGAGTAGCCCTTAATGGACTTAAAAATGCCATTTGGCTAAGAAAACAAGCTGCCACAAGTCAGAGCCAGATGGAGATGGGGGTACTAAGGCAGAATAATAAATCTGGCACCTTTTCAAGCAAAACTTCTTTTTTTTAATAAAGATTTTATTTATTTATTTGAGAGAGAGAGTGAGAGAGAGAGCAAGAGTGGGGGGGGGAGCGGAGAGGGAGAAGCAGGCTCCCTGCTGAGCAGGGAGCCCAACATGGCACGAGACTCTTGATCCAGGGACCCTGGGATCATGACCTTAGCCGAAGACAGACGCTTTCACCAACCGAGCCACCTAGGCACTCCTTAAGCAAAAATTCTTTCAAAAATTTCCAATATGGGTAAAGAGAAGAGACCAAGTGCTGTGTTGGAGAAAGAAAAGAAGAAGGCACATAGGGACCTATGCTCAGTTCCTTTGTTAGTGCTCCAGACTTGAGAAATCCACACTGCCAAGCACACAGTCAGGTGAACGCGTCCACCATCCTTAGAAGGCAGTTCCTGGACGGCAGTTCCTGGACCTTGTCTCATCCCTCAGCACATCGACAACAGCTCCTCAAAGCTTTCTTCCCCATCACATGGAGCATCCTCTAAGATGGGAAATAATAATACTCTTTATCTCAGTTCATGTCTGGTAAAGTTTCCAATTCCCTAATTACGTGTTAGTGTCCCTTGTAGATTAAGATCCTGGGGAGAGGCTTCAGGGCCCACTTCTCAATCTTTCTCTGGATAAGAATCTCCTTTGTGGGGGCACCTGGGAGGCTCAGTCGGTGAAGTGTCTGCCTTCGGCTCAGGTCATGATCCCAGGGTCCTGGAATCGAGCCCTGCGTCGAGCTCCCCACTCAGTCGGGAGTCTGCTTCTCCCTCTCTCCCCTGCTCATGCTCTATCTCTCACTATCTCTCTCTCTCAAATAAATAAATAAAATCTTAAAAAAAAGAAAAGAATCTCATTTGTGTGACAGATTTCATCCTTTAATTCTCCAAACCTGTGTTTTTCACATTAAAGGTCTATAGGAGGAGTTGGTGCTTATCCTGAAGTCCACTTCTATATTCTGTTTTCAGTTAGCAGGGTCCCCATCTCTGAAATGCAACAGATGGACCTCTTCATCCTCTGGCCCCATCTATATTTCACTGGGCTATAGGCCCCACATCTTTACCATGCAGAGTGGTGTCCGCGGCTTTGCCCACACTGCTCAGGGATTCCCTGGTCCAGCCATGAGGCCGGGTGACATCGCCTTGCCTGGATATATACTTGTCCCCTCCTCAGATAGCAGGGGAGTCTTTGCTACCCCTCGTGTGGAGCTAGTTTCCCCTGCAGCTGAGCAGGACCCTCATAGCCAGTAAGTTACTGCTTCTTGAACAGGGAAGGTTTACTGAAAGTACTCCACACAGACCACCTTCCAGCTGAGGCCTGTTGGACTAGCTCCCTCAGCCCCCTCAGAACAAACCAACTCAACTCCCACTATGCTGCAGTTCTCACCACTCTGCTTGAGACTCCGGGGACTGACTCCACCAAATCCCACATCTCTGCCATACTCTGCCTAGTCGTCTATGATCTCCCCAAATCTCACCCTGTTCTGCTTTGTTCACTGTGCCAGCCCCTCACCACCAGATATAACTCCCACAGCCTATTTATGAGGTCCTTGGGAACGCCTTCCCAGTGGGCAACAAACTCTGCATATTCTCAATCTCTTCCCACCTTCCATCTTCTTTCCCTTCTCATCTCCTTCACCTCATTCTCATCTACTTCATACCCTGCGTTTCCTCTCCCCAACAGAGACTGTGGCTTCTGAGGATATTACTTTATCCACACCCCTCTCAAGTACAAGATATTTAGTTATTCCCATCTCATACCTCAGGCCAAGTGTCAAGTCACTATCCTCTCACTTTCCAGTGCCCACCTCAGACCATTAGTCCTCTGCCCATTTATAAAACACCAGCCCCTTAACGGCTGTGGCAACTGGCTTTCCTACCACCCAACCTCATGTTGCTCTCACTTTGGTTGTTCATTATTTTTTGCACTTGACACCATCACTTCTCTAATCCTCCTCTTGTTATCATCCTTGGTAATGCCAGCATGCCATCAATTACTCTAACTTCTTCTTTTTTTTTTAATAGAGTTTTTTTTTTTTTTTAAGATTTTATTTATTTATTTGAGAGAGGGAGAATGAGAGAGAGAGAACACATGAGAGGGGATAGGGTCAGAGGACAAAGCAGACTTCCTGCCCAGCAGGGGGCCCGATGCGGGACTCGATCCCGGGACTCCAGGATCATGACCTGAGCCGAAGGCAGTCGCTTAACCAACTGAGCCACCCAGGCGCCCCAATTACTCTAACTTCTAAGTTACTTTAACCTTTCCTCTTCCAAAGACATTTTCATCTATTGTTAAGGGCTAAGAATGGCCACCATCTGGACCTTGTCTTCAACAGAAACATTACTATGAGCATTACGAGTTTGAACATCCTATTCTCCAACTACAACTCCTTACCTTTATAGCTCGCTTGCTTAAAATATCCCATAAACATAATTATTTTCTCTCATTAGGATGTGAAAGTTAGCTTTTGCTACATAACCAACTATCCCAAAACTTAGTAGATTAAAACAAGAACCCATTTATTCAGCTCAAGATTCTCTATATTGATAACCTGAGCTGGACTCAGCTGAAAGTTCTTCAATTCTTGGCCAGGCTCAGCTGATCTCTTGGCCATGCTTTCTCATGCATCTGTGGTCAGCAGTTGGGGTAGCTAGAGCTGGTTGGTTGGTGATAGTCTCAACTGGGATGGCTGGGACTACTGGGATGACTGAAGTCTCTTTCTATGTGTTCTCTCCTCCAGAAACAGGCCAGCTTGGGCTTGTTCACATGCAATTTGAAGAATTCCAAAAGCAACAAAAGAAGAAGCATTTTAAGGCTCTTGAGCTCTAGACTGGGACTCATTTGCACATCACTTCTGCCATTCTGTATGGATCAAAGCAAGTCATAACACTAGCTCAGATCTAAGAAGTGAAAAAATAAATTCCACCTCTTGATAGAAGGAGATGCAAAGTATTGAGATCAATTTTGCTGTATATTATAAGGAGCTTCAATTCACTGCCTCTGTTCTCTCTCTTTAATACTTTCTGGTTTCACTTTCCTTCTTACCCAATTTAGATGTTTAGATTCATCATCATAATCCTTCCTTTGAATCTACACCCAAATGACTTATCCCTCTCTCCAGTCAGTACAGCTAATTTAGTAAATCAACAGCCGTAGTAAACCATCCCCTTTTTCCTTGACTGCATACATGCTGGTGAATATTACTGGGAAAAAAATCATGTAGTTGGGCTAATTTGTGGATGGAGTTTTGAGTTATTTTAATATTCACTCTTTTTATTTTCTTAAATAATGTTTGGCCCAGAGAGCCTTGACCTTTTGTTTTCTCTCTCTCTCTGTTCTTCTCTTCGGTAATAAAAAAAAACTTGGGCAGCATGAAAGAGAGTGGAACTCTTTTGTCCTGTCCCACTTCAACACTGCCGCATGAGTTTCTCTAGAGGCTGTGCGTAATTATGTTTGACTGGTTGATAATTTCTGAAAAGCAAAATACATTTTACAGTTGTCTAAATAAGCTTTTAAAAAATTTTCCAAAATTTGATTTGTGTGAGGCCTGCCTTGGATCCATGACTTTCCTTGGAGTTAACCCAATGATCAATGACCCTCATGGTGTAGGCAAGTTCACCACCATCAACAAGCAAATCATTCTTCTTTGTCCTGTGCCTTCAGTTTGATATTTCTTTCTACTAGACAGCAAGAACATCTAGTCTCAAAGCCTATAGAAGTTGGAAGTTGCCTAGCAACATCATTCCCTGTACAAGTTTGTGGCTTTCTTGGGGGGGGTGGGGAGGAGGGACTTCTTTTCACTCTCAGCTTCCTGTAAGCCTCTTGGATTCTCTTACTATGTCAATGTCTGGCTGATTGAAAGCATATAAAATGACATCCGTAAAAACTTTTTCAGACAGTCGAGTGTGAACACAAGATGGGATTACCTCTCATTAAAACCCATTCTAATCCCTGACTCCTTACTGTAGTATTTTTGCAGCCAGGATATGAATCACTGGTCTCCAATTTCTGGTATATTCTTCTGCTGCAGACAGAACTGCAAATGTCAGCCCCAGCAAGCAAGTGAACCGAACCATCCCCAAATTCTTTTGTTCTTTCTTCTGGAGACGAGTGGCATCTGTTTTGTAGCTTGTTCTTGGCCCCCTGTTCCTCACGACAAAGCTGGTTTACTGGAATCTGTATTTGTGGATGCCTCTCCATTTCCCTGTGAATGTAATCTAGCTAGTTTATGTTAGCTGTTACTACACATTCTATTTGTTGAGCCACCTTAGCTTTTTCTCCTTATGTTTTATGCTTTTGCAATTTTTGTGGCATATACTTGCCAAGCCAATGCCAAGAGTTCTATATAGTCACTTGAAAACTGTAGAAACATTTAACTGTTGAAAGATTCATCTTCATAGATCTCACATGTATACATGTCTTGTGATCAGAACTGCCTTTTCTCCAGGCTATCTTTTTAAGAATATTTATCTTGGAAGCTAGAGATAGTGTCTCCCTCCAGAACAAAGGGAAGGTTTCCTTAGCCTGGGAAGATAAAACTAATAGCTCCCCCTGGAGCAAAGGAACAAGTTTGCTTAATGCTTGTTGCAAAATAGATGGGTTTCTTTTGTTTGTTCTTCTCCTTTAACATACATCATTGCTTATATAGGCATTTTCTGTCTCTCTTCACCTTGTCCTGTGGGAACTGGGCCTTAGGAAACCCGCACGAATGCTGACTCTCTGGTTGTTGCTATTGCTATAAGTAATAGAGTCCTTTGTCTCTGACTCAGAGTCTTGTGGCTTCTGCCTGCATCTAAGAAATTGTGGTAGGATAACATGTTGGCTGGAAAGTCAGGTAAAATATCAGGAACTATCTGGTTCTTAGTAGCTTGGTACTCACTAGCTTGGTAGATATATGTTGAAACATATTTAAAATTGGATATATTTCTTTTAGGGAATGTGTTTTAGAGACCTGAGTTACCACATGAGTTTCTTTTTTACTTTTCTTTTTTTTTAAAGATTTTATTTACTTATTTGACAGAGAGAGAGAGAGATCACAAGTAGGCAGATAGGCAGGCAGAGGGAGAGGGAGAAGTAGGCTCTCGCTGAGCAGGAAGCCCGATGCGGGGCTCGATCTCAGGATGCTGGGATCATGACCTGAACTGGAGGCAGACGCTTTACCAACTGAGCCAGCCAGGCACCCAGCCACATGATTTTCTACCAAGGGGGGAGCAAATCTGGAGTTCTTTCAGTGCAGTTCTGGTCATAGCATTTTATTAGGAAAAAAAGAAAAAAACCTGAGGTCTTCATTTCCAATAAAACTGAGTTAAAATTCCTTAGCTGGCATTGAGTAGCCAAGAAAATATGGACTTGGCTTACCTTCTACTTCCACATCTGCTCAAAGCTCCAGAAAACTCAAATGTTGAAAGTAACTAATCTACTGTAGTAGATGGTCCTTTCCTAGTATATCTATCAATGGATGGCATGCTCGTGTATTGGCCATCCAAAAAAAGCCTCCTAGCTCATCATTCTTTCCTGTTCTTCATCCATATTGAATCATTAGTGTCATAAATATCTCTAGCTTCTTAACTATGTTCCCTGATCTCAACTTGTACTATCAAAACTCCACGCATTCCTCAAAGAATCATTTCAATAGCTTCCTAACTGATTTCTCCAATTCCTGTGTCGTATTTTATTTTTTTAAAAAAGATTTTATTTATTTATTTGACAGAGAGAGAGAGGTATCACAAGCCGTGGTGGGGGGTGTGTGGCGGGGGGGATGACGGGGGTGGTGGCGCAGAGGGAGAGGGAGAAGCAGGCTCCCGGCCAAGCAGGGAGCCTGACGCGGGGCTCAATCCCAGGACCCTGGGATCATGACCTGAGCCGAAGGCAGAGGCTTAAGCGACTGAGCCACCCAGGTGCCCCCTGTGTCTGTATTTTAAATCCATCCTCCAAACGGCTCAGACCTGTGTGATCCATCCCAAATATAAAACTGATGCTATTGGGGATGACTGGGTGGCTCAGTTGGTCGAGTGTCCACCTCTTGATTTCAGCTCAGGTCTTGATCTCAGGTTCATGAGTTCAAGCCCCACATTGGGCTCTGTGTTGGGTGTGCAAGCTACTGAAACAAACAACTACAAAAACCGGATATAATTTAAAATGCTTTAGCAGGGGCGCCTGGGTGGCTCAGTCGTTAAGTGTCTGCCTTCCACTCAGGTCATGGTCCCAGGGTCCTGGGATCGAGCCCCTCATTGGGCTCCCTGCTCCGCAGGAAGCTCGCTTCTCCCTCTCCCACTCCCCCTGCTTGTGTTCCCTCTCTGGCTGGGTCTCTCTCTGTCAAATAAATAAATAAAATCTTAAAAAAATAAATAAATAAAATGCTTTAGCAGTCCCTCTTCTTTCAGAGAATAAACTCCATGAACCTTAACATGGCCTCCATGACCTGGCTCTTAGGTATCTCTGGACTCATGTTTATTTTCTGTTCTGTGGGAGGCAGTGTGGCTAGTGACTAAGAGCAAGGGCCCTGGAATCTAAGTGTCGGTATTTGTATTCTGTTTCTTTCATCTATGTGCTGAGTGACCCTGGGCAAATTTAATTAATATTCTATAACACAGTTTCCCCATCTATAAGGTGGGAATAAAAAAAGCACTTAAAGAAAAGTGAAATAATTGTTATAAAACACTCAGTAAAGGGTCTGGCACATAATAGATGTTCTATAACCTTAGTTATAGTAACACCAGACTACTTGTTTCCATCACATGTCATGTTAGTTTCCAACTCTTTGTCTTGCTCTATTCTGTTTTCCTTTGCCTGGAATGTTCTCTCCTTCTTCACCTATGGCATAACAGTTGAGAGAATGGGCTTTGGGGTGAGACTGAACTAGGTTTGGATTCAGGACGCTTTCATGTATTAACTGTATGGCATTGTAAAGTGTGATGCTTGAAAAATGATTATTATTATCCCACTTGTCCTTCAATATCTAACTCAGGAGAAATCACCTATTTGCCGGTTATTAGTCTATTACCTTTTAGCTCCAAACTTACTCTTCTTTTTTTTTAAAAAAAAGATTTTATTTATTTATTATTTTAAAGGGGGAGGGAAGGGCAGAGGGAGAGGGAGAAATTCTCCAGCGATTCCCTGCTAAGCACAGAGCCTGACGCAACGCTCAATCCCATGACCCTAAAATCATGACCTGAGCCAAAATCAGGAGTCGAACGCTTAACCGACTGAGCCACCCAGGTGCCCCCCAAACTCACCCTTCTATAGTTGGCTTTGTATGCTGGAGTCAGGACTCAAAAACCTGCATTTCTACTTTGCTGCCGGGCTCCTTGTTGGACTTTACCTATAGGGGGCGGTAGAGGGAGATTGCAGTGCTGGAGGAAGAAAGCAGGGACTGCTCCTTCTATGTTTTCTGGGTGCTTCCTTCTGGCTGTCTGCTCCCATGAGCCAGCAACGTCTCTTCACTTTGGCTGTGATTCCTTAGGATTCTCATTTTACCTTTTCACAGGGCAGGGGCTAGGGTGAGGTAAGTGAAGCGTTTGCCTTAGGTACAAAATTCAAGGGATACCAAAACACTTAGGAATCCAGGTAAATTATATCCCAGTGCAATATTTTTTAAAAATAAAAATTAAATGCAAAAAACCATGATGAAGAAAATATCAAAATGCTATAGATCGGTGCTATGGTGAGGTACATTATAGCCTGAGGCAAAAAGAAAACTGTGCTCCATTAGCTTTAATAGAAACAAACTCGTCAATAGTATTTTCAAAATGTACTTCTTTGCTTTTTTCCTTTTTAACTGTAATGATTACCACATTTGGCCCTTTCTCCTGTCCAAGGGATGATCTTGAATAATTTTGAATCAGCTTAAGCTAATGTAAAATCATAGAAATTAGCTTTTGGTGTAATTAAATATTTAAACTTAAAATAACATTATGAATTTTAATACATTTATACTCTTGATTTTTCAGTGTATTTTCAACTACTTTAGTGTTCTGGAAGAACTTGGTATTTAAAGAATACATAAAACAGGATACAGCGGTGCACGGTTTTTCCTTTTGCCTCAGGTGCCGGTATGGCTCAGCACAGCGCTGCTTTTCCACTTACCTGGTTCAGAATTTTCTATCAGTTAGCTATTCTTTATATCAACTTCTCTCTGTTAAGTAGCTGATGTGATTTCTCACTCCTGAATGGACCCCGAAGGATGCGACCTCCAAGTATGAAATGGACTTCTTCCTCTTCTCTTTCCCACTCCTGAGTCCTTTTCCACGTTTGTACTGAGCTCATTTTTCTGTGTCCCATGAAATACAGTCCTCCCTCCCCTACGCACGCATTCATGTCTTCCTGTGCACACTCAATACATTCTTCAAGGTCCATTTCATAGGCCATGAAGTCATTCTTCATCCCCCACAAAATGAGTGTCTTCTCATTCTACCAGACTGTGGAGCCATTTGGACTTCATGCCATCATTTTCTGCCTTTTGTTCATTATCTGTGAACCTTTCTTATTTGTGTTCCACTCCACATGTGGGTTTTCAATCTTTGAGGATCAGGTACTGATCTCCTTCTGGTCCTACTCATCTCTGAGCTTTGGGGTAGTACCCCAAAGTACTCTTCTCTTGTACCCCATGTATTGAGAGAATTGGAGGTACAGCGGGTCATAAAGCGTTGGGCTTCTGCACAGAGCTGGAAGGCAACATTATTAGATGTTTAAATTCTTCTTCTTTACATTCTCAATGCTCTAAAGCTTTCTTTTTTTAAATTTTTTTGCCTTCTCTGCCTTGGTGCTCAATTTTATCCTTAAAAGGGGTGATTAACTCCTCATCCTTGTTTAGCCTGTGGAACACAGGGTGCCATTTAAAACAGTCAAGAGCAATCTCTTCCCTGAGTTAGAAAGAGAGTGATTTCCAGGAAGCAGAAGATCCCTATGGTACATCTATCCATGGGAGCCAAATAGTCCTGCTGTGAATGGCTTTGTGAACAAGCTGTTTTCCCCACTGAAGAGACGGGGTACTGGCAGGATCCATTAATGAAGGGGCCACGGTAACTGGGACCAGCAGGGATATTCTGCTTACTTCTAGAGCAGTAAAAATACCTTCCACAAAATTGAAACATTAAGAACTGTCCATCCCCACCCAGCCTCCTACAGGCCCCAACTTTGTTCTTTTAGAAAAGTCAGAGCCCACTGAGACTGGGGTTATTTTTGTCGAAAGTTTGTATATTTATATAATCTAAAGGCAATGTCTTCAAACTGGAAACCAACTGATTTCAGACTACAAAAGGAATTTTCCAAAAACAAATGTACAAGGTCAAGTTTCAGCATCACAGGAGGGGCAATTTAGGCAAACGTGGCCAGCCACAGCAGAAGATGGCATATTAAATTACTGCTGTGGAAAAGGAATTTGCATTCACAGACCTCAGGCAGCTCTGGAACCTCAAGTATAGCTTGAACTGAGAGCTTTCCCTGAGCAGCTTGCATCTTTATTAGACCAACTGCTGACCCACTTTAAGCTTTTTGTCCCCAAAAGGGTAGAAGGAAGGCACAGGTAATGGAGGTCATAGGGGAGGGTCTCACACATGGGTGTATTTATGTGCCTCCTGGTGTGCATTGCTTCCCCAGATCAGAGCCATGCTGATTTAATTCTCAACCTACCAGCATTATTTATTGCAGAATGGGTCAGACACCCAAAGTATCACACTGATGGGTTTCTGGTCTTTCCCTTTGAAAGCACAGTGGGATTTCTTGTAGAGTCAGACACATGGAGTCTCCTTTCTTCATCACTAAGATGCTCTTTGCAGTACCCTAGTGTAGGTAAAGGAGACCCGGTATACACCTAGAGATAACCAAAGAAAATAAATCCATACCTCCCCTGCTCAATTTCTCTCTCTCTTTTTTTTTTTTTTAAAGATTTTATTTATTTATTTGACAGAGACAGAGACAGCGAGAGCAGGAACACAAGCAGGGGGAGAGGGAGAGGGAGAAGCAGGCTTCCCGCTGAGCCGGGAGCCCGATGTGGGGCTCAATACCAGGACCCTGGGATCATGACCTGAGCTGAAGGCAGTCGCTTAACCAACTGAGCCACCCAGGCGCCCTCAATTTCTCTCTTATTTTGCTTTTCCATCCATCCTTCCATTCATCCATTCATCCATCCATCCATCCATCCATCCATCCATCCATCCATCCACCCATGTGGGTCTTATTGAGAGCATACAAGGTGTCAGCTCTAAACCAGGAGCTGGTAGGTAGCATAAGTAGGAAATTCATAATCCCTGCCCCCAAGGAACAGCCTTGTTTCTTGGAACATTCCAGCCTCAGGTAGTTACCATACTCCCAGAGGTTTGGAAGGCTCTCTTAAAGTGATAGTTCTCAAATGAGAAGCTTTAGATGTCCTTCACGAACTCAGCCAAAGCTTCAAAAATTTGGACTGGAGAGTTTCACACAAAAACTAAAGGCGCTTTTGAAAATATCATAAACCTTATCTTTATCTTTAAACCAAAAATCAGAATCAGTGGTTTCAACCAGGGGCAATTATGCCGTCCAGGGGACATCTTCCAATGTATGGAGACATTTTTTATTGTCATGACTGGGGAGGGGGTGTTATTAGCACCTAGTGGGTAGAGGAAAGGGACGCTGCTAAACATGCTACAGTGCACAGAACAGTACCTCCAACAAAGACTTTTCTGGCCCCAAATATCCATAGCGCCGTTTGAGAAACCCTGTTTTAATATTTTAATTTTTTTTTTTTAAGATTTTATTTATCTATTTGAGACAGAGAGAATGAGAGACAGAGAGCATGAGAGGAAGGAGGATCAGAGGGAGAAGCAGACCCCCCACTGAGCAGGGAGCCTGATGCGGGACTCGATCCCAGGACTCCAGGATCATGACCTGAGCCGAAGGCAGTCGCTTAACCAACTGAGCCACCCAGGCGCCCAATATTTTAATTTTTTTTTAAGATTTATTTATTTTAGAGAGAGAGAGAGAAAGAGCGAACACGAGTCGGGGGAGGGGCAGAGGGAGAGAGAGTCCCAAGTAGATTCCATGCTCAGTGCAGAGCCTGACACGGGGCTCCATCTCATAACTCTGAGATCATGACTTGAGCCCAAACCATGAGTCGACGCTTAACCGACTCTGCTGCCCAGGCAGCCAAACCCCTTTTTTTAACCAATACAGCTATGAGGACTTGGTTTTTTTCCTATTTTAAATCAAGATGGATAACTCTATTTTGAAAAACAATTCTATCCTCGCTGAGTTCATAATTTATGTTTCCAGTGAACAGTAAGTCATCATTAGAATTTACATTTACCTTGACTACAGAACTTTATCTTTTCAACAGCCTTTCATTGATCACATCCAGTGCTGGAAAAAATGTTCTGGATCCTCAGCATTCTGCCTGACTCTAGTCTGCGAGCTGGCAACCCCTTTTGATCTTCAACTTCCTGTCTCTAATGGCCTCAGCAGACGTTCTGTGCTTCTGCCCATTCACCTCTCTGCCTCTTTCTCCAAAAAGTCCTGGGAGTTTACTTTACCTACTTGAGAGACGGAATCTGGAACCAAAAAGTAAGGCTTAATCAAGGTCACTGAGCAGGGCTTGCGCATGGAGCTTCGGCCTCTCCTGAACTGGCTCATTATTCACTAGCCTCTTTGGCGGAAATGTACGATATAAATCAGAAAAGACCATCACCTGTAGTCCACCTAAGTGTGTGAAGGTTAAGTTCAGTCAAGCAGGTGATTTAGACTTATTTCCTTTAAAACCGCTGTGGAGGATGAAGAGAGCTTTCAGCTAGGATGACAAGGAAGGAAAAGTGAATATTTTTAAAACTGTTGTATTTTTCTCCAAGTATGAAAATATTATTCATTTAAAAAGTCTGTGTGCTCAGGGAAGGTTGGGTCAAGAATACAGTTTGGTGAAGTCATTAACTCCTCACAATTTGTTCAAACAAAAGAGTTTGGCATTGCATCTATAAGGAATCCTAAGAGTTGAATGATCCATCCAAGTCAAAGAAACTGGGCTACAAAAAATAAGGGCCAAGATGTAATAGGAATGTAATAGATCAACTTCCAGGAAGTTTCTTTTCTTTTTCTTTTTTTTAACGACTTTATTTATTTGACAGAGAGTGAGAGTACAAGCAGGTGGAATAGCAGGCAGAGGGAGAAGGAGAAGCAGGCTCCCTGCAGAGCAAGGAGCCAGATGTAGGACTCGATCCCAGGACCCTGGGATCATGACCTGAGCCGAAGGCAGTCACTTAACCAACTGAGCCACCCAGGCACCCTGTCAGGAAGTTTCTAAAAAATGATAAGAAAGGACTTGGTTTTGGTTATAGGGATCATAAATTAAAGTGACAATTTTTATAAAAGTTATGGAATTCCCAGCTTAGTTGGGCCAGTCACTTGCTTTCCTTATTCAGGAGGGGAGAAGTTATAATCTACAGTATATACAGATCAAGAAGCATCCTCCCTCCTTCCCTTCCTCCTTATTTACCTTCATTTCTTCTGAGTTTTCTTCTTTTCTTTCTTTCTGTGACCACCACTGTTCAGACACTACTTGGTGTCAAAGACACACGAAGAGTAGTCAACATTGCCTGACCTGTTCAAAACCTGATCCAGGTACTAGGAGCTTTTCTGTTAGTGATCCCACAGAGAAATGGAGAATGAGGTGGCTAACTATTTTGCAGTGCCATTTTGTGTTGAGCATGACAAAATATTTGCTTGCAATTACTGCGGTAAAAGGTGACTTGGACATTAGTTTAAAATGCAATAACTTAGTCTTTGGTGATCTTCACTCTCTCCACCTTCCCTTGGCATCTAGGACTGATTTATATTCTCATCAGGGGAACCTGATTCAGGATTAAGTTACATAGGCTATGGAAAGATCACCAGGTTTTTTGTTTTTTGGTTTTTTATCACTTTAAAATGCAAATGAATTTTTAGTGGTGAATAAATTTGATTTAGTGGTAAATAAATTTCTCTTTCCTGGGTTATGATAATCTGAGCGCCTAATTTCATGACAAAACAACTCGGCAACCAAGGGTGTTTCTTAATTATCCTTTCATCTGAATATTGCCGGCCCTAATTTTTTATGCTAGAAGAAGGATATATTTAGTAACCTAAAGATATGCCTTCTAACCAAGGCTCCCCTAAAAGCTAAATAACTTAATGATGCATTTTCTTCTTTTGGCTGAAGCCAGCGTTCTCTTGGTGCAATTCATAATAGCTTCCTGTTAAAAAGCATGACTTTGTGTATTAGAATAGAATTTAACCCAGTTTAATAGTTTAACAAGTTAACCCAAGGCATGGACAATCAACAGGATATGGCCAATGATCCAACTATATGACTCAAAGGAAACAAAGGCCTGGGGGTTTCTGTCATATATCATATGTAAACATTATCATTCCAGAAGACAGCTTAGTGGTATTTTAAAATAATCTGGAATTATGGGGAGCCTGGGTGGCTCAGTTGGTTAGGTGTCCAACTCTTGGTTTCAGCTCAGGTCATGATCTCGGGGTCCTGTGTTAGGCCCTGTGCTCAGCGGGGAGTCTGCTCAAGGACTCTCTCTCTCCCTCTGCCCCTTGCCCCTTGCTCTCTCTCTGTCTCTTTCTCTCTAAAAAAAATAGATAAATCTTTAAAAATTTTTTTAAAGTAAAATAATCTAGAATTAGCTAATATAGACCAATTTTTATCTGTTTTTTGTTCAAATAAATCTATGAATATAGGTTAGGGCTCAAAAACCAGAGCAGAGGGGCACCTGGGTGGCTCAGTCATTAAGTGTCTGCCTTCGGCTCAGGTCATGATCCCAGGGTCCTGGGATCGGGCCCCTCATCGGGCTCCCTGCTCAGCGGAGAGCCTGCTTCACCCTCTCCCACTACCCCCTGCTTGTGTTTCCTCTCTTCGCTGTCTCTCTCTGTCAAAAAAATAAATAAAATCTTAAAAAACAACAGCAACAACACACACACACAACCCAGAGCAGAAGCCCTGAAGTTAGGTGGCAACAATAGTCCCAGTTGATATTGACTTGGTATAGACATGCACCAAGTTTTATGTATATGTTCATAAATTTTTCTATTAATTAATTAATTACAGGGAGAAGACCCACAGTTCCAACACATCCTCAATGGTCCATGACCTAAAAAAAATTAAGAGCCACCTCTCTGAACATCTGTGCGTAGCTGACATTTACCATACTGATAACTAGAATGTAAACACCAGAGGGCACCCATTTTGTCTATTTCGTTAACAGCTCTATCTTCAGTAGCTGGAAAGTGGCGAGTACTCAATAAATATTTGTTACATGAAGAAATGAATCACACAAAAGCATTGTAAGATCTCAATGTTCTATTAAATAGCTCAACAAAGACCGAATATCACTCAATAAAAATTAAATGTTGTTGATTTCTTTTTTTTTTAAACTGGTAATCCAAATCGGACTAAGGTTAATTAAGCAGAATATTCAAGAGGCTAAAACCCTAATTTTGCAAATTTTTTGGCTAACAGGCAGTTTCTCCACTTTTAATTTCATCCATTGGCTCGTGTTGTCCCAGATCTGTGGTTTTTGCTTTATCTTGTAATTACATGCTTGTTTGTCAACTGTTTGGAAGTCTGGGCAAGACCAAGCTGTTCAGTCAGCCCTTTCTCTTCCTGTTGCCCTCAGAGTGCCTCCTGCTGGCAAACCTTTTGAAATTTCATTCATTTACCCACTTAACTCATTTACTGCCTAAGTATGTTTCAACAGGAATGTAATGATCCCTTTGCTATTCAAGAGTTCAAGGACATTTTTGTTTTTTTTTCTCTTCTGCACTCACCTCTTTTCTTATCCCCAGGTGACTTTTGGTGCCATAATTTTGGGCAATAGAACATGTACCTTTTTTTTTTTTTTTTTTAAAGATTCATTTATTTTAGAGAGACAGCATGAGCGTGAGCAGGGTGGAGGGGCCTGACTCTGGGCTTGATCTCATGACCCTGAGATCACGACCTGAGCCAAAACCAAGAGTCAGACGCTTAACCAACTGCCCTATCCAGGTGCCCCAACATGTACTTTTAATAATTAGAAGATTGAGAATGCCAAGGGACATTGTATGTCTGTATAAGAATATTTTAAAATAAAATGTATTTGTTTTCTTAACAAATACGGTTCTTGATTTTTTTATTTTAAAAATCAAATGATAAAAGATATAATGAAACCATTATATAGACGATAAAATAGTAATAGTACAGAAAATTAAAAAGTAAATGTTAAAGTACCCCATGCAAATTGTTTACCTTTATTGTCATGTCGTAGAGATGGTGAACACTAATGAAAGTTCAAAATCAGTGTATTGAAGGGAAAATAGGGTGTGGTTAGAAGTAAGAAACTGGTCAGAAGCAAATTACAAAGACCATTTGAAAAGTATAGAGACCCAAAGGTATCCATTCCTTCCATTTGGGGCCAAATTTCTTTCCCACTACAAGACTGCTAATAAAATATTTGTCTTTCACAGCCTTTGGGTTATCTGGTGAATTTCATGGCTCTCAGTGAACTGGTTCTACCTTAGTTTATGTTTCGTGTCATTTCAATTTAAATTGCTTCAAACAGGTGCACCTTGAGGTTTTCATTGTCAAGAGCTACTGAGTCCCTATGAAAGTACTTAACTTTTTATAAATAATGGCAATGGGGGCCACAAGGATTAACTTGATAATCATCCAAAAAGGAGACAAAGTCATATAGACTCTGGACTTTTATACATCTCTGCTAATTTCTTTTACAGTCTGATACCATACATACAATACTGTGTTTTAACCTTTTACTTTGAAAGAATTTTAGACTTACAAAAAGACTCAAAAATAGTACAGAGCACTCCATATACCCTTCACCCAGCTTCCCCTAATGTTAACATCTTACATACAATCATTGCACAATTATCAAAATCACGAATACAGTTCTGTTTCAAGTTTAAAATAATGTGTCCTAGCTGATGGTGCCATTGCTATGCTTTTCTTTCTCATCTTATTAGATCTCTACTTCTCCACTCCAGAAAAGGTAGAACTAAATTCTGGAAAGGGATCCACTCATAACAGGTAGCCCTAGGGAATAGATTCATTCTCCAGCCCCGTGCTTTTTTAGCTGGATTCATCTTTTTATTTTTTTATTTATTTTTAATTTTTAATTTTTATTTATTTATTTTTTGATTCATCTTTCTTAATAGCCCTGGGCTCTGCAACACCAAATGTCAATGTTTTAGCCCGGGATTCAGAATAGTACCTTGCTGCTTCTGTATTAAGAACTCTCAGAATATTCTTATCAGGGGCTTGTATTAATGACCCAAATCTCCACCTCATGCCCGTGCATACTATCTAGTTAATAAGAGGTTCATCTCCTTTTCGGTTCATACCATTCCTTTATAACAATAAACTAAATATATATCTTGGAGATAATAATGCTCAGCCTAGACATTTATTTCAAGGTGATTCCAAATTCTAGCCTCCGGTTTTAGTGATTTTCATAATGCTTCTATATGGTGACTATTTCAAACTAAAGGCCCAGAGGAAATACAAATATTTCTTTATAACAATTTTTAAAAACCAAGAAGCTTCATTTGAAGGGTCCCATTTTTAGCTCATGGGTTCTTGTTGGTGTGCTTTCCTGGCCTGGTTTTGCTGTGCGTGTGTGCCCGTGTGCATCCTGGGAATGTGAGTGACATAAGGGAGCTGTGGGTTTGGGGTCAGTGTCATCCGTCCCTGCTGTTTCCCAAATCAATGGCAAACCCGGGAGTGGCTTTGTGTTCTCTACGACAATAGACAAATCCCTCCTGGGACATTCTTCATTGGAAAGTTCAAGAAAAACCCATTAGAAGTTTCACGTTGACCTGCCTTGTTTATAGAAGTTTGTTGGCAGGAAGTGCCTTGGTTTCCTTTCCTTTCCTTTTTTTTTTGAAATATACTTGACACATGCTATATTTGTTTCTGGTGTACAACACAGTGATCCAACAATTTTTTACGTGCTTGATTGATGAGACGAAGGAAAAAGCCAAACGTGAAAAGTTCAAGGATCAATTTGCCAATCAGATTGGAAAAGATTTATTTGCAAGGGTCATTTGTGCATCTCTAAGATCTCTCTCCTTACCTTCCCATACGACTCCCTCCTCACTCCAGAAAAAAAAAGGGGGGGGGAACCCTTTTGCGGGCTGTTGTCTGGGTTATTTAAATACCCAGTGGAGGGGTGCCTGGGTGGCTCAGTCGTTAAGCGTCTGCCTTCGGCTCAGGTCATGATTCCAGGTCCTGGAATCGAGCCCCACATCAGGCTCTCTGCTCGGCGGGAAGCCTGCTTCTCCCTCTCCCACTCCCCCTGCTTGTGTTCCCTCTCTCACTGTGTCTCTGTCAAATAAATGAAATCTTTAAAAAAAAATAAATAAATACCCAGTGGAGCCTCGCTGCCAATGAAATGATTAGAAATCACTGGGTTGTGTCTGGAAGGGGCACCCTGTGCCTCTGGCCCATCTGAATTTAATCTAAAAGGGCTCCACGCTGGTAGTTGAGAACAGATAATTACTGCATTAAGTTTTGGAATGTCCGTGGCACTCAAGTTGCTTTCTGAAGGAAAAGACAGGATCTGACGAGGTCACTTGTGCCTGCCAAGCTTCAAGACAGGAAACATTACACTTGTCATGGGTAAGATCCAGTATTTTATCACGCTAAGATAGAGAGACTCACCCGCTGAGCAGCCAGAGTAAATATTCTCCAAGCCTTGGTGGGTCTACATCCTCCTTAAAACTTTGCCACCTTTCACCAACATTTTTTTTTCATTGGAGTCATTTTCTTTCCCTTTAAGTTAATCCACTTTTACGTGTGAAAATTAAGTAGATTTATGTGTAGTGAGCCATATACATTTGCCAGACTTATCTGTAATTTTAGGAAATTTTAAGGAACAATTTGGAGGATGGCATAGAGCAGAATAGTAGGCAGAAGGCACTGGATTGTTCGGGAGAAATCTCTGGGGACGTTGTCAGAACAGTAAAACCAGCACAGGCAACATACATTAAAACAGAAAATCACGTAGTTTTGTGTCTGAAACCGCGAGCAGCAGGGTGCTTTTTCATCCATTACCATCCTCGGAATATTTTCATCTTTTCGCCTCCGGGCATTAAAATGCAACTAATCCACTATCCACAAAACCCGTGAGCGTAAACAGTAAAAAACCCGAATGCTCAGACAACACAGGGCTGGCTTTACAATTAGTTTAGTAAAATGTAGATTCGACGAGAAAGCCAGTGTCAAAGCTGTTTGCATCATCGTAGACTAAACCGTTTTTGGACATTCATTCTAGGTTCCTTTCCATCTGGCTATTGTGCTTTTCCTTTCTTTAAAGAAAACATCTGTGTTTTGTTACTCTTTTTTTTTCTTTTTTTCTTTTTCTCTTTTCCTCAAAGTTTTCTGACGTTAGGATTCTGCCTACTGTCTAGGACAGGAAAAAGAAAAAATTCCCTCCAGCTGTCCTTTGAGTGGGAACGTTCCAATCGTTTCTCGTCTGCAGAATCACTTGCTGCCATGAAAATGATCATCCGGCAGATGTGATGGGCAGCCCGGTGCTGTGGTTCTGCCTGCCTCAGTCTAGGTAACTGCTGGGAAGCGCTCCCTGCCGAAAGGCAAAACCCAGAATGTCAGCCCCGGCCCACAGGGCGGGGACAGCCGGGGGTCCCCCCCCACACCACCTGAAACCCACGGTGCACCTGCAGCTTTATTTTAACTAAGACATCGCAATTCTTCCTTTAACCTTCTTCTGGAAAGAAGAGGGGGAGAACACCACCACGTTATGTATTTTCCTCCTCACCTATTTGCTCCTGTTTGCCTCTTTTTTTTTTTTTTTAAAGATTTTATTTATTTATTTGAGAGAGAGAATGAGAGAGAGCATGAGAGGGGGGAGGGTCAGAGGGAGAAGCAGACTCCCCGTCGAGCAGGGAGCCCGATGCGGGACTCGATCCAGGGACTCCAGGATCATGACCTGAGCCGAAGGCAGTCGCTTAACCAACTGAGCCACCCAGGCGCCCGAGTGTTTGCCTCTTAGAGAAGAAAATCATTAGAACCATTAGAAGACTTTTTACATTTTTTCTGGTAAATTTTCTGTCCTAACCTGGCCTCCTTGGCCCCTCCACCAATCTCATGCTCTACTATTCACCACAGTGAAAACTGGAGACATAACGCATTCTCTTGACCCAACAAAATCATAGTTACATAGGGGACGCTATCGGGGATGGGGTGGGGACTTTCAGAACATGAAGCTATTGTAGGATAATGATCAAATCCCGTATCTGTGTGGCCTATTAGAGAAGTGACTTTCTTTTCTTTCTTTTTTTTAAATTTTCTTTTTATTTATTTGACAGAGAGAGACACAGCAAGAGAGGGAACACAAGCAGTGGGAGTCGGAGAGGGAGAAGCAGGCTTTCGACTGAGCAGGGAGTCCGATGCGGGGCTTGATCCCAGGACCCTGGGACCATGACCTGAGCTGAAGGCAGACACTTAACGACTGAGCCACCCAGGTGCGCCTAGAGAGGTAACTTTCCATTTTACCTTATTAACGCCTTGAAGTTAGTCTTTTTCTGACATAATTTGAAAACAATACATAAGGTATTTATACAACCTGGCTGTGGCATTTAAGATGAATTCGGTCTTGGCAGTCCAACATTTACCATTATGGAAAGGGGCACATACCTTATCCCATATAGGATACCCGGGAGGAAGACCAAATGATACTTTTGGGCACCCTCTCCCACATGGGTCATTTCTCCCAGTGAGATTACCCTAAATGCTGTTGGAGAAATTCCCTGAATTCACTGGGGGGCGCTCTGCACTATACCACTGGGTGGGGGTGAGGAAGGATGTTAGGGAAACAAGGTAGAGGTTGGGAGAGCCAAGACTTCGTTTTAAGGGAGGGCATTACAAGCTCTAATATGGAGTCTTAAGGGGAAAAAAACAAAACAAAAACAAACATAGGTCTCAGTGAGAGCTGGATGTAAGAGGAACAGACCAGAGTCCTGCTCACCTTGGCCAGAGCTGTGGGTAAGTCACCTCACAACACTGGGCTTACTTTCCTCCTCAGTAAAATAAGGGACCTATCTAAATAATCCTTAATGCCCCTTCCCCTTGAATATGTCTTTGATCTTAAACATTTGGGCAAAATTTTGGTAACTAGAATGAGAGGTAGCTTGGGGATCTGAGGACTACTTCATTTATTTTTAAAAAAACAGTCATAAAGTCAAATGTAATACATTCCTATTCTCTTAGAGATAAAGGTACAAAATCTTGGGGCGCCTGGGTATCTCAGTTGGTTAAGCATCTGCCTTGGGCTCAGGTCATGATCTCAGGGTCCTGGGAGGGAGCCCTGCGTCTCTCTCATTGGACTTCCTGCTCAGTGGGGAGTCTGCTTTTCCCTCTCCCTCTGCCCCTCCCCTCACTCATGCTCTCTCTCTCTCTCAAATAAATAAATAAAATCTTAAAAAAAAAGATACAAAATCTTTAGCCAGAAACATCTTCAGAGAGTCTCATAAGAGTCTGTGGGCCAGGCCCTGCATACCCATGGGCCTCTGTGAGGGAACACTCAGAGGACAGAGCTGAGGTATCTGCTGGGAGTCAGTGTTTTGGGGATCATCTTTTGGCTTGAAGAAGAATCTTCTTCCATATACACAGAGCTTTCATGAGTAGCCAAAGTTTAAAACGAGCCAGGAGAGACCAGACATGTGATTATAAATATACACTGAAATTGGTAAGATGTAGCTTCCAGAAACTCATCTCTTTTAGGCCCATCTCCTCGCAGACAATTTTGCTTCCTCAATTCCTGAAGCTCATTGGAGATTCTATACTGTACAAGCCTTCCGTTGAATGCTCCTGAGGTGTTTATTTCTCTGAGTTTGTCATTTTTTTTCTGTCCTCTTAAGGATTTGTATTTCCTGGTGCAATTCACCAAAACTTTTATCATAATTTCTAAGCTGAAGTACAATTCTTCAGTAATAGGTGTAATTTTTTTAAACGATCGCTTTCCTTTTCTTATTGTTGGAGCTCTGTCCCTTGATGTGAAAGGGTTTCTGGCTGTAGATAAAACCCTCCGGTTTGGAAGGATGAGTAAAAACTATGCAGGGAATTTAGAGGTTGTTTTTGGCCACGAAGACTGATAAGAAGCCTATTTCCTCTGCCAGGCCACTCGTCCACGCCCACATAGAGGAAACTACCTTAGGAAACTAACATAAACAAAGACATTTTATTCAGGCCCAGCCTATATAGGATGAAGAATATTTAAAACTCTTTAGTCTGTGACTGGATCTTGAGAAAGCAAAACAAGATATACAGCTCTGTTGGTTCTCTCCAGTGTTTATATGATATTTGGGCAAGTCATTCCCCTTCCTCCCATTTTGCCCCTTCCTCAATCCTTTCTCTGTGCTAGTTGTCAGAGTGTGACAACCCAAACATATGCACTTATTCAAACAAGTGAGCAATCATCCTGTGTGAGGCACTGTTCTAGGCACTAAGGATTCGTTAGTGAACAAGATAGAAACAAAATCTTGCCTTTATGGAATTTATATTGTCACGGAAGGAGGGCAGTAAGCAAATAAAAGTAAGATGGTGCCAAGGAGAAAAATGATGGGGGGCAGGGGTGTAGGAAATGCTGGGGGCAGGGAGGGAGTTTAGTTTTAACCAGATTGGTCGGGAGCAACATCATCAAAACAATGGCATTCCATCAAAGACCTAAGGGAGATAAGGGAATAAGGCCAATGGATAACCAGTGGGTTGTGATTTTTGGCCTAAGCGACTTGAAGAGCAGGAGTTGTCATTCCATGAGAACGGAAGGGCAATAGGAGGAGTAAGACATCTGGAGCTTGATGTTGAGCACATTGAGTATGAGATGTCTGTTAAATATTCAAATGGAGAGATCAGCAGGCAACAGGGAATCTGAAGTTCAGGGGACAGGTCCAGAATGGAAAATATAAAAAGAAATTGTCCTACCCAAGGGGATTGAGCTACATCCTTTGTGTGCCCCAGTCTTTCATTACCAGTTCATTATGCTAAGCAGATCAAGAAAGAGGAATGGCTATCACCTCTACTTATTCTAATGGAATATATATACATATACATGTTTTTTTAATGTAGTGGTTTTAAAACATGTCCACAGTTTTCCAACATGGTTTTCATCAAGAGATAAAATCTATGTGCCCTCACTTTGATCTGAGGCAAGTCTTGTGACTCCTTCCATGAATTGGGTACGACAGAGATGATATCATGGAAATTCTGAGACCAGGACATAAAAGGGCAAAAATTATAGTTTCTGCTCTCTTTTTTGGGACATTCACCCTTGGAATTCTGCCACCATGCTCTCAGAAGGTCCAGGCCACGTGAAGAGGCACACGTGGAGGGGAACTGAGGCTTCTGGCCAAACTCCCAAGCTGACAGCCCGCACCAACTTGCCAGCCATGTGAGTGCACCATCTTGGAAACAGATCCTCCAGCCTTTAGTCGAGCTGCCCCAGCTCATACTATGTGGACACGAGCCTTGTCCATTGAGCCCTATTCAAATCGCAGACTTGTGGCAAAATAAAAATTGTTAGTGTGCAATCACTGTTTGGGTCGTCATGGTAACTCGGAGACTTGTTAAGGTCTTGAGAGTGAAAGCACATGTTTGTTTTTTAACCACTGTATTCCCCATCCCTGGCACTGTCTGGGTATATACAGTAGACATTCAATAACAGTGTGACGTGAATAAATGAGCCGAGATGAAGCAGCTGTGGCCACCTCACAAACCGAAGGAGGAATGTTTGAGGTCCCTAAGAAAGATTCTGAGTTTGGAGAAATAGAGCATAGCTTAAGAAAAACTAAGTTTAGGGTGGTTAAAAATTGTAGTAGGCTCTGAGGTGTGTCAAACAGATTATCCAAGAATACTTAGTTTCCCAAGACAACTTCCTGACAATTAAAATTATTTACTCTGGAAATGACTCTAAAACCTTTTCAAACAGAGAGCAGTGTTCGAAATGAGGCATTGCCTGCTGGTTCGCCTCAGGCCCTCTCAGTTACCAGAAGAGGTGGACAACAGCTTTTGTTGCTTTAATAACCCCAGCGGATCTTCATATTCTGATCTGATCTGCAAATGTATTCCACAAGGAGGTATATATCATCAGGGATGCCTGGGTGGCTCAGTTGTTAAGCGTCTGCCTTCGGCTCAGGTCATGATCCCAGGGTCCTGGGATTGAGCCCCACGTCTGACCAGCTCTCCGCTCAGCCTGCTTCTCCCTCTCTCTCTGCCGCTCCCCCTGCTTATGTGCACGCGCTCTCTCTCTCTCTGTCGAATAAATGAATAAAATCTTTAAAAATGTATACATATATGTAATAAAAGCAAGGGAATTACATAGTGTTTTGTGCTCTGATTTTTCTTATGTACAGAAAATCACACCACTGTAGGGTCCTTCTATCTGTACATAGGGAAGAAGGAAGAGAAGAGAAGGGTCTCGAGGACCTTTCAAGAATCTTCTACAAGAGAATTATCCCTGAACAACCAGCCTCATAGGAAAATGGTATGTACAGTGAGGCCAAAATTAGTCTTTCTTTTTTCATTTCAGCTTGGCAATATGCGACATTATCCAAGTCCCCCTTAGTCCTGGGGTACTTTGAGAGGACACTCACATATACTACTGATGAGGGCGGGACTTCCTTTTTTGAAAATTTTGATATTATGGATAAAGAGGTAAGAATTACAAATACCCTTCTACTTTTCAGATACTCCCCTCAGTAGCTAACACTTAAATACCATTTACTCCATGCCAGACAACGTTCTGACCACTTCATATATATTAACAGATTTAATCCTCATGACCACTGTATGAAGAACTATTATTTTACAAATCAGGAGACTGAGGCTGAGCCTGATTTGTGTGCATTCTTGAAGCAGATGTTAAATTAGCTTTTATTAAAAAGCAAAAACTAAAGAACACATTGATTTGTGGTCAAAGATATTGGCTTAAACATTGTAATAATAAAAAATTCCCCAAGAAGGTAGATTAAATATCCTTATGTGGTCTTTAAAAATAGTTAAGAAATCTTTAGGTGACATGAGAATGTGTACATATTAAAGCAAGTGGAAAAGCAGGAAATAGGTTCCAGAATATGAAAAAATGGCAAGTGAGGTAAATCTATGTGACTTAAAAATACTGAAAAGTATATATGCAAAAGTATTAACAATACTTCTGTCTGGATGGGGGGATTATGGGTGAATCCTTTTTCTTCCTATATTCTGTATTATCTACAGTTAGCATGCATAGCATTTGTAATCACAATGTATATTATTAAAACAAAAATGGGGGGGCGCCTGGGTGGCTCAGTCGTTAAGCGTCTGCCTTCGGCTCAGGTCATGATCCCAGGGTCCTGGGATCGAGCTCCGCATCAGGCTCCCTGCTGGGTGGGAAGCCTGCTTCTCCCTCTCCCACCCCTGCTGCTTGTGTTCCTTCTCTCGCTGTGTCTCTCTCTCTGTCAAATAAATAAATAAAATCTAAAAAAAAAAAAAAAAAAAAAAGGAATCTGGGCCTGCAACTCAGGGAGAAGATCTAAGTTTTGCACATGAGTTATAAGGAATATTTTCCATGTGGCTGAGGTTACTTAGGGACAGTGTATAAAAGAGAAACTTGAGGACAGAGCCTTGGGGCCACCAGCATCTAAAGCCACAATTCTTATGAACTTTCATGGCTTATACAATCATTGAAGGATGTGCTTATTCAAAATGAGGAGTCCTGAGACTCCCGAGATTATCTAAGTAGATCCAAGATGGGATCCAGGAAATTGCATTTTTTTTGGCAAGGCTTCCAGGTCATTCCGATACGGGAGAGAGAGCCTTTGAGAAACACAGCTCTGAAGACATAGCACTCCATGGAGGACTCAGGTAGAAAGAAAACCAGATAGTCATGGCCAGGAAGCCAAAATATTTTTGAGGCAATATATGTAAAACAAGTTAAAAGAACATTGTGAGGGGCACCTGGGTGGCTCAGTCGGTTAAGCGTCTGCCTTCAGCTCAGGTCATGATCCCAGGGTCCTGGGATCGAGCCCCGCATCGGGCTCCCTGCTCAGCGGGGAGTCTGCTTCTCTCTCTCTCTTCCTCTGCCTCCTCCCCCTGCTCATGCTCTGTCTCTCTCTCTCAAATAAATAAATAAAATCTTAAAAACAACAGCAACAAAGCACATTGTGATATAACAAGTGGTTATTGCATATAGGCATCACCTGCGGGAGCTTTTCAAACATACTAGCGTGGGGATTTCCCCATAATGGTGGTTCAAACTCCCTCGTCAGCATTACTAAGAGGAAGAGGAACTGCAACCTTCAAAGTATAAGTAGAGGAAACAAACAAAACACATTCCAACAGCATGCCCACTGCTGGTCTGTGGCAGCCGCCACAAACCAATGGGTGGGTGCAGCAATGGGGTAAAGAGGTCTGAAGATCCTGAGGAAAGACCTGAGAGGAGCCAGGGACTTTGAGGGGGGGAAAAAAAGACAAAACCACCCTCAAAAGAGAATATGAAAGAATATATACAAAAATAATGAACACAAAGGGGGACTTGGTAGCATATACCCCTGGCTACAGAGAGGGGTCTGCAAGGGGGCGGGACCAGAGAGGGTGACTTGGAGAAGCCCAAGGTTCTGTGGGAGAATGCAAACTATGGAGAAGAGGGGGTGTTCCTGGGAGGCAGGCAGTGAAGGGAAAGAAGGAGCAAAAATGAAGAATCCTACAGAGAACAGGAAAAAGACACACTTGGTCCTGCCCTCCCAACACCACCCATGAAAGAATAGAACACAGAACAGAGCAGAACAGACAGAAGAATGTGCTCTTAACTAGGCACCTGCCCATGACATGAATACAAACAGAAAAAAGCAGACCATTTCTAGAGAGAATGACTGTGAAAAGTGAGACGTTATGAATAAAAGCTCCTCTGCTCGTGAAGTCTCCCCAACAAAACAACCATAAAGTTGACAAGAATTGCAACACAACACTGAATTGAATAGTCTCCAACGTGCATCTGGGGATATGGAAAATCCCCCGAATCAGAAATACAAAAGCTGAGAGAAATCAAGAAAAAATCAGGAAGAAATGCAACGAGAGCTGATTGAATTTAGGAAAGACAGAGGAGAAAATCACAGGACTGTAGCAGTAATAAAGAACAGGCTACAAGGTGCCCACAGGAGAATGGGTTCAAATAAAAACTTAATAAAGGGAACTGAGTAGGAGAAGGAAAACAAACAAGAGAATGAAAATGAGAAAATAAATTAAAAAAAGGGATCAGAATGAGGTTGAAATGGAAATGAGCAAAAGGAGGTCAAAAGTGTGTACTCCTGGTGTCTCTGAAGAAGAAAACAAAATAATGGAACAGAGTATTTAAGATCGTAATCCAAGAAAAAGTTCCAGAAATAAAGAACTGAATTGACACATTAAAAGGGCCCTGGGGGTTACCTAGGAAAACTGCATGAATAATCAACTCGGAATTATTAGACTTTAAAGAAAAAGAAAAAAAAATTCTCAGAGCCTCTAGGCAAAAAACGAAAACACTTAACACAGGAAAGAGAGATAGATTGGCTTCGGATTTCTCAACAACATACGAAGCAAGGAAACAGTGGGGCAGCATTTTCTAGACACTTAAGGAAAAGGAAGGTGCCCTTCAGGTTTCAAGGTCATAGAAAATCAGTTTTGAATGTGTTAGAACTTTAGGGATACTGTCCACACGTGCTGTTTTAAAATTTTTTAGTAATCTCCATACCCAACATGGGGCTCGAACTCACGACCCTGAGATCAAGCGTCCCGCGCTCCTCCAACTGACCCTTAGGCACCTCCCACACATGCTCTTGCTGAGGAATTCTAACAGTTTCTAACTGGAGGGTGAGCTTCATCCAACCAAAATATGTCTGGGGACAAAAGACCATTGGAGAGCATTTCACATATTCCACTTATAGAGTTGAGACTAAAATTGGGTGGCATCAGGGGTTGAAGAAAAATATATAAACATTTATGTCTGAATAAATAGAACAAATACAACTGAAAAAAAATGGGAGAAGGGGGAGAAAAGGGGAAAAGCAGGGTTAAGACCGTTCACTGTTGTGTAGGTGGTGGTAGGAAGGGGTCAAAGAATATCATTTGGTAAAGACACCTCATAGAAGTGGAGAAAAAAGGGAGCGCACTACAAAAATCATTAGTAAAAAAGTAACCACTAGAATGAAAATACAAAGCTTCCTATAAACCCTAAGCACGCACGCACGCATGTATGCACATATGCGTTCGCCGAGACACAGTAAATATAATACACTCAGTAATTACAACAGATGACAGAGCTGAGAGCAAACAGCAGTCATATCATAAAACTGAATGTGCCTGACTTGCCTATTAAGCCAAAAAGACTTGCAAATCGGCTCATATAGCAAAACTCCAATTCTGTGCTGTACACAAGTCACACGCTTAAAACACAGCAATTGAAAAAGGTAAAAATAAAAGGGGTGGACAAAGATTTATCAGGCAAATGGAAATAGTAAGGCAGTCAGGTTTGCAATCCTGCTGGCAAAATAGATTTCAAGCCCCAAACGAAAGACAGGAACAGAAAATTCAGAAACACAAAATGGCCCTTGAAAAGATCAAAGAATATTGAACTTTATTCATAGTAAGATAAATGCAAATCAAAACTATGTTGAGATGCCATATGTTACCCATCAGGTTGGCCATGCCAAACTCCCCCCAGGTCTCACTGATCTCTGGGCTGGACAAATTGCTTATTGATTAATCCCTGGACCATTTGGGGATTCAATGTATCTCAAGTTGAAAACCACGATTAGAAAACGTTCTCATTTCTTTTCATAAATTCTACCTATGTATCTATAAAATCTATCTACATAGGCTTTAGATTTTCTCCTTAGCTCTGAAATGATCAAAGTTAAAACTTGCGGTTACTGGGATTGAAGGCTGCCTGGGAGTAACATAATATACCTTTGAGCAAGTCGGTTTCAATTCACCAGTGTCCTGAGCAATGTACTGTCCTACTTTCCCCTAACTTTCCCCCACTGGCTACCTTCCAGCCAGGCAAAACGAAACTCAGACTTAGACCCAAACTCTCATATGCACCTTCAGATAGCCGTCATGTCTAAGTGCCCTTAACAGAAGGGAGAGAGCGGTTTTGTTCTCAGGAAAACAGGACACACAGACAAGTTTTAATTGAGTCTATTCATCGAGCAGAGTGCATGATAACACAACCTTGATTAATTTTCTGTGCTCAGTGTTTTAACTTAGAAGGTCGAATCTAAAGCTAAAATGGGAAGGCCTGCGCACATTTTCAGCTGATTCCAAGCATAATACAGCAGAAACACCAGGTCCATGTGTTCTTACAACTCTGGGATAACGACTGGATAGACTTCTCCGATAAAAATCATGCCCATAAGACACTGTTTTAAAATAGCTTTAGAGCAGTGGTTCCTAAGTGGGGGCAATTTAGCCCCCCCCAAGGGGCATGTGGCCATGTCTGGAGACATTTTTGACAATCTTAACTGGGGAGTGCTCCTGGCATCTCGCAAGTAGAGGCCAGAAATGCTGCTAAACATCCTTCAATGCTCAGGACAGCGCCCCAGAACAAGGAATGATTCCCTACAGAATAACAGTTGTGCCACAGTTCAGAAAATCTGCCTTAGAGACAGCTATCCGCTTGTCTTAGCTTTGAACTCCCCCAGAAGTTTTCTCTTCATCTCTTATTTGAGATGGTGATGGTCTGTCTGAATGTCTGTATCCCCTCACAATTCTTATGTTGAAATTGTAATGCCCAAGGTGATGGTATGGTGGTGGTGGTGGTGGGGGAAGCTTTGGGACGTGACTCAGGTCACGAGGATCCTTCAAATGGGATTAGCGCCCTTACATGATGTGAAATCTGCGACCTGGAAGGTCCTCACATGGCCAGGCTGGCACCTTGACCGTGGACTGTCGATCTCCAGACCTGGGAAAAGGAAATTTCTGTGCTTTGTAAGCTGCCTGGTGTGTGGTATTTCATTACAGCAGTCCAAGCAGACGAGGACAGGGACGAACGTGAGGACCGAGATCCGGCTGCAAAATACTCTGGACCAAGTTAAAAACTGAATTAGGTCAATGAAGTATTTAACTAGCACCGGAAGAAGCATGTTGGCCCCGATTTCCTACTCAGACTCGCAGTTAAGGTACAAAGGTGTGGATGTCTAGGGTTAGGTTACATGAGATTTCTCACTTTGGGGGACTTCGTGCTCAGCAGGTGGTTACCATGGAATCATTCACACCAGCACAATGGTGCTCCTCCAAGAATGTATTTATTTACATGAAAACACCGTTTTATACAAATTGAAGACAAATCTTAAAGGGTTTGTCCAGGCAGGCCTTCCCCTTTCACTTTCTTTCACTGTCATAAATAAAACGTTTTAGACCTGTTAAAAGAAACTGCATCTGCCTCTTCTTCTCCCCCAACCTCCAATGACTCTGAATATTTAATGTTCCTAGTTAGCCTTTAAAGAAAACTCTTGCCCAGGGTGATTTTATTTAATTTATTTATGTAATACAGTGTAGAAAGCTATCATGGTCATAAGCAATGATTCTGTACAATCATCCTGCGGAAGATTTTTTGGGAGAATTCCTGGTAATTTGAGACCAGCAGAGCACTCCCTCCCCCCACCCACCTCACCCGTAAAAGTGCTTACAATGAACAGGGATTCTTTTCTTTATCAAAGATCCAAAGGTACATGGACAAAAAAGTTTCAATTCTCAATGCCTAATGTGTGCACATAAAACAGGCACAAAGGAGTAAATGTGTATCCTTGTAATTCCTATATCACAAATCTAGCAGAAGCAGCAATCTGTACAGTAAAATGCAATCATGGAAAAAAATTCTCTAGATCATTTGGAATACTTAAATGCTCAACTTTAAATGCATAGTGATCAGGAAAAGAATACGTAGGCAAGAGAAGCAGCTACACTCCCACGTTCACACGAAGCATCCCCCATCGATTCTTAAAGCATATTTCAAGTAGGACTTAATTGGGTCACAAAACCACAAGAATAATATACAACTGGCTAAGGGGCTACGAGATAAATAATCAGGAGAGAATCTATTCATGCACTAGTTTGATACAGCTAAGTTCTTTACAGTACACAAAACCCATTAATAATGTAGAGACCAGAATGTAAAGAGAGAGAATACATTGCTGATTTGTATATTAATTCAAGTTCAGGCATCTACTTGTGTTACAGCATGGCTGTCGAAAGGTGATAATGAGTAAATAATAAAACGGAAGGGCTTGTTTCTTTCCACATTATTCTATAAATGAACACCGATGGGTAGTGAAGCAATGGTTTTGCTGTCCGACTTCAGAGGCTGCTGTGGCGGGGGTCTAGTTCTGCATCTGCTCGAAGAACTTGTAAGTTGGGTTTTCATAGCCATTCTGCTGCATCTTGGAGAGGTGGCGCTCCTCTGGGGTCACTGCAGCGTCAACCTGAAATGCAAGGGCGAGGAAAAATGAATTAGGAAAACTGATCCTTTGAGGGTGCACACGCTGAACGGTAAAGGATAAGGAGTACAGTTAGCTTCTTTCCTTCCCACGGACCCCTCCAAACAGGATGCCTGTGCCCACCAGTTACGAGGACAGGGACGAACGTGAGGACCGAGCTCCATCCGGCCACCAGGTGGCGCCTAAAACCTTGCCGAGCTGGCTCTGCCCGCAAAGTGCTCACTGGTTGCTTCCCCCTCCCCGCACCCCCCGCCCCACTCCGCTTAACAGTAACTGGATACATGCAGCGCAATAAATATTTTTTTTCTTCCCTGTTGGCTCACTAAGGGACCAAAAGGCCACAACGGAAAACTATTTTACTTGAAAGTGTGGTGCTAAGCTGGAAATAATCCAAGAGCATCATGGAGAGTCAGCGACGTATACTGGCAGAAGCTTAAATAAATTCTAGAATGCTGATTATCTTTCCACACTCATTTTAATTTGTCCCTGCTTTCACTAAATTTAATATGACAAGAGGTCTGAGACTCTTTTAATTAAAAGGATGATCTGCCCCGCAGCGGGCTCCCTGCTTGGCGGGAAGCCTGCTTCTCCCTCTTCCATTCCCCCCTGCTTGTGTTCCCTCTCTCGCTGTCCCTCTCTCTGTGTCAAAATAAATAAAATCTTTAAAATAAAATAAAATAAAATAAAAGGATCTACCTATATCAAAGGGGCCATGTGGCAAGGAAAAGAGGAAAAATATTCGAAGAATATACTGTTCTAGATTATATACACACCCACATATATGTATTTAACTGAGTACCAAGACTACAGAAGCATGTCCCGCCAAAGATTTACAAACAGAGCTTCTGTGTTGATGTGCTGTGCGTCTAGGAGCAGGCCAGCAGCTGTAAACCTGGCCGTGCCCCATCCGCCCCCGGCCCCGCATCACCGTTAGGACAGAGCTGGGAAGGGGTACTTGCTCTCTGCACATCCGACAAGGTGTACTCAGCCCGGCGAGTGGGGAGTGGCTGTCCGCGGATTCATCCTCTAGCGTATCCCGCGGATTCATCCTCTAGCGTATCCCGCGGATTCATCCTCTAGCGTATCCCGCGCACCACCCACACTGCACAGGACGGAGGAAGTACTCAACTCTCCGCCGAACGCACGAAAGCTGAGCCCGGTTACTGCGCCTCTCGAGGAGCTGGAATCGCCCCTCGGCCAAGGCCGGGACAGCCGGGCCGGGACGCGAGCAGCTCCCTCAGACCGCCCGCTCCGGGCACGATTCCCGACTCCCCATCCACCGGCCGTTCCCGTTCCGCGGCCCCGTCGGATGCCCGCACTCTGCGGCCGGTCCTCACGCTCCTCGGACCACAGGCCGGGGCCCCTCCCCTGAGAACGGAGCCGCCACGCGCTCCCGCCAAGTCCGCGCCCGGAGGACACGGCGCGAAGGGACGCTCCCACCGCCGTCCTCACGGGAAACCATCGCAGGAGCTCTTCGTAGCCCTCCTCGTCCTTCGCCCCGCTGGGCTGTCCACAGATGAGGTCACCGTGCTTTAACTGGCAACTGTGTCACTGGCCCCGGACTTGTCAGTTCAAACGCCATCATTAAAGATGAGCCCCAGCGAGGAGATTTCGTCCACTCCCGGACTCTGCTCGCCAGGAAAGAGCCTGTCTGCAGCACCAGGGCCATACGAACCTGGGCATCTTTTAGTCTCTGTGCCACCTTTTAACTGATACTTCAAATGGTGTCAAGATTAAAAAAAAAAAAAGTCCTGCTGAGATCCAGGGCAAAGCTGCCGCGTTTCCGAGTACAGAAAAAGTGCTGCGCGACGGTTAGAATAGCATGTCTGTCCTCCAGGAACACATCAACCTCGCACGGGCTGTCACCTGTCATCTGCACTCATCAAGGTCAGGGGAACACCTGGCAACTTCATCATTTATCTCTCCAAAGGCCAAAGCCAAACGCTTCCAACAGCCCTGCCAGAAACGGGAGGCTGAGGCCCGGGTGGAAGGCAGGCGTCTAACGTTCCTGCCTTCTTGGCCCTTTTCCACCTGCTAATCCTCATTATCTTTTGCTGCTGGGAGGGCAGCCCGAGCCTCGCCATTCCTGCAGGAGGCCGAGCCCTCAGGCCTCAGAGGGCTTGGGAGCTTCAGGAGGAGGAATTAGTTTTATAAAATGGCGCCCAAGGAGTTTGGGTTGTATCTCTTTATCCCGAGCCCCTCGGAAGCTCCAGGTGCAGCACTGAGTACTCACATCCGCAGATAAACCTACCACTAAAGGAAGAGCATCAGGTAAGGGGGAGGCTTCCTCCCTGGTGGAGCTCAGGGACAGGTCCTTCAAAGCTAAGCTACTGCACTGGTGGGGGCCGCCAGGTGAGGGCCAGCCCACTACGGTGCAGGCAGGGCCTTGGCATTAACAGCTCAATATTAAACCTCAATATTATGTCCCTGAAAGCAGAGCTGGGGGAAGTGGAAGCCAGTGATGCCTGTTCTAGAAGGAATGAGGGAACAATGGAGTTGGGGACAGAATCCCTGTTGGCCCACCAGGCAGGGGGATTGAACACACGTGCACACCACCTCTGCACATGCCCCCCCTCCCGAATTTCTGGATTAGATCGCATCAATAACTGGTCCTAAGTCTTCTTCTGGCTCTAGGCTCTGTGCCCTGTGTCTCATGGGAGACCCCGGGACCCTCTGCACTGCACGCTGGCCTGGCTTCAACCTTTATTCCTTCACTATATCCAGAGGAATTTACAGCTCAACTGTCAAGACTGCAGAGATGAAATTCTATCTGGGTCTCCTCCGTGTCATGTTGTCTCCAGTGTGGGTGCGGTAAGCCAGTAAACTCCACGTTTTAAATTTTATTATGTAGAATAATAGCAGGATGTGTTACTGGGTGTCCCTTTCATGCGTGACACTGAGCTAGGCTGAACTACAGAGTCCTGGCGCCTAAGATATTCCATTTCAGCTCATCCAAGGAAAGGAGAAGATAAACCAGTGACTTAATACATAATCACAATGGAGGGTAAGAACATCCAAAGAGCTCGTGCAACAGGAAGGAAAACAAAGCAAACATTAACCAGGTTTTCAAGCTAGTATCCCTCCTCTAATCCCCCGGGGTTGGGTTTTGTGTTCAGTCGTGTCCACGTTCATCTTTTTAACTGTAATTCCATCTCCTTTATGAGTAGTTCCCTTCTGTTTGTTGCCCATGTTGAGTGATCTTTCAGGCAGGCAATGGATTCCTTTGCTATGCCTTCATCATCATTCATCTCTGATGCTTTCCTTTGACTTTCTAGTATTTCTTCCTGCTGTTTGCTTCCAGCCACAAGAGGTTCTGGGTCCAGCCACTCTTTTCTGTACTTCTGCTTCCCATTTAACCTGATCCACAGGTTAAACCTGATTGCACAGCACCGTTAGAGGTAGCCAGGTACTCCACCTTGGTGGGTCACCTTCTCGCCAGGAAGAAAGGACCCCTCAGGACTTATTTTTATCATGTTATCAGTATGATGGCACATTCGTCAGGGAAAGTCATATGCTGTAACTCCATAAAAAGCTAACTGGGACCTCTCTTCTTATTTAGATCATTAATCAGATGGCTGGGGAGGTGTGAAGGATGGGAGATTTCTGATGGTCCAGTTATCAGACCCGTGAATGGAAAAATTTTTTATACCCTATAATAAAGAGAAATTTGTGCCACCACCCCCCCTAATTTTTTGTTACACAGATATATTTGGCATATAATATTATGTAAATTAGGACACACAACCTGTTAACTTGATACATTTATACATTGTAATATGCTTGCCATTGTAGTGGTAATTAGCACCTCTGTCAGGTCAGAGAATTATCCATTCTTATCCTTTCTTATTAGTGTTTGGAATAATTAAGTTCTAACCTCTTAGCTAGTTTGATGATTACAATACAGTTTTGGGGTCTACATTCCTTATACTGTGCATTAGATCTCCAGGCCTTATTGACAACTTGCTGCCAGTTTGTACCCTTAACCCTCTGTCCCCTCCAACCCCCTTATTAAAGGAGAGGTCTCCATTTAGGAGGAGTGGTGGAAAGAGCTACAATATGCATTTTGGAATATCCAGTGTCAATCGACATCAGTGTAGAAGAGTGCCATCTGGGGTCAGTGGACGGGGGCAGGCCCTCATTAAAGCAGGAGCAATTGGGATCAGCCAGCGCTGGGCCCCTCAGCCACCAGAGACGGTGGGCACCTGAGGGACAGAGCGGAACAGAGGGCCGTCACATCACCGCCTGAGACACCAACAAAGCAGTCACTCCTTGGGGAGCGTGGCTAGCTAATGGCTTACGGAGTGAACCTCTGGCCTCAGGGCTAAGCAAATCTTTTTATTTATTTATTTATTTTTAAGGATTTTATTTATTTATTTGACAGAGAGAGAGATAGCGACAGCAGGAACACAAGCAGGAGGAGTGGGAGAGGGAGAAGCAGGCTTCCCACTGAGCGGGGAGCCCGATGCGGGGATTGATCCCAGGACCCTGGGATCATGACCTGAGCCGAAGGCAGACGCTTAACGACTGAGCCACCCAGGCGCCCCAGGGCTAAGCAAATCATCACATCAATGTTTACTGCTTATTTTTTAAAACCAAAAACTGGCAACTGCTAATTTTCAACTGGTAACAGCTCTATTAATAAAAACACTGGGCTCGTTTTCATTTCCAGGTCTCTGCGATCTCCAGCAGGCAGCTTCCCGCTCTGAGAAGGGAGGTCCTGGAGACCGTGGCTTTCATCGTTTCTTCACGCACTGACGGTGTGGAGCAGGACAGTATTCCATCCAGACAGACGCAGGCCAGTCTAACTGGAAACGCTCATTTATTCGCTCTCAGTGAGGCAGGGTTACTCGCTAATGAAGCAGGTGAGCCAGAGCTGGGAATAAGCTTGCTCCTGGGGACCAGAGTGTGAGAGCCTGCTGAGATGGGCAGAGAACGTCCAGGGAAGGGTCCCATCCATTCGGGGTTGATGCTGCTCTGCTCTCGGACAAACGCTGCTTTCAACCCCCCGCCGCCGGCACCCGATACTGCCTGCACCAGGGGAGACAACCTAGGTGCCTCCGTGGGCCGCAGCTCTTCAGGGCCACATTCACCCACCCCAGCCAGACCATAACCATCCCGAGGGCAGCAGGGATGGCAAACGGCACCTCGGATGAGGTTCTGGTCTGGGGCCGCCGAGCGCTGTTCCACACGGAACCGCGAATGGGGATGCTTCCGGAAAGGAGAGCAAGGAAGGCCTGGAGAGGGAGAAGGGGGTGGTTTCCAGGCTCTCGACACCTGCACTTTCCAGAAGGAGGAGGTGAGAAGAAATAAGGAGAAGAAACACAATATAAGGAGGGCACTCACTCGGGAGAGGTTTCTAGATGCTCTCAAGTAGTGAGCGGAATGAGTCTCAAGAGAGGAGCTGAACAACTGTCCTCCCTACAATTCTGCTCCTTCAAGGATGCCTCCTGGCTTCAAAATGAAAAAAAAAAAAAAAAAAAAATTTTTTTTCTGGAATCTGTGTTCAAGTGTCAACTTATTCTCTGACAACCCAAATCCAAGGAGACTCTTCTTGGTGACTAACCACAAGAAACTTTTAACCTAGGCGGCTGTAACGAGGCTTAAAAGGTAACTAGTTCTCAGGGCGCCTGGATGGCTCGGCAGGTTAAGCCTCGGACTCTTGGTTTTGGCTCAGGTCAGGGTCTCAGGGTCTTAAAATCAAGACTCGCCTCCAGCCTCCAGCTCTGTGCTCACCACAGACTCTGCTTGTCCCTCTCCCTCCCTTTCTGCCCCTCCCCCCACTCATGCTCTCTCTCTAAAATAGATAAATAAAATCTTAAAAAAAAAATACAAAGGTAGTTAGTTCTCCTGTACACAAGAGATACTATTTTCTACGCTTCAGACTGGTGACTGAAAGGAGAGAGATCAAGGATTCTCAAAAATGACTGCATGTCCAATTCAGCTGGAACATTTTCACCATTCAGCTTCTAAGCCCATTTGGAAATTGTTTCCTTAGGTCTGGGCTGGGACCTTTTAAATAAGTAGCTGGGAAGTCTCATGCACAACCATGGCAGAGAGTCCCTGAGAGAGACCTTGCTTTTCTGCCCAGCATCCCTGGGCTCTGTTATAGGCTGAACTGCATCCTCCCCAAACCTATGTTAAAGTCCTAACCTCGTGCCTCAAATTTGACTGTATTTGGAGACCGGGTCTTTAAAATAGTAATTAAGGTTAAATGAGATCATTGGGGCAGACCCTAATCCGACAATACTGGTGTCCTTACAGGAAGAGGAGATTAGGGCACAGAATGCACAGAGAAAAGATGATGTGAAGGCCCAGTGGAGGCCACCCTACAAGCCAAGGAGGGAGGCCTCAGAGAAAAACCAAACCCGCCGACACACTGATCTCAGACTTGTAGCTTCCAGAATTGTGAGGAAATAATTTCTGTTGTTTAAGCCACCCAGTTTTGGACATTGTAATGGCAGCTCTAGCAAACCAATATAGCTCTTTGGACTTCGGCGCCCCAAATAGGCACTAGACCTGATAAAAAGGAAGATGCTTTTTGGGTAGATTCATCAGTCTGAGGGCATTACACGTACAATGACTGGTGACAGACGGTGACTACACTTATTGTGCTGAGCGCTGTGTAATACAGAGTCGTCAAATCACTCCGTTGTACACCTGAAGCTAACAGAACATTGTAGGTCCAACTCTACTTCAATTAAAAATAAAAAAACTCCCATACAATATATTAAAGAAACGAGAAGGGGCTTTTTTTAAATGAGTGAGCATTCTTTTTTAAAAATTCAATTAATTAACATACAATGTATTATTAGTTTCAGAGGTAGAGGTCAGTGATTCATCAGTTGCATACAACATCCAGTGCTCATTCCATCACGTGCCCTCCTTCATGCCCGTCACCCAGTTACCCCATCCCCCCACCCCCCTCCCCTCCAGCAACCCTCACTTTGTTTCCTATGATTAAAAGTCTCTTGTGGTTTGTCTCCTTCTCTGGGTTTTGTCTTATTTTTTCCTTTCTTCCCCTATGATCCTCTGTTTTTGTTTCTTAAATTCCACATGAGTGAAATTATATAATTGTCTTTCTCTGATTGATTTATTTCACTTCGCATAATATCCTCTAGTTCCATCCACGTCATTGCAAATGGAAAGATTTCATTTTTTTGATGGCTGAGTATATTCCACTGTATATACACTACCTCTTCTTTATCCATTCATCTGTTGATGGACATCTGGGCTCTTTCCATAGTTTGGCTCTTGTGGACATTGCTGCTATAAACATCGGGGTGCAGGTGCCCCTTTGGATCACTACTTTGTATCTCTGGAGCAAATCCCTAGTAGGGCAATTGCTGGGTCGTAGGGCAGCTCTATTTTCAACTTTTTGAGGAACCTCCATACTGTTTTCCAGAGTGGCTGCACCAGCTTGCATTCCCACCAACAGTGTAGGAGGGTTCCCCTTTCTCTGCATCCTCGCCAACATCTGTCATTTCCTGACTTGTTAATTTTAGTAAAAGGGATTTTTAATTATTCAAGTATGAAAACACTTTTTTTTTTGTCCAAACATGAAATAAAAAAAACTGTTTTGAGTAGAAATGAAGTAAACTGATGCTGACAAGCATACATCTCACACTGTTTCAAAGGACTCAAGCTCAGAAATACTATTCTCAGAAGAGCAGTACCCAGAATCAGTGACACGGTCATTGCTTATCTGATGTGTGTAGAGGCCAGTCTGTCAGTCATCCTGTTCTTTCACACCTTGCTTCTCCCCAGCACGCAGCACATCCACACCAGTCTGGACAGGGAGAAGAAGACTCAAAGCCAATTTCCACCCGCAGATCTCATAAACAAGCAGCCCGGAGAATGTTAAGGGCTGAACACAATGAGGTTTCTGGCTCTGCCAGACATTTAACTTATTTAACCTTTTCCTGCCCTTCTCTGACGAGAATGGTGTGGAGCACGTGTCTTTGGGGTTAGTGAGAAGTTTGACTCACTGGAAATATCTGGACTTCTCTCTGATGGAAGAGACAATGGATAGGATATGGGAAAATCTGTATTTGGATCTTGGCCCTATTTAGTTTGACAGTGGGTGAGCACTTCTGTCTGGGTCTGTTTTCTCATCTACAGAATGAAAAGATCAATTTGACTGATCACTGAGATCTCTTTCAGCTCTAAAAATTCTCATACTTCTCAAGATGTATTCATTCACTTTCTCTGTTTCCTAGAAAATTACATATACTATGAGGATTACCCCCCTCCCCCCTCCATGGCCCAACACCAGAACTGCATTTTAAATGCACCTGGCTGGCTCAGTCAGTGGAGCATGCCACTCTTGATCTTGGGATTGTGAGTTCGAGCCCCACAATGGGTATAGAGATTTCATAAAAATAAATTCTTAAAAAAAAAAATAAACGCATAAGAACTTATCCGTAAATTTTCTATTTCAGTATTTTGTATCATGGGTTTAAAAAGTCCTATTTCAGTCTTGTAGCTACTCTAATTTGTTGGGGTAACCCACGACTTCCGTGCCGTATACACTCATGGTAGTCACATGTTGGTCTGTGGGGACAAAATCCTGAAGTGTCATCACGCAGTAATTGTGATGTCACGTGGAGAATCTTCTCCCCACCTCCAGTGTAACTGCATGAACTCCGGAAATGAAGATATTTCAGGTAGAAGCGAAGGGTAACAGGTTGAACATTGGAACAACCTTGTAAGCTCTCTCAGCTGTTTGGTGTCATGTGATTTTCTGTGAAACTTTGAAGGTAAGACTCTTTGCTGAAAATTAGTATTAATTGCTGCTACCTGGTTTTACTTATAAGTCAGACTCTTTAAGACAAAAAAATTAGGGAATAAATGAGTTCAGGTTTTTTAGGTTTTAGGTTTTTTTTCGAAGCAGACTTCTACCCCTTCCTTTTCATTTCTAACTTGGTAGTTTTTTTCTTTTCTTTTAAATGTTTGAGGCTAATCACAGTATCTTTAAGCCAGGCATCATCGCTAGTATTATTTGACATTTCAGTACAAATTCTAAGAAGCTGAGGGAGCAGCATACAACCCAATGCCTTGATCACAGTATTTCTAAGTCAAAATGATGAAAAACAAAACAAAACAGCTGCCAAACTTGAGCACCATGCAGGAATCTAGGTTTTTTTTTTTTTTAAGAAGAGACACTTGGATGATTCTTAGTTTTAATGCCAAGTAAAATCTCCTGCTAGTTTTCTTTAACTCCTGCTTGCAAACACGCAGCCACGTTTACCTACCTCCACCACACCATGATGAATGGACGTGTACTGTTTCTTCTTCAGCATCACCAAGGTGATGACGATCACTGTTGCTATGACAACTCCACCAACCATGAGTCCAATGATGGCACCTTTGTTTGAACCTACATCTTCTGCAAAGAACACCTTGAAAACAAGACAAGAAAAAGGACTGCAATTGCAGGAGATCACTGGAAAAGGTATGTAAAGAGTTTCAGTGTCTACCTTACGCTGTAAGTTTGAGTTGGTGACCACTCCATTATTTCCATTATTTGGTGCATACTTGGAAAAAAAAAAAAATCACACATTCTAGCTACTACTTTCAACCCCCTGCCCCCATGGCCTTAGGAAGGCAAAACAGTAGCCAAGAGGAACCTGGAACCCTCCGACAGGTGGGACATCTGGTGAGAGGTGGGGTGGGGATCTACTAAAGGATGGAAAGAAAGGCATGGGTCATGATTTTGAAAAGAGGTCGGCTGGGAGACCTGATGCATGACCAGTCTGCCTTAGGTGCTTTTTCAAACCCACAGATGTCCTAATTTCCTTAGAGGGACATTAATACATAGAAATAAGGCATCTGAGACAAAGGAGTTCATCCGAAGAAAAAAAGACACTTGTTACCGACTTTTAGCTGCGATCATTCATTAGGACAGTACTGAACCTCAGAGAAGTGTAATGCTTAAAAGAGAGTTTTTCAAAGGGAAGGTAGCAGGTGATGAGATAAGAATTTTAATCGTCACACAGAACTGCTTGCTTTCTGTTTTCTCCAGAAACCCCACTCAACCTGTTGTTTTATTCTTGCTGTTCGTTTGTATTGGACATCAGTGAATTTTGGAAAACACCATCAGAGATATTTATTCAGTCTGATAACTTTGCTGCACAGCATTCAGCATTCCTTCATGTTGTTTATGAAAGCAACTCACTATTTCTCCACTTTATCTACCTAACTGGAATTAAAAAAGCATGTGGCACCTTTTATAATCCTGTTATGTAAGGAGGTGATCTTCTGCCAGATCACCTGGTCCAACTATTACTAAGTATATACCACATTTATTATAGAAATTAATGAAAACAGCTCCCTAAGGAATTCTCTCGGTCTGATCTCAACACAGGAAGATGACCAATTTTCCACAGTGACAACAAACATCCCAGTGATCTGAAAAGGCAATATAAAATACAGCAGGTAGAGCTGATTTCTAAGTGTCTTACTCAGGGTATATCTGCAGCAAAACAAGAAACCGTTCATAATTATTTCTCTTTCTCAATAAATATGCTAGCTCAACATATTTATAAAAAGCAAATCACTAATTAGTTAATGATAAAAATGTGAGGTAATCAGGAATAAATGCAAGTCTGGACATCTTCCTATGCCTTTAAGAAAATACTGTAATTTTGTCGTATTCATTGCACTAATTATAGTACATTATCTTATCAACGAGCTCAGTAGAGGGAGCTCTTCTCCTAATTGTTGCTGCTACCATTAGTCACTGTCGCATCACAGGAGTTAGCGTAATTGTGGAGAGGGGCTTGTAGGACACAGACTCCAGAAAAATGCAAATCCGCACACTAATCTTCAGCTCCGTGCCCCACCAGCCCCCGACTCTTCAGCGGCTCCCCCAGAATTTTTTAACCTCTTCGGCATCAGCCACATCAAGATTGCCCCTGAATTCATAATAATTGAGATGGGATTAACCTGCCAGTGAAAATCATGCTTCAAAAAAACTGAAATGTTCTTGTACAAAAGAGATTATGGGAGTTGAAATGCAAATCTGAATCACAAGCCAGTTTTGGATTTGCTCCAATTATTGAGAGTGAAAAGAGGCATATGCAATACTTCACTGGCGTTTCTTCTGGAATTTACTACTTGGATTTATAAATTATATTTATGAATACTGGAAAGATATTCTCTCCCTTGAAAAAGAGCACCCATGTGCACACGCCACGCTACCCGCCCCCCCCCCCCCCGCCGCCGATGTGCACCGTAAATGCCTGAGAGCGAGTACTTATTATTGCTAGGAGAATTTTATCACCATTTTTTTGGTTGACTCCTAAATGTGCAATAAAATTGTCTTCTTTATTAATTTAACCCCCTTACTACGCATAGTGATAAGATGAAAGAAACCCTAACATAATGCAGGATATGATTTATCTGAAGCTTCTGGTAAAAGATTTTATGTAACTACGGGAGCTGCCTGTAAAGAGGATGGGTGCTCTTTGATTTGCTCTAAGTCTAACATTTGGGGGAAATAACAGTGGGTGGGAAGAGATTTTGTCCAAAAAGGAAGCTGCCGTCTTTCTTGCCCAAATCTTTCAGTGAGCAACACTGCTGGGAACATCATGGAGTCCTGCTCACCTCCCGCCTCCACCCACCTTGGTAGAAACCCAAAGATCCTACCCCTGCAGAACTTAAAACGTGGGCGCTGGGGAAGGGACGGGAAGGAAGGGCAGAGGGACAGACAGAGAGGCACAGGGAGATAGTTGACATATGCCAACTTCAAATCCACCTCTTATAAACCCGTCTTCCTAGAAAATAGAGGGGAAATGAATTAGAGCGGATATTGTGATATACATTAATTCCACTCTAAGCCCTGAGTGGGCTTAGCAGCCTTCTAGATGCAAAGAACTAATGTATAAAGACCCTCTTTTTCTTCTCTTTATGGGTCCATGATAACCCTCTAGGCAACTGCTTTATTCTTTTTATCTTTTCCTTCACTGGCTTTCTGGCACAGCATGAATAAGCGTGAACAGGTCATCTGGCAAGACAAACTGAGCGGCAGGAAGAGGTAAATTCTACGTACCAATTTTTGATGATGAACCTCATATCCTGAGTCATGTCGGAACTCGGCATCCATCTTCACCTCAGAGATCTCTTCCGTCTTGATGTTTGTCAAGCCTGAACCTGCAATAATCCATAAGCATCACACCATAATTAAATGACGCACGACACTCAATTCATTTTCTCTGTAAACACAAACGCTGTAACACAAAGGCTACCAAAACCTTCTTTCTAGGTCTGGAGTGAGAGGAAACAGATTAATGACTTTCTTCAAGAAAACTGACACCCTGTATTCACACCCTTAACCACGAACTATTTCAAACAAAAAGAAATTAAAGATTAAAGAAATCTGAAGTTAAAGCTTCTACTGCCTTTAAACACACATTATAATTTTTTTTTTTTTTTTTTAAATGGGGAAAACCAGAAGTTAAATGCTAGTTGGGAGGTTGGCAAGGATGCGTTCCCAGAATATACTAGTTTGTTTTAGGGGCTTATTGTTTAGCTGATTCTATGTCTTTTCCCATGTGTTCTCATTCTTTCAGAAAAAATAATAAAAGTCTTTAAAAATGAGCATTAATTACCTGGTGGAATCAAACTGCTACTTTAGGGCTTTGTTCCAATTACAAATAAATTATGTTCATGTATCTATGCAGTGAAGCACTGTAAAAATCATATTATTTATTTAGTTGGGTGATTTAGTTATAGATACAGAATAATTGCCTCGTCTGCTGAATAAAGATTTGCAGCACGTAATTTTAGAAAATGTTTCAGTGGGACTAACAGAATTTATAACTTACTAACTCTTCCTTCTCTATAAATTACTACATGAGTCTTACACTAATCGTAATAAATTTCGTTTTTCAAGTAACAATTTAAAGCTACAAAACAAAATGCAAAGCCATTTTTAAAACAAAAAAATGAAAGCACAAAATAGAAGTATCAGTTTCCATGTTGTAGCATTTATATATCCAAAGTTATAATTTTAGGATGAAAAAGGCTTTTAAAATCATGTCCTCTGCAGTATTCTCACCCAAGGGGCAAACCCTCAGCTCCTGAGTGAATGGAGAAAAATCTATCCATTTGCCTCCATTTCGGATAGCTCTGCCTACAAGAATGACAGGCTTCCTTACATCAAACCCAGATCAGTTCCCCTAAGGCATCTATGCTTGGAGCCTGTTCAACGCAGAGCAAGCCCGAAACCTCCCTTCCACCTTATAGCCTTGAGGAGGCCAGACACTCGAGGAGAGGGACCGTGTTCCTGACGGCTCTTGCTCAGGCTACACGTTGCCAGGTCCTTCAGCTCCCACGGGACCTCATTTCTTGCCTTTTGTCTAGTCACTCTTAGGTGCCGTGAAACTTGTCACACACCTTGCTGAAACTGAAAAGCACAATGTCCACAACATAACCGTGTGCCAACCTCACACAAAATGAAAAGGAGGATAATTTGACAAGACCACGGGCACCCATGCGGGTTGTGACAGATTCCCGACTCCTTGTCCAAACGTTCACAAAGCTTCCATTAAGAACTCATTTGAAAACAGCCGACATCAACGTCAGTCTACAGCTGGCCTGTAGACGGTCACCCTGTCTTCTCTGCTGTCTGTCTGGCAGAACTAGTCTCTTCTCCCTATCTTCCCAGCTCTCCTGCCTTCCAGGGGTCCACAGAGATCATGGAGAGCGGTTCTACCATTTCACCCTCCAGGTCTCCTAGCCTACAACCTGTCTGGGTCACAAGGACTTGGACGTGGTAGAGAGGTGTCGTAGATTTAGAATATAGCCACAAATCTGTTAATTACTCCTCCTTCCCAGAGGTGGGTCTGAATTCCCTTCTCTCAAGTGTGGACTGGATGGAGTGCCTTGCTTTTCATGAACAGACAATAGAGAAAGCGATCATGAGTTCTGAGTCTAGGTCAAAAAAGACACTGCAGCTTCCTTCTTGTTCTCTTTCTCGGATCACTTGGTCTGGGAAAGCCACCCACATGTCACGAGGACACTCAAGCAGCCCTACAAAAAGGTTCCCGCGATGAGGTATGGCGGTGTCCTGCCAACAGCCACGTGAGTGAACAGACCCACCAGAGTCAAGCTTCCACTTCGGATGGTTGCGGCTCTAGAGGGTGTCTGGATTGCAACCTCCTGGGAGGCCCGGAGCCAGGAGCACCCAGCTAATCCATGCCTGAAATCCTGATCATTACAGTAATTATAAGTAACTAAATGCTTGTTGTTTTAAGCTGCTAAGTTACGGAATTATTTGTTGCATAAGCAATAGAAAACTAGAACAAGGAGCTAGTGTTTTCTTTTTTCATCTTGATCTACCTTGGGCTTTAATTTCCTTCTTTCAGAAGATCACTCTCTCTAATATAGGCATAAAGTGGGACAGTTTCCCTTTCTCTCTCATCCTTTACCGTCCCTCACTGACCGTCCCTCAACCCCTGACCCTATCCCAAAGCTGTGGGGCTCTCTATTCTTTTTTTATTTTCTTGCTTTGAAATTATTTGCATTTTCTCATAATTTTTAACTCATTTTGACCTCTAATCTTCCTGACATTGTGTTTATCAGACTGTGATACTAATGCTCTGTTAATTTCTCATTGGCTATGTATTTTTTATCTTCCTACAGGCCCTTTTAAATCTGACACGGGGTTATAACCACAGTGATTTCTTTACAGATCACCCTTTTGCTGTCATCAGGATCTAGCAATGCAACAGTTAAAATTATATTTCTGAGACCTAAAGAAAAGTCTCTTCAATAGTCTTTTCTTTTAGATTTGTGGGACCAACAATTCGAAAAAACAGGAGCTCTCTGCTCAAAACTGTAAAAGCCCACATTATTTCTGAAAGGAGAGTGAAAATACTTTTGGTACTCAAACCAAAATTCAAATTCGCATAACAAGTCAGAACAACAGATAGTTAATTATAGCTCAATAGTCTGTGAGACTCTCAGGAGAAAGAGGTCCTTCTAGTTCATTTTTGTATAGCATGTGCAATCACTTAGAGAAAAGATTTTCTATACATTAAGCAAATCTCACTAAAAGGGAAGAAAAATTAGTAAGCTTGCACATAGGGAAACATCATCAGCAATAAGCTCACATAGCATGTGATGAAATGTAAAACGTGATGTGTAGATTTAAATACATCACAGGGACCTTTTGCTTATACGCTCATCAGGTGTGTTTTCTCTTTCTAAGCCCTGGTGTGACTCCGGGTCTGTCATGGTAAGTGAGCAGAATCTGTTGTTCATTTGAGGGGGGAAGGAGGCATGTCCCTCATGACACCTTTCACATGGCTTGGAGGTCAAGGACTTGGTCTCTCCTTTATGAGGCCTGGAGAAGGGTGGTAATAAATTATAGTGGAAACGGTAGCTTTCCTCTCCCTGTGAAGAGCTTGCTAATATATTTTCCTTCTTTATTTTGGTCAAATGGTGTTACTTGACCTTCAGAGCCCATTTTCCCCTGGAAGAAGACAGGGGAGTAGCCGTAATGGCCACTATGCCCAGAAATCACCACTGATAACATGCTTTCCCTACCTGACACTACATTCTAAAAGTGACGTGTCCTGGCTTTTCAGATATGAAAGACAAACAGAAGTCACCTTCCTCGGTCATGATTACAGGCAGACCCTTTCTTTGTTTGTGTTACAGTGACAACAGCAATTACTCAACTGCCATCAACGAATGACACGCTATGACAATCCCGGGAAGGCTAAGTTTGGAAAGTCTAAAGATATAATTCATCACACTGAACTCAAGCATGCAGTCTCCTCAAGTGCGATGTTGGAAGAACCCAACCTAATGCTATGAACATAGCAGGGAATTGGTCCAAGTGCTCGGGAGACAGACTGTAAGCACAGAAAGAGCGAGCGAGGTCTCACTACCTACCCAGCAAATAGAGCTATTCGTAAACTAGACTCTTCCTCACTTTGGATCTGATCCTTCTTTCTTACCATATGGCCCTTCTTTTATTGGGGAAGCCCTCACCTCACACAGTATAAGAAAGAAGGCTGAGCCTAGGCCATACTCTCATCTTTGAATCCTTCTCCTCTTCTTTGCCAATGGATGAGACTCAAATCTTTTGAAAGCTTTCCCGAAGCTGACCTCCAGTGCGTGCCGAGGTTAACACACCCTCGGCGAGTGCCCCGTCCACTTACATCACGGATGCCCTGGTTTATACCTTATGTGGGTCTGTATTCCCCTGACTTTCTAATTCCATCTCCTCTTTTAAATAGGCCAAGTGTGTTCCTCTTATTATACTTCAAGCTCCTGAGAACAGGGACCTTATCATTTCACTTCTTTCGACGCACCACAGCATTTAATGCACTGATCTTTGGGAAATACCAAAATGAAGTATTCCTGTTATGGAAACATCATTATTGTTATAATAAAGGCTTCAGATGGCTTCTTCCCCCGACAAAACACCTCTAACTGCTTTCTAGCTCTTCCCTTAAAACAGATTGTTTTGGGGAAATGCATGGACGTTGTTTTCATGTTACATTTTTTAAAAGAGGGGGGAACCAACTTTGGTGGTATCAACCTCCCCTCCCCCAGATTTCAATTAGAACACATTGGCCTAGAGGGCCCAATGGAGGCACTTTTACAAAATTGGTTGAAAGAGTGTTTCTAATTCACTTTTTATTCTTGTAGATGAAAAGCATCTCTTCCTTAAATACAAAATAGACAGTGCCATAAAAAAAGGCCCAAGGCAAATGACCATCCACCAGCTCACTGGTCTCAGCTGGTTAGAATGGAACTGACCCTCAGCCTTGAGCTCCACCACGAGCTGAGCAGGATGTGGATGTCAATGGGCCGGCTCCTTAAAATTCACTTGTGTGACAATGGCAATAAGGAAGACATTAGGAGAGCCCAAACTGTGTCTGACTTACTATCACTTAAGTTCCTCTGAAAAGCCCTAAAGGCAGAGATTTATAAAATCAGCGAGAACGGCCATCAAAACGGGTCACTCCACTCTCCCTGCCGCCCTGTGGACAGCCACACAGAGGCATGATGATGCCACAGGGCAGATTCGGAGTTCTCATCTATGGCTATGGCTGGGGACAGAAGTGACTGAGCTGGCACTGGCAGTGAGAGGGGCCGGGTCTCTTCTTGGCCTGCCACCAACTTAACCCGAACCAGGGACCTCCATGTGTTAATATCTTCCATCAAGGTGAATTCCCTGGCCCTTGACTATCGCACGGGGTCAATACGGGGATAAGGAAGAAGATAAACATGGGAAGGTATCCATTGTTTGTGGAGTTAAATCTCTCTAGAATATACAGCCATGTCAACTCAGTAACTACTGTCTTTGATTCATGGAAAACAATGGGTACTGTTCATTGGGCAGAGTTGTGCGTGAAGTCAAAAACCAGGCTCGCGTGCCCTTCTGTTGTGCGTGGCACTGATTTTTAAAACAGCTTGAGATACAGGCTGAATACAGAGCAAAGGGTCAAAGTGTATTTCTTCTTAATGCTGGAGGAACTGTAAAAAAAAAAAAAAAAATTTTTTTTTTGGTCTATTTTTCAGTGTTAATGGGAATTTTAAATGGTAACAAAAAGAAAAGACTTGTATATAAAACTATGCACATACATCCTTTCTGTCATTTTAGTTACTCATGGAGCGTTAAGTCCATACAACCCACGAAAAAGAAAATGTAAATATTTCTAGGCTCTAGAAGTAGTCCCGTTCTAGTATTTTTAGAAAGTCACATCTACATGAGAAACTGATTGAAGTTTGAGCCCAGTTCAGTCAGAAGAGGACCCTCTTCTCGGTGTCTGCACACCAAACAAGAAGGGAAGGATGAGCTATTCAAAGTGGAAACCACATTGTCACCAGACAGAGTGTGTATCTGTGTGGTTTTCCATTTTTGAGGACAGAGAGGTCTATATACTCTTCTCCACTTAAAAAAAAAATCCCATAAGTTGGAAGGGCTCTTTTATTGTTTGAAAAGGAAAGCTCGGAAAGAAAAACAGATTACTTCAACAGGAAATTGGAAAATAAAGTGTAAGGAAAAGCAAAGGGAATTTTTGAGAAGTCTGGTTTCCAAGGTCATTTCAAATCCTCTCCCTTAGTATCTGCAGTTGAGAGAGGCTAATAGCAAAGAGCGGGGACGGCGGGTGCTCGAGCTCAAGCGCAAGATGCTGAGGTAGAAGGGAACCGGGTTATACCTGGTCGGGTGGTCAGTCCTCGGTCGGCAGCAGGGCGGGCGTCAACAGGCTCAACTGGGCACAGGAAGCAAGATACACGGAAAGCAAACAAGACAAATCAAGATGGTGAGTTGTGGCTCCTGAACATAGAGCAGGGAAAAGCATGTGAAATACGTAAGTTATAAAAAAGGAACAGGTGGAAAAGAACCACAGTGAGTTAATCCCGAGTATCAGGGAATGGGAGGGGGACCACTTTGAAAGGCTTATCATAACTGATGGGCCAATCCTACTCCTTAGGTTTTCTAATAAAAGCACTCACCAGGATATGCAGCAACATCAAAGAAGAGGGGATGGGGAATGTGGAATTACCTCTCATCGAGTTTAGGGATGGTTTCTTGGCTTTTGATTAGAAATAAAATACAATATACCCAGCCTGGTGGAAAATCTTGAAGATACCTCCTTTTACAACTGTCCGATCTTATTTTACAGTTAATTAACTACAAAAGGACTCCCATTAAATCCCCAGGGGAAATGCAAATATGAATTTATCAGCAGAGGAAAGTCTCACCACATAATCTGCCATTTAGTGCACCAAATTTGCTCCCATTTTGAGGGTAAAAGAAGTAAACTAGGGAGTCAGTCTCTCTTTAATTTTAAAGGCTGATTATTAACAGACGACATACAGTTGTCATGTGTGAAATGTGAGTACTTCCTTTCGTATTTCTCAACTTCCACAATCGTCCCTTTGTGAGAATTCTGGGCCGGCCCCAAAGGAAGCCTTGCAGGTGGTACCACGGTGCCCGCCATTGCTTACCGTTAGCTGGCATTTCCTAAGTGCTTCTGAATCTCAGAAAATATTAACTTGAATTTAGACTGGTCTTTGAAGAAACAGGCAAGGGAGAGAAACAAAGCTTTAAGGATTAATAAACGGACAAGGGGCAAATGAAGCCGAGGGAGGGGAAAAGCCCTTTGGGTAAGGTCTGGGAAATACAAGGTAAGAAGGTAAGGAAAGGTGAGCAAAGATGTCCAGGGGAAGATAAGGTGTGCTCGATGGGCTGGCTTCTGGATGAGCAGTTTCAGGAAGACCATCCAGCTTACTGATGCACACAGCGTGGCATTCCCAGGGGGGATTACAAACCCAATCGATCCTGAATGTCACATGCTGGCAGAACAGTGAGGGAGAAGAGAACGGCAGGAAGTCAAGCCTTCAAATTATGAAAAAAAAAATCAGGTTTCTGAGAATACGAAGACATTTGGATGAATCCAAAGAGCAACGTGGTTTGGGCCTTTGTTATGCAGGGTGGTGGCATGACATTCGCACCCAAGCAACTTTGGGCGAATGGCCACTTCTGAGGCTGTTTCTTCATACATAAAATAGCCTCTTCTCATTGTAGTGAGAAACAAATCAATTTCAAAACCTGTTTCAGAAATGCTCCAATACTATGAAACTGCATTTATTAAATCTTCCCTAACAACTCTTGCTGAGAGGAGGATTGATTTCTACTACTTTACTGCTACGATAGGTTTAAGACATCCTGCTGCAACTCACACATACATTTGAATGACACAGATTCTCTGTGTTTCGCCTTTTTCCCATCTGCAACAGTATTTAGTGAGGGTAGTAACTCCTCGTAAAATAGAGTTAACGGAGGGATGATTGTATTTTTTGAGAATTTCCTCACGAGAGCGCCAGTGGTGCTTCAGTTGAAGAGAACAGCATGCCCGAGCACACTCATGGGGCAAAAAAGGAACTCGAAGTGGGGATCCTATTCCTCAATGGCTAAATCATCAGAAACTGTATTTGACTCATGAGGGAATCAGCAGTTAATCTGTGGTTTAAATACAGGCTGAAGAGCTGCTAGTTGGTCCCAGGGTCCACTTTAAAGCCACCACTGATTTACTCTGTGATCTTGGGCAAGCCAAATTCTTTCCAATCCTTGGTTTTGTCATAAGTAAACATGGTTTTTCCAGGGCTCAAATGTGCACACGTATGCACAAGAACCTTACAAATGATAAAGCACTATTCCACAATTCCTTAAAGAAATACAGAAAAAGCATCAAATGTATAGACAAAAAAAAAAAAAAGTCTGAAAGATATTACCACAAAAAGTTATCATTAGTTATTTCTGGGTGAGGAGATTATTTCTAGAAACTTCTCTGCCTTTTCTTCCCCATGTGCATGTATTGTTTGAAAACAGTAATAAAACCTGGTCTGTTTTTTAGGAAGGTGTTAATAGTTTTATTGACTTAAACCCTAAGCCTGCTTTAACAGTTTGAGGCTGATTCAGTATGAATTAATATTCAGAAAGTAACGCCTGTGTTGAGTGAGCGGACATCTATCAATTTTTTTAAAAGACAATTATGACATCGTTGCCAGAAATGCGCACATACATCTACAAGACAAAGTGCTGCATTATTTCCCAGTCCGACACAAATACTTTCTAATTTTCCAAAATGAACTATTGCTTGTTTTACTAGAAGGTGACATCAATATAGTGTTCATAACATTTTACAGTAGCTGTTTAGTAAATTAAAAATAAGAAAGAGGTCATCTTAAAGGATGATAAACTTAGGCAGAAATGTGTTATTCCCATGCCTTCAATAGTTTTGAAACAAACCTTCCCCTAAGAGAGGAGAGAAACAGAATGATTCACATTCTGGGGCTTGAGTTTGTTCTCATGCTGCTTATTGTAACAGACCAGTTCTAAGCTGAATGCTGCCGAGCACCGCCTGCCACCAGGCCAAAGGGAATGGAAGAATCAGCAAGAAAACAGGCCTGAATATAACATTATTTATTTTCAATTCCAGCACTTATTTTTGTATTTAATTTTTTAAAAGATTTTTAAAATTTATTTATTTTAGAGAGAGAGGGTGTATGTGAGTGGGGGAGGGGGCAGAGGGAATGAGAGAGAGAATCTCAAGCAGACTCCCCACTGAGTGGGGAGCCTGACTCGGGGCTTGATCTCACGACCCTGACATCACAACCTGAGCTGTACTGAAGAGTTAGACGCTTAGCCGACTGAGCCACCCAGGTGCCTCTCAATTTTAGCATTTAAAGAGATTTGGTCATTGCTTCTTTATTAGGCTAATTAGAAATATACCAGCGGGCAACGGCACTTTGCAATTATAAATATACAGTCTTATAAGACCTGTTGTGGTCTTTGAGAATATTATAGTATTTCACGTATGTATTCTATACAAGGAAGCTGACTGTTGTCCACTCCATGGCTCGCCTGCTCAGGCAATCGGGATCAAGCAGAACAAACACAGATGCCTTTAGCCAGAAAACTTCACGATCCATGGGAACAACAGTTTGATAAATAACAGCTTCACTTTTGGTTATCCGGTTGAGTTTCGTGGATATGAAAAAAACCACAAAAAAAATCCCTCAAGGCAAACCGTAGCTGGTCAAAGAGCCTAAAATATCAGAAAACTGTGATATGCTTAGTTTTTCAATATAAATTAAAATAAGGCCTGGGTGTCTGACCCTCTCTCTGGACTCGACTGACTGGTCTTAAGAAAAAGCAATAAATTGTTGGTAAGCGTCTGAAGCTATGATGATAAGGACTGCATGAACAATGAAAGGAAATCCTTTGAGAATTTTAGGTATTTTCAGTGGCTCCGTGTGTGAGCATGTGTCTGAGACATTCACAAGGAACAAGGCCCTGGGGAGAGGGAAGAAGGGGAGGCAATGGGGAGGGCAGAAAGGGGGAGATTTTAGGACTGAGTCATTATATGGCTTGTTATAATCATTAATTTTTAAGGATATATTGTTTGGACTATAGGGTGACTCTCCCTGAGTCTCTGGTAATAAGATCCTGATTCTATAGAAAGAACAAATGAACGAACGAAGGAACAAAAGGAACGAAGGAAGGAAGGAGGGAGGGAGAAAGGGAGGGAGGGAGGAAGGAAAATAAAGGAAAGAAAAGAAAGAAAAAGCCACACTAAATATTTACTGTGTTGTAGATACTTTGCCTGCCATCTCACTTAATGCTCATACCTCATCTCTGAATTAAGAATTATTGTCACCTTTGTTTTATAGACCAGGAAATAGCCACAGAGACTCTCTAACTTGCTCACCACACCCAGCAGAGCTGGAATTTAAACTCTGATGATCCACACCATTCAGGACTGTGGGGTAGCTACTATTCTGTGGGATGGTGGGGATGTGAAGGGGTTCTTGGTTATTACCACGAATACAGGGCAAGGGAGGACATTACTGGCTTCCAGGGGATGGGGACCAAGGATGCTAGATGCCGTGCACAGGGCAATCCCACACGAATAAAAATAGCTCTACATCCTCTACGATTTCCTAACTTCCTGCTGGACATTTGTTTATCTATGATTATGTGAGTTTACAGCGTAACTCAGTTGAATATATAAACACAAAGCATTTTTTGCATAGTTCTTACTGTAACCTGGATACACTAAGAGCTCATCACCGGGTACAATGAGGGAAGATTGTTTTCGTTAGAGCCTTCCCAAGAGTTCTTCACTATGTCAGGAAATCATCCACTGTTGCTCACAGAACCTGAATCGTGGAATCAGCCCTTGTGTCAGTCTACATTTGTATCTGTCACATCCATACAGGACAAACTCCTGACCACGTCACTCTTTCCACTAGCAGTCAAGCCTGAATACTTACGTGTTGAAACACTTATTATAAATTACATCCATTATATTGATTTTTCCCTTGAAACACTGTCAGTTCGTTTTATTTTAGGATTCACTGTTAAGGGCGCCTGGGTGGCTCAGTTGGTTAGGCGACTGCCTTCGGCTCAGGTCATGATCCTGGAGTCTCCGGATCAAGTCCCGCATCGGGCTCCCTGCTCGGCGGGGAGTCTGCTTCTCCCTCTGACCCTCCCCCCATCTCATGTGCTCTCTCTCTCTCTCTCAAATAAATAAATAAAATCTTTAAAAAAAAAAAAAAGATTTTGCTTTATCAATGACAGGTCTTTATTTAACAAGAGTATCAGCTCTTCTGATGAGGCTTGGGCAATGTGAGCAGCTGGGTCCTGGTCAAGGGTCCAGAGGCACTCAATCAAGGACTTTGCCCAAACGGGCATCTTGGCAGCACCCAAGGGCCCAGGGGGGGTGTCCATATGCACAAGCACAGACAGTCTCCTAGGACCCATGGCGGACAGGCCACTCTCAGAGTCTCCTCCTGAGTGGGGGTGTTTAAAGTCCATTGCTGTTCTGGGGTCTCTAAAATCTCTTGTGCTTAGCCTTCCAAAAACTGATCACTTTGGAGAAACCCAGTAGTGAACCCAAACTTCTTTCTTTCTTGGGTTATCGGGCAAGTGTTGGGGGGAGAATCACTGCTTGCCTCCTATCTTGGACCAAGACTTCCTTCTTATTTGATTTGGGAGGACAGTCAAGGGGTAGAAGACCAGGAAAACGGGGGACGTGTTGCCAGTGGCATCACAGTTTGCATTTTAGGAAGCAGGTTTGGTAAAACAGTTCCTCCCTCTATTTCTCCTTAAAAAGAACAACCAATATCCTTGCATTTCTTTTCCCTAAACAGAGTGGGTCAGTTTGGCTACTATTTAAAAATTTTAATATAAGCCAAATGTTTACTAGAATGCATATACTTTTTAATGGAGACCAAATATATTCATATATACATATGAAGTCAAGATAAAATGCCTGGAGCACATAAAGGAAGACTTATTTAACTGTTGGTATTATTTATACTACAAATATGACAAATGCAAAGTTAAATTTACCTCATTAAAGATACCAAGGAAATGCGGTATTCATATTAAGCAGTTAAGCTCTCAGTAAGAGTGAGAAAGTAAAGAGAAAATCTGAAATTCAGGAAATGCAACACCTTCTAGAAGAATATACACAATTTTGCTATTCTTTTTTTTTTTTTTTTAAAGATTTTATTTATTTATTTGACAGAGAGAGACACAGCGAGAGAGGGAACACAAGCAGGGGGAGTGGGAGAGGGAGAAGCAGGCTCCCCGCAGAGCAGGGAGCCCAATGCGGGGCTCGATCCCAGGACCCTGGGATCATGACCTGAGCCGAAGGCAGTCGCTTAACCGACTGAGCCACCCAGGCGCCCACAATTTTGCTATTCTTGGTGCTATGTGGCACCAAGATCATCGCATTTCACTGTATTCATTAAGTTTGAAGAAGCTAACATAAACAGGGCTGAGTGTTTTCGTTGTTGTTGTTCTTCTAAAAACTCTATATAGCCCACATTTGTATAGGATTCACAACATTTAAGGGAAATACCAAGTATTACATCAAACATACACAGTAATTTCTACAAATTAATTTTTACTCTGCTAATGTAGCTTACTTTGCTTTCTAAATCTTTCCATAATAAACTTTACCATAAATAAATTACAATTTCTAGTTTTTATTATTTTGGGGGGGGTGTGTGTGTGTGATCATAAAAATTCAGGTAGGCTCCGAAAGAGGTTTTATCCTACTTTTCCAAAATCAACAAGTAATGGAAAATATTAAATGGGAACATTTTACTTATAGAAACTACGTATTTGAAAGATGTGAAAAGGTCTCCGATTACGAGAAAGTGATAGGAAGTTCTTTGTAAATTATAATTTTAGAATCACTGCAGTTGAATAAATTCTCAAAGGCAGGGGTAATTTTTAACAAAGAACAGTCTAATCTATACATTTAAATTCTTTTTTCGTAAAAAGCTAAGGGTTGGACATAAATGACAAACATTTAACATTATTTGGTAAAAAGTGCATTAAGGGTTGTAATTTTCTACCAAAGGAAGTTTGTCAGACTTCAGTCCGATGTGGGACCTACTTCTCCCTGAATTAAACAGCTCCTTTAACAGCACATTGAGCCCTTTATACCAAATAATTTTTCCTGTTAAAGGAAAAGAGGAAATCTAGTGTGCGTTCAATTTACAAATGAGACTGGATATTTTCCACAAAGAATTTTCATTAGTAACTGAATGATGAGGATTTTAAAAGACCAAAATGTATCCACCTATTAAAAAAATGGTACAGTCAGCACTCTCTTATTAATAAATTTAATAAGGAAGTTACCCTCGTAACTGAAGTTCTTCAATTTTTAGAAGTCTTTAAATTTTTTCTCTATGTCAGAATTATTTTTATAAATGGTGAAGTGTTAATTACTTTTATGTTACAAATGAGTAGCTGGTATTACTACTATAAGGTGCACTTTTTTCAAATTAATGCAACAAATTTGGGGCAATTACTCACATGGAAATTGTCCACAGAAAGATTTTCTGTAATGGTTCTTCAAGAAAAAACTTCTGTAGTACACTTAAGGTCTGATACTGAGCTCAAATTTAGTCTGAGGTGTATACTGACTGCATTTTGAGGTATCTTCACTATAAATAGTCATATTACAGTTATTACCACTATCTGAACTTGCCACTCTCATAAAGACACTCACAGGTAAAATCTGGTGTTCTTAAAAAAAGTGCTATTAGTGTTGAGAAATCAAGGTGTTCCTGTGTTTGAAATTGCGTACTTCTGAACATGTAAAAATGTTTATGGAATAAAAAGAACTAAAAGATGTTGTCTCATTAAGAAATACTACTTAGAAGTTTCTGCTAAGAAATCCCTGTGAATGAAATCATCCAATGTGCAAATTTGTTGACAGAGAAAATCCTCTCTGAGCTATCATAGGACAAAACACGTAGATTGATTCGCTTCTGAACTCTGAGAGCTGCCTTAAATTTAACTTTCTAAACACAAAGTTGCTTACATCTTCAGCAAAATTACATTTTATTTGTAGGTGGTTCTTTATCTTTGCCTGTAACATTCGGTGCAATCTGAAATTTAATGCACTAGAATAAATAACCAGCAAAGACTATTTCAAATCTCTGTTTCTGCAGGCCCCATGAAAACTTCTCCCCGCGGGAGAAAAACTGACATAATTTCATCCCGTCTGTTTGCTCTGAAGGTGAGCCTAGACTGTCTGCTGCCTCATAAACACACACTGAATACTGTTCTCTTTTTTTTTTCCAGAAGCAACGAAATACCTCTCGGTGAGAGAGTATTTTGTTTTTCGAATGCATATAAGAAGTCACCACTCAAGAATATCAGAAAGATGTATATACACACAGACCAGAATGTTCTTGTTCTCACCAGGGCCTCTTACCTTCATTTTCTGTATTGGCTGGCACCGAGTCGACCCCAAAAGGATGCCAGGGTTGGAGATCGTCCAGGCCGAACTCCCCATTCACGGGAAGAAGCTCCACGGTGGTTTTCGTTTCTGTCAAAGACGGCATGAGGGCATCGTTTCCGTAACTGATTCTTGGTTCACTGATCATGTTGGCCAAGACGTCATCCGAGTAGTTCTGCTCTTTCTGAAGCAGCTCATCTAAACAGAACAGAGCCGTATGTATGGTGGGTCACAGCAACACGCAGGACTGCCGCAGGGGCTACCATTTCCTGTCAGCCAGACGCAACCTGAACTGCTCTGCACACACGACCTCATGCACAGCCAGGAGGTGGGTACCACCGTCGGCTCCATCTGACAGATGTGAAAACTGAGGCCTGTGGCAGCTGAGGCACTTATGTAAAACCACAGCAAGTGCCCAAGGCAGGATGTGAGCCGAGAGAGATTGGCTGCCACCTAGGCTGTGGCTTCTGAACGGCTGTACCACTCCTCCCCACGATGAAGGACCTCAAGAGTGAAATCTCCCCTTCCTCCTCGGACACAGGCTCTGGTATCCTGTGATCACAGGGGAATCAACAGCGTGCTCTGCTGAGCTGTGTGCCGGGACGTGGTGGCAGCGTGCAAGGGACAGTGGCCTCGCACAGATGAAGCTCTGCTGCAGCCTGCTCCGCTGGGGGCGAAACCTCCCTGCCTCCCAGCATCTGTCTTGCCCTCTCGAGCCAAATTTCCTGCCTCTTCCCGCTGCCGTTTCTCTTCAAAAAATGCTATCAGTTACCAACACCCCCTTTTTAAAGATTACTTATTTATTTGACAGAGAGAGAGAGAGCGAGCACACAAGCAGGGGGAGTGGGAGAGAGAGAAGCAGGCTCCCTGCAGAGCAGGGAGCCCGACATAGGGTTCAAACCCAGGACCCTGGGATCATGACCTGAGCCGAAGGCAGATGCTTAACAACTGAGCCACCCAGGCGTCCCTCAGTTACTCCTTTTAAAAAACGGACTAAATAAAACCAACTTTATGGAACATAATTGACTGATATAGACTCGTGAAGATTCCTACATTATACATTTCATTACTGCAATGCATTTTTACTGGAAAAGAGAGTTGGGAATATAACCTTGTACTGATTGGAATCATTGCTTTAAATACGGGGTTATAACAAGATTTGTGACTCTCCTATAATTCCACCACAGGTCACCAGGTTTTTCTGTGGAATATATTTTTTAAAATTAGACACCCACGAATAGCATGTGTGCTATTAAAAATGATAATTAATCAGAATATCTCATCTCCCAATCATACCTCTGTCAAGAGTTCACTGTATTATATATTTCAGACCAATCACTGGTTAGTATTATTGCTGCAGAAAATGAAGAAAATAAAATCAGGATTTAAATTTGATTTGTAGGGGCGCCTGGGTGGCTCAGTTGGTTAAGCGACTGCCTTCGGCTCAGGTCACGACCCTGGAGTCCCAGGATCGAGTCCTGCATCGGGCTCCCTGCTCGGCGGGGAGTCTGCTTCTCCCTCTTCCCTCCCCCCGCCATGTGCTCTCTCTCTCTTTCTCTCTCTCTCTCTCAAATAAAATCTTTTTAAAAAAATAAATTTGATTTGTAGTATTTTCCTATCATCCTTCACCATTCTCTTTAAATTGAAAAAAAATTTTTACCTGAAAAAATTCTGCTCCAACAGGTCAATTAAAACAATTTGATAGAAGAGCATTAAAGCATGAGATTAATGTCCTTCTCTGGAGCCAGTTTTATTGCGAGATACCATTTTAAATGATGAAATTCCAAGACAATCAGTCCTTCTGAAGTCTAATTGGAGTTATAATATATAGCTATTTGCTGCTGCACCATTCTAAAATTCAATATTTGATGCTTGTAATGACCTTTCCCATGCAGATGAAAGGGGCCCATTAGATTTATTCCAACTCTTTCAGGTCTTACACAGTCATGGGTAATGGCTAATAACTTAGCCAATGTCTGCTTTAATAAATTAAATGGGCATTTCTTTTATATAAATCTTATGCTTCTGACTGTTGAGCACTTACAATACTAAAGAGATGATCTTCTGGAATAATTATTGGCGCTCACACGTTCGTCTGAGAGGGAATAACCTTCACCAGCACGATCTGCTCTTGGCTCCACCTCGAGGCACGTTGGTATCTTTGTGGCATTTACTGCCACTTTCCCTCTGGAAACTCTTTCTCTCTGTCTTGCAACCTCAGTACCATGCTGGTTCCCTGTGACTTCTCCGAGGAACTCCGCTTGTTCCTTTTTTCTGATCTCTTCATCCCTATGTTTTCTTTTTGTATCTCCATCCAACTCTTTCTGCAATTTTTCATTTGGAAATCCATCCCCTCTTGAAGCTCTAAGGATGAACTGGAAATGTCTTTCCCCAGACTTCATTTCTTCCTCCCACTCTAGGTTCTATATATGTCTAAGTTTGCTGGGCCTATTAACTTACATCTCCCATGAACTTAGTATGTACGAAACTGAGCTCAAGGCCCCCTTGCTCTCCCTCCTGCCTTCTCCTGTTGTAATCATGGAAGAGCTATGATCCCAGCCACAGGTCTGAAATCTCCATAACCATCTGTAGCTCTATTTCTTTGCGTCCCATACATTACTGACAACTTGATTTTTTTTTTAAAAGATTTTTTTGACAAAATTTATTTATTTGGCAGAGAGAAACACAGCGAGACAGGGAACACAAGCAGGGGGAGTGGGAGAGGGAGAAGCAGGCTTCCAGCAGACCAGGGAGCCCGATGCGGGGCTCGATCCCAGGACCCTGGGATCATGACCTGAGCTGAAGGCAGACACTTAATAACTGAGCCACCCAGGCGCCCGACAACTGCTTTTAAAATTCCATTTCTGGATTCTCTTTTTTTTTTTTTAATTTATTTGAGAGAGAGAGACAGAGAGAGAGCATGAGAGGGGGGAGGGTCGGGAGGGTCAGAGGGAGAAGCAGACTCCCCGCCAAGCAGGGAGCCCGATGCGGGACTCGATCCCAGGACTCCAGGATCATGACCTGAGCTGAAGGCAGTCGCTTAACCAGCTGAGCCACTCAGGCGCCCCTCTGGATTCTCTTATTCATTTCTCACTCCCCCTTTCTACAATCTTCCTCCCTTGAACCATCATTACTTTCTGCCTTGATAACTGTGAAGTCTGTTGTTGTCTCTGCTCTGTTCCCCATATCTTTTTGTGATACTGAGGAATGGCTCTGCCTCATTCCAGTAACTCCCCATTCCCTACTGAATTAATCCCAAACGCTACTTTGCCAGATATTAAAGGCTCTCTGTGATCTGGGCCCACCTCATCTTTGTAGCTATGAGGCTCAAGCCCTTTGCTGTATACACCTGTGATACAGTGATTTATAATAATAAATCTATATTTGGTCTTTGTAGGCACAGAGCTCCTAAAACCCTTGAAATTTCATAGGTGATGAGAGGAATAAAGGTATCTTTTAGTTATGTTATGAAGCAACTTTTGAAAAGCCTATAGGTCACCGAAGGATGGGGGTGGTCACCAGAGGAACTAACCATGTGATCAGAGGGTTAGAACTTTCAGTCCCCCTCTGGGAGGGGAGAGGGGCTGGAGACTGAGCTCAATCGCCAATGGCCAACGATTTAATCAACGAAGTTTATGTAATGAAGCCTCTATAAAAACCAAAAGGACAGGGTTCTGGGAGCTCTGAGGTTGGTGAACACGTGGCGATGTGGGAACATGTTGAAAGCTCCCAGTCCTTTCCTACAGACTTTCCCACTTGGATGTTGCTATAATAAATCCGTAATCTAGTAAGTAAAATGTTTCCCTCTGTTCTACAAACTAATAGAACCTGAGGAGGAGGTGGATGGAACTTCTGATTTATAGCTGTGGTCATCAGAAGCACAGGTGACACCTGGACTTGCAATGGGCTGTTGGGGGCAGGGCGGTGGGAGTCTTGTAGGACTGAGCTCAGACTTTTTTTTTTTAAAGATTTTATTTATTTCTTTGACACAGAGAGAGATAGCCAGAGCAGGAACAAAAGCAGGGGGAGTGGGAAAGGGAGAAGCCAGGCTTCCTGCCGAGCAGGGAGCCCGATGTGGGACTCCATCCCAGGACCCTGGGATCATGACCTGAGCCGAAGGCAGATGCTTAATGACTGAGCCACCCAGGCGCCCCTGAGCTCATACTCTTGTGGGATCTGCACTACCTCTAGGTAAATAGTATTGGAATTGGGTTGAATTGATTGAATTCTCCAACTGGATGCTGGAGAATTGCTTGGTGGTATGGAGAAAACCCTACATATTGGAACTGGACCGACAGCTCTGTCAGACCGAGTGGCTTAGATTATCTCCAGATGGGACCAGGCATTCCCATCAGGCCACCTTTACTCTCTGTTCCTGCTACATGGGAAGATCATCTCTGCTTATTTAAATTATATGAACTTTTGAAAGATCAGCTCAAATGCCCTCTTCTCTATAACTCTACTCTTAACAACTTTATGAGGATTATGGACATTATTATTTTTATGAGACGGGAAACTGAGGCTGGGATGGATGACCGAATCTCTTTAAGATCCCATGGCCAGTGGGCGTCAGTGCTGAAGTCCCTGCTCTGGGCTGCAGAACACCCACCTCCCTGCCTGCGACCCCCACCTATCCAGCATCCACAGCCCCAGAGCAGAGCTCACTCCTGGTCTCAGCACTGCATCGCTTATTTGCAGAGTGATTATAAGCCTAACTGTTTCAGAACGTTTGTCACACTTACAGGGCTGCAAGCCGACTCAAACACCACCAGCCCTATGGAATGGTTATTGCTTTTGCACCTTTGAATAGGCATTTTCCAGGCACCGGAGCTGAAGGGAGTCCTGTACCCGTCTCAGCCCATGGCAGTAAAAAGGGTAGAGCAGGAAACAGTCACAGTGGAAAATCTTACGTCTGTACTTCATAAAATATCCAGGACATTTTGGGTTGTAGCAAATCGTGGTGCCTGCTTTTCTCTTTTATCTCTTATGCTGTTGGCAGAAAATTTCCTCCAAATGGCCACTCAAATGTTAAGCCCCATGGTAGTTAATTTTCCTGGTTTATTATATTCATGTTCAGAATATGAGAGAATGAAACATTCAAGAAATGTTACATTTTTGGCAGACTGAAAAGCACTTAGGCTTTTTTTTGGGGGGGGGGTACAAAATAGCAGAAATCCATGTTTTAACCTCAGTTTAATGCAGAAGATTTATAAACAACCATCTCTGGTTATCTCATTTGGAACAATGAAGTCTGTGTGGTTTTTAAGGGACAAAAAGCAGGCGGAAATGACAGATTATCATTCGTGGGGGTAGGATTCCATTTTGCGATCATAAAATGTCAGAAGGCAGCCAGCTACCTCTTGACATTAAGGGCTCGGGATTTTACCAAAGGCGAACACAACTGGCACCAGGCAATTCTGCCTGTGATTAAAAAAAAAAAAAAAAAAAAGCAGAGCCACATAGGATATTTCAGTGTGCATTCTTTTTTTTTTTTTTTTAAGATTTTATTTACTTATTTGACAGAGAGAGAGACAGAGAGAGAGCACAAGTAGGCAGAGTGACAGGCAAATGGAGAGGGAGAAACAGGCTCTCCGCTGAGCAGGGAGCCGGATGCGGGGCTCGATCCCAAGACCCCAGGATCATGATCTGAGCTGAAAGCAGCCGCTTAACGGACTGAGCCACCCAGGCGCCCCTTCAGTGCGCATTCTGAGTGGGGCTTTAACTTTGAATTCTGTGGTTAAGACTCACTGCACAGAAACTACACGTCTAGTATGTTTAGTGGCCCTGATGGATTACCTGTTTATCTGAATTAATTTAATATTTTACTGTGATGGCATATACTGGTGATTTCCAAAGCTTTTAAGGATCTAAATTGGCCAGCTGCTGTATTAAACTAAGACACAAGGTTCATTTCTTCCCTAAGACTCTCTTTTTTCCTTTCTAAGAGCTACTTCTTATTGCCCAGAATTACAGCAGCCATCTCTGGAGTTAAATTTATATTCTGTAATACCCAGCATACACGGGCGTTGTAGTTAGAAGTGGAAATATTTGGGTGCCTGGGTGGCTCGGTCGGTTAAGCGTCTGTCTTTGGCTCACGTTGGGATCTTGGGGCTCCACATTGGGCTCCCTGCTCAGCAGGGAGTCTGCTTCTCCCTCTCCCTCTGCCCCTCCCCCCGTTCATGCTCTCTCTCTCTCAAATAAATAAATAAAATCTTAAAAAAAAAGAAGTGGAAATCTTTAACTGAGTTCAGGGATGGTAATCTTTAACCTACAGCTTAAACAAAACAGGGATACTGGGCGCCTGCGTGGCTCAGTCGGTTGAGCGACTGCCTTCGGCTCAGGTCATGATCCCAGGGTCCTGGGATCGAGTCCCACATCGGGCTCCCTGCTCTGCGGGGAGCCTGCTTCTCCCTCTCCCACTCCCCCTGCTTGTGTTCCCTCTCTCGCTGTGTGTCTCTCTCAAAATAAATAAATAAAATCTTAAAAACAAAAAAACAAAACAAAACAGGGATACTCAATTTCAAATATGAAACATACAGCAAACCTTGTCACCTTGCCCTTTTAAAAAGTGTGTTGAGGATTTATACCAAGCATACTTAATAGTTGTGAGAAAAAAAACACCTCACCATTTAGTTATCATAGAAAATATTTAAAATACTTTGAGGTGATGGGGATGAAGGAGTGCGGAATCACCATATTCTACACCTGAAGCTGATACCACACCATGTGTTAACTAACTGGAATTTAAATAAAAACTTACATATTTTGAAGAAAGCAGCATCAAGAGAGTCCCCCAACAGTGATATCATCTTCAAATGACTAAAATACTTTGTTTTTGTGGAAACAGTAGATTTCTATGATAGTTTGAGAGAAACGGCCCCATAAAAGGATTGCTGAATGGGAAACAGAAATTCTAGATCATCTGTCTAACATGCCTCTTTAAATTATTAATCCACTACCCAAACTCCTTTTAAAATTTTAACGGCTGTATTTTAGGTTTCAAGAAAATATAGTTTGTAAACATTAAATCAGTTCTCTTTTACAAGCCTTAGTTACAATCACTGAACTATCTCTTCCACCTTTTAAATGTGTTTGGGGTGGGGAGGGAAGTCTCAGCCTTTTCCTCTGTAACACACAGCTATTAAAGGTCTGATTTGGAGACGGGCATCTCCTAGGCTTGCTGGTTTTTCTCTTCATAGGATTGAAACTGCACTGCTATGCTTGTTTATTTTTTTTCCTATTTTCTGATTCTTCTGGTTCCTGCTGGTAAAATATGTGCTTATCTGTAGCCTCTCCCCAAAACGGAAATTTCTTTTCAACTTTGTCTATCAGGGGATTCTCATATGACTCATTCTTACCTCTCTCTTTTTTAAAATAAATCATAATTTAAAGGTTTCTCTATGGTGACCTGTCCATTTCTGTTTTCACAAATCGTATCTTTTTAATAAATATTTGCTTCTGCATCTGAAAGAACTGAAGGGTTACACCTCTGTGCAATGCACCCCCCCCAACCCCGCTCCCGGCAACCGCCACGGCTGCATTGGGAGTATCTATAAAAGGGGTGCAATTTTTCCCTGATCAAGAAGCTCCACTATGAATCCGCTGTCATCCATTCTAGGCATTTTGCCCACACCAGGCCTATGAGATCAGATTTAATTTCCCAAACACAGTTCTGTGCACGTCTGATTCATGGCTCAGCACACAAATGTCACGCTGGTTCATTATACTGAACGTTGCCACGGTCTCTGAAGCTCCCTAAGGCTCGCATTCCTCATCCATAGAATTGGAGGAGGTTGGATGGATGGTCTTAGCAGTTCCTCCACTTGGAATCCCGTTAGCTGTGCTCTTGTATGTAGGTGTCCCCCCAGAGCGAGGGAACCACAGTTTGCACACCACCGTGGTCCCCAGGTGACTCCCAAGCACGTCACAGACGAACCACTGCCAGTCTGTGCAAAGGTACTGCCACACAATGGTCTCAGTCGTCGCCTTCGTAACAGACACGAGTCTCAAATCAAGGTGTTCTGAAGGATGAGCATGGCCAGCGAGTAACAGCGCCAGAGGAAACCTGACTCCCACACACCATTAAGTCACGTTCTCAGAACCCAGCCCACTCTGAGCCTTGATACTCTCAGGCACGACAATGCTTCGGAGTCAGAAAGCCACAGGAAAGGAAAGCCTAGTTACGAATTTCCTTTTTTGCCAGAACATTTGTCAGGCAGGAAATGACACAGGAGCTGGAACAAGGAAGTGTTCAGGAAACAAGTGTTCAGACTCCGAGAAAAAGAACATGCACTTAAAAGTGTAGAGGGCACTAGAGGACACACTTCAGTGCGGTGCTCCCCACTACTGAAGACCAGTCCTCGCTGGTGACTATTTTACTTCTAATCATGGACTTACCTATAGTTCAATGGAGCAGAAGCAGTTTATTTTTATCTTTTTTGGTGGGGAAAAGAGAAAGAAGGGGTGAGGGGCAGAGGGAGTTTTTTTTTTTTTTTAAGATTTATTTATTTATTCTGGGGGGGGAGAGAGAGAGTGAGCATGATGGGGGGAGGGGCAGAGGGAGACAGAGAATCCTCAAGCAGACTCCCCACTGACCGTGGAGCCTGACGCAGGGCTTGACCCCAGGACGCTGAGATCATGACCTGAGCTGAAATTAAAAGTCGGACACTGAAGCTGTATTACAAAGCTGTAATCATCAAGACAGTATGGTACTGACACAAAAACAGACACATAGATCAATGGAAAAGAACAGAGAGCCCAAAAATGGACCCTTAACTCTATGGTCAAATAATCTTCGACAAAGCAGGAAAGAATATCCAATGGAAAAAAGCCAGTCTCTTCAACAAATGGTGTTGGGAAAATTGGACAACCACATGTGGAAGAATGAATCTGGACCACTTTCTTATGCCATATACAAACATAAACTCAAAATGGGTGAAAGACCTAAATGTGAGATAGGAATCCATCAAAATCCAAGAGGAGAACACAGGCAGCAACCTCTTTGACCTCAGCTGCAGCAACTTCTGGCTAGACATGTCTCCAAAGCAAGGGAAACAAAAGCAAAAATGAACCACTGGGACTTCATCAAGATAAAAAGCTTCTGCACAGCAAAGGAAACAGTCAACAAAACCAAAAGACTACCGACAGAATGGGAGAAGATATTTGCAAATGACGTATCAGATAAAGGGCTAGTATCCAAAATCTATAAAGAACTTATCAAACTCAACACCCCAAAACCAAAAAAATCCAGTCAAGAAATGGGCAGAAGACATGAACAGACATTTCTCCAAAGAAGACATACAAATGGCCAACAAACACATGAAAAATTGCTCAATATCACTTGGCATCAGGGAAATACAAATCAAAACCACAATGAGATACCCCCTCATGCCAGTCAGAATGGCTAAAATTAACAAGACAGGAAACAAAAGAGGATGTGGAGAAAGGGGAACCCTCCTACACTGTGGGTGGGAAGGCAAGCTGGTGCAGCCACTCTGGAAAACAGTATGGAGGTTCCTCAAAAAGTTGAAAATAGAGCTACCCTACGACCCAGCAACTGCACTACTAAGGATTTACCCAAAGGATACAAACACAGTGATCCAAAGGGGCACCTGCACCCCAATGTTTATAGCAGCAATGTCCACAAGAGCCAAAATATGGAAAGAGCCCAGACGTCCATCGATAGATGAATGGATAAAGAAGAGGTGATGTGTGTATACACACACACACACACACACACAGTGGAATCAAAAAGAATGAAATCTTGTCATTTGCAATGACGTGGATGGAACTAGAAGGTATTATGCTAAGTGAAAGAAGTCAGTCAGAGGAAGACAAATACCGTATGATTTTAGTCGTATGTGATTTTAGTCAAAGACAAATACCATATGATTTTAGTCAATCAAGTCATCTTGATTTAAGAAACAAAACAGATGAACAGATGGGAAGGGAAAGGAAAATAAAATAAGATGAAAATAGAGAGGGAGGCAAACCATAAGAGACGTTGAACTCTAGGAAACAAATGGAGGAGAGGAGGTGGGTGGGGGGATGGGGTAACTGGGTGATGGGCATTAAGGAGGGCACTTGATGTAATGAGCACAGGGTGCTATACGCAATTGATGAAGCACTAAATTCTACCCCTGAAACTCATAATATACTATATGTTAACTAAATTGAATTTAAATAAAGAATTAAAAAAAAAAGAGTTGGACGCTTAACCGACTGAGCCACCCAGGTGCCACCCTATCAATGGAGCAGAAGCTGTTTAAAATGCCGATTTGGGGGAGAACCTATGTGGTCTTCAAGTGATTACTGCACATGGCTGGGATGTCTTGATCTGTGTGTGACTCATGGGACAGCCATAGTGTGGCGCTATGACATCGCAAAAGCATGAGATCAACTGTACAAAGACACCTTCCACTTCTGTGGCTTTTTCAAGTCCATTAGCTCATTTGATACCCACAACAATCGTTACCGTGGGATTCCTACTCCATTGACAGTTGAGCAAACGGGGACATCCCTTTTGAGAAATACAGTTATCAAGTGGCAGAATTGGGATCTGAACCCAAGGATGCTGATTCCTAGTCCAAACATTTTCACTGTTCCATGAAAAATTTTATTTTATGGCTGACATGGTTACTTGATTAGTGACTGATATTATAGAAATATATACACATCTATCATCACAAGCATCCTGTTTCTCATTTTTTTGATAGATTTGGAAAACTGATGGATTCAGTGATTATCTTTTTTTCTTTTTTTTCATAAGAAGGAACCAAGGTAAGAGACTTTCGCCATGGGCCAAAGTCACAGAGCTTCTTGACAGTGGAGGAGCAGGGCTGAAAAGCCAGGTGGTTCCCAGCTGCACAACCATGCACTGCTCCCTACTCTAAGGGAGGCCTTACGTGTCACCTCCATTTGGACAGCCCACCCTCAAAGTATTTTCCCCTCTGAACACCCACCTCCCCCACATCTTTAGATTTGCCTTTCTCTGGAAGATTTACATAAATATGATAGCTATGTGAACTGTCATGAGGTTTCACCAATTCTGAGTCAAACTGGATAATGCAGACGTCTTTAGGTTTTGAGCTACGTAAATGGTTGACCAGCAGACTGACTCTGCATACTTAGTCATCCCAAATACCCCTTCTCATCGGCGGTGCAGGGACTAGAATACTTCAGCGGCCAAAAGAGAAAGAGCCGTGGAGGATGCTGCCATGTTTCCAACTTGGGAAAAAAAATTACAGACATATTAGCACCAAGTAATGCTGTTCCACAAATCTAGTTTTTATTTTGATCTCCAGAAAACTGGGTCAGTCCTCTCATTTTTAGCCACACTACCGATCTTGAGAATCTCTCATAGTCTCTAAATTCAGACTTCACCTTTGAATCTGGGTTTATTTTTCTTTAGTAGATTCTGGGGGCACAGATTTTAAATGAAGCATGCTTTGTCCATTCATGGTAACAGACTGTCCCTGGAGGACACACAAACATGGCTGCACATCACTTGTGAGAATATTCCCTATCCCAAGTCACATCTCCTGAAGTATCACTTGTCTAGCTTACGACTAAGGGTATGAGGAAGTCCCTTTTCATTGTAGACAAATTTCCTCTCGACTTTCAACCAACAGAGATCAAACAACTTAGATCTACCAATGGCATCAGTCAGAAATCAAGATAAAAGTCAGTCCGTCTCCCTGGCATCTAAAAACAGATTAAAGCATTTCTTCTTCATGTTTACTTGTAGTTTTTGTGCCAGTGTTGTGATCCTATTTCCAACTACCTTAGGAATCTTGGTCCTGCCTGGGTGGTTGGCAGTCTAAGCAATCCTGAAGGGAAAAACCCTTCTAAAGTGTAGACCACAAACCAAACTTACATATTACAGAGAGAATCTCTGCAAGCATGCTGTGTTGAGGTGATATTTTGCATATGTAAGTAAGTGTCTTCGTTTTGAGGAAACACACCATGAAGAATTTAGGGGTAAAGGGCCAATATATCTGTAAGTCACTCTCAAAAAAAGAAGTTTTATGCAATATTTTCAGACTCTCCTTTAAGTCTGGAATTCTATTAAAGTAAGAAGCTCACACTGTGGCACTAACACCGTGGTGCCAGATTTAACCTGCGTCTATCTGGAAGTTTCCTCTGGTCGATAAATACAGGGAAAATGCATATCTGACCATTAACGTAAGCAGATAAAACTACACGTCCTCTGCAAAGTAAAATAAAAACGAATACAAATTTTGATGACTCCTCTCCCTTAAACATCAATCATCTCATGTGATTTTTCAGGCGAGGAAACGCTTGTTCCTTCACATACTAGAGGAAAAACTGCCTCTCTTGGGCTAGTTGAGAGACGTGCACTTTTACTGTTAAACTGAAGGAGTTTCAAAGTATTTAGGATTATGAGGAATCTTCTCTTCGAACCGGTCTTTAAGAGAGCCTGGGGGCACCTGGGTGCTCAGTCAGTTAAACATCTGCCTTTAACTCCCTGCTCGGCCGGGGGTCTGCTTCTCCCTCTGACACTTCCCCTCTCATGCTCTCTGTCTCCCATTCTCTCTCTCAGATAAATAAATAAAGTCTTAAAAACAAAACAAAACAAAAAACCCCCCCAAAAAACATCTGCCTTTAGCTCAGGTCATGATCCCAGAGTCCTGGGATTGGGCCCCTCGTCAGGTTCTCTGCTCAGCAGGGAGTCTGCTTCTCCCTCTCCCTCTGTTCCTCCCCTGCTCATGCTTTCTTTCGCTCTCTCAAATAAATAAAGAAAGAAAGTCAGTCTTTAATAAATAAATAAAAAGAGCCTAACCCCTCTAGCATAAGCGAGGACTTCACCGTGCTTCCTCTTTTATATAAAAATGTGACATTTGGTAGTAATTACAAGAATAACACAAATTCGGTGCAAAAAAAAAATGCAGAAAACAAAAGAAATCATGATACTTCACTTGCGATCCCACCACCAAGACAGCCAAGAGTCATGTTGCCTTTCTTTTTAATAGTCTTTTTTTAAAATAGTTTTGCTCTTTACAGGATTATTTCAAATCTTTGATCGCTACTTTATCATCTAATTGTTAGGACTGTGGTTATGGAGGCAGCATTGTGTGAGGCTGCTGGAGGGGGCGGGGTGGCGCTTGGAATTGGACCCATCAGGTCTGAGGACATAGACATGGAGGCACGGGGATGAATCTCCCTCCGGTTTCATTTTTCTGGTAGGCTCTTCTGCATAGCTGGGGCAGGTTTTGTTTGCTTTCCAACAAAACCTGGGGTTTGCTCTATCGGGGGTCAGTATCACATTTCATTTTTTAAAAACTGCTAGTGCTTTCAGTGAGGACAAGGAAGTAAAATGAGAAAGGTTATTTTTTGAAAAGATACTGAAACCACAGTTTTACGGCTCTTGCATTTTTATAAAGGCCAAGTCATTCTGGCAACTGCACACAATCTGAGCTCATACTTGCCTGGAGCCTTCGCTGCTGGTGGCAGGGTGTTCTGAGCATCCACCCATAACATCCCCTTCTTTCCACCTGAGCTCAGAATCAATTAAGAGGGGACAAGTGGAGATGAAAACAACACCTTTACTTTCGATGAAGGCCAGGCCCTTATTAACCCACATGATGCTTTCTTTGGGGAGTGAGTCACATATAGGGCACGTTGGCCTGTCACTGCACACAGGAGAGGGAGTCTGAGGGATGCCCCTACAACCGTGTCCTGTCCAACCTGCACAGTGTAAGCGGTGATCCTGTCTGATGGCACCCTTTCCCAGACTTGTGAGAGATGCCTTTCTTGCTCGGGTAAGAGATACCCTGGCGGTGGACCAAGGGAATGGGACACAGTGCCCCTCTCAAGAGCTAGCAATCATTCTCTGCTGTACGCTGAAGAAAGTGCATTCTAATTGACTCATACCCAGTAAATACTTCTTTGATGGAATTCTATATTTACAAGGCTGTAAAGTAAGGCATGTTAGCTCATGGTAGAAAGTACGATTTTCAACATTCATAAATAGTTAATTTCACTCAAAGAGCCTAAAGATTTATGCTGACAGTTATAACGGTAATAGGCAAGTGTGGATAAGATCAGTGCAAATACACACACACACACACGTCTCATGAGACGAGGCAGGAAGAGATCCTGTTCCTGTGGACAGCACAGCATGTCTGTATACATGATAGCTCATTTGAAATGCATGTTTATGCAGATCAAAAAAACCCACGTTAGTCCTCCATGTTCTTCTGCACACTGACCTATTTAGGTTCTCTTTAACACAAAAATTCGCTCTGTACTAAACATTTCTAGAACAGCGATGGTCCTTCCTCTTCCGATTAGCTGACGTGAACGATCACTCAACAACGTATGGGGAAACCAAGCCTGGAGATGGAAAATGCTTGGCATCTGGGACTTGGAGACAGATGGAAAGTGTCTGTCTTAGGGAAGCATTAACAGTGCAGAGGAGTGGGGAAGCTGAAAGAACTCACCTGAAGGAAGATAATTGGAAGCCAAGAACACTAAAAGCATTTTATCATTAATTAATGAGCTCGTTCATTTACTACCTGTTGAGCAATCCCATCCTCTTTCAGGCCACTGCAGGAAATAGCTAAGGCAATTTTTTTCTTTTTTTCTTTTTTTCAATGTTTTATTTATTTATTCATGAGAGAGAGAGAGAGAGAGGCAGAGGGAGAAGCAGGCTCCCCGCCTAGCAGGGAGCCTGATGCGGAACTCGATCCCAGGACCCTGGGATCATGACCTGAGCCGAAGGCAGAGGCTTAACCATCTGAGCCACCCAGGCGCCCCAAGGCAATTTCTTTATACTCAGAGCTCATGGCCTAGAGGAAAGATGGGCACAAAAGTAATTCCCTACAGGTGCTACGGGAAGGGGTACGGACCGAGCGAGAAAGAAAAAAGAGCGGGATTAACATAAGAATAAAAAAAAAAAAAGAAAGAAAAAAGAGCGGATTTTCCGGCGGGAGACCGTGAGTGTTGTTGCTCCAGAGGAGAGACTGCTGTCCTGGGAGATTCAAGTGCTCGCACCGAGGGATAGAGAAGGGGCTACTACCCAAAGGTTGGGGCTTTTTGTCACAAGGGAAGTATAAAGAAGCAGCTTAGATAGAAGCCAGGGGCTTTGGTTTGTGGAACAAAGAGAGAGGAACATGCTGAGTAGGTGTGTACAATGCATAAAATCCAGCATATGGGAATTCTCTAGGCTCTGCCGATACTTGCAGTTCATTTACAGGTAAACTGTAAAGAAAAGAAAGGCATGGAGGGGACACCTGGGGATTATAAGATACTTGAGAGACATGTCAACATTAAAAACGGGGGCAGGCTGTACACTAGAATGATAAAACCAGAAAGATTTTTAAGGAAGTGATACAAGGAAGAACAGTGCTATTCTGATGGGGGAGGGGAGGCAGAGGTTGTGAATGGGATGGGGCTGAGGAGCTACTGGGGGGAGTTATGAATATTTTTATTCTTTTTTTTAATATTTTATTTATTTATTTGAGAGAGAGAGAGGAGGGTGGGGAGAGGCGGGGGGGGGGGGAGAGAGAAAGAGAGAGAGAGAGAGAGAGAGAGAGAGAGAGAGAGAAGCAGGATCCTTGCTGATCGGGAAGCCTGATGCAGGGCTCGACCCCAGGACCCTGGAGAACACGACCTGAGCTGAAGGCAGACATTAACTGACTGAGCCACCCAGGCACCCCTCATATTTTTATTCTTAACTGGAGCTATGTCTATCAGAAGAGCAGATGTGGGGGAGAAAGACAAGTTCTCCTCAGACATGTTTGCGATATCCCAACATATCATGGCCACTTGAAATGTAAGCCTCGAGAGCTCATGTCCATGTGGACACAGCCCAAGAAGAAGCATTGATAGGAAAATGGGAATTCTCCAGATTGTAGCAGAATTTTGCAGGTGTTTGGGGGAAAAGCCCATACTAGAATCCCCAAAAGGGGTTTATCGTATACTGAATTCTGTTGGATAATAAACATGCCACCCACCCACAATGTCCCAGCTAAAAATCCTTTACAGTGTCGAACTGGAGTGCTTGACAATAACATCAGGTAGGTAGCTATTGTTAAGAACTACAAGAAGCAACCTATTTCTTATCCAAATAGATGGTTATAGGTCTTTTTCCCCCTTACATTACTTCCATATCAACATCCATTAGATGTTTAAAAAAAAAAAATCAACCTCATTTTTTTATTCTGCAAAGAACAAAGAGAAAATTGTGTAGGAGATGAAACATAAAGTAGACCCAACGTTTTTGCTCATTTAACTTCGGATATGCTTTCCTTTTAGGCAATGATGAAGTGAGATGGGCCAGCTCTGCTTTCAAGTTACCTAGTGAACCATGAATCCTGGTACCAGGTGGATTCTATTGAGCATGTTGGAAAATTAGCCCGGATGGCCACTTTCCCACCTGCCTGAGACAACCGCCTTCCATGATGTACAGCTTGCAGCCCCACATGGGAAACCTTGCCCCGCTATTTCCTTCTTAAAACGGTTTCTAATCTCCACACTTCCTAGACCCAGCACTAGACCTCATCCAAGGCCCTGATGCTTTTCCTGTTGAAAATTTACATGGAATGCTAGTAATTTCCTTTTAAAAAAAATTGCTTAAAAATGTTATTTTCAGGGCATCTGGGTGGCTCACTTGGGTAACTGTTCAACTCTGATTTTGGCTCAGGTCATGATCTCAGGGTTCTGAGATTAAGCCCCATGTCAGGCTCCGTGCCGGGTGGGGGGCCTGCTTAAGATTCTCTTTCTCAGGGCACCTGGGTGGCTCAGTCAGTTAAGCGTCTGCCTTCGGCTCAGGTCATGATCCTAGGGTCCTGGGATTGAGTCCCGCATCAGGCTCCTTGCTCAGCGGGGAGTCTGTCACTCCCCCTGCTTATACTTTCTCTCTCTGTCAAATAAATAATTCTTAAAAAAAAAAAAAAAAAAAGATTCTCTTTCTCCATCTCCCTTTGCCCCTCTCCCCCCAACCTCTCCCTCTTTAAAAAAAAAAAAAAAAGTTATTTTCATCTCAGCATAGTTAAACCTTTCCTGTCCTCTTCTGTGCTCTCAGAACTAAAACAAAACAAAAACAAAAAAGAAACTTCACCTCAAATTATGACACATTTTATGAAAAGTTATCAGTTTGGTCTGAGATTGCTACTCTTTATATAATCAGATTTAAAAATGTAACTACCTTTCTCTGGATACATAATATTAAAACATGGCCATCTTCTAAAATATGTAATTCATTCACTTTAAAATTTAAGAGTCCTCTATACTAACTCCCATAGTGTTCCAATAGCTTTTCTTAGTGTGATGTAAGCAATCTTTATTTGAATATATTTTGAGCTTCAACCACAAATTAAAAAATGATTCACATTATGGTGCATTTATACACGTCTTTTCATCTTCCAAGCGCAGTAAACATTAATTATCCCTGGTTAATTAAAACAACCACGGTTTACAAATTTACCCATTAATCAGCCTCAAGCAAATGGAAAGCATTTAAAGCCTTTCATAATTTGAACCAATTAAATATGGAAATTATTTTTTTTTAAATGAAGAGGTCATAAATTCAAGATACGCAGCCCTTTGACTTAAATTTGATAGTGTTTTAGAAAGAAACTTGGACAGTATTTTGGATTCATCAAAATCAGGGGAAAGAAAAAATAAAACTGCTTGGTATGGGTTGAATTATGTTTTCCTTAAAGATATCTTGAAGTCCTCATCCCCAGTACCTATGAAAATGACTTGATATGGAGAGGGTCTCTGCAGATATATTCAGGTAAAGACGAGATCATACTGGACTAAGACAGGCCCTCAAGCCAATATGGAAGTAGGGGAGACCCTACTGGAGTTCAGATGAGCTCTTGATCATTTCGGAGACAGAGACAAAGGGAGAATGCTAATGTGAAGGCAAAGGCAGAGACTGGAGTATCTACGAGCCAAACAATATCCAGGATTGTCAGCGACACCAGAAGCAAGCGAAAGGAATGGAAGAGATTCTACCCTAGAGCCTTCAGAGAGCGCATGACCTTGTGGACACCTTGATTTTGACTTCTGGCCTCCAGAATGATGAAACAATACATTTCTGTTGTTTTAGGCCACCCAGTTTGTCGTAATTAGTGATGGCAGCCCTAGGAAACCAAAACACCACCTATATAAATGAATATTAACCATTTGCAAATATGATAACCATTTCTGGCTATAATCATCACATCGGAATAGAATGTGGTTTCTTCCTGAGCCCTTTACTGAACGCCAGGATAGGTAGACTGGGAAGAAGAATAAAGAACTCTATCATCTAACAGTCTCATCTAATTAGTTCAGAGATGCTTCCCCCCTGAATAGCAGCATGTGGTTCAATGGTGACCTAATGGCTCCTTCATTTCAGCAACTCTTCCCATCTAAAGAAGACACCAACCACTTTCCTTTCTTGACCATCAGTGACTGCATGCCTTACCCAGATAAGGCCAAAGGAATTTTGGATACCAGTGTCAACTCTTAAGCTCAGTGAGGAAGTGGAAGGGTTTCAGTTTCAAATACCCTGGAAACACAAAGGTTATGCCATATCCTCTCTAACAAGCCAGAAGCTGAGCTGTCCCTGGCAGCGTAATGTGTGGCAAATGCCTGGCAGGTTTCATCAGCGTAACGAAAATACCACCATCTCTAATGACAAAACAGAGTCTGCCACCATACCTCCATTCGGCAACTAAACTGAGAGAAGTTGGGACAGCTGGAGTCCATCTACAGCGCTGAGCTTATCAGTCTCAATTTAAAATTCACACTTGACCAGCTGGATCTTGAAAAAAAGATTCTGTAGCTTAAAAGTTTTTCTTTATTCTTGTATGACATATAGATGAGTGGAATAGAATATTTTATAAAGTAGCATGTTTAATAGCAACTTCAAAGTTCTCTGTGACCTTGTGGGTAAAGACAGGAGGAAAATACGGCTTCCCAAACCCAGTTATGGACTGTATCACGCTACATACTTTGTTACACTAGCTGGTCTCTCCTTCTGCTTTCACATTGGGAATATTTGGCTTTAGTCACTCAGAGACAAAATTGTGGATAAATTAGTGAAAAACAAATGTTAAAACCCCACCAAATCTTTCCAAGTGAAGTGTACGCTTTTTACATACCAAAGAGATCTTGTATTTGAAGTTCATAAAGGGGGAGTGGAGGCCGCCAATGGGAACCTAGTTCCAAAGATTTAGGGTACAGAAGCAGGAAAAATATCTTCCATGGTCTCCCCTGAGTTTCTGAAGATAAGGAACCCATGTTAACTAAGAAGATGAGGATTGAGGAAAGCCGAAGAGGGAGGATACATTGGATATATCCAAAAGCAGGGGTTAGTCAAATGTTACAGACTGAACCATGCTTCCCGCTCCCCCCCCCCCCCCAACCCAAATCATATGTTGAAGCCTTAATCCCCAATGTGACTGTATTTGGAGACAGGGCCTTTAAGGTCATTAAGGTTAAATGAGGTCATAAGGGTGAGGCCCTGTTCTAATAGGATTGGTGTCCTTTAGAAGAGGAAGAGACACCAAAGATCTCTCTCACTCTGTCAGAGAAAAGGCCATGTAGGGAGCAAGAAGGCAGCCATCCACAAGCCAAGGAGAGAGACTTCAGGAGACCCTAAACTAGTAAAGACCTGATCTTGGATTTCCAGTTTCCAGAACTGTGGAAAAAACCAAAAACCAAAAAACCAAAAAACCAAAAACCAAAAACCATTTCTGCTGCTTAAGCCGCCTGGTCTGTGGAGACACTCACTTCATCACAGCCAGATAAAAGAAAAAGCAAAGGTCAAAACAACTTTCTCCAAGGCACTTTTGTTTCTTTTTCTTTTTGTGTTTTTTTAAGAGAGATGATAGCCAAAGATGAGAGAAGTAGTATAAATTATCAAGGGGTCCCCAGGGGAATCTCTTGTACTATACCTTACGTAGAGGTGACAAGGAAGTGATTTATTTCAGAGATGACTCAGTTCAGGGTTTGAAAGTACATTTGACCTTTGGAGCTTTTCAATTTTCTTTATTTTTTTATGGCCATTTGCTAAGAAAGTTCTCACATACTCCCCTCTGCTACCTTTCTTCACTGCAGGTGGAGAGAAAGGGCCAAGTGACAATTTCCCTATGTGTCCGGGACATTTCCTGGTATGTGGTCTCTTCTCTTTGCGGAAAATGAGGAGATGGTATGTGATTTCTATGCCCAGTCACCACACAAGATACTTTAAGAAACAAAGGAATATAATTTGCTTTCCTGTGTAACCTGCAAAACACGTATACCACTGCTTAACAGAGTGAGTCGCCTCTCAGGTTTGGCACCTGGAGGTGGTGCTCAGCACACCCTTTCTTGGTGATTTTTCTGTCAATTCCCTGAGAAAGACACATTAAGCTCTCTGACAATCTGAGCTAATGCTAAGCTCTCTGACAATCCTCCAAGATTAAGCTTTTACTGTTTGTCATCTCCAATGCTGACAACTCTGAGCGTATTTTGTCAATTTTCCCTTTCACTCCTTATTAAAATAATTATCACTTTGAATTTGAAGAGAGCCTAAATGGATAACTTAAGTAAAATGTCACCATCAATAACAGCAAATGAAGAATCTACAGAGGGAAGAAAAGGTTCTGATAGAGTAGTAGATTCACAATTTCGGGAAGGAACACAAAAAGAAATTAAATGGGGGAAAACGTTATGAAAGATGACGTTTTCTGACTGCAGCCTGCTCTACGCTTGTATTACTTATTCCTTTTAGATAGAGTTAATCAACATTAATAAGCAGTTTATGGCAATCCTTTTTCATAGCTAATAAGAAGTCTTAGTTTGGATAAATAAGACCATCAGCTCTGTCACACCTAAACAAATTCTCAATGAATCTGAACTTTGAGGTTAGTAATGCCTCACTTTCACATTTTATAGTCACAGCATTAGAAATCCACGTGGCCTATTTACTAGGATATATTAATTTTCAGTGACAACAATGGCCGTTCTTCCATGTTCAAGACCAACACAAACTGTAATCTAAGGCTGTAAGAATCCTTACATTTTTGCTATTTCACATAAGCAAGACTTCTAAATATTTAAGAATCACCTGGGGAGGTAAGCAAAATGCAGCTTTCTGAAGGTCAGAGATGGGGCCCAGGAATGTGTATTTTCCACAAGAATTCCTCCATATTACTGAGCCTCGATTGGCCCCAAGAACACATTAAGAACCTATGGCTTTCAGAATAACAATTTCCACGGGGAGTGTGTTGGATGAACTCAGATGCCCTTCAAAGGCTTACAGCAACCAGACTGAGGACATCAGCAAATGCCAGGTAGTCTTTTCTGTTTATTGGCTGATGGCACAAAGCTGCAGCAATCCTGCAAAACAGTGAGGAAAGCTCAAGCTAGGAGCCATGGGTCACTCAGCTCACCACACTAGCCTGCTCCATTAGTGGGCTGTTCCAATGACTTCAAGCTCCAGCCCAGATGCACAAGGCCTTACAGAAAACCAGCACACTCAGACCCAATCTCCCACAGAGGGCTCCCAATTCTGTCCTAATGGGACTATTCTTTTAAAAAGCGTATTTGTTCAAACCCACGTACATGAAGACCTGCTCTGATTTCCGAAGGGCTCTGGCAAGACATACTGAACCCCTTGGGCCTTGGCTATTTTTATAGCACATTCACGGATGCTAATTTTGATCAAGCCACTAAGTCACCCAAAATCCTTAGGCTGAAAACTGAGAGGTTTGATTCCACTTTTCTGTTCCTTTGAAGAGGCATAGACAGCAGTGTGGATGCAGGTCCATGCCATCAAAGAGATCTAGAAAGCAAAGTCTCTTTCATATCATCACACAACATCTGACTTCCATACGGACTCCATGATAATCAACAGAGAGGCTGTTTAGGACCCCTCCTTTTTTAGTAACCGTGGTTTAGTAAATTCACAGACAGCCTTGCCGTCATTTCTCTTATAACTAAAGGAAACTTGAGATATTTCTTGAAAACAGCTTCCTCTTTCTCTTTCCCTCCTGATAACGGACATTGCCAACAGGAGTTTGGAAACTGTTCAGTCTGATGCTTAGCAGAAAATCGAGGGGCTCTTCCTGTCATTGTTACTATCCTCAAAACACTTAAATTTGGTTGGTTTGCTCCAAGTGTTTATTCTCAATATTAAAAAAAAAAAATTGCTAAGAACTTCCAGAACTCATTTTGACTGACATCAACTACCCCAATAAATAGAGAGGATAGCAATAGTGCATTAGAAAGTTATTTCCTTCCTTTTTACCAGAATTACAGAGAAACTGAGAGCTCTAGGGTGACCACAGAACTTACATAAAATCCTGGGAGAAAAAAACAGAGATGAGCTAACACGTTCACTGATTATTTAGACTGGTGGCTTAGACCATTTCCACCTAGTTTCTTGGAATGTTGCACTTCCAGCCAACATCACATATTGCTAGTTCCTTGTAACTTTAGGGGCCCTGAACCCCAAAATGAGAGAAATATAAAGAGTTGGCTGACAAGGGGATCCTGAGTCTTGTATATCATTTGTCCTTTCTTTATAGTTATTTTAAAGGTAGTAACGCTGATCAAAAAATATAAACAGGGGTGCCTAGGTGGCTCAGTCGGTTGGGCATCCGACTCTTGGTTTTGGCTCAGGTCATGATCTCAGGGTTGTGAGACTGAGGCCCGTGCTGGGCCGGAGTCTGCTTGAGATTCTCTCTTTCCCTCTCCCTCTGCCCCCACGCTTTTGTACTATTTAATCATGAGCAGTTGTGCATCATCGATGACTGCTCAGCAATTCTGTATTTCTTCCTGTGAATTGGAGCTGTTGTATTCAATGCATTAGTCAGACAGAAAGGTTCATTTAGGTTTTCATCTTAAACATTTTTTTTTGTGGCATCTAGTTTCCATCATGTGGATTTAGAATGTAACTGTGTAGGTAATACGACTGGCTCACTGGTGTGCCAGGATAGATCCTCACCGTTTATTCACTGCTCATTAAGTTAAATACACTCTAAACCAGTAGTTCCCAAAGGTTAGCATGCATCAGAGTCACCTGGACAGCTTGCTGAAAGACAGATCGCTGATCCCACCCTGGTGTTGCTGGTTCAGAAGGTCAGGGGTGGGACCAGAGAATGTGCATTTCTAACAAGTTCGCCGGGGATGCTGCTGCTGCTGGTCCAAGGACTGTTCTAACCGAAGAATTCCTTAAAGACAGGCATTTGTAATTACTTATACTTAAAAATCTCCTTCAGGAGACACAAATGCATGAGATTTGACTCATACCCTCAAAGAGCTTATACTTAGGATGTGGCTATTAGTTGATATGTACACATCAAAGCAATAGTAGACACACGTTATATGTGAAATATATGATCAGAGGGCGGGTGCTTTGTGTTAATCACAGATTTAAAAAGGGAGAGGACATGAGAGTTAGGGTTTTGAAGGAGGAAGAGGATCTCAATAGGCCAAGACTAGGCGTGGGTGCTGCAGACGGATGGAACAGGATCAGTAAATGTATCCGGGGCCGGAGGTGTACTATCAGCTTTACTGGAACATCAGGCTCGTGCAGAACAAAAGGACATAGTATCATCTGCTTTGGCTATCCACGGTTAGTTTGAGGACCAAATGAGTCTTTAAGAGAGCCCACAGCAACCAAGTACAGAAGATAAACGTACAAAAAAGACCCATAAAATCTTTTTCTTTCCTCTTCTATTCCTTCTTCTAGGTACATTTGAGTGGCAACCCATGAACTGTGCTCGCACAGTCGTGAACATGATCCCCGCCCTGGCTTGGGAGACAGCCTAATGAGGTGTATGATTTGAAGGGCTTCGGCCGTTGACATTCACAGAGCTAAAACCTTTCTGTCGGATCCCTCACAAATGACTAAGCCCTGGCTACGGATTATTACCTTATGCTTTCCGAGAAATCTGTGCTCGTCCTGCGCGGAAAAAAATCTAATGGCAATCATATACGAGAAGGGATGGCAGCTGTCATTTTTCATATGCTGGTCTGTGATTTCTAAGCAAACAGAGAGTACAAATGTGACAAAAAAATCCTGCAAAATGAACAATGCAGCTGATTTTTATGTCCTTTATAAACGCCCCAATGCTGACTTAAGTATTCAAGGGTGTTGAGTCTTTGAGCTTTGGAACCATCTTTACTGAGTCATATCTGCTCAAAGGGGCTGTTTTCAAAGAAAAGTTGTGGAAGGGGCGCCTGGGTGGTTCAGTTGGTTAAAGAATCTGCCTTCGGCTCAGGTCATGATCCCAGGGTCCTGGGATCGAGCCCCATGTCGGGCTCCCTGCTCAGTGGGGAGCCTGCTTCTCCTTCTCCCTCTTCCTGATGCTCCCCCTGCTTGTGCTCCCTCTCTCTTTCTGTCAAATAAATAAATAAAATCTTTTTTTTTTTCTTAAAGCTGAAAAATAGCTCCCTGCACCCAGTTTTGTTTAGCTTGGCCTTAGCAGGGACACAGAACAAATACCAGTGGATACAGAGACATCAGAGTGGAGTCGGTCTTCAGTCTTACCGACCAGATGTATGACACGGCACATCCTGGTTGCTCTGAGCCTATAAAACGATGCAGGTGAGCCAGCTGAAAGCTAAGGTTCCCTTCTCTAATAATCTTCAGTGAGTGATGGTGCAAGTAAGGAATGGCTGTCAGATGCTTCTACCCAATACCAAGAGACGTGGCAATCAACATCCCTCAGCTTAATGAGTGCAGCCTCCTTCCCAACTCCATTTCCCCGAAGTCTCCCCAGGCAGATTCTAAGTAGGAAAGCTTGTGCCCCACAAATGCAATATATCTGAGCACAGAATCTGGAAAACGGTAGGTGTTTAATCAATACTCATTAAGATCCAACATCTCTGGTTAATTCTTGTATCCCTTTGCTCTTCACGAGAGCAAATGATATGCATGTGTCCTTTTCTTTTATGGTGGTAAAAAACACATAAACATAAATCTTACTGGGACGCCTGGGTGGCTCAGTCGTTAAGCGTCTGCCTTCCGCTCAGGTCATGATCCCAGGGTCCTGGGATCGAGTCCCGCATCGGGCTCCTTGCTCAGTGAGGAGCCTGCTTCTCCCTCTCCCTCTGCTGCTCCCCCTGCTTGTGCTCTCTCTCTCTGACAAATAAATAAAAATCTTTAAAAAAACAAAAAAACCTTACTATTTTAACCATTTTTAAGTGTACAGCTCATTGGCATTAAACGCGTTACAGTGTTGTGAAACCATCACCACCATCTTTTTCCAGAACTTATTTTTATCTCCCCAAACTGAAACTCTGCGCCATTAAACCCAAACTCCCCGTTCCCACCTTCCCTCAGGACCTGACAACTATTATTCTACTTTCAGTCTCTGTGAATTTATTACTCTAGATGCCTCTAGTCATCCTCTAGTTATAAGTGAAATAAAAAAAATACGGGATGCTTCATAAATTTGCATCTCATACTTGGGTAGGAGCCAAGTTAATCTTTTCTGTATTGTTCCAATTTTAGGAGATGTGGTGAAGTGAGCACCACAGATATACCTCTGAAACCTTCTGGGTACTGCTTATAAATTCTTTGAGCAGAGACTGAGAACCAAGCTGTTTGTTAGTGATATCTGAGTGGCAATGATAATGGTAGTTTCCTTTTTATTTGATATAATCTGTTTGGTACCAGAGAACTATAACAATTTAAAAATTATAACTATTAACTATAACAACAAAGTTTTACAAATGAAAATTTTAGAAAACCACTTACTGGAATTATTGGAAACTTACAGCAAGAAGCATGTGTTATTTGGTCATAGTCTTTAGGTAAAGAAAACAGTTTTAATGTAATACAGAAAAGTCACATTATGAATGATGAATGCTTTCACATCCAGTTACATACATAATACTTTTCTTATGGTGCACGTCATATCAAAAAGAGCATGTTCTGCAACTTTCCTTTCTATCACATATACTGACTACCACTTGAGAGTAAACCCATTTTAATTCTTTCAAGTCTTAGTAATCAACAAGATGAAGGTAGGCTTTTGGCAGAAGAGTGACTAATTCAGAATTCTGAACAGCAATCTTTCTTTCGAACTCCCCCAACCCCTGACCCAAACCCAGAATGTGAAATTTGGTTTGCTTCTAGAGTTTCCTAAATAAAAACAATATGAAGTGCTAATAAGTATAATCATTTTAATAAGATATGTTCCCTCCTGCACTCCCAGCCCTTCACTGCTCATGCCCCAGGAAGTTCCCCCATACCCGGGCAAAGCTTCAGAAGCACTCACTCTCGCCCCAGAGTTACTGCGTCACTATTACAGCCTCGGAAAGAGAAGAGGTGAAAAGTTTGCCAGGTTCCAGCCGGCTCAGGCTATCACTTCTGAGAGGCATGAAACTTGCAGCTGCACCTTCTTTCTTCTCTAAGATGACAGTATCTGTGATCTCTGTGCGTCTTAGGACCAGGTTTACCAAGTTCAGTGTGAAAGAGGAAGCTGAACACATGGTTTTTCTCCCTGCTCTCAGGAGATGGGCAGGCTCATCTAAGAGCCACCCAAACCAAGAGCAAAGACAGAGGCGTGCACGAGCCAATACAAGGGGTCACCATTTACTGTTTCAAAGACACAGGAAGATTTAGCTCATGTTTTAATAAGCATATGTAAATGAGTAATATTTATAAAAAATTAAACACATTTGTCAAATAGGCTATTTTAAACCCACTGTCTTATGTCAATACATCTGTGAACAATAGCTGAAATTAAGTAACACCCCGGCCTTGGCCCTTTGACCACCTGTTTCTGACTCAAAGTCCAAAACACTCTCTCTGAATGGTGTTTTGATTCATAGCCAGTCAACATTCCTTTGTACAACTGCCTCATAATTTGAAACAGGTTAGTGGATTGATCTCTTGCTGTCAATCAGGTATGTACCCTACTGTCTACGACTTACTTTCTCAAGAGGCCCATCGTATATATAACAGGAGAACAGTTCACAAAAAGCAATGGGGTTCACTAGGGGAATACGCTGCAAAATTTATTTCTGAGTTAAACAGCAAGAAGCAAATTAACATTCCTTCCATACTCTGCCTCACACACAAACATTCATCTCATTGCCAGTTAGTCTTTGTGGAAATATATTTCAAAAGTAATTTTAATTTCAGTGCATCTCTATATTCAGGGTGGCAGACCTACTACACTTCTTTTCCCCTCCTCTTTCAAAATATGAACCTTGAAGGCAGCTGCTTGTGAAAGGCAAAACAACCAGCTCCTCTTCCAGTCTAAAATCACTAGCTGTTCCCAAGACTCTACAAAAAAAAAAAAAAAAAAAAAAAAATCAGGACATCCCTGCTGTAGGGTTCTATGCCAGGAAGTAGTCTAGCAGCTGCCGCTGTGGTCAGGCCTCACTCCTCCATCATTTTTAGTTACTAAAGGTTTCTTTTTGGATTTTGACTCAAACTACAGGGCCATACATAAGAGCTGGTGGGTTAAGAAAAAACTTGAGACCCATACTGGATTGTCATGGGAATCGGCAGAGCTTGGTGTGGGAGACCAAGTTCACCCACTTGGTCGAGGTGTCCACACACAGACAAATAAGGGAAATGGCACGAGAAGAGATAAAAACTATTGATGTGTCACAGTCATCATGATTTAAGGAAAAGCAAAATTTGGAGTAAAAGGTGACAGTTGGCTAAATTAATTTTCCTTACCCTCCTAAATGAGGTCAAAATGGAATCATTTCATAAAAATGAAATACTCTATGATCCAGCAATTTCACTTCTGGGTATTTATCCAAAGAAAATGAGAACACTCCCATGTTCACTGCAGCCTTACTTATAATGACCAAGACATGTAAACAACCCAAGTGTGAATGGGTGAATAGATATAGAAGATGTGGTGCACGCACACACACACACAGTCGTTACGTACAGTGGAATATGATTTAGCCATAAAAAAGAATGAAATCTTGCCATTTGTGATAACACGGATGGACCTTGACAGCATTATGCTAAATAAGTCAATCAGAGAAAGACAAATACCATATGGTCTCACTTATAGGTGCAATCTAAAAAAACGCATACTCATAGATATGGAGAACAGACTGGTGGTTGCCAGGAGCAGGGGTTGGGAGGTGGGCTAAATGGATAACGGGGGACAAAAGGTATAAACTTTCAGCTAGAAAATAAGTCATGGTGACATAATGTACAGCATGCTTACTATAATTAATACGACTGTACTGCATATTTAGAAGCTTCTAAGAGAGCGGATCTTAAAAGTTCTCATGACAAGAAAAAAAAATCTCTTTTTGTAACTCTGTATGGGAGAGTTGTTAACTAGACTTATTACGGTGATCATTTTGCAACATATACAGCTATTGAATCATTATGTTGTTCACAAAAAATAAACTAAATAAATAAGCGAAACGAATGGGTCCATTCTGGAAGAGCAACTGTCTTGCTAAGAGGGGGACAAAGATAATACATTTAGAGGTAGGCAAATAAACATTGGCCATACTTGTGATTCAGGTGACTACACTGGGGAACATGAAAAGAAGCCTGGAGACTATCCTAAAACTAAGGAAGGAACATGTCTTTGGTGATTTATGAAACAAATGTTCGTGTTTCCAAATACTTAAATCGGCTATAAAATAGTAAATGGACATACATTTAAAAGCCATTCCTTATGAAAAACAAAAAGCATGCGTCCAATAAGTTGATAGCTGTCTCTCACTTTCTCTTATAATTGATTTTCTCCTTGATGTTCTTCCTTGACTAACAATTATACATAAGGATACTTAGAATTCTCAGTGGAAATGAAGGTTCCATTTTGTTCTCTGGCAAATGCTATAAATATTCTATTTTAAACTTAGACTACTTTGGATTCATTAAATCCCCAAATCAGTAGGTTTGTTAGGGGCAGAGAATGGAAACACTGTCTTTGAAATAAGCATGCTGAATTTTCCCTAAAGAGTAGAACATTTTATCAAGAGGTCATCGTAAAATTGTAATAATAAATTATAAGCATTCTTTCATGAGCACGAGTCCCTTGATCTCCTGCCACATGTTTCACTCCTACCCCATTCACTGTGGATTTATTCAGTCAGAGATCCTTCCAACATCTGGCTTATAATAATGCGTGTTTTTATTAATTTTGAATGCTAAAAGAAAAAAAGCCCAGGGTATGAAACAATGATGCCTTCCTTCCCCTTTGCTTCCTACTGCCTTTCTCATAAATTGGTCATTATAGCATTCTGTGGGATAGACATCTTGGAATTGTGAGCGCCAGTATTTTTAGCCTTGGGGTAGCTACAAAATGAAACACTTTGATAAATAACCTCAGTGCTGATAGGGTAGAAAAGAATCCTTTTAGCAAAGATTTAAAGAAGATTACAAAGGGCATAAAACCCCAATCGTTTTTGAAATAGCAACTGACAAAGCAAAGGGTGAGCTGAACGGCAGGGACGAAGGGATTCTGCCTTTTGGAAGGGTTAAAAGACAATTAAAACAGTATATGGACAGGGAAGAGGATGCATATTTTCATGAAAATACTTCCTCTATCATTTGCTGAATAAAAAGCAAAGTCCTAACCAGCTATTTTAAGTGAATAAGGGCAATTTCCCTCCTCTATAAACAATGCCTTAAGCCTTTTCTTGCAAGGAAACTTCATAATTTGCATTGAGGTAACTTTTGTTTTTTAAAAAACAGAAAATATGAAGTAATATATGGCTGTGCCTGGGAATTTGCACATAATAATTCAAACAGAACTGAAGAGTTATTATAAAATAATAAAAAACCAAGCTTGCATAAAACTAACAGCGGTTTTGATAATTCAAACTTATTGGTGAAGCAAATCAAATAAATAGCCTCAGACTCTGATTGACAAGACAGTGAAACCAGGCAACATACTTAATAAATCAAGTGTCAAGTATGTAAATAGGGCAGATAACCAAATAAAGAGGGTCATGGAAATTATATAGGACAATACTGTAAAATGTTATTAGTTACAGTATTAGAACTGTGCTTTATTCTTTTTTGGTACCTTTGCCAACTGCACTCATCTTGTTGGTTTGACCAGTCACAGCTGTAGAGAATGCTGTAGCCGAGGAAAGAGATTTGTTTTGTGCAACACTGTTAGGTGCTAAGGAAGGAGCTCGGGGTGGATCCTTAGGGTTAGGAAGGAGTCCACCTGATCAGCATAAGTGAAAGAGCATCTACCTTGCATCCTTGGGATTTGCTTCAACCTTGTCGACAATTACTAATACCCACAAAGTACCAGGTCCTCTGCTGGATCCTAAGGATGCAAAGAAGGCCCAGACCTGTCCTGCAAGAGCTCACAGCATGCAGGGTGGGTGGACATGTCAACTAGTAATTACGTACCAAGTAAAGTACGGTATTAGAGGTAGATACAAGGTGCTTTAGACACTGAGGTTCAGCAGAAGGAATTCCACCTGAGAGAGGAGCATGGGTGGCAGAGAAAGCATGAATTCTGGACTCAGGTAGACCCTGGGTCCAATTCTGCTATCATTACTTCATGATCTGTAAGGACAAGTTAGCGACCTCTAAGTTTTGGTTTCCTCACCTGCAAACTGCGGGTGCTATCACTGAATTCACCAAGGTTGTCACTAGCTCACAGGCCGCACTTGTGTGAATCACAAGAAAGCCACGCTTCAAGTGGGACTGGACCCAACCTCCGAGGGCTTGCTTGGCTCTGTGAGCGGGATGCAGAACGTCAGCTGCACTTTTCACCTAAAGCACCTGCCACATCTGTATGTGGTGGCCCTGGACCTCGAGGGTGAATGTTCATAAAGAACTTGGACCGTCAGCATCATCAGTAACAGATACTCATTAGTTTGCTACGTGGCTGTCACTCACACACCAGCTTGTCTCTCTTGCTCCCTATGCAGATTAGCCAAGGTTTTATAGGAATGTGGCTATTTCAGTTGCGTATTGAAGGATATGCCACTTTTTAAGCAAGGAAGAACAATTTACATGTCTTGTGACTGGCAAGAAATCATGGCTGAAGGAGAGGAAGGTGTCATGGAGAAATACTGGCCAAGGGGGATGTCCCATACTTGAGACTGCAATAGGAGTCAATTTCAAGAGGGACACAGTCATTGCTTTTTTATATACACTGCCTAGAGTGTGGGAAATGTGTGGGATATTCTCATAGTCTGGGATATGGTATTGGGATTTAGCAGACAGGCTTTTTTTTTTTTTTTTGGTAGACCTAGGGATTTGGGATTTACTGGAGTCAACAGTGAAGTAGCACAGACAGATGGGATTCCTCAGGAAAGCACAGTGGTGAGCGAGGCCAGCACCGAACTCCCTGGCACGATGAATTCTACTGTCTGGTCAGCTACCCTTTACTGTTCTCACCAATTTCACACCAATTCCCCTTTTTGCCCTTCCTTCTTTCTACTGCGGCTAGCTTCTTCCTCATTTTTGTTCGTAACAGAGAATTCTATGCTAGTGGGAGCATAAGTTTACTGAAGCAGATACAGTTAAGTCACTAAAGATAACAGCAGTCCCTGAGACTGGAAAAACCTGTCATCTCATGAGCACCTGTTACCCTAATACAACTACTGTATTTTCCTATAGGTGTTTTACTGCATTAAACATGTCCGAATTGCCTGCATTTATAAGCACAAACTTTTATATAAAAGGCATGCATTTGTAGGTACTTCCAGATCTTGCTGTTTTGCCAGTGGACTGGAACTTCAGTATCCTCCTTATTTGCATAGAACTGACTCTAAATCTAAAGTTTGATTATATATAAAAAAGGCAAGTCAGACTACTGACAAAGACTATCTGAAACTATTAGAAAGAGTACAAAGCGTAAACTGGGAGAAATCTGTGACGATCCTATTCAGGAAGGAATTTAAAACAAAATAAAACAACCACCCCAACAACTTTTATTACAGAAAATTTCAAACTTTTACAAAAATAAAGAGAATATTACAGGGAACTCCCACTTTGCTTAAACAAATTAGCACCCATGGCCAACCTTATTTCAACTACAGTCCTCCTTTATTTTTATTTTTTTAAAGATTTTATTTATTTATTGGACAGAGAGAGAGACAGCGAGAGAGGGGAACACAAGCAGGGGGGAGTGGGAGAGGGAGAAGCAGGCTTCCTGCGGAGCAGGGAGCCTGATGCGGGGCTCGATCCCAGGACCCTGGGATCATGACCTGAGCCGAAGGCAGACGCTTAATGACTGAGCCACCCAGGCGCCCCTAAAGTCCTCCTTTAAAAGTGAGTTATTTTGGGGCGCCTGGGTGGCTCAGTTGGTGAAGTGTCTGCCTTTGGCTCAGGTCATGATCTCAGGGTCCTGGGATCGAGCCCCGCATCGGGCTCCCTGCTCCGCGGGAAGCCTGCTTTTCCCTCTGCTGCTTGTGCTCTCTCTCCCTAACTCTCTCTCTCTCAAATAAGTAAAAAAAAAAAAATCTTTTAAAAAAAGAAATAAATAAAAGTGAGTTATTTTTAAATGTTCCTGCAAATGAAGAACAATGTAAGATAACTAAGCTCAATCCAGAAAAGGCGTTCTCCCCAGGGTGCTCTGTTCTATAGCTCTGACACTGGGAGCTCTTAGGGTAGGTCAGTAAGTCTGTTCATTAGGCAGACTTCTCTTTCTGTAGGAAACAGCCATTTAAAAATGGAGGCAAGGAAGATTTTAAAAAAGATCATCTTTCAGGATTTGATATCTAGTACATTTAGAATGACAAAAATGAAAAAAAATATAACATGCTCTTAATCCAAGTTCATAGTTGAGGTTTTGTTTTTCTGTAAGAAAAAAATTTCCATGATTCTAATTTATCTGAATATCCTCCCTGTCACTGAGATCTGAAGTTCACTGTATTGTCCTATTCTTGGGCATTTTGCAACACCCAAGATACCTGAATCACCATCTGTTCTGTGGAAGTGTGACTTATTAGTGGCCACTGTCTTCAGCACTTATTTTGCTAAATAAAAAGCTCTAATAATTCAGTGAGAAAGAGTCCATCATAATTGGTCATTAACTTTCTAGTGCTTTACAATGGCTTATTTCTCTATAGCTTGGTATTACTAACACTATCTCAATTGAAGACACGTAGGAAAATTACCTTGTTAAGACAGGTATCAGGCAAAAATACATTCATTTAGAAGACCTGAGCTCCAGGTTGTTGAGAGTGATGATTTTTGTCCTTTCTACAACTGAATGGAGGATTTTCTTCTACTTATTTGAAATACAGTATTTTAAAGGTTCCTTACAGATTTCTACCTCCAAATATAGGTAACAAGAATATTCATTTCTTACAGAAATGTAATAGAATGAAAGATTAATTGGCAAGCCTGTCTTCAGTCCACGGTATAGACTAAACACTCTCCTGATGATCCTCTTAAGATCTTGATCAACGCTGAATTCCTTCTGAACAGAAGTTTAGATAAATTACGAAATTTCTTTTTCAAAAGCCTGTAGCCGGAAGTATACTTGATTCTGTGTGTTAATACACATTAGGAGCACAACATCATCACCTGATACATGCCAAATACTTGACAGCAATACAAACAAATTTATAAGGCAGCACTGAATTAGAAAAGAGAGAATACATAGCATGGGCAGGAGATGTAAAAAGCAAGCCAAGGGGTGTTTTAGGCACTTCAAAGGAGGAATTCCTGTCAGGGGTGGACCCATCTACAACATCCGGGGTGTTCTGCTTTCAGATAACCTGCATCCATTTCCAACTCAATTAACAAAGGGCAGGTTTGTTATAGAGAGGGACAGATTGCTTATTTCCTGACAGCTTACATACCGAACCTCCGGGATATGTACATTTCTTTTATGTTGAAAGATTCACTCGCCTAACTGCCATCTATGTGCTTTTATGAGGTAAAGTTAAACAAATATGGGCATTTGGGGGGTTTGTGGAGACTTACGTTATGGGAGGCTCTACTCCCTTTCCAAGAAAAACAAAAGTGGGAGAACTTACTTATATGAACTATGAAACGTGGCATGAGGAGAAGTCGGGACATAAAAGACAGCACGCCATGTCAACTTCCTGGTTTTGAGAACTATTATAGTTATGTAAGGCGTTACTATTGAGGAAGGGGGGTGATGTGTATACTGGGCTTCTCTGTACTGTTTTTCCATGAGTGTTAATTTCAAAATAAAAGCTTAATGAAAGGGGGGGGCACATATTTCATGACATTTAAACAACAACACGGCTCAGAGAACACTCATGGCTATTAGGAGAGGGGCACCAGAGAAAGGCGCGTCACTGAACGTAACTTCGAAGTCAGACGACAGACGGTTTTGTGCTTTTGCTCTGCTACTTAGGAGATGTGTGCCACAGGCAAGTACGTTCCTTAAATTCTAAGCCTGAGCTCCTTCGTCTATAAAAGGAGGATACCATCCCACTCATGAGGTGATGATGACTTCCATCCCCCAAGAGTTTCACTGTAAAAGGGAATGTGCTCCTTCTCCTCCCACAGATCAGACCGCTGGTGATTCCTGCTGCAGACAAACTCTCAGGGGGTTGATTTTTTTCCCCGACAGGAGAAGAATATGTTTAGATGCTCGTCATCAAGAGAAGAGCTTACTTACCAACTTCATCCTGAATCTCCTCGGCCACTGCAGGCACATTGTAAAGCAGGGAGAGGGACTGGTTCATGCGCTCGTAAATCACACGGAGGTGCGTCATCACCTGCCATAAAGGGGCGACAGCTCCAGGTAAGTCATCTTTGCAGCAGGGAAAAGCTGTTTTCCTTACCGAAGGCCACAGACAGATACAGACTTCCAAAATAAAATAGAAAAAACGCTGCTGGAACGTGTGACCTGAAAGGTCATCCTCATTTTCTTGTTCTCCCATTCTCTGTTCTCGAACTTTAGAGCTGCTTTAAACTTCCCATTGTATTGCACGCTTGCAGCCATAATTACAAAGCCATCTGAAAAGAGCATTTCTGATCCTAATATTTAGGCTCCCTAAATAACCCCCAATGCTCTAAATATATTTCTGTGCAAATTTTTCAAAGGATAGGAACATATTTCAATTTGACTGGAAATTCCTTTCATTCTATCTATTCATCCATCCATCCATCCACCTATCTTTTTATTTAAAATTCTCCAATTCAAGGAAATGTAAAATTTCAGATTGCCAGAGGTAGATCTCACTTGTCAACCTTTGGGGATGGAAATAAAACACATTGATTACAGGGCTTCATTTAGGCTCACATTATATCCAAACACTGGAGTAGCAGAGGAGTTTATGATCGCCTGTCACAAGTTAGTTGAACCAATTTTAGAGGTTTTGGCTGACACAAATTTTGTCTTCAGTCATCAGAGTTTTGAAGGGTTCCTAAAGAACTGGCAGCAGTAGGCACTAAGATGTTTATATTTCTCATTATTTTCATAAATCAGAAAATGTCAAACCACATGTTGGTTGAAGACAAGCCTTTGGAATTTACCGGGTACTAAAAAACTCTTGCTATAAAGGTAAAGTGCCCACAAGCACGCTGGGAATACCTACAGATCTACCTCAAGGGGCAAGCCCACTGGACTGTCCAGGCTGCACATGACGACCACATTCTGTGTTTACCTGGGACCGGATCTGAGCGGCTTTCTTTGGATCCACCATGCGTACGTGCTCAAAATGCTTCAGGGTGTGCTGCCTGTCCTTCTGTTCAGCACGAACATACTTCTTTAGCATGTTGAACACATGACGAGGCTGTTGCGGAAACAAACAAACAAACAAAAAAAACCTTTCAGTTTTGCGCAAAATATTACCTGTCCCAGGGGCTACGTGTCAGAGGTCCCAGTAACTCATTCCATAACGTGGAAGGACTGTGAGTCACCTTTTTGCAATTCTCCCACTGCTTTCTGAATGGGTAATTACTTAGTTCATTGGCCACTTTTCATTTCGACAAGAGCATTTAGCATTTGACATACGACTGTCCTTAAGCAACATTTTCTTTTTAAATGGCAGTGTTCTGCTATAGAGAGGTGATTTCGGATCTGTCATATTCAAGTTCGGTCCTTCCCCTTTTCCCACCCAAACACATAGGAGCATATACAAGACTACATTTCTACACGCATAGTCTTCATGGATATCTCAATGGTAATGCTGCACAAATAATCGCACCACCCGTGAGCATATAAAAATATAATAATCAAAATGAGAAAAGTAATAGACAACTTAACCATCACTCATTTGTAGGCCAAGGAATAAATACTAAGCTTTAAGACACAGTACACTTTCCTAGGAGGAAGGCCAATGTGAAACTGTAGTTATTTTACTTTGAAATTTAATTAAATTCTTTCCATGCCATCAGATTCTAATTCAGCAACAATTTTCTTCAGTGCTTCTATTTTTTTTTCTAATTGGTTCTATTTCATTTTTATTCTAGTCTTTCTTGAAAACATTCATCCTAATAAAAAAGGACAAAAGCTCCTTTGTCTTAAATGTTTCTATTGCTTCATGTATTCTATTATGTGATTTTGTGAAATGATTTCCAAAAGCACACATTTCTTCGTCATTAAAACAAGCAAACAAAACCCTATGAAAGTTCATGTCAGGAATAGAATTTTGGCCATTTGGGCAAACCCAGTTATTATTAACTAGGTCATGGACACCTTGAAAGCCAGTTGGAAGGTGAAGAATTTATTTCCAGAGATGGTATGTTGGGGGTAGGGTGAAAGCTGTAGTATTTTATGGGATGTCCCTCCCCTTCTCCTTTGGTTAACTTAAGGGTCACCTCCCTGACATCCCAGGTAGAAGAGTTATCCTTTTTTTTGGTGCTCCCATGAAAAGCTATGTTTATCCCCATTATTGCACTGAACACAATCTATTAAATTATTTGTTTCTGACTTCTTTCTTCAACTGTGAGACCCTTAAGGGCCAGATTTGGTCTTTATCAGGAATCACGATACCCAGTGCCTGACTCATAGAGGGTGACTTGCTTAATTTATGCTTTCCACAGGTCACATTCCTATACTTAAGAAAGCAAATACCCACAGGTAAAAGAAAATAAACCTGTGCTCATCCGCTTTATTCCTTTCACCCTACAAGAAATGTGCTTCCCCATAATTTCACCAAAAAAGGCAGATATTGTGGCTGGAAACCTAGCTTTTGGCAACACATCATTGTAATTCTCATTTGTACTCTGATATCTAGTTGAATCTACAAATCAGAGAATGATCTTTTAAATCCTAAGAGAAGAAAAGTTAAAGAGATAACAGTTGACAAGCTACATCAACTGTATCTATTTATTTAAAAGACGACTGGTTTAAAGGCAGGCTATTATTTAAAGTGATGAATACCTTATATGCAGGATTGTGCAGTCAGGAAATTACATACCCCTGATCCTTGTTATTCGACACCAAGGCCTCTAAAATTCTCCTTCTAGTGCTATTACAATGATACCTCCAAGGTCGGAGGTATCTAGTCATGATGTCCCTGCTCCTGACTGGCTTTATGTGCTTTCTTAGTTGCCCTATTTCACTTTTTTCCCTTGAAAAGGCTTCACTGTTTTGAGGAAAACAGATTTTTTTTCTTTAAAGAGTTCACATAAGCAAAAATACTCCAATTCAACATAAGGATTGCTTTCATCCTATCTATCTGCAGCCAGTCACCTATGAATGTTCCTCTAAGGCATTCCGTCCTGAAATGATGGTCACGGCCGGCCGAGTGTGTGAGCCAGAATATAAAGGCTCCACACTGGCCTTGGCATTACTGCATTAAATCTAAATCTCAAATTAGAGAATGGGGAGGTAATTTCTGATAACATCTGGGTCTCCCCTTTTTTCTTCCACTATCACCAAAAACACATACACTCCCACTTGGAAATTACTACTGTTAACATCAATTTTATTTTTTATTTATTTTTAGATTTTTATTTATTTGAAACAGAGAGAGATAGTGAGAGAGTGAGCACAAGCAGGGAGTGAGGCAGGCAGAGGGAGAAGCAGGCTCCCGGCTGAGCAGGGAGCCCGACGCGGGGCTTGATCCCAGGGCCCTGGGATCATGACCTGAGCCGAAGGCAGAGGCTTAACCGACTGAGCCACCCAGGTACCCCTGTTAACATCAATTTTAAAATGAACATGACAGTCCCCAAATTATCTAGGCCTCAATTTTCTCTTCTGTGCAATTCAGATAACAGTATTTTTCATATAGAGCATACGGAGTATTAAAAATATTCTGTGATGGGGCACCTGGGTGGCTCAGTCGGTTGAGCGTCTGACTTCAGCTCAGGTCATGATCTCAGGGTCCTGGGATCAAGCTCTGCATGGGGGGGGGGTCCTCTGCTCAGCAGGGAGTCTGTTTCCTCCTCTCCCTCTGCCCTCCAACTACCCCCCCCTCCATGCTCTGTGTTTTTCTCTCTCAAATAAATGAATAAAATCTTAAAAAAAAAAAAAATTCTGTTAGCTACTCAGGGCAATGCTCAGTTCACAGCAGGAACACAATACACATTTATTTCTTCCACTCAGTCCTGGCCTTCAATGCCCACCCATTTCTTTCCTCTAGGCAACAGCAGTTCCACACTTACTGGCGGCTTATAGAATGAGACCATGTGCTTTATGCATAGAAACTCACCAAATTTTCCCATCAACCCTGTGACTGGGGTTTTATTGTAGATAAAACAAAGCACAAAGAAGCTAAGCTTGAGGGCTATGTGGCTAGTTACACAGCTAGTTACAGAGCTGGTCCTTGGGTACAGTGAGAACAGGTAATCCAACTCCGACTCCCAAGCCTGGTCTCTCGATCGCTGTGATCCTGATTTTCAAAGAAACTCTAACATGGACCAAGCCGAAGACAATTCCAAAAAGTAACTTACAGAGTTGAAAACAAAGAAATAATTGAGCGGTTAGAAACGAGTCTGTTCTAGGAGTCCTTGCCTGAGTGTCTAGTGCTTATAAGCTCAGATAATATTCTCTGGGGACATGATGACACCTGCTTTTTTCACTGTGTAGAAGGTCATCCAGATTTAGCTTATTCACTCTCTCAGTTGCTGTCCTTGGTTTCTGGCACTCTACTCTGCTTTAGCGACTGTGTCAGATGTGGGGAGGTGAAATAGCAAGATAGGACTGTCCTTGGTCAATGTGTTTAGGATTACTAGAAAATGAGGAAAGGTATCATAGTTAAAAGTTAGGCTTTTGCGACATGTATGGATTCTAGCTCTAAATCCACCCTTCTCATCTATTAAGATGGATAATTAAGTGGTGAATGTGGTTCACATGTTTAAGACTGCTTATTTAATACCAATATTTCCTTCATTTCAGAAATATATTCCTAACTTCCTGCATCAAATCCCGAGAGCTTGACAATGAAATGGTAGCACACCAGGATCTCGTGATTCCCCAAGCCTCCGTATCTCTCTACCAGGGAACAAAGCTCCTGCCAGGATAATGAGCCCTAAGAGCCCATTGTAAGCTATGATCTCATCAGTGTTTGTATGAGCTCAGATACACATTGTGTGTGTGTCTAATACAAACATCAGCCTTTTTCTTCCTAATGTCTATGCCTCGGGACATGAGATAATTCAGGAACACATTACCATGCCCCTCAATAAGTGAATTACATGGTTCTGCTTGGTTGATTTATTCATGCAAACACATTTCTAAGAATCATGCTTAGAAATGAAAAAAAAAAAAAAAGATTAGCTCTTATGGAGTAGGCACATAAATCATACCAAATAAAATGGCGGTTATGTCTACACCTCAGCAACAAATACTATATTTAGGTAACAAAGAAAAACAAGTAATTGTTTTTAGCACTTTTAGCCAGAATACAAAATTACCAAGGCTTAAAACTAGTTATTTCTAGTGGTGTCCCGTATCCATGTACGATAGAATAACAGGGAATCTCTTAGGGCGTTTTATTTCATTATGCTAGGGCAAAGGTAAGTTTCTTAAAATTTTAATTAAAAAACACAGTAATATTCACAAAAGACTAAGAGAAGAAAACATACCTGGGATCTCTATAGAAATGTATTCTCTTAAAGTAAATGTATTACTATTGTCACAAACAGTTAAGACAAGACTGTTCATGGTATTAGAAAAATGAGCGTAAGAATTCAGTGGCTCAAGCACATTGATAGTAAGCAGAGTTTAAGAAACATGTTTTTAACCTCAATGCGTATAATTTCAATCATTCTCAAGTCTTTAAAACTTCTGTAACGAGTAATAATGTTTTTTTTTTCTGCCAAATTTCCCCTATTTTACAATTTAGATAGTGTATGTATTCATACTACAATGTGATTATACTGGCATTGGATGGCTAATCTTATTATTAAAATTTATAGCACAGAACAGAGAAAATAAAAGGAAAAGATCTGCCCCAGGGGGACTAATTACATCCAATCCTTTTTTATTATCACTATTGTTTCTGAGTGTTTAGCCTATAATAACAAAGTATCTATTTGCATCTGATATAACACTTTTCAATTGGCACTAAAATTTCTTCACTATTCACACTGCATTTAGAAAAATCATTTCAAAAAGAATTTCTTAAAGGATTTAGGCTGGGCATTACTAAAATGATTAGACTTCTTACTAAAATGGATTGGACTTAACCTAAAATAGAAGATTTACCTTTTGGAACATTAACTGTTTCTTTCTTGGAACACGAGCATAGGATATCTCCAGGCGTTAAACAGTTCCTGGCACAATTTGGTTGCTTTTTAAAAATGTTTGTTAATTAAATGAATGAATAACCTAGAGCTGAATGTGATTTCACAAACAGTGCCGGTAGCAAAATATATCTTTCCTGGTATCTGAGTTGAAAATAAGCATCTCTCCACTAAGATGCATTCCCAATTTTCATGAAACATATTGATTTTCCAGCCCCACTTGATCTATCAATCCAGAGTGCTGGATTCCTTTAGGAAGCATATTCAAACTATTCTCAATAAGAATTCATTTCATCAGTTTCAAAAGATGACTTATATAAGCTTGTCTTCTTATAGCTTGTCTTCTTATAGCTTGGGTTTTGATGTCAGTTTGATGTAAATAATTTTGAAGGGAATTTCATGGCCTTTGCCTATATAAGATATTTTAAAAAAAATTAATTTACCCTGTTCTCAAATGTATTGCCTTTTCATTTTTTTTTTTAATGCAATTTTATATGTTTGGTGTTCCTGGGTTTGGGGTCAGTCACATACATTTAACTGACTCAATGTCAATCGTGTCTGAATGCATAGCTTTTAATTCCACAGTTCAGGTGGGAGGTATATTAAAACATGACTAACTGGCCCTATTGTTCCATTTTGTAGTTTTAGGCTTGATCTAGAAATCTGGCATCTTATCATAATAGACACTTGTGTCTTAAACCATTTTCTGACAAGAGGGAATTATATGTCATGAGCCTTTAAAGGCCCTGAGTGTAATCCCACCAAGGAGGAAGAAATAAACGAGTCACTTTATGAGGAGCACCCTAACCTTTCCAGGTCACTAGAGACTTATTCAGAAAGCCTTCTCCAGGAGCATTAAGTTGCATCCCAGTGGTTTCCAACCCTGTAACCAGGAAAGTTAATCACCTATCGAGAAAACACAAATCTCTCCTGTTTTCAGAAAACAGGTTCAAGGCTGTTATTTTCATAGTTCTACATCTTGGAGTTCAAGAAATCTTTTTCTTTTTTAAATTTTTTATTAAAAAAAAGGATTGTATTTATTTATTTGAGAGAGAGAGAGAAAGAACAAGCAGGGGGGAGCAGCAGAAGCAGAGGGAGAAGCAGACTCCCTGTTGAGCAGGGAGCCTGATGTGGGGCTCAATCCCAGGACCTTGAGATCATAACCTGAGCAGAAGGCAGACGCTTAACCGAATGAGCCACCCAGGTGCCCTGGATTTCAAGAAATCTTAAGCATATACAAATGCAAAATGTATACAATTTCTGTGCAAGTTTTAAAAAAAACAATCTTAAGAGTTAAATCTTCGTCTGCTTGACATGGTCTCAGTTAAGTTTATTTTGCCACTTTGGCTCTCAGAATTTCAGCATTTCATAAGTACCCCCACTGTTGTTAAGAAAAACCTGGAGGAAAAAAAAGACATTCAGGGATGCATCCACGGGAACCTTTGGATCACAGCCGTGTTCGTCTTTAGAGCTACGAGTTGAGCTAAATTTTTAAAGTTCACTGCAAAATTCATCCACATTTCTTCAGAAGAGCACATACATGGTTTCTGTAGTTAAAAAGGCGTATAAGAAGGCCAATGACAATCCTGTGCCAAGTTGAACCCTGAAGTCTTGAAGCAACTGAGCAAAGGACAGGTTTCTTGTGACTGCCCCCATTCAGTGTCTCCAGGTTTGATAACAGGGAGGCATTAGAATCACCCCTTCCTGGCACATCCAGGTAACTGCTTTGCCTCTGGCCTTGTGCTATCATAGAACATGGCGGCCCCCAGGAGAACAGAAAGTCGTCTTTCCATCCCTTCCCTCCTCCACAGGGAAGCAGATGACTTCCTGATAGGGACTCGGCAACAAAGCCTCCACATATTCTGTCCTAACAACGTATTCTAGCTTGTCTTTTCTTAGGGAGGAAGATATCTTACTACTTCACAATCTCATTTCAACCTTCCATTAATCTTTTTTTCTAATATGGCTAACAAAAGCTAGAAAAATCCCAATTGTGAAAGAGTAGAACAATTAAACCCAATTTGCAAATGAAGGAGGAAGAATCCTTTTCATTAAGCCACATATTCCAAGTAATAGGTTATATAGATAGCAGACCTGGGAATTAAAGACAGGCTGAAATCTATAAAATACAGACAATAAGGATGGTTTTAACTCTGTCATTCATAATTAGTGACCTCTTGTTAAATCTGGTGGGCTTTTTTTTTTTTTTTTTTTTTTTTTTTTTTTTATTTTTTTTTATTTTTTTTTATTTTTTTAAAGATTTTATTTATTTGCGAGAGAGAGAATGAGAGACAGAGAGCATGAGAGGGAGGAGGGTCAGAGGGAGAAGCAGACTCCCTGCCGAGCAGGGAGCCCGATGCGGGACTCGATCCCGGGACTCCAGGATCATGACCTGAGCCGAAGGCAGTCGCTTAACCAACTGAGCCACCCAGGCGCCCTGGTGGGCTTTATTATATAGTTTTTTTCAGGGTATTCTGTTAGTTCTCAGACATAACTGATTTGGGGTACTGTAACATAATAAGGAATGTATATTTAATATCTTTCTCTAGTCCTTGACGCAGAGCTCCTGAAACTTACAATTTCCTGAGTGACAAGGGCATCTTTTGTCAAATATTCAGTCTTAATCCCTGGTTCCTGCCACAAAAGCCTCTAAGGACCCTTGAAGTGATGAAGAGTTGTCTCTGGTATGCTAACCCAGTGACTCTTGGAGGATGGTGGCTGGTTGCTAGAGGGAGCAAGCCTGTGATTAGAGGTCTGGAACTTTCGGCCCCACCCTCTGTCCTTCAGGTGGGGAGAGGGACTGGAAATTGAGTTTAGTCACCAGTGGCCAGGGAATTAGTCAGTCTTGCCTACCTAATGGAGCCTCCATAAAAAAACCCCTCACAATGGGGTTCAGACAGCTTCCTAGTTGGTGAGAACAATGAGGTACCAGGAGAGCAGCAGGCAGAGAGGGCAGGCAAGCTCCTTCCCCCCATACCTTGCCCCATGTATGGCTTCCATCTGGTCATTCCTGAGTTACATCCCTTATAATAAGTTGCTAACAATAAATAAAGCACTGATCTGTGTTCCGTGAGCTGTTCTAGTAAATTAACAAACCTAAGGACGGGGTCATGGGAACCCCTGATTCATGGCTGGTTGGTCAGAAGGAAAAATGTGTGTTGAAAAAATCTGACATTTGGTATTGGAGTCTGAAATACAGGACAGTCTGATAGGACTGAGCTGGGCCCTTAACCTATGGGGCCTATGCTTACGATGGGCTGTTAGTGTCAGAATTAATGTGAGGGGCAAAAAAGCTCATACATTTGGTGTCAGAATATTGAGAGTAAAGTTACACGGACCACAGCTATAAATCAGTGAAGACAGCATACAGGACTAGAATTCAGGACCTGACCCAAAGCCCAGGATCAACACTTTTGGACCAACTCTAGCATACACTGGATACAGAGCTTAGATCAACCAAGCTGAGAGCAAAGAAGGGCCAGAAATTCCCTGGACTTGCAGGGCAGGTCTTCAATTCTTTTTTAGTCAAGGAGTGAGCCATGCCAAAGCTCTTAATGATGAACAGATTAATATAATTCAGAAGGCAAAGCCCAGAGAGCTGCAGAAGAAACCATAAACAAAGGATGCTTGAAAGTATATCACAGACCTTTGAAAAGATTTGTCAAACGGTCTGATTACCTGACAAATGCCAACTGTGACATAATCTTGACTTTTTAGAAGAGAGTTACAATAATATGTTTTAATTTTGCATATTCATACTTAAGTTTTGGCATTTTTGCTTCCCACATCCTCTAACTGGTTACACCATGCTCAGAGATATGGACATTTATATTTAATTTCACCTTCTCGTCATACTCCCGCTAACCACAGTGCCTTGACCTAGTGGAAACATTAATGTGAAATACCTTGAGACAAAGCTTATATAAATACAAATGCAACTGATCAGTGGATGAGCTTCACAAAATAAGTGAACTCCCTGAAACCCATGTGTAATTCTGTATGTGTGCATACATGTTTCTTGGGAGAAGATTCCTTGTTGCTATCTGTTCTAACAGGGTAGATGTCTATAATGCCCGGCAGGTAATGGCCTGTGGATCATTAAATAATGTGCTATTATGCATTTGTCTATAAAAATGAAATATTTGTTTTCATAATGGGTTTTGATTTTGAAGGATGAAATGCAAACAGTTATTAATCTCTAAATCTGTACATGCAACCTATGCTGGAATGAGATAGGGCATCCCGATGCTGTACGTTTTGACAGCATTTGATGAGCTGTTTTGACTTTAAAGGCAGTGATGAAGGAGGGCTTGCTGTGGAGGGAATCTGGTGATGAATATGGATTCAGAGGCACAGGACAGCTTTCAAGCTAATACCTTTCCTACATACTTCATAATTTTCTTTTTTTTTTTTAAGATTTTTATTTTTATTTTTAGAGAGAGAGCGTGCAAGAGAGCATGGGATGGAAGAGGCAGAAGGAGAGGAAGACAGAGAATCTCTAGCAGACTCCACACTGAGCACAGAGCCTGATGCAGGGCTCGATCTCACAACCCTGAGATCATGATGACTTGAGCCGAAATCAAGAGTTGAATACACAACTGACTGAGCCACCCAGTCGCCCCATACTTCATAATTTTCTATTTAACTTAATTCAATTAAAAACAGAAAGCACTAGTGTCTCTTGTTTACATACTTTCCATTGGTGTTTAGAAGATCTGTCTATTGAGCCTGGTAAAAAGTCAAAGCGAGGTTAAGGAGGTCATATTGACAGGCCACAAACCACTCAACATAGTCTACAGGATTTTGTTCAATGAATGCTAATCCTCCTGTTTTCCTTTCCACCTGTTTGTTACTGGGTCTGTCTTTAAAAGCTCTCAAGTCAATGAGTCTTCTTGTGCTCACCAATTTTTACAAATCTCAACTAAAAGTGAATGATGAATGGATGGATAATACATATATAAGGCATAAGATAGGGCGCCTGGGTGGCTCAGTTGGTTAAGCAACTGCCTTTGGCTCAGGTCATGATCCTGGAGTTCCGGGATCGAGTCCCACATAGGGCTCCCTGCTCGGCGGGGAGTCTGCTTCTCCCTCTGACCCTCCTCCCTCTCATGCTCTCTGTCTCTCATTCTCTCTCTCTCAAATAAATAAAATCTTAAAAAAAATTAATATATATATATATATATATAAGGCATAAGATAATTATTTACATTTCTCAAAGGTGATTTTCAACATAGCAGTCTTTTAAGTATATTCAGATCGGCATTACAAAATTTCTGTTGTATCAAAATCTTGAGGGAAGAATGTCTTAAACATCTTGGGATTTCTCTGTTTCAGTGCCTTCAATATTAAGAACTAGGCAAATACTTTTTAACTTATTTACCATCCATTATATTGAGGTGCAGATTGTACCGTATTTACCTTGGCATGTAGATACATGCTCTCTACACATATTCTATAAATGCTCACATCTCTTTTTTGACCCAAAGTGATTAGCAGAAAATGAAGAGTTGTAGGGAGAAGGAGAGTTTGCAATATCACATGAAAATTTTTTATTTTTTATTTTTTTTGAAAAATTTTTTAAAATGGCAAAGTTAAGCACCTCAATTTTGCACCCATTAATATTAATCTCTGTCCTTTATTTTGCTGCTTCTTATTGAACATTTATTGCCCTGCTGTTAGAATGCACCAAATCTCCATCTTGGGACAAATCATGTTCTTTGATGATAAATCTCACAGATCATTACATTAATGTTCTACCAAAGAATTCTATGTGGCAGTTTTCCAGAATCTCAGGAAAATTTAACATTTGGTCAAACTAATCAGAAATGAGAAAGCAAAGCTGTTGGTGCTAAAGAAAGTGCCAATTTTCTTCTTCCCCCTCAACTGAATGTTGAGAATCTGCATGTGAGGTATCAGATATAAGCATGAAACTAATTTTAGTGTGAAGATGGCTGCAATTATGACACTGGAAATAAAAACAACACACACCAATGGCACAGAGACAAGACAGATATACATGAAAACATTTTCTAATTCTCACTTCCACGTAGAAAATGCTTAAAAGTCATTGCAGTCAGGGGGCACCTGGGTGGCTCAGTCAATTAAGTGGCCTGCTTGAGATTCTCTCTCTCCCCACCCCTCCCCCCAACGCTCTCTCTCTCTTTCTCTCTCTCAAATAAATAAATGAATCTTAAAAAAAGAATTGTTGCAGTCAGGATAATAATTAGGATGTTGTCTAATGGGAGATGTAACATCCTATCTATAAAGATACCAAAAAGCTCAAAATTACAAAGAAAGCTTTTATAATTCGTCTCTCATCTTTTAACACATTTCAGTTCTTACTAATTAGGAGCTCCTGAGTTTTCCCACACCTAAGCCTACCATGGGAAGCTTTATTTTAAACAGAAATTCCTATCTAGTCTTTAGTTTAACTGCACAGGAGTTTGCTTAAGGCTAACTGCCCTCCAGATTGCAGAGAATGTTGGACAGTCAGGCGGTATCATTGTCTTCTCTCCATCTAGGAAAGAGAATCCTGACAGCTACAAAAAGGAAGGTTCAGACCATATTCAGCTCATCTTTCATGAGGCTGTAAGTTGCTTGATAGGAGCTCTGAGAAAGTAGGAAGTCAAGCACAGGTAGAAGTCTTGAATAATGATAATTTAGTTTTAGGAAGTACTTGAGTTTGGTAGTGATCCATTGTGTGATGCAACTCTGGAGAGGAATTTCACATTTCTTGGGAGGTGGCGGGGGGTGAGGGGGGAGGATAACTCTGATTTTCCAAGGAAACTTTTTTTTTTTTTTAAGATTTTATTTATTTATTTGAAAGAGAGAGTGAGAGAGAGAGCACAAGAGGGGTGAGCGGAAGAGGGAGAAGCAGACTCCCTGCTCAGCAGGGAGTCCGATGCGGAACTCGATCCCAGGACTCCAGGATCATGACCTGAGCCGAAGGCAGTTGCTTAACCAACTGAGCCACCCAGGCGCCCCTTCCAAAGAAACTTTAAGAAAAGTGAAAAAAATTAAAGGGGCCGATCCTTAGAAGAGTCACTAGTCCTCTATAGATTAAGAGTTTATGCTGAGCGCAAAGACCAAACTATTCCTGAGGAAAATGCAACTGCTTCATCTCTTGTAATATTGGAAGTATTTGGATACTGCAAAATTCTACGTATACTTCAAACAAAGCACTTGTAGATTACCCATTTACTGGATCAGCCAGCAGGCACAAAATTCATGAAACAGGAAATTTAGAACATAAAACACACACAGACATGGGGACTTATAAATGAAATTCATTGTACAGCAAGGCATTCTAGCTGCACAAAAACATCATCACATAATACTTCCAAGCTCGAGTTGGAAAATGTAGATAAAATTATGGATTAAACCTCAGCCTCAGAGAGACCATGGAAACAATCCATGTTGTTTCAGATTCCCATGTGGCAAAGGCTGGGACTGGTGGAATATGGTCAGCGTTAATGGGATAATTATTTTGAAGGTGCTCTCAGCTGTAGAATCCACAGGAAAAGAAAACTTTGACTAATTAATTTCCTTATATTCAGCTAACATTTACTGAATATTTCATATTTTCTAGGCACTGTGTTAAGTATGATGAAGATCTCAGAAAAATTTATTTATGGTTCCAATATAAGACATGACGTTCCTCAGACAGTAACGGGCACACCCCTTATTTATTTATTTATTTTTTGATTTGTCTTTCAACAGCAATACAGAAAAGTTCTTAAAAATGGACTTAGAATTTTCTTGCATTTTTCCAAAGTACAGAGCTAAGTGCCGTATCAAGCTATGCATTAAACACTCAAAATAAAATTTAAATAAAACTCATTAACTTAACAGAAATGGCAGGTAATGCCAAGATTGTAGGCCTGTGACTATCCAGCCCCAGTTTTTATTACATGGGAAAGTTTTACGCATGTCTAGGTAAGAATTCAATAGGCTTCTTGGATCAGTCAACAACAATCCGATTTTTTTTTAAGATTTTATTTTTTTGAGAGAGTGAAAGAGAGAAGGGGGGCAGGGAGGGAGAGAGAGAGAACACGAGCAAGGGGAGGGGGAGAGGGAGAAGCAGGGAGCCCAACGTGGGACTCCATCTTAGAACCCTGGGATCATGACCTGACCCAAAGGCAGATGCTTCACTGACTGAGCCACCCAGGTGCCCCTGATTTTTTTGGACAGTAAAACAGTTCTCCCTAATCCAGTCTTTAATTTTTATTTCAAATAAACATGATGTTTAATTCTACAGGAAGAGATCGACAGGCCCAGAACAAGCACGATTATGACCAGTCTGAAATGATCCCCCCTGGTAACACAGGAAGCTTTGGCAAATATTCTTCTCATCACTGTCTTTCTTGTGATGGCAGATTGGGCGGAACTGAAACTTCTGAAAGGTGCATTTGTTAAGGACTCCATTCGGTCCTCATCTTATATTTAGCTCTATCAATGTCCACATAGCAAAGACCCTCCTTTGGAGATTGGACTTTTGGCTGGAACACTCCACTAAATGTCAGCAATTAAGATTCTTGTCTCAACACCCACCCCCCTGCCCTGCCTTGGCTAAGGATCCCAATGGCTCTGACCCCAAAACTGAGTCTTCTATAAAAAGAGGACCAAGGAGTCAAGGGACTTTTCTCCAAATGCATGTAAACAGAATTTTACTGAACAGTGCTAGGACAGAGATTTTTTTTTTCTGACTAGAAAATGAAAATGCTAATGTGATATTCTTTTTCAAAAGCTTTTTGTTCAGAGAGGAAGCGTGGTCTAGTAAGAGGGCACTGTGGTGGTCAGCTGTGATTCGGAGCTCCACCCTGTCCGTTAACCAGGGTAGCGGTGTCACCCTGAACCAGACACTCGATCTCAGTGATGTCAATGGTGGAACAGGGTCAATCCTGTCTCACCATCTGTATAAGAGTACCAGAAGCTCTTTTAGGGTTCCTCAGAGCTTTCTGTGCTGTAACATCAGCAGAAAAAGAATCAAAATAAGGGGCATCAGTGTAAGTGGGTGGCTATTTGGTTTTGTTCCATAATATATGTAGACTGCTCCTTTCAGCCAAGATGGAGTAATGAGAACCAGATTTACCGGACAGCCTGTAACAACCAGAATAGACAGAACTATGTTTCTAAAAGATATTAGACATCAGGTGGCAGGTAGTGAATGCTGTGAAAAGGGAAACGAATGATATGAGCTCTCCGACTACTCAAGCTTGTTGCCATGCATTTCCAAGCTGTCACTCCATGTGCAGGACCAGCTGGAGCCTGGTGGACCCCACAGTTAAGGTAGGTGAGTGAGTCTAGAAGGACGAAGGCAGCCAGTAATTGCAGGACAGTGCTGGGAGGACAGAGTTGCCCAGATTTGCATGCAATGCCCCTTGAGAAAGTAGCTGAGTAATGATCAGGGCATGCAAGTAAAAGAACCCAACCGAGGCCGGGGGGAAGAAACCATCCAAATGGATTAGAGGCAACAGTGCCTGGTGTTCACACAGGTCAGGAATAGCACCTGTTCCCACCATCCAGATGGGAAAACAGTACTCATGGCGGATTACTCAGGAGAATCCTAACCTCCATATTGGAGAAGAAGGAGCCATAAGCTGATAACTGCTCTGATCCCAACCTAACAAGTCTTTTTTTTAAAGATTTTATTTATTTATTTGAGAGAGAGAATGAGAGAGAGAGCATGAGAGGGGTGAGGGTCAGAGGGAGAAGCAGACTCCCTGCTGAGCAGGGAGCCCGATGCGGGACTCGATCCCGGGACTCCAGGATCATGACCTGAGCCGAAGGCAGTTGCTTAACCAACTGAGCCACCCAGGCGCCCCTCAACCTAACAAGTCTTAAAAGCAAAACCCGAAAGGCTCAAACTGTTTCTGAGTAATTTAACAACATTGCAGAACCAAGCTCAAGAATAGAGGTATATAAAAGTACCCAGCACTCAAGGTAAACTTCACAATGTCTGATGGCCAATAAAAAATTACTAGGTATGAAATGATGAAGGGAAATATCACATATAATGAAAAAAAAATCAATCAAATTGACCCAAAGCTGACACAGATGTTAGAGGTGGCAACCAAAGATATTACAGGTTACTATATATAATACATTCCACAGGTTCAAAAACTTAAGAAATGGAATATATAAAAATAACAAACAAAAACCAGACCAAACTTCTAGATATGAAATGTTCGAGATGAAAAATAGCCAGATGGGGTTAACGGCTGATTGAAATCCCCATGGCACATCATAATCAAATTACTCAAAACTGGTGATAAAGAGAAAATCTTCAGAGCAGCCAGATTAAAAAAAAAAAAAAAAAAAGATAAGGGTGCCTGGGAGGCTCAGTTGGTTAAGCATCTGACCCTTGATTTCCACTCAGGTCATGATCTCAGGGTCATGATCTCAGGCTCTGTACTGGGTGTGGAGTCTGCTTAAGAGTCTCTCTCTCCCTTTGCCCACTTCCCCCTCTCCCTGAAAAAAATATAATAAAAAAGATATATTATTTACAGAGACAAAGGATATAACTATTCTTGTGGGAAACAATGCAAGTAAGACAATGGAATATCATTAAAATGGCTGAAGAAGAAAACTTCATCCTAAAATTCTATACCCAGCAAAAATGTCTATCAAAAACAAAGGTGAAATAAAGATCTTTTCAGATACACTCAAGCAAAAGAATTCTTTACCAATCTACATGCATTAAAAAAAATTTTACAGGAAGTCCTCTGGGTAGAAGGAAAATAATTCCAGATGGATCTATGCAAGGAATAAAGAGCACCAGAAATGGTAAATGTTCTTCTTATGATGTAAAACTCTTTAAAAGATAACTTTCCATTTAAAAGAAAATTAACAATAATGTAGTATGGAAAAAAGTATGACAACAACAGCCTAAAGATTGGGAAAAAGGAAATGAAAGAATTTGAGTATGAGGTTCTTCTAATGTACCTGAAATGGCATAATATCATTTGTACTGGTATAATATTGTGAACTGTTAGAAATATTTTCTAAAACCCTAAGGCAAATAGTAAAATAACAAAATAATGAGTTACAGCTCAAGACCCTACAAAAGAAAATAACAAAAAACGTTCTTTTAGTCCAAATTTGGCAAAAAAAAAAAAAAAAAGAAAAAGAAAAAGAGGAAAAGGGGACAAAGAACATATGGGACAAATAGGAAACACAGCAAGATGACAGATTTAGGTATAACTGTATCAATAACTTCAAGAAGTATTCTTCTCAACTAAAAGGCAAGATCCAACTATATGCTGCCTACAAGAAATGCACATCAAATATAAAGACATTTAGGTTAAATAAAAGTACAAGGATGGAAAAATGATATGCTATGATGACATTAATCAAAATAAAGCTGAAATAGCTTTAATATTAGATACAGTAATTTCAGAGCAAAATATATTACCTGGGAGAAGAAGGGCATTTCGTAATGAGAAGGGGAGGGTGAAGGAGGACGTAACAACTCTCAATGTTTATGCACCTAAAAACAAAGCCTCAAAATACAAAAAGCAAAACCTGATAGCATCACATGAGAAAATGTCAGAGACTTTAATGTCTCTTACTCAGTAACAGATAGAACAAACAGACATAATGCACAGAATGTTTCTTATGTCGAAAGTAAGCTCTCCCATGAAGCCTCATTGAGGAGATGTACCTGCATTGCTTGGTAAGCCTTTCTGCGCATATATTGCTGAAAACCTCAAATAAGCCTCCTGACGCCTCCTGACATAAGCTGACACCACGACTGACTCGGGCTTCCCCTCGGAGACTATGGATGCTGCTCTGAGCAGGAAACTTGAGGTCTAGCTCCTGTTAGGACTTTAAAAATCCTCACAACTCGGCCAAATCCCAACTCTTCATGACACTCGGTTACAGGTCATGAGATGAGGAAGCAAGGCTTGGTTATTTATAAGAATCTTGCCAGCTTTTGTGGTTCCCTGACTTCAGCTGGCCCATGAAATGTCACCGCCCCAGCCATGTCAACTTGGGTCAGGTGTTGCGCAGTGAGTCACTTGGGAAGCCTGACTTGGCTTGGGAGGTCTGACCGCTCTGTGGAAGGGTGTGAGTTCTACAGCGCTGAGATGACCCTGTGCAGGCAGCTACCCCGTGACCCCACAACATAACCTCCAGGACAAGGTGAACTGAGGTGCTCATAACACTTGTCACGTTCTTTCTCGTGGCCTTCGGTCCCCAGAGTCCCCAGGGTCCCCAGGCCTCCCGTGTGTGCGGTGCCCTGAAGGCAGTTGGGAGACCTACCCGAGGAGGGACGGCCTGCAGGGCAGTGATGTAATTCTCCAGAGCCAGGCGGCGGCGGTCATTGAGCATGGCTTCCACTCGGGCCATGTGCGTCTCCACCAGTTGCTGCCTCTCATTGGCTGCTTCCTGCTCCAGAGACTCCACCTTCTCCTGGAAGTGCTGCCATTGCAAACACACGCACACGTCAGTCTGGGACGGAGCACGCGGGATAGGGCAGCAAATCCAAGTGTTTCCAGAGGGGCAACGTATTTCATTTCACTCAAAGATTTATGGTCATGCCCACATTTTGACTAATTCAGCATGTTTTATGGGCTTCCTCCCTTATCCAGTACCCCATCCCCAAACCTGATTTCTCACCGTAAATCATTATTTTATATGGTCCCTGAAGCCGGATTTGACTAACCGTAACACAGGATAAATTTCTGTGCTCTTAAGACTCTGAATTCTGTTGCAAATAAAAAAAAAAAAATTCCTCTTTTACTCAAAGTACTTTAATTTCAGGAAATGACCAGGAGAATCACAGTTTCCTCGGAGGTAGTTTTTGAGAGGAGTTCCTGTTACAAATTCTAATCATGGTGTAATTTTTGTCAAGGGAAGCATCAGCAACAGATTTTGGCCATTAAAATGATATATGATTGATAAAAAGCAGACGGCAAGTAACAATAAGAGTTTTATGGAAATGAATTATGACTTGAGCTAATTAAAAGCAAATACAAGGAAAGGTTTAAGAAACTGAATTACTGGACAATGATGAGCAATAGTCCAAATTGATGGGAATACAAACAATCCTCCAGAGATGCTGGAAAATGTGTAAGGCCTGCACTGCTGGGTGGAGAAGTGGCCTGGGTTTTACCTGAATAACTGCTTTCTTGTCGGCTTTAGGCAAGTTCTTTGCTTGTCGTTCTGCCTCTTCCCATTCTCGCATGACCTACAAAATGAGAAAACATTTGAATTTAAAATCATCAGTTCTTTTTTTTCCAACTTATATTTAATTAGACATTATTTTCTTTCTGAACTTGACATTTTGAATGTTTTCAAAAAATGATCCCATTCCAGTCCTATCTCAGAACAATTTATTTGACCTCCAGCTAAGATGTAGATCATCTATCGTAGCAGTATATTAAACATAAATGATCACGTTTACTGAAGGAACATGGCCCTTTGAAACACAGATGGTCTTTTTCTCTTTTCCTCAGAAATGGCTGAAAGTCATTTTGTTTGATGTGCACAGATGTCAACGATTCATAAAAGGTGTGTGTGTGTGTGTGTGTATATTTCTTGAACAAGGATTTCCACCATTAAATTGAGTGCGTTAGTTTTATTCTTCTGTGAAAGCAAGTTATAAAATTTCAAACAGTAAAGCAGGGGAAGGCATGAACATTTTATGCGTGTGCACACGTCACGAACACACTACCAAAAAGAAGTACACGATGGAGGAAGGAAGAGAAGGCCTCCATTGTCAGAATTCCTCAGAGCCACTGATGGGTAGTGAGGGCCTTTTGCTCACCAACCCCCATCATGAACAGCAAAGAATATCCGAAGTATCTCCAGAAATTCCAAGACAGTACACATTATAATGTTCCGGACGTAGCAAAACGCATTTTTGGCAAGTAATGCTAATTTAGTAACCAGGCTAATCTGTTTGATAGGGAAAGAAAGCTTCCTCATCTCGTCCTTGAAGTTGACCCAGGACTACCCTGAGAGAGGTTTATTCATTGGCCTGAATGCCAAGAGGAGAGGTCTGCAGCTCTACATGTTGTTGAAGTGAAATGATACTAGATTCTTAACCACCTACGGCTGCGTTTCCTTTTCAAGTGTACTACTCGCTGTCAGGCAGAGGTTTTTTAAGTGCAACTCATAACTGAGCCAGGCGAAATAAAGAGTAGAAGATCAAGTAAGCAATAGAACCGTCTGCTGACAGATGTGTACTTTCATACTTTGCAGACATACAAAGCATGAAAGAACCTGATTTCTGTACTACAAGAGCCTGTTATTTATGGGTATTTATCCCTAAGGAATGGATTTTTCTGACATCCTTCAAGATAAAAAAAGAGAGAGAGACTTGGATAAAAAACTACTGATAGAGAATTTCTAGGAGATAAAACATCAAATCACTATGTGGGTTTTTATTTAGGTATTTTATTATCTAGCATTAATTTGCTGTATATGATATAAGACTAGCTTCCTAGCGTTCTTTTTATGAAATTATGGAGAAAATAGAATGGAGTGAATTTTCTACTATACTTGAAGAACATGTAAAAAAAATAACTTAAAAAGGTCACAACAAAATTAGAACAAATGCCCCACTGCTATGAATAAGAACAGAATACAAAAGAAAAGAAACATACTGTCCTGGATGCTTCGGAGTCTCTAAGAGTTAATGAAGGGCACCTGTAGGGAGGGGGCTACTGAAGATTACCTTTGCTTTATGGATGAGATAAGGCTTGCAGCTTGCAATAAAAATATTTCAATTTCCTGCTTTGAGAATGTTCACAGTGGCAGTACTCTACCATGAACTCTTCAGGCAAGGAATCTCAAAATTAGTTTGAGAAGCCAAATGTCTTACTGGAATGTGAAAACTGATTTCCTGCATATCTTTACATTTTTACCATCCCACCTTGCACATTCAGAACCTGGCCTGTAAACTTTGAGCTAGGGAAATACATGGAATAATTAGAGAGATTTATCTGGTTAATAAATTGAAAATAAACAATGAAATTGAATTTGATTTTCAGAGCAATGTAACAATATCCTATACCCTCACAAATAAAACAATTCACTGATACCATCACCCTAGGCCTATGTAATGCAAGATAAACACACACCGTAGGCTCAACATCTCTCTGAACAATGGCTACCACTGAGGTGTCCCAATACTAGGTAACATTACTGCAGATCTGCTACGTAAATAAGTGCTTTATAAAATCTGTGGGATTAGTTATGGTGATCTCCATTTTATGGACCAGATTAAGTCAACTGCTCAAGGTCATGGAGGAAAAAAAAAAATGGAGAAGGATATAAACCAAGATCTTTGTGGCTCTAAGGACCATGTTTTTATCATCTATGGCCCAATTTGCCATTATAAAATATAAAAATTACATATATATTATATATATGTGATTTATATAAATTATATTCTTATATAGCTATATAATTATATAAATATATCTAGTTATATATAATATATAAATTTATATATAGATATATAATGTTATATATACATATAAGTATAGATAAATTATATATATAATTATATAAAATTGTTCAATGGTAAATTCAATAGGTGAGCTAAGTTTCCTTGTATTTGGTGACAGGAAAAGGACTATTCCTAAGATATCGATGCTTATCTTAAAAATAATAAATTCAGAGAAAGGTCAAATTTCATTTTGAAGAATTTCATTTTAAGTATATATTAAAACCGCTAAGTCCATAAGTAGTATGTATAATTATTATAGGATATATAAATATATAAAAACATTTATAAACTTTTCAGAATCTTCTATTTGCTAGATACTATTCAGAACATATGGCAACAGAAATCTACAAGTTTAGTTATGATGCCCAACAACCAAATACCAAAATCCCCCAAATACCAACCCCCCCAAATCTCTGTATTCATAAGAAAACAAATAGTAACAAAAATTACAATAAAAATAAATTAAAATTCTCAGGTTGCTCCATATATTCTTGTAAAGCAATTTCCCACTGAATGAACAAAAGTATCAGTATCATCAGATTTATGGCTCTTCAAAGACTTGGCTGTTTCCTGTAGAGAAAATGACAACTAATACCAATAGACATTTGAGAGGCAGGCAGGCAAGTTCAAAGGCAAACAGAATTCAGTACCACTGATTATGAAGGTAAGTGTTAATCTCAGGTGTCTCTCTTTCCTGTGACCACTGGAATGAGATTGCATCTCTTAAGTTAGGTCAGATATAGTTAATAACTAAAAGATGAAGAAATTCCATAAAAATTTATATGGTTAAATAGATGTGCTAAACTAAAACTAAGTTACTATTCCAGGAAAGATCTAGAATATCTGAAACTGACATGTATAACAAAAAGTCACTAATAAGTTACTTGGCACTGGAGATGCCAAGGGGAGCTTTCAGTGTTTATCTTTTTTTATTATTCGTTTTTTGGACTTCATTGACCCTGAAATGGAATTTGAGGCCAGTGAGAAGGCTCTGAAAGCTTCAGAAGCAAACAGTGAGATAGGATTTAAGTTTAAAAGATGCCATTTTGGGGGCAATAAATACAACTCAACTGCTTTCTTAACAGTGTTTTTCCTAATGAAAAATCCTGTTTTCTAGAAGAACTGCCTTCAGGTGAAACCTCACTATTCCACTCTACCTAGCTTCCTAGTTCAACTTGCTTTTAGGTTCTCATCATGGCCAACAACTACAATTGCACATTATATTCCAGAGCCAAAGTATTTTAACTCTTTTTCCCCTCCCTTGTTATTATTCCAAAATAAATCCAAGCATCATGGTCACTCGTCTTAAAAAAAAGAAATTGTGTTGTGTCTTTCTAGATACATTAAGCAGTTGCTTTAAAATACAGATTTTATTAAAATAAGTAAATAAAATATAGGTTTTATTATATTCAAGTATAGTGAGGTCAACAGATCAGGAGACAGATGCCATTGAAAAGATTATTACTCACACACAGTTCCCAAGAGGAGACGCCATGCAATGCCACTGAGGGAAGGAAGGCGGAGAAGCACCAGGGTGGGTCAGGAGGCAGAGGAAGTGAGGGGAAAATGTAGCCAGGAGTCTGTGGCTTCCTTGGGAAGGAGTGGGCGAGTCATGGTAAGCAGGTGAAGCAGGCTTAGATTTGGCTGGTTTGAACAATTTTGGTATAGGGGTATAGGGTCTGTCCCTAGATGTCTGGTGCCTAGCCTTAAAGTGGGCAGGTGGAGAGTGGGTCAGAGTGTAAGAGCAAGATGAAGAAGGTATCCGGGGGAAATGGGCTTTGGAGAGGCTGGTTTGATTATGAAAGGTGTGCCCGAAGGCTAGCCATTTGCTACCTCTAGGAATTGGCGAACCGTGGGAGGGGCAGTCTCCCTAGAGTTAGTAAGGCCTCAAATGTCAAAACACCAGAAAATACAGAAAATTAAAGCCCATAATTAATGCACTCTTCTAAAGACTTCCTGTGATCTTAGAAAATATATGGCAGACTCATTCATGAATCCTATTTAATGTCTATTATGAAAGCTTTTAAGTATTTGTGCTAAATATTGCCAAAATTAGTAATACCTTCTGATATTTACTATAAAATATTAACACCAAAAAAGGGAATGGTTGACTTTGACCTGAGAGATTTCCTCATTCACTCATTTATGTTTCCTTAAATCTGACTTTTCCTATTTTTTTTTTTTTTCACTCTGAATTGTAGGCTTCAAGTTAGGCAGTAATTGACAAGGAAGTGCTGATACATATTTGTTGAATGAATGATGAATGAATGAATGAATGAATAATCTGAGAAAGGGCTAAAATTAATATTTATCTGTAATAAATACAATATCCAGCAACTGGTATGACATATCAGGAACTGTAATTGATATTATTAGATATAAATTAGTCAGGTTTTAAAAAAATTTTCCAATTTGTTTCATAAAGAATCTGCTAAAAAACAAGCAAACAAGCCAGGGTTTGCCAAACAATGTAGTGAGAAGAGCACTGCACCAAGAGCAAGAAAGCTTCTAGTTCCAAATGCCATCTCTTGTGTTTCTTATATTGCTTTGTTCTAGAGTGGGAAGCCACAGTCTTGAACCACTGTTGCATTATTGATCATTTATGAAACAAGATGGCAAAAGATCATTATGGTTCACATTGCTTTTAAGTTCCTATGGCCCTATGAATTAGCTTTGCAAGAAGTGTGAGGTTCAAAGTTATAATACTTTGGCATCTAATAAAAAAAATTCATCTTTACTACAGATCATTTTAAGGGATTTTAATTTACAACAGCATGGTTACAGGGCTAAGTATACACAAAGTAATAAAACCAGAGAGAATGTTGCAGACATAATTTAATCTGTGCTTATGAAATCCTGCTACACTTAGTGTGACTGCATCTCTCCTAGGTGGCATGCTCAAGGAGGATTCTAAAAACCTGAAACTGGTACCCTTAGAGCAAACATTTAAAACTAAGACTTTGTCTTTAAAGATCTGGCTAAAATTACAGACCCCTCCTGCCCCTAGGCATTCATCAGCCACAGAACCCCCAGGGAGACTTCAAGGCAGAGGCCAAGTCCAGATTTCCCCTTTATTGTAAACTGAAGGACAGAAAAGTCACTTTACCTGGGACATTCGCTCGCGATGCTTGGCCTCCAGCCTCTCTTTGGCTTTCTGGAAATGGGCATGTTCATTCTCATCTCCAGGTGTCTCAAGATACTTGTCGACGGCGTCAGGGGTGCTGGCTGCCGTGGTAGGAACTAGAAAGTAGAAAGAAGAAGGTTTGAGAAGAGAAACAGAAGGTCCAATCATTTCAAAGAAAGCCATATTTTCCGTTTACTGCAGAACAAAGAATTTAGTAGGGAAGCACATACAAGAAGTTAATGCTGTTGAAGAGAACACCGTGAGACATTTCCCAGCACAGTACAAATGTTTCACCCCTTTCAGTATAGGGTGAAGGAAAATCTATAAAACAGCCCATTCTGCGATTATAGTGGTACATTTAAAATTCTTTGCAAAACAGGCATGCACAGAGCAAAACCAGCCGGTGTTTAATACAGACATTTTGTCCCAGATCCCTATGCTTGCTAAATTAACTTTTGTAATACACTTCAAAGTAAAATACGTTATCAATATTGCACCTTATGATTCCTACAGACACCGAAGAAATCTCAGAATCGGTGTACTGCAGAATAACCACACCACAGAGTAAAGGTAAATTCTACACCACGTATTTCCGATAGCTGGATTTCAAAGCTATCTTTTGTGACAAAGTGGTTGAAACACTATCCCAAACCCCGTAAACGTCAATAAATGCATTTCTGAATCTCTCTCTGGATTCAAAAGGACCCTTCTGCCTTCACAAAATTTGACAACAGTCAGCCGATTCATTATACTAGCTGTCAAAAAGGAAGTGATTTCTATTTTGAATTCAACTAAAACTGCTAAGCAATGCGACTGACTTGCAGCATATACTGCTAAATTATGTGGAAACATAAATATCCATAAAACTGAAAAGCGTACTATAAAACAAAAATATTTTAACTCATGAGCCGAGTGAATTGTAATGCCCTATACAAGCAGTTTTCCAAAAGATTAGTAATGATTAGTGGGAATTCAAAGCATTTATGAGCTTACAAGAAAAAAAAAAAAGGAAAAAAAGATTTTGATTTAAAGAATAGAGTATGTTCAACCAAAACAGTGAAATTAGGTGTTTTCACTATGCTTTCAGGTCAAATCAACTTAAGTATTTTATTCAAAAGATTACTCAAATATCACCAAAGTTCTAAGTATTTTTCTTCACTGATTTTTATCTAATTATTGACTACCATCTTTGAGATATGATATCCCAAAGAGGACTTAAATGAGAAGTATTTGTGGCTAAATCATTTTGAAACAAAATTTTTTTAATTTAATTCTATTTATTTGCCAGAGAGAGCAAGCACAAGCAGGGGGAGGGGCAAAGGGAGAGGGAGAAGCAGACTCCCCGCTGAGCAAGGAGGCTGATGCGGGACTCGATCCTAGGGCCCTGGGATGCTTAACTGACTGAGCCACCCAGGCGCCCCGTGAAAAGAAATTCTAAGATAAATGTCTCTTATACGTGCTTTGAGAAAAAAACCCTGGAATCTTCACAGTCCAAAGGCTTCAAGATTTCAACCAAAACCAGACGCTTTTTTGTTACATAATTAAGGTCTTTAATTTTTAAGCGAAATATTTGCTCAGAATTCTTCCCTTCTTCTTTCATCACTATGTAATAATAATTTTTTAAAAAAATAAGAGTAGTGTAGGTATCCACACAGAGGGTGCTTTCAAGCGGAAGGAAGGAGGTGGGGCGTATGCCTGGGGTTATTTTTCAAAATACTTGTGTGTTCAGCCCTCTGCCTCCACCAGGGGATTGTGAGTCCACAGGTGTGGGACTGGCACAGGGCATTAGAGATTAAAAAGCATCTGCCCCCATCTTCTGTGTGGTAGATGAAGTAGATGAGGGAGCAGTGAAAGGGGAAAAGGAGAATAAGCTTTGCAATGAGGCACACCTTGTTTTTAGTCTTTCTTAGACTATCTGTGACCCAGGGCAGGTCACATGAGTTTGTGCCCGTTTCCTCATCTCTCAGCCAGCATCCTCGGTGCACGGGGAAAATGAAATGCCACCCCATGCATTAAGGTGGTATATACGTCCTTAGTGCTCTTCTCTCTCCCTTCGCTTATCACATGTCATTCAAATCTTAGAGCTTATGCAAACCATAGAAAAAATGAGCTACTCTTATTTCGCATCCAGTGAAAATGAATTACACAAAGGACCATGAGGTACCACCTACAGGAAAAAGAATATATATTTTTCTAAAAGATCTTTGGTATAACCCCTATAAAAGGCCCACAAATGATTGAAAAGGAGTCCTGAATTTTTAAGACTGAGAAGTAATTTTCAACTTAAAACCTTTTTTTTTTTTTTAAAAAGAAAACCACAGGCAAGTGTTTTTCTGCATAAATTTAAGCAAATCAATATGCAAGTATATTTAACTTCATCAATGTTCCCCACTTGAAATGGAAGTGATGTTTAGCATTTTTAATTTGTTTCCTGTGGCTTTAATTGTTTTTTCATCTTTGTGGGTACAGCTTAAACACGAACACGTTAAAGTTCTTTTGGCACAGTACAATCCGGCAGGATGACAGAATTAGGCAGACCATATTTTCCACTTTGAATAAATGAAAATGTGTGAATGTTTGGGGTTCTTTTCACTGATCAAGATAGCTGGCTGGCTGTTAAGTGTTATAACCATAACACAGCACCCTCTTTTAAAACTGGAATTACAGAAGTTACTATATAAGTAGGAAAGTTCTCCACCCAACTTTTACGGCTGGCAAATTGTATGGTTTTCTCCAATTCTTACGATTTGCAAACACTGTCTATTGTTTTATGGAAAGGAGATAAACACTGAAATCTGAGTCAGTAGAATCTCATTAACTTATGTTAAAATGTAGCTTTGTAATATTAGGAATAAAAGAATATTAGAGAAATGAGCATGCAAGGTATATTTAATAGGATTAAGAATATTTCAAGTATTAAACCTTCTTTTTAGGCACGTGGAAATAAATACAAATACTGTATTATTGATTTATTCCATTTAATCCTGTATTTCTCTTCGAGTAAATCCCTGTAAGCGGCCCTTGTTATTGCCTCTCGCTGAAGACTTTAAAGGAAGCTGTCTTTCTTTTAATCTTTAATTCAAGCATTTTAGCCATTCACACTAACACTCCATCTCAATTAGCCTGAGTGAAATTCTCCTGTATTCCTACCAACCAGCAAACCAGATCACTGTCCAGTCAAGGACAGAAGAATGATGGTACATCTTGATATCTGAAAATGAATTTAATATTTCATTATCACTACCCTGCAGCTGGTAGGGGGAAGGGGAGAACATTTTAAGGAGGAGTTTGCACATAGAGCTCAGCTTCTGTTTCTCTAATATCCCCACATCCCAAAGACATGATCACACCAGGAACAGCTGTTGGTTTGTGATGAAGTCCAGGGTAGGCCAGACGCATGATAACGAGGACAGGGGGCAGGGGCAGGGACAGGAAACCTGTGCCCTTTGTCCCTGCCCTTTCAAGGTGCTTCCTTTGGGAAAAGAGTGGCTCAAGGAACGGACAGGTAATGTTCCAAGGTGCACAGGAATGGGAAGCTGTTTATTGCAGGTCATTTAAAGCACAGGTCATTTTCACAATGGAGAAAGTAGAAACAAACTGGCCTTACGAGGGCTTACTTTGTGTTTTTTTAAGCTACCATACAGCAGTTAGTTCACCCTGTCCAGAGACCTCTGAGGCTCCTTAGAAACTGTGATCTCAGCTCACATTTCCAAGTTGGCCAAATAGTAACAGCCTGCACTGATTAGCCTCTATTGCATGAGGCACTTTCCACGTGTCCTCACTTAATGTGTGGGGGGAAGGAAAAATTACTCCATTACATTTATTGTGCATTTAACCTAATTCCTCAGATCTCTGACCCACAAATACGTCTGAATTTAGGATTAGGTAAACTATGAAAAGGCTTATAAAGTTAATATTTAGAGCAGAAAAGAGGTAATCCATCGATATGTCTGGGGCACCGGAAAGTATTTGCTTTTGTTAATGAACAAACATGAATTGGCAAAAAACATGCTTCGCTATGATATCTGTCGAACTATTTTCTATCCAACAGCTGTTCCTGCCCTGAATGCTATCTTGCAAATGACCTCAACCCAACATTTCAGCAGAAGTAGGGTTATGAGACAGGGGTCATGCGAGAGATCCCACAGAGCGCGAAGCTGGATGATCTTTTAGCCTTTGGCCCCTGCTCAGACGGGCTCATCTGTGCCTTCTGCAAGCAAGCTCGCTGGATATATTCCCCTTTTGCAGAAAACTAGACTAAACATTCAGGGTTAAACACCTTTAGCTCTGGGTTTTAACCTCTAGCTGCCACATCATTAGCAGCCTGCCATCATCTACGCATGGGCTTTTAACTTTTCAAATGACCTTCATATTGATTTTCTTAGTCTCATTAACAGCCTGGTAAAATATGGTAGGATATACCTTAATATCAAGAATGGGTATCTAAATGTAATACCAAGCAAAAACAAATGCTACAGAAAAGCAGTTCCAGCTCACAGCACATTACTGCCTCAAGGTAAACACTCTGGTTCCAAAAATTCAGTGCATTCTAGATGACTAATACTTTCCATAGAAGCTTCATCCTTGCTTTTTTTTTTGGCAACCCTGGGCGGTCAGAGCTATCTGAAAAGCTGAGACAGCAGCTCGGATGTAGACCATGCCACCTTGAGTGTGTTTGTTCATTCCTTTATTCCTCTGTTTAACAAATATTACCACCCATACTGAATGTGAGACATACGGGAAAAACCAACGAGCAAAACAAAGACTGCTGTTCTTATGGAATTATATTCTAGTGAGAGAAACAATTACCTCAAAAAAAAAAACAAAAAAAAAAACCCCAGATAAAAATAAGTCACATTGTTAGAATGTGATTTGTATTATGGAGAAAAAGAAAACTAGAACAGGGCTGGGAAGAGTCAGGAGTGTGGGGAAAGGGAGCCGGGGGTGGGTGAAAGGCCAGCCTGGGTCTAACTGAGAAGGTGTGTGTAGATAAAGAGCTGAAGCCCCACTTCCCTGTCACCTGCTGGAGGAATGCTGCTGGGAGACGCAGAAACTAGCACAAAGGCCCTAATAGGTGAGTGTGCCTGGAAAATTCTAGGACAAGCAAGGTCAGTGTGGCCAGAGCTGAAGGAGCAAGGGAGAGAGAAGCGCGAGAGGCAGAAAGGAAAGGTGGGGACGGATCAGGTAAGGGCTGTGAGGAGCCAATGCGAGTTGTTTTAAGGAGGGGAAAGATGTGACGGAATGCTTTCGGAGGGTCACTGTCTGCTGAGGGACAAAGCAGCAGAGGGTGAGGGGTTCTCATGGAAGGCTCTTCCCCCCTCCCTCCAGACATAAGATGAATCACAGATTGGCTTCTTTCTCTCATTGCAAAGGTAATCAGATACTAAGATAGAAATTCTTTTCACAGGTGTGTGAGTTCATTTCAGTTTTAGTAATTTTGCACCAATGTATGTCACAACATTTCCACTTCACATTGCAATCTCTCTTAGTGCCTATCAGAGCTCTCTTTTTCTTTTTTGGTGGATGGAGGGGGTGTGTGTACACATTTTCTTTCAGTTTATTTTATTTATTTATTTATTTCATATTTTGGGGGGGGGAGAGAGAGCGAGCCAGCCCGTGTGGGGGGTGGGGGGCAGGGGCAGAGGAAGACATAGAATCCTAAGCAGGTTCCACACCCAGCACAGAGCCCCGCAGTGTGGGGCTCGCTCTCACAACCCTGAGATCATGACCTGAGCTGAAATCAAGAGTCGGATGCTTAACCGACTGAGCCACCCAGGCGCCCCATTGCTTTCAGTTTATTAATGAACCCTGGTGCTGCCCCCAATGTTCCCGTAACAAAATACATCCACCATCAGTGGCGACATGATGCCAGTGAAACATGTCGCTTCCAGCATGTCCCCTGAGAAAACTTCATTAATTTTTAGGAAAGTTACTTCAAAACAAAGTGAAAACTGGTATTATCTTCAGAATGCAGTGGAAATCGCTCCCCTTGCCTCTTTGGAGGACCTCTGTATCACAGACATGATCAAATTCAGCCAATAAATCAAAACTTAGGCCACATTTTTAGTTCATTTCAGTTTCGACTGTATCATCACTACATAGTATTCCATTTCATGCCAGGCAGAGACTATATGGAGTCGAAACACTACAGACATCATGAAGAATTGCCCCTATCATTTTGATACTCGCTTGTTTCCTCAATCTTGAGGAGATACGTTTTTATGGTCAAGGAGGGCTCAGGATGCAAAAGGAGCTGTAACCCCACCTTCAAACAGAAACTGACTATCCACACCAGGCGATGAGGCAGAATGCTTCCCCAAACAGAGGCCCGTGAATGGCATTGGGTCGATATACTAATGTTAGATTCTAACGAAAATCTGGTTAGTCTCCTTTCGTCAGGAGAAAGGCAGTTTATCTCTACAGCACTGACAAGGGAAGACGAAAGTAAATTAAGACGTATACCAGTCATTGCTTTATCATCAACACTGCTATTTAACACAGAGCCGGTAACAGGGCAGCTTGAAATGGCTGTGGTTTATATTTGAGGTGGCAATGAGGATCATTCGCAGATAGGTGAAATATAAACCTATAAAGAAAGATTTTAGGTGAAAATTCAATCTGGAAACAAGGTAGAGCTTGCAGATGGCCACCCTGACGTTAACGAGAAGAAAAAAGCCTTTCCATTTCTCTAATTCCAAAGTAACTAAAATCCCTACCAGGCACTGAACTCAAATATTTATCGCATCCACCAAGTCCAGGCGAGAAGAGCCACTTGTAATGTGAAAACAGAGTGTGACCCTTAAATATGGGTCCAGACTCTCTAAAAACAGAAAAGAAAAAAGAACAAAGGCCCTTCTCCCCCCACCGCACCCTTGCTTTAGGCTCTATAGTCAGGGGATCATAGTTAGACTGTCAATGCATCGTGTGGACATAAGGTAATAAAAGTGTAATCTAAGCTGTGTTTACTTTAGTCGAGCCACATTTCTTTTTTATGTCTTACGGACATGTCCTAGATGTGGGAATTTTGTCAAATATGTGAAAGGAGCGTCAAAGAATGAATGCTGGCGTCATTTTTATTAATCTCTCTCTGCAATTTAGCGCCATGCACCCAAATTTAAGAGCAACTTCAAGTCTGAATCTAAAAACCACATGGGAGGCAACAGCAGTTGTAACTGGCCTCCAGAACCATCTCACCCTTCTGTTACTGTTTCCTGTCCAGGTGTTGGGAGCTATTCTCAGCTTCATAAATGGTGGGTCATAAACAGATGACCCGTCAGAGTTGCTCAACACTCAACAGAGGAGTTCAAAAAGTCTGAATCTGCAATATTATCTACTTTCAAAGAAATTGTAGCAGGAAAAGCCAGACAGAGCTGTTAACCTCTGTGGAAGTCTTAAGGATAAAACCAATTTCATTTTGCTCTGGCCTTCCACACCAGTCTTTCCCTACACTTGTATATTTTACTTTATATTGTTACTTAGTCCTATCACACGCCTGGGTCCCATCTCATCAATAAAACTGTCAAGTTATTGGAAGCAGGGAACCAGGTCTACTTGGCTGGTGTCCCAAATACCCAGCTTAGCACCAGCACATCCTGAGCTCAGAAGTGATAGCTTTATTAAATCAGAGGCTGACATACTGGTCTTCTTTTGGTAAATGTATCTATATATATTTTTTGAGCATAGCTGTATTTGTTTACCTATTGTCTGTAGCTGCTTTCACGCTATGATTCCAAGTTGAGTATGTGTAACAGACCATACGGCCCGCAAAACCTAAAATATCCACTCTCTGGTCTTTTATGGAAAATTTTCGCCAAACCTTTTATTAAACTATCTACTTACACTTCTTTGGAAATAGCTGAAGAACAGAGCACATATATAATGAGCATTTTTTATTGTTCTGAATAAATGAGTCTTTTTTTTTTAATGCTGGTTTGCTGAGCAAATCAATTCCTGTCCATTTTAGGGATTTGTCCCTATGATAGCTTGGAGGAAAAAGCCATTTTCATTCTGATCATTCTCGATACCAAAGATGTGGCTTCTACTAAGTGTCAGTCTAACAGATTTTACTGCCACTGATGTGACATGTAATTTAATGCACTCCCCCATCTTTTTAATGATTTTAATTACTATTAATAATGCTTGGCAGTCTTATAAAAATATCATACTTCCATTTGTATTCAAGAATGTGCTAATGGGAACTAATATTTGCTATTTCGCAATCAGAAGAACAAGTGCAGTGTGATTGAGAACAATGGTTCAAGTCTGGCCAAAGACTGAATGCCCGGGTGTTAGAAACAGGATATAACAACTCTGGGGTGAAGGTGGCACATTCCATTCAAAGGCTGCACAGTGAGTTTGCAAATTATGAGCCTCTCAGGCAGTGGCCTTAGAACTTGGGGATGGTGATTTGGCCTGATTTGGTATGTCCTCATTATTTTGATATTCTCTGGAAGTGCATTAGTCTGTTCTATCTCGACCATTGTGATATGAGTAAAAAACAATCTTTTCCCCTTCTGGATCCTGCATGAGGCCAGATCTAGCCTTTGCAGAGACCCTAAGGCCATAAACATGATCCCAAGGTACACCCTAGATGCCAAGGGATCTGTGTGGCAAGGCCATGTGGCATCGCTACAGATGGCCGTTCTCTAGCATATGCTGGGATTCTGTGAAACAGACAGAGGAGGAGGGGGGTGGTGCCTGGGGGAACCATGTACTTCCAACCCAGGGGTTTGCTGGTTTAGTTTGTTTCCCTAGTAGTGCTCATATTAGAGTAGAAAGACTATGAGGCCTCTAACTACCCTACATTCAGCACAGCAATTTCTACCTTACCTCGTACACACTGAGAGCTAGGATGGTGGTCTAACAAATTCATTAACATCTGTCAAGAACTACAGGCTTCTGACATTCAACACATCCACAGGCCCTCAAGTTCACGGGAAGTCTGCTTGTTTACACCAGCCTAGTTATATCTTTGAATCAGATGTGGGCTTACCTAGTCTAGATCAGAGACTCTCAACAGCTGGGGGGCGGGGGGAAGGGATGATTTTGCCCCTCCCTGCCTCGGGACACAATGTGGCGAAGTCTGGAGACAGCTGAAGTTATCATAGTTGGGGTGGTATCTTGTGGGTAGAAACTAGAGAAGATGCTAAACATCCTCCATACATAGGACAGCAACTGCAAGAATGAACCATTTAGTCCCAGACTTCAGTGGTGTCAAGGTTGAGAGGCCTTGGTTTAGGTATTGTCTGTGTCACAACTCGCTACAAGAGAGCCAAAAATGGGTCATTTGTTGTTCTCTTTGGCCAGACCCTTTGGTGCAGTCAGCTGACTAAATCCTGGCATGATGCTCTGTGTCACATTAAATGCCATTAAGGAGTCAGTCGGTTTGCCTTTTGAGATGCAATCTGATAGGGAGAATGCTAGGAAAAAAAATCATTCTCTCATATTTGAAACATAAACTAATCAATAAATATTTACCTATTAATAATCTAAGATTAATTGTTGCTCACAAACACAAATGGGCAGACACCAAATTAATGTCAGAAACAACTCTGGTCTCATCAGATACTTTATTCTTAAACAGGAAAAATATTTTATAAAGCTTTCAAATCCACAAGTTTATGAGTAAAATGAAAGCTCTTAGCCTATTTCTCTCTTTTTTATCTGTGGTTTAGATTCTTATCTACAACAACAACAACAATAACAAATCAGTGTTCCTTCAAATTGCAATAATTAAAATTGGTTTTTATGACAAGGATTTAAAATCCAGAAATAAGATTATAATATGTTTTTACAGGAAAATGATTGTATTTATAACGTACACCATCACAGATTTTCTCCACATGTGCAATGTTAACAGTAGTTTAACTGCGGAGCTTTTTCTATCCCATTCATATTTATTATTTGACTAGAAGCAACTCAAACTGAGAAACCCATAAAATCAACCACTTTGGTGAAGACAGACCTTCCAGTGAAACCCTAGGTTCGTGAAAGAGCCACATGCAAGCCCAGCTTGCCAAATCAAATGGGCTTGTTCACCTTCTTGTTGGGCTCACTTCTCTGACTACATTCTGCTATCTGCATTTGACCTCCAGATGATGTGACTTCTTTAATTCAAACGTGTAACTTTGCTAAAAATAAGATAGCATTGCTGCACAGGCTATAAATAACTAGAAATTATATGCTTTCTCTAGTCTGTTTGTACTAGCACTGAAGAACCCTACACTTGTTGTGATGAATAGTCTCTGTAGGTAGACAAGAAAATAGAGCTGCCAAAATTACTTCACCCTCCTGCGTGTCATGGAAAGGTGTCATGATCCCAAATACACTACAAGTAGTGGGAGAATATTACTGCAGAAGAGAAAATTATGAGATTTTCAAGGTATCTTTGGGAGAGCTGAGGACACAAGAACTTCACGAAGATAAAAAAGAAATTTATATATTTCTTTTCTTTTTTTAAAGATTTTATTTATTTATTTGAGAGAGAGAATGAGATAGAGCATGAGAGGGGGGAGGGTCAGAGGGAGAAGCAGACTCCCCGCAGAGCAGGGAGCCTGATGCGGGACCCGATCCCGGGACTCCAGGATCATGACCTGAGCCCAAGGCAGTCGCTTAACCAACTGAGCCACCCAGGCGCCCAAATTTATATATTTCTTAAAGATTTTATTTATTTGAGAGAGAGCGAGCACACGCATGTGCGGGCAGAGGGAGAGAGAGCACAGAGCCCAATGTGGGGCTCGATCTCACAACAGTGAGATCACAACCTCAGCTGAAATCAAGAGTCAGACACTTACTCAACTGAGCCACCCGAGCCCCTCATGAAAATAAATTTATCAAATAATGCTCATTTCCGTTAATTAGTAAGAATGGAAAAATATAATTCTTTTACATGTTAAAATGATATAAAATGAATTTTTTTTTATAAAGGGGGGAAAAGATATTTATTGAGGCATGCCATATTCACTGCATTTAGAAAAAAAGTTTTTAGTTTTCTTCTTCTTTCTATTTTCTATATTCTTAAAATGCACTCTGAACTTTAAATGTAAGTTTTCTAACCTAAAAAACAGAATCAAATCCTTGGCTGTGTGGAGTGCAGTGCATAGCCACAATATCATTTATGTTTCAAAGCTGGTCCTGACACGTTTGACGGCTCTCATGGCCTCATTTTCTCCTACGTATAAAGGATATGAAGAAAATTCCCACAAAGTGCTCCTGAGAAAAATAAATGATCCGTGAAAATGGCTGGTAAACTGCAGCCTGCCACGAAGATCAATATATTATTAATCCTACAGTGTAATACCCAGTTTTCTCTGGTCCTCTATGTCTACTCACTTGTCATACTTTTGATGTTGTTAGAAAAAAAATGCTTTGTCACGATCACGGGAAATACGTTGATTGTAGTAATAAACCCCCCACATCCTTCAAAAGTTATATATAAAGTGAATGAATTTGAATCTTATGGTGGCCATTAAAAAAAACTATGGTTGGTGATGAAATTGTTTGTAAATTACATAATTCTCTATTATTTATCTTTTTAAATTTTATTTATCTTTTAAAGATTTTTTTAAAGATTTATTTATTTTAAAGATTTTATTTATTTATTTGAGAGAGAGAGAGAGAACAGGAGCAGGGGCAGAGGGAGAGGGAGAAGGAGAAGTAGACTCTATGCTGAGCAGGGAGCCCGATGCGGGGCTTGATCCCAGGACCCTGGGATCATGACTTGAGCCGAAAGCAGATGCTTAATTGACTGTGCTACCCAGGCGCCCCCAAGATTTTTTTATTTTAGAGAGAGAGAGAGTGTGAGCACGTGCACATGCACAGAGCAGAGGTGGAGGGAAAAGGAGAGAAGCATGCTGCTTGCTGAGTGTGGAGCCCAGCATGAGGCTCAATCTCACGACTCATGAGGTCATGACCTGAGCAGAAATCAAAAGTCGGGACACTCAACCAACTGAGCCACCCAGGTTCCACTTATTTTTTTTTTTAGAAAGATCGATTTGGAGACCAGTTTTTTTTTTTTTTTTTTAGGATAAGATAAATAAATGCTAATTTTCATTATATACCTGAACTACAACTGAAAATGTATCTCTTTTTCCAACAACTATAAGCTTCAATAGCGTGTGTGTGTGTGTGTGTGTGTGTGTGTGTGTGTGTGTCACCCCTAACCTAACAATGCATTAATCTATTTTTGGATATAATCCACATTTTAAAATAAATATTTGTGTGTTTAACACCACATTTTAAAACCAAGCTAGACTGATAACGCCAAGTGGAATCATCACAAAACAAAGACATTCTAAGATTGGTTGATGCAAGATTTCTTCAGATGAATCTTCTTCTACAACCTTATGATAAAACCCGAAGTCGGGCACTTCTGTCCCAGGAGTGTGCATTCAGGGAGAGGAAGAAGAGGTGGTTAGGAAATCTAGAGGTGCTCTTTCACTTCCTAAGGCTTCACGTGTGTCTTAACAACACACAGCTGAAGCCTGTGCATACACATTAGTCTATGGAGTTAGTACAATGCATGCATATTATGTATTTTTCTGGGATACGAGTCACTTACACATATGTGGCCTCTCGTTAAACTGTGGCATCTTGACAGCTTTAGGAAATAAAACAGTGATGCCAACTAAAACACAGTAATATTATATATACGATACATAATAGAACCACATTAAATTGAAAAAAAAAAAGATCAGAAATAGAAGTTTAGTCAATGCTCTTAGCCTGGCATCTGAAGTTGTCTGGCAAAACTGGACATAATTACAAAGCAAAGCAACGGAAATAAACATTTTATTGAAAGACAGGTGATGGAGACACACAAAACCATGCAAAGAAGGTGATGATGCTGGAGTTATAATCCAGCCGTGCACTGTATTATGTCCTCCCCCCCAGCCCCCTCCAGTGAATGACAACGTACGTTTAACAGCATCTTTGGGAAGAGGTTCCTGGGTGGTCTTGAGTAAACTTTGGGACACTATGGAGAAAATAAGAGAACATAACTAAAAACAAAAATAGAAACATGGGAATGATGGTTGAAACTTACATGATTCCACTGACCAAAGGGAAAAACAAAAACAAAAACAAAAACACTGAATGAAAAACAAAACTAAACAAATACCCTGAGGCTGGGCCCCAGCAGGGAACCAAAGTAAACATAAACATGAGAGATCTATTTCCACAGTAATACCTTAGAGTGCTGGGTATTTGGTCTCCAACAGCACTTCCAAGTAACCTGTGGAGAATTTCCTGCTCCCATTCTCCCTCCTTAGTGCCAAGCGTTGCCAATTCCCAAGGAGCCACTCCGATCATCCATTCATAGGGCACCTCCAGCTCATAGCTCGGGCCACGTGTTGAGTTTTACTGTCCACTTAGATCTGCCCACTCTTCTGACCTTCAGCCTCTTGCGTTTGCTTTCTTGATACATTATTCTATAACCTACCTCCCCTTCTGAAACTAAATATGGACTGCCTGGCTGATCCATTACACCTTTGTTGGGAGTCTCTACCTTTGGTAAACCTCTCAGCAAAAGGCATGCCATCCAGGGCATCTCCTGACCTGTGGTGCCCACAGCTCGCTCCCAGACTGAGTCAAATCAGACTGATGAAGTGGAGACGGTGTGTGTACGGGCAGTAGTAGTGTTTTGGGGGGCGGGGGAATAATTTCTAACTCGAGGCAAATTCCTCACTGTCAATAATTCTTAAACACCCTCTTTCTTATTACGTGTGCATGCGTGCATGCACACGCACACACAATTTATATTCCAAAAAATAAATCCACCTCAGGGAAATGGAGAAAAAAAGTTGGAAATTGGCCAAGAAATCTCCCTCAGCAGCTAAGCCACTTAGAATCTCTGTAACAAAAGTCCTTTGTTCAAGAGGCTCCAGGCAACAGAATCCCCCATTGTGTTCCACGTTACCTGACCTAATTAACTTATTTGAAACAGGAGTCTTTTGAGCTAGATGCTACCATCATCCAATGGCAGCCAGAAAAGAAGCCCTTGGGGTTACCAATTCCTACACCTGTTCTCACACATGATAGAAATGGAGTCATCCCTCACCCAGACCAACAGGAACTGTTCCATTAGATTCCACTTAGATACTGGGCTTCACAATAGAAGGTCTTAATGGGTGCAGGTCCTTTTGTTGTTTAGTGTAAGCCCATGATCACAGCGGAAAACAATTTATATAATCCTTAGGAATCCCAGGCAGGAAATGGTAGCTGTCACCCTCACAAGAGCAAGGGAGAAAAGGCAGGAGTCTCTCAAAAAGGAGAGTTGCACAGTTACAAACACATACATACTGAATTTAATCTTAATTTCTCAAGCTGAGTAATTATTTCTTGAGTAGTTCAAATCTCCTACTCATGAACAATAGTAAATAAATAAAATTGGGACTTTCATATGGAAGGCTGTTGACAAGAAGAGAAGTCCCCTTTGTCTGGTTCACTACCTCCTGAGTGCTACCTCTGTGGAAAAAGTTTCATCTTACTTTTGAGTCACTGTCACTTTATTTATTTATTCCCCAGAGTTATGAAGAGCTGAAGGTTCGAGAGAAAAGGCTTTGAAAATTATACTCCCCGAGTCTCTTGTCATTCAAGGTTTCTAACGTTAAGTGAAGAGTATTCTTCTGCTTCCAAGAGAAGACACTAAAAATCAATATTGCAACCGGCCCAGTGAGAGCTCAGAGGCCACTGGGGCCTTTCTATCCTCCGACATTTGAAGTGCATATGCTCAATTCAATCACACTCTCTGCCACCACAATCAAAGTCACATGTTACAAAATAACTTAAAGGTTATTACTCATCACAACAATCCGCCTTGCCAGGGCAACCGAAGCTGCATCAGCCAGGCTTCTGGTGGGTAAGCCTTGTTTGCACACGTACTGCTCATGCACAGACCCGAACACAAAGATGCACAGACACACACACACATAGACATTTGCAGAAAATAGCTGAGAAGACAAAACAGCGACTCCAGCTTGGCTTAAAGAGAGGCACTCAAAAGAAGTCCCTAGAGACTGCAAGACGAATGCACCACAGCTAGAAGAAGAACACATCCAGGGCCATGCTTTATTAGAGAAAGACAGAGGTGTGTGCTCAGGGGGGAACAGATGGGAGGAGACGCCGGGCAATTAGAGAAGTGGACAGAAAACGTGGTTAGTGGTAGCAACAGACCCGTTCCCAAGGACCAGGAAAACCAGTCTGTTACAGAGAGCGGAGTCAGTGGCGAGAAAGACGAAAGGTGGCCAGGCTCGAGGAAGGTCCACTTACTGACGCTGCCACACACGGCCATGCAGTACTCCTCTGTGTCAAAGTTGTTTCGGTTGCCGCCACATCCGCCGTAAAAGAACGGGGCGCACTTCCCTTCGGTCACATCAAAGTACCAGCGGGAGATCATTGCTCGGCATGGCCCCGTCTCGGCCTGTTCAGAGCACACCTCTAATCAGAGGAGACGTGGGGAACCACATTTAGCATGAAAAGGTACCAGCTCGCGGTTCATGCACATGTTTACTTATGCATCAGTCCTCCCTGGGGGTGACATGGGCTGGGATTATTAGGCAGATTCTGCCCAACATTTCAATCACCTATCAGGACTTTGGAATGACCTCTGAAACAGAGCCGTGCATGCTCACCTGGTTTAATGAGCGTAGCTTAGTAGTAGTAAAAGGATTCCAGCTGGAGGTGAACATTATCTTTTAGCCGCTTTTAGATTAATAGTAAATGCCCCAAAGTGTCTGTACATCGAAATATTTCTTCACTCTAACAAATAAACTTTTCTTCTAGAATAACCTCAAGTCAGCTTTAAAGGTAAAAGGATCGTGTCTACTTTTGATGTAAAAAACGTACCCTCTCACAAACATCTGATTGTTTTCCTTCAAGAAGGACAGCCTTGCCTCAGAGTGTAAAATAATTACACGTATTTTGAATTTGATCCAGTTTGCAGAGAACCAGCCTGTCCACTGACCGTATTTGAAAACATATGTAACATCTGTAAATGTGACTGACAGACGATTATACTAACTTTAGTTAAATACAATTTTTGATTTTTCATTTATCTGTCCTTTGGGCAAAAATGTCACAAACAATAAAACATCGTCAACCAGCTCTAATTTGTTAATACATACCGTGTACCGTTTTACCTTAAAGCACATCTTACCTGTCAACACACTTTGCCACCCTCCCCAAGATCAGTGCCACGATCACTGATTGATCCAAGTGTAATAACCTCTCTGTTTCCATTTGTAAAGTTATGGTGATTAGAAAAGGAACTCTTCCTCCCATGTGTATTCCATTTTTGTTAGAAGTAAAATAATTCTCCCTCTGAGTTTCTGTCTTGCCCTAACTAGGCTTATAGAGAAACTGTGGATGCCTGAGCCCACACAGATGTCTTGTTTATTAGGTTTTCCTATCATACCAAGAAAAAGCATCCTTCTCAAAATCAAAACTCAGAGCTTCCAAATTAGGAATATTCAACAATATTCCTCTGTTCAGTCCTTTAATCATTCACTCAAAGACAAAGATCCATACCGTCTATGTAAATGAGAACTACTGTTGAACCTCCCTATACACCACTTATTGCTCTTTCCAATTGAGACTGAGGTGGTGGCAAAACCAGGAGCTACCACCACCATGATGACATCGACGGTCAGCGTGGGGCTCAGAAGGTGGATGTGCAGGCGAAAAGCCGGTGTACCGGATATCCAAGGTGGTTCTGGTGCTCTTTAGTTGGTTTTCAGGTGGACGTATCTGGCTCCAGGAGCATCAGCGCTTAAGGTCACCCATCTCTAATGTTTTCTCATTCAGTACCGCTGCTTTAGAAGTCCATCCTTGCCAAGCCATGATGTATTTTCAGTTTGTTTTCTGCACAGAGCTCTCCTGTACGATGAGAATCTGCCAACCCATTCACACAAGCTCCCCATCCATTTGTGCAAGTTATCTCCCATAAAGTAAAGGACTGGTAGTCATATTTATAAAGGACAAAATAAGTTTTGGGAGTGGGGAAGAGCCTGATCACCTCTCAGTTACTGACAAAGCAGCTTCCGGGCTGTAGAGCTAAAAGCCACACGCCCCAGAGGTGGGCTCCCTGCAAACCACAGCCATCAGCTGTCTCCACTCCTGGACCTTAACGACTCTCTCCCCCCCAGCTTTGAGAAACACCTTTACAGGCTCTCTCGTATTTCCCTCACCAATCTGCACATGTTTATGTGACAGGCTCTTTCTTGTTGCAAAGATGTGGTAATATTCATCATTCATCCCTTCCTCAGGCTGTACTCATTGCAACAAGACTGCCAGGCAACGAATGGTGTCTTCTGAGCCTACACTGTGGGTGAAGTTGGCCCTGGAGTTGCCAGAGGCTGCTGCTGGCAAGAAAGGTACAGGGTGTCACAGGACCATCGGCAACAAAACCCATCGTGCCTCAACAACTCACCGAGGTCCTCACATTTTATAGGTCTTAGTACCAAGTACGTGTGGTCTTGTACTCGTCTGCTGCAGGCCCCACAGTGACCATCACGGCTGTGCAGGGGCAGGAACCTGTCTCTACAGCATCTGCTGTGTACTAAATAAAAGTGAGAGAATTTGGGGTAGGGGGAAAAGTGAAGTCATGGGATAAAAGAATGCTGATCAAAGGACAGGATCCGTGATAGATATTTCCCTTTGTGTGTCACCTCGTAATTACTTCTGACCAAGGCAAAACCTCCCAGTCTGGAACTCAAACAGCATTTTAATATAGTGCCGTTTTCTTATACCTCAAGTGAAACATTTTATTTCATTCATTTAATTTTTCTTCTGCCTTGTTCAAAAATGGCTATGAAAACCCTCTGTATCGGGGAGTACCCACATGGGAGCCTCCAGAACAGGGGTACGAATGGCTCTCTGTCACTTTGCAACCTCTCAAAGACAAGGACTCTGTCCGGCTGGTTCTGATCTGCTGACGTGGAGGAGTGCATTCCAGCTGGCTTGAACCAGAGCAAGCAGGCAGGAGAGAAAGGGTAGCTCGTAATCCCGCCAATCTTCAGCACCGCTGTTCTACCATGGAGCTGACTTCTCCCAACTTTCCTTCTGGCTAGGACTCGGACATCAACTTCCTCAAGTACTAGGGTACTTGAGGGACTCAGTGGGAAATTATTTACAATACCATACCTTCTAGGACTGTAATCCCCCTAAAACAGAATCCACCTAAAAATTAAAACTGCAGTTTTCTTTTCTCCACCTTCATTTTCTTCTCAAAATGTAAAATAATAAGTAAAAAGACACATTTTAAAGCCATTCAAATTCCAATCCACCTTCATTTCTATTCAAAGTAAATCTTCCATACCATAATGAAGAGAACTTGCCCAGAATAAAAGCAGGGATCTTTCTCAGAATGCTTAAAGTCAGACAGAAATATTGGCCCAGACTTACATAGACAACTAAGGAACGATGATCTTTGTTTATTCATATTTAATTCTTAAACTTCTAAGATCACAAATAGGTTTCTCAGTATTCATCTAGCTGAATTCTGCTGGCAGGGAATGCTTAATCTCTTCTTTTAGAATAGCTCTATCCACGCTTTAAGACAAGAGACCATTTAATAAACTGAAATACGAGTATACACAAAGCATATGAGCTTACATGCTTAAAAACCAGCTCTATGCATTTTATATCTTTGTAACGTAGGCCCTTGCCAAGACCTGGGCTGGTTTCAACACTAAATTCCATTTTCTAAAAATCAATAATATACAAATACAATATAGGAGCAAAGCTGGAGCTCCCTAATATAAAATGATTAGGCAGTCCACTGTCCAAAAAATAACGCCTTAACCACAAAAAATTAACTCTAAATAGATGTCAAATTGAAGTAAACTTTATTGTGGACAACCAAACTTAGAGAATTTTATACTTTATAAAAATCTCAGCATGAAGACAGCTGTGAAAGTAGCAGCTAGGATGAGGGGAAAATCACCACTTTCCAATGTACAATATTATAATGCCTCCTTAAAAAGCAAGATTAATGGGTGCCTGGCTGGCTCAGCTGGTTGAGCATCAATTCTTGATCTCAGGGTCATGAGTTTGAGCCCCACACTGGGTGTGGAGCCTACTTAAAAAATTAACAAGTAATGTAAAAAGTGTTTAAAAAAATAAATAAAAAGCAAAATTAATAAATTAACAAATAATTAGCTTTAAATAAAGCACTAACTAAAGAATAATTTTAGAATAATGCAAGGCTTTGTATTATTCGTTTTTAATAACTAAATTTCAATTATTCTGACTACTGGTATATGTGAAAATAAAACCAGTATTGTATGGAATGTATAAGGTTTAAATTTACAAATTCTGAGAAAACAATCACTTGAATAATCCTAGAAGACTCTTTTATAGAAAGCTAGAAATTATATATTCTGATATTGTAAAGAAACAAAAAAAATTATGTAGAAGAGTTTCTTCATATGCTGCAAGAATATATGCAGAATTAAAGTTCAGATATAGTACAAATATACCTATTTTCCTCGAGCTAAAAATTACATACCTTGAAATTTTATTTTTTTTAAGTAGTCTCCACGCTCAGCGTGGAGCCCAATGTGGGGCTTGAACTCACAAGCCTGAGATCAAGACCTGAGCTGAGATCAAGAGTTGGATGCTTAACTAACTGAGCCACCCAGATACTCCCATATCTTGAAAATTTAGAGTACAAAGGGCAAATATAAGAAGACAAATACAGTCTGACTTTGTAATAAATCACTTGTTTAATGTTAACCGTAAAATAAAAGCAATGACAGAAATATTAAAATCTACTAAATACGCTTATCCTTAATTTTTCCAGTAAGTGTCGACTGATCTGCCTAATCACTCAATTAATAATGAATATGGCCAGTTTCAACGCAGTTTATAATAACTACTTTTCAGCCTAATTAAGTTATTCCTGCAATTCTAAATATTACTATGGGGTGCAACTTCGTGATCCTAAGTTATTAGAACACATCTCATATTCTGTTGAATAAAGTAGACAGATTTGTGTTTAACTGCTAAGTAAAATTTTAAAAAGGCAACATACCAGAAAAACAATGATTAAGAGTGTATTTTTTGCAACAACAGATACATGTACTTTTAACTAAAAGGAAATTTTATAATGTGCTTGCAAATATTATCAAGTAGCCATCAGAAAACCTGTCCAATAGAAAATAATTCTGATCAGGGCAATAAATGACCAGATATTTATTACCTAGTAATTGTATTTCATGAAATAAAGGCATATAAAAATAGGTAAACAAGCTTGGGCCAAAAGTCTTATAACAAATCTCACTTAAGCCCCAAATATGGTTTGGACTATGTAAACAAGTGATGGAACAGCTGTGTGTGGTCATGAAATCACTGACTCAGTAAGAAACGACGGGTGACAAGGTATCTGTAGTTGGCGAGCCTGTTAACTGAAGTGTGTTGATTCTCTGAGTCTACCTCATGCATCTGTCATTCCAATCATACCTGACCCAATTCTCCCATCTCCCCATGATGAAAAAGTCTTTATAAAATGCCACTCGAAGGAGATCCACTTGTAAGGGTTTAGACTCATGGGTACTCTCATGGTGGCGGTTCTGGCCGCATCCAAAGAAGGGCACCACTATGACTTTTCCTGATTTCTTTGTTTCCTGTTATGCGAATAAACTTGTTTTTCATGGAGCTGTGTGGTTAGAGCAACATGGTATTATAAGAAGCTCCAAACTCTGAATAAGATAAGAAGAGGTCATGTCCTCTGCTGGAAATAAGGCAAAGTGATTTTTCTTAGTGACGGAGAGGCAGGGTATACTGGCAAACTGATTATCTCCGGGGGGGGTGGGGGGGGGAGTGTGATTTATAATGTTCAATGATTAACATGGTGTAAATATTCCCACCCTTGGTATTTCAAGATATCGTTGGTTGTGGCTCACAAAATTCCTGTATAATCACCTTTTACAGGCTAGCAGGAGTTATCTACCCTGCACCAGTGAGAGGAATTATAATAAAGGCACAAGTGAAACTAGTCACAACTGCCTATGTAGGAAGATAGTAAGAGTCTTCTAATTTGCTTGGTCTTGAGAGCTGAATTTTTACAAATTTGCTCAGTGGGAAGACACATCAGGGTTCTTTTACACTTGGTGACATTTGATAATATATTAAGAACACCCCCCCCATAGATAAGGATGGTTTTCCCTTTCAGTTTCTTATTCCCTGTCTCAATCTCCTACATCTGCAAGGTATGAGGGGCATGCAATGCTACTAGAAACTACCCCTCAAAGTGCAGTCCATGGATCAACGGGGCCAGCATACCTGGGTCTCAGGAGCCACTCCAGAGGTCTATCTCTGAATCTATGTTTAGCAAGTGCCTCAGTGGCTTGAATGGACATTAGTGTTTGAGAAAGCAGTGTGATAAACCCTTTTATGTGCAGCTGAAATGTCGAAACCAGATATGGAAGATTCAATCACTTTCTGAAATGACCGGAGGGGAAGGATGAATAAAAAAGAAGCATAGGTTTTTGTCTTATCAAGAGAAGTCCACGTATATTGGGGGAAAGAGGAATACAACATATTTTAGTAGAGGTATTAAGACTCAACTATGACCTATCTCAAAAACTTAATTTTAAGAGTTAGCCATACATATTTCTTTGACAGTTTCAATACTTGTGCCTTAAATCCAGTACCAACATAATCATTTTCTTACATACGTGTCTATGAAAACTTAGACTTCTCAGAAATCTGAATTTAAGTGATAACGTTCTTGTAACATGCCAGAACACCAGAAATAGTTATTATTTTTATTTAGAGAAATAAACAAAGAAGCAATGAAGGAGGCTTGAAATTTACTATCTTTTATCACCTCTCTGTCAAGAAAGAATTACATGGAGTTCCCGTTCTTGCAACAAAAAAGGATGCTTCTAGATAATGCCAGTCCTCGTTGGAGGACAATCCTGCTGTTCCATGACCTTTTTGGGGGGGAGACTGGGCGTGTCCACCTTGCCATTTTAGCTGGTCTCTTGTCACAGGACCCAGCAGGAAAGAATGGGCATCCTCCGGCTGAGAACATGTGTCCCTGATTGCTATAGGGACCCTCACTACCATCTGCTATTTTAAAATGGTGTACCAGGGGAGAGTGAACTGCTTTTGGAAGAATACAAAACAAAGCTGGGAAGGCAGTTTTGCTCCATCTCTCACTTCTTACATGGCAAATATGCATACGCAATATTTAAAAAAATATAAATTTTGTGCTTATTCGTCTCTAAGCTATGAAACGACATTTCATATCTTACCAGATACCTGTTTTTACCTGATAAATCAGTATTTATCATCTTTTTTGAGCATATGTTTTATTTATTCTTCTCAAACAAACAGAAATGTTCACTGGCTACCTACAGTGTGCAAAGCACTGACCTCAGTGTCACAGCCGACGTTAAGATGAGACACAGTCTCGCGGGGGTGTCTCCCCGCTCACATATTTAAAGCTGGACAGCACTGGAGATCCCTGTGTCATAGTCCAGGGGTTGCAACCAGAGAGATTCTGCCCCCATCCCCTCCCAGGGGACATCCAGCAAAGACTAGAAACATTTACAGTTGTCACAACCAGGGGGTGTTCCTGGCACGTGGTGGGAGGGATAGTGCTACTAAATATCCTAAAATGAACGGAATTGTACCATTGTACTGTACCGTATCAGGCTCAAAACACTGTTAACGCTGAGACTGAGAAACCTTGCCACAGTCCACGCAAACCCCAGAAGGACTCACGCTGCATTGTAGTAATTTTGCCCAATCCGGAGACTGAGGGCTAATGAGCAACAGTCGCCGACTGTTGCAGAAATCTTAACAACTACTATTAAATTCCAGAACAGCTTTAGTCATGAGATTGCCCAATGAGGGCCTTCCATGTTTCTCTAATGAAACATTAGGAATTCAAACTCACATGCAAGGAACACAAACTTCCTGTCCAGATTCTGTCATACTCTCATATTCGGCCTCAGAAATTATATCCAACAGGAACATAAAGTAAATTTAAGAAAAAGAGAGACAGCCCTCTTCTCATAGTTAAATACTTGAACAGTCTTACCATGATAAACGAAGCACAACGCACCTTTGACAAGTCTTCAGTTATAAACTCCTTTTACCATTTCAAGAGTCTCTCAAATTATTATTTAAATAAAAGTTTACTTATTCTTTTTTAGTAATCTCTACACCCAACGTGGGGCTCGAAATCACGACCCCGAGATCAAGAGTTGCATGTTCTTTTGACTGAGCCACAGCCAGGTGCCCCAATTTTTAAAATTTGGGCTTTTCTGAAGGGTTTTATTGAGCAACTTTTTGAGGTGAAATTCAGTCAGCCTCACCTTGCCTTGATTTCCTGCTCTTCTAACAAAATCCTAACGGGTCAGAGGTTGGAAGAGGTGGCTGGAAGCCAGCGATGAATTTTGAGAAGGGCAAAATAGTTGATGGCAGAGAGAAAGAGGTGTTTCGACTGTAACCCACCCTGCTTAAAAACTCCAGGAAGCATTTTTCTACAAGAGAACTACAGATTTCCATTAAAACCCACAATTCTGTTCCCTGCCTGTGGAATCTGAGCCCCTACTCAATGAGGCAAATGGACTGGCTAAAAAGGCATGCCTCTGAAAATGACATCAAGTCTAAGTGAATAATGAATTGTTCTCTCACTTGCTAGATTCTTTTATTACGTTTGTTTTTTATTTAATTGCAAATTCCATGTTGTATAGATATATGCAATTGTTGTGTCTGAAAAGCCCACAATTTGGAGTAAGAGCACTGGGGCATTTGTACATTTTTTGAACAGCAACTGATTTGGGGAAAAACATGAGAAAGACTAGTATTTTTTTTTTTTAAACTGGTTTCTGGACTTGAATTGGAATGAAATTATTTTTTATCTTTACAGATGTACACATAATTGCATTAAAATGCCTTTGGTTGATTATGTCCATTACTAGCACTGAGTCTTGAAACATGCGGTGTAGGAATGGAACGTGAAAAGTACAAGCCACGAGCAACACGGTATTATAAGATGCTCCAAACGTGAAATATCAAGCAAACGAAGTTCAAAAGTATAATTTCCTATGTGGCCATGCAGGTCTTTGGGAATATCCCAAACCACTGATTTCTGCACTTTATGGTGTGCAAATTATATCTCAATAAATTTATTAAAAAATAGAGAACTATTTATGTATACACACAATTTTTTTTTTTTAAAGATTTTATTTATTTATTTGACAGAGAGAGACACAGCGAGAGAGGGAACACAAGCAGGGGGAGGAGTGGGAGAGGGAGAAGCAGGCTTCCCGCCGAGCAGGGAGCCCGATGCGGGGCTCGATCCCAGGACCCTGGGACCATGAGCTGAGCCGAAGGCAGACGCTTAACGACTGAGCCACCCAGGCGCCCTACACACAATTTTTTATATAGCTCTCCTCCTCACTCTTACATTTTAAGCAAACTACCTGACTGGGCTTTCTGAATTGGCACCACCTAGCTACATGAAATGAAGCGGTCAACGCCATGCTCGGTCTCTGTCAAAGCATGTTTCAAACACCTCAACATCAATGGCTATCATGCCGTGGGCACCATCAGGAACAGGCTGCCACCTGTCACATCTATGCCCAGTCACAACACGAGTTCTCTCAACATCGTTAGGAAGGATGCTACATTCTGGTCCAGGAACAGGGGTGTATCTTAGTGGCCCTTAGTCATAATACTGAGGGAAAGGCTTCTTCGAAAGGGAAGAGCCATTATCCCTTTGCCTTGTTCCCAAATACAAACTGGAGCTTTATTTTCATTTTTGGGCAGCACGCTGCTGTGAGGCCTTCAACAAGAGTATGTGAGCACATTTTTATGTTCCCAAGTTATGCTCAGTTTTCCCCCAAACCTGGTAAAAGGTTAAACACGAATGATAAGTAAGAATCCTATTAGTGAATCACAGGACACCTTGTTAAGTGTCACATCCATTACAGACAGGTAACAATGGAGATGTCAGCATTAGGCTAAGGTCTGGTTCCTCTACCCTGGAGATCGGTGCAAGCCACTCGGATTTATTTACAACAGTTCTCAAATTCCTTCTTTCTGGTGCTCTATAAACTGGCCAATCTTGATTCTTCTTGAAAAATCACTCACATGCCAAATTCTCATCAATGCCTTAGTTAAAACTGAGGCAGAGCACTCTCCTGCCTCTGTGCTACTGAAATGCCTTACCAGCCAGGTCGAAGAGACCTGTGTCTCTCCCCAGGAGGGAGTGTGCAGGAATGGCTGGGAGCAACATGACAGAGCTACCCTATTCATATCCCTGTGCCCCCGGGAACCAGGGCAATGCCCAGAACCTGAGTGTCTTGGCTGATGTTGGTGGAACATTCAGCAGTAAATCACATGGTGCTGCTCCCAGATTAATGAGGACCAGAGGGAGAAGAGAAATAATTTCATTCTGCAGAGTTCAGTCATTTGGCCCAAGGCAAACAACATTAGATCAAACTCTTTAACTTCATCATCATATACGATGCTTAAAGAGCCACGTGAATCAGTCTCTGTCCATTTAATAGATGAACTTCCAAGAGGTTCAAAATACCCGCAAGAAATGAAACACTATCTTGAAATGCAGTAGCATTTAATATTATCTGGGTTGAATTTTCAGCTAGACATAAAATTTAACTGCAGGTATTTTAATATACAATGTATATTCATAAAAAAATATTTTAACCAAGAAATCGAGTTTAGGTTTTTTTTTTTTTAATTTTTTTTTAAAGATTTTATTTATTTATTTGAGAGAGAGAATGAGATAGAGAGAGAGCATGAGAGGGGTGAGGGTCAGAGGGAGAAGGAGACTCCCTGCCGACCAGGGAGGCCGATGCGGGACTCGATCCTGGGACTCCAGGATCATGACCTGAGCCGAAGGTAGTCGCTTAACCAACTGAGCCACCCAGGCGCCCCTAGGTTGTTTTTCTTAACATGAATAAATAATCACCTCTATTATACCAATAGATATGGATACAGCACATTTATGCTTTTTATAATACAAAAAACCCAATCTGTTGTTTTACCTTTGGCATTCCTAATTAGTAGTGAACATTAGTTCTCTGAAAAATCGGAATAATGTTTACAGTCATGACAACTATGGCATATAGGTTAAATGAACACTTACTGTCTACCAGGAACTGCGCTAAGTGTTTCTCATAGATTACACTTCATTGAATCCTCACCAAATGATTAAAATGAGGTAAGTATTATTAAACCCCACTTTACAGAGGGAAGCAGTGGGATTTCAAGGTTATTTGACTGACACAAATTTACATGGTTAGGTGACAGAGCTGAGATTTGATTCTGGGCAGCCTGAGCTTTTAAAACAAACCAAACACAATGTGCCAGGCATTACAGTAAATGCTGAACATGGATCAGCTAACATAATTTGTTCAACAAACATGAACCGTCTTATCAGCATCTATACCATACACATGAAAAAATACTTAACCAAGGTTACTTAACTAGCCCAAGGCCATAAAATCATTAAAAATTCTCTCTTGAACACTCTACTAGTCTGCCTCTAACCAAAATAAAACTACTTTAATGAAATTAACCTGGTAGGGTAGTATCTGAAATATAAAAACTTCCTAATATTTTTTCTTTAATTTATTTGTTTGAGCGAGTGCAAGCATGTGGGTGGGGGAGGGGCAGAGGGAGAGGGAGAAAATCTCAAGGAGACTCCCCGCTGAGCGTGGAGCCCGTGTGGGGCCTCGATCTCATGACCCTGAGATCATGACCTGAGACACAACCAAAAGTCAGATGCTTAAATAACTGAGCCAGCCAGGTGCCCCTCCTAATATTTTTCTCATGACTCATATCAGGGGTTTTCTGTAAGGACCCAGATAGTAAATACTTCTAGCTTTGCAGGCCATACAGTGTCTCCTGCAACTACTCCATTCTGTCTCTGGAGCAAGAGAGCAGCTATGGACAATATGTAAACAAATGGGATTGGTTGTCTCCTAGTAAAACCTTTGTATTAGAAAACAGGTGACTGGCCATATATGGCCCATGGTCATAGACTGCTGACCCCTGATCATCATCATTATTATTTAAAAAACAATTCTCAAATTTAGGAAAGGCTCAGTGTGAGATAATAGTAAGATGAATATATGACTACAGCAAAGGAATACACATCTACCAGGGAGCACAAGTTAAACTGAACCAGTATGTGTCTGTAAACAAAAGGAAAAGGAAAAAGAAAACGTAGACATTAATGAAGTAGAAATAACCTGGCCCACTTGGATCTGAATGCTGGCTTCACCACCTCCCACCTTTGTGACCATGGACAGTTAAAAAAAAAAAAAAAAAAATTCTCCAGGCCTTAGCTGTAAAGGGAGAAATAAAATTTCTACCACACGGCACAGTTAGAAGGATTAGAAAATAGAAGTAACTGCCCTAGAGTGGTAGGCAAGTCCATCTCATAACATAGCTACCTCCTCACGACACTTTCCACAGTAGGAGTGCCTGCCTGGCTATCAGCAGGGGCACAGTGAATATTTGCTGAACAAATGAGCAGAAGGAAAAAACCAGACTAATTCTAGATGGAGAAAACAGGCTAGAATAAATCAAACATTAGTCATTTATTATAATACCAAAGTTTAATCAGAGTTTAGAATCCACGGTTGAGTCAGAAACTGCCCTGACATCTTGGATTATGAAGTGTTATCCCTTCTCGAATCACAGAAAATTAGGAGCAAGAATCTAATATACTGTTGTTTTACTCAAACTGGTATTGGTTTATTCCACTGGGTCAATATCCAAGTTTTCCTGAAGTACCCAAACCAATAAATCCTAAAGCCAGATGGCTGTAGTAGGGTGTTCACTTTTCCCCTTGGAATTGGTAACAGAGTGAGAACTGGTATCTTCCCACTTCAGCACCATTCATTCTAATACAATACAGTGGAAAATTTTATGACTGTGCCGGAACGTCCTATACTTTCCTTCCCTCTACCTATTTCTTTAAAATTTAAACAGGTTATAGAACGACTGAGTTTGTGTTATGAAGCACATTAAAGAATTGTATTAGTAGCAATATGCTGGTAATGAAGAAACAATTTTCTTATTAAATAGGGCTGTAAATCACATTTTCTCTTGGGCACTGAAACGTTAACATTGAAAACTAGATTGTGAGCCTCTTTTCAATATCTCTTCTTTGCAAGTCGCTTCTGATTTTTATTTTCAGCACGGGAGTAGGCTCCTTACAAGTCGAGTTTTACAAAGTCAGCAATCGGGTATGGCATTGCTGGGCTTCATCATCCGGGGAGAGTTAGCTGGGGGTACAGAAAACTCTCTGACATGGACCCAACACACCATAACATGTTTCTTTCCCAGAAAGCCTTGCCTCAATTACACTTCTGTCCATTTCAGGAGTCTTCCATGGGATGGATGGATTCCTATTAAAAGCTCTTCTAGAGACACCTGGATGGCCCAGTCGGTTAAGCATCTGCCTTCAGCTCAGTCCTGGGATCGAGTCCCGCATCAGGCTCCCTGCTCAACGAGGTGCCTGCTTCTCCCTCTGCCTGCTCTGCCTGCTGCTCCCCCTGCTTGTGCTCTCTCTCTCTCTGACAGATAAATAAATTAAAAATAAATAAATAAAAGCTCTTCTATTTCTAGCATTAACAGTTGGTACCGTAAATGACCACATGGTGTGTTTAGAAGGTCACTGTTACTGCTTTTCTTGCCATCAACATTAGTAACTTGTTATCTTTTAGGGCTAGCTTCTTAAAAACAAAACAAAACAAACAAAAAACCCCAAAAAACCCAACTCTCTAGCCTGGAGATTTTTTTTTTTTTTAATTTCTTTTAATTGCCTTTGCCTTTCTATAGAAAATACTGTAACCTATGTCCCTCTATGTTCTATTGTAGCTAATTAACACCACATTGAGAGAAAAACTCAAGCAAAAGAACTGGACTTATTTAGAACATAAGACCGTATTATCTCAAGAGAACTCTGCCTTGGTTTGGAATATCGGCCTAAGTTTATGTGGCATTTTCTCATGATACTGCATTAATTATGTTACTCCCTGTTCACCCATCCCCTCACAGCAGTAACATCATAACAAAATCTCTTCAATGCTTCTACCAGAAAAATCCTCAGCACATGGTAGGTCCTGAAGTGATCACCCTCAGCTGATGCTCATACTTTGCCAGCCTGGCACTGAAGTTCTCCACATTTTAGCCCCAACCTAATTTAGATGACCTTGTCTCCGAAACATGCCATGGACCTGCCTATGGCAAACCTGTGCTGCCATCTTGAGTTCCTCTAAAGAATGCTAGAATAAAATCCGTTGGTAGACCTACTACGAGCCCTTCTACTTCTAATTCAGATGCCATCTCCTTCTCTGTAGAGCCTTCTCTGATCCCTTACTCTTTGCAGTAGGCTCCAGGCTCAGACTTTTAAACACAGATGACTTTTGTGTTTCTTTGACTTAAATTTCCTACTAGATTTGAACATCCATGAGGGTCGGCTCTCCTGTGTGTTCTCATCTTGGGTCCACTAAGCCCAGCAAAGTGGCTTATACCAAAAAGGTGCTTCAGAAACGAGTGTTGAGTAAGTGGGCGTTGATTATGTAAACAGCTCTCTTGATGGAGATCACCAGGACTTCAGAGCCACTGTAGAATACCAGCTGCTGTGATCTGTAGTCACACATCCCGGAGCTTTCAAGAAGAGAAGCTCTGAAAAACCTGTCCTTTCCCTGCTAGGAAAATAGAAGCTAACAAGTTCATTTAACCACAGACGGTCCTAAGGGGCACATGAAACACACTCCGGGAAAGGATGCTTCGGGTATTGAAAAAAACCGTGGCTCAAACAAAACGTGCATCTCCTTAAATGGATACCTGCTTACACAAGCCTTTATGTGCTGAATGCAAGAAGAAGCTGTCATTAAGTAGGGAACGATAAAGTTAAACAGTCTATCTTCTACTCTATCTTGTAAAGAATATGTGACTCTTCCAGTGAATTTTTAAGTTAACTCTTGAGCGCTCAACTCGGAGTCATCTTGGTTTTAAAAGCTACAAGTTAAAGAAACACAGAACCTCAAACACACTAGTTTTAAGTGAAAGGAGCCAGACACAGATACCACGTATGACGCCACTTATATTAAATGTCTAGAAAAGGCAAATCTGTAGAGACATAAAGCGGACTGATTGTTGCTGAGGGCAGGCGGTGAGAACAAAGATGAACTGAACGGGTGTGAGGAATCTCACTGGGACGATGGAACTGTTCTAAGAACGGGTGTGAGGAATCTCACTGGGACGATGGAACGGGTGTGAGGAATCTCACTGGGACGATGATGATGGTTGCATAATTTAGTAAATTTATTAAAGCCTCTGTATTATACACTTATATACTGAAAATGAGTGAATTTCATATGTAAATTATACCTCAATGAAGGTATAAAAAGTGCAGTGAACGGAAGATAGTACAGTGATCATTAGAAATCTACTTAAGGCAGAGAAAGTAACCCATTTTAAGCTCCGATTTAACAACAGAACTGAACTCATCTTACCTTAATAAAAAGTGAGAGGAAGACTTACAATATTCTAACACGTGTGGACAGACTTTAAAAGTATCTGAATACATTAAAACTCCACCCATCTGTATTCACCCCGTCTAATTCTATGGCCATCTTTTACCATTTGCAAAACAAACGCCTAACCTTTAAGAAATGCAACCCAACAGTTCACTAGTTGCTATAATAACATTTGGTTGTTTCATGTAAACTCAATGCTTGCTTCTATTTCATGGAGACAAAAAAGGAAGTCTGTTAGTTCGTTCACGTCACAACATCCTCAACAGGAGCATTACTCAAACAGAAACACAAAGTCTTAAGATATTAACACCATATCTACCTCTCAAAGAAAGCACTGTCACTCCCCCCAGTAAAACAGTGTAAAGACAACACAAAAGTCATCCAGGTTAAATTTCCCAGCAAAAAGTAGTGTGACAACTCCCCAAATGTTGTTCTTCTTTAATGAAATTTAATTCCAACTATTCACTAAATCTCCACTAAGATTCATCTAAAACCTTCTACAAGGCAGGCCCTCTGCATGATGCTAGGTAAAAGCCCGTCCTTGCCTTCAAGGAGCTCATAGTCCAGGCGGCAAAGAGGCAACAGGTAGTAAGAGTGTAAGGAATACCCACGGCCAGGGGCGTACCAAGGAGGTCACCTAACCTGGCCTCTGCCAGAAGAGGCGGCAGCTGGGTAGGGAGGGTTTGCAGAACCGGTGGGGACATGCCAAGCAGCAAACACAAGGCACAGAATAGGCTGTAAATCAGGATGTCACGTTATCTGAAATGAACCGTTGGACAGCTTGTTAGACCCAAGAGGGTTTAACAAGCGTAAGACTTGTGACTCTGAATTTTATTTTTGGTGGGGGGAGGCCGTGGTGGTAGGCTGGAGAGAAATTTCAAACTCTGGTATGAAGCTTTCCTTTTCCCCAAACAGAGGCGATCCAAGTCAACAGTGAGTTACCTCGGACCACCTCTTCCACAGACTCCGTGGTGGTGGTGGTGGTCGTGGCGATGCTGGTGGTTCTCTCCGTGGCCTCTTCATAGGGTTCTTCTGCCTCTTCCTCTACCTCATCACCATCCTCGTCATCCTCGTCGTCCTCGGCTTCTTCTTCCTCAACATCAGCCACCTCCTCCTCCTCTGCTACTTCCACTACTTTGTCTTCGCTGGAGCAGGAAATAAAAATAACAGTAATAGTCATTTAAACAAATTTCAGGAAGAGGGGAGAGGAACCATCAGGTTTTTGGTAATTTGAGAGGGAATGTGGCATCAAAGAAAACACAGAGGGGCGCCTGGGTGGCTCAGTCGTTAAGCGTCTGCCTTCGGCTCAGGTCATGATCCCGGGATTCTGGGATCGAGCCCCGCATCGGGCTCCCTGCTCGGCGGGGAGCCTGCTTCTCCCTCCCCCACTCCCCCTGCTTATGTTCCCTCTCTCGCTGTGTCTCTCTCTGTCAAATAAATAAATAAAATTAAAAAAAAAAAAAAAAGAAAACACACATGCGAGACCTGAAGCCGGCCGGTCGAAGCAGGAATCCCAGCTCAGCAGATCTAGTGTTCTGTTTTTTTTTTTTTTCCTTAAGATTTTATTTATTTGAGAGAGAGCGAGTGAAAGAGAGAGCACGAGCGGAGGGGCCTAGGGAGAGGGAGAAGCAGGCTCCCTGCCGAGCAGGAAACCGGGTGCAGGACTCAATCCCAGGACCCTGCGATCATGACGACCTGCATCGAAGGCAGATGCTTACCAACGGAGCCACCCAGGTGCCCCAAGTCTATAATGTTTTACCCCTTCTTAGTTTACACAGTTGCAAAAAGGGTACACTGTGATTCCAATTATATGCTATTCTGGAAGAGGCAAAAATTAGGGAGACCATTAAAAAGATCAGTGGTTCCTGGGGGGTCAGGGTGAAAAAGGGAGGAATGAATAGGCAGAGCACAGGGGATTCGTAGAGCAGTGAAAAACTCTGTACGATACTCTAACAATGAACACAGGACACATGCATTTGTCAAAACCAACAGAACTGTACAAAACAAAAGTGAACTCTAATAACTAATGTATTGATATTGGATCAGATGTACCATTCTCATGAAAATGTTAACAACAGAGGAAATGTGGGGGTGGCCAGAGGGGGGGAGAGGGGGACACTCTGTACTTCCTGCTCAAATTTTCTGTAAACCTAAAGCTGCTCTAAAGAAATAAAGCCTATTAAACAGGATAGAGGAAGGAGGATACCCAAAGTGAATTTGCTGTATGCGGATGACTTCTCATAATGTATATGAAAATACCACACAGCATCTGCATGGTAGATACTCAATTAGTAAAGGTGGAAACTGGTTCAAATATTGCAATTCAAAGTTTCAACTGGATATGGACGAGGAAGAAAAAACTGGGGTGAATAAATCTGTACTATCCAGTGGTCAGAGATGCCTACTGAAACTATACAGCTGTGGTCCCTACTCTTGCTTCTTGCGTAAACACTGCAGATGAAGTATTTCAGTGCTTCTCAAATGTTAGCGATTATCAGAATCACTTGGAAGGGTTCCTGAAACACAGAGCACCAGACACCATCCCCCAGGGTTTCTGAATCAGCGGGTCTAGGATGGGGCCTGAGAATTTGCATTTCTAATAACTTCCTCTGTGATACTGATGCTGAAAGTCAGGGGGTGATATTCTCAGAACCATTAGAATATGCAATACTGGGAAGAATGGTAACAGATAGGCAGTAAATCACAGTACAACTGGGAAGGGGATCAGAAATAATACGTAGGGCATTAAATATGTAGATGCTGATGCACAGTGGTGAGTAATAAATCAGCACACGTGGATGGAGGAAGAGGGGTACATCTGGAACAAAATGAGAAAGCCCTAATAAGATATCCTTGTGGAAATTGTGTACCCGCAGTGCAGACATGGTCAAGAGCATCTGAAAGATGGTAAATGAGGATAGAAAGGTGTTAAATAGTAGAAGTATTTATCACACTCCATCTGGCCAGATAGGAGAAATACACGTTGCATCCTTGCTCAGATCACAGAAACAATAATGACAAAAGATCTAGATGTGGTGGAAGCCTGCAACCTACCAGAGCCTCTACCACGGGTCTCATCTGACAAGAAGCATCACAGGAGTAAGACCGAGGGCTGCCATGCTGACAGGTTTGCCCAGAAAAAAAGAAACAGGGGGGAATTATTACCCCACGGCTGACTCTCGCCTAGAAGGAGAAGGTCGTTGGGCAGTGTACAGGAAGTCAGATTTCAAACACGTTAGGGAACGGGAACAGTAGGATTCCATGGTGTGGGAACACAGAAAGGAAAAAGGCAAAAGAGGCTCCCACAAACTGAGCCAGAAGGACAGCCACAAGTAATTCTGTGGAGGATGAAAAAGAAAAAGATATGTAAGGAGATGGAATACAGCACTAGAAGGAATTCCTTTAATCGGATTAACCCATAATTTAAGGAAATTTTATAGATGTTCTATAGAAATGTGTCCCGCCTGACAAGTGGAACACCTTTCTAATTCTGATTAAATATGATGCAAGGATAATAAATGAACACCTCCAAAGAAGTTGAAGCATGTGGCTAGAGAAAAAGGAGGAACTTATTAAGCAGAATAACAGTAATCATAATTTATTAGTGTGTTAATAAATGAAGTGTAATACAGCAGACCCTAACCAGTTATTTTAACATTTCCATAAAAGACCAAGCAGAAAAAGAAGGGAAAATGTTGCCACTAATCAGATGGTATAAGCCTTCATCTGCTTCAAGATAAATGGGGCGCCATCGTTATTTCTTGATTACCTGAATTCCTGCACAGAAGTCTAACCAAGGCAACAATTCCGAAGAATGCTGAACTTAACAGTTGCTCACTTAGATGCTCCGAACTTTACCCGGTATCCTGCCTCATTTTTCTAGAGAATCTCAATGTCGTACTACTGTCCCACCAGCCAGTTTACTCTCTTCTATATTCAGTCAAATTACAGGCACCAATACTACGCGGTTCTCTAAATTAAGTAGAAAACTGAGGTAAAGCCAGGGAGAAAAATCAAACCAAACCAGTGTTCTCCTGAAGCCATGCAGTGTGCATGCCTGCTGTTTTGTGGGTCCCAGTATGTGATCTATGTGATCTGGGGAGAAGACAGCGCTGTGCTTCCAGGTGCGACAGTCACAACAGGACTGTGGGTACCCCCGGGAATCTCCCTCAACCTCCCGTTATGCCCCGACTGTTGCACCTAAGGCTCCAAACAGAAAACATGCCTGTGAGAAGAGCGGTGTTTCAAGTGATCGGCATCCTAGCAGGTGTCCAGCCACCAAAAAAAAAAAAAAAAAAGTGAAATATACACCCGTCATCCATCACTGCATCTGCCCGAGCAATTTACTAGCATAATAACAAGGAACAGAGATACATAATAGTTCAACTGGCTGAGGAATTAAATTACTTGGCTTAAGAGAACTCAGGTCCAGTTCTTATTACCATGGCTTTGATTTCTGGAATTTAATAATCTATTTGGACACAATTAAAACAGCAGCATGCAGTTACGTTTGTAATGATGCTCCATCTGCCCAAAGAATGCCAAACACACCAGCATCATGCTGCCAACCGCAGATTTCACAGACAGCAGGGAACACAGAAAAGGGGAGAGAAAACGGACTTTTCCACCAACTCTTCAACTGCTGGGCAGCTTTGTTCTGCGATGTGACTCCGGCGAACTGGTTTTGGAAAGCTGCTCGCAGTGCAAGAAAATGCCAAGGAGGGGCCAGCTGATGGAAGTGTGAGGCTGGGTGTCATAAAGTAATTTCCTTGTAAATAATCAAAGAACTCACAATAAAACAATCCCTTGGTAACACGGTGGAATATTCATATCACATTCACATGACTTAGTGTCTGTCAATTGATAGGAGACAGCTTTTATGGCCTTTGAAGTCCAATAATGAGAAACACTTCTAAAGAATGAGGGGAAAATACTGATCATCCTCAGGAGTATCTGACTTTAATAAGAAGGTTAAAGGGTCAAAGGGACATTTCTAGGAGGAAATAAATCACTGATAATGAAATTTTATGTGTCAGCACGCAAGAGTTTACTCTGATGAAGGATATGCTCCATCACAAAGGTGACTCTCCTTGTATTTCTAAATAAAGGCTGACCTTGACAGATTCCACTTGCCATTGCCTCCCTGATGTTCCCTTGAGATAGGGAAAGATTTGATTCACGTACCAGTTTTAATTCCTTTTTGTTTAAGTTACACAAAACAATTCACTATTTGCATTCTCTAAAAGAGCTGTATTTACTCTTTCATAGCATCTGCTAAAACTGACTTTCTGTTGCCCCTCTGTAGGACAAAGGAGAGGAAGCAACATCCAGAAAGCTGTGATCCCCATGGTTTATGTGAATTGGACACGCACGGGACCTGAACACCACGCTGATGGGGGAGATGAAACAGAACAGCTTTCAATTCCCAAAATGTAAGACCACCCCAGGACCAGAGGGGCAAATCTCAACAGGAAGATGCTCAAACACATGTATGTTTATTGAACTAGAAAGGGGAAGAAAGCATCTCCCAGAGTCAGGAATAGAGAGAGAAGATAAAGCAAAATTTTCAAAAGGTAAACAGACTATTTTCCCCTCTGTGCCCCAGTTCTTGGTGCTCCCAGAGTTTAACCTGGAGGGTACAATGGCCGAAGACTCAGTATGTTCCAGGAGAAAGCACGATCCGAAATATTGCTGTGAAATTAGGAAAATTAGAAGTTGCCAGAAAACATGAGAAAAGATAAAAGAATGGAAGCTTATTCTTCAGGGTTCCGAGTAAAAGATTCAAGAGGCGCAGAGCAAAGTAAGAAGAAGCCAGGGTCTCTCCCACCTAAAGGCACTGTTAGGAGTCAAACATACACCTGGACACACGGCCTGACGCCATTTACATAAACTGTGAGAACAGGCAGCCCTTCACGCTGCTGCCGGACTCACAGGCGGTATGCACTTTGGCGGGGGTATCTGTGACTGGCAGGGGAACGGGACAGAGGCCTCTGGGGGGCCGGCCAGGCGGCACTGGGATCTGGGGGTCAGCTCTCGGGTGTGTGTTCAGTTTTGAAAACCCATCATCGGGCTGGGTACTGTATTAGGTGCACTTCTCTTTCTGTAAGTTACACTTCAGGAATGAGGGGTGAAAGGGAGAGGATACTGCTACCGTCCTGCCCCACTCTTCCCTAACAGTCCCACGACTGAGCGAGAACAAGAGCTCTTTAATTGATAAAACTGTATTTTCCGGGACTCCACATCTGACAACAAACAAACAAAAACACAAAAACCCTGCACTCCAAACCCCCAATCCCACGAGGGCACAAATTATGAAGGTAGAACGCAAATAATAATAATAACAACAACAATAATAATGGTATGTAGGTATGATAAATTATATATATAATTATATATAATAATTACATAGAATAACATATATAATCTTCTCATTAGTGAAAATCTTTCACTACTTGAAGGGACTCTAAATAATTACATATACATAGATATACATGAATATATATAGATGTATATTTGTGTAAATATAAGCTATACATATATACACATATAATGTATATACACATATATGGCTCCTTCAACCATGGCCTCACTAACTAGGCTGAACTGGTTAATTAATTCTCCAAGTTAATTAATTCATTAATAGATACTTTATAAATGAATTTGAACGTGAGGTTCATATAGGATTCAATCTACCATATGTTGATGATTACTAAAAAAAAAAAAAAAAAAAGTTACCTACCTTTAATGTTGTACTATTAGAATCTCTCCTGCCTACAAGTAATAATATATAAAAACAGACGCCCACAGATTTCTCTTTAGTAGTCTACTGAGTTTCAGTATAGTTGTTTTGATGACATTCCTAGTTAGTAGGTATTGTTAATTTTTCATTTAAAGGATCTCTGAGAATTTGATTAGTCTTCTCTCCTGAGAAACGCAATGTGGCAGAAATTGCTGGTAAGCTACCCCAAAGCCACACCTCACTCCCTTCCCCCATCCCTTCTTCAACCAGAGAAAATAGGAAGGCAAACATTTCACGCCCTGTCTCCCTTGCAGATAGCGAAAAGCCAAAGTGACCGCCGGGTCTCTGGATAATCAGATGCCAGCAGACATCTGCTTGGACCTCTACGTGGGGTTTCTAGGAAGGCTTCACTTTCCAGATGAGAAGGCTCATCATACTGAGTAGTCAGGGTGATTCTGCCCCTTTGCCTTCTATTACTTTCTCCCCAGAAGGGCAACTGCCATCTGTCAATGGTTAGTCGATAAACATCCAGATGCAGAAGCTGATAAGGAGAGTGGGGTGGAAAGATACAAAAAGGTCATGTCTCCGCAGCACTGCACCAGCCCGGGGCTCCCTACCACTAATGACTCGGGTTTTGGGTATTTGCAGCTAAAAGCGTTCCTTGCAGATGGTTGGACTCCTGCTTCATGGAGGGAAGGACAAAACTGAGACAGCCAAAATTCATGACTCAGGCATTAAGGATGAGATACAGACAACCTTAGTCTGAAATGAGAATGTATCATCATTGTTACATATTTAATCGGAATGTCTCTTCTGGGCAAGAGAATCTACTCTGATTACTATATGAGTAACAGACATACTGCCTACTAAATGTTTTAGAAATTCAAAGGGGAAAGTGATTCTGGTGAGCCAGAAGTGTCTGAGCTGGTAGGCCGTGAAAAGCGCGTATGAGGATAAGGGAGGGACATCCATATAATGCACAATCAGGAGGAACAAATTACATAAGCTTGACTATAACAGAATTCAACGAGGACTGAATTTTAATAGTGAGGTATGTTAAATTGCAGAGATCAAGTATTCAGATATTTTTTCTTTAGTCAGTGGACAGTGAAGTATTTGAGTTGAAACAAATGTGTGCCAATTGTTAATGAGCAAAAAAAGGGTCATGCATTAATTTACCTACCCACTGAGCCATTCTTTTTTTGAGCAGGGAGCCCGATGCGGGACTTGATGCCAGGACCCGACTGAGCCATTCTATTAACAGCCTCTCTATGCCACATACTAGCCATTAGACATTCAACCAACAATGTTTATGGTGCTTTCGCCAAGTGCCAGGTGCTAGTCCAGAGACTGATGGTGGACTTGTGAGCAGGACAGAGCCTCTACTTTCCTGGAACATATATTTTTGTGGGTGAGGTACAATATGAATAAATAAGAAAAAAAGTCAAAAGTATAGAGAAAAGGGGGCGCCTGGGTGGCTCAGATGGTTAAGCGTCTGCCTTCGGCTCAGGTCATGATCCCAGGGTCCTGAGATCGAGTCCCACATCGGGCTCCCTGCTCCTTGGGAGCCTGCTTCTCCCTCTGCCTCTCTCTCTCTCTCTCTCTCTGTCTCTCATGAATAAATAAATAAAATCTTAAAAAAAAAAAAAGTATAGAGAAAGGAAAGGGGGCTTACGTATTAACCGGTGACTATAACAGGTATGTGGGGCGGGAATGGGGGCAGCATTTCAAAGAGGATGGTCAGGGGAAGGCCATCAAGACACAGAAGGCTGAGAGTCCAGGTAGGGGGGATGATTGGGGCGGGAGGAATAGCAAGTGCAAAGGTCCTGGCCTGAGGAAAAGATGATAAAGAGAAAGCTAGTGAGCTTAGGGTGCAGTGGATGAGGGGGAGAAGTATAAGATAAGGTGGTAGAGACAGACAGGAAGGGCGTGACCCAGTGAGGCCATGTTGGTTAAGAAACAGCAAGTTTATTCACATGCAACAAAAATGATTCAATCAGATTTAAGTTTTAAAGATGGCTCTGGTTACTGAGTGGAGAGCAGATTCTAGGGACTCAAGAGTAGAAGCTGGGACATTGCTTTGGGAGAAACACACTGGGGAGCAAGGGCAGCTCACGGGGCTAATAGCCAAAAGGACAATGATGTCACTGTCCAATAAATATGACAGCACTACAGTGATAACAATTTTGAAAGCTAGGAAACCCAAAGAATAAGATCTGACCAGACCTGGTGTGTACAGCAAGACATCCATGAAGAAAGGATGACTGAAGTATGACCTACAGAGGGCCAAGGTTCATGAGGTCTGGGGGGCTCAAGAACACTCTCCACAAGACAGGGTAGGCCGAACATATGCAAAGACCCTGTGGTAGGAGGGAGGAAAACCTAAGAGCCTGAAACAGAGTCAGCTGACAAGAACAAAGAGTAACCAAAGAAGGACAAATGATCAGTGGAATGGATAGGATGGCTCATGGTTTATTTTGACACACCCTAGAAGCTAGGAGTGGTTTTTACATTTTTAAAGGATTATGACAAGAAAAAAAAAAAAAGATATGTAACAGAGGTGGTACGTGGCCTGCAGAGCCTAAAATGTTTATTATCTGACCCTTTACAGAAAGTGTGCTGACTCCTTGCATAGAAGGTGGACTATGGGGTGAGGTGGGTATGGAAAGAACATACGACCGTGCTTTGTCCTGATTTGAAATGAGATCAAACAAAACAAAGTGAAAGGCCTCTAGGATGTCCAAGTTCTAAAATTCCAGAGTAGAAACAATAGTGACCCCTGCTCCTCGCCTCCCTAGGAGCCAGCAGAACACAGGGTCCAAGGAGACAGGAAATCTTGCAGCATGGTGGAGTGGTTAAAAGTATGAACTCTGGGGCCAGCCTGCCTGGACTTAAATCCTGGCTCTGTGACCCTGAGCAAGTTAGTTAACCTCTCTGTGCCTCTTTCTCTTCATCTATAAAATGGCAAACTTTACAGGTGCTACTTCCATTCATAGGGGTATGATGAGACATAAACTGGGTAAATATTTGTAATGCACTTAAAACAGCACCTGACCCACCATGAGTACCACTAAAACGTAATAAAGCAAAGGTCACACACACTACATGCACAGTACATGACACAGAGAGTAGCTCAAATTATAGCTATTGAAAATAGCTCAAAAAAATAAAATAGCTTAAAAAATACATGTTAAATGAATGAATGAAAGGACTAAATACCACTGAGATATTCTTCCAGAACATTCTGAATTGGTGTATTCTATGACAACTGCATACAGTTTGATTTTCTTCTTTATGAGAAAACATAAAAGGGTCAGATGTTAGGTAGTCCTAGGAAAGATTTTTAAGAGTATACAAAATTACTTAATCTTTAAAGTTAAAAAAAAAAATCCTGTACCAGACTATGTTTTCAGAATTCTGGTACCACATGGCACAATGATATTAATAGACTACTACTACAGAATCCAGTATTAAATTCATGAGTCTACTGGCTAGTCAGGTTTTTGCCAATACTAAGAATAAAACTAACGGCATTCACTAAACGGTGCCAGGCATAAGAGAAAATTAAAGGAAGATTATAAAAACAGTGCTTTAGTATGAAATCAACTTCTCTTCAGACTGGCCTATCGGCTCTGCCCTGTTTGATTTAGTCAAATTCTGAAGTATGAGGCTGAAGTAAGCAAAGAAGAGCAACCCAAGCTTTGTTGTAAACTAGTATCACCTGGGTAGAGTATGAGATAATTTCTCTTCTCTCCACCATCTCACTACGTACTCATAATAAGAACATTCCAGGGCCGCCTGGGTGGCTCAGTTGGTTGAGTGTCTGCCTTTGGCTCGGGTCCTAGGATCGAGTCCTGCATCAGGTTCCCTGCTCAGGGGGGAGTCTGCTTCTCCTTCTGCCCCTCCCCCTTGCACGCTCACTCGCTCTCTCTCAAATAAAAACTTAAAAAAAAATAATATTCCAGCAATAGAAAAAAAAACAATCTAAGTACTAGCCCTAAGACATGAGACAAATCAAAGGTTGGAGAAGAGGTCACAGAAAACCGCCATGGCTTCTTCAGCATGCTGATGTCGGGAGAGAAAAAGGGTTGTTCCAAATCCTGAGCGTTAAGGACGTAAGATGCTGGGGTTGATACTGGATAGAATCTGGGGTAGAAAAATGAGCTGTGAAGGCCATTTCTGTGTCTCAGGGATAATCTGATGATGGACTCCGTATCTGAGAATATTAAAAAATTATTGTTAATTTTGTGGGTGAGATGGTATCGTTTGAGCTCTGCAGAAAAATGTTCTTAGGTTTTAGAGATGTAGAAGTATGCAGTATATTTGCTGCTCGAACTTTAAATCATAAAAAGTCTGCTGAAAGGGGGAAAATGATATTCTGGCAAGACTTGGAGAAAATATTAAGTTTAGCATATAATTATAGTAAAAAGCTAAACTGCTTTTTTAAAGACTATCTTGGAGGCATGAAAAGCTATATATAATCAAAAGCACTTTTTTTCCTGACAGCTTTATGAACCAACTAGGATTAAGGAGAAGCATCTCAGGTAATAAAAACTTTCAGAGTCATTTAAAGCTCTTGGTAAGTGAAACCCAATCTTGGTTAATCAGATGCTACGCCAGAAAACTCTGAGCACATTCCTCATACCTCAAGATTTGGCGATTGCTACGTACAGGTGATCTGTATACTTTTTGGGTGAAGAGGTGCAGCTATGTCTCTTTAGCCATTTTACCATATTTAAGCGTAAACGAGGTTCTAAGGGGTCTGTTCCACATTCAGAATCCTGTTATCTCTGGGGATGAAAGAGACAAAACTGCCTGACTTCCTGGCACTTCTTGTCTACTGGGGGGAGAGGTGACAACATAAGAAACCAAGGCAAAGATGTCTGAGCATGTTACAGGTGACAAGTACTATGGGAAAATACGGAAGCAGGAAGGCTGCATAAGGTATGCTGGAATAGGTAGTTGGGAGGTCTGACATAATATTTAAAGAGAATGATAGGAGAACAATGCCCTGAACAGGCGTCATTTCAGCACACAAAATGTGCCTCCCGTCATTTTCCGCTGTGTCTACACACACAGGGACTAATATAAAGCTATAGATGGTCTGTGCACAAAACAGCTGAAAAGCCCTCTAGAAAAGCCACAAAGCAAGACAGCAACCTCCCCTTTCTTTTAGGGACACCTTGTGAAGGACCCTGTCCTTACCAAGAAGGGAAGCAACCTGCCTGTTCCTGTGGGCTTCCCTCTTCTCTCTTGTGAGAAAACAAGTGGTTCTACCTAGAACTCTGCTCCTCCTCCTAGCACACTGCAAGAAACTGTGGCTACACCTTGTCCCACCCCAGAGTCTCAGGTAGGGTCCCATAGATATATCTGCCCTCATCCGCAGGTGGTATGAAGTGCCATTTATCCTTAAAACAAGTCCAAGGCCTCCCTTGCCCCTTTGTTCTTAGAGCCTGAAACAAGTGTTTTGTTTTTTAAAGATTTTATTTATTTGAGAGAGAGAGAGTGAGCGGAAGAGAGAGCACGAGAAGGGCTAGGGGCAGAGGGAGAGGGAGAAGCAGGCTCCCCACTGAGCAAGGAGCCCAACTCAGAACTCGATCCCAGGACCCTGGGATCATGACTTGAGCCGAAGGCAGCTGCTTAACCGACTGAGCCACCCAGGCGCCCCACAAGTATTTTAAATTGTAGGGTAAAGATGAAGACAAAAAGTAAAGACAAGCATAGTGTGCTACTACGATGGAGTCTTGGATCAGCCAGATATAGGAAAAGCATACTCAGGAGAGGTAGAACTTTTAGTTCATTTTCCAGGAATGAGCCAACTTTCTTCCTCTTCTAGCAAGCCAGCTTCCTTGGCTTATTGAGTTTCTTTTTTACAGTATCTGTAGTTACTGAGAAATTTGTAGAGTTAAAATATCAAATGCTGACACCGCACATTACAATGCAACAAATGTAGAAGGTACAGGGCCCTAAAAGGAACGGGGAAGCGCATTCCTTTTTAGGCTAAATCACTGGTAACAGCTGTTTTGAAAATCCTCTTTTCTCGAGGAAAAATTACACTGCGGTAAACTTCAGTTCACTCACCGTTCTTGTTCACAGAGACCTGCAGAGGGAAAACTGTGGGAATTAAAGGCACATTTTTGGAAGCCGCCTGTCAGCTATGGTGTGACCATGGGCAAGTGACTTATCCTGCTGCGACTTAAGTTTCTTTATCTTTAAAATGGGATAATAACATTTCCTACCCCTGGAGATGCTGTGAGCAATTAATATATGCCAAGCACTTAGAAGCACACCTTAAATGCTAACTATCATACCTATCTGCTGTTATTAGACTCTGGCTTAAATTTATGTATGATAAATATGGATTTTTCCCCCCCTTTTACAGGTGCAAGGTTTTGAAAATGGTCTCAATAAAAGTTATCATTTGTTCTTCATATACAATATTTTCCTTGGGGTTATTTCAGAAAAAAGAAACCTATGAAGACCTATTCTTTATTAGGTACTATGCCTAGTCAAGTCCCAACTGCTGACCACAGGCTTGGAGTCCTGCAGAGCTGGACAGGAAAGGAAGCACAGAACAATGATGTCAGAGGTGTGCACATTAACTGTAATGGGTTTTTTAAAAAAGTCTGTTAACAGGGCTTGGGAGGGATGGATTGAGAAGGTTATTAACAGGTGAACTAGGAACCGATGAGTGTACAGACATTGACAGAGAAGACCAGGCAAAGGGGCATTACAGAGATAGGACCCACCACGTGTACATTCAGGACGAGTGTGCAGGAAGGGCAGGTAGCCCAGCGGAGCTGGGAGACAGGAGGGGGTGCCGGGAAGTGAGTGAACTGCAGACACAGTACAAAGGACCTTATTTGCCCTCATTCCTCTAAGTGATTCAGAGCCTGGTAGAGAAACTTTAACAGAAGAGCAGCAAAATTAGATGTATTTCAGTAAGTCTGAGCTGGCAGAAGTACGAAGGACAGACAGGTGGGGGCGTCACAGGTGGGCACGGGAGAAGGCTCTCCAGAAGCCTGGCCAAGGAGGAGGACGGTGGTGAGAGCTTTGAGAAAAGAACAGAGCAGAACTGGTGACTGGCTGAAGGGGGCCAGTGACAGGATGAGGCTGATGTGTGGAGCTGGAGTTACTGGGTAGAGAGAGATCGATCACCAAGGGTAACAGGATACATCAGGAAGAACAGATGGTGAAGAAAGGAGATGCATGGGGTCAGCTTGGACCATGATGCAAGACAGTGTTGTAGAGGCCTCCAGACTCCAGCTGGAAATAAAGGACTAGAAATTCGGGCCAAAAATATATAGATCTGGGAGGCACTGTTTTTCTATTTCCATTAGGTAAGCAGCAATGCACATTTTTGTTGTTCCCTTAACACTCAAGAGCTACCATTTTTGAAAGACCACAGATAACAGACCATAACAGCCACTCATTTTCTGCAATGCTCGTATGTCCTGCTATGATATCTTATGTAACTAGAAATAGAAACTAGCCTGCTGAGGTCTAATTATGCTGTTCTTTCCTGTTTCTCCTCTTTCCCCACAAGGATAATTCAAGTTGCTTTCCAACTCAGTGATCTATGTGAAAAATTCCCCAAGGAGATGCTTTCTGTATTGATTCAAGAGCCTAATCAAGAACATCCTACGACGTTTAAAACAATAGCATATGAAAAGTCATTCGTTTAACAAATGTTAGTAGATATCAACTATGAACCAGGCATTCTGCCAGATCTGAGGCTCTAGAAGAGAAAAGGATATGATCTCTGCCTTCAGGGAGCCTACATTCTACTGCGGAGAGAAAGACGATCGGCAGATACATTTCTAAAAGGTGTAATTTATGTCAGGACAAAATAAGTAGGCTGCCAAAATTGAGACTAGTGGGAGGAGGATGTTTTGCAAAGTGATCAAGGGAATTCATTTTGAGAACATGATGGTGAAGCTAAGGCTAAAGATAAAAAGAAACCCAGAAAATTGGGGAAATCAGTACAGGGAGATTGCTCAGTTGTGGGGTGGGGAAGGCCTGCCATGTTTTGTACGATACAGGGACAGCAGTGGGGAGAGGGAGGCATGGGGCGATGCTGGAGAGGTGCAGAGAAGCTGGGTCAAATACGTTCACACCTGGGAAAGAACGCAAGGTACGTGTTGAGTAACTGTTGCAGTTAACGCCGTCCTTGGCATGTCAGCAAAAGGGTTCACTGCTTTTCCTCTGTGTATTTGCTTGTTAAGTGTACTCGAGAGCCACTAGCCCATCTCAGTCTTGGGAGTCCCACGGTTAGCTTTATGTACATGTCTACACTCTGTGTCCTGGCTGCTCTAAACAGAATGGCTTAAGATGTGTGTGCGGAAACGGGTGGGTATATAGTGGAGAGGCAAGGGGAGCTGAAATCAGCGGGATGCTGCAGTGACTCCAGCAAGAAATAGCAGTACTAGGATTGTACGAGAAACGATGGAGGCAAGTGAATGAATCCAGAATGGGTAGGCTTTGTGGCAAGGATGACATGAGTCCCAGGTTCTTAGCTGTATTTCCTAAGGAAGGGTGTAGGGCCACGACTAAGACAGATCAGCTGGGAGAGAACCAAGGTGGAGGGGGGGTGGGAATTAAGAACTCTCTCGGACACATCAGGAAACCCTATGCATCTGGCCTTAGTTCTTCAACCTCACCATACGGACCCTCGGACTTCCCACCTGGGGGCTAACCCTAGCTAGCCCGGGCTAACTGAATACAACTAGTATTATAAAGTCAAGGGTGTAGATTACAGCAATCAAGGAGAAGGGGCCAGGAAAGGAAACACTATAATAATCCAAGAGAGAGAACCAGAGTCAGGAATTTAAGAACAAAACAAAACAAAAAACATGGTATCAGGATGGCTGGAAAGAAGCAAACACAGAAACTCCAAAGCCTTGGGCAAAGAATGTATAGGGAAGACAGACTGGAAACGAAGACAAGTTATAAAAGAAAAAGGGCTTCGGAGCAAAAGCAAAGATAATCGGTTCTAAGGGCATATTAACCTTAAGGTGCTTTATACTGAAATTTCTATCCTATGAATATTTAGGTTCCTGAGCCCAGCAGCATCTGGTACCTGGTACCTTGATTAGGCAGATAAAGTTATGAGGAAACGAACTACCTTATTTGTCAACTAATACCAACGACAGAGCAAGAGCATATTCAGTCCTATTACGGGGTCACGGCTAAACATCACAGAGTTCTAAACACACTATTCCAGACAAAGATGCGACATTAGAGTCAATTTACCAATGTGCATGCTGGGAAAGAGCACTCCCCACGTGGGAAGAGGTGAGAAAGGCCACCTCGTTATGCATGTTCTGTGTGTGTAAATGCTGTTAAATGTGTTTCAGGGCCAACAGTAAGTTGGACATGAAGCCGAACTACGTACAGAGATGCGATGAAGTGTGGTCTCAGCATCCTGCTCCTCTGTGCTACTATCATAAAATCACTCTATTTTTTTTTTTTAAAGATTTTATTTATTCATCTGTCAGAGAGAGAGAGAGCACAAGCAGGGGGAGTTCTACGGCCATTTTCCAACCCTAGAAAAATCACATTTTCTAATGTTTTGCTTCCCTAAAATAAAAAGGACTTCTACATATGTATTCAAATTCATGTTGCTACCAACACCTATTTTAATAATGTTTTCAAACCTCATCTAGGATGGAAAGTGCTTAAGTCATTATCTATTAGTATTGGTTATAATTATTATGAGGCTCACAATACTTTCTAAAGACCTAATTAAGAAGGAACATGTTATAACAGCCCTGATTCTCAAACCAGAGGTGGGAGATTAGTCATGATGCCCTAAGGAGAGCTTTTCTAGTTGACTGTGTGAGGTAAGGGGTGGGAGAGTAGGTTGACAAAGGAACCAGCAGCCCCCCTCGGCCTGCCCTCCCTTACAATTCCACTCAGTGCACCACAATCAAGCCCACTCAACATTTTAGTTCAACATGCTCCCATATCTAAGCTTTAACTCCCTTCTAAAAGCAAGTACTATGATAACAGGTGGTAGCAATCTTCCCATGTTAGACGTAAAGATACAGGCTCACAAGGAAATTTTACTGGGTCCAAAGCACAATCTAAACCTTTGAAGACAGTTATGAGTATCTCTAAATTATTCTCTGTATGAATGGCTTCCTTCGAAAACAAGCCTTCTTAGATACAGGCTTTTTAAAATTTTGCGGAGTTTTTTGTGATAAGTTCTGGGTACCAGTTTAGACTTAGATGGGGAGACATTAACATCATGTACTACAGCTTGATTTCCTATTATAGGGGTCCTAGAAGCCAATTTATTATTACTAACTTCCAAATAAAGTTCCAGCATGCAATTTATTATTACCAAGGATCTGAGGAACAACACGGCTCAAGCAAAAGAAATCTCTTTGGGCTTAATATGCTGATACAGAGCCTCAGGCCACAAGGAAAAAACAAACAAAAAAAGAATAACATACTTTTAAGGGTCACCCTATATGGGATAATAGTGAATCCCATCTAAACTAGGGGTTTTACAATGAAAATAACAATATCCAGATGTTGGTTTCAGCAAGATGTTACTGTCTGGGGATACCACTGCCAGAAACCTGTTGGCATCACGAGGCTCTCTATTTTCCTCCTCATTTACCATTTTGTAATTCAGGAGATTTGAACAGTTCAATGAAAGACATCAGGAGGATAAGAAGATCTTCCTTTCCTCAATGGTGTAAGATCCTCAGCGGTGAAAAATCCAACCATGTAAGTTACTATTACAAAACGAACGGTTCCCTCGCACTTTGCATTCAGCCGTATCCGGTTACCGGGGCAGCTCTGTGCCGGTGGGTCCCAGCGAGCACGGTGATCACTGCCAGATGTGACTTTCCAATGGCAGCAACCCAACCCTGCACCACTTCAAAGGCATCTCACATCTCCTTTTCCAGCCATCACCTGCTTGCCAATCAGAACAAACCCCACTGGTTTGGCCCCATGGCTGAACTCTGCTTCAGACTATTAAAGCATTTTGTTTTCCTTCTTGATATACATGGGACCCAAGCTTATTAAATACGGAAACTCAGCATTTTTAATAAGACCGCAGAGCTGGCGGCCAGTTGCCTCAAGAGAAAAGGCGAGCTTCTGCTCCTCTCCTATTCATCATCTTCAAATTAGTTCCCTTATTTCAGTGCAAGACACAGTGATGCAGTCACCGCCTCAAACAGTGCTAGAAGCTGCCAACCAGCACGGGGACAGTTACGTCTCAGAGCCACACACTGGCTCATCAAATCCATTCCATTTGACTCATACACCAACAAAGATTTAAGGCTGTAATTTATCAGTTCTATGATTCACTTTGTGACTCTCCTCCGAAGTTGTTAGTCCCCACCCCCCTTGAGCATTTAAGACCACCTTCTCAAGATTCAAGGCAGAAAAGCAGCTGATAGATTATATACTCCAAGAATTTTAACTCCAGAGATCCAAATAAGCTTTAGTCAAATAAAGCCTCTCCCATTCTTTCTCAAAACCAATTTTAAAGACAGAGAAAAGTATACTGACCCATGAATAGACATGCATTTTCACAACAGCCTGAGATCAGGTGAGGCCATGAACGCTTCCACATCCCAAGCTAGCTGGAAGCCAACGTGGGCAGAACATACTACATGATTCAATGATAAGTCTTCATAAACCACCGATACACCGATAATCTATCTGTGACACACACTCCCTCCATACTACCATCTGGGGATCATTTTCTGAGAAGAGTTCTTACAGCACACAGACCTGAGTTCAGTCAGCTTTCAACTATCCCTAGCACTGTGCCACCACACAGGCAGCTTGAGCACCTCTTTAATGCTAACTGTAATAATGATCACGATCAAGGTGTTCCCTGCCCCCCCCCCCCCCCCCCCCGCCCCTCTGCTGGGCAGCTGCTGGTGCGGGTCTTTGCTCAAGTTTCTGGGAAATGATCAGAAATGGGCAGCACCCAACATTATTAGCACCTTCCATCTTTCTGGAAGAGGTAAGTCCCATGTTCATGTCATGGATTTAAAATATCTCCTAACTGTGCTCATGTGTAGGGTACAAAGAACGCTCCAAAGAGTGTGGGCTATGTTGATGCATTTACCGTGCCACGAGTTCTTACGGGAAAGGTGGAGGAAGACACTGTGAAATCTTATTCTTGTGCTTTATGCTGGAGCTCCATCAACAGCTTCAATGAAGCTACGGGCATGGCCGTCCTCAATTCAGAGTCAGCTCAGCATTCCCATCTTTTATATTTTGACATGTTACCTCGGGTTGGGGTTATTGGATTATCATTTTCCCTCCACAAATAGTGCTAACATGATGGGCTTACAGGCTGCATTATTAGCTCCATCTCTATCTCTATATGATGACCAGCTCACCTAAAAATAAGAGCCAAGTTAAGATGGCCCAGTTGTTGATCAAATGGAGATGTAGTTTTCATGTATATTTCTCTACATTCACAAACCCATTCTCTACCAAAAATAAGTTATCTTTGTGAAACATTCTGCATAGAAATATTGAATAAGAAGCCTTTCTTTCCTTTTTAAGAGGATTAGACCAAACAGACCTCTACTCATGTAGAAGTAGGATCTATAAATCCTCTGTCCCTCCATTAACTCGGGCTCCCCACTCCCACACAAATAAATAAAAGGCAAGAGCTTGAAAAGAAAGAGCTTGCTCCGTTTAGGTCAAAGTGAGGTTTCTCAAGTGGATTAAGTTAGCCTTCTGCAGCTTCTGGTCTTTTTGTAGGAATGTGTCACGACATACATTTTCCTTCCTATTTCCCATCTGTATTAAACTAATCTAAAGCTTTAGATTCTATCTCAGGCTTATAACTAGGGCAGATTAAAAGCTGTTGTTTATGAAATCAACACCTAGTATAATATCAGTCAAAATCAAGGATTTATAACTTCCCTCAAATATATATGAATCATTCAGTTGAAATTATGTAGGGGTTTGAAACTTTTTAGGATCTGAAACTTCTTATGATTAAAGCTGAATGAACTAATCACTTTTTAAAGTTATGATTTACATGTGCTCTTTAGGTGGAATGGAAGAAATATACTGAATGAGAAACGTGCAGATTATTAACTATATTTCATTAATGTAGTATTAATGGAATAAGAGCCTGCAAAAGGTTCTGCTGAAGTTTACATCTGGAATACCTATACTATTTGCTTGGCAGAAGACAAAAAATACTGCCATCTCCAACTATAGATACCTTAGCACAGATCTACTCCTAACTTTGGAAAAGCCCCCCAAAAAACTGATTAAATCATTCAACAAGTAACTATAGACATTAAAGAGCTGCGAACGTTAAATGAGTTAACATTTGCAAGGTATTCAGAACAGTAGTTTGCACACAGCAAGACACAGATAACATCTACTACGATTATTCTAGTCATGCACAGATTAAGGTAAAAGGCCCTAAACCTAGTTCGTACCCTCATGAAACTGAGTCTAGAAGACCCTGAAAGTCTGGAGGCAGGAGGCAGGGGCCATGTTATTAACAATAGTAAGAAACCAATAGTGGTGAATATGCAATGGTAAGATAAATTCATTTGCTGTTGATACTTCACTGTAAATAGGCATAAACACTACTGAGATACCTTTTAAGTACTGTCAAAACATTCTTATCTCTTAATCCAGTAATCCAACTTTTGGAAATACACCTTCAAGCAACTACTATATAATATGGGAAGAAATCTAGGCTCATTAAGGAATTCAAAAGCGTGGCCTCCATAACATTAAAAAAAAAAAAAGTCTGATGGGGCACCTGGGTGGCTCAGTTGGTTAAGCATACAACTCCTGATTTCAGCTCAGGTCATGATCCTCAGGGTCGTGAGATGGAGCCCCATGGACGGCTCCATGCTCCGGGGGGGAGTCAGCTTAGGATTCTCTCTCTCCCTCTCCCTCTGCCCCTGTCCTATTCATGTTCTCTCTCTCTCTCAAAAAAAAAAAGTCTGACGATGGTCACATGGATGCACAAATTTTGAAGGAATAGATATGAAGATTATAAAAGTATTTTCTAAATATTATATTATTTACAAATAAAAATTTGATATTTTAGCCACAACTAAATAAAAACATATCCATATGAACAAAAACAAACAGGAACACAAAATTTACAATGAGGTCAAATTATAGGTGATTTCCCTAACTCAAAACCTTCTGAAAAAGTATGATACATGTAATGGAAAAATATTTTCATTGGAGATAGTCTCCCATGCCTCTAAATATATAGAGTATTTCCAAATCAATTTATCCCAGAAAATATGCTGATATTTATTGTAGTCAAAATGGAGAGCAGTGATACTAGTAAGAGGAAAAATATTTGACATAATGATTTGAATTAATGAAGTAACTGGGTACAAACAGGAAGCTTTAATCATCCATTGTATTTGAGTGCATTTTTTTTTTTTTTTAAGATTTTATTTATTTGACAGAGAGAGAGACAGCCAGAGAGAGAACACAAACAGGGGGAGCAGGAGAGGGAGAAGCAGGCTTCCGTGGAGCAGGGAGCCCAATGCCGAGCTCGATCCCAGTACCCTGGGATCACGACCAGAGCCAAAGGCAGACACCCAACCATCTGAGCCACGCAGGCGCCCCATGTATTTGAATGCATTTTGATGATGGTCTTTTAAGCTGTGGATGCAGATGTTTGGAAGGTCTGTTTTCATCTCGAGCATTTCCATCAAGCACAAAAGCTGCACTCAAGACTCCTGGGATGTCTGCTTTTCTTTCCACAGAAATGTGGATTTTACATTCACAGGGGTTTTAAAGCATAATTTCCCAAGCTTTCCAGTCCGGAAGAAACCTCTAAACCAGTTTCTCAACCTTAGCTCTATTGACGTTTCTCTGTTGTGGGGCTGTCCTGTGTGTGGTGGGAGGCTTAGCGGTATCCCTGGTCCCTACCCACTGAATGCCAGGAGCACCCAACCCCCTCCTTGTGGCAACTCTAAATGTGAACAATTCCAAGGGTCCCTTGGGCAGCAAAATCACCCCAGTTGAGAACCACCGTTCTAAACTCGTATTTATTCATTTTTAAAATCGCACAGTGCTTGCCAAGAGCTAATGGACGGAGCTAGTCTCATGACTATCTAGAACTTGTACTTCTGAAATTTTTGCCTGCTGACCTTTATTTTTTAGTTAAGAGCTCCAATTTGACACTGAAGAACAAAAAAACGTTTGCTTGGTTCAAATCGGAAAGCTGCCCTAAGGGTGGACATTTATTCAAAAGCTCAGAGAGAGATGAATCTTACCTTCATCTGGAATTCCAATCTCGTTTCATTTTATTCTATTTTATTTCATTTTTTGAAGCAATGAAAAGATATTCAAGTAATAACTATACTAATGGTGCTAAGAAACTGTTTATAAATATTCCTGAGGTACCAGCATTTTTTTTTTTCAGTATTTCTAGCTTAAAAATAGTTAAAGACTTCTGATGCAATTTCGCTTTATTATTGTATATCTGGAATGTTATTTCTTGGTGGTTTTGTTTTAAAGCCCCATTAGTTTAACTCTGAGTTACCAACTATGCCTGTTTGTATTTGATGTGAACACCAATTCAATTTAACTCAAATATTTGTTGAGCCCCTAGTTTGTGGAAAAGTAGGCCAAATGTTTTAATGTGTAAAGTCACACAGGTCTCCTAACAAATGTAAACCCGTGGTAAGTAGAGTAGGCTATTAACCCTCGGTATACCAGCAGGGTTCACTAGACATAATCTTACCTTTTGAGTTTTATTTTGAGTCGTTCTTGTAAGGGTCGGTATTTCTGACTTTTACCCTTTTTAGAGAGGTTTTATTTTTAAAAAATCAAATAAAGCTCACTTTATCTTATAATTACTTTTATCAGTCCACTGTAACTTTTTACGTACTAAAGATTTTTTGCAACACTTTCCTATTTTTAACATCCCAAGAATTATTTCACCATTATTCATTAACTATTTCCAACTATGCTGAAGAAGACCAAATAATATGAAAATGAAAGGATGAGGAACTGCCTACAAGGATGAGGCAACAGGGAAATCATCACAGGTTTATTCCTGTGTTCCCAAAGTATTACATCACCTTTCCAGAAGGTATGGAAGAAGTCAGGAGACTTCCATCGAACACAACTGAATATCACAAATGTTCATTTTCCACATTAGCAAACAGGAGAAAAGGAACAGGAGGTACTTCATAAATATTGAACAAATCAGACTAAGAATGAAACTGATCACAGAAATAAGACCTCAGACCATGAGTCTTTCAGATGATGATATCCTAGATGGATTTTCACAGGCCCAAGAACTGAAAAGTGAGCAATGTTAGAATTCTAAGAAAAAAAAGGAAAGCATTCTCATACACATTGTCATTTAACAGGAAGGATGACACTGTTCACTGTTTTTGCTAAGGAGATGTGTGACAGTATTTTCTCCTCTTTTATGCTTGCAATAAATGTTATCACGTTTAGGCCACAAAATTTTTTGGATACAGTTTGGCAGTAGACAAATACCAAAGGCAGGAGTGCCTACAAAGGTTATAAGAAGTAAAGAACCAGGGTAGAAATGGAAAGAAAACAAGCAAAAAACAAACAAACAAACAAAAAGACTGATGATTCTAATGGGTGTTTGTAAGACCAAACTGAGAAATATTTTATAATTATGGACAGAAAGTGGCTCGCTCTCTTCGACAAAATTATGAGCTCTCCAAGTTTTACAAGTATTGACTTTTACAATCATCAAGTGAAAATGCAAGAAAAAACCCAAGAAGTACAATAGGCTATAACCTAATAGAGATGTATTTTAAATCTGCAGTCAGTATTTATAAGATGAATATATTCCAGGTTCATGCACAGCAGGTGACTGGTTAACCGGTAGTTGCATTCAAAGAATACTGTCCATTTCAGAAATCTCTACCTTCAAAATCAGGAAAAGATGGAATTAAAATCTGCGTTTACTACATTTAAATTTTAATTCAAATTAAAATATTGACATTAATTCTTATTAAAATTTTCCAAATGAAGTTATTTTTCACCGTTCCTTTATTCCTCCTTTTGTAAAATAATTTAGACTATAAGAAATTATAATAACAAAAAGGGTCCTCAGTACCCAGGTAAGTCCGTGGTGCTGGGCTGGCTTTTTTTCTGGGGAGGGGAGGGGCAGAGGGCGAGGAAGAGAGAAAATCGTAAGCAGCCTCCGCGCTCAGCAGCACAGACAGGAGGCTCAGTCTCAGGCCCCGAAATCAAGAGTTAGAACGCTTACTTGACAGAGCCACCCAGGCGCCGCGCCCCTGGGCTGGCTTTTATGGTAAAGTGCAGGGCAAGGCAGGCAGGAGTGATTCGGCTGACCGGGCTCACGTAGCACTGTAAGGTCTGGTACGTTCCCAGGTGTGCACACATGCGTGTATACAAACACATGCGCACGTGAGCACACATGCACATACACGGTTGAGGAAATCTTCATCAGCCAAAGAAAACTCTCCTGTGCAACAAAACACAGCTCAGAGAAGGGCATGGTGAGATGCAGTGAAAAGCAATCAGTCATCTGCATCTGAGTTAAGTGGCTTTTTTTTTTTTTAATTAAAAAGAAAAAAAAAATCTCATTATCTAAGAAGACACACTAGGTTACCTCTCATTACAGTCTCACCAACGTTTGCAACCCTGAAAACAAGAAACTATGTCACCTCAGGTTCTGTTTTGTGGGGGGAAAAAACCGTGAGGACCGACTCCCGAGAGGAAAAGTGCTATTATAAAAGAATGAGAGGGTCTTCCCTTACGTTATTTGCTGTACAAATTCAACAAGCCCTGTGGATGATATGATTTTTCAGGCAGATTCTACAGTTCCAGGTGGGAGCAAACTGGCCCCCCAGAACTGCACTCCCAAGGCCTGACTGCATACATTAGTCTCCTAATGAATTTTCCCATAGAAAAATCCTTACCCGTGATGACTGGAATCTGTACACTATTAAATAAGCAAGGTACATTACTGATCCCTTAAATAGGTATTTTGAGGTGGTCTGAGAACTTAATCACTGTAACACTGGGGAAATAAATACTGAGGTAATTTACAAAAGGACTTGTGAACTGTAACTGATCTGTCCACATTCAGTCTCTTGAAAGACTTACCTCTTTTTCAAGAAGGTCATAAAACAGAGCTCATCCCACAAAGCATGTTTTCCTAAATGCTGCATTAGCAACAGGAACACACTCACCTCCTACCCAAAACAAATCTCATTAACTACCAATCAACAAAAGTGTATTAAACTGTGGATCACATCTTGTTTCTGGGAAGATCAGAGTGAGGCTTCATTTTCTCCTCTTCAAGAACTGTCATACGGTGTACCCCCCCCCCCCAGGATGTGTTAAGTAAGATGGGTTCAATTCCTGTTCTGACTCTGCATTTCAAGTATCACAAGGAGGGCTAGCTCCTGGAACGAGGAAGTGCCAGCTGGAAGGAGCCCAGTTTGTTTGCAGGTAGGTGATACAATACCTCTTTCTTCGCCTGCCCGCTTCGCCCAGACAGTAGGCATACATGCCTGCAGGGCTAACAGAGAAACACTGAACAATGAAGTGCTACAAGGACCAGATATCCTAATTATAGGAAGTTCAAAACAATTCTCTGGCATTTTAAAAACATGGGAAAGTTACAAAAGTAATAAAAAATTTAAGAGTTCAATCTTAGAATATATCACTGGGCTATCTATAAAAACCATTGTCTTAATGGACAATCAAGGGTGATCAGGAATTTGAAGGATCTGGGGCTACAATGTCCTGTACAGTGGCCACCAGCCACGTGGGACTTTGGAGCAGTTGGAATCAGAACGAGAGAGACTGGGCGTAAAAAACACATGCTAAATTGAAGAGACCTTGTGTGAAAGAGACAAAAAAAATAATGCAAAATATCTCATTAATAACCTTTCCATATTGTTTACAGGTTGAAGTGACAGTATTCTGAATATATGGGATTAAATAAAATGTTATTAAAATTGATTCCCTGGCTTCTTCTTGCTATTTTAAAAGTGGCTATTAGAAAGTATAAACGGGGGGCGCCTGGGTGGCTCAGTCGTTAAGCATCTGCCTTCGGCTCAGGTCAAGATCCCAGCGTCCTGGGATCGAGCCCTGCATCGGGCTCCCTGCTCCACGGGAAGCCTGCTTCTCCCTCTCCCACTCCCCCTGCTTGTGTTCCCTCTCTGTCAAATAAATCAAATCTTAAAAAAAAAAGTATAAACGGGGGCATCTGGCTGGCTCAGTCAGTGGAGCGTGCGACTCTTGATTTCAGGGTTGTGAGTTCAAGCCCCACATTGGGTCGTAGAGATTATAAATAAATAAACTTAAAAAATAGTATAAACATGCATTATGTGGCTCACATTGTATTTCTATAGGAAACATCTGAGCTAAAACACAAGAGAGGTTCTATACCTCTACTTATGGACCATGAAGTCCTTACCAAAAGCTATGAGAAATTTTTTTTAAATAAATAATTGGATTTGGCTAATATTTCTCAAAGACCAGTGTGTAAGACATTTTTGGTACATAAACTGTAGTTTGGCTTCTGTCAGATAAAAAGAGAAATAACTACAATTAACTGGGAGAAAAGTCAACATAAATAAAATAATACAAAGCAAGGGTAGGACAGCGAAGCCAAGTATTTCAAGGGATAATCAGAGAAGACTTGTAAAGGAGGTATCTTTTTGGGTGAACGTTAAAAATACACAGGATTTGGGCACCTGGGTGGCTCAGGTGGTTAAGCGACTGCCTTCAGCTCAAGTCATGATCCTGGAGTCCCGGGATCGAGTCCCGCATCGGGCTCCCTGCTCAGCGGGGAGTCTGCTTCTCCCTCTGACCCTCCCCCCTCTCATGCTCTCTCTATCTCATTGTCTCTCTCAAATAAATAAATAAAATCTTTAAAAAAAATACATAGGATTTTACAGGTCATGATAAGAGGTAGCACTTTAGAACTTACAAGCAGCTTTGTGGTAGATTAACACCATCTGATGACAAAGAAAATGCATTTTGAGAAGGGGCACAAAGGTGGGAACAACAGCCCAAAGAAAAGGCCGAGGGTATGGGGTATCAGGAGACAAGGTGAGGCCTGTGCACAATGCTGAACACAGGCTGGGGCCAAGTAATGAGTTCTGGATGGCCTGTAAGGGAACTTTAACTTCACTACAGGCTGCAGGACGCATCAACGATTTCCTATCAAGGGTCAATAGGATCAGAAATGCAAAATAGGATTGTGACTAAGGCGTGGAGGAATTATCTGGGAAGAGAGTGAAGAGATTTGTGGGTCAGGTAGAATAAATGCCGAGTAATGAGAAGAGAAGTCAAGGTATGATGAATCCTGTAAGAAAAAAAAGCACAAGGGTAACAGGAAGAAGCGAGGCATTGATGCAGGAAGGAGTAATCAGAGGAGTTAAGTGTTGTAGCAGGTAAACGACCATCTGAACTGCATGGAACAAACAACACTCCTCTGTAGGAGTGTTGTAGGCATACAAGCATATGAAGAGATGCTCCACATCATATGTCATCGGGGAAATGTGAATTAAAACAAAGAGATACCACTACACACCTACTAGAATGGCCCAAATCCAGAACACTGATGACACCAAGTGCTGGTGAGGAAGTGGACCACAGAAGCTGTCACTCACTGCTGGTGGGAATGCAAATGAGTACGGCCACTTTGGAAGGCAGTTTGCCAGTTTTGTACAAAACTGAACATCCCCTGGGGCGCCTGGGTGGCTCAGTCGATTGAGCATCCGATTCTTGACTTTGGCTCAGGTCATGATCTCGGGGTCGTGAGATGGAGCCCTGAGCCAGACTCCATGCTGAGCGTAGATCCTGCTTGAGATACTCTCTCTTGGGACGCCTGGGTGGCTCAGACGGTCGGGCATCTGCCTTTGGCTCAGGTCGTGATCTCCAGGTCCTGGGATTGAGTCCCGCATTGGGCTCCCAGCTCAGTGGGGAGTCTGCTTCTCCCTCTCCCTCTGCCTCTCCCCCGGCTTGTGCTCTGTCTCTCTCACTCTCTCAAATGAATAAATAAAAAAATCTTTAAAAAAAAAAAAAAAAAGATGCTCTCTCCCTCTCCCTGCCCCAACTCATGTACTTGCTCTCTCTCTCAAAAAAAAAAAAAAAAAAAAAAATCCTTAAAAACAACAACAGTAATAACAACAAAAAAACCCTAAATATACTCTTACTATACAATCCAGCACTTGGGCTCCTTGGTATTTACCCAAAGGAGCAAAAAACATAGGTTCACACAAAAGCCTGCACATGGATGTTTACAGCAGCTTTATTCACACTGCCCAAACCTGGAAGTAAGCAAGCTGTCCTTTAGGACGTGAACTGATAAACTGTACACATCCAGACAATGGACTATTATTGAGCACTAAAAAGAAACAGGCTATAAGCCATGAAAAGACATGAAGGAAACTTAAATGCGTATTACTAAGTGAAAGAACCTCACCTGAAAAAGCCTACATACTGTAGGATTCCAACTATTTGACATTCTAGGAAAAGTAAAACTATGAATACAATTAATAAAGATCAGTGGTTGCCAGGGCTGAGGGGGGGGGGGCAGGGAAGGGATGAACAGGTGGAGCATAGAGGATTTTTAGTGAAAATACCCTGTATGATATCATAATCATAGATACACGTCATTATGCATTTGTCCTAACCCATAGAATGTATAAGACCAAGAGTGAGCTGAGCCCTAACTGTAAAGTAGGGATTTGGGAGGATAATGTGTCAGCCTTAACAAATGTTCCACTCTGGTAGGAGCTGCTGATATTGGGGGAGGCTACGCATGTGGGAGCAGGAGGGGATGATGGGAGCTCTCTGTACCTTCTTCTGCTCAATTTTGCTGTAAACCTAAAACTACTTTTTTAAAAAAAAGTACTGAATAAATTTTTTAAAAAAATCCAAGAAAGGGAATGAAGGTAATCAAGTGGTACTCAGATAGAACATAATTATAACAGGCAAAATGGGAAACAAAGAAATGGAAGAAGGTACAGAGGGATGTTGAAGTAGAGAAAATTTGTTAATTTACTCAACAAACACGTACGAGCACCTACTAACTCCCAGGTACCATGATGTAGCAATTTATGACAAAGGACTGTGAAGGGGTCATCTGTGGAGCATGAAGGAGAGTGATGCTAGAAACCAAGGAGAATGAAGGTGGCTTGGATCAGCTGCTATGTGGAAGGTGATAGGTCAACAAATCGTGATAATTCGGCAAATCTACTAACACGAAGATCCTAACTGATGTTACAGCATGAATAAGAATGGAATTAACTGATAGGGTCATGTACATGATACATCAACCTTACAAAACTCAGAAACAATTAGAAGGAGAAATTACTTTTTCCCAAATACAAAAGACTGACAAAAATACGGTGAGAAAATGGGAAGGGTATCAACAAGTCTAGGATATTCAAATGAATATGTAAAAATAGTTATCCACTGGGTCTACCCAGGTTAGAAAGGACCCTCCCTCCCAGTCCAAAAAAAAAAAAAAAAAAAAAAGAGAGAAGAGAAGAAAAGAAAAAGAGGATGGTGGGGGGGCACCTGGGTGGCTCAGAGGGTTGAGCATCTGACCTGTTTTCTGCTCAGGTCATGATCTCAGGGTTGTGGGATCGAGCTTCACACACGGGGGCGGGGGGCGGGGGAGTCTGCTTGAAGATTCTCTCCCTCTCCCTCTGCCCCTCCTCCCACTTGTGTGTGCAACCGTTCTCTCTCAAATAAATAAATAAATCTTTTCTTAAAAACGTAGGTTTTATAAGACATTAAAAAATGTTTTAACTGGGAAAGAAAGAAGGCCTGGCAAAAGCCCAACACTCTCAGGATACAGTAAAAATACCCATTTTTAATTGTAACAGTCCCTGCTATATGAATGGCCACAAATGGTGGGTCACCAACCTTGAGACAGGGTCATAAGTACACAGCTAAGTCTAATTTTAACAGCAGTCATGGAGCTCTCTTGGTTTACTCACCATGATCTGGGTTGTTTATTAAGTACAGAGTCAACGCAATGATGGGAAATGAGCAAGTATCTAACAGACTATGACCAAAGGAAATGGTTGTCCAACTTTAAATTCCCTTTTTAACACTGGTTGCGCTGCCATAACGTAGTAAGAGCCCTGATGACAAGATTTTTTCAAGAACTTATTCTGAAACTTTTAAATCTAGATATGACTGAGGAAAAAATATGCAAAAACTATCATAAACGCCGTAAGAACTAGGCAATTCTCCAACGTTTAGACAAAGCAGCAATTAAACCCAAACCAATGGACATTTCTACACCTGGCTCATGGAATACAGGTGAGGGACCAGCCACGGCCCAGAACACAATCAATCAATCCCATGGAAAAAAGCTCGGATGCTTTCCCACTGGCAAAACCTGCTCTCCACCGAACTTTCAACTTTTATGGAGAGAAATACTGTGAAGCATACAGTTCACTTTCCCCTTATTTCTTCTCTTGTTCTTCGTAATTCACTTAGTTGTTTGTTTAACTTTATGTCCTGCTACACTGAATACAATTTTTCTAAATCTAGCAAAGAGGGAACACAAAAAAGCTTAACTAACAAAAAAGTTATGGTAAAATTGGACAATAGCCACCAGAGAGAAGCCTGACACTATTAACTGATAAGAAACAGCAAATTAGGGGGGGTGCCTGGGTGGCTCAATCGGTTAAACGTGTGACTCTTGGTTTCAGCTCAGGTCATGATCTCAGGGAGTCTACTTGAGATTCTCTCTCCCTCTCCCTCTGCCCCTCCCGCCCCAACTCCCTCTCTCTCAAATAAATAAATAAATCTTTTTTAAAGAAGAATATATATTTGTAAAATATACAATATATATTTGTAAAATGTAGTTGTTTTGTAAAATTATTTTTGAAAATTCTAAAAAATACATTGTAAAAAAATAACTGACTCTGTAAGTCAGAAAACTTTATAGTAATAACCATAAGTCTTAACAGAGCATACTTAATGTTCTTTTGGAAAATCTGTGACACCAGGAAACATTTGAAGGGATCCTGGAGGAAAAGCAGAAGTGAGATCATCACCACCACTGGGGGATGACAGAGCATGAAACTGAAGATGGAACCAGATGGTTTTTCTAACCCCCAAATTCTAGTTTTTTAATTTTATGGCTTGAATATAGATGTTTGCTTTTAATAAAAAAAAAATAATCTAGAAGTTATGGGATTAAGATCTCAAAGAAAAAGAGGTGAAAATATAATTCTGAACTATCATGAAACCAGAGATGGTTAACGAATTTCAAGCAAACACTTATGAATGCCTCTGACTTCATTCACAAAGGCAGAGATGATTAAAGGCCAAAAAACCCACAAAGACAAACAAAAACCCAAAACCAATCTTTCTTAACAAAAATTTCAGATTTTACTGACTGATGAAATAATCCCAAAATCTTGTTTAAGAGAAATTTCTAAATTATAGACCAAAACAGAAGTCCAGTCACTCACTCAGATTTCAATTCTTTCAGAACTACATCTTACACTACCAGTGGAATTTTCATCCCAACTTTGGAGATGAAAATGAAATATTTAAAATTAACTCAGTGATGGTTGATTAGATTAAAATTACACAGCTGGCCGTAACCATAACAGGAGTTCATGGTTAGATTTTTTTTTTCCTCATAAAAGCAAACTCTTGACAGGAGTGGGCAGAGATCCCTTTAGTGAGAAATGGAAAGACACGTCTGTAGAAGAAACAAAACTATATACTAGATGTTCTGGCATCTACGAGATGTTCTGGCATCTACGAGAATTTGCACTTGTTGGGAACAAGGAGGGCGTCACTTACAAAGTCGCCAACTGCAAGAAAGGGAAAACACAAAGGCCGCCTTACCTCCCATCTGCATAGTCTGTATCTGCTCCACCCCACCAGACATCTGAGTCGTCCTCCTCTGCATCCGCTGAGTCAACGTTGTCGCTTTCCTCAGCCAGCGGGCAGCATACAAACTCTACCCCTCGGAACTTGTCAATTCCACAAGGCAGCAACATGCCATAGTCGTGCAAATTGGTACTCTTCTCACTACAGGTCTACAGAAGGTAAGGAGAACACAGTGAGGGCGGGTAGAGTAAGAAAATCCCAAGTATAATCTTCAACACAGAGACCCAATATATCAAGAACCAATTTCACAATGGAAAGGGCCATTTGCTGTTCTGAGTGGATTTACAAGTTTCTTTAGCACAGACTACTTTGGTACCCTTATTTTTTAACTATAGAGACATGTTGTTATACTACAGAAATTAGTAAAAACAACCGGAATGGAAACTCTTTAGGAAAGAGGATATGGAAGAAGCCTGCAGTGCGAATGGATATCAGAGAACCAATGTTCTGTGGTATCATTAGTGCATCAGGTAGACATGATGGATCCATGTACATCCCCAGCTCACTTCCACCTCCACTATACATGGAAGTTTCTCTCATGTGGACATATCTTATTCTAGAAATTCAGACTCTCTTGGCTCACTTCCAGAATAACAATCCTGGGAAGAAAAGAAATTATCCTCTGCTATGAATCAAAACTTAAGAGTCTAAATTAGAGATTTCTCCACCAACATCTTTTTGCTTTCCTGGGATTTGCTAAATTTGCACAAATCGAGATTAACATAAAGCTTTGAAGGCATCCACTGGTGACAGAGGAAATATTAATAATTCAACACATATGGATAAAGAATGAAAATATTACAGACTGTATTTTGACCTCACAGGAATTAAAGTCATTTTTGTTTCTTAGTAACAAAAAAAATTTTTTTTTTAAACTCAGAACAAATGAAAATGAAGTTATCAGATGGGTAACCGAACTTCAAATTACCTGGTTTGCTTTCTTAAGATCCAAAAAGCTCTTAAACCTCCAAAACACATTTTTCTATAAAGAAAATTTTGTTTTACAGTAAATTGGAACATACTATTTTATAGAAGGCAAAATTAATGCTAATTCTCAAGTGGTGTTTTTTGCCTAACAACTTCAAAGCTATCGGAGCTGGATCAGGGTTTCTCACCCTCAGTACTATTGATATTTTGGGTCAGATAACTCTTGGAAGAGAGACAGAGGCGAGGCTGTCCTGTTCACTGAGGAACGTTTAGTAGAACCTCTGACCTCTAGCCCTCAAATGCCAGTAATACCACCCCCTCCAACTGTGACAACCAAAACTGTCTCCAGACGCTGGCTCATGTACCTGAAGAGGGATGAGGGAACAAAATTGACCCCATTTGAGAACCACTGAGCTAGGCAAAGGAGCCTAATTCTAGGAGACCGATCTTCCACAAAAATTATATACACTTAGTAGAAAAATTTCACAATATATCAAAGGGACAAAGCGGTTTTGAAGATGACAGTAAGTTACATTTTATGCTGATTATGTTATTTATCCACTTTTGCCAAAAGCAGGGGTCAACAAAGGTTAGGAATGGTGCCACAAAGATTCAACCACTATGGGAAAACGAAGGTGGTGGCATGGCGCGGTGAACACAAAATTGGATGGTGTATCCATTTAGATGGACTGGGGAATGCTGTGGTAGAACTGAAAGTAGCTTGTCCAATACCAACAGTTTCTAACTTCCTGTTCTACCACTGCATTCTCCAACAGATGATAGGAGAAAAGGTCAAATTATAAAAACTTGGTATACGACAAAAGAAAACAAGAGGTAAATAAAAAATAATTTGGGGAACAAAGATACATTTTAAGGTTTATGGCAAGTATAAGATTATAGTGTCTAGTTTATAAAGCACATTAGGCACAGACACATAATAAATCTAACTAAATCTGTTTCTGATTCGTAAAAATTACTCGTGGGAAGTTTTTTCTTTTTTAAGTAAGAAATATAACTTATTCCTCAACACAGCTATGGCCTGAAAATATCTTCTAAGATGGCATGACCCATGTCCCAAGGAAATCTTCACTGTAGAAGGGGGAAGAACGCATGAGCTGGTACCTCTTTGGCGACGGTGTGCCAATGAAGGTGGGTTTCACACACATCCATCCTCTCCTGATGTAGGAATTTGCACTTGTCGGGAACAAGGAGGGCGTCACTTACAAACTCGCCAACTGCAAGAAAGGGAAAATGCTTCACGTCATTCCATCTGCGTCACAGGGCTCTTGTCCCCGGGTCCTTATCAAGGAAAGATGGGCTAAAAGACTTCAGAAGGTATACAGCTTTTTGAATGACCAAGTAATCAATCCAAGAAAGGCTGGTACCATTCGAATGTTGGGTCCTATGTCCTGAGCTCGGTTCCTTGCCACATCAACCTTGATGGTTAAATACTTCGCCCATGTGTTAAGTGAAATCTATTTGATTACTATGAAGCTCTGACTGCAAAGTTAATCATACAGAGAGCTGCCATTCAACTGCAACAAGGGGAAAAAATGCAGAATAACACGAGGCAATCATTTGAGCGGAAACAATATAAGTAACTGGCCATCCCTCCTTCTTGGACATTTCATCTGTTTGTAAGCTAACAGAAAATGTAGCATTTTTCTACTTGCTAAACAAACAAAATCTATGTATGTACAAACGGTTACATATGTGACACACACACGCGTTTAATTCAATTAAATTATGAACACCGCTCCTTAGATTTTTGTTGTAGTTTTAAAGAAAATGTATATCATGCAAATTCCTTCTAGCATAACTGGTACTGCAGACAGAAAGATATTACATAAAGTCCTACAAGAACGCTTACATTCTTATGAGGATAAAAGTTTGGATAATTACAGAATGTAAGCTATGAGCTTAATTTTTATTTGTTTTGTTCACTACAGTTACCCTAGCTTTTAGCATAGATTCTGCACATAGGAGGCAACAGATGTCCTGATGAATGAAGACATTCAATGCTGTTATAGAGGGGCGCCTGGGTGGCTCAGTCGGTTAAGTGTCTGTCTTCCGCTCAGGTCATGGTCCCAGGGTCCTGGGATCGAGCCCCCCGTCAGGCTCCCCGCTCCGCGGGAAGTCTGCTTCTCCCTCTCCCTCTGCCCCTCCGCCCACTTGAGCTCTTTCACTCACGCACTCTCTCTCAAATGAGTAAAATCTTAAAAAATAAAATAAATGCTGTAATAGTGATGAAGACGGTGCTGAGGCTACAAAGTGAACATATCCACTTAGGTACGCCGGGAAAGAACTCAAAGTAGAAACAACAACACAAATGAATCTACAGGGATGAGGAGGGGTAGGCCGTGTAGAAAATGAATGGAAGCTCCAAGATGTAAGGACAGCATCTGTCTTAACATCCCACTCCTGATCCCTGGCCCAGTTCTGGCAAACGTGACCATCCTGGATAGACGGATGGATGAATGGCAAAAGGCAGTTCAAAATGAGGGCACATCCTGTGTAAAAGAGAGGAAAAAGAAAGGGCGAGGCATATTTGTAGAGGAGGCGAAAGTCCAACGTGGCTGGAACACCAGGTAAGTGCAGAAGTAAATGAGACTGGAGGAAATGCTGGACTCCTAACTGTAGGATCCAAAGTTCTAGATACCACTTTGGAGGCAACATAAGCCAAAAGATACTTGAAACAGGAATGACATGCTCAAGTTTGTTTTTCAAATAAACTCTAATCAAGTTTGCTTGGGAGACCGCTGAGTAGGGCGCTGCCGTCCTTCAGGCAAGACAGGCAAGAACAGATTTAAACCAACGACCCCAAATAAGGAGGGAATACAAGCTCTCCACACTCCAGCAAGGAACGATTTTTTTTTTTCTTTCACAGCAGGTTAACACCACATTTTCTGAAAAGGAGCATAAAGAGTGATGAAGACCTTGAGAGGGGGAAGGAAAAAACCCTTTTCTATTCCCGTTACAGAAAAGGGTTCTTTTAAACTTCGTGTCCATATAAGGGCGTTTAAACTTGAGTCTGTTTCTAGCTCAAACACGCAAGATGCCTCATGATATTTAAGGACTTATTTTAATAAATAGTATTTAGATAAAAACCTAAGCGAATCACAGGGGATGAAGAGCCCTTCATCTTGTCATTCCTTAAATCTTTAAGACAAGGTGTGATGCCCGCAGCATGGGACTGTGAGTCACAGAGAATGCAGGAATTATGAGATGTGAGGCCCTCAGAAGGCTGCTTGTGGGAAAGGAACCCACGAGTCCTAGAAGCCTACGGCATGGCAGTGGCACCTCAAGGGCAACACTGCACCTCAGCTCCACAACAGCTGTGTGACCGACCTCTTACAGTATCAACCTCACTTCCCAGCGGAGGAATGCCTGCCAAGAAACGTGTCTACGGCCACCTGCCCTCAGCAGATAATAACCTCGCCCCAGAGATGAACATTAAGATACACAGTTTAGGGAAAGAAAGAATAATGCAAGTGACGTCACATTTCCCCCCCTTTTACTTTGACACAGAATACTAGCAAACAAACCACAACCACCAAACTAAATCCCACATGAGATGGAGAATGGAAAATAAAAGTAATCTTATCCAAAGCCTATACACCTTCCCCAGCGGGACTCTTCATGGTTTCTCAGGACAGGCAATCAACTGCAGCTGGTTGCTGGAGTGGTGGGGGGTGGGAGGGACGGGGTGGCTGGGTGATGGACACTGGGGAGGGTATGTGCTATGGTGAGCGCGTGAATTGTGTAAGACTCATGAATCACAGATCTGTACCCCTGAAACAAACAAATTGTTAAAAAAAAAAAGATAGCAGGAAGGGAAAAATGAAGGAGGGGAATCGGTGGGGGAGACGAACCATGAGAGACTATGGACTCTGAGAAACAAACCTAGGGTTCTAGGGGGAGGGGGTGGGGGGATGGGTTAGCCTGGTGATGGTTATTAAAGAGGGCATGTACTGCATGGAGCACTGGGTGTTATACGCAAACAATGAATCATGGAACACTACATCAAAAACTAATGATGTAATGTATGGTGATTAACATAATAAAATAAAATTTTAAAAAAACAGAAAAACAAACAAACGAACAAAAAGAATACTTGATACCTCAGTGTCCTGATTTTCCAGGCCACACAAGAGGCCGGAAGTGATCAGAAGCTTGAAAATGGCTGCTTCATTTATGGGCTCTGGTCAGTCAAATCATAATGCCGTACTTACAAATGTCTGACACACTAAGTGATTTTTTTTAAGTTTACAATTATTGGAAAGATTAAATGGCTGGCCCAAGGCTATTAAATCAGTTCATGAGACCATCAGGAGCAGGTATCAGAGACTCTCAACCTTGACCTTGCAGCATAAACTGGCTAACAGCTGACAAACAACAGTGACGGGAACTGGGGAGGGCACGTTCTGCACGGAGCACTGGGTGTTATACGCAAACAATCAATCATGGGACACTACATGAAAAACTAATGATGTAATGTATAGTGATTAGCATAATAAAATAAAATTAAAAAAAAATCTGATACACCAGGTGACATATGGGAACTCTCTGTACTCTCTCCACTCAGTGTTGCTGTGAATCTAAAATTGCTTTAGAAAATAGTTTTTTAATTAAAAACAAAAAACCTAACAGTATGTACTTGGAGTTTCCTTATAAAACTATGTATGCTTTTATTTTTAAAATAAACCTTCTGGTTTCTTTGGTCTGATCCTTCAGGTAAAACACACACACACACTCACACATGCGCAATTTTTAACAGAATTCAGGTGAAAGAGATCAAAATGAATTAGGTACCATAATGAGAAATCCTGTTCCTGTTTATGCTGACCTCTGGGACATTTGGCACCTTTAATCCTAGTGGATAAATTCATCAATATATACTGTGCAAGTTTATCGATAAGCATACCACCTGGTCTCTTATTTAAAAAAAAATCACAATTTGTATCTCACACACACACACACACACACACACACACTCCAACTGAAAGGGGATTTTCAAAGCTAATGAACAAGATCTCGGTTTGGCCAAAAAATCTTGGCAAGATGAATAATGCTGTCCAGTTCAATTGGGACTCTGCAGGCCTTAATCCACTGGCTCTTTGGTGGTCTTTGAGAGGATTATGTAGCTCAAATTACCTCATTTTGCAGATAGGAGGCAAAGAACCCAGGTCAAGTGGCTTGCCCATAGAGCCAACTGGCGGTGGACATGGTCTAAAAATTTGGGTTCTCCATCCAAGAGTGGTAACTCAACTCACTGTCATTTAAACTCTGGTGGAAATTAGTTATTTGCCAAATTCCCTTTGGCTTTTACCAAAGGAGATTCACTGTTAGACTACAAAATGCTTAAACGTTATCATGTATCATGCAGTCTATCTGACAATAACACTAGGTTTAAATTACCTAGCAAGCCATATAAAATAGCTGGGAATGCACTGTATGGCATAGAACAGGACGCACTTAAGAGACCTGATGGGGTGCTTTCTCTCACATGCCAAGTGTGGTCCGGAGGCCGAGGCTGGTGCAGGTTTTCAATACCACCCTCACGGTCCAGGCTATCCCAATCTTTCTGTACTGCTGTCCTTAGCATGGCTTTTGTTTTCATGTTCCGTGGTCGAAAATGGTCACAGTTGCATGCAGGAAACAGGAGGAACAGGCCAAAGCATGATGGTTTTCTGTCTGGGGTTTTTTTTTTTTTTTTGCCCTCACATAACTTTGCTGTTTCCCACGCATGGACTCCCTCCCTGTTTTCTACATCTCTATGCCATGATTATGTCATCTGGCCGCAGTCAGCTGCAAGGGAATCTGTGAGAGTATTTTCAGCTGAGCACATTGTCACTGTGAACAAAAAAAAAATCTGGGCGTCTTTTACAAAGGAAGAAGTGGAAATAAATATCAAGTAGGCAAGTAGCAGAGTCTCCAATATCATGGAATTAAAATACAGGAATGTAGTTTTCCATTTCTTTACACTGCCTTTTCAAAAGACAGATAATTCCAGGAAGAAGACAGAAGTGAATATGAAGTGCTACAACTAAAACCACCAAATCTCTGAATTCATGGCCCAGGGAGAAATTCGGGGGGGGGGGGGGTGTGCAGGTTGTCAGAGCAAAGAGCAAAATCGTGCACAGCTGAGACTGCTCAAGTGTTCAGAGTCAGAGTGGGATTGCACAGATTGATTACAAGATTCCAGAGCCATACATAAGAACTTCAAGGTACAGAGATCTTAGAATTTAAAAAAACAATGTTTCTATGAACTCGTGAAGACTGAAGTGGTGTTGGCCAGAATCATGGGGAACAAATGGTGGGAATGTCTGAGGTCTAGGGCCTTCTGCCCAAGGGGTGTCCTTCCTTCTTGATCCCTCAAGAGGTAAAGAGGATTCAGGAAAAGGGGATGAGAAGGGGGGTCGGGGTAAGAATGTGCCGGCAATGTTATCACTGAGTAATGGCAAAGCACGTTTCCTTCCTCGTGCTATACACTCCACCAGGAGGGATGAGACTTGGCCCGGATCTGGCTCTTGAGGTAAGATGTGGACAGTTACAGCAATTCTGGACTCTGTGCCTAGCACTCACTTAGCTGCTTCGGGGACATCATCTCACACCGGACTCGGAACCATGCACTGAGGTGGTTGCAATGATCTCACTGCCTAAGGGCAGAAGGTGAGCCTGATGAGTTATAGAATCAGCCCAGGTCACATACGGAGTAAATGGTGGAGCTGGGAAAAAGATGAGTTAACAGCCAGATAGCACTCCACTCAGTGCCTGCAACAAAGGTGCTCAAGTATTTACTTTTATTATTATTATTATTATTATTATTTCCTCCCAGTATCCATTCATCAACCACTACTGTTTCTCATATTAATACCGATTACGGTCAGTAAGAACAGAAACAACTACTCTTCATTGTTCACTGATCACCTATTATGCTCCTTCTGAAGGCAGTGAGGTTTTAGTCTCAGGACATTATCACCGTCCAGTTAAGAGTTCTACAGTCCATGGGCGCCTGGGTGGCTCAGTTGGTTAAGCAACTGCCTTCGGCTCAGGTCATGATCCTGGAGTCCCGGGATCAAGTCCCGCATTGGGCTCCCTGCTCGGCAGGGAGTCTGCTTCTCCCTCTCCCACTCCCCGTTTGTGTTCCCTCTCTCGCTGTGTCTTTCTCTGTCAAATAAATAAATAAAATCTTAAAAAAAAAAAAAAAAAAAAGAGTTCTACAGTCCTACGTTTGAGCATTGCTTATGATGTAATGGATAATGGTCATGGCCAATCCTGGTCAACACAGTGGGGTGGAGTCCCTATGAGCACAGAATCCGTGTGACCAATCTTTTCACCTTCTGTGCTGGGCTCTGCTCCTGGCTATAACGGGCGGGGTTTCCTGGGATCCCCCCTGGCAATCAGTACTTCATCCACTAACTCTTCATTGCATACTTTCTATTTTTAGTTAATGCTGAGATACAGTAGTGAACAAAACAGATGGAACTAAATGAAATTCTAGAGGGAAAAGATAAAAAAAATTAAAACAAATGGTAATAAACACTATGTAGATAAAGCAGAGAAAGGGACAGGGATGGGGAAGGGGAGTGTCATGCAGAGGAAGTGAAATTTTAAATAGAGTAGTCAGGGAAATCCTCACTGAAAATATGGCATTTGAGAAAAGGCCTAAGGAAGTGAGGGAACAAATCATCAAGATATCAGTGGGAAGAACATTCCTGGCAGAGGAAGGAACAGTGCAAAGGTCCTGAGGCAGGAGCGTGCCTCATGAGTTCACAGAATAGCCAGGAGACCAGTGTTGTCAGAGAGGAATAACAGGGAGGAGGTCAATCGGTGAGTGAGAGCGGACTGTATGGAGCATTAAGCATTGTCCACACTCTGGCCGAAACCCTGAGTAACACAGGAGGACTCTGGAGTGGTTTTCTAAGGGAGTTATTCTTGTTCTACAGGTCAAGATTGGAAGTAAAAAGGCCTGGTAGGGAGGTGCTGCAGTAAACCAGGTGGGAGCAACAGAAATGGTGAGCAACAGTAAGATTCTAGATGTAGTCTGACTGTAGAATCTAAAGGATCAAGTAAGGGCATAAGAGAAAGAGAGTCAGGATCTAACTTGTTTCTATTCCAGTAGCTAGAGGATACTTTATACAGAAGATGATGGAAAACAGGTTGGACAAGACCCTTCCATTTGTCCCTCATGGACGTGCAGACAGGTGAACACCCTCAGTTTATGTGCTTGTTACCCTACACTCCTACATACATGCATATCAAAATAAGAACCGTAGGTAAGTGTTTAGTCAGGCAATTTTTTTATTTTACCATTTCAGGGTCTTACTCCATGGACACTTTTTCTTGAATTTGGTTCTTCACGTACCATTATTTTCTAACTTTCACATGTTATCAAACAAACAGAAGTTTTTTCTGGGAGGCATTTGTGCTCATGACATGGGAAGAATACTTACAGGGTAGCCAAAATATTTCTCAGCAAACCTCCCCGTGGGGTAAAACGGTGGTAAGTTTTGCTTCAGAGTGGGGAGTCACTGGGTTCTCCAAGAGAACAAAAGGATGAATTCCATACCGCTTTAAGAACTGACGGCTGGCTACCACCACCAATTCATTATAACTATTACCAGATAGCAGCGGGGACACACAGCCTTCTTCACCGCAGAACTATTTGCCAGAGGGCAGACACTAAAAGGATCACGCTAAGGTAAAGTCAGAAAAAAAAAAGAAAAAGTGAAAACCAGAAGTTTCACTTAAATTGTCTCTCTGATATATTCAAGTGAAGGGAGCACAGCCTTATATACATATGTAAATGCTGGGGTGGGTCCAAGACAGAAATAGTGTTTGACCAAGGCTCTGAATAACACTGGTCTCAAATAATGAAAACAGTTGCTCGCTCTGTCAGCTGAGAGGGCCCAGGGGCTAAGGCGACTGTCTGGTAGCAATGAGCCCACCAAGCTTCCGAGATCAGACGACATCAGGCGTGTTTCGGGGTAGTATGGTGCTAGACTCACATCTTGGTTTCTAATACCATTCTCCAATAAGAGGCAACCAGGGCTCCTTGGAGAAATGGCTGATTCTAGGATTGGTGCAGGACAGACACAAGATGAGTCTGGAGCATCTTGTTCAGAAAGAAAAAAAAAAAAAAAAGAGGCTATGTCCAATAAGCACAGGAGCCAACTAAAAAAGCTCCCAATGGCTGACACAGAAATAATATGAGCCATAAAATATACAAAGTAGTACTGGATTATAACTCAATGTATTCGTAAGTCGAAATGACTGAATAAATAAATAAACGGGTGGAAAGAGACTAATCTGTGAAGAATTCCAAATAATCTACATAGATACTCTGCCCTCAAAGAGGTGAAGCATAAATCTCCACTCCTTAATTGTAGGCTCTGCGGGTGACTTCCTTCCTGAGTATAGCGCACAATGTGGGAACAGGGAGTAACTTTACATTGGAGAAACCTGACAAACACTACTCCAGCCATCATGGTTGATATCAACAGTGACATTCCAAGTTGGTATTATGTGCACTTAATATGGGATGAAAAGGGCACTTTACTCCTGTGGTCTTCTTTCCAAAAAACCCATAACCCCAGTCTAACCATGAGAAAATTCCAACACAGGAGCATCCAGCAAAATACCTGAGTGATACTCCTGGAAACTGCCAAGGTCATTAACAACAAGGAAAGTATGAGAAGTCGTCACAGCCAAGAGGAGGCTAAGGAGATCTGACAACCAAATGGAATGGGTTTCCTGAATGGGATTTGAAAATTAAGAAAATCTGAACAACGTATGGACTTTAGTAATGACAATGTCTCACAACTGGTTCACTCATTGTAACAAACGTACCGTATTAATGGAAGATGTTGATAAGAAGGGAAACGGGCTGACGGGGTATTTGGCTATCCTCTCAATTTTTCTGTAAGTCTAAAACTTAAAGTTTTCTTAAAAACTTTTTTGGAAGTCTCCATTTAAGATTTCATACCTATTTGCCTCTGCATCAACATTCTGGCCTTCAAAAGTGTGTCTGTGAGAATACTCTAGCTGAAAAGAAACTGGGGTTAGAAAATCTTGCTAAGCATGGGCTTCTCTTCGATGGCATTTATAATGACTAGAGAGAGCTTGGCTTTCGATTTTCTAGGCAAATCTCTCCCTGAATCATTTGTGTGATGCACAGTACTTAAATTCTATTTCAGAATAATCCCACATATCAGTAAGAAAGGAGATGCTTTGCTTTCCAAGTTTAACCTTGTCTTGGAAATGTAAACATAACATCATAGAATTCAATTACCCTTTACAAATGAGCAATTTCAGGCTTGAAGACTGATTCCTGTGTAGTTCAAAACAGAGTCAGGCTGGACTCCAGGCATAGCTGAACTGTAATGCTCACTACACCCCAGTAAAGTATTACAACATTCCACAAATTCTGCATCACAGCTTCCTGGCCAACCGACCCTAGATTAGCTAGGCTACATGGGCAGCTTTTCCTGTTGCCTCTCTCTTACTGTATTACTCATATTCTTGGTTTTATCAGTAACGGGGCTTCTTTGTTACTTACACTTGTAATCATTCCAACATCAGTTAAAAGATGGAATTATGAGAATGATGGTTGTTAAATCTTTCCAGATCAGGGGTGTGCAAACTCTGGTGTGCTGGATTTTAATACAGACTCATCCTCCCTCTCACCCCAGCACCAGGATCCCAGCGCCTCTCACTCTGACACCTGATCTTGGCTGTGTGGGACGTGCCTGAAAAACAGACCTCCCCAGAGGGATTCTGATTCAGGTGGCTCATCGATCAAAAGCTTCAGCACAGACACGGATCGCCTGGGGATGTTGTTAAAACACAGTTTCTGATTGGACAAGTCCAAGGGGGGACCTAGTCGGCCTGCCTAACAAGCTCCCAAGTGAGTTGATTCAGCTGTTTGTTCAGGTAGCAAGGGTCTACTTAAGGCAATCCATTATAACTAATCTTAAGGTTTTTTTTTTTTTTTTTTTTTTAAGTTACAGGTTATTAGGAAACACTTTTTAGAATGGCTTGTCTTTTCTTTTTCTTTTTAAGTAGGCTCCACACCCAATGTGGGGCCCAAACTCACAACCCTGAGACCAAGAGTCACACACTCCACTGATTGAGCCAACCAGGCACCCCTGGCTTGTCTTCTCCTTTTTCTTTTCACTGTGTTAGAAGACACATAACATAAAACTTACCAGTTTAGCCATTCTTAAGTGTATAGTTCAGCAGTGTTAAGTACATTCAAGTATTGTATAACCAATCTCTTTTCATCTTACAAAACTGACATTAAACGATTCCCCTTTTCCTCTGCCCCCAGTCCCCACTCCACTGTCTTTACGAACGTGACGAATCTAGGTACTTCATATGACTGGAATCATAAAATATTTGTCTTTTTGGTGTCCTTTTAAAAACATATAATCAAATCCTTCCTGCCTTCCTTCTGTAAGCCTGGGTCTTGTCCCATAGATTTCTCATTCTGGCACAATTTTAAGAGTGGAGTGCCTTTTCACAAGCCCTGAGAGCCAACTTGCTCCTGTTTTGTCTTTTGTTTCTTTATAAGAGAATAGGGTAGAAAGAATTCTGTATTTAAAGGCAGAAGGGGAGAAAATGACGCAGCAACTCAGGAGGATTTAGTGATTTCCCTGTATGAAAAGGTGAGGCTAACGATATCTCCGGGCCACAGAAGCTCAAATAGGATGCGGGACAAGGATAAACATTAAAACCTAAAACGATTTGGTTTAATTTTAAGAGATCGTCTCTGCTACCACTCAGGACTGCGGAATACCACTGTGCACCCAGTTCCTCGCAAGGCTGCAAAAGAACAAGCCACAGTCCCGCACAAACCAGTACAGAGCAGCACTGTCCAAAATTGATGCAAGCCATGATGGCAGTTTTAAATTTCTAGCAGCCACATTAGGAAGGTCGATTTTAGTAACGGGCTTTATTTAACGCAGTATATCCTAAACTTTGCCATTTCAACGTGCAATCAATGTAAAAAAATTATTACTAAGACAGTCTACATTCTCCCCGCCACTCCCCAGACTCTTCAATAACTGGTGTCTCTTTTCCACTTCTGGCACATGTCAGTTTGGACTAGCCACGTTCCAAATGTTCAGCAGCCACATGGGGCTAGCGGCCCACCATTGGGCATCACTAGCTTAGGGTCAAATTTCAGAGATCAGGAGTATCTTTCGAGGAGTGATGCGTTGAATGTGGGCAGGTTGAGGTCATGGGGTAAAATCTGAATCCAGAGACACAGGCCTCAACGGAGAAATCAATCTTACGTTTGAATACACTGAAGAGACTGTATTCACAGTTCTTATATGCTATCAGAATGCCACACATTTTAATCACTGATGGGAGTAGCACTAAAATTCAATTTGTTACCACCATGAAGCCTATTTACCAGCAAACAGCCCTTTTCCCTCATTTCTCTTTTTGCAGTTCTCATACTTTTAATTTTTATTTATAGAGTGTGTGATGAATTTGGAGGTGGAAATAAGGCAGATTTCCTTTACACCCAAACCCACTCATCTCTAGCCTCGCTCAGTGATGGATATTGAGAGTTGAACTGAAAAGCAGATAGTGTGGGGCGCCTGGGTGGCTCAGTTGGTTAAGTGTCTGCCTTCAGCTCAGGTCATGATCTCAGGGTCCTGGGATGGAGCCCCGCATCATCGGGCTCCCTGCTCAGCGGGGAGCCTGCTTCTCCCTCTGCCCCTCCCCGCCACTTGCGCGCACTCACACGCTCTCTCTCTCAAGTGAATAGATAAAATCTTTTAAAAAATGAGAAGCAGATAGTGTGGGGATAGCCTCCTAGATTATTTATTTTGTCTCTTGAAAACACAAGTATCCTCACTGGCTGCCTTCTCCTAATAGTTTCTTTCTACCTTATTAAAATATTCATAGCCTGATAGATTTTAAAGATGCAATTAATTAGGGTTATATATGGGGCTTTTAAAAAGCCACATAATTGCTAACAAAATACCAATCAGGCTGATGCGCTGTGAGGCCAGAGAACCATCAGTTACTATCCAAACCTTAAATTATACAGAGAGGTAAAAATACACAGCCTGTTTTTTCCACATACCATACTCAGAAACCCACGTGTGAGGTAGGCTATCATCACAACAGGAAGAGGCATTTTCACCGATAAACTTCTCAACAGAGCTGGGGACTGTCACTTCCAAGCCCCTGACTATACCTTCCAACACATTACCATCGGCCTTACTGGAACAATCCTCCTCAGGTCTTCTTTCGAGGTTTATAGCAACAAGCACATTCAACTGCTCTCAAGTTCGCTGTCCGTTTTCCCTACCACAGCATTTTGCTCCTTAAATTCAGTCCTCTCTAGCTTTCCAACTATGGAGACAACATCTGTTCTTCCACACACTGTCTTAGGCTACTTGTTCTTTCCCTTTCACTGATTCATCTTTTAATAATTCTGATTTTAAAGTTAAGACATTGCCCTCTACCTTCTACTCCTACCTTCTCACTCAGATATAGTCGGCCCTTGAACAGCATGGGTTTGAACTGAGTGGGTCCACTTGCACGCAGAGTTTTTTCAACAAATACAGTACAGTACTGTAAATGTACTTTGTCTTCCTTATGATCTTAATAACATTTTCTTCTCTCTAGCTTACTTTATTGTAAGAATACAGTATGAATAATACACATAACATATGAAGTTAACAAACAGTTATCAGTAAGGTTGCTGGTCAAGAGTAGACAATGAATAGTTAAGTTTTGGGGGAGTCAGAAGTTATATGTGAATTTTTGACTATGCAGGGGCTCAGCACCCCTAATCCCCATGTCGTTCAAGAGTCAACTCACCCATGTCTAGGAATTCAACAACTTCCTCCACTCTTTCAGTGATGACCTTTCAGTTGATATTTCCAGTCCCTAGCTGGACACTACTTAAGAAGGTATTGCTTTTAACATATGTACACCTGACCATGAAACTTTAGAACTGTACCCAAAGAATAAGCGATTCCTCATTGGGTCAAACATCTATCTTATGTGGAAGCAAGATAAGGGAAGAAAAACAACAGTCAACAATTTGGGGGAACCAAACATGGTGGGGACTGCTAAACAAATTGACTTGGTTACAAAACCCAGGTCCCCTTTCTCACTTAACTAATGCCTCTACTTTCTCAATTAATATTTGCCACTATTTCATATCCTAAGCCCCATGGGTGGTACCTCAACTACTCTCCAACTATCCATATTCCTGAAGCGGGACCTCAGATCATGTCACACGAAGAAATGTTCTGAAATGCTTAACTCTGGTAAACCGTTTCGTGAGCAGAAACTTACCTTCTAGCTCTCCCCACTCCTTTCCACCTGCTCCCACGACTCATGACCCTGCGTCCCTGGACTCTTCATCACTCATTAAGGTCAGCAGAGGATGTTTCCCTGCCTTCCCTCCATTTCCCTGCCAGTTTGGCCTGGGACACATAGCACGTACGTTCATCACCAGTGCTTATAACCAGCTAGCTACCTCCCCGTGCTCATGATGCCCAAACTAGATAGTTCCCAAACTAGTTGTTCCAGCTTCTCTCTCTTGTATGCCTGAGATTCCTAATACCCAAATGCCACACTGTGCTCCCAGAGAGCTTATTAAGTGTCCCTTCTGGATTCTCTTGACTCGAAATGTCCAGCTTTAGTTGACAATGGAGTTGTCTCCTAACGATCAGAGGAATAAATACTGATTTATTTTTCAGGGGTTTTTCCAACTCAAAACTTCTCAGGAAAGGAAAAAAATATATCCTAAAAGATGCAAAGCTTAGGGCAAAAGGAACTAGATAAAGAGAGAATTCAACAGGAAAAACAAAAAGACGTTACAGCATTTAACAAAAGAGCTTGCTATGCTATGGTATTTGGAATTAGCACAACCTTCTACTGGTACCAGAACATTGCTAAGTCCTCAAAGCTTTGTTAAAACATAGAAAAAAGGATTAGAGTTCTGTCACTGTACTTGCAACACTCTGTAGGGAAGAAGGACATAATATCTAACAGAATAAATATAATAAGGATACATGATTCATTAAGATCTTCAATAAAAATATGTTTTAGAGATTTACCCAGTTCCATGGAGACATGTTTCAAAAATCGTGATTTTTTTTTTTTTCAATGGGGATGGGGCCCAGCTAAATTAGAATTCTCCCTGTCTTATCACTCCTCTGTGGACTTAGAAATTGCCACTCTGATTTGTAAACAAGGCTTAGTTTCATTATTGTAAATCAATCTGCCGGGGCTTACCACTCCTGAGAGAACTGAAATAATTGAATTTCTGGACTTCTAAGGAAGAGGGTTTGGGACAGGAAATTAACACATTAAGGCTTCCAAGGGGTGTATCACACACTGTTTAGCAGAAAACTCCCCCTGGAAAATTCAGATCCCATGTCTCTAATCCAGTATCTCATGGCTTCTAAGACTGGCCAACTAAGCTATCTGTCTACACCTGCTAATACTCACAAGTAAAAGCTAAGAAATTCCTGTGAATCTCTGTGATAATGGAACATAAAGCCCACATTATAACAAATAATGGACCCGATTTAAAAAAAAAAAAGGCAATACTTAAAAAACCCTAGAAAAATCTAAGGTCAGTTAAAGGATACGCAAAATCTGAGCCTACTAATCAGAGCCTTCCACAGTAACGTATCACGTCTGTATTGACAAAACTCCTTATGTCGTGTGCGAGAATGAGAACAAGGCTATTCTTAAACCTAGTAATTTTCTTTTATCACTACAACTTCAATCACGGATGTAAATGAAAATTTCTGCTCACTTTGCTACTTTTCTGCTTGAATGAATTTTATAACGAAAACGTCTGTTCTCTTCCGACAGAACACAACTGTCATTCAAACTTTACACACCAGGCAAAGAGCGAATGCATTTTTCCGATGCCAAATCATTTAGCTGTGTGCACAGTGAAAGATGCTGCAGTTTAAAATTCTCTCAAGCAAAAGCAAAAGCATCAGATAGGTGCATTCAGGCTCTAAACATTCTCAGACTCCTTCTTCCCGACTCAACACAGCCGGCCCCGCCCTCCTTTCCTGGCCCTTGTCAACCAGAAAGCGTGGAACTGTGCCTAAGCCCATTCCATGACCCAAATGGTCTTCCAGGTCAATAATCCAAAGTCACATGAAAACTCCATCTTCAGTAGACCTCTCCAGGGAGCAAATATTTTGAAGAGCAAGCATTCCAGGCACGCAGCAGCTCAGCCTTTAAATCAAACTAAATCTTAACCAGTTTTTCAAAGGGAGGCCCTGTTGTACATAGAAGGCACATAAAAGTGTTGGAGGAAGGCAGATCTCTCATTTAGTTTTCACATTTATAAATGAGGAATTTGTGTATGATTAAGGCTTATCATTATAGGGGGTAATTCTAGGGTATTTCTCATTCCAAATAATACAGTTTCTGTCTTTCGCTTAAGATTATAAACATGGCTAAAATGTAGATTAGAGGAAAAATCATACTTAGGGTCTCAGTTGTTTTAACCCGGAAATGTTGTGGTTTTAGAAAAAAGCTGAGGGCAGACTTTTGATTTTTGGTAAGAATACTGGTTATCACAATCTTCTAAGAAAAGCAGAAATGATTTGCCATTTTCTGGGCAAACGCAGACTTTCTAGTAATGTATAAGGCTAAAAGGGCACAGGATCTCCAATACCTGAGTTTAAAGTGATCCATTTCATGGTTTAATGCACTGTTTATTCAAAGGCATGTCTGCCTTTCTCCCAGTCAAAAGAAACAAAAGGTCAGTTCCCTCTCTTGGCTTGACACCCCTCCTACTCATGCCATTCATTATACGGTAATTCCAGATGTTTCATTTTTGGTTGATGTTCAAACTGTCTGGATAGCTGGCTATTTACATAAAGATCTATCTATCTATCTATCTATCTATCTATCTATCTATCTATCTATCTATCTATATTTCAAGACTATAGATCAGAGGCTACCTTTTTGGAAAAACAGAGCTAATGGCATGAAAAGCCAACTATCACAACCAAGTAAGTATAAAAGACATCTTTTTTTTTTTTTTTAAGATTTTATTTATTTATTTGAGATAGAGAGAGTGAGAGAGAGTGCACGAGAGGGGGTAGGGTTAGAGGGAGAAGCAGACTCCCCGCCGAGCAGGGAGCCCGATGCGGGACTCGATCCCGGGACTCCAGGATCATGACCTGAGCCGAAGGCAGTCGCTTAACCAACTGAGCCACCCAGGCGCCCAAAAAGACATCTTTGATAACAGCTCTCATGTACAAATGAACGTGCATTAACTGCAACAAAAAATAACATTTTTACTCATTTAGACAGCTGTTTAATTGATATTCCTACATTAGGACAGTTTTCCATGTTTTGCTTTCAGAAGCAATTAATTTTCTTCTTTCCAGTTACACTTTTAGCACAAATGTAAGATATCCTCACAGTGGAAGATGCTAATTCCAACACTGAGATCACAGCTATATGTATCTATTTAGCTATATATATAGCAAGAAACTTATTTAAAGTGTAATTAAGAGACAATTTTGCTTACACGTCTATCTTCATTTCTTTTTTTTTTTTTTTGAGGTTCAGCCTGTCATCCGTTTCTTGACTTCTATAATTATATCCTCCATTTCTTTAAAAAAAAAATGTGGAAGTGAATACATAAACAGTCCCTAGGGATATAAGCTTGATTCATTGTATTCTTGCTATTAGTTGTCACTGACTGTGTTAAAGCAGAACAACCAAACAACCCTTGATTCTGGTGTATTGATAATTACAGCCAAATACAGGGTGTATTTCTGCATCAATATCAGAGTTTCTACATTAAACCCATTCAAATCCAATTAATTCTTCTGCTTGAAATCCAGGGTCCAGGAGACTTTTTAAAGAATCTGAAAACAATCCAATCCTTTGCCTTAAACAGATCTGTATCCCAAATGGTACAATAAACTAACAGAGAAAAATGGAATAGGCATAGTCCATGCTCATATACTCTTCATTTAATCTGAAAAACCCAAATTTATCCTTGATTGATTACTGATAGGAAACTCACATACACTACAGATGAAATGTCCATTTGAGCTAAGAGCTAAAGGACAAGGCTAATTATCAATACTCTGGGAGTCACACGGAGTCTGATGACCAGTAAATACTTGGGAGGCCTGGCCTGGATTAACAGCTCAAGAATCATCAAGCCAGCCCTTCAGGAGCCACTGTACTGATGAGATTCCCTGGTAAGTCATGTGTATTGCAAGAGAATGAACAATCCAGGAGGACTCCTATAAAACGCCAGCCAATATGGAGGATTTTTCGAGTGGGCTACAGAAAAAGGAGCCAGAGAAGGAGAATGAGAGTCAGCTGAGAGAACAACAGAAGCACCAGTGTAATAATGGTGTGGGAAGAAGACAACCGACCAACAGGGTTAGACACCACCGTGAGGCTAGAGATGACAGAGAAGTGTCTGCTGGATTTGATGAGAAAGCCAGCAGAGAGCCCATTCCATGGAGTTGAAGGGAGGGATGCCTGATAACAGCTGGCTGGGAAGGAAGCGAGAGTTAGGAAGGCAAAACAGAAATGGCTGACTATCCTGTCAAGTCGAGAAGCGCAGCTGTGAGTGGGTAGAGCGACGGTGGAAGTTAAAGATGTGGGGTCATCAAGGGTCAACCAACTGGGTGGCTCAGTCAGTTAAGCGTCTGACTCTTGGTTTCGGCTCAGGGCAGGGTCCTGGGATGGAGCCCCACATCGAAATCCGTGCTCAGCAGGGAGTCTGCTTAAGATTCTCTCTCTCTCTCTCTCTCCCTCTGCCCCTCCCCCCACCCATTCTCTCTCTAAGACAAATAAATAAAATCTTAAAAAAAAAAAAGATGTGGGGTCAAGTAACTAATGTGAGGGCCCAGGGGTCTCCAATGAATAGGGAAATATGAGGAGGTTAAAAATTACTGACATATGAAGTAAAATGAAGGGTCTTTTCCCAAAGGTACTTACAAAGTCAAAGACTGTAGACAACACAGTTAAAAAAAAAAAAAAAAAATCTACTGAAGGAGTGCCTGGGTGGCTCAGTTGTTAAGCATCTGCCTTCGGCTCAGGTCGTGATCCCAGGGTCCTAGGACTGAGCCCCACATCGGGCTCCCTGCTCAGCGGGAAGCCTGCTTCTCCCTCTCACTCTTCCACTCCCCCTGCTTGTGTTCCCTCTCTTGCTGTCTCTGTCAAATAAATAAATAAAATCTTAAAAAAAAAAAATCTACTGAAGAACATATGTGCACTGGTTCCCATGAATTTAGACTCAATTGAGAATTCTAAGAACTTAAAATGAGAACAAAGGTGGAAAAAGAGAAATTATTTAAATGGCATAACTTCTTGGCACACTGAACATGAGTCCCCAGTGTATTAAATACACTTAGAGAATACAGAACATCATCACCCCTGACAGACAATTCTAAGTTCTCAGTAAAACAAGAAGAGGGAGCCACATGACCCACTCATAGGAATCTAGGAATTCTGAGCTGATAAGGACACCACACAATAAAGAAGGGGGATCTTCAGTGACAGCCAAACCTTTGGGATATAAACACACACAAGGGCGTACACCATATTCTTAGCAAACTAGTTAATACTAAAGGGTATGGTTTAGGGGAATGTCAGCTAGGAGACACAGTCTTGAAAATGCATGTACCTAATCAATAAACCAATAGGATGACCCCAAATTTTAATGTCACATAAAGATTTACTTACATCTACACATCAAGCGCCTACTAAACACCATATGCATCTCATCACTTACTAAAGGCATTTAAATAGGATAGTAATTAATGGTTAGTATTCAAAAATATGACCCTAACTCTTCAGATACAACATGAGAATCTGAAAGAACTTTCCGAACTCCATCACCATTATAAATGATATTTAAAAGTGGGTTTCTGCTAAAACAATCCTTTATTATTAGAATTAAAAGCCAAGGATAATGGAACTATCATGAACTAATCTAAATGGTATGTTTTTTCTCTGAACACAGATGCCTCTGGCATATGCTGGCTTTAAACCAGACACGTGGAGAACAGGTTAGACCCCCATCTCCTAGAGATAAGCATTTAATGTACTTTTATCTGGATCCCAGAAAAACTTGGTTTCTTCCTAATCAGAGATTCCTGTGTTGACTTTTTGGTTGTTAAATAAAACCTGCCTTTCCTCTGTTGATCAATACTGGGTAAAGTAAAGTAACTGACATTTACTGTAACCTCAGAGATTCTTTTAGGCATGTGAAATTGATGCTTTATGCCCTTTCCTTTCCTTTCCTTGCCTAGTGTTTGGGCTACTCCTTCTTTTACTTTTCCTTCCTTTTCTCCGTATTCACATTAAATCCTCCATTCAAATCATTCCATAGGCAGCTACTAAGTACCTACTCTGTGGCACGACACCCTCAAAGCCCTGGGGATATTTCAGTGAATGAAGCAGAAGTCCCAACTGCTGCAGAGTTTACATTTCAGGCAAAAAACCAATTTTTTCCAAATTTATGGTCACTAAGGGAAAACATTCTTAGTCTTCAGCTTCATGTACCATTTATCCCCAGTAAAGCTCTACAATTATTCTTTGTCCCATCAGGCCGTCAAATCCACTGGTTGTAATACTTTCTCCCAACCTATTATCCTCCTATGGGTTTGCCAGTAAAATCTGAAAGATAATGAGGAGCTATATTGCCAGGTTACTACAGTTTATGGAAATATTACTCCAGAGTAGAAGCGGGTTTTTTTTTCCCCTACTCCAACTGTATCACCTTTTAAAAGAACTGATAGAATAGAAGGATTTATCCTGATGCACAGAATGTACACTGTAACAAGCACTAAAAAAATGGGTATAGCTCGCAGGTGATTTTAGCATATTAATGACATGCGCAAGATCAATAAAACCACACTGAATGTGAGATAGGTTTCTGGACACCACATAAAATAGCCAAAAAAATTTCATGTCCTCCCAAATAAAAAAGGTGATTTCTGTACTATTCCAAACTTCAATAATTGACCCTCTTAGTTCTGTTCTAATTTTCCAACATTATGCACCAATACTACCAACACAACTACTGTCCTTGAGACCTTCCCATGCATGTTTGCTAATTCATGTCTCTTCACTGTCTCTACATACGCCTTAGGAAGGATATAATGCCTCCCTCTGGAGATGCTTCTCTCATACGCTCCAGCTCACACTACCATCATCTGCCTAACTCCTGTTTTTACACCAATCCCTCATCCTACTTATACAGAAAATTCATACTGTCTGGTCATGAAGTGGCAGGTTAATTAAGGCTGGGACTTTAAACAGATTTGTGGTAAGGGGAAAACTTCCAGAGAAGAGGAGGTTACTTTTGATCATGCTGAGTTTGGTTCCTCAACATGATCAAACACCTATCACTAAATTAGAAAAGATCAGCTGATTTCCAGATCGAAAAGGATCACAAATACAAACCTCTACAACAAACAACATCGTGACAGTCTGCCCTACATTCTGCAAAACAGGTATAAAGGTAATTTTATATCTATACAGTCATAAATTAAACCCAAGGAAAAGCAAACATCTCGTGAAGTCGATACATACCACACAAGAAGCTCAGCTATTAAATCAGAGTTTAGCTTTATCCACCTCAAAGTTTAGGCAGCTAAATAAGGACATTCCTCTAACGGTAATGTGACTTGCAACTTTCAGTTTTAAAAGAAATTTCCTACATCAGAAAAACTGCCTGGGAGCCTTAAACTCACCTTCTTCCTGCCACAGACCTACTTGATAAATTTCTCCACAGCAGGAAGAGGTAATAAAAACCATTGACTGCCATCTCATTTAGGGGTCACTTCTGCTACCTACTCTTCCTCCCCCCTCCCCATTTCTCAATTCTGTTCTTAAATAGCGGTTTTTCTTGATTTTTTCCACCGTAGGTCGGTCTTCTTGCCATGACAGTGAAATTTCACACCTGAGCCCACCCCCTGGGCAATGATGATGTATTCTTTCTTTTTATGTTACAACTTTGTCACTTTTCACCTTTTGCGTTTTCTTTTTCTGGAGTTAACACTTGCCTCCATTTTAAAATTTGCTTTATTTTCTGTGCATCCTTCAGGCGTGCCCCTCTTCCAAAGTCTCCAACAGTACTCTGCCACCACTCTAAGCATAGGCAAGCCCATCCGGTAATGCATCAGTGCCATTTTTATTCCTGGAGAACTCCTCCCCCAGGGACCCTCCCATTCTCCTCCACTGTGGACTGGATGCTCTCCCAGGGCCGAGCAGCCATTGCCATGGGACCTCCCTTCACCATCAGGTTTCAAAGCTAAAGCCTGAGGCTCACAGGCAGGAAAGACAGGGGTGGGTACGGGAGGAACGAGCAAAGAAAGACTCCTGGGACATATCTCCAGTATGAGCTAAAATTTATCATGCGATGTGGAGAAGAGGGAACGTTTAATGAAGCCATTCAGATTAAGAGAACTTACCCTTAGACTCTATAGTAAAACAAGTATTGAGGGTTTTCTGGGTCAAGTACTAAAATCTAAGTATCTCATAGGATCCTCTGATACTGAAACTGAAGTACATCTTAAGCCAGGCTTTAGATTCACTGTCATCTTTATGTCACTTCCTACATTCATGATGTTTTTTTGTGTCACTGTTAAAAACGAGCACACTTTTTCTCCTCAATGCTTTTCAGTTAATCCTTTCATTGTGTACAAACATCAAATTACTTTTAAAAAATGCACTGAAATACTTGAGAGAAATCATTTTCCTTAATTTTACTTCCGTATTCTTGACATATTAACTCTTCCCTTCACAATAGTTACTACTTTAATGGGTACTATTTAGAGATATTACAAAAATAAGCGGTACCTAATGCACAGCATTAAAACTGAAAAACCTGAAGTCCACAAAAAAGAATTTTTTAGTTCTTTTCCTAGGGAAGAAATATATCAGAAATTTCCTATCATTGGGGCGCTTGGGTGGCTCAGTTGATTGAGCAACTGACTCTTGATTTCCCTTCAGGTCATGATCTCAGGGTCCTGGGATCAAGCCCTGCATTGGGCTCTGTGTTCTGCTTGGGGATTCTCTCTCTTCCTCTCCCTCTGCACCTGCCCCCCCACTCTCGTGCTCGCTCTCTAAAATAAATAAATCAATCTGTTTAAAAAACATTTCCTCTTATTTGTGATGGTATTAAGTCTGTGTCTAATATGGTTTACATATTATTTACTTCACTTTTTAATTGTAGTCCACTAATTAAAATATAATGAAAACTGGGGTTTCATGGTGAGGGTCTCAGTTAATTCAGTGAATTCCATTTTTTATGTTGGGTTTAACCACTTTCCTGCCCCAAGGACCGTAATCAGAGCTGTCTGCACCACTCTAAATTTTTCCCTTATATTTTATATTTGCCTTCTTTTGCAATTATTCGCATGGCACAGAACACGGAGCCCTAAGTCCCCAAAAATCTTGCACGAGTTTTGTTGTACACAAATTGTATTTTTTACTATAGCATTTTGGGAAGTTATTTACTGCCTAGAACAGTAAGCAAAATCAAGACAGGATGATCTTAAGTGTGTTATTTATCTTGGGAAATACAATGATGAGAACTGAGTTCTAAAGACAAAAATGGAAGTCCGTTTCCTTTCTCTGCTGGAGGAAGTGACGCTGTAGGAGGTGACCCAAGCCACTCCACCTGAGAAAGGTGTTCACAAGTTACCAGAGTGGAAAGAGAACTTCTGGATGAAAGTCAATCTCTTTCTTGTTTCCTCACCATAATCACTTACATTTAATCATAATCATTTACATCAGGAAGACAAAAATTCCACGACAAAAGGTACAGCTTGAGGTTAGTTGGAAACATTATGGTTCTTCATATTAAGTTTATGTTAAAACAACAAACTGATGATTTCCAAGACTGATTTACATAGATGTAACTAGGAAGCAGCTGTTTTCTGGTTGGCACAGAAAAGTAAATGCTTCAGACCCTCAGATCTGGTAGGACAGTAGCAATTCCAAATATTCGGAGAGAGAAACTAAAAAACTCAAAATAACATATCCATTATATTCAGCTGAAGTATTATTAAATCTATAGAGGCATTTTTTGTCTTTTTAACCAACTGAGCCACCCAGGTGCCCCATTTTTGTCTTTTTAAAATAAAGTAGGGGACAATGTGAGTATGTGAAATTTAAGTTACATGACTTTTTTTTACTTCTTGGATGCCAGTGTCTATCTCCATATATGAAAAATAATTAAAAAGCAGTATCAAAAAGAAATTAAACACAGATTATGCTTTTCATGAGGTTAGCTGTTCATTATAAAAGCTGACAGTAAATATAGGGGCTGTAACTCACTCATATGGACAAACCATAATAATCTCAATTTTTTGATTTTCATATTCCAGTACCTCTTGGAGAGAGCCACAATGCGCATATACAACTAGGAGTCCAACTCAAACAGTGCTGGTATTTCATACCAAGAAATGGCAAAACATGAATAACCAGAGTAGCAGGATGTGCCTGAGTAACTATTCACCCTTATGACTGAATTATTAGCTTAAAAAAAAAAAAAAAATGACCGACTCTCAAAAATTCCAACCTTAGTTGCCAAGAGCAAAAGTACCATGGGTATACATAAAACACATATATATTCAATAACAGCCTCAAAATAATTGTTTAGATGTACATTTAAATTAAAAAATATTATAACAGTATCTATTAAAAAATGAATGAAAACAGCAATGCTTTTTAAAAATCACTACCTTTAATCATGATCAATGACCATTCTTCCTGAAATAGTGAACCATGTTCTATACATACTCTGTACGGTCCTACCTTCAGGATTTTTACTCATCCTTTGTCTAAATCCCCAAATTAAGATATCCTCCAGGCTTGTCCCAGTCCTTGAAATTCTGGCTCAAATGCTACTTCCTGCTAAGTCTTCTTTAAATTTCTCAGCTGAAACTCCCCATACCCATTGCTCAACTATAACCTGTAAAAGAGGAGGGACCACAGTTTAACTATCTCCTTGGCCACACATGTAGGTAGTGGATACTTACACAATGTATATATTAATTATACTTTTTATTAGTCATTTTTATTTCTCTGTGAATAGTCCACTGACTGTTTCTCAAGTTGGAATTTAGAGAAAACATTATTCTAAATAGTCCCTTTTATTACTAACAAATAATAGAAATTAGATTTTTAAACTTACTATCAATAAAAAAAGTAGCTTAATGGAGTATATCTTTAAACTCAGAATCATACATCAGTATTAAAAATTTCCTTCATATGTTGATATAATTAAATAGCACACGTGTACTTTATTAAAATGACTACAAGATTTGCAAGACATTCAACCAAGAACTGATTACAAAAAGAAAACAAATGACTGCAAAGTATTCACCATGATGTTCATCACAGCACCACTGATAACCACCACCACCACCACAAAATAAATCACCGGAAGTAAGGAACAGACACATTACAGGGTCTGGTATAAGGTTAGTTTAAAAACTGTACTTCCCAAGATTATTTAATTTCATGAATAAAGTAGTATAAAAGTGCGAGGTGAAAAAAAGTTCATAAAACAAGAAACAAGAATTATATAACTGTGAAAAATACTAAATGCAAACTACATGCAAAAAGACACAGACTGGAAGCAAGTTGTTATTTCTCAGTTGTGGCTGATTTTCTCAACTTGGCACAATGAACATGTATTACTTTTGTAATCAGAGAAATTTAAGGACACAGTTATAATTCTTAGCATGTCCTACAAAGGAAAATTCCTGTTAACCCCACACTATTCACTTTTCAATGCATCACTGAGAATCACTGGAATAGTACCACTGTGAATAGACAGATTTCTTTTCCGTGCCTACCATCTGGGGCCTGCACCAATGAATTTTGTGTTTTAATAAAGCAGTGACAGCAGAGCACCCCACAGGGTAGAGCAGGAGATTTTCAAAAATTATTGTTTTTCCTTATAATAACTAATGTTACTTAATGACTCTTGAATATTATCTCCAGCAAAAAAAAAAAAAAAAAGGACAAAATTAAAGATTTAACTATGTAAATCATTCATGCTATCCTAGCTCTTACCCCAGACAAAACACAAGTTGTTATAAGTTCCAGAAAGAAGACAGAACAGCAGGTACCATAATTAAAACAAGAAGATGAAACTAAATTGGAGTTGGAGACAACAAAGATCACTAATCTTTTCAAAATTTGATTTATTAAAGAAAAAATCAATGTTTTCAGCTCAGTCTGGAGCCAATATAATTAGTGTCAATGGGGAGCCGGCAGAAAGGGGAGGGAGATTTAATCACTGGTGATGGCGGATGACCTACCCAGAAGGAAATCATTTCTGTACATTCTCCTACTTAACTAAATGTCCTTCCTCACTCAGAAGCCATCTACAGGGAGAATGTAATTTCTTCCCATTCAACAATCTGCCCTGAAAGAAATGTAGGTAGCTCCCATATACAAATTTGGAGGGAAAACAACAAAAAACAAGATCAAAGCCCTTTCTGAAGAATTAGTAATGATGAATGCTGCTTATATGTGGTTGAAGATAAGGATGGAGATATTTTCTTTTAATTTGGCAGTATGGTACTTCTAAAACTAAAAAAATTTTCCTGTAAGGAGTTACCACTACCACATAAAGCTTGCAAGGCACAACAACCAGTAGATAAAACGACGGTTATTCTGTGTGCTCTTCCAAGCCTTTGACTTCTTTTTCAACTATCACTACCTGTTGACAGATATGACATTTTATGCGCTGATTTCATTGTCCATCTTTTTTTTGATAAAAGTCTCTTGTTTGGGGCGCCTGGGTGGCTCAGTCGTGCTTAAGCGTCTGCCTTCAGCTCAGGTCATGATCCCAGGGTCCTGGGATCCAGCCCCGCGTCAGGCTCCTGGCTCAGCAGGGAGCCTGCTTCTTCCTCTCCGTCCTCCCTCTGCCTCTCCCCTTGCTCATGCTCTCTCTCTCTCTCTCTGTATCTCTGTGTCTCAAATGAATAAGTAAAATCTTAAAAAAAAAAAGAGACTTGTTTATTATAGAAATTAACAAACACTTAAATAAAGTCAAAATCACCTGTAATCTCACTATTTGTAAATAAACACTGGTAAAATTTCTTTTCCATGAATATTTTCTTTTATATTATTGAGAATCAGACTCTATATACTGGCTTGGAAGTATGACGGATTCGGAACGTTCATCGGTCCCACGCGAAAGACCACATGAGAAGGAGTCTGATCTCTCTCCAGGAACAGTGATTAGCCTTCCCTGATGAGAAAGGTCCAGGGATTCTGGCCATTCCTTATGATAGCATGATGTAGACAATCCTTAAAAACAGAGGACATTCAAGAATTCGTGTCCCTCTGGTATGCAAAAGCACGGCTCATCAAGCATCATTTCCACAGTATGTATGTATATAACCCAGCACACCATCTCCCAGGACTTCATAAGCAGTTGCACTGACAGATTGCAGAGGTCAATGAACAGGGGAGGAGCCACAGGTACTGACTGGATTACTGTGCTGGGACATCTGGGCATTTACAAGATCCTAGCGTCTACGATAAAACGTTCTCCCATGCCCAGCCCCATTCTTAAAATTAGGTGGAGTCTCATGTAACATTCTTGGATATTGTTCTGCTTCAGCATAAATCCAAAAAAGAGACTCTGGTACATTATCTGTCAGAATATCCAAATACAAACTTTTCACACCCAAGAAGATTAAGGTAGTTGTAGATAATTCACACAACAGTAGCCACCAAAAGACAAGGTATGACTATCTTAACACTTTACTGAAGGAGTAAAATTCAAAATCGAGATGAATCAAATACCTTCAGTTTCTCACATGACCACGTCTGAATAGTTTCCTGGTCATTACTACCTATATGTTTGGAAAGCCTTGAATATAAAATGAAACAGAATGACCTCTAAGGTAGCAATTCTTTAATTTCTAATACTTTTGGGTTAAGCTATTAGCCCACTTTTGCCCCCAGAAATCAAGAGTAATTTGTCTTATGCAATGCACCCTGCCTATATTGGACAGAACCAAGTGTAGACCAGTGTTAGTTTCAGTGGTGAGTCTATTACACCAGGAAGAGTAGTCATTCTAGTGGAAAGGGGTGGAAGGCTTTGCAAAGAAAATATTCTCCTTGAGTAATGATAATGATGTGCTTAACTCCACATGAGATAATTAATGAAACATTCATGTGATGAAGAGCAATCTTACAATCTGGTTCTAGAAGCACAATCAAATGCAAAGGGTGAAAAGAGAAAGCCAACTCACTCTCAAGGGAAATCACTCACTGCATGGAAGGAAAGTGTCAACAGCAACCTCATACACTTTCTCCATCTAGACAAGGAACGCAAGATACTGCCGAGCAAGTATGCCCAAGACAAATACACGATCTGAAGAAAAATAACACAGTATAACACCAATCCTGCATCTGACAGAAAGGTCAGGAAGAGCGCATGCTAGGCATTAACAGGCATTTTTCTCTCCTCAAGCTCTATTTTGGGTTTTAATATGCTTAATGTTTAAGACATTTGTACTCTGCTTTCTAGGTAGCTCCTTTCTGAGAACTACCTTCAGTAAAATCATGTCTTTTGTCTAAAGGATAAGTTTGGATATAGCCATAGAGTTTGGAGGCTACTTACACTAATGCTAAACACTAATTCTTCTTCAAGCAGCAAGTATATATAAGAATGTTGCTTATTACTATCATCAAGTGGAAAACATTATCATGTGCCAGAGTCACAACTATCTCCTTTATGAATACAACGTGGGTTGGGACTTTTAAAAAGAACTGTTATTGATTGCCTCCCATTCACAGCCTTTCTTTCCCTTATGACCTGATTTGGTAAACCAGCTGGTTATTAGCTCCAGAACAATTTCTGTTACGACCGTAACACTGGATCGTGTATTGAAAGGTCCTGGACTTTGGTCCTAATTCTGTCACAAATACCTGGTGCCACGTACAGCAAGACACCCTCCTTCACGGACTCTCGATATTTGTGCCTGTGAAGTGAGACCACTTAGGAGGAACCTTCCTCCATGGTGCAGAACACGCTTTATCACAATAAAAACATTTTGACAGTTAATCACAGCATTATCATAAAATCTTTTGACTTCATATTTACATCTGAAGGCATTTCATACATCTTTTCTTCCTTTTGACAGTATTTTTTTCCCCTGGAGTTTCAATTCACTCTTGCCATGGGATGGGGCATAGAGTAGGGCAAGGAGAGCAGCTGGGAAGGAGGAGACAATCAATTTAGGGTCACAGGAAATTTGCCACAACTAAGTGCACCATCGTGGTAAACTATATCCATAATGTGGTTTCCACTATTTAGCCAATTCTGACACTTCTGAATAGTTATGAAGCAGGAAGATGTTAAGCAAAATGATAATGTTCACTTTTGAAACAGGTGTAGTTGTGAGTAACCTATCAGGTGTCATCAGCAATAATGCTCATCCAGAGACCTACTACCTGGTTCCCAGTGAGCTTATATCCTAAACAAAATGTATCTGAAACAGTTCACAGAATGGGTGAGAACCAAAAGAAACAGATCATTAATAAGACCTGACACACCTGATTAACTGGTTCCTGATCTACTTCCTAACTTACACTGAATTAAATGGTCTCTTGGCATAATAACTAAATTGGTTTGAAATACACAGTTCCTGGAGACAGCTGACCTCTATATTTAAGCATTACTTATCTTCATCTTATTAAATCTTCAGTTTTTAATCAGTTAGAAAAGAGTTAGAAGCCTTGTAAAGTATTTAAGAATAAAGAAGGAGGAGGAACAAGGGAACTCTTGAATTATCAAATGTTTAAGAATCTGGTTTTCCACATTCTCTTCATCAATTCCATTGTGAGTAGTAAAACCAGATGAAAACTTCATTCTAATGGCCAATGTTTTCTATTAATGTCTCAAATTATGCACATGCATGAACAGTAATCAGTACGTATGCTGTTACAACATTCAGGTTTAAGCAAGTATTATACAGATCTCCAGAATATTCAACAGTTATCCTAAGTTTGCTGTTGGGACTTTTTTTTTAAAAAAGATCCCTTTTAGTTTTTAGAAGAAGTCACTGGAACGTATATCAATATTTGTCCACAGCCCCCTGTAGAGATCTCTATGTCCTTACAACCATGCAAGCTATCAGACCAAATGCTGATTTCCACACTGCCTGGTTATATAAAAATATCAACTACGAAGAGATTAGTTACAAAGTCAGATTAAATATGGAGTATGACAGTGTTTCCAGAGGAAAAAGTATGACATCACACTGAACAGCGCAGTTTTTCACATCAAAAGTGGAAGTAAAATTTGAGGTTGGTGAGAGAAACACACATTTAAACCTGAGTGATCTAGCTGGTTCCTCCAGTTTGATATAAGCAGATAAAAGAATTCCCCAACTCTAGTGTCCCAGCTATTGCCAGGAGGAGTAATTGGCTGTTTCAGGAAACAGATTTTGAAGAAATTAGCAGAATGGAAGAGCTTCACATTCGGTTCTCTCTTGTATGAAGTCTATGTGAGAAAACACACAAGGCCCTAGTTCTCCAAGTCTAGACAGTTAGTGTGCATGAGAATCACCTATGGGATTTGGTAAAATGAGGATTCCTAAACCCCGTCCCCAAGCCTTTTCATTCAGCAGTTACGGAATCGGTCTAAGAATCTGTAGTTTTAATAAACATTTTAGGCAAATTCATTCTGAGGCAGGAAGCTAAAAAATATTGCTCCCTGCGCTGTCAGAAGACAGGATACCTTAAGAGCGCAAAATACAGTCCCATACAGAGTGGCAGAATGAAACTGCGTATCTGATCTAATGAGCGCATCCTTTTTCAACCCCAAAGAGCAGAGCTACGCGTGTCCGCTACGCAGCGACCAGCTCACCTAAGCAGCGGTAGGGGATCACAATGTGGGCGTGGGTCTTGCACTGCTTGCGGCCCCTCTTGCACCAGTTCTGGATGGTCACTGGTTGGTTGGCTTCCACCACATTGGTGATCTGCAGTTCAGGGTAGACCTGCGAGAGCACACGAAAAGGGAAATTGTTACTAGAGGGCCGGCATGCGCACGCACCTCATCAACCACTGCTGTTATCCTAAGGCACTGCTATCTCCCAGCCTTCGTGCTACTCTACCTCTGATCGAGCTTAAGAAATTCTGGGTAAAGAAAACGATGCAGGCGACAAAAACCTAATCATTCCATTCGAAATGTTAAGCGATGTGGCGTTTATTTTATTGTACCCGCTCAGGCTTAAAATACCATTTTATTTTTCCAGGGGAGATAAAATAGAAACGGGGAGGGGACCCTCTTATAAGTACAGGGTCATCTTAATGCAAAATAAACTGGTGTGAGGATGATATTCTGTAATGTCCTAAATAAATGTTATACTAGATACCCCTGGGAATATTACGATTACTTAAATTTAACCCACCCCTATTTTATTAACTAAGCAAACATTTTACATATAGGATATGACACACAGCAGCTTTCTATATAAAAATCTTCTCTTTATTCAAAGTAATTTCTATAAGAATCATTTGCTGGGGCGTCTGGGTGGCTCAGTTGGTTAAGTGTCTGCCCTTGGCTCAGGTCATGATCCCAAGGTCCTGGGATCGAGCCCCGCATCGGGCTCCCTGCTCTGCGGGGAGCCTGCTTCTCCCTCTGCCTCTGCAGCTGCTCCTGCTTGTTCTCTCTCTCTCTCTAATAAATAAATAAATAATAAAGTGTTTAAAAAAAAAAAGAATAATCTGTCAAACAGTTACCATGGGTGTCATTTAGATAAAGAACTGCTTTCATGAACCTCTACCCTTGACAACTAACTACAGCTCTTTGCTTTGATTACTGATCTCAGTAACTCACAGTTACTCAGAATGAAATGTGAAACTTGATCAACATAAAAAATATATTTGTCCAATACCAAATCACTTCTATTAATACTAATGAGTAGGGATGCAAAAGAAAAAAAATAAACCTAAAAATGTATTTCTAAACTAGGCTTTCCCTTGCATAAATCTTACACTTTGCTATGGTTGCTGTTGTGCTAAATAAAGACAATAAAGAGAGACAAGCCTAAGGGAACAGAGGCTGTAAAAGCAAGGGAATGGTTACAGTGATGGACCCTAAAACCTTAAGTTGGAATATGAAGGTGGGATACACGGTTCAAGGCTGTAGTATCAACGAGTCCTGGTGTGGGCTACAGAATTTTGGCATAAAGGCACCGAAGAAAGTGAGACGGCTATAAGAGGTGCTTAAAACGTGGGAGTGTTGGAGAGTGGAAATGCAAGATTTCGGAGAAGTTACATCATTGGCAATTTCAAGGAGTAGAATACAGCCAGGGGAGGGAATGGCTGATGAAGAATAAGGATGGCAGCAAGATCACTGGCGGAAGGAATCATCAAGGAACTGGGAAACTGGCATCTTGGAAGGATCTTCGAGGTTGGCATGGTTTGGGTGACAGAAAGCCAAGAGCTAAGCCCTTCAAAGACTGAGGGGGAATGCCGCTGAGGTGGAGAGTGGTGTCCAGACTCCCAACACCAACAGACAGAAGAGCAAGTGCCCTAGTTCACGAGCACGTACCTCACAGTTGGGGCCGGGGACGTTTTAGGGAGGAGAGGGGAAGACTGGTTGGGAAGTGAAGATAAGGAGGAAGGAGGCGACCCCCACCTCCTGGCACAATGCTAGCAGGTCTATGAGGAAAGAACTTCTAGAAGCAGAGGCTCCAGGGGAAGCAGTGCTTGTGGGGGAGAACCAGGTTTCTGAGCAAGAAAACAGCATCCACAGTTTGGGCTATGGATAGGGAGAATGTAGCTTAGGATTGTCCGTAGCAATCAGAGAGGGCTTGCCACGATCCTGTCTTTACTTAAACTGTTGATATTTTATTCATTGTGGGTTTGGGGGCATTAGTTCTGATTTTTTATATACCGCATTAAAATATTATTTGATTCCTGAGTGCCTCATTCACAGCACCTTAGTCCCAGCCCTGAGATACATCGGTTAAAAAAAATAAAGCACCGAAAACAGATAAAAGCTGGTCCATCCAGACAGTGGATTATCCAGTGCCCAAAAGAAACGAACTACCAAGCTATGAGGAGACACGGAGGAACCTTAGATGCACATGACCAAGGGAAAGAGGCCAATCTGAAGAGGCTCCATACCATACGATTCCAACTCTATGACATTCTGGAAAAGGCAAAACCATGGAGACCGTAAAATGATTAGTGCCCACCAGGAGTTAGGAGGTGGGAGGGAGGGATGAACAGCAGGAGCACAGAGGATTTTTAGTGCCATGAAAGTATTCTGTATGATACTACGATAACGAATGTGGTCATTATACATTTGTCCAAACCCGTAGCTTGTACAACACCCAAGAGCTAACCCTAATGTAAACTATGGACTCTGGGTGATTATGAAGTCAGGGTCAACTCACCAAGTGGAACATATGTACCGCTGTGGTGGGGGTGCTGATGATGGGGGAGGCTGGGCGGGGGCGGGGGGGGGGGACAGGGGATATATAAGAAATTCCTGTGCCACTTCCTCAGTTTTGTTGTGAACTTAAAATTGCTCTAAAATATAATGTCTATTTTTTTTTTTTTTAAAGATTTTACTTATTTATTTGACAGGGAGCGAGAGTACAAGCAGGGCGAGCAGCAGAGGGAGAGGGAGAAACAAGCTCCCCGCTGAGCAGGGAACCCAATGTGGGACTCGATCCCTGGACCCTGGGATCATGACCTGAGCCGAAGGCTTAACCAAATGAGCCTTCCAGGTGCCTCATAAAGTCTATGTTTTAACACTAAGGCCCCGATCAGTGTAGTACGAGATAAATCCAGTGGGAGAGGTATGTGCCATGAGAACACAAAACAGGGTATCTGAACCAGAATCCTGGGGTGGAACCAAGAAAGTTACTCTTCAAAAACATGGCCAGCTAACTTAGCTCCAAATTGAAACAGCTATCTTCCCTTTATTTTATTTCGTTCATAAGTATTGTAACACCTCGCTGCATGCATTTCGGTCACGGATATTGCTCAACTTGAAAACGGCACTAAAAATTTATTATCCCTATGACTTTCTTCCATATGATGAAAGGTGAAGTGGCTCTTTGTACAGGAATATAATTCTCCCGCCACCTTTCCTTGTTTATTGGATCACAAAAGTACAGCACTCATGAGTCATAAACTCCATGACACTGGAGAGTTTGCCCTGAGGGACATGACTTTATGTGCCTTAAAGTGTGAGTTACTGCATTTTTCTTAAGGGGTTCTAGCTGCCTCTTCACAGAAATACTACCCTGCTGAGAATGTTCTCAGGAGCTTTCAGTTTTCTGTAAGCCCTGTGGCAAGCCCAGACAAGTCACATTTTTTTCTTTTTAATTGCAAACCCAAAGCAAACAAATAAACAAACAAAAAACAACCATTTGCAGGGTTCAAATTGATAAGCAGGAGAGGAAGGCTCTCTTGTTCATGCTGCATACCATCTTCAATTTCCGATAGCAATGTTTGGGCAACACAGCAGTAACTTACCCAGCTGGGAATTTTCTAGCAGACAGAATTGCATACAGAAAAATTAAAATCAGTGAAAACAAGGTTTTTCCCCAAGATCACCAGAGCTACAAAAAGTGATTAGCCGAACACAGAATTTACTTCCAGTTCCCCTCATGAGATCTAGAGCATTTGTGTTCTTTCCTGTTGCTTCGACTTTCTCTCTCCAGAATGCCGACAGTGACGGCTGTTAATATGCAGGTGGATGAGGTGATCATAGATCATAAACTCTGAACTTGCAGAAATCCCATGTACAGTTTGTGTCAGTACCTTGAACCTGATTCACCTATTTTTCAGAGACAAGAAGTTATGGGTTTGGATCTGCCAAAGATAATAAAATTTTGCTGTTCTAAAATCAGGAGGTTTATTTTAGAAGAGGGAGGAACATCAACAAGACTAGTAACAAAATTTCTTTGGATGCACAGAGAAAGTCCCAGGGAGTCCACAGGGGCACACAAGCCCCAACAAAGGAACAAAAAAATAAAACGACACAATGAAAAAAACACATTAAAGTTTCGGACTAAAAATTCAAGTCCTGGACACTTAGTTTTTTATTAAGCAGCTCCACTAGGTGACCAGAGACAACCACTTTTATGTTACGAGACAAGCATTTTATGTTGAAAAAATAGCATAGCTCATGGGTTTAGGCAAGCATAAAAACTAAAATAATGAGACATGCCAAGATGTTCGTGGCTAGTGAAGTCCTTGACTTTTCACCATGATTAATTAGAAACATCGGTTCGATGTTTTACATTTTCTTTGCAGCATCTCAAATCTTAACATAAAGAAATAAAGACGGCTGAGCTCCTTTGGCAATGTGCTCTTTCCAACACAGGCAACATGGGTATTGCTAACACAACAAGCATTATTAATAATTTCCTAGTGTAGGATCAGCAAGTGAACTTTTATATGGCCTCTTTCTTTTCTGAAATGTTTCCCGTGTGAACCCCACATATGAACAACTATTTTCTTGATTAATAAAAAAATGTAGGTCACTACAGCTATCTTTTTTTTTTTTTTTAAAGATTTTATTTATTTATTCATGAGAGACAGAGAGAAACAGAGGGAGAAGCAGGCTCCCAAGGAGCGGGAAGCCCGATGCGGGACTCGATCCCAGGACCCTGGGATCATGACCTGAGCCGAAGGCAGTCGCTTAACCAACTGAGCCACCCAGGCGCCCCAAGTATTTTATTCTTTTCTTTCTTTCTTTCTTTCTTTCTTTATTTTTTAAAGATTTTTATTTATTTATTTGCGAGAGAGAGAATGAGAGACAGAGAGCATGAGAGGGAGGAGGGTCAGAGGGAGAAGCAGACTCCCTGCTGAGCAGGGAGCCCGATGCAGGACTCGATCCTGGGACTCCAGGATCACGACCTGAGCCGAAGGCAGTCGCTTAACCGACTGAGCCACCCAGGCGCCCCTCCAACTCTTTTTTTTTTTTTAAAGATTTTATTTATTTATTTGAGAGAGAGAATGAGACAGAGAGAGAGCATGAGAGGGAGGAGGGTCAGAGGGAGAAGCAGACTCCCTGCCGAGCAGGGAGCCCGATGCGGGACTCGATCCCGGGACTCCAGGATCACGACCTGAGCCGAAGGCAGTCGCTTAACCAACTGAGCCACCCAGGCGCCCTCACTATAGCTATCTTAATAAATCCTTAAAACAGAAGCAAATCTAGGTCTGTGTCAGTTCCGTGAACAGTAGTACACTGTCCTCAGTTCCTACGAATCTTCCTGAATTACAGCTACCCAGAGCAGCCGCTGTTTAAATACACACAGCATGCTCCAGACACACTCCTACTTAAGACCCTTCCAGCACACTGCAGATGCCCAAGCCTATTAGGGTCCCCCCACACCGCGGACACACCTCCCCCACTCACAGTGTCATGCAATGTTAATCCCTCTCTCCCACTTCAGGAATGCTTAATGGTATTTATCACAGTGTGCCTCACATTCGTGTTAAGGACACGTGTATACTGCCTTCCCAGGGAAAATGCACTTTTCCAAAGGGCAGGAAACACAATTTGGCACCCCGGAGCCTCCCTGTGGTTCTCCGTGTTCACTACCTTTGGCTGAAGGCTATCAGGAGGCTGCCAACTCCCTTCCCTCTCTGTAGTGCTCCAGACCCCCGCCTTCGGAAGGAGTCCTCATTAGCGGCCAGGTTTTAACTCTGCAGCTCTGTCCCTGTAGCTAATTAGAGTCTGAGGAAAGCAAACTAAATCGCATTCTCTTCCTCAAGAACTCCGAATTAACACACACGGGCTGTAGCCAGATATAACACCCGGCTGGTAGGCAAAGTCATCATCAGAGATGGTGCCCATCTCAAAACCTGCAGGGGAAGGGGAGCAAGGCACGGGCAAGCAGCAGCTGGTCCAGGGGATGGAAAAGGAAGATGTGCACACAGAGAAAGAAGCTAAGGTGAGAAAGGCAGGCACGGTGCCTGAGACAGACAGACAAGGCCGAGGAGCAGAGAGGGGACCGCCAATTACCTGTCACTCCAGTGAGGCACGGCACAGCCCCTCTAACAAGCCCCTTTTTAAACATAGGTTACTTTGTTTTCCTTCCGACTGAACCAAACCCAAGAAGGCCCCAACTCAAATACTGATCCACAAATATCCTCTCTTTGATCGTCTCCATCTCTGGATCCAAAGCAGTTTATCTTTTATCTGATCACCTACCACTTTCTGCTTTCCATTATAGCTCCATGCCTTTCTGCTCTGTTAGAATACACACTCCCTGAAGGCAGGGACAAAGCGATACATCTTCATGTTCCCTTACTTGCGGCCAACACTGTGAAAGCCCAGTAAGTGCCTGACAAATATGTAATGGGTATTTCTGCTGAAGTTCAGAGTCCATTAACTGTAGGGAAATTCAGGATATATTAAACCCCCATCAGGGATTATCAATGTATCTCTTAAATAAAATAATCTAATAGTATAATACTATAGTTGGACTACGAGCATTTGAGAAAAATAAGCATCTCAACGCCTTCCAATATTGTTCTTCCAAGTATGATATAGCAACTTATATAAATAATAGCCTCATGTAAGAGGCAGTAGATTAATGTTGATAAATACACAGCTAAAGAAGATGTTCAGGAAGAATGAAAAGTCAGGCTCTTACTTAGACTAAGGAGACCCATCCAGCTGGTCCAGGAACCCAAAAAGAGCCTACGCTTCTGGCCATAGAAATAGGTTTTATCTTTGAAAGCAAATGTATCAGTACATAAATTAAACTTTTTTAAAAAAGAGAGTTGAAGCAATTCAAAATATTGAAAGCAGGGAGAGAAAAGTAAAAACAATCTTAGATCCACATTAGAATGTTATAGTTGGTTTTGCCTCACTACAGAAGAATACCTTAAAACCCAGTCACCATCGCCATACTTTCATTCTAAATTTTAAACATCTAAAGTCTCTCTCTATTCAAACTGGAAATATATGAATATCAGACAAGATAGCTTTTAAGCTGTTAAATATGCAAAGCAAGAAAAGACACTGATGATATTTAAGAAAGCCAAGAACATGTAGTTACACACATAAAATATAAAAATAGTTAAGACATATGTTGTTAGAGCCCTACAGAACTTTCCTCTGTTCCCGATAATTAAAGCAAACAGGGGAACCCTTCATGTCCCTTTTGCAAACAGGCCACTTAGACAAGTGATTAATGCCAAAAGTCCTATTTACACACAACTAACTTCCAAACGGTCAAGGATGTTCAAGACCACAAAATCAAATGTAGTTAGGAAAAGGCTGAAAACAGAGTTAATGATCATGGTAAGAAGAATTGCTACAAATTCTGAAAATAAATTGCTTACTGTTCTTTCTAGTCTATTAACTTTTTTTTTTTAAAGATTTTATTTATTTGACAGAGAGAGACACAGCAAGAGAGGGAACACAAGCAGGGGGAGTGGGAGGGGGAGAAGCAGGCTTCCCGCAGAGCAGGGAGCCCGATGCGGGACTCGATCCCAGGACCCTGGGATCATGACCTGAGCCGAAGGCAGACGCTTAACGACTGAGCCACCCAGGCGCCACAAGTCTCTTAACTTTTTAAATAAATTTTTAACCAAATTCTCAAAGAAATTTCTTTTTGGGGAAAAAATGCTAGAAATTATGTAATGGTGATAAAGATATATTTAAAAAAAAGAAAATAAATAAACATGATGCTTTGGTTTGTCTTAAATCAATTTACAGCACGGCAAAGGGGACAGCAACACATCTGCAATCAGGGGCTTGCCAAAAATAATGCAGACCATGAAGGAGGCAAGATAGAGCACAGGCATTCCAGACTTACCTAGGAACAAGACTAGATTTTATAATTATTGAAGTTGAGTGATATGTACCTTGGGCATTCATTCTGTTATTCTTTTACTTTTGTATGTGCTTGAAATTTTGACTTAAAAAGAATTAAAAGTAAAAACAACAACAATAACAAACCAGTCCAGTGGAAACGAAGTCAAATTTCTAAATTTACAAGTGACAAAACAAATTCAAACACAAAGATCCAAACTGCAATGTCCGACTGCAGTTAGCATGGATAAATAGAAACTCCACAGCAAGGTGGTACAGAGGTCATCATGAGATATTTTCATCTGAAACCTCTACATACCAATTTCCTTTCCAAAGAACACATCGAAGAGGAGAATAAGAAAAATAAAATAATGGAGGATTTCCCAAGTGCCAGAATCATTGCAAATGTTTTCTGTGTAGAAGGCACGCAATCCTCAATCAGCAACAGCTCCAGTGCACAGGAGAGCAAACTGATGGAGTAGGAACGTATCGAAGTCGGTGCCATTCCCAAGCACGCAGAGGGCATTAATTACAAGTTTTAAATACGCTTTTTTTTTTTTTAAAGAGTTTATTTATTTATTTGAGACAGAGAGAATGAGAGACAGAGAGCATGAGAGGGAGGAGGGTCAGAGGGAGAAGCAGACTCCCTGCCGAGCAGGGAGCCCGATGCGGGACTCGATCCCGGGACTCCAGGATCATGACCTGAGCCGAAGGCAGTCGCTTAACCAACTGATCCACCCAGGCGCCCCATTAATTACAAGTTTTAAATACATTTTACACTTCAGTGTGTATCAACCAAAACCAAGTTATGTCTCAGACAATACAATTGCTGTTTCTGGATTAAAATGACTTACTTTCACCTTTAAAATTTTCTGTAATACAAAGAAAAAATCCTAGCAAACTGCTTTCAGCATAAATTATTTTAATAATGTGAGGGGTGCTGGGAACGGAATAATGAATTTAACTGAGAAAGAGCACTAGAAACCAAAAACAACGGTCTCTGCTTATGATGTCATGGGGTGAAGGGCAACGCGCAGCTGACGAAACATGACTGCAGTGTGGGAAGTGTGAGCCCAGCTAGGTTTTCACAATGACGACCTTATGCAAAAGCAAGGGACGTAAAATGCTGCAGGGCACTGGCCTGTTTCCCAATAATTTGGCCCAAGTCTGTTTCCAACGCTGTATATACATAGATTGTTTTATACATACGCTCCTGTTCAAAGTTGGGACAATACTGTCAGAGAATCTTGTTCAATGCATAAGACTTTCTCACTCCAGAAGTGCCAAACGTAGAAACAAATGGGAGGGCGGTGGGGGCGGGGGGGCGGATGTGAGATGGGGAGAATCACTAAAATAAATAGGACAGGACACAAATGTGAAAACATCATGAGATGTGTACACATACAACCTAGATTCTCCTTCTCGGTCAGTTTATGGTGATTTTAAAAAATATCCAAATCGTACAGTTCTACTAATCAACTCTACCTCAAAAAAGAGAAAAAATAAATTACAGGAAAAAACTTTCAGTAAATAAATTAATTACATGTAAAATATAAAAGTCCACAGTATTACTATGTACCTAAAAGTACACAGTATTATAGTACAAAAGCACCTAGTGTTACTGCAAATATGAATAATTGAGTATCCGTTTAAGAAGGTGCTAGATGGTAAGAAGGACAAATGTTAAATTAAACATTAACTTGATTAAATGATAAATGTGTAAAAAAAAAAATCCAAACTTGATTGCACCTTGATTGCATCCTATGGTTTGTGCAAGCAATCCTTACAAGTAAGTACACAGACCATTAATGCATAAAATATATCTGTTCTCAGGTACAGGCAGCCAGACAGCTCTATTTGCAAATTATTTCACCTAACAGGAATTTCTGGATCTTTCATATACTGAAACCACAATGCATACGTGCCTGTAATTTGTAGGTCAATTTTAAGTCTATAAAGGTGGAACACACAACAAAATAATAATAATGGTCAAGAATATACCACGGCTTCTGCTGTTTCATACTATGCCCTCAAAATTGGTTCGATCAAAAGAATCACACACAATGTTTGTTTGTTTGTTTTTTAACTTTGTTTTAATGCACAGTATTGTGGAACCAAGGCTGACAAGTAATTCTTGTCTGGGAACCCCATGTTTTGTGATCTATTTTACAGTAGGAAGCTGGGCAAAGGAAATGGGTCTGTTCAACTTATCAAACGGGCACATTCTGTTTTGTTCAGGCACTGGTATGTTTGGTTTGGTGATCCTGTTAGTTTGCAGACAAAACAACTGTTCATTTAGAGAAAGAAAATTTTAAAAAACAGGGAACACACATATTGTTAGCTGTGGTAAACACTTTGGGAAAAGAGCGGATGCCCGCAATCTAACTGAAGATTACAAGCAAAGCCACGTTCACCTGTCTGACTTTGCGAGCTGGGGATCTCTGCCAGAGATGCTGAAGCTTCCAAACTCCCTCCAGAGACCTGCTCCTTAGGTGAGTTAGCAGAGTCAACACATGCTCTAGGCCCTGTCCTTCAAAAGGTGCCGGGAAGGGTAAGGATCCAGAGGGTAGAAGAGCCTCTGTTTTAATTTCTCTCCTTAAAAAAGGAGGAACAGTGCTGGGACTTTATAATTTCTTGTTTAACTGACAGTATTTAACTTCGACAGCATCATGCAGCGAGGGCACGATGTAAGACTGGTGAGGCGGCTTTCCTGCATTGCTCAGGTGGAAAGATTGCAAAGGCTGGATATGAAAGGTCTGTCTAGTGAAGCCCATGCTCCCCAGCATGGCACCTGGCCCCAAGGGCTCCCTTATCAGGTCATCTTATATACAACAAGGCAGATGAGCAGGATGATCCTTTGCATTCCCTTTCATGCTAACATCCTGAGATCTGAATCCCCTTTTCTTCCTAATCCAACCTACCCTGGAGATAGGCTAATTCTTCTGGAAGTGTCTTGACCACCAAACACTCATGCTAAGAAACAATCCCACAGCTCTTATTTCCAGAATTAGACCTGAAATTCCCAGATTTATAATCAAAACCTTCTACTTTCCAATTCTCTGAATTCTCAATTTATCCAATTATATATTTAATAAGCTACTTACGAGCCAAGAACAGTGTCTCGCCACTCAGCAACCCACAACACAAAATCCTACCCTGAACAGCATTCAATAAATACTTGCTAAATTTGCCTGACCTAAATCTGGGAAGGAGTAAGATTCTTTATTACACTTTCAATATTGTATTCTCCCACCCCGAACCCTTTGGTTTAAATAAAACAATGTTTTGTTTTTCTTCTGAAATCTCTTTTCATTCAAAAAGAAAAGGGACAATAAAATCTAAAAATTGTCATTTTTGTTCCTAGGCTTCCCTATATGTTTCAAGGGGAATATTACTCTATTTCTGTTCTACTTGTAAGACTCCTAGTTCCCTAGAACAATGTAACAGTTTGGGTAATGTAACAGTGCATTAAGGCAAGTGGCCACTTTAGGCCGTTAAGTGATGAATAATTAATTCACACAGTTATTTTCAAGTTGTTTCCGTGACCGCAGCACTTTCTGGGTCTCGTATCTAACAGAGGAAAGGAACCGTATTCTACCACAGGACCACAGAGGAAAATAATAATTGAGCGAGTATCTGCTGTGGTCATCGATTACTGCATACAAACCAGCCCAAAACTTAGTAGCCTCAAATGATAAGCATTCAAATAATAAACTATAAACTGTGTCATCTCACACAGTTTCTGTGGGTCTGGAATCTGGGAGTGACACTGACTCTGACGAGGGTCCAGTCCAGACGCTGGCTGCAGGCACAGAAGGCTTCACCTGGCTATAAGATGCACTTCCAAGAGGTTCCTTCTCATGCCTGTCAAGCTAGTGCTGGCCACAGGGAGGGGGCTTCCGTTCCTCCTGGCGTGCACATCTCCACAGAGCCGCTGGAGGGCGTGCTGGGAAGATGGCGGAGTAGGAGGACCCCGTCCCACGGATATAACCAGGTACCCCTCACATCCAAGTCACAGTGCTGTTTAGGTGTCCTTACAGCACGGCAGCCGGCTTTGCTGTAGCAGGTGTATGCAAGGTGGAAGTCACGTCTTCATGACCTCGCCTAACACCATCATTTCTGTAACACCCTATGGGTTACAGAGGTCAGCCCTGCACAGTGTGGGAGACTACACACGGGTGTGAAGGCAAGTTCCACTGGAAGCCCTCCTGGAGGCTAGCTGGCTACCACATAATAATTCAGAATTTCTCACTATTCTGTGGTTCGACTGGGCAATTCTCCACATGGTGTTACCACCCAGCACATCGCAAGGAAGGCTGCAAGCTGCAAGCGGGCTTTGTGCACATGGCTGGTAGCTGGTACCGCTCTCTGGGGTCTCTCCTTATACGGGGCACTGGTGCCATCGTGGGGCCCCACCCCCACTCACCTCACTCTCATTACCTCCCAAAGGCCCCACCTCCGAAAACCATCACGTTGGACATTAGGGCTTCAACATATGAAACTGTGGGGAAGCACAAATATTCAGTCCATTGCAGTCCTCAATACCTATCTGATGAAGAAATGAAAGGAAATCCTCACACGGGACTGACTGTGCTAATAAAAAACAACAAAAAGTAAGGAAATGCAAGTATTTGAGTGATGACTGGGCAGAAGAGTAATAACTATTATGATTAAGGAAAACAGGGCGTTTATGGGTCCCAAGAAGGGGTGATTTGGGGTAAAATGCAGATTAAACAAATACTCAATTTAAACCCTAAGTTTCAAACTACCTTCCCAATCAAATCAGGAGGCAAAAATGACAGTATTAATAACAAAACAACCAAGAACAGGGAACGCAAATTGAGAGGAATGAGAGACTATGAAGGAAATGCACTAGATAATTCACCATCAGAATAATAATATTTGACACAGTATTAAACTAAGCATCCACAGACACAATGTGCAGCTATACAGGCAATCTTTTGGAAAAACAAATTTAACAAGTGAGTTAAATTGGTTAGCAAAAGGTCAAAATGAGGTCAAGGTCATGAGTTCAGTCTGTTTCATTTGGTCCTTAGGCGCAGGGACTGCTAACAGCTCCTCTCTGACTCAGCCAGGTATCTCTAAAACATCTGTGTTTTGGTCACAAGAGGGACTGAGAACATAAAGAAAAAAATTATTCATCACGATTGGGAGAAAAATAATCAGTAAATGAGTAACACACAAAAAAACATATATATATATATATATATATATATTTAAAAGTATTTGCACCATGATAGATGTCAGAATACAATGGATAAATATCTTCAAGGTGCTGAACAAGAATGCCCATCAAACCTGGAACTCTATATTTAATTAAGCCATCATTCAGTAAGAATTTAGGAAATAACCAGATGACAGCCAACCAAAAAAAAAAAAAAAAGAATCAAAATAAATGATATAGGAATAGAGATGCTTTGGTGGAAGCACTGGTGTAAACGATGAACCCAGCTGAAGACAGAACCTGCCACTGTGATTATAATGGCAATGGAACAGATTGTAGTATTACAACTTTGAAAATATAAAATTACTACAACTTGCAAAACCTGTGAAAAGTGGAGACAGAAAAATTGTGAATATTATTTTCCTTGGCCTTCCTAGCAGAAAATCATTCAATCCTGTCTAAAACAAAAACGTGGAGTCAAAAAAGGAATAAGGGAAAAGAAACATTTTCCAACAAAACACAGAAAAATTCAATCCTACAGAAGAAAACTATTTCTAATTATGAAAGAAAAATATTAGAATACCTACAAAGTGGGAAGTGGCAGGAAGACCTTACAATATCCATAAAGAATGTTCCGGATAGTTCAGGATGCACCATTCAAAAGAAAATGCCAAACACTGTTTAAAAGTTCTGAGTGACCATTTCTCCACCCCACCAGTTTCTCAAAAGCCAGTAAAGTCAGGGCACACTGAATTCCCTCAGGTGCCCTCTCTCCAACCTATAACTTTTCTAATGCACTGGGTGTTTCTAAGCCCACTGTGTTGGGCTATGGTCATTATTCTATTTCAGCTCCATGCCACTCACTCTTCGTCTCTTTTCTGGCAAAAGTCCCTCTCCCCATACTCTGTGGCTCTGGCTGGGCTGTCACAGAGGCCACAAACCCTCAAGGCCAAGGTGGACCAGTCCCAGTACTGAGTCCTTATGGATATGGTAACTGATCTAAATGTAGGTGTGTGACCAAAAAAGCAGGGGTGGACCAGTCCTAGTACTGAGTCCTTATGGATATGGTAACTGATCTAAATGTAGGTGTGTGACCAAAAAAGCTGGGCCAACCAAAATCCCCGCCTTGGAATGATAATGCACAATGGCAGAACCAAGTAGGGATGCCAAGCTAAGACAACACACTCCCAGAGCCACTGGCTGTCATCTTACCCGGCCTCCTAGAGGAAGCCCATCTTAGCAGGAGACAGACAATGAGGTGAACACACAGGAGAAATGATAAGCAGAGAACAGAGACCCCAGTAGAGAAATTCCAGGCAGCACTGAGTCTCAGTGCCAGGATTTAAGGACCCAGTTTTTGATGGTATTTAAAAAAATTCTGTAAGCTAACCACATCCCAAGTTCCTTCCCATCTGTGGCAGAAAATATTCTCCGTGTGTAAAATGTTCAGTGGGTTTCTGTCACCTAGCAACCAAAATTGCCTAATTAACCCACCCTTTTAATTTTCCTCTCTTTTCTTCTTTCCAAGACTCAGCCTCATCCCCTGGATCTCATTCCTATCTTATAGATACCTGAGCCTACTTTTTTTTATGATGGACCTCTACACTCCCCACAGTTTAGCTCAGGCTTCCCTTTAAAAATAAAAAGAAAAACAAAACAACAAAGACAACAAAAAACAAGGCCTTTCCCTTTTCCTTGAATTGCCTTCAAGCTCTCTGCCTCTATATCTTTCTTCAAAGAGTGCAGAGATGTCTTCACCATCCATTCAGGTTATTCTTCCTGTAACCTACTGCAAGTTGACTTGTCCCAAGCTCTTCCACTGAAATCGCTAACCTAAAGATCAGTGACCCTTTATATGCCAAATTAGAATGTTTTGTTATAAAACAATGCCTGTGTCTTAGAAATGGGGATCACTGGGTGTCCCCAGCAGTGATGCACAGGTGTTCTTTTCCAGAACCCCGGGGCGGTGGGGGAAAAGATGATCTGATTCCATAGAGTGTATTCTTCTGACCGACTTGCTACTGACTGGGCTATTTTACAGCTCTATAAGGGTAGATAATGTGGAAATCTGATAGCAGTGCAAATGTGTCCTGCCCATGCACTGCAGACCAGATAGGTCCCATTCCTAGCCTTCTATGTGAACCTTGTTGGGAAAGGTATTTAAATCTCTTCTAGTCCATCTGAACCAGCTTTAACATCTTCCAGGCCATCTCATTAATTAAGGAACTGAATAAAACCTTTGATGTGTGTTCATTTTGCAAGTCAAGTTTTTGTATTGTCAAAAACTGTACTTCAACCTTTCGGTCTACATCACACACTCATCACTTCATGTAAAATTAGCCCGGCTTGGCTTTCAGCACGTGATAGTTCCTAGCTCTGGTCCTAGGTCTCCAGCCACTGCCCCTCCTCCACTCATGGCATTCTTTCACACTTGTTCCCCTTCAATGTTGCAATTTACCAAGATTCTTTCCCAGATTCTTCCCTAGAGGCATCACGAGGGTAAAAGGAGAGCAAGCACTTAGCAAGGTAGCTTAGCACTTTGTTAACATTCAATAAAAGCTAGCTGGTATTAGCATCATCCACACGGTCAGTTTTGTTATTGCTAAAAGTATCCTACAAGCCTTTCTCTCTCCCTAGATCCCCCTTTAGAACAGGTTCTGTGTTCCACTCATCATGGCCTCTTTAGCACCCAGAAATACAATGTTTGAGGAAGGGAGAGAACGACTGGGCTCTCGAAAGGTGTTCGTATAATCCCCTTACATTAAATTTTTTTTTTTTTAAAGATTTTATTTATTTGAGAGAGAGAGAATGAGAGACAGAGAGCATGAGAGGGAGGAGGGTCAGAGGGAGAAGCAGACTCCCTGCGGAGCAGGGAGCCCGATGTGGGACTCGATCCTGGGACTCCAGGATCATGACCTGAGCCGAAGGCAGTCGCTTAACTGACTGAGCCACCCAGGCGCCCTTACATTAAATATTTTTAATGAAAGATGTATTTAAGGTCCCAAACAAGCCTTCCTCCCTGATTCCCAATCACCGGTAAAGTTCTGGTGGAAGGTCTGGGGCAGGCAGGGGGACTCCTCACGTCTGCTTCCCTCTCTGACTTGCCAGATGATGGGATCTGAGACCCTTACAGCCCAGAGTCGCTAGTGGTATGGGGCAGACAGGGAAAGCAAGATAGTCCAATAGAAATAGAATGGAAATATATCACCTATGTAATTATAAATTCCATAGTAGCCATGTTAAACAGTAGAAACAGGTGAAGTTCATATTAATAACATAGTATTTACAATTTAGTAACATATATGATGTTTAGATCAGTATACAAAATATTTCAATATGAAATTACTAATGTGCTATTTTATATTATTTTTCCATGTAAATCTTTAAAATATAGTATTTACCTTATACTTTCAGCACACATTAGTTTGGACGAGCCACGCTGCAAATGCTCAACAGCGACACGTGGCTTGTTGGCTACCTTACTGAACAGATTAGAGGGTCCTCCAGAGAACCCAGAAGCTAGCTACGGGATCAGAGGGATCAGAGTGATAAAGCAAGACGAGGACTTTCTGAAATGCAAATCTACAGTCCTTCCCCCTCTTCAAAAAAATAAAACACTTTCAATGACTTCCCGCTGTTATGGAAAAAACCAAATTCATCAAAAGGGCTCACAAGTCCGATGTCCTGGCCCTTTCTTACTTCTGTGGTATAATGTTTGTCTAAACCATCTTAAGACTCTAGCCTGTGCACATAATCCTGGTGGGTGGTGAGCTGAGACAGGCAGGCATGTAATACCAGAACTGCAAGACAAAGGAGAAACAACCGAGAAGCTTACCTCTCCTGTCCCATGGCCACCAACAATGTGGCAAAGTCTAGGACCCAGAAGACCACCCTGTGGCTCAGCCCTAGAACAAACAACAGACTAAGACAGGAAGTGAAGCTACCCAGACATTAGTGGGATCTCTAAGTGGTGTGGGAATAAGGGTTGTTCTCAGGATCATGAAAAGTAATTTTTATATGGTCATCATACAAATGTAAAAGCATCTGATTACTCATAAGTGGCACTGAGGGAGGAAAAATATAGATGCAAACTAAGATACAGGCATCAAATTAGCCATTCAACAGAAAAGGATGATGTGGTCAACATCATTAACTGAATTTAGTTCTAGCCTTTAAAAAATATATATTTAATATTCAGAATGCATAATCTACATGTATATTCAGAAAAGTGAATGGTATAAAAAACCCTATAAGCATGCACACAGAGTTCCAATTTATCACAAAACTGTCTCAGAGGAACTCTTGCATACAATGTGAATATTATTTCCAAAATGTGTATTTCAGAAATGTCGTATCTGGACAAAAGGTAATTTCTTATCAATCTCCCCCTTCTTTTTTTTTTAAAGATTTATTTATTTATTTTAGAGGGCGAGGGACAGAGAGAGGAGAGAGGGAGAATCCTCAAGCAGACTCCCCACTGAGCACAGAGCTCGGCTGGCCGTAGGGCTTGATCCCATGACCCAGAGATTATGACCTGAGCTGAAATCAAGAGTCAGACACTTAACGGACTGAGCCACCCCAGCACCCCACTTTCAATCCCTATTGAATAAATGATTTTAATAAGAAATATAATGGACTTAAATATTAGTGATTTTTACTTAAATATGAAGAATTATCTTCTTACATCATGGTTCCTGCTCCTTCAAGATAAAAATTACTTGATATGGAATATATTGTGATGATATGGATGCTTTTTTGCTTCTCAAAACACAAGAGTTAATATTTAGAGACCGTCCTTCCTTAGAGTATCACCAAAAAAAAATTGTGTGCATATATGTAAAAAAAAATACATACTTTAAAAAGGAAATTTTCTCGTACATAAAAGATTACAACAAAGAAAATGTTGCCAGGTTATCTGTTGTTTATATGAAGGATAAGAAGTTCTGCCGAGAGGCATAAGACTAATTCCTTTAAATGTTCTTAAAACACAAACGGCCACATATCCTAAAATAGGTAATTGTCTGGAAGTGTGGGATAAGATGTCTAGGACTCCAGTTATTTTAAGCTGAATTAACAAGGAAGGAATACCCTATATAATATAGCAAATAAACTAGAAAAATTACAAAAAGGATGGAGATCTTTATGAATGGTGAGGGCGTGACTTCCAGGGTATAAAAGTTAAAAAAGCAAAGTACAGAAAGGTGCTTCCGGTAAGTACCTTTTTTATAAGAAAAAAAAGGAAAACCATACATTCTCTTTTGTTAGAAGGATAAATCAGGAACAATGAAAATGTTGATCAATAGAGGACGGGTGGCAAAGCAAGATTTCTGAGTGTAACTTTTTACAGAGCTTCTAAGTTTTAACAATGTCAATGTCTTACATTTTCAAAAAACAAAATTAATAAGGAGTGAAAGACTAAAATTAAATATAAACAAGGAAAATATATCAAATTGGTAACATAAACAGGGAAAATTAATTCTAGTAACTTTCAATACATTGTCTTGCCTGTGAAACCATAGTGGGATATATTCTAAAGATAAATGAAGTGCCAAGAGATCTTAAACTTTACTCAGTTGGTTTATCGATGGTTCTAACATGACATCACAATTAAAAAAAAAAAATTTCTATGTATTGTAGATGGTAAAGCAAATAAATATATTGATAGTACAGTGAATCATTAGGAACCAAGATTTTCCTCCCTTCCCCTATGATCCTCTGTTTTGTTTCTTAAATTCCACATATGAGTGAGATGAAATCAGAGAGGGAGACAAACCATAAGAGACTCTTAATCATAGGAAACAAACTGAGGGTTGCTGGAGGGCAGGGGGATAGGGGGATGGGGTTACTGGATGATGGGCATTAAGGAGGGCACGTGATATAATGAGCACTGGGTATTATACATGACTGATGGAACACTGATCCCTACCTCTGAAACCAGTAATACGTAATATGTTAATTAACTGAATTTAAATGAAAAAAATAATTAATAAAAATTTTTTTTTAAATCTTTAAAAAAAAAAGAGGTAAGCATAAGAGTTCTGGGGATGGATGGCAGCACATTGTGGATGTATTTAGTATCACCTAACTGTACAATGGTTATGATGATCAATTCTCTGTGTGTATATTTGTACCACAATAAAAAACTGGGAAAAAAATTAAACAAAAAAAAACAAAGGAACCAAGATTTTCACTGCAAGAGATAAAAGATCAATACTTCAGAAGCGAAATTAAAAAAAACACATGCATGTGATCCAACACGAATGCCCGGCTCTTGGAAGGGACTTACTTCTTGGCAGTACTGCAGGATGTCCTCCTTGGTGCCAATGCACGTTTTGGTCCCCGAAGGATCGGACTCCCACTTCCCATTCTGCACATTCATATGCATGTTCAGTTTGCCGCAGAACATGGCAACCTGAGGTTCTGCCAGCAAGCCGGCGTTGCCATCAGTGGGCACCTAAAAAAAAAATTAGTTCAGGTTAGTTACACAAATCCACAGCTCTGGGGAAGTGGTTGGGGAAGGGTTGTAAAGAGGAACATGGCATGCAGCAATACCAAAAACAGTTCATTCTCACTTCCAGAAATTCTTGCAAGTAGGAATTAGCCCTGCCTTCCACGTTCCCTTAAGTATTATGTAGGCTACACACATCTCCAACCATCTTAGTGTTTTTTTTTTAATGTTGAAATACAGGCATTAATAATATTGAGAAGAATTTATTCATTGAAATGTTTATGCAATCCCCCGTAGATTTTGCCATGTCTACTGAAACGTTCTGAAAATAAAATAAGGTGTTTTTCTGCAATAAAAATAATCACTCTGGAGGAAACCATATTCTCATAATAACCTCCAACTGACTCACACAAAGAACAATGCCAATTCCCTGCCTGATGACCAAGTCTAAGAGTCAGTTATACAGTACCTCCCAGAGCCGAGGGCATGGTGTCCGTGTGCCTTCTTAGGGAGCAAGTGACATTATGATTTTCTAAACATAAAAACTACTGTAGAATTTACCATGCACAAATGTGACTGAATATGTTGACCATTCCAACTGGTTTTCCCCTGAATATTCTCTGGTTAACACTCTTAGCTCTTTTTTAAATATATAAGATTTTATTTATTTATTTGAGAGCGAGAAAGCGGAGTGCATGCAAGGAGGGAGCAGGGGCAGGGCAGAGGGGCAGTGGGAGAGAGAGAAGCCGACTCCCAGCTGAGCAGGGAGCCTGACTTGGGGCTTGATCCCAGGACCCTGATGCTTAACCAACTGAGCCACCTAGGCGTCCCATCACTCTCTCATCTCTTAAGAACAGGTTAAGGGTGCTGGAGTCTCACCTCCCCGAGCACACCTTAAAGACCCAGCAAGGTCTCTCTCTCAGGGTCCAGCAGAGCACCTGCTGTGTGGTAAGCTCTTAACAGGTCTTAGCTATTACAGCTACAGGCAGTGTACCATTTCACCAAAATAACTGAAAAGGTTGCCCTTCTGTATTTGCAAACCCTTCTGTGAACAGACACTACCTTTCTAGAAGTATTTTTCAAATTTCACTTAATGGGTTCTGATCTGTCAAAAGATTAAAAAAAAAATCAGCAAGAGATAAAAAATAAATCCACAGGAATAAAAGCATTATTCGAAACCAGGGAATCAAAAGACACATTAAGCAAAGTAATTCCTCCTTTGTTAAAGCCAGCTGCTGAGGAAATGGGTGATAGCCATGTCACGAAGAGTAAACTTCCACCAGAAGCCATTCATACCGTCCAGAACTGGATGATTCTATAATAAAGTGTATCGTTTCTAAAAATTGTTCACAGGAGGGAATAAAAAACAAAACACTAAAATTGCACTGAGAGATTTCAGTTAGGAAATAGCTTCTTGACATTTCTTCCCACAGAAATGTAAAAATAGATCAAACATCTGTCCATCTAGTCCTCTTCGTATATATTTTGCCCAACCACAGATTTATGTTGTTTAAAAAACAAAAAAAAATCTTGCACTGAACCCAGCTGAGATCCATCACAGACCCGAGTGCAAAAGCTCATGGCAAAATCTCTAAAACCATATTTCAGGTAACATTCTCTACATATCTAATTCTACTTTATAAAGTATATTGAACAAAATTCTGCCTCTACATCGCCAGATGTAACAAAGAGCAGCTGAAGCCACAGCATCGGGTCGTCAGCAAGAATCAACAAGAATAGCTGGGACCCCTCGACTCCCCAGTCTGGGCCCCTTGCCACCTCCTGCAATTTCCAAGCCAGAACCTGGACGTCTCATTTTCCAACAGATGCAAAAACCAGCCTAAGCAGAATGCTCCACAAACTTAAGTTTCACAGCTTTCCTGAGGGAATAGGAGGAAATTCAATGCCTTGATTCTAAAAATCAGAATACAAGTTCTGTCAATTTTATTGAAATAAGTAGTTAAGATAGTAACACTGCAAGAAAGTCAAATAATCATCAGATACCTATAGATAAGGCCCTATATGAGATGCTGTGGAGGATATAAAAATATTTTTAATATATAAAATTTATTTATTTATTTCTATGTAAAATATGAGCCCTTGCCTTCAAGGAATTTACAGTCTATTAACAAAATCACTATTGGATTCTCCACCATACTTCATTCTGCTCAAACTCCTTCCCTGTCCCAAAGATTTCCAGTCTTAGCAGACTCTTGGTAACTTATCTCTAAGTGAACAGAGAAACTAATGGTCCCCCACCACAGTTGGTAATTATTTTACTGAATGAATTCCCCCCTTGGTAGCTCAAAATTTCTCTGTACCTCAGATTCTCCCTAATCAGTTCACTATAGTTTCTACCTCCTCGTCAGTGAAAATGCCCTTCATTCCATACCTTCTCCTCAAGGAACATTTAAGTGCCAATTTCTCTCTCTGTGGCAGCCAGCCTCCACGAAGGCCCCCAAGGACCCTGGCTTCTGGTATTCAAGCTCTTGTCAGTGCTATCCCATAATGCATAAAGTTCTGTCTGTGCAACAAATAAAATAGGGCAAAAATAATATGTGACTTCCAAGGAGAGGTCATAAAAGGCACCATGGCTTCTTCCTTGCTCTCTGGGGGAAGGTCAGCTGCCACGCTGTGTGGACATTCGGGCAGCCCTACGGAGAGGCCCACATAACGAGATGAGGAACCACGGCTTCCTGTCAACAGAAACATGAGTGAGCTTGGAAATATCCTACAGGCACATCAAGCCTGCAGGCCTGCAGGCCTGCAGCCCTGGCTGGCAGGACTGAAACCTGGAGCCAGAACCACCCAGAAAGACACGCCCAAATTCCTGACCCATAGAAACTGAGATACAGCAACATGTATGTTTGGTGTTCGGAAACCACTGGGTTTGGGGTGACCTGCTACATGGCAACAGACACCTCACATGCTCTTCCTTCTCCAGCTCCATAAGACATCCATAAATAGCCTTTGATCTCTACTGGAAAAAAGCAAACAACAAACAAAAACATACTTGGTCTTATCTTCCAGAGCAGGGGGTCAGCAAATTTCTTCTGTCAGGGGCCAGATAGTAAATATTTTACGTTTTGTGAGCAAAAGAGTCTCTGCTGTGACTATTCTACTCTGCTGTTACAATAAAAAAGCAGCCTCAGACAACACGGAAAAATGGGCATGGCTGTTTTACAATGAACTTGTATTGACGAAGCAGGTGGTGGGCCAGATCTGGCCAATGGGCCTCGTCTGCCTATCCCCTTCCTTAACAACCAATTCTATCAGCGGGTGATTTCAACACTCACTGACACCACCTTCTCCCCAGCCTCTTAAGCCCCCTGCCATCTGGCTTATGTTCCACCCATCAACTCAGATTGCTTTCTCAAAGGTCACATATGGCCTCTGGAGAAACCAAACAGGCTTTTCCTTCAGTACCTGTTGCTTTTCAACTTCTTGGCCACACACGAATTCTTCCTTGGAAGTCTTTTCCCTTGGACTCTGTTGCAATGAACTACTGTGGCTCCCCTTACTCCTCTGATTATCCCATTACTAACTCGCAGTCCTTCAGAGTTCCATACTGGAAGACATTCCTACAGATTTGCGGGGAGGGGTTGCTTCTCTTCGAACTTCTTTAAAAAGTTTTCGCGATCTCACTCTTTCAACCCTAGCTGCCGTGAGGCAACTCCAATGTAACCCCCATAATAAATGGCAGCAACTGACATTTCTTTAATCAGTAAGTTTGTGTACACAACACATGCTAGGCACTGAACTCGTTTTGGGGACAAAGCAGTAAATTAAGCCTTGTCCTTGCCTTGACAACAGGATGGCGAACCATCCCAGTTTGCCTGGGATGGAGGGGTTTCCAGGATGTGAGACGTCTTGTGCTGAAACCGGGAAAGTCCCTGGCAAGCTGAGACAATTAGTCATCCTAGCTGACAAACACATCAAGTAAATGTTTTTCTTTTGTTCCTACCTTAACTTCTTTTTATTTCTTCCATTCTGCCTTCTGTCACCTTCCCTTTCTTTGACTTTATGGTTCTTTTCAGGCCACCTGCGTGTATGTTTGTACAAGCTCACTACCCAAGTGGTGGTGATCCTTCTCACATCTCAAATGAATTGATTCTGGCCCCATCATATTACTGGAAAACATTTTTTTTTTTAAGTAGGCTCCACACCCAGTGTGGGAGCCCAATGAGGGGCTTGAACTCATGACCCTGCGATCAAGACCCGAGCTGAGTCTGACTAGGGGCACCTGGGTGGCTTAGTCGGTTGAGCGTCTGCCTTCTGCTCAGGCTGTGATCCCGGGGTCCTGGGATTGAGCCCCGCATCAGGCTCCTTGCTCACCCCGTCCCCCGCTCATGCGCTCTCTCAAATAAATAAAATCTTCAAAAAGAAAAGAGTCCGATGCTTAATCGACTGAGCCACCCAGGCGCCCCTGCTGGAAAACATTAATTGCCTTGTGATCTCTCCCTTTTAACAACAGTAGTTAACACCATAAGAGCTATGCTTCAGTTCCTTTTGGATTTTTCGCCAGACGAGATCTAATATTAACTTTAAAAAATTACAGAGAATCATGATCATTAACACGCTCCATTTTCTGACAGTGGAGATTTTGTTTAAGAGTTCAAACTTTGATTCCTCAATAATTAGGGCCAATTATTATACCAGAAATTATAAAATTGGCTGTATGTATGCATCTGTTACATTTGACATTACAAGAGCCCCTTCACAAATTAATACTTAATTCACAGAAACATGTTTTTTGGGCAAAAATTCTTTCCCATGCCAGCACCAGCTGTGTACAAGATCACAGCAATTAGCTGGGTGATGCAAACTGAACAAGAAGCTTTTCTCTTCTTACGGAAGCCCACCTGCAAAGAATTCCATGTTTTAAGTAACATATTCCTGGCTCAGTTAACTAAAAAAAAAAAAAGACAACCCACAAGGATCCTCACCTACATCAGATAACTGGGTTTAAGAAACAAAGCAACAAAGCCCCCCCATCGCTGCTACAAGGGCGGGGAGGGGCCCTGCCCTGGCACAGAGCCAGAAGGAAACCATCTCCTTGGTCACACAGGAGATAATACTTAGCCATCATCCAAGGGCCTGACAGTTTTATTCAAATCCCTTTTTCCGAATGGAGCCTTAATAAATCATATGCAGGGTCCAATTCAAGACCTGTTAATGTGGACACTGTTAAAACTGAAATCATTGGGTCCTAGAGTAAGTTATTTGCTGCTAATGAAAATGTGTACTCTGTCAAAGTCATCCTACAGAGAATTATTCCTAACTTTTTAAAAACATTTCTCCTTTTAACAGAAATGAAATGCAAAGCTTTAGTAGGTGGGAAACAGAGCCACTTAAGTAACAATTATATTTTAATTTTGTTTTCATCTTAAATAACGCTATCTGAGGTAACATAAGGTGACTGCAGAATCGCAAGACAACACCTAAAAGATCGGAACCCTGGAATAACTGGCCATTCATGATGCATGCGTTTCTGAAAGACTGAAAATGAAGATAATTCTTGTAAATGGAATGACTTTACACTGACATCATAAGACCAGATGCTTTCCCATGGGAAACAGTGACAATGAGCAAAATAACCGGCTAAAACAATGGAGCGTCCACACATTGCCTCCAAATCAACAGCCTCTTTATTACAGAATGCCCTGAACTACAGAGACTGAAATATTACACCTAAAAATGCTGTTATCTTTTAGAAACAATCCTTTGCTGCCAGAAAAATATGTTAGGCCCATAATATATAGAGTACTGAAATGAAAATGGACTTTCCAAAGCAAGTTAGCTTTAGAAAACAGGCTTTACAAGGGCTTAATGGGAAATTAACATAAACAAGAACAAACATATATACCTAATTTAAGCCCATCTGTGGAGCTGAACCCAGAAACTTACACCAAGAACTGATGCACCTTCCAAGGGCAAAACCAGCCTCTCCTACAAGTTCCCCTGCAGTCTTTTTCACACTGGGTGTTCCCTTTCCCAAAAAAGTTTCTATTATCATCAAGGAGATCAAAATTCCTTCTAGAGCAGGCTTGGCAGCATTCCTCCCACACAGTCCTGACTAAAAGGGAAAGGGAACAAGGAACGCTCTGTTTTGCTGGCTGAAAAGTCTTGCTTGGCAAGGAGAGGGCAAGGATCCATAGCTTAGCTGCATCCGTGGATTTATGTAATTTTAAGGTTCGTGGCTAATGAAAACCATCTGGTTTCTCCATTTAAACGGGCTTCTCACTGGCCTGAATAACTCGCCTCATACGGTGGAGTATTTGGTACTATTTAATCAGTGCACAATATCCCCAGGGCGGAGCCAGGTTCTTATATAGCATCTTTTTTAAAAGCACACAATGATACTATTTCTATCATACCCAAGATTTTCTCACATAAATATAGTTTTCCCTTAAACTGGGCATAACTCAACTGTACCCCACAAAAATGCTTTTAAACTTACTTTTAAAACATTCAGATTTTCCATTTTCAATGTAATTAACTGTTCTCTAGAATCACGATCTAGAAGATCTGAGAGTGAACCCCTTTCAAGGGAAAATGCAGTACATTAATGCTTAACATAAATTTTCTTTCTCCAAAGGAAAAGACTGACTGTAAGGTTTCCCTTGACATGCCTCCCTCCTACCCCCAAAATCATAAGCAGAACCATAACATCTGTAATTGCCCATTTTGTGTCTAGAAGAGGGCAACAAATTAAAATTAGAATCCCAGAACTGGGAGAATCTGTAAAATCATCCATTCCAACTCTAAGAAGGAAAAAGCTCTGTTAAGGACTCATCCAAGGCCACAGTATTAAGAAGAGGCAGAGGTGGGAGTTGGACCCACTCCATTAATGGTTTTGTATATGGGACCAGGATGACTATCAAATTAAAACAGAAAATTTCAATTTTCCTAGGTTTTGCCCTTGGTGTGTGGGTTCATGTATTTACGGAGGGAAAGGATGGAGAGGCCAAAGCACACAGAAAAACAAGATGTGATTATAGAAACTGTACACAGTTTCAGCTTACCTGTGTGGAGAGCTGGCCTCGTTCATTATATCCGCTATTTGGGGCACAATACAATTATTTCAGCTCTCGAGTTTCAGGCTAAACTGCCCCAAGATTTGCCACAAGAGTGAGTAAAGAGAAAAGATTCCTTTTGAGAACTAATCCATATATTTCACTACTTGAAATCTGACTTTCTTTTTGGGGCACGGTTGACCTGGCTTCAGATGACAAGTTAGCCCTCCATGGTCTCTGCTGGTATTGATAAAGTGAATTCTTGTATTGGGACCCAGAAAATGGGAGACCACCCCAGTGGCCGGGGCCCACGACACAAATCTAAACCTAAATCAGCCTGCACTTACGGGAAACACTTGTCAAGAAATTTTAATGGTCACCAATCACAATGTGCCAACTGAGCTTTAGCTAGTTTACCTTGCCCTAGAAAACAGGAGCTGCTAGCTTTGTAAGGAAATCTCCCACCTCCAGCCAATTATGCCCCAGCTTCTGCATTGCCTCTTCTAAAGCTCTTTAAAACTCTTTCTTGCCCCAGCTCCCTGGGGAACACTCACTACTCCACTGTTTGTGGGACACTGTGCTCCCCCAATTCATGGCTGTTTTCTCTTGAGTGACGGACATCAAACTCACAACTTAAATTTAGTTTTGTCATTTGACAATATCAAGTTTTTCTTTCTGCTTAGAAGACAGATATTCTAAAGCAGACCCGAAACTCCTTCCATTTCATAACAAGTCCAGTAAATAATTCTTGCTGCTGGTGGCCAGTAGGATATCTAGAACTCTCTCAACAGAAACCTTTGTTACTCAACACCCATAAAATTAAATTACCAACGCTTACAGCATGGATTTTAGGCAGGCCTAAGAAAGAGTGATGTCCACTGCCCAGAACAGATATAAAATCTGAAACTGGAATTTAAAAAAATAAAGCCTCATAGATGGCAACCAAACTATATGCCTAAAAAAGATCTATCCAATAATGCCCATTTAGTCCTACACAGTAAATGTTTTCTATTTTATATGTAGTATATTTAAACTGAATGCATACATATAACATTATACATTATACATTGCATAATTTTGTCTAATGTGCTTACACTGGTAATAGTCAAATTCTGTTCAAGGTCATTGATGTAGAATTAGTTTATCCCTTTAATATTAAGTTTTACTTCTATGTTTCATAGAGTTGCCCAACAAAACATACAATTATCATATCTTTGTACTATTTGACTCTCTCAGCATTGCTAGCTCATCAGCCTTGACCTTGTGCACAGGGAGATAGGAAAAGGAGTAAGGATAAAAATCAAAGCATCTACTTAGGCCTTTCCTTTCACGATCTCATTTGATTCTGAGAAAAACCAAGATAAGTCACTTCCCCATCTACTTAAATAATCAGAAAGGCTCAAAACCTGCCTACGAGTCTAATCACGGCGATTACTCTAAAAGCTATGCTTGCTTTTTTCTTATTGAGCCAGCTGGTAGGTATTCCTTCTACTAATTCTTAAGCTTTTTTTTCAATCTTGAATATTATTTTCAAATAACTTTTTCCCACTATGGTAAGTAATATTTTGCAGTTCTCTGTTTCTGGCTTTTTTAAAATATTATTTTTAGGGACGCCTGGGTGGCTCAGTTGGTTGAGCATCTGCCTTCGGCTTGGGTCATGATCCCAGGGTCCTGGGATCGAGTCCCACATCAGGCTCCTTGCTCAGCGGGGAGCCTGCTTCTTCCTCTCCCTCTGCCTGCCGCTACCCCTGCTTGTGCTTTCTCCTCTCTTTCTCTCTCTGACAAATAAATAAATTACAATCTTTAAAAAATAAAAAATAAAATTTTATTTTTAGACGAAGTAAAAGGGGAAGCAAATCTACAGTTTTAAATGTTTAATCCGCATTTCTTAAATTTAAATCATTAGATGTTCACTGGGTGTTATACACAACTAGTGAATCATTGAACATCACATCAAAAACTAATGATGTACTATGTGTTGGCTAACTGAATTTAAATTTAAAAAAAACTTTAAAAAAAGTCACTAGATGTTAACAACCTAGTAATATTTGGTGGCTTCCTCTTTAAGAAATCTCCCCCGAAATGCAAATGAAAACTTTCTCCTAATTTTGTTCTTCCCTTAAATCAGAAGTAGTGAATTGAATCTGCAGAGCAGGGGTCCAGAATCCCCAACATTCCAACTGTTAATGCATGTTCATCAACCCTTACCTTACTTAATCTGTATTTTCAGGGATATATGCATATCCCTGTATATATACATACTATACAGCTAGTTAGTAATAGTAATAAACATGCATGCACACACATGTGGTTTACTGGTAGAGATCAAGTAAATTTCAAACGAACGTGTTTTATTAAATCTCATTCTAGAGTTAATGAATTTAAGTCATGCTGCTAATAAGCTGGAGGACCTAGAAACTGGCTTTCTCAGAGAGGCTGGTTTGAATGTCATTCATTGTGAAGAAATTTGATGATAACAAATGAACAATTTTCCTGTATAATTGCTGCTAGTTCTGACAGGGCAGATTCAGTACATAATGCAACCCAGAAAAATTCAAATTCTATTACTTCTCTCCATTTTAGACACAAGAACAATTCTATACATGTTCAGTTTCTGAAGTTTTACTATTTTCTATTGAATCTGGCCGACCTCAGCCAAGATCAGTGAACCTATAGGCCTGGGAGCTACCGTAAATGGTATTATTTTAGGCCACTGAATTTTGGGTTGGGTTGTGACGTTGTGGCGTTACCATAGCAACAGAAACTAATACAGGTATGTATTTGATAGGAATACTAAAGTACTAAGTAATAGAATCGGGGCTCAAAATTATTCCAGAAGGTAGAAAACTTTTTCAAATGGAATTTTTAAAAGTATATACAATATCCTGTAGTTTGCTTGAAATAATTCTTTGAAGCAGTACAGGACAGAAAAGATAGCTGGGTAGCAGTTCCATAAGAAAAACTTCCAAAGGTTTTAAGAGATGAAAATAAAAGGGGAAAAAAAAATAAAGCTAATGCACTCTTATGTCTTACAAATATAGGACCCCAGATGATCATGGGAAATCTTGCTGTGCCAAGTCACACCCACAAGGACGTATTCACATTTTTATTTTTTATTTTTTGAAGAGTTTTTCATTTTTAAGTAATCTCTACACCCACCACTGGGCTCGAACTTACAACCCTGCGATCAGGAGCTGCATGTTCTACTGACTGAGCCAGGCAGGCGGTCCTGTCGTCACATTTCTAGATAAACACTAAAAAAATTAAAGAAAGATTACCTTGGAGGGAATGAAAACCAAATAATGGAAACCTCACTTAAAACGGAGTCAGAATGCCAGAAGGGGGAGCTCTAACACCCTACCACTACTCTTCAATTGCATTCTCAACAGGAAGAAGCCTACTTTGCTACTCCAGCAGGAATTAAGAATTTCTCCTCGCCCAGCAACAAGCTCAGCCAATAGGAAAATTCCACAACTCAGCCAATGGGAAGCCATCACCACTCTAAGTCTGGCTTTCCTTCAATGAACTTTTATTCAAAGCAGCCCCTCCCAACTTCCTCCTTTTCTCTATAAAGTAACGTTCCTTTGGTTTGCCAAAGCTTGTGTGTCCCAAGCTGCAAGTCCTCCGCTATTCCCAAAAAACCCAGATGTTGGTAAAATAACCTGCTGTTTTACTTTTAGGGTCGACAAAGGAGACAAAATTTTTATCAGGTAACTTTAATAAAAAGAAAAAATAAAGGTAGAAGACAACATCTGAAGGAAAATCAACAAGGAAAATTCTAAATGTGAAAACAGTGACGGAGAGTGGCTGAGAAAGAACATCATGGAGATGGTGAGCACCTTCTCAAGGAGCCACTTAAGTGGATGGATAATCATCTACCAGAGTTGCAGAGGAGGTTGCTCAATTGGATAGGAAGTTGGAAGAGGTCAAGAGTTTTCAAAAGTTTAATTAAGCAGGAGGATCTTGGGCTCAAATAAATTTTGTGTGAACCCCTCACAGCTGGGCACTTCCCCCTCAAAACCTGGATTTCAACCCCACACAGCTTGTGAAATACTGGTCTCTTCCAAAATTTGCCTTTCTACTGTCTTTTCTATTGTTAGCCTATGGGCCTACTACCCTCCACCTTCAAACACCTTTGCTCCCTTCTGTTACTGCATTTTTTTTAAATTTATTTTTATTTTTTTAAAGATTTTATTTATTTATTTGACAGAGAGAGAGACACAGCGAGAGAGGGAACACAAGCAGGGGAAGTGAGAGAGGGAGAAGCAGGCTTCCTGCCGAGCAGGGAGCCCGATGTGGGGCTCGATCCCAGGACCCTGGGATCATGACCTGAGCCGAAGGCAGACGCTTAACGACTGAGCCACCCAGGTGCCCCATTTTATGAACTCTTACCAAAATTTTCTGATGAAAATTTAGTGTCCCAGTTGAGATTTTGATGACCTAGTATGAAAGATTATACTGTAAAATACCTCATTCATAATTTTCACATGTTGAATGATAAGTGGGTTAAACTTAAAATATACGATTAAAATTAATTCCAATTGTTTTACTTTTTAAAAATGTGGCTCCTAGAAAATCTTTAATTAAATATGTGACTTACAGCCTATTTCTAGTAGACAGTGCTGCCCTAAACATGTCAGACACAAGCCAGGACAGAATTTAAAATGCAGTAATAAATGTTCATGTCAACATATTAGCCATTTGTCTCTCATCAATCTCATTGCACTCATATCACTTCCTCTCAGTCTTTCTTATAATCTCTTGGAAGTGAGGACAGACTTCAATTAGTGCAACTGGCACAGACCAGCACATTTATATCCAGAAACCTGATAAATATTTGATATAAGGCGGGGATCAGATAAAACAATGGCTTAACTGTGGCACATGAGCCATATTCTCTTGGTTTTACCTCCTAAAACTGAAAACAAAGATGTGAGTAGGGGATAAATAAGACCATGCTCCAAACACACGCCCTGAAGCTTTTAAGAAGACGGTAACCAGTTGCTACTATCTTTGTATCTGACTGATTCTGTGGGCTTCTAAATTTTTCATTCTATTTCTTTAGATCTCTGTAAATGACAATTTGTTTAAATGGACAGGTTTTAAAAAATGAATTAAATGTATTTTGTTTTCACTCAGTATGTTTTTAAAAGAAAATATTTTAATGAAAACAGTCTAATGCTATTAAATGGACAATGCTCCTGCCTCACATCTTCCACGTGGCTGTGCGAATGCAAGATCTTACTCTAATTACACTCCTCCCAGCAAAGAACATGCAAATTTCATCACTAAATACTCACATTAAGATCATACCCCACCGAGCAGCATGTGCTTGCTGAACACAAGGAGCGAGGAGACTGGCCACACACAGCCCGGCTCGGCCCTCTGTAGGAGGTGTGTGCAGAAGAGGGTAGGGTGAGAAAAGGGGATGCACAGAGTTCTGGAATGTTGGGACAAGTACCTCTGTCATTTGATACCTCATGTTGAGATCATACCAGATTTCTCCCACATGACAGCACCTGAAGTTAAAGCCTCCATATCAGCTGGGTTTAGCGCACAGACATAGCCAAGTAAATAGAATATTTATGAGCTCTAGATAGAATTTATTTCATTGATTTGGAACACACTGTCCCTACATAATTTGCAAGCTAAATTGTCAGGATTGTTCCTAGGATCATTTCTCTCTTTAATATAAGACTCTGATGTTGACCTAGTACTTGAGATATCTCACTCATCACCTGGCAGATGCACTTATCTTTACCTTTTATTCAATAGCATATTCATCACAGGGCGCCTGGGTGGCTCAGTCGGTTGGGCATCTGACTCTTGATTTTGGCTCAGGTCATGATCTCAGGGTTGTGGGATGGAGCTCCTCGTTAGGCTCTGAGCTCAATGTGGAGTCTGCTTGAGATTTTCTCGCTCTCCCACTGCCCCTCCCTCCCCTTGTGCTCTTTCAAAATAAAGAAAATCTTTAAAAAATATATATCCTATTCATCACCATCTAAGGACACAGCTCTAAAATGGACTTTATCAATAGCACTGCATATTCTAGAGCATAATAAGGCTTATACGCTGACATGCTTAAGGTACAAATAAGTGCATATTTTAAAGTCTAGTTCTTCCTTTTCTCTTTATTTTTCTTTTTACCACTGCAATACTGACCCACTCATAATGTCCAACACAGAAGAAAGAGTCCCAAGCGATCATTAGATGGGGAGAAGAGAGAGAACAAGAAGTCTTTGAACAAACCGTAGCTGGGGGCATAAAATGGAAAACAAACTTCCAAAAGAGGTAGTGGGTTTACAAATGGAGCCAGTTTATCACTTAATCAGACCATGAACAGGAGGGCCATACCCGCACATCTGCATCCTAGAGTTACCCATACAACTTGGACTGGAAGGAAAAATGGGCATATTCCTCTACCATTTGTCAGCCCAGAAATTCATCCTTACTTTCCTTCATAGCTTCGACCAGGTTTTAGGTTCCAGGCCACTATGAGCCCAACACAGGCAGAGAGACACACAGGGCTAACATGGGGAGAGATGGGTAATGGGATCCCTAGTCTTGGGCTGTCCTTAGCGATGGAGCCGTATATACATCTGGGCCTGGTACATTACAGACTATCCATATCCTTTAATATCTTTATAGTTTTCAGTACTAAAATGGTAGGAAAATACTTACAAGGTTACAGACCCTTAGAAAAATGTGCATTTTGCCGGTAAGTTAAGATAGGATACTGTCCCTTCAATGTACATTAAAATCTCAGAGCCCCTCTCAGGGGGGTGAGGGGTACACACATCAACCTTAGAGCACTGCTAACCACTCTAGGAAGTCATTTCCATCTGATTTCCTACTAGCTCGAGGTGGAGCAGTTCCAAACACTCTCAGTTGACCTGCCATTGTAAGTGCCAAATATAAGGGACTTGTATGTTTTAGCATGGGCCCATGAGCTTGTGTCTTATAAAATGGTACCAACTGGCCCTTGCCATTAGGAGATGGTTTTCTTTTTTTTAAATTTTTTTAAAGATTTTATTTGAGAGAGAGAGAATGAGAGAGAACACATGAGAGGGGACAGGGTCAGAGGGCAAAGCAGACTCCCTGCCGAGCAGGGAGCCCGATGCGGGACTCGATCCAGGGACTCCAGGATCATGACCTGAGCCGAAGGCAGTCGCTTAACCAACTGAGCCACCCAGGCGCCCTAGTAGATGGTTTTCAATGAACAAGGAAGATCATAAGTGGAAGAATGATAACAAATTTTATGAGAAGTTTTCTGAAAAATTTTGTTTGAAGCAACTCACATTGAGAGGAGACCAGGCAAGCAGGAAGGGAAAGAGGGAATAAAAGAATTTACTCTGTGAAAGTTAATGGAGACAAAAGAATTCAGGTATTTACAATTTACTTCTGTTCATACCTCTTCAGACACCCATATGCATACACTTTCAATATTTACGCATAGACAAGAAACCACCTACAGTCTGTTGGACCAAGAAAGATGATAAATAATCATGTTATATGGGATAAGAGTTCGAATATCCATATGTCAAGTGGCATCAAAGAATTCATGATCTTGAAATTCACCTTTCTATTTCTACTTTTAGAATATTTGTACAACAATTTCAGGAGGAGAACATGAAGTACCTTATTTTTAATATGTAGACAGGGTATTTACATTATGTCCTTTGGTTTATTTCCTTTCAAAGTCGCATAATATTTACCTATCATCTACTTTTCCTGTCTGCTTAAAATTCTCATGCTATTGTCTTTTTATTACTAGAACTGTTGTTTTAGGAGAAAACTGCTTTGCAAGTGTAATAGAAATTCAGAAAGAGTATTATGTTGATGTGAGGAATCTACGGTAACATTCCAACAGCATTCCTGCTCATTTTTCAAATTGTATTCTGTTAACTTATCACTTTTAGTGTAAGCCAAGATTGTTTCTTTTCCTCCAGAGTTGTAACACTGAAGAGTACTCAAAGTTTAAGTTTCAAACTATTTGCCTGATAAGCAGAAGCAGATTATCCTTCTTCAATAAGGCACCAAGCCATTTCTCAAAGAAGCTTTCCCTTTCTGGAGCTCTGGACTCACAATAAGAATTGTTTGAATTGCCTTTCCTATCAGAATAGACTGTTATGAACTATGATACTAGGAGAAAAAAATTCTGAAGGGAGGTAACAGTGAAGACTATTTCTATTTTCTTGGCTACGTTTAAAAAAAAGTTGCAGAAACAATAGAAGACCAGGAGCAAAAGAATATACACACACACACACACACACACATATATCTGAGGTCTTACATTTCCCCTACTTACTTCCAATGTCAGTTTCAGTGACATAACATCTGAATCTTAGCTTCTTTATCTCTACGTGAGAACAGAACCAACTGGTTATTTAGGGGCAAAGATAGGATCTAAATGAAGGCAATTAAGTATGTAGGGTGCTCTTACTACGAGGATGAGTTGATGGTACCACCTGAAGGTATTCATCTAAATTTTATCTGTTAGAGTAGAAGAAAACATAATGTCTACATACTTCAAGTGTGTGAACAAGGATTCCCAGTCTTTGCAAACAAGATGAGATACAGATCTTCTTTGACTTAACAATGGGCTTACATCCCGATAAACCCATTGTTAGCTGAAAATATCTTAAGTCAAAAATGCATTTAATACACCTAACCTACTGAACATCATAGCTTAGCCTAGCCTACCTTACACGTGCTAACACCTGTATTAGCCCACAGTTGGACAAAATCACCTAACAGAAGGCCCGTTTTATAATAAAGTGCTGAATACCTCGTGTCATTCCTTGAACAAGGTACTGAAAGCAAAAAACAGAATGGTTGTCAGTGTGCTGGTTGTTTACCCTCGTGATCGCCTTGTTTACCCCGGGAGCTGCGGCTGGCTGCGGTCGCCCAGCATCAGGAGAGAGGACTGTACCACAGATTACGAGCCCAGGAAAAGATCCAAATTCAAAAGTACCGTTTTTACTGAATGCATATCATTTTCGTTTCAGGCCATCCCAAAGTCGCAAAATCATAAAATGAACCATCCGTACTTCACTGTCTACCTGAGACTCTCTTTGCTCATTAGTACTTGCCTCTCTCTCTCCCACTACAAGCACTCAATAAACATTTATAGAAAGCATTAGGGAATGCCTGGCATGAAAAATACAACAATAATAACCAGCAGGTAGAAAATGCAATCATTGACAAAGGCGTGGAACAATACAAAATAAATTCCAGCTTAGATACCTGTGGAATTTTTTCTACTGTGGCACCAGGAGAGAAATCTCCTAACGTCAAGAAAAGAAAATACAGCACCCACACTCCTGTCTTTACCAACTCCCAAATGCCAGCAAGAGCCCGACTTGTTTGAGGACCTCAGGCTCCTCTTAGGAAAAACAAAACAACAACAGCAACAACAAAAACAACCCTAAGACCAAAAAACAAAAACATGGTGCAAAAAGGCAAGGTGGCTTGTGATCTACATGACTCAATAACCTTCATCGTTAATTTCCTGACTTTTGGTAACACATTCCTGAGAGGAGCACTATTTTGCAATTCAGGCAGCATTTAAAAAAAATCAGATTATCTCACTAGACTCCAAGATCTGCACAAACAGTATGGGCGGCCAGACTCCTTTAATAAAGAAAGCATCCAATCAACTATTTAAAACATTCCTGCAGCTGAAAGCCCTCAGCAGCACGAAACTGATTCTCAGAGATTTCTGTGTAACCTAACACCTAAAGTGAAGGCTAGTGTAAAAAAATACACCTGAAAATATTACAAGGAAGAGACAGAAACTATTTGTTGAACAGCTAAGCGAAACACCACATGCTGATGACTATCAAACATTTGTCCTTCTCACTTCTAACAGAGAAGGCTTCAGAGTTTGATTCCTGGGTTATGTTTCAGGAAAGTTCTGGCTTGATGCCTTATATGAAAATCAACATTTCCCAGGTACAGAATACATTCAAGCCTGGGGGCAGAGGGGTGACCCAAACATCCTGGACTTCAATGGACACACAATGGTGGGGACAAAAATGAGGAGGCCCCACTCACTAGTAAAAGGTACTAAAGTGACAAAGAAGTGGCTGGTTTGATTTGGAGGAGGCAGAGATGGGTGGGAGTTGGCACGGAATAGGCAGACCAAAGACTGGAGCAGAAAATGTACATGGCATGGGTGTGGGAACAGCGTGTGTGAAAGGTAAGACAGGGTTAGGTATAAATGACCTTGAATTTGTAATAATGTCCATAGCCAAGGAGCGCTAACTGCTACCTTTCAGAGAGAGCAACAACCCATCTGTGTATGAGGGGAGCGCATGGGCACATGATCTTCTTTTGTGGACCCCTTTCTCTCTAAAAAAATTAAAACTGGTATTTTAAGGCTATGGTGGTATAAAGGTGACTAATTCAGGCTAGATTCCTTAGCATATATTCATTACTACCGTCGTTTTTTCCTTCTGATTTTTTTTCTTAAAGATTTAATTTATTTATTTGAGAGAGTGAGAGAGAGAGAGAGAGAGAGAGAGAGACAGAGCATGAGGGGGGTAGGGTCAAAGGGAGAAGCAGACTCCCCGCTGAGCAGGGAGCCCGATGCGGGGCTCGGTCCCAGGACCCTGGGAACATGACCTGAGCTGAAGGCAGACGCTCAACCGACTGAGCCACCCAGGCGCCCCCCTTCTGATTTTAAAAGAAATTAAAATTGAAACATTTTCATGGGCCCCTAAGAGCATCACAGGCCCAAGGCACTGTGCCTACCATGCATAATGGAGAAGCCAAGCCTGGGGTGTAGGCAAAGGAGAGAAGTGCATGGCCAAGGACACAGCATGAGCTTAAGCAGCAGGAGAAAAATGGGCAGCAAAGGCAGAAAATGGAAGCAGAGGTGGAGAGAACTCTGAGGCTTGTGAATTTCAAGGATGGGACCCCGTGGGGTGCTGGTGGCGGGGAAGGAATGTGCAGGACCTGCCCAGCTGACAGCAACAAGTGTCAGAATACATCATGCGAGAGATTTCAAGTTCATCCCAATGGGATGGAAGAAGGAAAGGAATAGTCACTCTAGTCACCACTCCCCAGTCTGATCAGCACATGTCCCATTCTGCCATGACCTCCGTGTGCCCATCACACCAGGAGTTCTCTTATCAATATGGGTGATCAATCCATCTGCATTTCATTGCCTTGAGTGATGGGAAATTATTTTAATTTTCAAAACTAGCAGATGTTTAATGGAGCTGTGCAGGGTTGTTGTTATATGTCATGGCATACTGTGTCTATGTAACCTGGGGAAAGAATGGTCTGGAATCTTCCATCACTAACTCATTCCTGGGCCACAGGGAAATCTTTCTGACATTTGCACAGAGGGATAAGCCCTAAAATAGAGAAAAACCATGCAATACAGACCATAGCCTGCCCCTGAGGAAGAGAAGCATTACAATGTGTTGCGAAGATTTAAGTTCTACCAAGAACTCTACCCATGGGCTATTTATGTAAGCTGAACTTTTAAAACAAATCTGTTCAAATAAACCAAGAGAAGTACACAGCTGTGAACCCCCCCCCTCCACACACACACACATATGCCCACAACAGCATGCAGAGTCAGGCTTCCTACATTACTGCAGCTGCTCATGGTACATAATTCTAAATAATAAGAATTCTAAGTAATTAGAATGGAGGTACCCTTTCAGATTTGCTAGAAGGTGTTTTATAGGCATGGCTTTTTTCTAAAGAGGGAATGACATGAGGGACACCTAACATGAAAATACTCTGGCCTAATGAAGGTAAACTCTCAAATAACCACATGCACTCTCTTTCTTTTGTAAGCACAGCCAATCTTTAGGAAAGAGCTGCTTTAACTTGGCACCAGTCTTGCCAATGCTGTTAGGCTATGCAGTGGATCTCTACCAGGGAAAGCTTTTTAGCCCACATGGATCATGAGTCACCTTGCATTCTGAGCTCCATGAATTGTTTCTAGGTAGAAGCTCAAGGGTCTCAGGAAAGCTAAATGTCACAATTTTGGTGTTGCTTTTGTTTCTAAACATACCATCACGAACTGGGGTAGCCTCCCCCTGCCTCCCAAAACTGAGAATTACCTGGCTCAAAATGTCAATAGCACACCTAGGTTGAAAACCCTGACCTAGCGTCTTCCTCAGGGTGAAAGAGTCATGTCCCACTCATCTCTGTATTTCTAGGATAAAACTTACAACAATATTGGCGCTCAAATAGTTGAACCAAATAGATTTCCTGCCAGAACACTGAAATAACTAATTCAACTGAAATAATGTAAAAAGCACAACTTTCTAAGTTGTACAAAATATACCTTGCCTTCCACAGATACAAAAAAAGATATATGTTGATTTTTAAAAGATATGTGGAATATCAAGTCATTAACACTATAGATAATAAAATACCCCACTCAAGAGTGGCCCAGTATTACTTATTATGTAGACAATAATAAAAAAAATAACGTATTAACTCTTTATGGGTCAATCTATAACAATAACCTAACAATTAAGAAGTCTTGAGTGTTGGGCGCCTGGGCGGCTCAGTCCTTAAGCATCTGCCTTCGGCTCAGGTCATGATCCCAGGGTCCTGGGATTGAGCCCCACATCAGGCTCCCTGCTTGGCGGGAAGCCTGCTTCTCCCTCTCCCACTCCCCCTGCTTGTGTTCCTGCTCTCACTGTCTCTGTCAAATAAATAAATAAAATCTTTAAAAAAAAAAAAGTCTTGAGTGTTAATTATCCTACCTATGAACACACACAAAAGGGGTGATAACGGCTTCTAAGCAACACTGACAAGAACACAGGATCATGCACTCATTACAAGGGGTCCAAGACCAAGAAATCCAACCAGATCTTCTGCCCATGGGTAATTCTGGCCTAACTCTAACCAATCATTTCATAAAGAAGGACTCAAGACAAAGCAAGAGAGGGCTAAACCACTGGAATCCCTTTGAATAGCTTATCAACTCTACAGGACTAACACGTGTATGCTCACAGGTTACATTAATCAAAAGTCCTATGAAAAGACATGACTAAAAAAAAAATTGTTTCCAGAAACTTCCTCATATACTGTACCTGCACCTATAAACCTAGTCAAATCTAACACCGCTTCTACCTCTAGAGACCTCAGGGAGCTCACAGATGGTTCAGGGTCCCGGTAGAAGGACCTGGTTGAGGGAACCCACACCTGAAGGTACCAATATGAACCTTGAAATCAAAAGGGAGAGGTCGAATTGTCTACTATTTACCAGCTGTTTGGAGGGAAAACTCTAACTCTTGAGTTCCTTCATCTCTAAAATGGATATAATAACACCCCACCACATAGGTTATTATGAGATTAAAATTCATAAATGTCCATAACATGGATAGCAGGTCATTTGTTTTACAGAGAGCTAATCATATTGACTCAGCTGGGATTTAGCAGGAAGAAAGAAGGGATTCTAGTATGAGCGCTTCCTGAGACATCCAGAGAGACTGAACTAATGAAATACAGGACTTGAAATCTCCTGAGAGTTATCCCCACAAAGATGTCTGCTACTTATTCAGGAATCCTGAGAGGATTTTCTGTTCTAAAGAAAATGCTGACTATATAACCAGATACGACATACTGGTTTAAAGAATGTCTTATGCCACTTGAAATAGACAATCTTTCCTCAATTATCTGCAAAATGTCTGCCTGCCAAGTTGTTTCTAAGAGACAAACTAGTAACTACACAATGCCATCATACCCAGCCACAAACCTGCAAGCTCAATGTGGCAGATCTGACTCACCAAGCTGACACAGTATTTTTGAACCATCTGAGATAAATTCATGCAGGTTTCAAGTATCAATTATAAGGTTCATGAAGTCCACTCTGACAGTTTACTATCAGTGAATGTCAAGGATTCTAAACAGGGTGAAGGAACTATAGGAAATTTCAAGATGTTAAGAATTTTCGGTTTTGTTTAGCTACAATGTATTCAATGCATTTCTTTACAGAGAACTTCTCTCACATAAGAAATTTTTTGTTGCAAGCTCATACCAGTGTTATTAATCACTAAGTAGCATATATTCAAAGGGCCTGGTGGAGTTTAAGACATGTTTTTCAAAGTATTAAAAAATGTCTCATTTAATTTCTAAATCAGTGTTCTCAAAAACAGTTTCCAAGAGATGTTAACAGTTATTCCCCAGGGCAAGGGGGAGGGGGTGATTCTCTTGTCAAACACACACGGGAAATGGACCCTTCAAGATGAATCTGGGAGGCTATGCGAAAATCCTATAATAAGGAAGCCAGTTTAACATTTTTTTTTTTTTATATACCAAGTTTCCCAAATGTATTTGGCCATGGGAGTCTTCTAATATATTACAAATATAGCACATTTATCATATTTGGTACACAATTTGAAAAACATGCTAAGATACTTGAAATGAATAATGACCAAGCAAAATTTAACCAGGTCATTTTGAGTAAATCAAAATAAATAAAACCAAAAAGAAGTCTTACGGGGAACAAGGGTGGGGAGCCTGGGTGGCTCAGTCAGTTAAGCATCTGACTCTTGATTTCCGCTCAGGTCATGATCTCAGGGTCATGGGATCGAGCCCCCCAATCGGGCTCCATGCTCAGCGTGGGGTCAGCTCAAGAGTCTCTTGCTCTCCCTCTGCCCCTCCCCCACATGCTCTCTCTCTCTCTCAAAATAAGTAAATAAAATCTTTTATTAAAAAAAGGGGGGCGATGGGGTACCTGGGTGGCTCAGTCGTTAAGCCCCTGCCTTCGGCTCAGGTCATGATCCCAGGGTCCTGGGATCGAGCCCCGCATCGGACTCCCTGCTCAGCCAGGAGTCTGCTTCTCCCTCTCTCATTCCTCCTGCTTGTGTTCCCTCTCTAGCTGTCTCTTTCTCTCTGTGTCAAATAAATAAATAAAATCTTTAAAAAAAATTAATTAATTAATTTAAAAAGGGGGGCAGAACAGGGCAAGGAGTATCACCAAGTGCCCATAGAACTTATGATGATAAAGCATCAAATCTGGCTCTAGGCAAAATAATTTACATGACATATAGCATGCAGAGCAAGAAAACAGATGGTAAGAATAACTATGTGCTCCCCACCAGAATATTTCAAAAGTCATAGGCACTTAGAAACATGCAAAAAAATAAAAAATAAATAAATAAAATAAAAATAAAGAACTTCATAAAGTTCCAATACGGTGTAAAATTCTAAGTCTTTTGCCTTTTAAACTATACAGGTAAACTGAATCAATGTGATTTATTACAAGTAAAGTTAGATTTTCATTTAGTGAAATAAATGTGAGAAGGCTGATGACAGGTGCAAACACTGAAATCACATCCCTGGATTCCAATATCATATTTGTAAAATTCAACAATGTGATACTAAGTAAAAATAATGAGTGGATAAGAACTAAGAAAAGACAGGAGTCCTCGATGTCATAACTCTGAACTAAAAGCATATAGCCAAGAGTAGAAAAAATTAATGCTTTTGTTTCCACAACACAAAGCATGAACTACTGCGGATTTCACAATGGAGAATACAAATTACTTCTGATTTTCCCATTTTCACACAAGTGAGAGAGAAGTCAGCCTGACTCCTAAATTAAATTTCCCTTTCTATAAAGGAAAGGCCTTCAGAAGACCTTTACAGATCTTTATACATGGCTTGTGATATTGGGGAGCTCGACTACGGTGATAAATAAAAAGCACCAGATAAGTAAAAGATAATTAACATAATACCCAGAACTTCACTATCTCTTAAATAATGCTTTCCCTTAATTAAATATTACATTGAACTGTTGTGTTCATTTTCACTGAAGAAGCTATAAAGTGTTCAAGGTCACATGAAAGCCAGACTGGCTACACTTCCCATTAGAAACTAACAGAGACTGTAATTCCTATGAAGGTTACATTCAGAATCAAAACGAGACACAAAGCATTATTCTGCTATGTTTAAAACACAGCAGAATTTTTTTTTTTAATTGCTATAATTAGGTCATCTCGTTATTCACAGATTAGATTTAAAGTTTAAAACATCTACGAAAGAAAACCTTCTTGCTTTGAGTTTCTGTTTGAAGACTGGCAGTCTTGTTTTCTCTGGAGGTGGCCCTGCATCAATGTTTCAAGGAATGACACAACTTCTGTAGGAAAGAACAAAGATTCTCTTCGTAAGGAGACATGCTTGCCCATGACAAAGTGGCTTATAGCGCACCAAACTAACGAGATTCTCATTGAATTGTAGGTACCAGCTCTGCAAGTCCTACACTTCTCCATATTTTATAATACTCCAAATCCTCAAGAAAGTTGCTTTGGGTATTCAGAACATTCCACAGGGCATTCTCTAACCTTAAAATATTAGAGAATGACTAAACTGTTTGCCTAAGACTATGCTACAGGCAAATTCCCGTTTCTAAATGTGTCAGGTCTGGACAGCACAAATATGCAAGCTTTAACACCCAAACAAAAAAACTGGGCTTCTACTTAACAATTCGTATTTTTAGTAGTCAGTGTTCCCTTCCTTCCTTCCCTCACCACCGCAGAAAAGTGGGGGGCGGGGGGGGATCTACTTAAAACAGCCAAAACCATCTTTTAGATGGGAGTTCACTACTAAGATAAATTCTATTCTTTTCCTTTGAGGATACCTAATTCCTGGGTAATATAAATTTATGCTATCAATAAAGTGGTGAAAAAACCCATAAAGTAAAACACTTCATTATTTACCCAAGAAACACCAAGGTTTTCTAGCAAAACGTAACCACTTTATAGTTCACTGTGAGTCTATAAACTTTTTTTTTCCCCTTAAACACAACTGAGTCTAGAACAGTATGTTCAACCAGTCACTCAAAATACTTGTTGGCTCCTTTTACTAAGACAAAACAAATTATGAAACTTTTGCAGAGACATCAACTGTGCAATGGATGTACATGCTTAAATAGTAAAGGAAATAAGAAAATGTTTACTATACTATGTAAAATTTAAGCACCGATGGACAATATTTTATAGCCAAAACAAGCTGCTCAGTAATAACAGAAAAATACCCAATTATAACAAGCTCCTCTTAATTACAAAGCCTAACTTATTGACAACTGACTTGAATACCTAATTCAAGCTATCTAAGAGATCCACCTAACTGATCAGTGAGATTATAGAATATGTTATATATAACATGATATGGTTGAAAGATAGCATAATCTGGCATCTCAAACCTTCAGAATTATCAATCATAAAACTCAAATTTGACACTCAGTTTATTACAGAGGAGGTTCTACAATTACACAGATTAGTGTGAATTAATTAGGTTTTTTTCACCTAAAACAAGGAAAAATACTAAAACAAACTCCTCACCATATTACACAACTACAAATAAACAAACTGTCCATCTAATCTTTCAATGACAACTGATCAGTCGAGCTCTGCCACTAGATAAAGAATTAATCTTGTAAATAGGGTTCAAACAAACTCAAGGAAAAATTGCCTTGTCATGGTAAGAAGGCATGCTTTATATATGGCATGTGAGGCTCACTAGAAATGACTCCATCTAATGGGAAAAATTTTTTTAAATTAGTATTATATATGCCATATGCCTTAATTTTGATTTTACCTCAGCCTCATAATTAAATCTGCACCTTGCACCCATTACATAATTCAGCAAACTAAAACAGATTAAACTAAAATCTACAAGGGCCCCAGTGCACTGGATTAAGACTTTTAAAGTCCAGGATATAAAAGTCACTCCTCTTTAAGTAATTAATTTTAGTCCTCCCCCACATTAAAATAAAATTCTCTCTTACTCCTTACCTATGACAGAACTTTATATTTTCCATTCTGCAGTATAAGCTATCTACTTATTACCGGGATACTGGTTTAGCATTCACAGCAAATATTTGTCTCTGTAAATCCTGAATCCACTGGCACGGTGCTTGCCCAAAGAACACACAAATACTTGGTTACTTCAACTTAGTTTTAAAAACCCAGGAAATTATGTTACCAAATATAGTATTTTTAGTTTTAAAGCCATTTTTTTTAAGTTTGCTTATTTTTAAGTAATCTCTACACCCAACATGGGGCTAGAACTCAAGACCTCAAGATCAAGAGTCTCATGCTTTTCCATCGGAGCCAACCAGGTGCCCGTAAAAGCCATTTCTAAGGAAAATAATCTGTGTTGACTCCCCAAAGAACCCTCCTTGAGTGCCTATATTAAAATCTAAGTGCAAAGACCCCAAAAGTAAAAATGCATTAAGAATGGGCTTTGATACAAGACAGTAAAGAAATGTGTAAGTGATTTCCAGTGACCTATTCTACACTAGAAGTTCACTATATACACTTCATTGCTAAAGCTCGATGTCAAAAAGATAAATCTGATAGCTACTGAGTAATCAGAAGGAAACAATACTGCATACGCAATTTTTATTAATACACTTGCCACAACATTTTGATTTCAGGACTCACCTAATATTTGTGTGATGCTAGATCCAGATTAAGTTTGAATGTCTTAATTATTCATTATAATTACTAGGGAGATGAATCATTAGACCATGCATTAGGTGTACAATCTTATTCCGTATCTTTTTGGCTATTAGAGCTGATTAACAATTAGAATAAAGGAAAATGCTCCCTTTTCAATATCAAACTAATCAGAACCAATACAAGAAAATCTTCCTGCATCAAGATAGAGATGTTATGGCTGCCTAGGATAATAAATCTCTTTGCCTGGCTCTGATCTAGAACTTTAATTGGTTAATGACTTTGATTTCAGACATCTACAAAATGACATTCAACCTTTTATACTAACTCTCTGACGACAGAATTCCTTTAAGAAGTATACCATTTAAAGGAAAAGCAATGTTTGCCTGTCTATGATTATTTATATATATTTGCTTCAATTTCTAGCAGAGCAACCCATTTGTTGCTTTCAGTTTCCACCCTTTTGTCCCAGAGCAGTGATAATCATACTAATTTCCCATGATTACATTGTAGTATCTATTGCGAATAAGTCAAAATTCAGAATGAGACTGTATGTCTTTAACATACGATTTAGAATGATTTCCCAAAAAAGCACGGCTGACCACTTTCTTGAAGTAAACTATCTGGTATTTCTTATAACCTAAATGTTTCTAAATACCTAAAGTGAGACTAAAAATTGTCACCACTCCACTCTCAATAAGATTCTCATTCAAAATCATCCACCATCCTAACATGTCCTCACATCTCTGCATATATACAACAGTGCCCAACCCCTCGTATTTTTTAAAAGACTTTTGTTTATTATTTGAGAGACAGAGAGAGCTCACGAGTGGGAGGTCAGAGGGAGAGGGAGAATCTCAAGCAGACTCCACACTGAGCGTGGAGCCAGATGCTCAAAACCCTGTGACCACAACCTGAGCCTAAACGACACCTGACCAACTGTGCCACCCAAGCGCCCCTCCCTGAGTATTTTTAAAGAGCCATGCACTCACACTATTGCTATGAATAGGCTGCAAGAGATATCATCCCTCATAATTATGTTCTGTGCATAATCAGATAGAAAGCCAAAGATAAAGCCAGGATTAGAATTACCTTCTTAAATTCTTAGCTTATCAAGAAGGTAAAGCTGGTGAATATTACTGTCTCTATAGCAACAGCACCAGACTCTCTCACCCAGGATTCAAGACCTGAGTACCAGAGTACCAGAGAGCTTACAGGGACTAAAGCAGCCACTGGGGACGCAAGACCTGTAGCTAAAGGACATTCAAGTACGTATCAGTGGAAATCCTTTAATTTTGTATCACTTCCTAACTAGTCACCATACAACCATGAGAAAACATTCAAAATCCAGAAGTTTTCTCCTGAAATCATGCAAATTCAATCCAATCACTTCATACAGACCGCCTTCCGTTGTTACCACCCCAAATTTTCATTTCCAATTTCCACAGCCATATATCAAGAAAAACGCAAACTACTTAGAGAAGTCAACATGCTCGCTATTGTACAAACTCATTCTTAAGTATCTTCATTTGCCAAACGGGGAGTCCTCCATCAGATGTTGAGTGCACGCCTTTCCTGGAAGATTCTAGAGGTTTAAGAGCCCTTGCCTGCCTTTCCCTCCTTCTCATCCTAGACTTCCATCTTCCCAATTTCCCGAAACCAGGAGTGTTTTGTGTATACTTGGGAGGAAGCAACAGAGAAAACAAGAGGTAGGAATATCTGGAATTGTCTTTAAGAAACAGTTTTGTTGGGGAGCCTGGGTGGTGCAGCTTCAGCTAAGCGTCCTCTTGATTTCAGCTCAGGTCCTGATCTCAGGGTTGTAAGACCGAGCACCGTGTCAGGCTCGGCACTCAGCATCGAGTCTGCTTGAGATTCTCTTTCCTTTCTGCTTGTGCGCACGCATGCTCTCTCTCTCTCTCAAATACATAAATAAATCTTAAAAAAAAAGTTTTGTCACATGCACATCTGTGCTCCTCTCATCCTGCACCCCAATGCCTCTGAATGAGAACACACACATGCCCCCACATACCCAACACATACTCACATGCACCCAACTCACCACACCCCATGCCTGCACACACCCCACATACCACCTCCCACATCCCACACACAACTGCCCCACCCCACACAAACAACACACACACTAGTGATAGGCAATCACCAGAGAATCATAATCTTTAAAAAATAAATAGATAATCTAATGATTCTACTCCACCCTGGTGCCATCAGGCTCTAAGGAATGCTATTTTTTAACGTGCACAAAATTGTTTAGGCTCTCAGTGAAGTTTCTGCAATGCTTGGCCCCCCTAAGAAAAACTGACATTTGAATTATAAGGCAGAAGTCTGAACTCTGTAATTCATCTTCAGCTTCTACAGCAATTTGACTCATAAATAATTTCAAAATGTGGATTTTTAATGAGCAGTTAATTTACCTCAGTCCACCTAATCTATTTTCAGCAGTTAATTTACCTCAGTCCACCTAATCTATGCTGTTGGAGGGCATCTGGGTGGTTCAGTCGATTAAGCATCTGCCTTTGGCTCAGGTCATGATCCCGGGGGGGTGGTCCTGGGATCAAGCCAGGCATTGGGCTCCCTGCTCAGCGGGGAGTCTGCTTCTCCCTCTCCCTCTGCCCGCTCCCCACCCCTCCTGCTCTCTCTCACTCTCAAGTAAATAAATAAAATCTCAAAAAAAAAAATGCTGTTGTAAAAATTTGTGCTGATTACTTCCTTATATCTAAACTTTGAGCAACCTCTAAGGTAGACAATGAACCCAGAACACAGGCTGGTTATTTTCTGAAAAAAAAATAAAGCTTGTTTCTAACCTAGAATTAAGTCTTGGCCCTGACTCCAAGGCAAATCTGTCTCTCACTGCTAGATCTGTGAAGAGACTACAATGACCTTCCCCTTGACAAACCACAAACTGGCCCTTAGACCCCTGGTTTTCAAACTGTACTCTCTGGACTCTTGGGGTTCCTTAGAGGAGCTTCAGTATTTAAGGGAAGCTAAATAAGGATATGGGTTTGTAAGGTTTCAATGAAAACAAATAGCTTTTTAAAACCAATTTTATAGACTGAGGTCCTACCTAATCTATATTTTTGTTTGAAAAAAAAATTGGTTATACTGCCTGTTTTTTAAACCCCAGTGAAAACCCATGTCCTATATTATACTTGCACTAGTAATGTTATAATTAAAAGTAGAATTTTGTAACTATGTACGGTGATGGACGTTAACAAGACTTACTGTGGTGACCATTTTGCAATATATACAAATATGGAATCATTATGTTGTACACCTGAAACTAATGTTATATATCAATTATATTACCTAAAAGTTTTAGTAGAGATCACACTTGAAGAAGTCTCAAGTTGCTATAATTGTTAAGATAATTTTCACTGTCACAAATAAGTAGATGGGAAGTGGGCTGAGGAGAGGAGGCTTGCCATTCTAACAAGGAAACACTCCCAGCAGGACCCCTTCCCTGCTGGGGATTACAGAACTGCAGAGGGTGAAAGAAGAAAACAAGACACCAGAACCAGACAAATTTTAGGAGCTATAATCTCTTACTTAGAAGCAAGATAATATATTCCTAAAATCTAAATAAGTCAGAGCTCTTAAAAAATTACTTAGCAATAATATAAAAATATTCTGGTCACCCATCCCAGGCATAAATAAAAAGACAAGGGAGATCCTATTTCTGTTCCTTCATTTAGTGGATATGAGTCATGGCTGTCCCTAGGATTTTACTGATGAAACAAAATACACATTTGTTCTGTAAACAAAGGGCTTACTAGGGAACTCATTTTCCTCTTAAATGAGAGATGGCAGTATTTTTTGTGGCTCTAAAGAAAATTTTAGAAAATTTATAAGAACTTTAATACATTTTATAAAGATTCTCTAAATTAAGACCAAAACATGTACTAATATCTAGTTGCCTTTTTTTTAAGTCTATACTGCTCTAATTATGAAATCCTGCATCAAATCCACTTAGAAACCTATGGGGACCTTGGCTTCTCTCCTCAGACTCCTATTTTTTAAAGACTGTGAAATGTTTGTCTCCTCTGTTTTTTAAATGATCATGAAACCAAAAAGAGAGTGCTTGTTCAGGCTCCAACCTCGGCCTCCCCAGGACTCCTGGCCGAAATAGAGGGGGAGGGACCGAGGGTCCATTCCTGGGAGAGCCTGGAGCTCAGCACCCCAAGCATGAACTTTTGGGCCGGTGGGGTTGGCTTCCCTTGTGTGATGGACAGAGGCCTGGTGCCTGCACTAGAGGGGCGGGGTAGTACGTGCCAGGCAGATCCTCTGGACGTGTAATCCACGTTGGGACACTACATGATGAATGAATCAAGGCCAATAATAAAGATGTTTCCTACCTAAAAAAAAAAAAAAAAAAAAAAAAATCCTATGGGCAGAAGTACTTACAGGTAAATGATATGCTTGAAACTTACTTTAAAATACTAAGGAAGACAAAAAAAAATGTGTGTTTCTGTGTGTGTGCTGAAACAAGAACAGCAAAATGTGATCAACTGTTGAAGGTGGATAGACATGTTTGAAATTTTTCACAATAAAAAAAATTTTTAAATCCCTTTGGAAGGTTGTCAGATTATGTAAACTACACACAAACATTATGCAAGCTATAGGATCAAAATACAGGATTAAACCGAAGGATTAAAAGAATTTATAAAACACCATTCTCCCAATTTCATAAATAATTTGTCAGTAGTTTCCAATGGATACATCACAGTATCTCTTACTCAATATTTACCAACTGCAAACATAAAATGGAAGTCTAAATGACTCAAAAAGCAAACTGCTTTGGTTGCTTACTATCTAAGAAAATGAAAAAGGAAGACTTTCCTCAACATTCTTGTTTACTTTCTTGGCAAGCAATGAGGTGTTTGCAATGTTATGTAGACTGTGGGGAAAGATCATGACATTCTTATACAGTTAACCACTGAACAACACAAGTCTGAACTGCATGGGTCCACTTATACAAAAATTTTTTTTTGATCAATACAATACAGTTTACATGTTATTTTCTCTTCCTTACGATTCTCTTAACATTTTCTCTAGCTTACCTTATTATAATACAGTATATATACAACGTACAAAATGTTTATATTATTGATAAAGCTTCTAGTCAACAGAAGACTATCGGTAGTTAAGTTTTTAGGGAGTCAAAAATTATATGTGGATTTTCACCTACATGGTTGGGGGGTGTGGTGAGTGACCCTAACCCCCACTTTGTTCAATGTCAACTGTACTTTTGGGGGCATGTGGGTGGTTCAGTTGGTTGGGTGTCCGACTCTTGATTTTGGCTCAGGCCATGATCTCAGGGTTGTGGGACTGAGTCTCACATCGGGCTCCACACTGGGCATGGAGCCTGCTTGAGATTCTTTTCCTCGCCCTCTGCCTTTCCCCCTCCATGCTCTTTTTCTCTTAAAAAAAAGTCAACTATATTTTATAGATGTCATATTACTTTGAACCATGATTTTAGATCAAGTCTGTACATTTTAATATGGTAGAAAAGGCTGATCAGTATCTTGAACAGCAAGGGCTACAAGAAACACCATGACACAATGTAAGTAACAGATCAGAAATAAGTAAGGGAAGAAGGTATGTTAATGCACAAAACCAAATAACTGGAAACGACAGAAGAGCTAACAGCGCATCCCTCTTGCCCTTGAGAAGAATGCATTCTATCATGTGGACACACCTTAAATTCAAAAGGAACTCATTATCAAGTAAGTGTGTATAAAACCACCCTGTAGGGCATCTGGGTGGCTCAGTCGGTTAAGCGTCTGCCTTCAGTTCAGGTCATGATCACAGGTCCTGGGATCGAGTCCCAAGTCAGGCTCCTTGTTCAGTGGGGAGTCTGCTTCTCCCTCTGCCTGCAGCTCCTCCTGCTTGTGCTCTCTCTCTCTAGTTCAAATAAATAAATAAAATCTTAAAGAAACAAACAAACCATCCTTTACCTTATGAAGGATGCAAAAAAGTTTGCTTCTTCTAAAAGCTTGGAATCTGGTCAACATTTGGATCTCTATAAGGAAATTTACATTAGTGGTTCTCAAATTAAGCTTCCATCAGAATCCACTAGAGTGATTATTAAGTCATTGGCCTGCCCCCAGACCACACTTTAAGAACTATGGGCTTATTCCATGATTCATTCCTGCTAATTACCAGAATTTTTTTTTTTTTTAAAGATTTTATTTATTTGACAGAGAGAGACATAGCGAGAGAGGGAACACAAGTAGGGGGAGTGGGAGAGAGAGAAGCAGGCTCCCCGCCGAGCAGGGAGCCCGATGCGGGGCTCGATCCCAGGACCCCGAGATCATGACCTGAGCCGAAGGCAGACGCTTAACGACTGAGCCACCCAGGCGCCCCAATTACCAGAATTTTTAAAAGGAGCTATAATTTTTAAAAACCCAATATCCAGTCTAAGAGAAGCATCTCATTAAACAGAATTTTCAGGAAGAGCAAGAGTGTTTTACAAAGAGTTATCACCCGGGTAAGAATTGTATTTTAAGGGCTAACAAATTAAACACGTACTGAATAATCTGTAAACTTCATCCCTACTTTGTAGTTAAAATTTTTATAATATTGCAATTACAAAAAAGATACTAGTGTCTGAGAACAGATTTTCACCTTACACAAACACAGACTTCAAACAATGCCTCCTTCACAGAACTCACACAGCTAATAAAACTCCAGGCCGGGTGCTCTAATTGGTCCATTTGAATCTGGGGGAATGCCTGCTTCAGTCATCTTCAATTACATCAGCAACTATGGAATGCTCCCTAAGATCAACAAACTGTTGCTGCAGTGACCACAACAGACCCAACACACGTCAGAGCCTTCCATCCTTGGCAGTGTGAATCACCGGGTCATCAGAACTAACCCAGTTCCCACTGGGCACAGCAAGGCCGTGCTCTTCCGGCATGGATCACAGACACTGGGACCAAGTTGAGAGGTGATGGAGAGCCAACAATGGACAACCACAGCCTGATAGAATAAATCAATTTCCTTTTGTAAATTTCCTAACCGAAATCCTAGTGTCAGCACGGGGCAGGAGGAACAGAATGCAAAAAAGCTGCTGGCTGACATTCCATCCAAGGTTTACCCCTGAGTTAATTCTCACTAACTGCTTTGTCCAAATCAGACCTCTAGAAAACAGCTGGAGTCAAAATGACAGTTCAGATTTCAACAAATTCCAAGTTTTATCTATGGCAAATGGACCAGAATGAGAATAATTTAAGTTAATCAAGATAGGAAACCTAATGGAATTAACACCTTTAAAAAAAGTGGTTTATGAAAAAATAATAGTAATCTGGGGGGGTGGTGCTGGTATCAATTCACACTTTCAACTCAATTCAAACAAACTACTGAAAAAATGACAACAAATATTACAAACATCATGGTGGGTGATTGGGTTAAGGTCAAGCTCCTTTCTAGCTTTAACACTATAAGAAAACAATTCATTTATGTAGACATTCTAGAGTACAAAAAAGAAATTTGGAATCAGACAGCATACACTTAAATTCTAACCCCTAACTGTGATCATGGACAAAGGACCATGCTTTGGGCTCCTCATCTGTAAATTAGGGGATAAAATTGTACGTCCCTCATAGAACATTGTGGGAATTAAATGAGCATGAAAATTGCTTAGTAAGCAAAAACAGGGATGCTAATGACAACATGTAAACCTGAAATTGCAAATACCAACACCAAGAGTCTAATTACAACTTTCAGAAAATTACATGTCATTTGTCCACTCTATGAGCCTCAGAAGTTTGTAAAAACCACAAACCAACTTGAATGTTACTTAATGTTTTATGAATAGGCTGACAGTGTATTTTGAAGATTTCCTAATTTTGCCTACATTTTGGGCAGAGCCACACTACAAGAGGAAAGAAAGCAACAAAACTCAATGAAAGGTAACAGACTGCTTTTAATTTTCTATTGAAAATCTGTACCCGTAAGGCAGGGTTGTGGATGACTGAGTTCTACTCTGGGGACGGGGCAGGAGGGCTAAGGTTACATGCTGTCACTTATAAACATGGGTGTGTCCATGAGCTGAGCCACTAAAAATGTCTGGCAAATGTTATGAATCAATCACCAATGTTGGCTCATAGCAGTAGTAATAATAATAAACATTTACTGTGTGTACACGATGTCCTCCAGGCTGTATTATTCCTTTTAATCCTCACAACACCCCTAGAAGTTAAGGTACTTTTCTAACGAGTCCCATTGTACAGATCAAGAAACTGAAAAGAGTGAGTTTCAAAAACAAACAATATAAAGTTATTCTACGAAGAGTTTCACAAAGAAAGCTTTCAAGAATTCAGAAAGGCAATGAGCTGTTTTGCTGGACCTGGGGAGGGTCTCTGACGGGCACAGAAGGCCAACCTCTCAGAGATGAGCACACGTGTGAGACCAGATCACACTATGTGACCTATGACACACTACATGGGGAAGGGTAAGAATAGTACACACGTTAGCTCCCGATGACAGGGTGCACAAAAGGAGTTCTTGCAACCATTAAGGTGATTATGCTGGCATTTCAGTGGAACACGTTCCAGAGGGGTGTAAGTGGCTTGACAGATACAAACAGGGGCTTCTTCAAAGCTAGAAGGATCCATTCTGAACAGGCAAACTACCTTGGCCACCAAGCCGGGCACATTGGGAAATTTAAGAAAGCTGCACCCCAGGCTTTTTTCCCAAGCCCGATGCTTCTTCCTCCGGGCTTTGCTAAGAAAGCTGTGGCTGGTCTGTGGCAGTGACATGTCTCTGGGTGGATATATCCTGTGCTCATTTTCACCAAGCTTCATACTTAATTTTCTGAGAACCATCTCAATCCTGTTAGATGGTCCCCTACTCAAAATTAAGGTATCTGGGAGCCTGGGTGGCTCAGTTGGTCGAGCGTCTGCCTTCGGCTCAGGTCATGATCTCAGGGTCCTGGGATGGAGCCCTGCATCGGGCTCCCTCCTCAGCAGGGAGTCTGCTTTTCTTTCTGCCTCTGTGATAGCTTTTGCTGTCTCTCAAATAAATAAATCTTTAAAAAATAAATAAATGAATAAAAATCTTTATTCAACGTCAAAGACAGCTTTAGAAAATTTCAGTATTACTTTATTTGCCATAACCTCCAACTTTTATAACCAATGTGAAAGGGAATAGATTCTGATAAGGTTTTGATCCATACAGTAAGTATATAGGGAAAATCAATTTTAAGATAGAAAAAAAAAGCTTAAATGTGAAATATTTCACATTTAAGCCAAGAAATTTTAAAAGCTAAGTAACAGGTCTTCAAAAATAACAAAATTTTGAAAATCAAAAATTTTGGGGTTACTGTCCTTTTGTTTTACTTTATCATAGGAGCTACAGAGAGGCCCTGTGGTCAAGTTACTCCTACGCTAAATATCAGGAGCCTGAGTTCCAACCTCAGCTGTGTTGTTTACTATGATTTGGGGGCAAATTATTGCAGTCTCACTAAACCTAACTGTTGGTATTTTATTTTGAGATAGTATTTGCCCTGCCTTTGTCATGAAGGAAAAGTATGTTCTCCGTATTTCATATTTAGTTTATATTATGCCCTGATACAATCTCAATTTACTGTTTTAATTTAGCATGATACTGCACAAATATTTTCCATCTTAAGCAATGCACGTTTTATTATAATCTCTCATACCCAGTCATTAAAACATCTGCTACTGGGGCGCCTGGGTGGCTCACATGGTTAAGCGTTTGCCTTCGGCTCCAGTCATGATCCCAGGGTCCTGGGATGGAGCCCCACAACAGGCTCCTGGCTCAGAGGGGAGCCTGCTTCTCCCTCTCCCTCTCTCCCTGCTCATGCTCTTTCTCCCTCTCTGTATCTCTGTGTCTCAAGTGAATAAATAAAATCTTTAAAAAAAAAAATCTGCTACTAATTTAGGAGGGTCCACATTCAACCTTTAATTAAAAAGTCCATTATAATTTCCATTTATTAAGAAAATATAAAATAAGATTAAAAACAAGTTTTTATCATGGCGCCTGGGTGGCTCAGTCGGTTAAGTTTCTCAGTGTCAGCTCAGGTCATGATTTCAGGGTCTTGAGACTGGGCTCCATACTGAGCGCAAAGTCTCACTGAGCACATAGTCTCCTTGTCCCTCTCTCTCCTTCCCTCTCCAATCCCCCGTCCCAGCTTGCATGTGCTCTAAAAAAATAAAATCTTCAAAAACAACAACAACAATAATAAAACAAGTATTTTATCATGGTCCATTCTTTTCAGTAACTTTCTGGGTTAAAATGCAGAAAATATAACAAATCCCAGTATAAAAAATTCAGTGGAAGACAGAACATTTCCATTCAATTGATGAGAATTCCATAGCTAGCATTAGGATCAACTTGAGAAATGATATTACAAGCACCAACACTAGAAATTTTGAGTTGAAGGAGTTCCTTCATGATGTTCAATATAGAGCAAATGAGCATGAAGTATTTATTTTCAAAAGCAGGTTTTGATATAAGAATCAGTTACCCATGAAAATAGATAAAATTCACTGAAATTAGCCAGTTTTATGATATACTAAAACTTGCTATTCTCAACTTTATAAAAGTAACGTTCCTTAGACAATTGGGAAGATTCTAGATATCACATCAAAATACATGTCTTCCTAAAATCAGACATGTTTTAAATGGAACAGGAGGGCTGGTCTGTGGAAAGAAGTTCCTGAGGACAACTGAGGTGGCTCCCACCTACCAGAAATGGCAGAACCAGGGAGTTACACAGCCAAGATGAGGTGGGACATCGTAGCGGGGCACCTTTCTAAAGTGTCTGCTTAGTGACAATTCAATAACACAGATGATAACGTAAAAAGTAAACATGTACTGCCTTCTCCTCCATTCCACTGTCTCGTTATCCAGAAGCAAAGCTTGTTAGATATACTTGATTCTTTCAGAGATGGTCTGTACAGCTACCATCCTTAATAGTATAGAGGTAAGTATCTCCACCTGTCAAGATATGTTCTAGGCACATAAATTTTGTTCTATATATAAATTTTCCTCAATGGAATTTATTATGCTTGCCTTCTGCAAATTCCTCTTTTCACTTAACACTATTTTAAATGTACGGTGGAATTCTACTCCACTTTGGTGCAATAGTAAAAAATACATTTGTTTAGTTGATACAATTAATGCTCTAATAATGTCCTCTTCTTTTTTCTCTTGATTTTATTCATTTATTAGAGAAAGAGCGAGTGAGCAGAGTAGGGGAAGGGGAGAGGGAGAAGCAGACTCCCCACTGAGCAGGGAGCCCAACATGGGGCTCAATCCCAGGACCCCAAGATCATGACCTGAGCCGAAAGCAGAGGCTTAACAGACTGAGCCACCCAGGGGCTCCTAATAATGTCCTTTTCTGTGGGCACTCACATAATACACTATGCTACTAATTCAGAGAATTGCTAAACTGAGGGGTATGCACATAAAGTTCTGAACAATTTGCTCTTAAAAATTTCTGTACCATTGACAGTCAAAGAAAATGTGTTTCTTCACATCCTTGACAGCTCTGGAAAGACTCTTCAGTTTCTGCCAATCAGATGGTCACAAAACGTTGTTTTAATTTGCATTTCCCAGATTATTAATGAGATTGAATGTAACCTCATAGGTTTACTGGCTAGTATATTTTTTCCTGAGCACTATCTATTAAATATTTTTTCCTTTGCTTATTTCCTTTCATTGCTTTCAAGAGGATCACAATGAAATATGTATGGCTAAAATTACATGACTGAATTTATTTCAAAAGAACCCAGTGAGGAAAAGGAGAAGCGAGGGAGTCGTTTGGCTAAAACAAGACAATAATAGATAATAAGGTTAGAAATAAGCTCATGATTTCTGAGGGTGGGTGACAGGTATCTGGGGATTCATCATACTATTCTCTTTTGTATATGTTTTAATCTTTTTCATAATAGTTTTTAAAGTGTTTCACTCATTTTTCTCTTAAGATACTCATATTTAGTATTTCTAATTGATTTGTAAGAGCAATGTGTGGAATAAAGAAATTTGCCCTTTGTTACAGAATCTCTAAATATTATAATCACCCAGCTTCTTTTTATGGACAGATATCCCAATACCACTTAATGAATAATCTATCCTTTATCCCTCTGATGTGGAAAACCACCTTTATCCTGCACCAGTTTCATATGCCATACTAATTACATATGAATGTACTATTCATACAAGTTGATTTCTGCAATTCCATTTTGTCCCCCTGATTTGTCTTTGCCTGTGCTATGCAGGTTTAATTTCTGTCCTTTTACATTTTTCTTTAGATTTTTTTCTGGCTCCTCTTACCTCATGATTTTCCCATAGGACATTTTCAATAATTGTGTTAATTTTCTTAAGTGCCTGTTATAAACTTCCCTCCCTATACAACTGCCTCCCTCACAAAGGATACCTTGGTCTTCTCTTTTACATCCGTATATGTTCATGGTTCCACCTAGAGTCTCATCGGTTGCATTCAGGCTCTAAATTCACTAGACATATTTCTAGCACACAAATGTTAAATAATTCTCTACTCAGTGTAAAAAAAGATATATTTATTTGGCGACTGTGAAAGGTCAAACTGCCAAAACAGTCTAGTGTAACATTTGAACGTTATCATTTATATAAGCCTTATTTTTATGAATAAGCACTTGACTAGAAATTTAATAAAGGAGCATGTCATAACCAGTTTCAGGCAAAGGGTTTTAAACATAATACACTAATTTTAGTCAGAAGCATTTCAGTTTTACTTTACCGGTCTACAGTTTCATAGGCAGATGTGACTTCTTAAAGGGGAAGAACATCTTTTATACGGCTTGATTAATTTATTAGAAATAAGCAGCCGAGAGCATCTGTTTCACAGAGCAACTGTTACATTAATCCATATTAAGTAGGCCTCAAAGCACTTGGATGCAGCTACAGGATGTGGGTGTAACAGGATCTCAAACACTAACACCTGATAGGGCCTTACACATTCCAGGTCAGAAGGAAGATTGGGGGTTGAGGGGGGAGGGGAGTATATCCTTCTAGAATCAAAACATCAAAAACCCCAGCAGTCTCTTGGGTTTGTCTTGAAAAATCCCATCCCTCCCCCATCCAGGATAAGACCCCACCCTAAAATACAACCTCTCCAAACCAAATCACATACTGCTACATTCAACTCACATTTTGTGAATTAATGAAATTTACGAGTCACCTGAAACCACTAAAGATCCACCGCGATTCTTCTCCTGAATCTAATGTCCGCGTGACAGGAGTACAGAAATGCACTGATAAAATGTGAAGAGAAATGCACATGCTTAATACAAAGTAAATGCCACACATGAGCAGGTCCAGGAGATAGAAGGTCTGCCTATCCTACCATTTCTTCTGCAGGTGCTAGAAACCAATAGGTCCCTTCAGGTAGATCTCTCAATTATCTCCTTTCCCGTCCCCTGTGACGTGTGGTAAACAATCCCTTTTGTTTTCAAAGGGGTTTGCGGAGATCTTTGAAAGATAGCGGTAAGGAATGCTGGGGCTGTCTCCAGCTGGTCTAAGCAGCTAAGGCTGTGGCTTGTGCAGGGTCACTGCGGAAAATGCCAAGGAGGGGCAGAACTAGGAGGGGCAGGAAAGGGGACAGGCAGGAGAGCCCCATCCCGGGAGAGCATTCTTTAGATTCCTTCCCGAGGGGCTTTTCTTCTGGGTTCACAGACATTTCAAACTCTAGCAACTTGACCACAAAGATTATGCCGAATTTTAAAGAAGTCATTCCTGTTTTCAGATGTCAAAAATGTTGTCAAGGGAATGTTGAGATGCTCTGGTCTCCCAGCTATTTAAGAGCCCTGAAAACGTGAAGCTAAGCAGAGCAGTACCACCCGAAACCGGACCTCTTCCCCAGCCTTTGCATTCATCGGAGTCAAGTGTAGCTGACTTGAACAGCACGGACAGTTCTGAAGGGTCAAAGAAGAGACGCTACAAAGAGGCTTGCAGTAAGAATCAGAGCCATTATTCATTTCAGAGCCTACTACTGGCCAGGCCCTGGACTTCCTACCTCCGTGTTAATTCAATTTTTCTCCTGACCAACCTATTTAGAGATACTCTGTAGATATGGAAATTTAGGTTTAGGGAAATTAAGTCATTTCCCTGTGGTCATAGCTCTATTTAATAATTGACGGAGTTGTGGACTCAGGTGCAAGGTCTAAATGCCTCCAACATCTATAGTCTGGATTCTTCTCTTTGGGGTGAGATAAAGGGATGGAATAAGATTGGGAGGGAAGGAGTGGCTGCAGAAGAAGGGGAAGACACCATGTGGAGACATCAGGGCTCAGAAGTTCACAGAGGTGGGGATGGAGGGAGGGGAGCAACAGGACTGAAGGCGTAACAGGTCAGACCTTGTAATAGCTTGCTTCCTCGAGGAGCTAGCTGCCTTGTCCAAGAGGAAGCACAGGTCAAACTCCACCCTCATTCCACTTTGTTATAGGCAAGAGACCTAAGTGGTTAAGAGGACAGACAGTGAAGGCAAAGTTCGAACATGGTTTGTGAGCTTCTTCCCAGCTCATACTTTACCAGTTTGATATATGAAGTGGGGATAAAAGTAGATACTTCCCAGGATGCTATTGAGGATGACAGGAAAAGCATTTCCAACAGTGTCTGGGTCATAGAAAGAGCTATATTAAGTTTCTTCTTCTCATTATTCTTGTTATTCTAGCAAAAGCCAAGGAAGCATCTATTTTTACATATGCTAAAAATAGAGGTGTTTATCTCAGAACTTATAAATCCCAGCAATATGACATGATTGACCACCGAGTTTCTAATGCAAGTTCTTTTAGTTGGGACCAAAAAAAAACCAAAACACAACCCCACACAACAAACCTAAAATAACTGTAAGACAGTATTTTTCCTTGTCCTCTGTATTTAAAGATACAGAGGCAAAGATGAATTATTATGTACTGTAAGAGCTCTTTTAAATGTTTAGAATACAGAATGTATTCCATAAATTCCTTTGACTGAAACATACATTCTTCTCCAAGACTGAGTAAATTCAGTATGGAAGACACTTACTGTTAGTTTTTACAAATGATTCATCAATGTGAACTGCTATTGATAAATTATGTATACAGAATTGGTGGGACATTTGTAACAGTTCACATACTTCCTCAGACAGCATGCCCCAGCATGGTCCCACCTCACAGTCTTTCCATTTATTGCTCCTTCCAGCTTGAATACTTAAAGGACAGGAAAAAAGTTTTTCCTCTACTCTCTTAGGTTCAATAACTGGGGCCATGCAGATTAAACTAACAAGAGACAGATCAACCGGAAAAAAGCCATATAAATTTTATTTGATGTAAATATTTTTACATGGGATGGGGGGAGGGTAAGGGAAGCTTTACTTAAAAAAAAAAAGTGAAAGCCCCAAAGAAACAGTTAGTTCTGAGAGGTTATTTTCCATTTTAACAAAGAGCAATAGATTGTGGAGATATGACAAGACTAAGAAAAAGGTTTAGGCTTCTGAGGGTGGCATTTATTCACTATATATATGCAGTATTGTATTTATTTAAAATAAGTAAACAATAAATAAACAACATACTCTCTGCTCCACAAACCTATAATATGAAATATAAAACTGTTTACTGACCATGTAAACAACAGTTAATAATCAAAGATTATATGGGTCTGGCTAAATGGGCTCCATAATCTTACAAAAGGTTCTGTGGAGGAGGCATCTCATCACACATTACTAAATTTAAAGTTCCTTTTTTGTGGCTAAATATTCTTACCTTTGTGAACTTTATAAATGTTTCTGACATTTTTTAGCCACATAAGATCAGGATAGACTTTAAGAGCAGGGAAATGGAAAGGAGGGTGGGCTTTATTTACATCTGTGTAATCATATAACAAAATTAATGCTCCCACTGGATGGCTCCGGTAAAGTGAAATCACAATTTCAGTGATGTCTACATTGGAGACCCTGGCTATGTCTGCATGTCAGGTCTCACAACTTCTTAGAGTCAAACTTCTTCTTACACAAGTGATCATGGAATTATTAAATAAGAGGATTGCTTGATGGAATCACTAGGTCAGGTTTTCCTTATTTCCTTGTTAACCTCTAATGGTTTCTGTTCATCTCATTTTCTTTAAGTACTACATTATAGTTGAAGGACCACCATATTGAACACTGCTCGAGGGCAGCAATTTTTATCATTCGATATACCCTTAAAATAGTAACAGGTATTTGGCACATGATTCTTCCCTATATCACTACTTCCAACCTAAATTTGGGTTGGAAATGCCAAATTAAAAGGCATACATCCCCCAATTTCAGAGCTCAGGTTGCCCTAAACAGATTCATACACCCATTAGACACTGTATTTACAAAAAGCTTATAATAGCCTAAGATTTATTTATTTTTTTAACATTTTATTTATTTGAGAGAGAGAACAAGCAGGGGGAGAGGCAGAGGCAGGGGGAGAAGCAGGCTCCCCGCGGAGTAAAGAGCTCAATGTGGGACTGGATCCCAGGACCCTGGGATCATGACCTGAGCCGAAAGCAGATGGTTAACCAACTGAGCCACCCAGGTGTCCCGTAATAACCTAAGATTTAATGTTATGGAATAAAATGCAGGATATAAGATGGACCTTAACAGTGTGATCTCAAAAATGCTTTAAAAAAATGACATAAAACAGACATTTGTGCATGGTAGGATTATGCATGCTTCCCTGTTTTCTCTAAGTTACCTACAATGTACTTGTAATACTTTTCTACTTAAAAACTCTAACTAAAACATAATAATAAAAAAAAGACTCCCTCAAACATTAACAAGCTCTAAACTTCTGTTTCTCTTGGTTATATTTACTATGCAAATGTAGGAAAAATTGCTAAAAAGTATGTGAATATTTTAAGTTTAAAGACAATTGCCACAGGAATCTCTGTACTTTTAAGTCATTCCTGCAAGGCGTGAGTCTTCTCAGTATTGTCCCATACAACAGCATTTGCAAATTCAATGTGAAGAAAATACAGTGCCTGCTTAACTTAAAGATCAATAATGCCTTCCTGGGTAAAGGTGAGCCACGGATGAGAAGTCCTAAGGTTCAAACAGAACCTGGTTAAGTTTAACACTTCACCGAAAATCACTAAACCTAAGTCACATGAATAAACTTAAAACTTTTTTCAAAGCACTCTTCCACAATCTACAACATCCAGGCTGATGAATATTTTAGAAAAATAACCTCTAACTCTCAGAGTTCACCCATCATGCATTTTCGTATTGTAAAACAAGTACTTCACAGCAATGATCCCAGGAGCACACCCATCTCCTGCCTTCGCCAACCCACCCTGCCACGCAGAAAGCTTTCCACGTTTATTACATTATGAAAATAACAGGCCAGGAGTGCGCTGGGCTTAAGTTGTCAAGAAATAGCACACTTTTAAGTATAATTGGGTAAGAACTGTGGACACACACGGGCAGCCTTCCCAAGAATAAAAGAAAAAGGAAGGCTTAACCCCATTGTTTCCAGGAACAGACATCATATACACAACAAAACATTTATAATAATGCCTTGTCGATCTTTCCCTTCAGTGGGCAGCTGACATTTCAATCAGTGTTCAGAGTCACATGCCCTGAATCCGAAAGGATCCCCCCAATTCCTAGTCCAACAGCGCGACACCAAAAAAGCTTCTAGATGTACCTGGTAATTTTATTTACCCTGCCCCAAAACAGAGTTTTATCCAGATTGGAGCAAACCTTCTTGAGTGGGCAAGATTTTAAGGCTCCTGGCTCAATATTTAACTGGTAGCAACCACCTAACATTTGGGACACATACTGAAGTAGTCACAGCAACATGGAACAGAAAAAGGAAGAATCAGGGTGATGAACAAAGAGACCAAAAGTCAGAGGACAGGGATTGGGCTTCGATACCGAGCAACCCAAGGTTTCTAGACTCCAGTTTCTTCATCTGTAAAATGAGGGAACTTAGAAAGCGCTTCTCGATACTACCTGCTCCCAAACCTGATTCTTTTTCCGGACAGCAGCAGGTTGAGCGGGCCCTTCTAACATGGCTGCACTGTCCAATACGGTAGCCACTAGCCACATGGGACTACTGAGTACTTCAAATGTGGCAGGTCTGAGCTAAAATATGCTCTATGGATTAAATTCTGAAGATATTAAGTGAAAAAAAAAGTAATATATTTCATTAATAATTTTTATACCGACCATATGTTGAAATAATATTTTGGATTTTTTGGGTTCCGTGAAACATACTAAAACTAGTATCACCTGTTTCTTTTACTCTCTTATGTGGCTACTAGGAAATTTTGAACTACAGCTCTGCTGTAGAGTTAGCCTTGAGCATTAAGTGAAGGCCAGGGGAACTGTGAGATGAAATGACACCAGGAGAGCATCAGAATGGAACATTACCACTCCCTGCTTCTTCACCATTAAGACTTGGGGCTTACTGTTTCCACAGGCACTTATAACCTGTTTTTGCCGTTTCCTCTGAATTAAATATATAAAGTGATGATTCAGTCTACTTCATAAAGATGATCACAATCTTTTTTTAAAACTTACACCTGCATTTATAGGAGCAACTAAAATGAACTTGCACAGAAGAACTACATTTTATTGTTATCCAACCAGAAATTTTCCCATTAATTTTTGTGATCTGTATCAATTTATTTAATGTATTTTAAATGATCAGAGTAGAGTCATTTCTAGAGAGCTTATTTACTTAGAGATACAACAGGCTATGAACAAACTTAGTAAAATATTTATACGATTCAGGTAAATTAAGAATCTCAATCAAGAAAACTCAAGTGTTGGGGCGCCTGGGGGGCTCAGTCATTAAGCGTCTGCCTTCGGCTCAGGTCATGATCCCAGGGTCCTGGGATCGAGCCCCGCATCGGGCTCCCTGCTCTGTGGGAAGCCTGATTCTCCCTCTCCCACTCCCCCTGCTTGTGTTCCCTCTCTCGCTGTGTCTCTCTCTGTCAAATAAATAAATAAAATCTTAAAAAAAAAGAAAGAAAACTCAAGTGTTCTTCTCAGAACATATTCTTGGACTGCCCACTTCTTCAGTGAGGTGTTCTTAAACAAAGGCATATGTCTCACTGCCTGCAAATAAACTACCAACTATTTAAAGTCAATAAAACTAGCAATAGTCCCTAACTATAGTCCAGAGCCAACTAAAGGCAAACCCATTTCAGACTGGGCTTAAAGTATGGCCAGTTACTATGTCAAGTATTTTCAACTATATAAAAACAGAACAGAATCCAGCATAAAATGCATGTCCTTTGGTGAAATTACTTTTTCAAATTCTACCATCTATTTATGACCATTATAAAATTATGCTGGAATTAAAGATCATGATTTTCTCATATTTTCAATTTCTATCCACCCTACCATAATTTAAAAAAATTTTCAAACTTATATAATTACCACCTGTTTTTAGGGGGAAAGAAAAAGTATCAATTTCAAAATATGACCATTAGAGAAATATCCATTCAAACACACAAAGGCTACTCTTTCTGAGTCTCATTATCAATCAATGACTATTCTGGACACATAACAAATTATTGTCTGTTTTTCTGAATACAGTCTCTAGAGCTGAGAAGATAAAATATTTCCTTGATAGATACTTCAAAATAAAAACAAAATCAATGTCCAGATTTAAGATGACCAGTCTTGAATGATGCTTTTGACTACTCTTAAAGACAATCAAGGGGGCGCCTGGGTGGCTCAGTCATTAAGCGTCTGCCTTCAGCTCAGGTCATGGTCCTGGGGTCCTGGGATCGAGCCCTGCATCGGGCTCCCTGCTCTGCGAGAAGCCTGCTTCTCCCTCTCCCACTCCCCCTGCTTGTGTTCCCTCTCTCGCTGTGTCTTTCTCTGTCAAATAAATAAAATCTTAAAAAAAAAAAAGACAATCAAGGGTTCAAAAAGAAAGAATGCAGGAAATAAAACCAAGAGTAGTTGTAGAGGAACCCTGGTATTTTAGACGTTTCCTTAAGATAGAACCATGTACCATATATAAAACTCTTAGGACATATATATATTTTAAAGATTTTATTTATTTATTTGACAGAGAGAGAGACACAGCGAGAGAGGGAACACAAGCAGGGGGAGTGGGAGAGGGAGAAGCAGGCTTCCCGCTGAGCAGGGAGCCCGATGCCGGGCTGGATCCCAGGACCCTGGGACCATGACCTGAGCAGAAGGCAGACGCTTAACGACTGAGCCACCCAGGCGCCCTGTCTTAGGACATATATTAAATACATCTTTGAGTGCTCTTAAATACCTACTATAAAACCTCAAACACTCACTAATGTGAACAATTATATCTACTCTGCTCAGGACTCTAGGGTTTTCCCACATCTTTATTTCATTACATACTTTCTGATAAGTGTCTCCATTTGGCCACTTTTAACTCTAAAAGTTAATAAAAATAATAAAATAAAATAAAAATAAAAAACCTGAATAAAAAAACAGATAAGGAATTAAGACAAATTTTAAAATGGTAGTTCCATTTTTACTCATGTAAATATATTAAGGTTTATTTTTCTCTTTTCCACAGATTGTTCCATTCTGTTTTAATAACACAGTTGTTTATGAACATATCTGAAAGGCTTGTAGCTGTGAAAAAAAGCTGAACATGGTAGACAAATCTAGCTCAAAAGAGGTTCTCTGTATCATGCTCTTTTCTAAAAACCTCAAAGCTTGTTTTATCTGCTCTTCCTTTCAAAGAACAAGCGCCACAGGGTTGCTTTAGGGAAGTCTCTAGATCAAATGAAAGATAGTTTACCAACAGGGAGAGTAAACTGACTTGAGCACGCCCTGCTCAAGTGCCCTGCCATGACTTTCCAAAGAGCCACTGGAATTCTCCGTTTTTCCATCACCCTGATCGGAAGGGTTTCCCAGGAACACAAGTCTAAACCATCTTGGGTACAAATGGCCACAGGGAAGTCTCAGCCCTTGGATGTTCCTGCCATAAAAATAAAAAAGCATTCCCCATCTCCTCCTCCATTCTTAAAGATGTGCTTCCTGTGTGGTTAGCCAACAGATAAGAAGTGGGCAAATCCCAAAAACCTACTCTAATTGCTCATGGAGAATCTTCCCTTTGGTTTGATTCAGAATGTTTATTAATCTACCCATTTTCCTCTACATCCCTTGTACTGTATTCCCTGCACATTCCAGAATGGCAGCTGTTTTCCACCCAATATCCTCTCCCCTCCTTGTTCCATAAGAGAAGAATCTAGCATGTATTCCTGGTGGCGATATTCCAGCTAATACATTACATGTACCAGCCTCCCTTGCAGTTAGGTGCTACCACCTGGCTAATGGGATGAAGCAGATACTGATAAGGACTTCAGCAAAGGCTCCTAAACGTAACTGAACCACCATCATCAATGGCTTTCCCCATTTTAGGAACATCTAAAAATACCCCCATTGCCAAGAAAATGAAGTTCGAACTCATCAAAGCATCTAAAGCTGTTAATCTCCTACCATCCCCACACCATCTTTCCCACCCACATTCCTAAGGCTTCCTCTTTTAAACCTCTACACCTTCACTATTCCTTCTGTCTGGAAATCCTTACCACGCCCCAGAGTTAACCCCCGCTCATCTTTGAATCCCAGTTTAAATACTGCCTGCCTCTGCTATGAAGACTTTGTACGTTCCTCTGCGGGAGCGTTCAGCATACGGGGCCTAATTCCTTCTGCATCTCTTTCTTCCCCTACCAGGCTGCAAAATCCTTCAAGGCACAAGCTCAGTTACTTCTTTGTTTACTCACAGCCCCACAAAGATTACAGTGCTCCTGTCACCACTGAAACACAGAAGGCATCCAATACATGCCCGTAAAATGAATGATGTTTTCAAACTTTCAAGAGAAAAGGGGAGGAAAGTGCAGTACAATAAATTGATGATAATAAAAACGCGTAACTCCAAACTGGTATCAGTGTCACAGAACTCAATTACAAACGCCCTGAGAAAATTTGGAATAGGGACAAAACACATGAACACTTAATTCAAATATCCAATTAAACATCCCGCATTAAACCTTCCCCTCATCTGCTAGAAGAATCAATCAATAGGCTTGGGTTTGTGTTCAGTGCTCCACTTCTGAGATGAATGAGCAAGCAAGCAATGAGGTTATGTGTCAGATTTTCTAAAAAGCATCAATAATTTAACAACGGTAATAAGCCCGTAGAATAATATTTTAACCAATGTCTTTTTTTTTTTTTCCTCCGGGGGGGAAAATTATGCTAAAATTTCTTTCTAATCTCCTAATCAGCTATTTATAAAATCAATAAATACAACTAAAAACACATACACGTTAAGAAATACTCCCAAAAAACTGAATACTTCCCATCGGTGCCCTTACAACATGACAAAAATTTCACGATAAAAGTCACTGTGATAAAAATTTAATCTTTGAGTCCAGCTCACAAAGTGATGTGCAATATTCAAACTGCAAATACAGACAAGGAAAGAAATTGGCTGGAAACAAAGCGCTTCCTATCTTGCTCATTGAGGTATGTCCTCCCTGCCCCCCAATATTCATTATCTTTGTCCCAGCTATCTCGAATGTCCATGCTGATAAATTACTCAGTTCCTAGTTCCTGGGACTTGCACTGTCTTAAGAACATCTCTATCCAGCAGCCTCGCTCCTACTGTTCAGGCCTTCCAGCCACGTGGCCACCCTTTGAGGACTCCCTCCTCTCATACTTCACTGAACAAGTATGCTGTGACTTCAAAACTGCAATTTTGTCACAAATGTGCTCTTGCAAGTGGAGCCCTTCACATTCCTCAAGCTAACAGCAATATGTAAGCTGCCTTCACATTCCAACATCCCATCAGTTAGCCAAGAACGTTCCCCCACACAAAACACCTGGAGAATTTTAAAATATAGTTCACTGTTACTGGATTTAAATTTTCTGGACTCTGGGGTGTAAGAGGATTTAGCACTTGACATATAACATTAAAAATAAGCCTGAGAAAAAACACTAGCAAGATACAAGGCTAATCATAATGACCTCAATTAGCTTTTCAATGCCTGTCAAGTTAGTAACATATGGTGGCACTGACTTCAAGCCCATGAACTTGAATAGTATAATTCTTTTAAAGAATAGAAGTAACAGAACTCAATTTTTGTCTTAAAGGGCCAATTCCAATCCTGGCTCACACTAAAGTAAAAAGTAAATACTAGCTGTAAAAAAGCAAAAAAGCAGCAAACTGAGGAAAGACAATGATAATGAAATTTTCATTTTGATGGCCACTCAATTTAATTCCAATACACAAATCTTATTCAAACAAAATCATTTCTTGCCACCTTCAATTGAAACTGTCCCAATCAGTCTCAGGATTGACGAAGCATTTCAAGAATGAGATACTTTTTGCTTGGCCAACTGATTTCTGAAATAAAGAGTTGCAAATGACTGAACATTAAGTTATTGACAGCATTTGTGAAACCTTTTCACAATAAAATGTTTCAGAAAAGGCTGAAAAAATAAATCTTATTTAAAAGACTTTAATTTTCCCTCAACACTTGTAGTGAAGGGTCATTCACAATTTTTTAGACGCAAGTTAATTCAGATGTCAAGAATTAAACACATTCTTTATCACCACAATATAAAATTTCTGGAGTACTCACTGAAAATATTTATCAAATATTTAGTAAATACTAAATGCAGTGGTAGTGATGAAACAGGTATAGTAGGGATGCCTGGGTGGCTCAGTCGGTTAAGCGTCTGCCTTTGGCCCAGGTCATGATCCCGAGGGCCTGGGATCAAGCTGCACATGGGGCTCCCTGCTCAGTGGGGAGCCTGCTTCTCCCTCTGCCTGCTGCTTCCCCTGCTTCTGCTCTCTCTCTCTGACAAATAAATAAATCTTTAAAAAAATAGGAATATGCTTTAAAAAAGAAAAAGAAACAGTTATAGTAAACTGTGATCACAATCAGTATTAATTTTTCTACCCGACCATTGTTTTTAATTATTTAGCCACTCTAAAGTAGATCCCTGTCCCCAGTTTTTCTTCCACATGATGGTGAATATATAGTTCTCTCCCCCAAATATCTAAGTTTACATTTGTATAGTGACAAGATCAGAGACCTTTCCTGATGTCACATAAAAGATTACCCCACAACTACTTCCACATAGCATTCCCTGATACCCCTTACCCAACTTAATTTTTTCCTAGTCCCCTACTGTGTGCTATTTATTTTGTCTATCCCTCACTATACTGTAAGCTCCCTTAAGGGCAGGAGACTCAGAAATATTTGTTAAATGAAAAAGTGCATTTTCCTTTGCTGGCTGTGCCCTTAAGAATCTGTCTCTCTGTGTATGTAAAAAAAAAAAAAAAAAAGCTATTAACTTTTCTATAAAAACTTTAATTTTAAATGGTGAATAAATTTAATATATAAGTATCTGTGAATAAATTACTCTTAGAATGATCAATCTGCAATACTTGCAAGTTTCTACGGGAGTTTCTTAAGAACTCATCGCTTATATTTTCAAATCAATATGCTGCGCTGACAAAACTGTATTCATTTAAACAAGCCATAATAAGCAATTAAGAGCATCAGTTTGGGAAAGATTTGATCTCAAATATCAATTTTCATGATACATTTTAATGTTAGTGTCTGAAAAGTTTGCTAAGATTTCAAAAAATGTGTGTCAGTTTTAAAGGTTCAACCTTCAGGGCGCCTGGGTGGCTCAGTGGGTTAGGTGTCCAACTCCTGATTTCTGCTCAGGTCACGATCTCAGGGTCGTGAGACTGAGCTGCATCGGGCTCTGTGCTGCATGTGGAACCTGCTTAGGATTCTCTTTCCCTCTCCCTATGCCCCTCCCCGCTTGCGTGCTCCCTCTCTCTCTCTCAAAAAGTAAAAATCAAAAATAAATAAATAAATAAATAAATAAATAAATAAAGGTTCATCCTTCAAAGTAAATGAGGATACTTCTTTTCTGAAAGATTAAAAAAAAAATCAATAAATATGGTTAAGATAGCACATTGTCTATCTTTATCATGTGTGCCTATAAATTCCATTATAAAATAACTGAGTAGTGTTATGTATAAAAACAGTAATTATGCTTATGAAAATTCATCCAATAGTAAGGGCAGATATAAAAAGTTCCTTTTTGGACTTAATCAAGCCTTAATAGACAATACTACTTTATTTTTGATTAAAACTAAAACTTAAATTGCCTCATTAATTTTATAGTAATTAAGTACATGCAGACATGGAAACATTGAACAAAGGAGTTTGTGGTCACTGGGGGGTGAGGGGTCAGATCCAAGGTACACAAATATACCACAAGGGTGGGAATAAATCTCTTGTGTTTCTTCCCAAAGTTTCTCCACGTGGTCAAAATATATTACAATCATTAAAGGTTTGAAATTTAACAAAGACACAAGAGTAATAATGCATTTCTTCATGTAACACAGATGACTTTTCTTGATATACCAGATCCCCCCCTCTTATTCTCGGTAAGTAGTCTTTAAGGCCAAAAAAGTCATTTATCAGTCTCTATCATCTTGGATGACTTCCTAATATTCTTCAAGGAAGACACGATGTGGGTTTTTATGGAAGCAAACTGAGAGCACAGGACAAATTGTTAGATTCTCTAAGAAAAAGAATTAGGCCAAGAACAATGTCGTATCAACAAAATTAATCCTCCCCCCCAGCCAAAAGAGCAACTTTTCTTGCTCCAACAAATTTCTCAGCTAAAAATCATTTGGACCCAGAAAGAAAAAGTAAAGAGAAAGACCATCTGGAAATTCAAAGATACAAACACTGTTTGGGGATCCATCAGTAATAAGACCTTAAGAATTCTAGAATTGGTTATCTACAAAACATGCTTATTGTTCTTTTCCCTTTTCTGAAATATTTATCTTGCTTATGCCTTGCCCTGCTCATTGACCCTATACCAGGATTAGGGTGCCATCTCATTCATTTCTCACTGGATCTACTCTGAGCAGGATGTTTATTCCAAACACGGCTACATAATTACATTCTCCTACTTGAACGCACTTTTTTTGATTGAGTAGGACAAAGATAAATACAAAGTTGGTATTAACAAAAACCCACACAGATTCCTTGGTACTTTGCTTATGAATTCTTCCATGTGTTAATCATTCGTCAACCTCAGTAACACCAATTTTGTGTACTCTCAAATATCCTTAGCCTACTTTTGAAATGGAGATTGAAAAGCTCTTACTTTATAATAAACAAACTATGCTGATTTTTCAGAGTATGTTTTAATTAAGCAGATCACTATAAAGTTTTAAGGATGTGATAGCCATCATCTGATAATATAATTCATTTTATTTTAAGAACGATTTCTTCTAGAAATGCTGCATTCTCAAGCAGTCTGCTTTTTGGTTTTCTTGTACTCTGGTGAAGATCATTTCACACCTCCATTTTAAGACCAAAAATCTTTTGCTGGCATTTGAAATCTTCCATTTTGGCCTTGATGGGCAAAACTTGTTTATTCGTTTTTTTAGAAGAGATTTTGCTAAAAACTAAAACTAGCTTGTTCACAGGTCTTTGCCCATAGCTGATAATCAACTAATAGCACAGTTAATAATCAAGCCAGTATACAAACTTGCTCAATATCAGACAAATATGGCAAGCTGCCCATATGCATACATTCAAAATAGGTCTTTCCATTTGTATAAAAACTGCTTATGCTTTAATTTTTCAATGAACACAAATTATCTTAATGTTTTACAAAAAAAAGCCAGTTGAAATATAAAATATATCTATTTAGTGAATGAAATTTTAAAATGTAGTCTAAAAATTTGATCTATAATATGTCATTTTTAAATTTAAATCAAATTCATTTGTTTTTTAGAGAACTGTCAATTTCCTGCAATAATCTTAGCTGGTCAGTTAAGTGCAGTAGTCAATAAGTAAAACATCACATATCTCTATGATATTTTTGTTTTTGTTTTTTACCTTTCAACCATGTGTGACTTAAATATATCCATTTTATATCATCATCACATACAGTAGTAACTAACACACGGTGCCTATAAGGTGCCAATATATTATATATATTAATTCATATACTGTTCCAAGCATTTTATATATGTATATTTATACACACAGACACACACAAATGTATCCCCATTTTACAAAGAAAAAAACTGAGGTATGGAGCTAGCCCACAGACAACAGCTCAAAAGGGACAGAGCCAAGATTTAAGCCCAAGCAATCCTGCCCTCGTCCAGGATCTTGATCAGTGTGAGATGCTGCCTTCCCTGAACATGTGAGAATCTAAAAGATCACATGTTGCCTGCCTAACATCACACTGGTATCATAATGAATATTTTAAGTGTGGTAACAATTCCACTACTTTCCATAGGAGCCGGGTTTTTAAAAACCTCTCATCTTCCCCATTTCAAGCACTACCTTCTTTCATAAAATACTATAATCCTAGCCAAGTTCAAGCTAAATACTGTACTATAGGTTTCTTAAAAAATGTAGCCAAACTAAATGTAAGCTCCTTACTGCTGCTAAAATTTCATACATGTGAACCTGAGTCCTCTGTCTCCACCCACTTGCAACAGTCAGCCAACTAATCTATCAAGCATCACACATTTTCATAGAACTATTTATTGATGAACATGTCCGAGGATTTTTTCTTTAAATGAATTACAGCTGACCCTTGAACGAGGGTCTGAACTGTGTGGGTCCACTTATTAGACTTTTTCTGTCAAATACAGTACAGTAGTGTAAATGTACTTTCTCTTCCTTATGATTTGCCTAATAATATCTTTTCTCTAGCTTCCTTTCTTGTAAGAATACAGTACATAATGCACATAACGTACAAACTATGTGTCAACCAACTATACTATTGGTAAGACTTCCACATTACAAGTACTTAGACCAACACAATCAGTGTTAGTACTGTACCTTATTTCTAGAGCAGTCATTCCAACCCTATTTCTGGTGGACTTCTCCTTCTAAAAAGGTACCAGTAATGCCTATCTATTAATCAGGATTACTCTGAAGAGGGAAAAACAATATTTTTTTCAAAGAAAAATACTAGTGTCCTCACGGAAATGGTTATTTCTTAAGCTATCCATATTACACTTAAGAAATAGTTACATAACATTTCCCCCTTCACTATGGTTTTCATTTGCAAATTCAATTTGAGGGCTTAGATACTGCTGGCTTTATTTTTTTTTAAGAATAACAATAACATATTAAGAAATAAACATTCTGATTAAACTTGCTACTCAGTCAGGGGGCATGCTTATTCCTTCACCTGAACTTCCTCTGCCTGCCACCCCTCCAGATCCCCCCAGCCCCTCCTCATGACGGTGTCTCTGTATATTGGCTCTGAGACACAGGGTGACAGCGTGTCCAAAGATTTGCAGGAGGCGGTATTTAGCATCAATCCCCATTCCATACATTTGTATCTGGGAGCCCACTGTGAGAAGGAAACCATTTTACAATAAAGTGGAACACAGAGACATAGAAACTACCAGCAAAAAACAAAACATAACATTTTATTTTCCCACCCTCCTCCCAGTGGCCCAGTGAATCACTTTTCTTCTCATGTACTCACTCCCTCAGTCAAGCTCCTACTGAGGGCACGGTAGCAGGTAACAGAGCCCTTAGATCTTGCTTTCGGCCCCTTCCCCCTCAACTCCTTATTCTGAAGCCCCAACTCAGAGTGTACCCTGCCCCTCGCTTCCTGTCTCAGCTTCAGCTTCTGTCACAGTTCATGAACATAAACTTATAATGATTTGTTTCTTGTCTGTCTTCCCAAATAGACTGGAAGCTTCATGAACGAAAAGACGGTCCCAGTATTTTCAGAGCTGTGGACAGGGTTTGGCCCAAAAAGAGAATCAGTAGAACTGTCCGAAATGAATAGATGGAGAGTTTAAGAAAATCAAACCCCACATTTGCTCCACGCATGCCCTCAGGGTGTGTGTGCGTGTGTGTGTGTGTTTATGTGTCTGGGAGGGGAAAGGTTGGGAGAGGTCTGTAAATCCTGTAAATGCAAAGACTTACACTCCCTTCCCCAGACCTGGGGTACAACCCTGGCTGGAAATGGACTACCAGGAAATTCTCTAGGATTATCTCATCTCATTGTTCCTTTATTCCTTAAATATAGATGTCTACACTGTACAGCTTTTACTCAGTAAACCACTTAATCTGTACTTTCCTCTTGGTCTTTAACACTTTCTATTTCCTATTTAGTCTGCAAACTTCCTCTGAGCAGGGGAATGCAGTCAAATTAAACCTTCCAACCTGGAACTTTACGTTTAAAGTACGTTCATAAGGTTTATTTTTGCGTTTTGAATTGACATAATTAAGCAGAGATTAAAGGAGGACTATATTAAAGATGCTTTGTAAGTCTCTTAAGGTAATATATGTCCCCACCCAGATCCAATTTGCAGGAACGGAATGTACATTTCTACTGAATTTTATTGCACTTCTTCAGTGACAATTTAGTGACCACATGAAAGGTATATAATAGCTATGCTTATTTCTGGAATGACTGACAACCTTCATCTTTATACAAATATCTATACAGAAGTCTCCAGTATGCCATAAACAGTAACATAAAAATAAGGAGGGGCGCCTGGGTGGCTCAGTTGGTTGGGCAACTGCCTTCGGCTCAGGTCATGATCCTGGAGTCCCGGAATCGAGTCCCACATCGGGCTCCCTCCTTGGCGGGGAGTCTGCTTCTCCCTCTGACCCTCCCCCATCTCATGTGCTCTCTCTCTCTCATTCTCTCTGTCTCAAATGAATAAAATCTTAAAAAAAAAAAAAAAATAAGGAGCGTCCAGCAACAAGGAGAAAGCCTTATCCACAGGACAACCTCTCTGTTTTCCTTCAAACCATTATTCAGTGGACCACATTATTTCTTTTGTATTGTTTTCAATCAGTCATTCCCAACTTAACCTTGTAATCTATTTAGTTGCGAGTTCCTTTTGCCTTCCCCAATCAGAACCAGGGGTCATTATTCAACCTGGAATACTTCTCTGCGGTACTAACAGCCTCCCAAGTGCCATCAGGCGTCTCTGCTGGTTAGGGTGACAAGAGAGAAGCTTTTGTGCTGTGTTGGTTGTCATGACTTCCCGTTGATTAGCAAGAAACAGTGACTCCTTAGAGATCACGATCAAATCTGGGCTCCACGATTCTGCGTACAAATGTCTACTTTTCGGGCAGTACTAGTCAGTATGAGTAGGTATCTATAACCTGTGAATTAGCACCATCATCAAAGCAAATCAATGTTTCTAGGTTAAACCCCCCTGTTTAGGTTAAACCCCTCAAAACAGTAAACTCAAATTTAAAGAAGCAAGTGTATATAAATGTTAGAGCCCTTTAATTTCATACTCTATCAATACACCAGGCAAATTCATCAACTCAGGTAATAACCCCAAAAGTGGAGGCCCCATTATCACTGCCCTTATTCATTTTTTAGAGCCACCTGCAGTGGACCTATTCTCTAAGCCCTACAAAAGACACTCAACTCGTAAATACATCTTTTAGTGGACACAGACATAGCTGAATTAATCCCCCTCAAACCTCATTAGAGTGAATTGCTTATCCTTCCTTCCACCAATGCTTTGCAAAATGGACTAATGTGCATTTCACCTCCACTCTTTGAAGGAAGTGGCAATAACAAGTAAAAATGTCCAAAAGAATGGCAGAAAGCAAAGAAATGCACACAGGCCAAAAAATAAATCTGAGCCATATTTGCCTACATGCTGCCTCTTTTTATACAGGGGAAAAAAAAAAAAGCAGTGATCAAAAAAGTTAAATATTTACATTTTTGCAAAAACTTCAAATATAAAGGTTATGATATGCTTTTAATTACTTTGTGTATTTCCTGGTGTGTAGGAAGACAATCAGGAAAATAAAGGAAATACTTGTAGGAATAAATTTAAGTAACTGGAGGATAAAAGAATCCCCTTAATTAAATGCATTTTTTAAAAATATGGAAAACTAAATGCTTTGCCTCTTGCATCAATCTGTCTTAACCAGTTTCAGGGTGATTTCTGAGCCGCTTACAGGTAAAAGAAGGGAAAAAAGTTCAATGACCTTGCAAATTAGGGACTAAAAAAACTGCACAGCCTCGGTGTAATTACAGAAAAACACTGGTATGGGAATTGCTTTTTTGGAAAAGGAGGAAAAAAAATTGGAAAAACTGGGAGAGACTGCAAATGGGAAGATACCAATGGAAACCCAAAGGATGCGAAACACAAGCTCTTCTGCCCCAAGTGTCACGCAAACAACTTCTTAGCATCTTTAGGTAAAAAGAAAGAGTCGTTTTGTACAGGCGTTAGCTGAATGTTCGAGAGTTGGATGAATGGGGAAGACTTGTTATACACCTAGCGGTGGGTGGATTTCACCAGGCTGCAGCCTCCACACCGCTTTTCTTTGCTGCACTGCAGAGGCGCCATCTTCTCCGTCTTAATCTTCACTCAATTCAAGCCTTTTATCTGCGCCCTAAAAAAAAAGACCCTGAGCACCCTCCCCAGCAGCTCGCGCCCCTAGGGGGGCCAAACCAGACGGCCCCGCGCTGCCAGGGAAGAGGCCGCGCCTTAATCAGACAAACGCCTCCTTTGATGCACAGGAAGGGAGAGCTCGTGCCTCCCCACCACCCGCCACTGCCCTTACCAGACGCACACCCCACTGTCCGCCTATTTCTCCCCAAGGACTTTCCAGCCCAGCACAGAATTTGCAAGCCTCGAAGGTGACGGGGGGTGGCTGTAGAGGGGCCCCAAGGCTCCGCCACAGCGGCCCCAGCAGCGCCCCAGCCCCCTCCGGGACAGACGCGCACCGCCGGGAAGGGAGTCGGGCGGGAGCCGCGGTGGCGCACAGACCAAGGCGGCTGGCTCAGCCACCGCGCCCCGGGCTGGCGAGGGCGGGGTGTCGCGGCTTTTGTTCCCGGGAACCTTCTCCCCCTCCGGAAGCAGCTAAAGGTGCGGAGCGAACGCTAGGGCCGCCCAGGCTTGGGGAAGGTGCGAGGTGGCCGTGGGTCTCCTACCCCTCCCATCTCTCTCAACTTACACAAAAGGGAGACGCAAAATGTACAAAGTTTGCCTGCGGAAGGTGGTGCGTGACCCCGATGGGGTCGCACGGAGGTGGCCGCAGCGAGCAGCCGCCAAAGGGAAGGAGCAGGAGGTCCGGGAGGGAACGGGGGGTGGGGTTGAGAAGGGAAGGTGAAACGGGGCGGAAAAGGCAAAGGGAAGGGGGGTGCTTCCCGAGAGGTTCCGACCCCTCCTCCCCAGGGCCCCAGAGAAGGAAGGGCAGCGACAGGATCCAGGGGCGCTGCGTTTTCGGTTTTCCCCACGTGCTCCGTCCCCTGCCCCCCCATCTGGAAGTCTCTCGCCTCTCCCGGCCCCCGCCCGCGAGGCAGGGGACTGAGTCAGGGTCCTAGCTCAGGATCGCCTCCACCCCTCCTCGGCCCCAACCGGCGCGGACCGGGGAGCCCGACGCCTCGCCAGCTCCCTCTCCGCCGGCCGGAGCGCGCGTCCCCGGGGCAGGGCTGGGCCGGAGGCGCTGATGCGCAGGGCGCCTGCAAGCGGGGGCGTGGGACGTGGAGGGAAGACGGGTTCCCTGGACTGCCCGGGCTTCTTCGGATTAAAGACTTGGGGGAATCGGGTTCCCACCGTATTCCGCCCCCCCGCCCCCAATTCCGAGGCGCGGCACCCACCTCCAACGCCCGAGCCGTCCAGGAGGCCAGTAGGAGCAGTGCCAAAGCGCGCAGCATCGCGACCCTGCGCGGGGCGCCGAGTGCGCTGCTGTGCGAGTGGGAGCCGCCGCGCCCTTGCTCTGCCGGAGCCGCCGCCGCCTCCGGTGGCCCCCCGCTCGCGCCGCTCCGGCCGCTCTCTCCTGCCGCTGCCGAGGAAACTGACGGAGCAGGAGCTCGGCGGCTGAGCCCGGAGCCGGGAGAGTCAGCTGATCCAGCCCACCCCATTCGGCACCCGAGAGAGACCCCTAGCGGAGCCGCCGGGGAGCTGCGTGCGCCCGGGCCGGAAGGGGCCCGCGCCCCCGGCGCCCACAGGTGCGGCGTCCTCGCCTCCTCCGCGCCCCGCGCGCCCCCCGGGCTGCGCCAGCGAAGGGCAGAGTCTGGAGCCGGGAGCGGGACGGTGCAGGCTCAGGGAAAGGTGAGTCGTAGGACGTTTGGGCTCCGGAAAAGTCGGAGCTCTCCCGCTCGTCCCCGTGAGCTCGACTCGCGCGACCCCGCAGGCCTCTCTGGGAGGTCGTGTAAAGGGCTGCTGCGGGGGTGCGTTTTTATCCGCCTTTCGTTTTTTGCCTTGGTCTGGTGGGGGGAGGCGTTTCTGGAAGAGAATAGGAACAAGACAAGCTTAAAGGAAATAGAATTTCTTTGCTTGTTGAAGAGTAAAAGCCTCATTTTTTTTTTTTTTCGTCAAAAACATCCAGGAGCAACCTGGAATGTCTATCTTTAGAACGAACCAAAGGAGAAAGGCACCGGACCTGGCAGAGAAGGGGGCGACCTATTTACTTCTCCTTGAAGGAAGGGTTTAAAAAAAAAAAAAAAGTTTTGCTTATTTGTTGGGTGCTTTTGGTTTTTGTTTTGGGAAGGGGATGGTCAGCCAGGATTTTCTTTTTTTTTTTTTATCAGGCAGGGTTGTAACATCCATCTGAGATGAGGGTGAAGAGAAAGTTCAGAGGGAAAAGATTTGGAGAGATGATTCCTGTTCGACCTTCATAAGTAAGAACTCCTGACCTCGAACTCTGTCCTTGTTCGTCATTGTGTCTGTCCTAAATTACAGAAATGAACCTGCTGGGAACCCACTTTCTCCTAGATTAAACACAACCCATCCAGTTCCCCGGCTAGTGTTTAGCTAGGCTAGAATGGTCTAGAACTGCCCAGCTGTATTCCCTGCTCTTAACCTGAAGGAACTTTAGTCACTAAGCCACCGTCCACTGTGGTGCTAGTGGGAGGGAATGAAACCACAGCCTCTGGCCTATTGGGATCAAGGCTCAGCCAGGAAGATGCTGACTTCCCTCCTGAGAAGTCAACATTCGTCTGCCCCTCCCCTAAATGTTGTCTTCTGTCATTCCCCCCTCAAGGCATCCGATCCTGACCCTTGGGCTACTTTTCTCCTTGTTCTTTGAGTGTCATTAACAAATAATAGCAAATACTTGTTGTAGGGTAATATCTGTTTACATGCTTTATGTTCTATACTTCCTGCAAAAGCCAGTGAGGCCCTTCCTATAATTCCTGATTATAAGATAGGAAGCTGAAGCTAAGCAAATCCCAACAGCAAATAACAACACACATTTATCCACCAAGCCAATTCCCTCCATCCTAGGTTTGTCTGAACAATTGAAGGCATCTGAATGCAAAAAGGAGTATAACTCCAAGATGGGGAGGGAGCAGGGCCAGCTACAAATTGTGCAGGGTCCACTGCAAAATGAAAAGGTGGCACCCTTTGTTCTAAAATTAAATATTTTATTTTTTAAAAGATTTATTTGACAGAAAGAGAGGAGAGAGAGGGAGAGAGACAAGCAGGGAGATTGGGAGAGGAAGAAGCAGACTCCCTGCTGAACAGGGAGCCCTGTGCTGGGCTGGACCCACTGAGCCACCCAGGCACCCCCAAAATTAAATATTTTAAGGTGGCGACAGCAGAATGTTAAACCAATCATGGGACTCCTTCTGAGCACTGGGCCCTGTGTCATGCAGAATGCATGCCCAGGAAGCAATTTTTATAAGAGTAAGGGACTTCTATTAAGCACAAATTAAAAAACAGGTGAAGTTATAATCTATAAAAATAAAAGTTCTTAGATTTAGCATTTTATCTTTCCCCTGTTGAAATTCACAGCACTCACACATTCCTTGGACAAGATGTTCCCCAAGAAAAGATGATTAGCTCCTGACTGTGTCAGAATGATGGACATTCTTTACATTTTCTCCTGTTCTTTCATCACTCCGAGATGCTGATGGCTTTTACTTTTCTTTTTTTGTTGTTTTTAAAGATTTTATTTATTTATTTGACAGACAGAGAGATAGCGAGAGCAGGAACACAAGCAGGGGGAGTGGGAGAGGGAGAAGCAGGCTTCCTGCAGAGCAGGGAACCCGATGTGGGACTCCATCCCAGGACCCTGGGATCATGACCTGAGTCGAAGGCAGACGCCCAACGACTGAGCCACCCAGGCGCCCGGTTTTTACTTTTCAACCACTATCTCTGTTCTGCATTTAATGCCATTTCCTGCCCTGAGGTGTCTTCTGGGTCCCCTGAGCCAGAAATACAAGAACATCCCTAGACAGAAGAACACTGCAGAACTGTGGATGGGAATGACCGCCCATTGGCAGGACACTCCACCCCAGCATTCCTAGTAGAGGCTTCAATGCCTCAGTTTGTGAGAGGCTCACTAGCTCTTCAGACAATGCATTCTGTCTTTGGGCTGTAGGATTACTAGAAAGTTCTTGCCCCATTGAAAGCCCAATTCCTTTCCTTTAACCTCCCGCTTAGGCGTACAAAAAGGACCAAGCAACTAGTCTTTTCCACACCAGAGAAATTTATTTTCTCACAATCCTGGAATCTAAAAGGCCACAATCAAGCTGTCGGTAGCGTTGGTTTTCCCTGTGATGGCACTGTGACATACCTGAGAGTTTCACATGCCTCTTAACCGTCTTCCTTTCTGGAACTTCATGCCTATTCCTCCTTGTAGACCAGAAGTAGATCTTGAGTTGTATTCTGTCTCATCTCTCTTCACCTTCTCAACAGCGAAAGGGCATTATTACTTCCTTGTCTTCACTGCAGCCTTCAATATCTACAGAACTCGAACCTGTAAATAGCATTCAAGCTTTTCATCATAAAGTATTTTCTCCCAATGATGAGTGCAGTTTTTCACATAGTAAGATATTTTTTTTCTTTCTAACGAATAGACGTAAAGCTTTTAAATGAATAATTAGCACTTAACTTACCTGCACTTGACTACACCTGTGTAACAGACTTGCCTGTTGGCAGAGGATGAGACATTTCACCTGTCCTTTTTTCTTCAGTTACTACTTCATTCATGGGCCTTTACTTCACTATGGCATCCACACAAATCATACTTAGGATTGTCCTTTCAGTTCTCCTCTTTAAGGAGAGAGGAGTTCTAGAGTCTTTGATAAGTAACTCAACTTTCAAAATCCTAGCGAAGACGATAGCCAATTCATCTATCTTCAAACAATGCAGTACTTTTAAAATTAGTTCTTCTCTGCAATCACTTACACAAAACTACTTCAGAGGCAGGCGTCAGGTTCCAGTAAGTCATACTTTACAAATGGATTTGGTGTAATTCAGTAGTAACTCAGTGGGACAGCAAAATCAAGTGTTTAACTGGGCACCATTATTGGCTCTGACTTGCATAACTTGTTTGAAGAATGGTGGTAATTCCGAATTTCCCACAAGGACTAATTTAACAGAATATCGCCTTATCTTATTGAATAAAAAGGGGAAAAAACAAGAAAGAATAGGCCATGCATGCCAATCTGAGAGATAGGGAGTGTAGAAAGTCAATCCAGTAGCAGGAAGATTTAATGGAGACTGTACAAAAATAACACCGATTTGTTTCTTCAGAGAATTTTAATAGGGCAGCAATATGCAAGGGTGGAAAAGGGCTCAGACTTTGAGAAGTCTTGACGACTACCCATCAGTAATAGTTATGGGAGCCAGCAGAGCCTCCATCGCTGAACATCCTCCCTCATCAGGTGGTATAGTGCCCAACTCAGTGCCTAACACAGTGCCTGACTGACAATAGAAATCAGTTCTCTTTTCTTGAGAGAACAGGAATTCACATTAGCTGTCACTTAGTGACCAGGATAGTCCTACTTTGACCTTGCATCGACCTTGCCAGGGGCTGTCAGTTAGCACAGTAGCTGTCAACCCAGTGTTACTTAGGTGGGTCCCTAAGTAATACGTTGCCAATAAAAGTCCCCAATTTGTGAATGATTTACTTTAAAAAAAAATAAATGAGAGCAGATTCAAGGTGACTTTTTTATCAGCCTACTCATTTGTATTCCAATATGCTTTCTTGAGTGGGAGAGAAAGGGATGGAGCTGTAGAATTAAGTGATACGCGAAGAACTGGGCAAAACTTTGACCGCTCCCGAGGGCATGTCACAGGTATGTGAAAGATATGCATCCTGTTTGCAGATGGAAAGGACTGGAAAGGCTGCCTGCCAGAGGCGCTGAGAATCTTTCACAGGGCTGGTCCCTCCTGCAAAATGGAGGATCATGCCACGTGGTGAAGAGGAGTCACTCCCAGAGCAGCTGCCAGAAGCTCCAGCTTGCCATGGCCTGGGGCCATTGCCAACACTCTGCAGGGTGACAGACTTTGAGGCTGAGGGATGTTCTGCTGTAAGGTAATGAGGCCCTCTTTGTCTCCACACAAATCATACTTAGGATTGTCCTTTCAGTTCACCTCTTTAAGGAGAGAGGAGTTCTAGAGTCTTTGATAAGTAACTCAACTTTCAAAATCCTAGTGAAGACGATAGTTAGAGAAGTGTTACCTAACCCTAAAATGATTTGGAAGATTCCAGGCAGATATGCTTTAAGTATTCATGAACACCTTTTATAAATAAACAACATCCTGAATGACAAAGCACACAAACTGACTAACAAATAAATAAAAGCTTCATAGGCATTCAGTATATAACTTTTGTCCCTAAGCAAACACCTGACTTTGCTGTATCCACCAGATGTCCCATGTGATATTTATTCCCGTTAAAGTAAATAGAAGTCCTGGAAATGAAAGTGTTTAGCATTGGTGGATCAATCAAATATTTGTACACTTCCACTGTGGGAAGGATAAAAACCTGATACATTCACTCCCTTTAAAGAGCTTATGTTTATGGGAGAAAAATATCTGGGGAGGAAAAAGGCATAGTGAATGGTGACTATAGTTAACAATACTGCATTGTATACTTGAAAGTTGCTAAGAGAGTAGATCTTAAAAGGTCTCATCACAAAGGGGCACCTGGGTGGTTCAATTGGTTAAGCATTTGGCTCTTGATATCAGTTCAGGTGTTGGTCTCCGGGTCATGAGCTCACACTGGGCATGGAGCCTACCTAAAAAAAAAAAAAAAAAAAATGTAATTATGGTGGTGATAGATGTTAACTGAACTTACTGTGGTAGTAAGTTTCATTTTGTGTGTGTATATATATATATAGTCTCATTGTATACCTAACACTAATACATTGTTGTATGTTAATTACATCTCAAATTAAAAAAAAAAAAGCATAGTGGAAAACTTATATCAGTAAGTACAACTTTGTGTAAAGTATTCGTGTGTATGTATATGAATACATCAAAAGAAAATTAGAATCATAAGCCTATAACACTTGAAAGGGTTAATCAGGGACATCAGGAAGAAGGTATTTTTGCAGGGAATTTGATAATAACAATAAAAAGAAAAGAATAGGGAGCAAGAAGGAGGATATTCTAAGGAAGGACCATGTAAATACATCCAGAGTGTTCATGATGGGGCTGGTAATTGGGAGTTAGCTGTGGGGGGCACAGTAAATGTTTGAGGAGGTGAGGAATTTAGGTCAGATGGAATGGGCAGCAGTGGGCTAATACTGCTCAAGACAGGGTCCTAATCAATCTGACTTATTCTGACATTTCTAGAAAAAGTTCTGTCAGCGGGGAAGGTGTAGGGAAATTTGGAGGGTGAAAAAGTTGGAATTGATTGGGAAAAATAGGGAGAATTGCCAGAAGTGTCAGGTATGACCATGGATAGGATTTGTAAAAAGTTTGTGAAAGACATGGTAGGACACTTCATTCCTGGTAAGACCAAAGGATTGCTGTGTGCCAGGCTGAGAAATTTACACGCAGGATCTCACTGAAGTCTGTGAGTTGTGTTGGGTTTACCTCCCATGTCACAAATGAGGGGGTGACCGGGGTTAACGGAACCAGAAAGGGGTGAAGGAGGAAGGATTTGTACCCTGTTCTGTCTCAGCTGGACACCATTAATGACTTTTTTTTTTTTTTTTAGTGAGGGAAATGATACATTTGATTTTTAGTTTGTTTGGAGGTAGGGATCAGAAGTATATACGAAAGGAAGGAACTTGAATATGGTCTGTGGAGACTGAAGGGTGGCGAGCGGGAGATAAATGTTGGCGATGTGATGGGACAGTTGTCTGTGATGACTGACGGCCTGTCCCTAGCAGAGGATCTGAGAACTATTCAGATGAAGTTACCGTGATATCACAAAAAGCAGAGATGTCTCGTGTTTACTTGTAACAACCAACTCGTCACTTAGAGATGTGGTATCTGGGAGATGAACCATAAATACTCCTGTGGATACAGTGTGAGAAGGACTTGAGTTATATTTCTGTCTCAAAGTTATTTTCCAATACATGAATGAGCTAGAATAAGGATTCTTGAAAAATGGGGAGAATAGCATCTTTTAGCACAATTTCCGAACTGTGTACTGGGTCAACCTTGTACAGCAGTGTGTTACTAAGTGTTAAATACATATACAGAAATAGTTCTGTCATCAAAGAAGTTTGAGAAATATGCGGTTCAATAAAATTAAGCACATATCTTTATTTAGAATGCCTACCACCCTTTAAAATGCTGCTGTGTGGATTGAATTTTATAGCTCTTTGTACAGCATCCTTCTCTCTCCCCTATTTTTGTTTACTGCATCAACTCCTGGGGCTAGGGTTGCCCCGAGCAAGTTTTAGGGAACTGTGCTTTGAAGGCATTTTAATGGACTCTTGGACTTTTTTTTTTTTTTTAAGACCCTTGAAATAATGAAGGTTTAAAGTGTACATTTTTGTCAAAGCAGATGGGTTCTTTCCACTGAAAGGTGTTTCCACACATGACCTTGAAGATAGATTAATAAAGGACAAAAGTAGAAATAATAGGCTGACAGACATTTTAAAGTAGGGCATAACAGATGCCATAAAAGGCATTCTGAAAGTTTAAAATAGGAGTTATAATGTGTATTATATGGAAGAGACCGGTTTAGAGTCTTTGAATATCTATAATACACATATGTGAGTATAGGACTAGCATCTTCCCAGTTCCGGGGGGGAATTGGACAGAATTCAATTCACATTTGAGCCTGCTTCTCTTTAAATTTCCTCATGTAAAAAGGAGGAAGTATTTGCAGTTTACAAAGATACGCCTCAGGATAAAACTTGAGTTCACTGCACTACATTTCATCCTCCCAGATAGGGGCCCTTAAGACGTGGCCAGGACCTCTCCATCGTTAAGCGAAGACTTCCAGGAAAGAGAATTGAAGGAGACAGCTATTGCATTAATTTTAAGAAGCTTTTGCTGAAATTTCTCATAAAGAATACATAGAAAGTAAAGACATGAGAAATTATAACTCTGAGTCAAAAAAGAGAAAAAGAAAGAAAGAAAGAAAACCACCTCTAAATTCCCATAGTTTTTCTCTGTTAGTCTTTATTGAAAAATTCATTTACTGCAAATGGTATCAAGAGGCGCTGTCAGCCCTTGTTATTGTACCAAAAAGAAAAAGAAAAGGTTTAGGGAGCCCTATCTAAAAAGGAATGTTGTCATTTCTATTTTCTAATGATCGAGTGAAAACAGATTCTGTTACCTAAACTTCACAGAGCTAAGGGCCCAATAACCACCTTGTTCCGGTGAGTTTGTGAAGCCTGGTAAGAGATTTATACTAAATAAAAAGGGGAACAAGGCAGGCCATCGCCTTTTGGAGAGGAAGAATAAAATAAGATGGAAATCAACAGGGAAAATGGTGAAAACACGTCTTGGTTTTTAGATGATTCTAGAGCCCTATCATTAACCGTGGCTTAAGTCTTAGAAAATTTCAAATTCAGTACTAATTTTGGCCTATATAAGAAAACAAGTCATAGATTTGCTGAAACTCCATTGTAGCATTTTAGCCTCAACTCTTTGGGAGCTACTGGGAAATGTTTTTCTTTTTTTCCTCAGATTCTATCAACATTGGTGCTTTCCCACCAAAATCTCTAAACAACTCCAACAGGCTTATGTGGGTGATATCTAGAAAAAGGTAGACCAAGATATTAGAAACAGTTGGAGTAACTCAAGTTTTTAATACTGTCAATATTAGTCTCAATAATTCAACACCTAGACAACATGCACAAGAGATATTTTTTCAGCCAAGACCAAGGAGCTCCAGCATGCACATGATGTGCCTTCCCTCATTAGGCATACTTCTTTTTGGAATTAGTCTTCAGGATAATCATTCAGTGTAACCTTTAGTGTCCATGAACCAAAACACAGCACAACCTGGGGCTTTATCTGTCCTTTGGGATTGAGAAGCAGTTCTGTGTGTAAGTAGCAATTTCATCCTGATTTTTCAAGCTTGGAGCTCTCACCTTCCACACACTTGATGAAGAGAAGATGTTGGATGGCTGGCCCTGAGGAACCTTATCTTTCATTTCTCTGGTGAGGGAGAATCTGATTTAACATGGTTTTCCTTTACTCCGAATATGCCAGGTGCTCCCCCACCCATCTTGTAATATCCTGTGACTGCCTCCACCCATTCATCTCCAGCTCTTTTCCAGTTCCTGTGAGTTGAAAAAGAACACAGAATTACAGTGTTTAGAACTGAAGCAGATGTTGTGCTCATGTAGGCCAAGCCTTTCTATGATGAGGACTCATTGGCAACCCAGAGAAGTGGGGTGACTTGCATCCAGTCCTTTGACTCTTTATGGGCAAAGCTTGGCCCTACTCCCCCTGATTCTCATGCTCATTTCATCTCGTCTGGACATATCACCAGACCTGAGTCATAAAAACAGTGGGGCACAGAGGCCAGCCACACTTTATGAAGTTGTGGTATTTTTCCTCATCTAAACTTGGCTTATTTTTCTAAAAACTTGGGAGTTGGAACCCAACTTGGAAATCACCTGTTTGATCCTCCCACGAATGCAGGTCTCTCACCTGCAATATTCTTGAGACAGTTATTTGGTGTCTGCTTTCTTATTTCCTGTTGTTAGGAGCTATCTTCCAGAAACATAAAAATTTCACTAGAATGCTTTTGTTGTTATATTGAGCTAAAAGTTACCTTTTCTGTGACAAAGGAGGCAAGAATCTACAATGGGGAAAAGACAGTTTCTTCAACAAATGGTACTGGGAAAACTAGAAGCTACATACGAAAGAATGAAACTGGACAACTTTCTTACAGCATGCACAAAAATAAACTCAGAGTGGATTAAAGACCTAAATGTGAGACTTGAAACCATATAAATCCTAGAAGAAAACATAGGCAATAATTTTTTTGACATTGGCAGTAGAAACATTTTTCTAGATCTGTCTCCTCAGGCAGGGGAAACAAAAGCAAAAATAAACTGTTGGGATTACACCAAAATAAAATGTGCACAGTGAAGGAAACCATCAACAAAATCACAAGGCAACCTACAGAATGAGGGAAGATATGGCAAATTATATATCCAATAAGGGATTAATATCCAAAATATATAAGGATCTTATACAGCTCAACACAAAAAGCACAAATAATCCAATTAAAAATGGGCGGAGAACCTGAATAGACATTTTTTCAAAGAAGACATACCGATGGCCGGTAGACACATGAAAAGATGCTCAACATCACTACTCATCAGGGAAATGCAGATCAAAACCACAATGAGATATCACCTTATACCTGTCAGAATAGCCAAAATGAAAAAGAGAAATAAGTGTTGACAAGGATATAGAGAAAAAGGAACCCTCGTGCACTGTTGGTGAGAATGTAAATTGGTGCAGTGTGGGCAACAGTATGGAGGTTCCTCAAAAAACTAAAAATAGAACTACCCTACAATCCAAAAATCACACTACTGGGTATTTACCCAAAGGAAATGAAAACACTAATTCAAAAAGATATGTGCACCTTTATGTTTATGCAGCATTATTTGTAATAGCCAAGATATGAAAACCACCCAAGTGTCCATCTATAGATGAATGGATAAAGAAGTAGAGAAGACTCTCAAATACAGAGAACAAACTGATGGTTGCCAGAGGGGAGGTGTGTGAGGGATGGGTAAAAAAGATAAAGGGGATTAAGAGTACATTTATCGTGATGAACACTGAGAAAGGTGTAGAAATGTTAAATCTTTATGCTGTACACCTGAAACTAATAGAATGCTGTATGTTAATTATACATCAATAATAAATAAATAAATAAATTTAAAAAATAAAATTTACCTTCTCTTTACTTCTGGTTTTTACCCCTAATTCTGCCATGTAGAGTAAAGCTAAATGCAGAGAGTGACTCCACTTTCATCCACAGGACACCCCTTCAGAAGTTTTAAAACACCTATTCAGTGTTTCCTTAGGCCTCCTTTTTCTTCTCCAACCTAACATCTGATTTTCTGAACTGTGGCCTATAGGCTATAGTTGCCAGATCCCCTTGGTGACTAGTGATCACGTTACTGGACAGCGCCAACATAGAATATTTTGATCATCACAGAACGTTCTGTTGGACAGCCTGAGTTATAGTAATGGGGAAAGCGATAGCAATGGGGAAAGAATATATATGGACAGATAGGCAGGCAGGTGGGTAGATGCAATGGAGGGAATTTGTGGAAGGTTGTTACTAATTTCTTCCACATTTTCACTTAACTAGACAGCAATGTCATGGGCTGAGCATGAGGATGGAGGGGAAGAATATTTCTCTCAGGAGAGAAACGTAGTGCATGGACAAGGGAAAATGGTGGGATTGCCGGACAGCTTAAATCCACTTTAGGTCAGTCTTCATAGAGAGCAGTCAGCATGCTGTGTGTTTTTCGCCAGCCATGTTCACTAGCATGGATGTGGAGTTGGAGTAGGTGGGACATTGACACTGGCTTAATGGGTGGTTCTGAATCCCAACTGCACATTAGGATCACTTGGGTGAGCTACTGAAGCATTCAGAAGCTTTATCCCTACAGCAGAGATTCTGATGGTACATTCTGAAAATGAGGCCTGGGCATTGATTTATTTAAAATTCCCAACATGATTCTAATGCACAGACATGTTTTAGAACCACTGAGTTAGAGCAAATAGGGGAAGGAAATATGCAGAGAAGAGCTGAGGGATAGGGGAACTTGGCTAATGATGGGCCACAGGTTCCACGAGGTACGGTGAAAAAGATTCAGGATTCGTGGAAATTGGGGGATATTCAAGGCTGATGGATGATGAGGGATGAGCTAGGAATCTAGGGCTTTTTGGGTGACTAACACAAACCAGGAAAAGGGCACAATGAAATTTGCCATGCTGGTCTAAATTAGTCAGTAGAAATATAATGCAAACTACATAGATAATTGTAAACTCTTCTGTGGCCATATTAAAAAAAAGGAAAAAGATACAAGTGAACTTAATTTTAATAATATATTTTCTGTTACTTGATTTATGCAAAATATTATCATTTCAACATGCAATCAGTATAAAAGGTATTAAGGAGATGTTTGACATCCTGTTTTATATTTTGTCTTCGAAGTTTGGTGTGGATAGTGTACTTACCACATCTCAATTCAGAGCACACACATTTCAAGTGCTCAGGAGCCACAGGTAGCTGGTGGGTACCATTGTGGACAGTGTGGGTCTAGGTGGTGGTGATGAGAATGCAAATGTTGCATGATTTCTATGGGACATTTTTTTTGAGGAATACAAACAAACTGAAGTATATTTTATCATTATATATATATATATATATATAACCATTTGTTAACTTGACGTATGGAATATAACCAACTTAAGAATTATTTTGATAACATTATGTTATTATTATCCACTCTACTGAGATAATTTTAAAGTCATACTTCATGTGCAGTATTCTTTGCAGTCACCCCCAAATTTGATATGCTCGTCTTGGGCATCTTTTTTTTTTTTCTTCAAGATTTTATTGATTTATTTGAGAGAGAGAATGAGATAGAGAGAGCATGAGAGGGGGGAGGGTCAGAGGGAGAAGCAGACTCCCCTCTGAGCAGGGAGCCCGATGCGGGACTCGATCCCATGACTCCAGGATCATGACCTGAGCCGAAGGCAGTTGCTTAACCAGCTGAGCCACCCAGGCACCCTCGCCTTGGGCATCTTGATGTAAGTTTGTAAAGACAAAGCTACAAAGTACCCATAGTTATAATGTTTTTATTATGATTGTCCAGCCAGGTTTGATTATATCCAATTAGGTTCTTATCTACCCCAATAGAGTTTGTCCATAAAAGTGTCACATGAGTCTTAGTCATATGCTCTGTAAGAGTGCAAAAGTGCCATGCTGGCCACACTTATCTAATAGAGGTTAGTCTGGCATGCATTTCCTGGTGAATCTGTACCAACTTCAGCTTCCAGAGATCCCTGCTTCATTTTCTGTGTGTCCTTATGTCAGTCTTTTAATATTCCAGTCTATGTGCTTACTCTGACTTGTGGAGGGAGTCTTTTCTTACATTCTGCGAGTTGGAAGTTCCTGACTTTGGAGTAGAAGAGAAGATGGGAAAGCGAACATCCCCCTGCCATGTAGGTGGTAGCAAAGCTGGATTTGATTTATCAGACCTGAACTTAGTATTCTAGAAGAGTACAAGCAAGAAGGAGCTTGCATTTCGTGAAGGATCCCATGACAAGAAATTGGCCCGTGTACTTTCAAGATTGCCAAAGAAGAGTGGATGGAGGACAAGGTCTCGGTAAAGGTGCACCAAGAAGAAGCAAGGCTGTCCTACTGTGTTTGACTTGGACTCCCCCTCTGCTCTGTGCTGTTCTCTAGTCCGTCTCAGGGGTAAGTGGTCCGTGGCTCCATAGAGCTGCTGGCCACTGCTCAGAACAGACCATCAGGCATCTCCAGTGACCACTCCACTCTCGCAAGCTGGTATTTTAACATGAAGTTACTATGGCTTTAGAGATGCACCCAGTCTTGCTGGAATAGCACTGTCATCCAGAATTAGGAACGAGAGCATAGGTCTTCCACAAAAGGAACTGACTTGAGAGTATGCTATTGCTTGCTCAGCTAGAACAAGATGTAAAAGCTCCCTCTTCAAGCAGACAGCTCTTGAGGAGTCCCAGACCCAGGAGAACTCTTCGTCATTGTCCAGGCCATTCATTAGGGCAGGCTTTTACAACAGAATCCTCACATCACCATTTCACTCTGGAACACCAATCAGGTTATTTGTCTTTATCAGACATTCCATACTCTCCTTTATTACCCGTCTTGTACTGGTTTTATTTCTGTTCCATGCAAGACTTTGAGGACACAGATTGTGAATAGAGCACAGATACTGTGAATCACACACATTATCTTAAACCTGGGTCTGTCAGTTCCCACATAGTGATACCATGCTGCTCTCAGGTCTTCCTCCATAAAATGAATCAATGCAGCCTACTTCCTGGGGTTATAGTGAGCCTTAAAAATGACATATGCTGAGTGCTTGGTACGTAATGGGCATTCAGTAAATGCCAGTTTGGTATTGAAACTATGGATGTGGCTTGGACAAGGACTTTTTATCTGGTTCAGCTGGTTATTATACACACACACACACACACACACACAAGAAAGAACACTTCACAATGTGATAGTTGGCTAAAACAGGTGTTAATAGACTGGGGTTGGGGCCTTGGAAATGGACAAGGTAGAAATGAGGGCACAGACTGGGCCATCTTCAGCAAATACCTGAAATGAATCTTAACACACGGGAGGATTCTGATGGGCAGCCTTTAATCTGAGATGTTTTCAACCTTCTCTCTCTCTCTCTTTGTCATTTTTTAACAGCTTTATTGAGGTATAATTCACATATGATACAATTCACCAGTTAAAGTGTACAGTTCAGTGGTTATTAGAATAGTCATAGATAGGTGCAACCATTATCACAATCTTCGTACATTTTCATCACCTCTGAAAGAAGACCTCATATCTTTTAGCTGTCACCCTCCACCCCCACCAGCCATAAGCAGCTGCTAATCTACTTTCTGTCTTTATAGATTTCCTTGTTCTGGAAATACCGTGTGAATGGAATCATATAATATGTGGTCTTTTGTAACTGGCTTCTTTCACTTAGCATAGTTTTCAAGGTTCACCCATGTGGTAGCAGGTATCAGTTCATCATTCCTTTTTATGGCCAAATAATTTCATTGTATAGATGAACTACATTTTGTTTATCCATTTGTCAGTTGGTGGACATTTGGGTTGTCTTCATCCTTATTGTCTTTATGAATAATGCTGCTGTAATCATTTGTGTACACGTTTTTGTGTGGACGTATTTTTTATTTCTGTTGGATATCTACCTTGGGGTGGAACTGCTGGATTGTAGCCTTCTTCTGTGCTCCTACTCCTGGGATGGTAAAGAGTTAGTGATTCTAATCTTATCTCCCTAAAATACTTTGTGTGATAAGCCTGAATCTTCCGGATGTTTGTATACTCCATTAATCATCAATGAGCAATTACTGCATATCAAGTACTGTTCCAGGTACTGGGCAGCTTTGGTGGGCACTTTGGGTTCCAGACTCTTCAGGATCTAGACAGAACCTGAGAGTAGGGTAACTACTTTTTTCTGCAGCAGACATAATTGTAGACTACATTATGCAGGAAAGCAAAAATAGCACTTAACCTGCATCTTTCTTAGTTATCTAAATAAGCTATCATCATTTCTTAGCTCCTCTTATAAACACTGTCTATAACCTTGCATAGAAGCTTTTTCTGTTCACTGCTCATATTTGTATTCATTAATGTGTGCTCATCCATTCATTCAATACAAATTTATTAAACACCTACACTCTTGTCAATCACTGTACTAGACTTAATTGATATAAAGATATTTAAGACATGCACTTCTTGTTGGAGGGAAATATACATAAATAGGTTGTTATCATACAATATGATATTGATGAGATGTTCGTAACCCATTTTGGGGTTACTGCAGAAAGCTTCCTAAAAGGTAGAGGTGTAGAACATGGATATAGAGGTAGGTTGGGGAACTTTCCAGGAAGAGGGTATGGTGTAAACAGACTCAGAAGAAAGAAATACCATGGTACAAGTGGTTTAGTATTGCTGGATTATATGTGCTTCTGGGATAAGCAGTCTTCAGAGGGAAAATATAATTGCTTAATATGTAGCCTGCCAGGAGGAATTAATCATTAAGAGAAGAAAAATTATGCAATGATTTACACACAAAATAGCTGTGTGACATCAGACAAGCCATTAACCTCTCTGTGCCTCATTTGTTATCAAATGTTGAGTGGGAAATAGACTTTTTCTAAAGTGACACATGAATTGCTAAAAAAAAAAAAAACCTAAGAACTTTCTAATATTGTCCCAAATATAGCCAAGGCTTGGCCAGATAAAACTATATAAAATGGAGAATATATGTCATAAATTTGATTCCAGATTAGACAGATTGAAGTAGAGGACTCTGAAATAAGGAAGTGGATGAATTTCAAACCTGGCGTGGTGCCCTGGTGCTGCTGATGGCCTACAGAAGAAAATTTCCAAACCCCAGTTTCAAGTCTGCACTTACCCTTCCCCAGCTCCACCCTTTGTGATTCATGAAGAGGGCACACCTTTTATCTGACCTCAAAACCTCCCCTAAGTGTTGTTTTGAAACACTTGATGCCTCTCTGCAGATTGTGGATTGTGGATTATGAGCCTATGTGGCTATCCCATAGGACTCATGTACTCATTTCTTCATAGGTAAAGTGGTGGCTATGTTCTCCTGTAAAATGTGGATATTTCCATGTCTTTAGGATCATATAGGAGGCTCTGTAGGCTCTTATTCTTAGATGTATGCTAGCATTGGTCAGTAGTTCCCCTCTCCCTTTTTGAAAGCTATACGGCTTTATTTTTTACCTTCATTTACTGCCTGTAGCTCAGGGCAGCTGTACACAAGCAAAGAAAATAGAAAGAGCCACAGCAGCCCTTTAAGTTTGGCATGTGCCTCCTTCCAGAGCCTTTGCTCTCATCCATCACCCCATATTGACAAAGCTACAAGGAAGACCAGGGGGTAGCCTTGATGCCCAAACCTAACTGTCCCCAAATGATGGGCTCAGTCCTAAATGCACCCAACAAGCACAAGAGGGAAAGATTTCTGATTCTCCCATCCACTCAATCCACCTGAGAGGTTGTCTTCCTTCTTTAATAGTTATCCCCATGAAAGAAGAATGAGCAATCTATGACATGGAAACATGAACAGGGAAGGATGCATGATGTAACCTGCAAGACACTAAATGTAAAGGGCATAGAAAGAACAAATGAAGGCACACTCTGACATTCGAGAACAGGTTTAAATGAAGTAACAAAAGACTGTGTTCTCCAGTTGCTCTAGGATCATCTATCAGTAACCCCTCCTTTACTGTGCTTCTTCGGAAGAGCCACTGCTTAAGTGGGCCCTTTGTCGTTACAGGAGGGAGACCTTACCCTGGCGAAAGCGAAGCTCTCATCAGTGCTGATGAAGCTGCTGTTCACTTACGAGTCACAGAAATTTCCTAAATGACCCCCATTTGTGACCTCAAAATTTGGAAGTTGCGTAACCTCCTGGAATTTGCATAGTGGCCATCATTCGTGGAATGCTATTTCCAGAACTGAATTCCCAGGATGAGGCTGTGTTTGGAATTTAAGGTTTTCTTACAGGCACCACTTAAGCATTTTATTTTCATCTGCTTCATAGCTCTTTAGTTGTCCAGTGGTGGGTTACCAAATAGCTGCAGTTTTGTTGTTTCACATAAAACGTTTACATATGGAAAACATGATTTGTAGGTATATTACTAAGACAATAAAAGTAGACCATCAGTCCGTAGGAAGTTCTGTTTTTGTTTTGTAAAATTATGTATCGGAAAAGAAACCCTCTGGGCAGCCTCTGTACCCTCCTCCCTGCTGCTGTGTTAGCTGCTGATGGCTACTGCTGCCCAACTAGCTCCTTTGTGTCAAGGTGGGATCATTTTTGCAGTGTTACTCTTGTTGGAAAACTCCCTGTAGGACCAGGCTGAGCCTAGACTTCAGCAGTAACCACATCCTTGCTTTGCTTCATTCCCACCCTGTCCTGCTTCCTTCACATCAGTACAAGTTCCTTCTGAAACATACTCCCTCAGTAAATCACTTGTGTAAGGATCTTTATCTCAGGCCCACCTCAAGAGACCGTACATGATTAGCACCAAATGAGGGTAGATACAGAAAAATGTTAAAATAAAGCAATATTTTGGAAAAAGGTCCTTTGCAAAGTAACAAAGGATATCCATTTAAATATATAAAAATATGCATAGATACTTGGAAATTTTGACGTATAGTGACAGAGTAATGGGAATATTGTATACAATTCTTGACATTCAAGTAATAGAAGCATAGAAAGTCAAAAGTTGGGCATAGATGACTCCCATCAAGAACAAATGTGTACATCCATGAACTTACATTTAATGATCATGACCCTGTCAGCTACATCTTGTTTGACATTTACGGAAAGATGTGTGGTAATGGATTGGTGAATTCATTAGCATTATGAATCATGTAAAAACAGAATCTTTAACATATTTTATTAAGTGTTGACTAAAAACTGTCAGTTTGGAGAGGACAAAGATTACAAATGTTTTAAATTAGGTTCTCTAAGGGCAGTGAAATTGAAACAATCAAATTTTACCCTAAATGATCAAAGGATGGAATGCAGATCTCTCTGTCATATTGTCATATCTCTGGACTCCGTCTGTCCAGAGGAGTTTATGTAAGTCCAGAAAAGCACAAAACTCAGGAATGAGCGGAAGGGGAAATGCCAAATGCTGAGTCAGACACTGGATGAGAAGTTCTGTTCTGATTTTTCAAAAGAAAAAGACAACAGGTTTGAGATTGAGGCTCATTCATTTATTGATTCAACTCATATTTAAAGAGCACCTCTTCTGTTCTGGGGGTCCCATGCTTGTTGCTATGGTTACAGACATGAAAAGGCAGAAATGAGCTCCTAAGCCAAATTTGCTGTTGTAATCATTCCTGGTCTGACTTCCCTGCTTTTTGCAAATGATTTCTGGAGTTTATAAGCTCTGTCTACCTTTGTGTGGTTTCCTAGGGCTTTCAAATATTTAGCAATGTCTAAACTTTTGTCAATTGCCTTAAACTCTTCAGTTAATTCATATTCCAGAATTGTCACAGGGAAAAAATGGATCTATTCCCTTTATCCCTCCCCTTAAGAGCTCTACAGTAATAGATAATTTAATGTATGAGCATTCATCATTAAATATTCTGTATCTTAATTATTTTTCCATGAAAAAATGAAAATTCTACTTAAATCTCTTGGAGTCTGATGCTAAATGTTGGCATCCAAGTTGTAAAGTTCTTCAAGACTTTTGGACACAAGAAATCCCATATTTGAGAGATTAGTCCATCTTGTGTCATTAGATTTTAGTGTCTTGATTGATTTATTCTGTTCAGTCCCTAACCCATCTGTATTACGACGACTGATATTTGTGAATATCTTTCATGACATCTGATTTGTCATAACTTTGAGAATTTTATCTTCGTAAATTCAGTATATTAATAGTGTATGTAGTTTTGCTGAGTATAGAAGTTAGGATTCAGATAAGTAACTAGAAGTTAACCTTCTAGAAACAGGAGTTTGGTCTGGTGTGCTAATATAGCTTGTGACATTCTGAAGAATATTTTGACTAAATTTTGAGATAAATTGATAGGAATAAATTTCTCAAGTACTTTAAAGAAAATTATTTATGATGGTTCTTTCATCTGTTAATGGAAGAGGGTTATTTTTCTCTTAATGATGTAAGGATTTCGTATCTTAATTTTTAAATAGAAGTATGTAAATGAAATTTGGACTTGGGGAACCACTTTGAATTTCCATAAGAGTCTTCCTTTTTATAAAACCACACTGTCTGAGAAGAAGTCTCACACTGTTGTGCCTTAATTTAGCATGTAAACAAATTCTTTATATAAATTAACTTCGTCACTAGACTGTTTCCAGTGTGTTTGTGCCTGTGTCAACGCTCTTGAGATTTATGGATTGTTGGACTTTTAAAAATCCATTTGGATCAAGAGCGTTCTCTATGGAAGAGTAGATACCTACCTAATTGAAAAGAAAAGCACTATTTTATCTGTTACCAAGAATTCTTCATTTTCATCATTCAGTCTCTGAGAAAGTTAACTAATGAGGAATAGATTATATTACTTAGCAACCTTCTATTCATTTTACCACATTGTTGAAAGCAGGTGTTCTGCAAATAATTCACATAATGAAACAATGGACATAAATTATATACCTTAAGAAACATTAAAAATTCAAATAGTTATAACCCCATTCATAGCTCATTTGTTAATTTCTAAGAAAATTAATTTTGAAGTAAATTATTAATTTCTTTTTTTTAAAGATTTCATTTATTTATTTGTCAGAGGGAGAGAGAGAGAGAGCACAAGCAGGGGGAGCGGCAGGCAGAGGGCAAAGCAGGCTCCCTGCTGAGCAAGGAGCCCCATGCGGGACCTGATCCCAGGATCCTGGGATCATCACTTGAGTCGAAGACACTTAACCAGCAAAGCCACCTAGGCATCCCAAATTATTAACTTCTAAGAAAAACCTTAATAAACAAAATAATTTAAGAGTATTTTGAAGTAGCAAAAATATGTTACATTTTATAGATTCTATTCACTGCTTCCACAGTACATACATTTTTACTGTATTAACTGATTCGTTGGTATCCTCTAAATACCTTGAATTTTTAATATGACTGGTATTATTGGGGTTGGTCCTCAGGTGTGCATATCAGAAGACAAACACAGAAATGGCCAAAAATTAGCAGGCTTTTATCACTCCCCGCAAAAAATACATTTTCTTAGCAGGTGCAAAATTGGAACTCTAAATTGAAACAACACTAAAATAACACATTTGCTTATAGTGGATAATTTCTGCACTTTTTTTTTTGAGAGAGAGGTCAAGAGCACACAAGTGGGTGGGGGAGGGGCAGAGGGAGAAGGAGAGAGAGAAGCTTAAGCAGGCTCCATGCTGAGCGTGGAGCCTGATGCAGGGCTCCATCTCACAACCCTGAGATCGTGACCTGAGTCAAAACCAAGAGTCAGACGCTTAACCAACTGAGCCACCCAGGAGCTCCAGTTTCTGCACTATTTTGTAAAAAGTTTCTGCACTATTTTGTAAAGAGTTTCTGCAAGTTTAAGACAAGATATCGATAATTTTATTAATATCAGAATTTGATAGTCTGAGGCCCTCTGATAAACAAACAAACAAAAAAAACCCCACTGGCAAAACAAAAAAAACTACATGAGGTACTGTGAGAAAATGAAAAAGAAGTTAAAGTTGGTCATTTGCAATTTAATTAAGACAATATCTTGAACGCAAATGAAGAAGATATAAGACAAGTTCAGAGGAACATTAGAAATTTGTCTTTCTTGGTTCTTTAATTTTATAGAAGTTGAAATTGAAACATACTAGGTTAGTGACTTGTCCAAAGTCATGGCTAAATTGTGGCAGAACCGGCTCCTGACTTATCTATTCCCCCTTTCATTGCGTGTCACTGCCTCCCATGATACAAAGACATGGACACATGCCAGTTAATTATAATTGCTTAAGAAAAATCAGTTGAAAAATGATGAACTGTAATCACATATGGGCCGAAATAACATTAGTGTATTCAAGACTATTTGGGAGAGGAAACTCCATTCTGGAACATCCATCTCGGACTTGCTGGCATAACAATCTGCGACTTTATTTTTAACAGTTATCAATCACTAGTATAATAAGGCAAACGCTACCGTGAAATTTAATTATAGGATCAAATTTTTAAAAATTATATATGTTTAAATCTTGTACAAAGGAAAGGGGTTGCGTTTTTTTCAGCCCCAAAATTCTCTCCTTCTTCCTTTTGATTTGATGTTGAGACTAGCTCGTTTCATAGTCAAGTCTGTATGAAAATAACCCAGAGAGGGAAAAACAAGGACTTTAACAGATCTCATGTGGCAATAGTGTGAAGCTAAATATCACTGTGTTCTATTGAATGATTTTTAACTTCTTTTTAGGTGTGGGTTGGGGAATAGGTAATAACTGAGTAAAATTTAATTGGTTTAATTCATCCTCATTCTCTTTACTATTTAAATCATACAGTCAATGAATCTATTCTTGATTTGTTTTAATCAGCTTGTTTTAATCTAAACTTAGGATAAGACTTAGAAAAAGAACATCAGTTAAGGTGTGGTCTTTTGCAGGTTATACATAAATTATGTGGGAAACCAATTATTTTATGTATTTCATACCCTCATTAATATATACCAAATATTTATAACAACTCATTAGGCTTTAAACTTTTTTCGAGGGCGCCTGGGTGGCTCAGATGGTTAAGCGTCTGCCTTCGGCTCAGGTCATGATCCTAGGGTCCTGGGATCGAGTCCCGCATCGGGCTCCCTGCTCTGCGGGGAGCCTGCTTCTCCCTCTCCCACTCCCCCTGCTTGTGTTCCCTCTCTCGCTGTGTCTCTCTCTGTCAAATAAATAAATAAAATCTTTAAAAAAAAAAATAATGTCCTTCATAGTAGAAAGATCCAGTTTAGAATAATGCACTGCATTTTACTGTCCTGTCTCTTTAGCCTCTGCAGGTTTAGGAAAGTCTTCAGTCTTTCCTTGAATCTCGTAAACTGGGCACTTTTACGTATGGACCAATTATTTTGTGGAATGTCCTTCAATTTGGATATGTCTAATTTTACCTTGTGATAAAATGAATGCAGCTTTGGCAGGAATATCACACACATGATGCTGCCGTCTTCTGATTTCAGCTCGTCTGAGGTGCAGGATTTTGACCTGTGCGATTACCGATGATGAGCACTTTGATAACTAGGTTAAAGTGGTATCTGCCAGGTTTCTTCACAGTGCAGTTACCCTTTCTTCCTTTGTAAATGAGAAGTATTCATGGTGAGGTACTTTATTTTATTTTATTTTTTAGATTTTTGTATTTATTTTAGAGAGAGAGTGCACACGAGCGGGGGGAGGGGCAGAGAGAGAGAGAAAAGCAGACTCCCCACTGAGTGCAGAGTCTGCACAGGGCTCCGTCTCACAACCTTGAGATCATGTCCTGAACCAAATCCAAGAGTTGGACGCTTAACCGACTGAACCCCCCAGGTGCCCCTTAAGGTCCTTTAAGACAATGAAAACACCTCATTCCTCTTCAAATTTCAAGTTATTCACTTATTTGTTTATGTATTTATAGACTCATGGTCTACTATTTTATTTAATGGACTAAAATCCATTACTATCTTTATATATTTTGATGCTAAAATTGTTGTGGGAGCCACTTTGATTGTCTTTATATTCTTTTGCTCCATTATTCTTTGAGCGTTTCTTTACTTTCCAGCACAATAAAACATTCTCATCTCAAACTTTCCCTGCATCATCCTTGTATTGGTCATTATTCTAAGGAATCTTGTTCCTTCTAGTAAGAAGAGTATTTAGAAGCCAAGATTTGGATGCTCATTGTTATTGGGGTGTCACTTCCAGACACTCAGAGGGCAAAACTAAGGAATATATAATAATAAATACACATGCACATATATATTTATTGCTTACTTGATCTAGACAGTTTGAAATCCATACATTCATACCCGTACCTTTGCTTTCAATCCATCACCATTGAGTTCTATTTTTTTTCCATTTCTATATTTGTATCTCCTCTAACAGTGAGGAACCCAGCTCCAATTATATGGAATATGTTTACTTATTTGATCACACCCCTGTATGTAGCCAAGCTTCCATCATCCATGCTACTCTCTGCCCAGCAGCATGCTCTCCTCACTCTTCTAGGCTGTGACCCACCACCCTGGATAGCTTTCCTACACAGCTGTAGGAAGGAAACTTCCTTCAGTTCCTGGCACCCTGAGCTAGGCCATTCAGCTCCCCACACCCACACCCTGCTGGCCTATTTGCCTACTTTGCTGTGCCCTACTTACTGGGTTCGTGATCAAATTGTTCAGGAAGGGAAAAGGAACCACCACTCATTAGGTTTTAAAATTAAGTGCCAAACTTTTAAAATATTTAAATAACTTAATGTATTATTATTTTAATTTAGTATATTGTTAAAAGAGAGCAATGGGGTGAATTTCTGGAAAAGTGAGGTTTTTTTTTTGTTTTTGTTTTCATTTTTTTTTTTGCTATTGGTTTATAAAAACAATGCTGGATGAAGAATAAGTTTTTCTTGCAAGTTACTTGCAACACCATGGAAAAGAAAGCCTTGATCAATGGCTTAAAGGTGGTGGAGGTGAGCAACCAATACAATTTCAGCCAAAGTTTTAGGGCCAGTTTTCCCTCCTTCAGTCTTTTTGGTCATGATGCCTTTTTCATTATTTTGCTGCTGCTTCATTTTTTATGAGAGATAAGGATTTGCTTCCTCAAAATATAATTGCTAGTAAGACAGGAGCATAGCGAAGTTATCATCACATAGAAGCCAGTCATGGTGGAACTCCAGAGGGAACCGCAGGGGGCATTTGTCTAGGACTCCAGCATTAACACCCTATCAGATCATGTTATTGATCAATAGTCACTTCCCTTCTGAGCTTCAGCATGCCTCTTAAGATTTGCGCTAGCCTATTGGCTAAATGCAGAATGCCATTAATGTAATAAAGCTGAACAGGTCCCACCCAATTGTTATAGTCTATCTTGTCAAATTCTACTTTAGAGAGATTTTTGACTTGATGGATCATTGATTTGATAAATCAAAATGAGTCCCTTAAAGCTCTCATATTTTACCAGCTTGCTGCAATTGCCTTGCATGCTCAATGAAACCATCTTTCCTGGAGTCTGGAGGTGATCAGTGACTCTTCTTGATGAATTGGTATGGCTACTCGTTTCTGTTCACCATGAAGGAGAGACCACTTTTTGATTTTTTATTGAATACCCCTGCTAAAAACTGCTTCTATTTCACTCTGTGGAATGCTTGAGGTAATTTTTAAGACATTCTTTAAGGAAATGTTAATCCTTAAAGGATGAAATGCATGATATTTGTCTTCCTCTGACTGACTTATTTCGCTTAGCATAATACTCTCTAGCTCCATCCATGTTGTTACAAATGGCAAGATTTCATTCTTTCTGATGGCTGAATAATATTCCATTGTGTATATATACCACATCTTCTTTATTCATTCATCAATCTATGGATATCTGGGCTCTTTCCATAATTTGGCTATTGTTGATGGTGCTGCTATAAACATCGGGGTGCATGTGTCCCTTAGAATCAGTATTTTTGTATCCTTGGGTAGATCTCTAGTAGTGCCAATGGCTGGGCCATAGGGTAGTTCTGCATTTAACTTTTTAACTTTTTTTTTTTTTTTTAAGATTTTGTTTAGGGCGCCTGGGTGGCTCAGTCGGTTGAGCGACTGCCTTCGGCTCAGGTCATGATCCTGGAGTCCTGGGATCAAGTCCTGCATCGGGCTCCCTGCTCAGCAGGGAGTCTGCTTCTCCCTCTGACCCTCCTCCCTCTCATGCTCTCTGTCTCTCATTCTCTCTCTCAAATAAATAAATAAAATCTTTAAAAAAAAAGATTTTATTTATTTGACAGAGAGAGATACACAGCAAGAGAGAGAACACAAGCAGGGGGAGTGGGAGAGGGAGAAGCAGGCTTCCCGCAGACCAGGGAGCCTGATGCGGGGCTTGATCCCAGGACTCTGGGATCATGACCTGAGCCAAAGGCAGACGCTTAACGACTGAGCCACCCAGGCGCCACCAACTTTTTAATTTTTTGAGAAACCTTCATACTGTTTTCCAAAGTGGCTGCACCAGTTTGCATTCCCACCATTGGAATAAGAGGGTTCCCCTTTCTCTGCATCCTCACTGACACCTGTTGTTTCCTGTGTTGTTAATTTTAGCCATTCTGACCTGTGTGAGCTGGTATCTCACTGGAGTTTTGATTTGCATTTCCCTGATGATGAGTGATGTTGAGCATCTTTTCATGTGTCTATTGGCCATCAGGAGGTCTTCTGTGGAAAAATGGGGAGACCTAGATTTGAAGATGGACATAGTTACTCACTAGCAGTGTGGCCTCAGTTTCCTCATTAAAATGGGGTATTATCATTATCTAACAAAGTTTTTTTCTGAGCTTCAGTTAAAAAAAAAATACAGTCAAAGTCATTTTAATACTTGAAACTGTTGTGCAAATGTAGGGCACTATTAGTATTTTGTAAAAAAAAAAATCATTTGTTTAAAGGTAAACTTCATTAAGAAAAAAATCAAATGAAAGTGAAGCAATAACAAATAAAATTATTTTAAGAACTGTTGACAGAATTTTGGTTTCACAAATGTAAATTTATTTTTGGATTTAATGAATACAAATATATTTACTCTTTTCATGTTTAGGTAGTTATTGTAAATTCCAAAAAGTTTCAAAAGTATTAATTCAAAAAGTCTTTGCCTTATTTTAAAAGCAAGTTTAACTTCAAGGACATATGCCTATTCATTCCCCAAATCATCTCTAAGCAGTAAGTCTTAAGAGTCTATTAATGTAGGGCACCTGGGTGGCTCAGTTGGTTAAGTGTTGAACTCTTGATTTCGGCTCAGGTCATGATCTCAGGGTTGTGAATTGAACCCTACATGGGACTCTACTCTAGACATGGAGGCTGCTTGAGATTCTCTGTCTCCCTCTGCCCCTCCCCCCCATCCCCTCTCAAAAAAAGAAAAGGAGTGTCAATGTAAGGAGAGGTGTTAATACTTACTCAAAATGAATTGAACAGCTGATTCTGAGTCAGTTATGGGAGGTTACACAATAAACGTAATAAACAAGAGTTAGGGTTGTTATGCAGATTTAAATTCCATGCCTTCTTTATTGATAACAGTTTCTAGAGATTTAGAGTCATCCTCTTTTTTCCTGGTACAATGAGGGAGATACCCCTACAAGTAGATTTCCCTTATAAACATAAATGTCTCTCAGAAAAGGATAACTTCTTTTGGTTTTCAGAGCTTCTCTTAAGTTTTTTAAAAATAGCCAGCCTACTATAATCCTTATGCCAAAGAGGCATATTTTGGGGTGATACATTCTGCTTCCCTACACTGGTCGCTTGCACAGAATTGTCCTTCATAGCCGTGTTGAAACCCGGTGGGCCGAGGGATGTGTCCAAGGCACTATGAATGCCTGCTAGAAGAGAAAACAGATACTGTAACAGAAATCATTATCTAGTTATTTATAATAGAGGTGAGGCAATGTCATAGTTGTAGACTCATGAGGCTACATGGAAAAGGAGCATCAAAGGCATTTTTCTAGAATTCATCAGAAGAGAGAATACTGTGACTCTCGTGATTGATGTTGAGTATCTACATTGATATATTTCTATAATGGCTGAAGTCTAACAAGCTATTCTAGTTTGAAAGAAGAGGTTTTCAAAAACCCAATGTCATATGTTCTGATACTAAATTCATTAAGTCATGTCTGATCTGTAATTTGCTATTCCAGATGGACCTACCTTCAGGAAAGGAGTGTGTAAATGGCCAGTTTTCAGATAAAGCTACCAATATGTGATATTGGTATCACAGCATATTAGAGCTTTGGTTGGAGGCAGTCTCTTGGAGGCTTATTATCATGTTTCAAATTCTTATCATCCCAGAGAAAACCAAACAGTTGTAAATTGAAGGGTCACTAGAGTAATCAGTATTTCACTCAATCTGAGATTTTTGAATGACCATCAACACTCATCTAATCTGTCCCTTATTTCATTTTATTTTAAGATTTTTTTATTTATTTGACAGAGAGAGACACAGCAAGAGAGGGAACACAAGCAGGGGGAGTGGGAGAGGGAGAAGCAGGCTTCCTGCCGAGCAGGGAGCCCGATGCGGGGCTCGATCCCAGGACCCTGGGACCACGACCTGAGCCGAAGGCAGACGCTTAATGACTGAGCCACCTGGGCGCCCCTCTGTGCCTTATTTTATAGAGCTTCATGAGACTGTGATAATGTACTTAGTATCAAATAGTTTGTGAGTGGACAGGCTGGGACTAGAACCTATCCTTCTGGAATTCAATTCCATATTTTGCAACAGCGTAGTAGATAACATGTACTTGTCAATTTGCATAATCAATGTTTCTTTCACTTTTGTGCTATTGCAGGGTCATTGTTTAAGTATGCGGTAGTACACTTCCTGACCTTTAGAATTTTAAATCCCTGGGTTTAGTGAAATCCCCCAGATACCTTTAAAGACTTGTAGAAAGGCCTATGAATGCAGGTATTTATAATATTTTGAATGCCAGAAGCCAAAACTGCAGAAGTAAATAACAAGAGTTTTAAAAGAATGCCTTGACAACTGGCTGAATAAATCAACTAAAGTTGAAATGTTCATTTTACTTGTCTGTGGAATTTTTTGTCCTCCAAGTAAGGGACTGACTCCTTAAGGGGAGAGAGGCTAACAGGTAAGGGCATACACCTCTTGCCACCTCTGGAGACAGAATGTGCTGCATATTTATTTATTTATTTTTAAATATTTTATTTATTTATTTATTTATTTATTTATTTATTTATTTATTTATTTGAGAGAGAGAGAGAGAGAGCGAGCCTGTTTGTAAGTGGGGAGAAGGGCAGAGGAGAGAATCCCAAGCAGACTCCCCGCTGAGCACAGAGCCCTATGTAGTGCTTGATCCCATGACCCTGAGATCATGACCTGAGCCGAAACCAAGAGTCAGATGCTCAACTGACTGAGCCAGCCAGGTGCCCGCTGCATATTTATTAATATGCATTATATGCAACATAAAACCAAATTTTTTAATCCATGAAGGCCCATGGTGTGGAGTCAAAGTGCTCTGGTTGTCCATATCTGGACAGGCCTAGGGCATTACTGTCCGAGAAATTTCTGCAACAAAATAATGTTCCAGCCTCTGAAGCTGAATTTCGTGAAGGTGCTTCATGACTTTGACTTATATTTTTATTGCTGGGGAATGGAATTTTCACTGTTTTTCTTCTTCTTTGGCACCAGCCCCGACACCCCCTAATGTCTTCCTGTGGCTAGCCAAGGGCTGTTCCTGCTCTGTTTGGGAAGGCGGTAGAACCTCATTTTTCTTTATACATCTCTTACAAAAATCACTCGGAGTCCTTGGATTCATCCTGCTTGGGTTTTACAAGTGAAGAATGAATCCAAACTCAGGGGGGGAAGATACAGATGCTTTTCAGATGCTCTGGATCACCCAAGTCCAAGGATGGGTGTCTGTGGCAGTGGGCATTGCCCAGGGGTGAAGGAGGCCCTGGCTGTCTGCAGAGCAGTGGCAAACAGCCCTGAGTCTGTTCTGGCCTCTGCCTGAGGGGAAAAACATCAACAGGTAACAGCACCCCTTGGACTCGTTCCTTCTGCCAGGGATGCCCTTTGCTGGCCATAAGCGCTTGAAGGAAATGAGTAATGAGAAAACCGAGGGACAACAAAGGCAGTGAAGATTGATGTGGGCTCTTTCCTAGAAAGATTAACAGAAACGGCAGGGCAGAAGTTACTAAAACAATCAGAGCGAAAATGCTTGAATAGGGTACTCTTATGTTTTAATTTCAATTATTATTTTTATATTTAATGCTCATATCTATATTTATTGAAGGAAGACAATGCACACAGTTAGATAAGCACTAGAACTCATGGTGGGTAAGAAACTTAAAAAACAACCCTTTCATAATGGAAAATTTCAAATGTATTCAGAGGGAGAGAGAATAGTGTAATGAAGCCCATGTTCCCATCACTCTGCTCCAACAATTATACAGTTATCAGTTCACAGCCAATTTTATTTGACCTATACCCACGCTCCATCCCTCCTTAAATTGTTTTGAAGCAAATTCCAGACATAGTATTTGACCTGTACCCACTCTCATCCCTCCTCAAATGGTTTTGAAACAAATCTCTGTTGGGTTTATCTTTGTTTTGATCTTTTTTTTAAAAAAAAACCCTAATTTTAATAAAATTGCTGCATATATAAAATAAAACTTAACTCCTTAGCGTTATATAATGTTCCATCTGTGTTCAGAGTTTATTAGTTTCTCCATAGTTAATGTGCTTGAATGAAGATCCATATGAGACTCACCCATTGCATTAGGCTGATATGGCCCGTAAAGTCTCTTTTAGCTGTGATGGTTCTCAGTCTCGCTCTCTTTTCTCTGGACTTTCTGTCATTGTGTTGTTATTAAAAAACAGTTTAGGGGTACCTGGGTGGCTCAGTTGGTTGAACATCCGACTCTTGATTTTGGCTCAGGTTGTGATCTCATAGTCGTGGGGTTGAGCCCTACATAAGCCTCAGTGCTTAGCATGGAGCCTGTTTGGGATGCTCTCTCTACCTCTGCCGTTCCCCACCCTGTGCCCCCCACCAATTTCTAAAATAAATAAATCTTTTAAAAATAGTTTCATTTTAAAGCAAAATATTGTCATTTAAGTTCATACATCAACGTCCCATGATTGGTTTATTTGACACATGATTTTGTGCGGAATCCATCCTGTACCTTTCCTCCACCCCATGCTCCTGGAAGGCAGTGTTTGTTTTACTCTGTGGGTATCCCTGGCTTATGCTTGATTGTGAAAATCTTTTCATCTGACTCTGCATTATAATATTCTAATTGTTTTGGCTTATAGGTGTTGATTAAACTTCGTAATACATCATTTTGTGAATGGGCAAAAGCAATACATCGAAGCAGGTTGCCATAGTGGTATAGTATACATGAGGGCTTTGGGCAAGGCTGGGACCTGAGTTTGGAACCTGGGAGCACTGGCTGGCTGCGTCTCTTTGGGCAAGGGCTTCACTGCACTTAACTCTTGGTTCCTTCCACCCTTAAGTGCATGTGACGGTACTGATATCAGCTACTTCGAACAGTGTTGTCAGGCTAAATGAAGTATTTGAATTCTTAGTTTGGTGCTCCCCACACAGTGAGCATCAGTAAGTATGATGGTCATGTGTGCTCCATTCCCAGTCACTTTTATTTTTTTTTTGGTATATATATATATTTTTGGGGGGGGGTATATTTTCATTTTTTAGGTTTTTAAGTTTTAAAATTTTTAAAGTTTTAGATTTACAGAATAATTGAGCAGATAGCACATAGAGTTCCATATACCCACTCCATGCCCACCCTCCCATTTCGTTTATTATTTCCTAAGTTAACATCTTGCTTTAATGTGGTTCCTTTGTTACAATTAATGAGCCAATATTGACACATTATTAACAATATTCCATAGTTTCCATTAGGGCTCACTCTTAGTTTTGTATAGTTCTCCGGGTTTTGACAAATGCACAGTATCATGTATCCACTGTTATGGTTTCCAACAGAACAATCTCACCACCCTAGAAATCCCCTGACCTCCATCTATTCATCATTAACGCTCCTGCCCAACCAGCCCTGGCAGCCACAAGTCACTTTTCTATCTCCATAGTTTTTCCTTTTGCAAAATGTCATATACTTGGAATCATAGACTATGTAGCATTTTCAGACTGGCTTCTTCCATTGAGCAATATGCTTTAAAGTTCCATTTTTTTAAATGTATATGATACACAGCTAACTGCGTAAGCATTACGCAGTGCCTGTTCTGTGTGAAGACAAGGGGAGCTGCTTTTGATATTCGTCCACTTCAAGGACAATTCGTCCCTTCGTTGGAGGGCTTTTCCTTTCTGCGTTGAGCAGATAGTAGGAAGTGAAAATACGAGGCCTCTGGATGCTCTATTTATAAGCACATTGAGGTTATAGCTGATGCATATGTATGTGTAGTGCATCGGTTCTGTGCTAGTCCACAAACAGGCTGCACTTTGAAAATACAGATTCTTTTGGCCCTGGGAGTGTCTAATTCTACGGGGTCAAAACAAGGCCTTGGAAATCTGTATTTTCTGGGCTCCCCAGATAATGCTCACGTAGGGCCATTTCTTTGGTAGTAAAATGACACCCCAGCTTTGGTATCAGAGTATTTGACTTTGAGTCTTCACTCTTCATTAAAGCACCAGATATATATTTGGGTCCTTCCGTATGCCAGACCCTGGGCTAGGCTCTGGGTTGATACAAAGGTGAGTTCAACAGTCACACTTTCTACCCTAATGAGCTTATACTCCAGAGGAGGCAGACATTAATCAAAGACTCACACAAATCAATGTTATTCATCAATTATGCTAGGTGCTAGTGAAGAAAATACCAAATGCTAGGAGAGAGTGTAACAGAAGGGTCCGACTTAGTCTGGAATGGGGCCAGTGGTTTGCTTTTCTCTGAGAAAAGGACCTTAACCGAGGTATTACACATGAAGTGAGGGCAGGACATCTGCCATCAGCACACACAAGGTCGATATCGTTTGGAACACCGGGAACAGTTGGGGAATTAATCCCTCAGTATCTGTCCTTCTGCAGATAAACAGCTGGGACACTGGCTCTCCAGTTATCCTCCTACTCAACTGCAGAAAAATTTCTTACAAGTCTCTAAAACATGTTTAATAGTTCTGCCAGTTATATTTATCAGAAGCTCAATCAGGTTGTAAATAGGCCTCCCTTAAAGAGCGTTAGAATTTGGGTTGTTTGTGATTCTAAAGGCTTCTCTATGGGGCACCTTGGTGGCTCAGTCAGTTGGGTGTCTGTCTTCAGCTCAGGTCATGACCCCAGGGTCCTGGGATCGAGCCCCACATCGGGCTCCCTGCTCAGTGGGGAGCCTGCTTCTCCCTCTCCTGATCCCTTTGCTTGTGCTCTCTCTCTCTCTCTGTGTCAAATAAATAAATAAAATATTTTTTTAAAAAAGCCTTCTCTATATTTGGGTAGGGCCAGTTCATTTACTGAAAGATACCCAGAGAAGAGAAAAACCTCCGACTTTGGACCACAACTACCTAAGAATTGTGGGGTGCTTGTGCATTTCTCACATGTTGTTACTGGCAGTCTCATTTCAGCTTCACCACGGCCTTCGAGATATGCATTATTACGACCACTGCACACGTGTGAAAGCAGAGGCTAAGAGAAGTGCAGAGCGACACCTTAGGCATGACATGCACAGAAGCAAGGGCAGTGGTTTGCTGTGAGGAAAGAGTCAGTGGCAGCCAGGACCATTATTACTCTCATTGTGTCCATTTGGAGTCCCCGCTCTGTGCCCACATCTAGAAGATATTCGAGCCTGACATACCAACTTCCCAGGAGCTCACTTCTTCTGGAAGTGAGGTTCTGCAGGGGACTCCCTGTGTTTCTTCTCCCTCTCTCCAAAGCCAACCAAGGTCTCCTCAGAAGTCTACAGCTCAACCCAAAGAAGAGACTTCCAAGGCAAAGCAAAATGAATCGTCTTAAAGGTATTTCTGATATTAAGAATTCTGCCCATTTGAGCTGGAATTATGTTTTATCTCTTGATGGATATTTTTTTTCAATATGAACCATATATTTTTTTTTAAATGGATCAGTTATTTAATTATGTTCTTTGTAAGAAATTTAGAACACCAATTTGTGAGGGTAAACTCCGTTTGTGAGAGAAAACACAGAGCGGTGGTAGCCCTGAAGCTGAGGAACTGCTTTGATCTTTGGCAGAATTTGCGAGTCCACAGCTTTCTGATCAACCTTGCGCTGCTCTGTAATCTCGTTATTTCTCTTTCTCGGCGTCGAAGATCTCACCCTCCTGGTGTCTAGGCTTGCACAGTTTCTTCTTCTTGAAGTAAGCATCAGTGAGATGTTTGGGGATTTTCACACTGCTGATATCAATTTTGGTAGAAGTAGCAATGACGAATGTCTGGTGTGTTCTACGCAGAGGAGCTCGATTGAGGGACAGAGGTCGGGTCACAAGTAGCAAGCCACTGCTCAGTTGCTTCAGGAAAACTACCCTCTTGCCTCTGCGGCGCCCAGTGAGGATGATCAAAATGGTCCCTGGAGTGATACTAGCTCGCAGCTTTCGCACGTGCTGACTGAAAGGGTTTTTGCCGTGGCTCAACAGCTTTCGAGGCACATCTTCAGTAGCGTAATACCTAGGCATTTTGCAAAGTTTAACCACTCAGGTACCACCATTCTTGTCACCACCAACTGGTTTTGTGACCGTAGCAAGAACTTTCTCCTTCTTTTTCTTTTCAACCCTGGATTTAGCTGCCTCTTGTACATGGCCTTTCTGGAATACATAGCCAATCGGGAGTATCTGCCAATTCCTCTGACAAGGACAGGGTTTCGGCTGCAGTGGGGCTTCCCCTTCTTTGGTGTTTTAGCCTTGGGGTCACCCTTCTTAGCCTTGCCACCGGCATCAGCCTCCTTAGCTTCAGGTTTCTTCTCCTTAGTATCCGGCTTCTCAGCTTTTTCGCCCGCCATCTTGCAAGATGGGAAAGCAATATGAACCATATTTTTGCTCTCCCACCTTATTTTACGCTCTCCGCCTGAAATTGTGCCACATGGTAAGTCCTATAATAAAGCAAAATTTTTGTTTTTGTTTTCCCATATATTAGGGGCAATAGGTGAAAATGTAGAATTATTTTAGAGGTTACAAGACCTCTTACTTCACTCCCTGAAATCTTTCCTTCTATTTTATTATAGTGCCCAAAGTTTCTATCTCTAAGAGTCATTCCTTGGAATTTATAAGGTCTTGTACATAAAAAGCCCCTGTTAAAAAACATGCAACCTAAAAAAAGTAACCCATTAGTATTTATTAAGGCTTAAGTGTTAATTATAATCATGACGTTTGAAAGTTATGGCTAAATGATTTATTACTAAGAAGCCAAAAGCTTCTAGATATGTCTGGATCCAAGGACAGAGGCAAAGTTTGAAAGATTCTAATGATGTAAAAACAAAAAAACAAAACAAATTATGGGATCTTTCCCGCCTACCCTTTATCTCATCCAAAACCACATTATTTCATGATATATTTAAGTGTTAATTATGCTGGATACTGTGAGGTCATCAAAGATGGCCTAAAATATAGTAACTCAGCTTCCTTTTTAGAGCTTTATGGGGGAATTGGTTTTCTTCTTTGCTCTCTCTTGAGAATTTTGCTTGGCTGTTGTGTCTGTCCTAATGCTACAGTAGTTGGCTTCAGTTTGGAACTGTGGTTTTGTATATTGCCATGGAACCTCATGTTTAACCAAGCAGTTTTTTGTATACATCCTTATCTTTGATTTTGATTATATTTTGTATTCTAAGAAATTATCCTGAATTTCCCTTTAAGAAATTAAAATATATTTACAGTCCAGGTTTTGTCATATTGAATTCCAAGTCCTGTTAGTTGGCCGAGTCTTTCCGTGACCTTGTTGAATTGTTAACAAAGGTAGTGCATTGCTGTTGAATTAAGTAGGTATTTATTGTCTCCAGCAGGAAAGTGGAGGAAGGAATGTCTTTGCATTTACACATCACCTGACACCGTTATTCTAACTTTATTTATGTTATGTGTGAGACCCATGATGAAATCTGCCTCTCTTCACTCTAGTTTGGCTCCCAAATAAAATATTAGTCTTTTAGTTCATTTTAATGTGTCATATGAAAGTCTTGTCACTGTTCTGATGCTAGGATCCTGACCAAATGGGGAATGGATGAAATACGTGTTGGTGGAGGAAATAGAAATCCAGAACATGGTAAGGAGGACCAGACTGCTTCGGTGGGATGATCCTAAGTAGCTAAGAAGCTTTAGTTTCCAACATGTGGTTTGGATGTTGAAGTTAGAAGTGGTGAAGGCATAGGAAATAAGATATAAAGACCAAATTCTTCTGGTTCACAGCTTTATTTTTAGAACAGCCTAGAGTAGGAAGGAAAGCAAATAAAAGGAAGCAACTTCTTATCTGAACAGAACTTCAACAGTCCAGCTTGTAAAGGCCAGTCTCCTACTAGGTGTGTCCTTGGGATTTATCACATAGTGACTTGGTTCAGCTTAAGAAATACCCCAGCAATTTCAGAAGTGGGGGAAAATCTCAGTTGGAAAGCCTTATGGCAGCCCTACTGTAAGTCTAAGCAAGACTTTGAGGAACTCATTCCAATCTAGAGGGAAGGATCCTCCAATCTAGTAATCTTCAGTCCATAGGCATTAGACCACCTGTATCAGAAACTGATATATGCTGAAATACAGATCCCTGGGCCCTACCTGAGGCCTATTAGAGCAGAAGTTCTATGGGGTAAGGTCTAAGAATCTGCATTTTTTTTTTTTTTAAGATTTTATTTATTTATTTGACAGAGAGAGACACAGCGAGAGAGGGAACACAACAAGTAGGGGGTGCGGAGAGGGAGAAGCAGGCCTCCTGCGGAACAGGGAGCCCGATGCGGGACTTGATCCCAGGACGCTGGGATCGTGACCTAAGCCGAAGGCAGACGCTTAACGACTGAGCCACCCAGGCGCCCCAAGAATCTGCATATTCCCAAGCATAGGTTCTTAGTTCTTATTCACAGCTAAGATAGATGCTTATCCTTGGAGACCTGTCAAACCCATCACTTGGAAATGAAGGTAGAACTTTGAACTTGCAGCTCAGATGGGCTGGGTTATTTTCAGTAGAGCTTCCTATTATAGATAAAATAACAGTCACATCAGTGGCAAAGGGCTTCATAAAATATTCCAACCTCCACAGGTGGCATAATTTCCTATTGTTCTTAAATCCTGATATGTTCTGGAGAAGTTGCATTTTTTTCATCAAGTTGTCTCAGATGAATAAATGTGTTGAGGTTCTGAGTGTGCTTGTAATACTTACATTGGAATGTAATCTAATAGAATAAAATGTCATGCAACTCTTTAGATAATATCTGTTTGGATAATATAGAAGGACAAATAGATTGTGTCTGTGTATTTATATACTATATATTTAAATTTCATATATTATTTCTGTGTTGCATTATTTAATAAACATGGGCTATGCACTGTACTAGTGCTTTTATTATAATCTAATGTAATATTAAGTCATACTTATTTAATTTTGATAGCAAAGTAGAATTGAAGTAGCAATGATGTACATAGTGATCTGATATCGAAGACATTTTTGCCCATCTGCTTTGCAGTGGTAATTGGTGCATAAACTTTGGATTCAGACAGACATTGGCCCCAGCTTTTCCCCTTGCTGGTTGTATGACCTTGAACATTATTTAACTTTTCTGAATCTCTGCCTTCTATAAAAAGAGGACAATAGTATATTACTTCTATAATATAGAACACCTTAGTCCAATGTCTGGAACATACCAGATGCTCAAGAAATATGATGCCCTTTATTGCACTAGAGGAAAGAGCCAGGTGGCATTTTGTAGCTTCTGTATGCTCAGCTATAGTCCCTTATTGAGCTGGGAATATTTCACACTTCATCTTTTCTTTCTTATCCTTATAATTGTTCTCTATTCATAATGCAGCCATCTCCTTCCACAGGAACAATGAAGCATGGTACCAACCACGCTCTGTTATTAATTTTGCACAAAGCCTGCTGACAGTGACCCTTCCAAGAAGTAGCACTCACTCCTTTGCCTTAAAAAAATGTCTCACAAAGGTTCTCCAGCAGGCGTGAGCATTATTCTTAGTCCTTCCACTGCTTCAGTGAGGCATCGTCATCAGTAACATGTACATTTGCAGTTTGGCTCGGGTCTGTTTCTCTGCTTTGTTCAAAAGGTACCACTGACCTTTCTAATTAGCTGGGTTGCAGATGACTGAGCTTGCACATATGAGGGCCAATCAGAAAATAAATCTTCCGTATTTCTGTCCAGACAGTCACAAGGAGTCAGGAAAAATGCCACTGCAAGTCCATAAATCTTCTATCTTCCCTTCTGAAGGGATGTGAGAGAACAGCTCTCCTGTCTTTATATATGACAGCGTTCCTGAATGTGTGGGGAGGGTTTTTGATGTCAGATTTTTCTGCCGAGATTGCAGGTGGCAAGAGTTAGCATCCTGCAGTTAGGAGCGAAATTAGATTTGGACTGGTAAAGGAAGCACTGATATGTTCTGGCGTGTGTAAATCACCTAAGCTCTTTAAATGAGCTGTGGATAGGTTGCATGTCTCAAACTGGACACCTACAATGAACAGGAGGATCAAAGCCAGCCGGGGAACGAGCTCTGGACTACCATCTAAGCCGTAAGAGGAGAGAGAGAGAAATTAAGATCATGGAGTCCATCATCTTATCCCACCTAAAATGGCCATTTCATCATTTCCAAAAAGCACAGAGAAAGCAGGTGAGCTTCTCCAAGTGGTGAAACCTGCTGTTAGTAGAGAAAGCACATGTTTTGGGAAGCTGCGCTAGCTGGGCGATGAGGGCACACACACAGTCCCCGGGACTGTAGAGATCTCTAGATGAGTGAGAGAGAGGTTGGCAGAGATTGGGAGAGGCTGTTCTCATCTGAGAATCAGCATTCCAGGACTCCCTAGAAGGCCGAAATACAGCAACCCAGAGCAAAGGTCCCAAAGCCTGGGAAAAGACTGGCAACCCGGATCCTAAAATTCTGCCAGATCTAATGCACCAGCAGGCCTATGTGAAATGGCTGCTGGTTTCACTGGGGAGCTGAAGCAGTCATCTGTGAATTGCTTCTGAGGTCCAACTTGAGTAATTGAGAGTGAACATCAAGAGAGCTTGACAGCAACTTGACATTTCATGACATCCAAGTGTGGACCCAGTGGGCTTATATTGTGTATGTCTTGGACTTTCAAGATTTTCTTTTTGTTTTTATTTTTAAATACAAATTGCAGGGAAGATTGGCCCTTCCTCACAGATTGTTTCTATGCCCACTGATGTTTTCTTTTCTCCCTTATATCCATCCTCACTATTCACATCCTTACACAGAAACACTCACAGCTCACAACTTTTAGGTCTCAGGTTCTTCCCCCCTCAGGGCACATCTCCAACTCTGTACCCAATTCCAAGTTGTATGTATATGTGGGTTTTCCCAAACCACCAAGCAAATCTCCCACACCAGCTGGGTGTCCTGTAGTTTCATTCAACTCTGACACTGTCTACCTTGAGATCGTGTCAGATTCCACAGGTGGAGGGCTCAGTCCTACAAGACTCTTCCTCCTTCCCCACTTCAGATGCCAACTGAAAGTCCAGTTTATCACCTGTGGTCCTAACCGAATAGCTACAGCTTGGAAGCTCCAGTGACTCCCTCCTTGGGTTTGATTCTGCTGCAGTGGCTCACAGAACTCAGAGAAACATTTTACTTACTAGATTACTAGTTTATTATAAAAGTATATAACTCAGAAACAGCCAGGTGGAGGAGATGCATAGAGCAAGGTATGGGGTAGGGGCATAGAGCATCCATGGTTTCTCCAGGTCCACCATTCTCCCTGAGCCTCCATGCGTCCACCAACCTAGAAGTTCTCCCAGCCTTGTCCTTTTGGAGTTTTATGGAGGCTCATTACATAGGCATGATTGATTACATCATGTCCTTTGGCAATAAGTCAATCTTCAGGCTCCTCCCCTCCCTAGAGGTCAGAGGGGTGGGATTGCAAATTCCAACCCTGAATTCACTGGGTTGGTTCCCAGTTGACATCCAGCCCTTGTCCTCAGGTGCTTTCCAAAAGTCACCTCATTGACATAACAGTGGGCACAGTTGGGGCACCTGGCTGGCTCAGTCAGTAGAGCCTGCGACTCTTGATTTCAGGGTTGTAAGTTCGAACCCCATGTTGGGTGTAGAGATTACTTAATAAAAGTATTTTTTTAAAAAGACCCCTTTAGGGCGCCTGGGTGGCTCAGTTGGTTAAGCGTCTGCCTTCAGCTCAGGTCATGATCCCAGGGTCCTGGGATCCAGTCCCATATCTGGCTCCCTGCTGAGCAGGGAGCCTCCTTCTCCCTCTGCCTGCCACTCCCCCTGCTTGTGTGTGCGCTCTCTCTCTCTCTGACAAATAAATAAAATCTTAAAAAAAAAAAAGACCCCTTTAGGAAATTCTGAGAGTTTTAGGAGATCTGTGCCAGAAATGGGACTGTCTAAATATATATTTCTTCCTAAAAATCACAACATCACCTATAGGACTGTTGAGTGCTGACTTGACAGCAAAACATTTCTTTTGAAATTTTCAAGAATATGACCCTTAATAAAGAAACAACGAGAAAAAAATTTTTTAAAAAGTTCATATGACTAAAAAAATATGACAGAAGTAGTAGCAGAGCCGGCTGAAAAACTGGGTTCTCCTGAGGAGGTTAGTGAGATGATCTCTGACAGAGAAAATGATTTTGCAAGCAGTTCCTTGACGGCTGTTTAGTCATTCAGATGGCTATGTTGAGTTACTTCAAGATCTGTGAAGTAGATGCAGGCAGTAACTTCAACAGCTTATCATTGTAAGCTATATGGTTAAAAAAAAAAAAGATTGGACTAATAACAATTGTTATGTAACATTTTAGCCACTTTCTGGAAAATGACCCAAATGTACATTTTTCAGTCAGAACTGTAAGCCACGTGGCACCACTATAGGTATATGAAGTGGACCGATTTTTGTACGATTACTAATTTCTTTGTGGCATTTAACCTGGCCAGCCTGGGGTTGCACAGCCCTCATTGACCAAGTTCCCACCCTTTGCTTGGGTCTTTAAATGACTCAGGAAGCGGTATTGAGAGGAATGAGGAGTTTGTCCCAGCTGGACATGGGTTGCCATGTTTACCAAGCTATCAATGTCTTGACACATTCAAGAAAATTTTTCTCCATACAGGAATGATTTCCCATTGTGCCTCAAACTTTTCCCCATCCCGCTAGTGAAGATGAATGCTCCCTTCCTCTGAGGTAGTAGAGGACGGTTCTGTCCCTGCCAAAAGACAGCTTTTCACACTCTCTCCTTTCTCGAGAGAATGTAAAACTAATTGGTGTGCAGCATGAGAGCGCTGACGTTTGGCGGAATTGGCAGGTGTGAATATACTTTTCTTCACACCTCACAGTCATCTAGGGGGAAGTGACAGAGATGTCCTGATCTGAGCTCTTTCCCTTTGCACAGTACTGGCCACTGCAGAACACTCTATACCAACAGAGAAGATGTGCGCTACTGTGGGAAGAACCGACATGTGATTTGATTCTGGCAACGGATCCTCACGACATCATGCTGGGCAGTAACTCATTAGCTGTGATCTTGTACAAATTTGGGCATTCTGAGATAAAGTGGTTTGATCACTATCATGTCACATGAAGAGGGACTTTTTAAAGGACCTGTAGATCAATATGAAAATGAGATGAAATGTTTTGGTTTATTTTTTTTAAGATTTTATTTATTTGAGAGAGAGAGAGAGAGAGAATGAGCTGTGGGGAAGGGCAGAGGGATAGAGAGGGAGAAACAGAGGGAGATAAAGAGGGATAGAGAAGGGATAGAAGACTCCTTACTGAGCAAGAAGCCCTATGTGGGGCTCGATCCCACGACCCAGAGATCATGACCTGAGCCAAAGGCAGATGCTTAACCCACTGAGCCACCCAGGTACCCCAAAGTATTTCAATTTAATGAAAAAATTCCATTCCGAGGAGAATATATTCAACCATTTAAAGTGTGTATATGTGCGTGCATGCACGCATATGTGTGCATGTGTGTTGTAGGGAAAGAGAAAATCCACTTAGGAAAACGTGTATAGAATCTATTAAAAACTGTATAGCTGGGGCATAATCCTTAATTTTGTAAATTAAAAAAAAAAGGCAAGTAAGCATCCATGTGAGTGAGAAATGAGAGCCAGAAAATATCAGTGTGAGTTATGACATCAATAGACAATGAATTGCCAATGACACAGAGGTGCTTTATGAGCCTTGGCAGGCGGTTAGGTAAAAGTTTCTCCTGGCATAGCAATTTGAAGTGGTTATTAACCATGTATACTGAAATTTGATGGGCTAAAAAAAAAAGTTCTTAAAAAATAACTTTCGCATCGAATTGTTCCCTCCACGATGCTTTAAGAACAAAAACAAAAACAAAAAAATCCCCAGAAAACAAACTCATGATGAGCTGAAGTAAGAGATTTTTATACCGAACAAAGGTGAACTAAACTGCCAGCATGAAACCTTCTATTTTTAGTGGATCCTGACATTCTTTACTGCTGGCATTCCCAGTTTCCAGTTAATACATTCTCCAGTTGGCTGGTTATTGTTCTGTAAATCACATTTCACTATGTCAGCAAACAATGGCATGAACTTAAAGAGTAAAACAAAATAAACTTGGAAAAAAACTAACATAAAAACACTGAAGTCCAGAAGGAGTCTAATCCCTTAGAAAATGAGGGGCAATAAAAGAGGAGTTAAAATTAAAAGATGACACGGCAGGTTGATTCTTGGTTTTCTAAGTGCAGGGTCTTGTTTGTATTTGTATCTACTGGATTGTGAAAACAAATGACCAATCAGTGAATTAACTGGAAACAAAGAAGGCATCAGCTTTTTGCTTGATATAGGCATATATAAATTTTATATTGAGATATATGTATATATAATATATATTTAATTCAGCATATAATGTCCATCTGTATATATACAGAAATATATTTTGAACTTTCCAAAGGTTTCCAATTATATTCTCAAATACTATTTAATATGCATTAAATGTAAATATCTATTATTCAATAATATATAAATACATATTATATACTAAATATAAATACATTAGATATTATATGTTAAGTATTTTTTTTTAAGTCTGACCATTACTTTCATTAATCAAAGAGTGGAGCAGAATTCTGTATTGCAATGTAAATAAATGTGGTACAGACTTTGACATTTTGTGTACCTTCCTTATTTTTTAAGTGTCCTTGTCTTAAATTGTCTGCTACTGTGACACTAGATTGGCCAATATCAAAATACATGAAGTATTTTTTTTTAATCTTTTAGAGCAATCCATTCTATTGTCCTAGAATATACATGAGGATCAAAAAACACATTAATAGTTTTTGAACTAGGTTTTATCCTTTGAAATATCTTCTCTACTTGAAACATTAATTCGTATAAAATTTCTGAGCATTCCCAATCATAGAAGTATTTTTTAAAATTAAGTTATGTTAAAACAATTGAATTCCAAGGGAAGGAAAACATACATGGAAAATGACTGGAAAAAAAAAGTGTGCGTTTCCTTCCCATTTGTGATTCTTTTCACTCTTCCTTGCTGAATCACACTTACAATACCATTACATTTATGATTAATTTAAAAATAAAATTAAATGTCTGGTTTTGTAATATTAGAGACTGGAGGCCAGAGGGAAGCAGTCTCCTCTCGATCAATAGGAAAGGTGGAATCTTCGTCAATGCTATGTGGTAACATTTATGTCTCATCACTAGCAATTTCTCACTGTCATCCTAAGATTTTGCCAATGGATATAAATCCGCTCCCTTGCTTTCGTTGTCAATCAAAAATAGCATCCTGGCATTTCATTTCATATTTCACAGGCTAGAAATTTTTAGCAACCTGAGGACATGTGACTTGAAAACATGAGCAGCGCTGAGAATTATAGTCTCTCCCAGTCTTCATGGCTAAAGGGAGTTAGACTTGAACAATTCCCAGGGCAGCGTAGACAGCCGAAAAATATTAAATTCACAGACTGAGGTTTTGCCACTGAAAACTGACTTTGGAGTATTTTTGGAGTGTGAGGAGGAAGGGCATTGACAAATCTAGGAGTTTGGAGTCAGGAGAAATTGTTCTATATTCCCCTCACTGAGATTTTTCTAAGTAAAGTAGTTAATTAAAATCTTAGGTTTGAGTAGATAAACTCTAAGTAAGGTCTTTAAAAAATTTCGTCCTTGCGTGACATTCTCCATCATTACACAGATGTGTAATATAATCCTACAGAATCTACAAATTTCCCCAAATATGATATTTGTGAGCTCTTTCGAAGGCTGTGGCCTTTTTTGTGACTTTGTCATTTCCGGGTCTCTGTGACCTCTGACCTTTTACTGCTGCATTCTGAAGGAGGACTTTGGCTGAGCAGAGATGTCCAAGTGCAATTCTTATGACCCAAGGAGGCTCAGGATTCCTCACAGGGACATTTGAGGGACCTTGAAGAATTTATGTTTCTGTTGATAAATTTCTCCGCATGGCCTCCCTGGGAGCAATGAACAAAATGTATATTCAGACAGCTCCAACTTCACAACTCCAGCCGTAGGTGTCTGCAGCTCAGAAAGCACGAAGGGCATGGTCATAGCTTCCTATTACTGGTCATGTACATGCCATCAGTACTCTTCAGAGGGCACTTAAGAAGGAGTAGCACTTTGGAGGCAGAGAGAACTAGGTTCAAATTCTAGTTGCAAAAGCTGACTGTGTAACCCTGAGGAAGCTGACCTCCCTTCTTTGTAAATGGGTGTGATGGGTTTTATGAGATTATGTTTGTTTGTTTGTTTGTTTTTAAGATTTTATTTACCTGATAGAGACCTAGCACAAGCAGGGAGAGTGGCCGGCAGAGGGAGAGGGAGAAGCAGGCGTCCCACGGAGCAGGGAGCCAGGACCCTGGGATCATGACCTGAGCTGAAGGCAGATGCTTAACCGACTGAGTCACCCCGGCGCCCCTGTGAGATTATATTCGGAAAGCACCTGTTTCGGCACTGAGAAATCAAGGAGTATTCTCTTCGTGTCACCCTTCCATGGTGTGTTTACTCTGTTACAAATAAAATTAATTCAACCTGTTAGGCTGTCCGCACCTTCAGAACCGACTGGCCTCTTGGCTTGAGGCATACCATCTGCAGTATTTTGCACCAACTTTAAGAACATAATGTACTTACAAAATTACTTGTCAATGTAGACTACAAATGAATCTTTACATTATTAAAAAGAAAAACAAACAAAACTGAGCAAAGAAGATGAGCAAGTCATTTACAACAGAATAAACACAAATGTTCAATGAATATGAAAAAAATGGTCCAACTCATCATCATCAGAAAAATACACAATTACAAAAATAACAGCTTTCTTGGTTTCTTGAGATATAATCCACATACCATACAATTTACCTATTTATATTATATATTTTGATGTTTTTTAGTACATTTAGTACAGAATTGTACAACCATCACCATGATTAGTTTAGAATATTTTCACCCCACCCATAAAAACCCCATATCCTGTAGTAGTTACTCTTCTCTTCACCCCTCCTTCCCCACTGCCCCCCACCCCCTCCTCTAGCCCTGGGCAACTACTAATCTACTTCCTGTCTGTATAGATTTGCCAAACAGAAACTGTAATCATTCTGCAGTTAAGTCCCCATTCCCCCTCTCCTGAACCTCTCTAATCTCCTTTCTGTTTCTATGGATTTGCCCATTCTAGATATTTCATATCAGTGGAGTCCTCCAAAACTTGCCCTTTTGTGTTTGGCTTGTTTCACTTATCATAATGTTTTCAAGGGTCCTCTGGCTTGCAGCATGTATCAGAACGTTTCCTTTTTTTATGATTGAAGAACATTCCTTTGAATGGATGGAGCACATTTTGTTTATCCACTCACCTGTTGATGATTACTTGGGTTGTTTCTCCTTTTGGGCTATTGTGAATAATGCTGCAACAAATATTGGCATGCAAGTATTTGTTTTGAGTCCCTGATTTCCATTCTTTTGGGTACATACCTAGGAGTGGAATTGCTGGGGCCTGAGATGACTCTGTTTGAGGAACTGCCAGATTGCTTTCCAAAGTGGCTGCACAAATTCACATCCCCGCCAGTAATGTCCAAGGGGTGCAGCTTCTTCATGGTCTCAGCAATGCTTGTTATTGTCTGTCGTTTTGATGACAGCCACATAGTGAGCATGAGGTGATATCTCATTGCGGTTTTGATTTGTATTTCCCTGATGGCTTATGATGTTGAGTATCTTTTCATATGCTTCTTGGTCATTTGTGTATTCTTAGGCTGTTAGTGGAAGTGTAAATTGACTTAAAAAAAAAAAAAACTCTGGAGGACAGTTTGGCAAGTAGTTCTTTTTAAGCCAACAAACTCACTTGTAAGAGTTTACCTTAAGGAGATAATTACAGAAGTATGAGATGATACGTGCTCAAGTAATTGCAGCTTTTTTTTTTTTTTTACAGTAAAGAAAGATTGGAAATACACTCAGCAATCACCCAGGTGCCCCTCAGCAATAAAAGTTTTTAAAATTAATTATTATATACATAAGATGGTATGCTATGTAGCTATTAAAAATGATGATATGGAAATAAGTATTTTGACATATAGAGTTCCCATGATAGGCAGTAGTCCCCCTTTATCCACAGGTACGTCCAAGACCCCCAGTGGGTGCCTGAAACCACAGATGGTACTGGACCCTATGTATACTATGTTTTCCCCATACATACATGCGTATGATAAAAATTTGTTTATAAATTAGGCACAGTAAAAGATTAACAACAATAACTAATAATAGAACAATTAGACCAATATAATAAAAGTTATGTGAATGTGGTCTCTCAAAATATCTTAATTGTACTGTACCCACCGTTATTCTGCTTGTGTTGATGTGAAATGATAAAATGCCTACGAGATGAGATGAAGCGAGGTGAGTGACGTAGGCACTGTGACATAGTGTTCGTCTACTGTCAGCCTTCTAACGATAAGTCAGGAGGATCATCTGCTTCCCTATCTTGGTTGACCACAGGTCACCGAAACCACGGGAAGCAAAACCGCACCTAAGAAGGGACTACTGTTATCACTGAGTGAGCAAAGCAGATCACAGAGTAAATTGCCATTTTACCATGAGTGTGAAAATGTTAACCTTCTTCTCTTTGTCTTCATATACATAGGGAGATGTCCAGTAGGATGACCGGTAAAAGTGAACAGTGCTTACCTCTAAATGGTGGGATCTGGGATCACTTTTTGTTTCTCCCTTGAGATTTTCTTTACTGTTAGAACTTTCAGAAAATCAGCATGTATCATAAGAACAGTAATAAGGCTCATTTCAAAGGAAAAATCATTCTGCTCTGTAACTGTGCCTGCCTCTTACTCTCTCGCCTTCCTATTGGGGAGCATACCTCTTTGACCCTGAATTCCTAACTTTGAGCCCCAGGAGAATCCCAATAAACCGGAGCAACATGGAGCACTGGTGTAAAAGAAATATCTGAGCCTGTTAATTGAATTTTCTTGCAATAATTACACAAATTTAATTACAGCAAATAAAGTCGATACACTGGAATCAATATACACAAAACAAAATGGGCTTGTTTTATAGGTCCTAATAGGATCCCAAATAGAAACTATTTACTGGCATATACTGCTAGCGTGTCTGTCTTTGAATGGAAATTTGTGGGGGACAATGAGAGAGAAATCTAGAACATTTCCCCATTCTGGCACTCTTCATCAGCCAAGAAGGTTCAGTTTGTCCAGGCTTATTCAAAATTGTTTGTGCTCTGTCATGCCTTTGGACTTGTTCCATTTTTGGCCAGAGGGTCACTCTCCATCTCGAATTCCTAGAAAAGTCCTACTGTAGTACCAAGACTGGCTTCGATTCACGTGTGTGTATCCCAAGACTGTAACTGCTTGGAGGTCAGTTTCTTGTTTATCTGTCTTTGTAGTTTCTGGAACACAGTGCTTTGGCTCTTGAAGCAAGTCTGTCATAAAATATTGACACTGACCAGTATTCGATTTGTCTGGAAGTACTGTCTACAAGTACTTGCTTTAACTGTCCCCCCTAAGTGGAAAGGTCCTCTCTGTCTGTTAAAATGCATTGGGTAATCTCTATATTTCATTCTTTTCCTTGAAGATACCCATCTTGGCACACTCCACTTTCTGGCTCCAGCGTGGACTGGTGATTGTCCGGACTTGCACAACTCCTATCCTGGGGTTTCTCTTCACCATCATCCTGGGAATTCTCTCTTCCCTCTTCTGAATTGGATCCAAGGCCAGTTTCCTATGGTCTGTGTCCTGTGCAATCACACTTAGAAAGGCTCTGCATTTGGTTTAGTGCTCTGCTCCCACCAAAACTTGAAAGTCTTCCTAAGTTTTGAACAAGGGGCCCTGTGTTTTCATTTTGCGCTGGGCCCTGCAAATTAAGTCGCTGGTCCAATACGGATTGTGAGGTTTCTGGGTTTTGTGGTCTTGGTAAATTCTCTCATCTGGGGGAGACCCTACTCTGGTAGGTGCACACCTGCTCTGGCTTCCTGAGTAAAGCTATATTGGAAATAAACGTTCTTTGAAATTTTACATGTCTGGAAAAATCTTCATTTTACTTTCATATTCTAATAAGAGTGTAGCTTAATATAGAGTTCCCAGTTGGAAGTCGTTTTCCCCCAGGGTTTTGGAGGCATTACTTTATTGTATTCTGGTGTCCAGTGCTTCTGTTAGGAAGGCATATGTCCTTCAGATTCCTGACCTGCAGTTACCAAGCTATTTCTCTCTCTCTCAGTTACAGCTTTGCTGTCTGCTTTTTGGCATCTGAACTCGATGACTGTTGCCTTTCCTCCTCTTATTTTTGCAGGTGAATTTTTTTTTTTAAGTCATCATTGTAGCAGTATTTTGAGAGAGAACAGAAGATGTAAACACACGTTTTCAATCTGAGCCACTTTTCAAGGACCGTGTCCCTATTCAAGTCTGCCCTTCCTCTTTGGATGCAGGATTAGGTGGTAGTGGTGAAGGATAATTTGCATAAGAAAAACCCCAGTGCCTTCTGGAAGAGACGCTAGTCTTTCTTTTCAAAATTCAATGTTAGGAAACCTTTGCTACGATCAAGGGCTGCAGATGAGAAAGGACACCAAGAACTCCAGAAAGACGTTCACCTCGAGGAGAGAGCAGACTGTACTGGTGACCCAGGGTTGTACCTGTGCTGCTGGAATCCAGGTTGGCTGCACGAGGCTGAACAAAGGAACTGTCCCCTTGGTGCCCGAGGAGATGTACTGAACCAGTTCTCTATTGTCGAGTATCACTGCATGTGGTTTTTAGCCATTATGAGTAAAGTCATCAATATTCTTGTACATACATTGTTGCCCACATTACTCATTCTTTTTCCACGCCCATTTCCCATGTCTCATTGTGTCAGAGTGACTTCAGAAAAGTTGTTGCCTCCTTGGACTTAGTGGGATTTTATTTGAAGAAAAGGATTTGCTTATAAAGACCTAATACATTTTTCTGATCCCATAAATGGAAGAAATATTAAGGCCATTACGGGAGCCTCTCTTTTTATTGGAGTATGAATGTTTGTTAAGGTTTAGTTTCTATCTTTGAGAAAATTAGAATGCATTTACCATATGGTTATAGTATCTGATTATTAATATTAAAGAAAGAATAATGTATTTTTTATGACCTCTGGGATTTCACCTTTGCCCGGGTCTATATTCATTTATAGGTATATGTTTTACAGACATTTTCCTAGGAAATTCGACCATGTGGAAGTAGTCTGATGATAAAATTAAAGAAGCCTTTGTTTCCACTTTGTGCTTTTCGAAAACTAATGGAAATGTGAAGTGTGGGTGGGCAGCTGCTGGTTTGCACCCTCGAGAGTTTCCCATGTAAAATTGAAACTGACCTCCCTAGACAGAGGGTGAGGAAAGATGAGGAAAGACAGAAGAAAGAGGCAGGCCACTCTGGGTTGGTGGGTGGCAGGTTAATATGCAAGGGAACTTACCAATGCAGCTTGTTCTGGGCATCTCCAAGATGAGTAGATCTCTGCACCTGCCTGCCAAAATCTTAAAAAGTTTATATGGAGGCCTTAACGTGGTTCAGTCACCTATACCGTCCAGATGGTCTCAATAACACATTACTCTCTCAAGGCTATGTCCTTAAAATGGCTCTCACCATGGGATCAATGGGCAGAATGAACTTTCCAAGGACAGGGAAGGGGGTGAGGAGCCTCTGATTGCCTGGTCCAGCTTGTGGGTCAACCAGGGGTCACATCCCCTCAGTGACCTTCCCCAGCAGCAGAGCCCTAGAAAGAAAGTAACAATAACAGGAGTTCCCCCCCCCCCAGTTTTATTGAGACATAATTGACATATAACATAAGTTTAAGGTGTACAACATAAGGATTCAGTGTATGTATACATTGTGAAGTGATCACCACAGTAACTTGTTAATGTCCACCACCATACATAATTATATATTTTTTTTCCTTGTGATGAGAACTTTTAGGATCTACTATCTTAGTAACTTTTAAATATAGGATATAGTATTGTTCATTACCGTCATCATGTTGGTCCCCAGACCTTATTTATGTTATAACTAGAAGTTTGTACCTCTTGACCCCCTTCACTCAATACCCATCTCCCTGCCTGTAAATCGAATCTCTGTTTCTATGAGTTTGGTTTTTTTTTATTTTTTAAATTTTTTAAAAAATATTTTATTTCTTTATTTGAGAGAGAGAAAGAGAGAGCACGAGTGGGGGGAGGGTTAAAGGGAGAGGGGGAAGCAGACTCCCAGCTGAGCAGGGAGCCTGAAGTGGGGCTCCATCCCAGGACCCCGGGATCATGACCTGAGCCAAAGGCAGATGCTTCACCAACTGAGCCACCCAGGCACCTCAGTGAGTTTGTTTTTTTAGATTCCAAATGTGAGACCATATGATATTTGTCTTTCTCTGTCTGACTTACTTCGCTGAGGTATAATAACACCGGGTTTATCGCCATTCAGATGGTATGCTTTTGTCCACATTCCAATATATTAGGCTGAGGGATAATTTCAGTATCCAGACTGTCAAAAGGTATTGACTTCAGTGAACATGAAAAGATTGGGCTCCAGAGGCATGTGATCTTCTGTGCTCTTCACCATGGCTTGGCGTAAGCTGCTGTCCTCCCAGAGAGGCTGGGGGGTTGCAGTGCATGTGGGGTAGTGGGACGCTGCACCCGAGATGTGTGCGCTCAGCTTGCAGTGCGCTGGGCAAGCCCTCTTGAAGGTGACTGTTGATTTCATGTCAAACGCAAGGACCGGACACTTACTAAGCCACAGCATTTTTGCCAAATTATCTTTAATTAAAAATGTATCATGGGGAGCCTGGGTGGCTCATTTGGTTAAGCGTCTGACTCTGGTCATGATCTTGGGTTGCAGGATCAAAACCAACGTCTGGCTCCGCCATGGAGCTTAAGATTCTCCCTCTCCCTCTCCCCCCTCCCCACCACTCATGCGTGCTCTCTCTCACTCTCTCTCTCTCTAAAAATAAATAAATAAATAAAAGTATCACAAGTTGCACCACAGTCTTAAAGAATTTTTAAGGAATGTATATTTTTCTAAAAGTCTGAAAGTCATCTTCACCTTGACTCATCCCTCACTTTCCTCACTGTCCAGTTAGTCACCTGGCCTAGCAATTCAGCCTCCAGAATTATCTTGTAAGTCAGTTATCTCCTCTCTACCCTGAGCTACCATTGTCTTCATGCATGTTCTAGCATGAACTCACAATCCTAGCAGCTTTCTAATTAGGACCCCTGCTTCTAGGGTCTTCCTCAGTAACTCCCCACTCTAAACTCATGTGGTCACTCTCCTGCTGAAAAGACTTAATGGAGAAATTATTTACAAAGGGTTAAGATAATACAAAGAAGGTGAAGCTCTCTGGCGCTAGAATGGCAGCCTACTATCCCCTGAGGAAGCAAGTAAGGGAACAGTGACCCAGAATGACTTGTGACTTTAGGATAGGACTGCTGGCCTTTGATAGAAGAATATAGTTGTTGCCAAACTGTAACTGGGTAGGGAAGGAGATAGCAGGGGCATCTTGAGTATCTTCAATGGAGACAGTGGCTAAAACGAATCTCACTCTCCCTGCTGCATTCCATGGGTGGTGGTATCTTTTGACAACTTCAAGTCAGCTTGAGTCAAGGGTTGAAGGAATGCAGAAGGCAGAGATGGGCTTGCTTAATTAGAGGAAATCATGAACATAAAGGCATTCTGTCAGATATGATGCTATTCAAATATTACAAGCATCATTTTCATTATTGTAGAGTACAAATAAGGAGGAATAAAGAGAACCAACAGACAGCAGTCAATAGGGAAATGATTAAGTCTCTCCTCACATGAGAAGTTTAAAACAGACAAACAAAGGTGCTTATTCAGCCAGGACCGTTGACCAGATCAGTGTCATGGAGAACAATTTTCTGTTCCAATTCTGACTCATTTTGTAATATTTGGTAAATCACTTAACTTTTCTGTAGTACAGTTTTTCCAATCCATTTTATGACTTTACAGTACCTTCTGCCTGTTGATGTGCAAGAATGTTTGGGTAATTCATTTAATAATTGGCTGTGAAGAGCTTTGAGCTCCATAGAGGAAGCCAGGGACAAAGATTTAAGTGCTATTATTAGTTAGAAAGTCTTATTGCATTGCTCGAGTCTCTGATTCCCCGTATTTTTTTTAGTTCAACTGCTTTTCTGTGGATCTCTCAAATTCTACCCTAGTTCCCTTTACACAATTGAAGGGTGCAATGATATCATGTATCCCAAATGACAGTGCTATAATCACATTAGCACCTTGGTTGAATGTAAAAAAATAGGAAAGTTAGAGGATTTTGAGCCTGTCTTAAGGCAACTAAAGAAAACACTTAACATGGCTTGAGTAGAGAAAGATAATTAGTGAGTGACCAAAATCAGTCAGGAACATACCAAAATGTTATGTCCAGTGGCACTTGACATATGACCTATAACACACGACATTCTTGGCCTGCTAAGGAAAAAGGACAGCTGGTTCCAGGATGAAAGAAACTTCTTAGTTCATATTGTTTGATACAAAAAATTTTGGGTCTGTTTTGATGCCATTGGTCCACTTTTATAGAATTTACCACCAAATGATACAAACTTTATGGGGATTGTCAGCACCTCTTCATGGAGTAACTAAGGGATTGAAATAGGGCCTCTCCCTAGGACTTTGGGGGCAATGAGAAAATGTGTGATTCATTGGAATTCTAAGTCTTATTTTATTATTTCAGGTTGAGAAATAATGTAGGATATTTGCTCCCTTTTGGCTCTTCAGATTTTTTTAATCCCGAACATATAAATATTTACGTCATGGTTTAAGCTTTCATGACTCTAAAGAGAAGTTTAAGATTGGATTGTACCTCTAGCCCTGCTCTCTCTCCCCCGAGAGCTGGCCTTATACCTTAGAGCAGTAGGTTTGCATATTGAAATGCCAGCTTAACCTAGCTGCCTGAAAGTCTCGAATGTCAAGCCCACAACAGAATTAATTAATTTCTCTTACAAGTTGGTAATTTCCTGTTACGCTCCTAAGTAATGCTAATTTCAGGTACACCCTTGCCACGAGATGATTTTAGGTCCTCTGTATTTTAGCATATCCTGGCATATATATTATCATCATCATATAATGGTGTCATATATTGTCATTGTTGTCCCATGCCCGGAACTCACAGAAATGGTGGCCACCTGAAGGAGGCAGGGGTCATACCAACTCAGCTAATGGTTACTGAAGCAACTATTGAGTCAATAGAGAAATTGCAGATACTTAATATAAACCTTTACTTTCAATCACGTAATGATGGTACATTTTCCTCCAGACATTGGAGAGTAAATTAAAATGAGGGCAAAGGACAGGGCATGACAGCAATACAGGACTACTGTCTCCCTATCTGCGATATGTGCCTTATCTGTTTCCTGTCTTATTTTATTTTATTATGTTATGTTAACCACCATACATTATATCATTAGTTTTTGATGTAGTGTTCCATGATTCATTGTTTGCATATAACACCCAGTGCTCCATGCAGAACGTGCCCTCTTTAATACCCATCGCCAGGGTAACCCATCCTCCCACCCCCCTCCCCTCTAGAACCCTCAGTTTGTTTCTCAGAGTCCATAATCTCTCATGGTTCGTTTCCGCCTCCGATTTCCTCCCCTTCATTCTTCCCCTCCTGCTATCTTTTTTTTTTTTTTTTTAACATATAATGTATTATTTGTTTCAGATGTACAGGTCTGTGATTCAACAGTCTTACACAATTCACAGAGCTCACCATAGCATATAACCTCCCCAATGTCTATCACCCAGTCACCCCATCCCTCCCACCCCCACCCTCCAGCAACCCTCACTTTGTTTCCTGAGATTAAGAATTCCTCGTATCAGTGAGGTCATGTGATACATGTCTTTCTCTGATTGACTTATTTCGCTCAGCATAGTTTTTTAATTTCAGTTATACACAGTGATTAAAACCTAGGCAAAAAAAAGTTCCCTGATAGAGGCCCTGGCAAACCATCTATAACCGATAGATAAAAATTAACACCAAGGCATTAGAGGTGTTAGGTTATTGCTCTTGCATTGAGGTTTTTTTTTTTTTTTGTCAATCTATTATTTTGCAAAGCACAACAAAAAGAGATGGCTCTCTCCTTTCACTTTCTCCCCCAGCCATAAAATGTGGCGCACATCTGGCCATCTCTGTCTGTGGTCTTTACTGTCCAGTTTGCTCAGAAATGTGCACACGTCATCACGGTTCAGTGTCTGGGAGCCCCAAGGGGCTCTGGGCAGGACCCTGGGGTGAGTGAGGGATCCAAGAAAGGCTTATCAGAGAAAAATATGGTCTTACATTCTTTTATTATATATACATGCAAATCTATTTTACGTACAATAATTGGTTGTATCAAATAATCATACCAAGGCCTTCTACTGGTAATCTTCCCCAAGATAGATTCAGGTGAAATTAGGTATTTGCGCACTTCGTGGACTACCACACTTGAGACTTCGTGACTGATTTCAGTTTTGAGGCCATGCACACAATTCAAAACCTACACAAAAGGGGTTAAGGCGAAAAAAAAAAAGAATAAAAAAAAAAAAGTGGGCTGAAAGACAGCGCAGGGTTTGGAACGAGTCACGTGTGCATTTTGCTTGCATGGGAGCCACCACGTGACCAGCAAAGGCCGGGCGCGACTCGGGGCTCTTCTGCTACAGCGTGGGGGCTTCTGAACATCTACAGTGATTGCGCGGCGGGTGGACAGACGGCAAGTGTGACCAGCTGGACGCTTCGAGGAGGGCCCATTCCTTCTCCGCCTCTCCTTTCTTGGGTTCTCGTTCCAGTTCGTAACCCGCTAGGGCAGCCTTGATTGCGTCTTCGGCCAGCGTGGAGCAGCGCAATTTCACGCGGGGGGGAAGGCAGAGCTTCTTGGCAATGACCGTGTTCTCGATGGCCAAGGCGTTGCTCTACCGTCTCCCCTTTTACCCGCTCAGTGGCTAACGACCTGGAGGCCAGAGCAGCCCCCCAGCCCAATGTTTCAAACCCGGCGTCCACAGTCTTCCCCTCTTCGTCCACTCGAATCTGCAGTTTCATTACATCACCACATGCCGGAGCCGCCACCCATCCAGTTCCAACATTTTTGGCTGTCTCATCAAGGGAGCCCACGTTTCTAGCATTTTCGTAATGATCAACAACCTCCTTGTGGTAGAGCGGGTTGGAGCCGACAGTTCCCGGGCAGGCAGGCGGGGGCTCCGCAGCAGCCCGCCTCGGGCCGCTGCCACCTTCCGGGCTTTTGCACGGACTTTTAAAAAAATGGGTTTTAAATAAATTAAAGAGGGTATATGTGCTTGTTATAAAATAATTCAAACAGGAAAATTTTTTTTTATTTTTTTTATTTTATTCGTATGTTAATCCCCATACATTACATCATTAGTTTTGGATGAAGTGTTCCATGATTCATTGTCTGTGCACAACACCCAGTGCTCCATGCAGAACGTGCCCTCCTCAATACCCACCACCAGGCTAACCCATCCTCCCACCCCCCTCCCCTCTAGAACCCTCAGTTTGTTTCTCAGAGTCTATCGTCTCTCATGGTTTGTCTACCCCTCTGATTTCCCCCACTTCATTCTTCCCCTCCCGCTACCTTCTTCTTCTTCTTCTTCAAACAGGAAAATTTTTTTTTATTTTTTTTATTTTATTCGTATGTTAATCCCCATACATTACATCATTAGTTTTTGATGTAGTGATCCATGATTCATTGTTTGCATATAACACCCAGTGCTCCATGCAGAACGTGCCCTCCTCAATACCCACCACCAGGCTAACCCATCCTCCCACCCCCCTCCCCTCTAGAACCCTCAGTTTGTTTCTCAGAGTCTATCGTCTCTCATGGTTTGTCTACCCCTCTGATTTCCCCCACTTCATTCTTCCCCTCCCGCTACCTTCTTCTTCTTCTTCTTCAAACAGGAAAATTTTTTTTTATTTTTTTTATTTTATTCGTATGTTAATCCCCATACATTACATCATTAGTTTTTGATGTAGTGATCCATGATTCATTGTTTGCATATAACACCCAGGGCTCCATGCAGAACATGCCCTCTTTAATACCCAACACCAGGCTAACCCATCCCCCCACTTCCCTCCCCTCTAGAACCCTCAGTTTTTTTTTTTTATTCTTATGTTAATCCCCATACATTACATCATTAGTTTTAGATGAAGTGTTCCATGATTCATTGTTTGTGCATAACACCCAGTGCTCCATGCAGAACATGCCCTCCTCAATACCCACCACCAGGCTAGCCCATCCTCCCACCCCCCTCCCCTCTAGAACCCTCAGTTTGTTTTTCAGAGTCCATCGTCTCTCATAGTTCGTCTCCCCCTCCGATTTCCCCCACTTCATTCTTCCCCTCCCGCTACCTTCTTCTTCTTCTTCAAACAGGAAAATTTTTAAAGTTAATGTCTTTCAACGTCATACATGTTTTCCCCCTAGCCAGGTGGTGTCCTTGTCTGTGAGGCTCCAGCCCCCTTTCCCTAGGCTAAGTCTATAAGGGGCCCTTCAGAAACCTGGCTTACACACACACACACACACACACACACACACACACTCGTGCACGCGCGTGCATACCTTGCTTACACACACGCGCGCATACACTGTGCATACATATCCATCAAATCTTTCTATATATCATATTATTCATACCATTTGTCATATCTTATATATACCTTTTTAATTTTGACGAAAATTGGATCACGCGCCATGTACTATTTTGCAATTTATCTTTTGCATTACACTGTGGGCATCTTTCCCTTTCAGTATGATGAATCTACCACATTCATCCTAATGGCTGCAAAATATTCCCTTGAGATGTAGCCTAATTTATTTCAACAATTCCCAAGTGACTGACATTTGTTTCCGATTTTCAGCTATTAGCAATATACTACAATAAGCATCTTTCTTTGTACATATCATCTGTGTGCATTTTGAGGAGAGCATATATGTAGGATAAATACCTAGAAATGGAATTCCTGGACCAAAGATCTATGCGTGTGAATTTTGAGAAATATTGCCAAATGGAGAAGGGCTGCGTATGTTTATTCTCTCACTAGCACTGTGGGAAAGGATTTTATTATCCATGTCTTTACCAGTTGGTAAGCTAAGCCAAACCACAGAGGGATGGTCTGGCTTTGAAGATTGGCAACGGGACTCCAATCAATTTTGCTTTTATTTCAGTTTGCCACTGAGACAGCAAACAAACAGGGCAAGTCCCTGGACCAGAGGTTCTCAAAGTGTGGTCCCTGGCCTCAGAACAGCATCACTACCTAGGAACTTGGTAACAGATACAAGTTCTCAGGTCCTACCCTCAACCTCCTGAATCATAAATTCTCAAGGCAGGGCCCAGCAATCTCTGTGGTTTAACAAGCCCTCCAGGTGATTTTGATATTCACCAAAGTTTGAGAACCACCACAGTAGGGCTTGATCAAAGCGAGGATACAGTTTCCCGGTGCCTCCTTTATTCCTCTTAGAGTTGAACCTGGAATTCTCTGGTACAAGTTGAAGGTGCCCTGGGCTACATACTCTCTGTATCTTATACCATTTGGGTGGGACAGGAGCCAAACTTGCACTCAGTGAGTAATCATTCTCATAAAAGGCAACCTCTCCTGCCCCAAAGTTACAAAGATCTGTGTCCTATTTCTTATCTCATTAGGAAGCTACAGTGGACATGGCCAAATAGTAATAAAATTTTGGCTTCTTGTCTGTCTGAAAAATGGCACCTCATTCCTATTTTATATTAATTTGTTTAATTATAAGTGAAGTTGAGCATCTTTTCATTTTATAGGCCATTTGCACTTCTTTTTACCCTTATTCCTTCTTTATGTTCTTTGCCATATTTTCTATTGGCTGGCTGTCTCTTTATTAACTTACAAGCAATTTTAATTTTAAGGAAATAAGCACTTTGTCATTTGTGTTGCCAATTTGTTTTTATCCAGTTTGTAATTTATCATTTGAATTTAGTTACAGTAAATTTTTGCATTGCAGATAGTTAAAAGTTTTATGTAGTCAAATTTATTAGTTTTTATCTTTCTGAATTTTGAATTTTATGTAAGCTTAGATAGATCTTCCCAACTGTAGGATAGTAAAAAAAAAAAAAAAAAAACCCTCATATTTTCTTCTAAACTTTATGATTTTATTTTTTAGCATATAAATCTTTGATGTAAATAGAATTTATTGTACTTAGGGAATGAGGTATGCATGTAAACATATTTTCCAAAAGCTTAAAAGTTATCCCAATATCATTTATTTAAATACTTTGTCTAAATGATTTGAAGTAACCTATTAATCATATTCAAAGTGAGAATGTATATTTGGGACTATATCTAGAGTATATTCTATTGATTGAGATTGTCATTAATTTATAGTTCAATTTAGGAGGAAAAAAACTTTCAGTACAAAATTTTCCTAACCAAGAACAGAATATACCTTTATAGTTACCTATTTTCTTTTTCTTTTCTTTTCCTTTTTTCCTCAGGAGTGACATGAACTTTCTCCATAGGTGTTGCATATATATTTTGTAAACTTGTGAATTAAAAAGAATTTTTATTGAAAATAGTTCATACACAATGTTACGCTCGTTTCAGGTGTAGAGTGTAGTGATTCGACAAGTCTCTACATTATGCTGTGCTCCCCACAAGTGCATCTACCATCTGTCAGCCTACAGCGTTTTTACAATACCATTGACTATATTCCCTATGCTGTGCCTTTTATTCCCATGACTTACTCATTCCATCCCTGGAAGCCTGTATCTCCCACTGCCCTTCCCCCATTATGCCCATTGTCTGATCCCCTCCCCTCTGGCAACCATCAATTTGTATATTTCTGAGTTTTAAAGGTGATGTTTTCCTCTGTTATGATTTTTTACACTATTTGCATGTATAGTAAAGCTCAATATCTTTATGTATTACTTTCATAGCCAGTCATCTTACTGAATTCTCATATTATTTCTGCTAGTTTTTGGAGAATTCCTATGGGTTTTTCAAGTTTACAATAATCATCTACAAAGAATATAAAGCATCCTAGCTATGAGATTAGACTTTTATTATGGAATTCTTGTTGTGGAATATGACCTTCTTTCTAGTTTTCTGCTTTAAAAAATACCACTTTTAATGAAGTAAATATATATACCACAAATTTGACAATTTTAAGCAGGCAATCTGAGTTTTGACATACGTATACAATTTTATTTTGTGTAATTACATGAAAATACGGTTTTATAAGCTGTATTTTTAAAAAAGATTTTATTTATTTATTTGACACAGAGAGAGAGAGCACAGACAGGGGGAGCAGCAGAGGGAGAGGGAGAGGGAGAAGCAGACTCCCAGTTGAGTCGAGAGCCTGACATGGGGCTCCATCCCAGGACTCTGGGATCACGTCCTGTGCTGAAGGCTGACTCTTACCCAATCGAGCCACCCAGGTGCCCCTATAAGTTGTATTTTTGTATGATTACACAAAAACACAGTTTATATTACTATTGTGTCATTACCGCCACAATCATGACGTAGAACATATCTATCACTCCAAAAAGTTCCCTTCTGCCTCCTTTCTTGCTTCTTCCTATGCCTGGCCCCTGGCCCTAAACCCAACCCCTAAATGGCCTTTTGTCATTGTAATTTTGCCCTTTCCAGAATTTTGGATAGATGGAGCCATACAATATGCAGTCTTTTCGTGTCTGAACCTTTCCATTTGGTATTCCATTATATGGATATACAACAAATTTGTTTATATTCACCAGTTGGTGGACATTTGGGTCATTTGCAAATTTTTGGTGGTTTTTTTTTGTTGTTGTTGTTGTTTATTTTATTTTATTTTGTTTTGTTTTGTTGTTAGTCACCATACAGTACATCATTAGTTTTTGATGTAGTGTTCCATGATTCATTGTTTTCGTATAACACCCGGTGCTCCATGCAGTACGTGCCTTCCTTAATACCATCACCAGGCTAACCCATCCCCCCACCCCCTCCCCTCTAAAACCCTCAGTTTGTTTCTCAGAGTCCATAGTCCCTCATGGTTCATCTCCCCCCTCCAATTCCCACCCTTCATTTTTCCCTTCCTTCTCCTAATGTCCTTCATGCTATTCCTTATGTTCCACAAATAAGTGAAACCATATGATAATTGTCCTTCTCTGCTTGACTTATTTCACTTAGCATAATCTCTTCCAGTCCCATCCATGTTGATGTAAAAGTTGGGTATTCATCCTTTCTGATGGCTGAGTAATATTCCATTGTATAGATGGACCACATCTTCTTTATCCCTTCATCTGTTGAAGGCATCTCGGCTCTTTCCACAGTTTGGCTATTGCGGATATTGCTGCTCTGAACATTGGGGCGCATATGGCCCTTCTTTTCACTACATCTGTGTCTTTGGGGTAAATATCCACTAGTGCAATTGCTGGGTCAGGGCGCCTGGGTGGCTCAGTTGGTTAAGCGACTGCCTTCGGCTCAGGTCATGATCCTGGAGTCCCTGGATCGAGTCCCACGTCGGGCTCCCTGCTCAGCAGGGAGTCTGCCTCTCTCTCTGACCCTCCCCCCTCTCATGCTCTCTGTCTCATTCTCTCTCTCAAATAAATAAATAAAATCTTTAAAAAAAACCCAAAAACAAAACAATTGCTGGGTCATAGGGTAGCTCTATTTTTAATTTTTTGAGGAACCTCCACACTGTTTTCCAAAGTGGCTGTACCAACTTGCATTCCCACCAACAGTGTAAGAGGGTTCCCCTTTCTCCACAACCTCTCCAACATTTGTTGTTTCTTGCCTCGTCAATTTTTGCCATTCTAACTGGTGTAAGGTGGTATCTCAGTGTGGTTTTGATTTGAATTTCCCTGATGGCTAATGATGATGACCATTTTTTCATGTGTCTGTTAGCCATTTGTGTGTCTTCTTTGGAGAAGTGTCTGTTCATGTCTTCTGCCCATTTTTTTACTTGATTATTTTTTTGGGGGGTGTTGAGTTTGAGAAGTTCTTTATAGATCTTGGATATGAGCCCTTTATCTGTAGTGTCATTTACAGATATCTTCTCCCATTCTGTGGGTTGCCTCTTTGTTTTGTTGACTGTTTCCTTTGCTGTGCAGAAGCTTTTTATCTTGATGAAGTCCCAAAAGTTCATTTTTGCTTTTGTTTCACTAGGTTTTGGAGATGTATCCTGAAAGAAGTTGCTGTGGCTGATATGGAAGAGGTTAGGAATCCTAGAGGAGAACATAGGCAGTAACCTCTTTGACATCGGCCACAGCAAATTTTTGGTTGTTAATGAAAAAAGTGATTGTGAACATTCAAAGGCATGTCTTTGGGCATATGTTACCATTTCTCTTGGGTAAATACTTAGGAGTGAGATTGCTGAGTTGTATGGTAAGAGTGCATTTCTACTCAATAAGAAGCTGCTAAACTGTTTCTCATGTGGTTGTACCATTTTGTATTTCTACCCACAGCATATGAGTGAACTAGTTGTTCCACATTCTCACCAGCATTTGGTATTGTAAATTTGTTTTTTTTTTTTAATTCTTATGCCTGTTTGTGGTTTTAGTATGCATTTCCCTAGTGACTAATGATATTGAACATCTTTGTATATGCTCCCTTATCTATTTTGTTTGATGAAGTGTCTTTTCAAAAAATTTTTCCAATTTTTTAATTGGATTATTGGTCTTACTGAGTCTTAAGTGTCCTTTATATATTCTCCCAAGAAATACTTTATCAGCTATATGTTTTGCAAATATTTTTCCCAGTCTATGACTCGCCTTTTTATTTTTTTAACAGTATCTTTTGAAGAACAAGCTTTTTAATTTTTGAAGTCCAATTTACCACTTTTTTTTTTGCTTTTATGGTTTATGTTCTTATAGAAATCTAGTGTAACTAGAGGTAAAAAAATTTTTTCTCCTGTGTTTTCTTCTACAAGTTAAAAAAAAAATTAACCCTTACATTTAGTCTATCCTTTTTGAGCTATGTTTTGGATATGGTGTGAAGAGGAGGTTAACATTCCCTCTTTTGTTTTTGTGTGGGAATATCCAACTTTTTGGCACTATTTGTTGAAAAGAATATCCTTTTCACCCTGAAGCACATTGGTACCTTTCTTGGTAATCAATGAGCTATATATGTGTAGGTCCATTTCTGGACTCACTATTTTGTTCCATAGATTTTTATGTCAATACCAGACTCACTTGATTACTGTAGGTTCATACTGAGTCTAAGTGTACACACAGTACTAAGCAGAAGTTTAATTTAAGGATGCCTGGTGGTGCAGTTGTTTAAGCATCCAACTCTTGGTTTTGGCTCGGGTCCTGAGACCGAGCCTGATGTCGGGGTCTGTGCTCAGCGTGGAGTCTGCTTGAGATTCTCTCTCCTTCTCCCTCTGCCTCTCACACTTGTACTCTCTCTCTCTTTCTCTAAAATAAGTACAGTTAAATCTTAAAAAAAAAAAAGACTTCCAATTTTGTTTTTCTTTTTTGAAAGACTTCCAACTTTTTCTTTTCTTTGGCTTTTCTAGGTGTTTTGCATTTCTATATAAATTTTAGAATCTGCTTGTAATTTATAAAAAAAACATATTTTGGAATCATGTCACCTCTATAAATCAATTTGAGGAGAACTGGTGTCTTATTTTAACACTGTTGCATTTTTTGATTGATGAACACAGTATATTTCTCCATTGCTCTAGTCTTTAAAAATTCCTAATTAGTAGTTTTCTGTCTCTAGGGTTTATATGGATGGCCTTTTATTAGATTGAGGAGGTTCTGTTTTATTTCCAGTTTGCCGTATTTCTATCACAATTGGGTGTTGAAGTTTATTAAATGCTTTTCCCCTGCATCTGTTGAGATGATCATGTCATTGTTCATTTTTGGTCTATTAGTATATGATGGCTCACATTTTTTTTTCTACTGTTAAACAAACCTTAAATTACTGTGAAAGAATTGCTAAAGGAACCTCTTCAGACAGAAGGGAAATATCAGAAGGAAACTTGGAATATCAGGAATATCTTTTAACTCCTGATATGAAAGATTAGGAAATTAACATATTTGTACTTTTCTCCAGATCCCCTTTCCCTGTCCTTGTCCATTTTGCCTTAGATCTATGCTTGCTTATACATTTCAATGTTTATGTATTTGCATAATTTTCAGCCTTCTATATTCTAATCAGTTCAGTGCAAATTACAAATACTTTTATGCCATTAATTCTTTCTTTCTCAGTTCTTTTGATTATAGCACTTGTTTGATGAGAATTTATCATCAAGTAGTTTTCTCCAAGAAGGGCTATTTATAAACTTCTTGGCTCAATTTTTTTTTTTTTTTTTTGGTCCTGGTGTGGCTGTGAAGAAATCTGAGGCCATTGTGATTTTTCTCCTTGGTAGGTGAATTGCTTTTTCTGACTGAATGCTCCTAAAATTCTATTTTTATTCTTAAAGGTAAGCAGCCTTACAAGGATGTATCATGTTGATGACTGCAACAAATTATTTTTCCCTGGAATATGGTATGCCCCTTTGAGCCCCAGATTCCAGTCTCCCTTTATTTCAGAAATGTGTTTTATTTAATATTTGAACATTATTTTCAGATCCATTTGTCTGACTTCCTTCATTGTTCAAGCTTGAGTTTTGGCTCTGTTTCATCACTCTTCCATATCTATCTTTCTAATTTTTCTCTGTCCTTTGCCATTTAAATTTCTGGATTTTTATAAGTCTTTCTTTCATGTTCTCAATACTTTTCAAAAAATAATTATTTATTACATTGTTTTATGTTTCTATGTATTTTTTTATTTCTATGGTGTTTGTATTGTTCACTTTGATTTCTTTTGTGGACTCTGCCAGCTCATATTCACCACCTTTCTTATTTCCTCTTTAATTTCATATCCCTCCTCACAAAATCTTTGCATATAGTTTCTGTCCCCTCTTTAATCTCTCTGAGAGGGTAGAGGATTATTTAAGTTTTTCTTCTGTTTCTTGTGGTAATTTTTCCGATGTATATATATTTAAATGTTTCCCCCCTTTGTTCAAAAGAATTATACAAGGAGTAAACTTTATTTATTTATTTATTTATTTATTTACTTACTTATTGAGAGAGAGAGCTCACATGCACAAGTGGGGAGGGGCAGAGGAGGAGAAAGAGAGAGAGAGAATCTTTAGCAGGCTCCAGGCTCAGCATTGAGCAGGTTGGGGGTCTTGATCTCAGGACCCTGAGATTATGACCTCAGAAGAAATCAAGAGTCAGATGCTTAACGGATTGAGCCACCCAGGCGCCCCGCCAAGTGGTCAACTTTACATGCTGGAGTATACTGTTGCCAGTTCTCTTACTTGGAAAGTCTTTATGTGATATTGAGAGCAATCCCTGGATGGGAGAGCTAGAAATCTGACATGGATAAGAGGAAGATTGGATCTAGATGGTGGGAGAGACACAGGGCTGTGCATCATTGTGGAAGGTGGGGGATGGTGCTAGCATGTGACTCCTCCCCGGACTGGCAGGAGAAAGTACCTAAGTGTGAAGAGAGAGACAAGACCCCTAGTAGCTTACCCGAATGAGGTCCATCCATGCAAGCGAAGCTCTAGGGAAATATGTTCACAGTACCATCAAGTACACCTTTGCTTTAAGTGGCCACATTATTTTACCTCAGTTAAGTAAACACTTGTCACCACGGTAAGAACTTATCTGAGTGTATCATTTCTGCTGGTCTCGACATATGCTCATTTCAAAAAAAAAATCAAACAATAAAAATATAGGTAGTAAAATTGAAAGTTCCTTTTTACTTTCTCCCAGTGCTTTACCCCCTTCCTGTCTAAGAAGTAATCACTATTTAATGCATTGATATATTCACTTGACCTTTTCCTGTATATGCTTACACTTAAGAATTTTCTTTTTTTACTAATATATCTTGGTAATCTTTTTATGCCAGTACCTATTTTTCTACTACAAAAATGACTTTCATGGCATTATACACTATGGCTGTACTATTGTTTATCTAACCATTTACTATTCTTGTTCATACATCTACCCTAAAATGCTACAATGAACAGTCTTCTATGTGGATACTGAGTGTGTCTATTGCACATAATCCTAAAAGTGGATTTTGTAGGTATAAGAAAATGCACAAGTAGAGGTTTGATAAGTACTGAAAAATTATACTTCAAAAGTCTGTTCCAATTTTTCTCACTAATGAGAGTCTGTTTCCCTACATACACTCTTGTCAGAATACAATGTTATCCTGCTTTTTCATTTTTGCCCATTAGATAAGTTTTTTAACTCATTATTTTAAAAATTTGCATATTCCAAATTATAGTGGAAGTTCAGCATATTTAAAAAATATTCATTAGACACGTATTTCTTCTCTGAATTTCTTTGTTTTTGTTAGGCTTTTTTTCAGTCTTTATTGATTTCTAGGGACACTTTTTTCTTTTTCTTTCATTTTTTTTATATATATAGAGAGAGACAGCATGTGCGGGCAGTGGGGAGGAGGGGGGGGGAGGGGGAAGCGAGGGACAGAGGGAGAGGGAGAATCTCAAGCAGGCTCCATGCTCAGTGTGGAGCCTAACTCGGAACTCGATCTCACAACCCTGAGCTCATGAGCTGAGCTGAAATCAAGAGCCGGATGCTTAACCAACTGAGCCACCCAGGCGCCCCATCTAGGGGCACTTTATACTGGTTATTAATATCTATCTGTCATAGATGTCAGAAATATTTTCTCCTGGTCAGTGTCTCATCTTTGAATTTTATTTATAATCTTTATAGTATTTAAAATATTTGAATTTTTAAAATCTTTTCATTTTATGGCTTTTGTGTCTTACAAAAGTATTCCCTACTTAAAGATTAAGACATAACGTTCTCCTGTATTTTTCCTAATATTTATATAATTTTTAATACCTTTAATGTTTTATTGAGCTTAGCTTTTAATCTGTCTGTAAATAGCTAGCCTGTTATTACAACATCATTTATTGAATTGTTGGTCTTTTCTCTCCTGATTTGAAATATCACATGCTTTATTTTTTCATATTGGATTATTTATAGGTTCTTGGAACAATGTCACACTATTCTTCAAATTTAGAGTGGTTCAGAAAATCCTTCCTCATTATTCTTTTTAAAATTGTACTATTTCATTTCATTTTATTGTATTTTATTTCATTTCATTTAAACATCCTTTTATGATTTTGATTGAAAATTGTATCAAATTTATATATAAATTTACAGAGATCTGATATCTTTCAATATTGGATCTTCCCATCTAGAAACATAGTTTGCCCTTCTATTACTTTAGAACTTCTTTTACTTTCTTCAGTAAAATTTTATAGCATTCTTCATAAATGTGCATCTCTTATTAAACTTAATTATGAATATGTTATTTGCTATTATGGGATATTTGAGTATATGCTATTTAGTTATTTCAGGTCTAGAAAAATAACTATTAATTCTTATATGTTGATCTTGTATCCATCTAACTAAATTCTGTTTGTTCAAAAAGTTTATTAGTAGATTGTCTTGTGTGTCCTAGATGGGCATTCCCATTGTTAGATAGTAATAGTTTTGTCTTTTTCTTTCCAATATTGGTACTATTTTTTCTTCTAATATTTTAAAGTTTTTTCAGTTAAAATTTTTCACCCTGGGCGCCTGGGTGGCTCAGTCGTTGGGAGTCTGCCTTCGGCTCGGGTCATGATCCTGGAGTCCCAGGATCGAGTCCCGCATCGGGCTCCCTGCTCAGCGGGGAGTCTGCTTCTCCCTCTGACCCTCTTCCCTCTCGTGCTCTCTATCTCTCATTCTCTCTCTCTCAAATAAAAAAAAAAAATTAAAAAAAATTTTTCCCCCTGTTAATAGGTATTTATTGAGTTCAGAATGTCTCTTTTATAGTGTTTAATTCCTTAAATACTTAAGTGTTTCTTGTTTGCTCTTACATGTGGTTGAGATTCTAGATTGAACAGTTTGTTGCTACTAAGTGTATTTTCTCAAGCTAAATGAGGATCCCTGTTTGTCTGGCAGTTGATGCAAACTAATCACCTTTGGTGAGTCCACAGGAGAAGAGGACCAACACGTGGCTAAGAAGGTGTAAAGGAGGCTTGACTTTTGGGAATGAGGCTCCCAGTATCTCTTGGCAGACAGAGACTCTTTCTTTCTTTTGCTCAGTAGCCACTCTGGTAGTCTCCCATGCCAGAGTTGTTAGAAAGGGGTACTCATAACTCTCATTGGGGGACAAATGTGAAGGAATGAGGAATGGGCAGAGGAATGGGGGCTGGGATTGGCTGTCTTATCTGTGCCACTCTTCAGTTAATTATCGAAAACACTGTCACATGCTTCTTCCTGCCTCCACTGCCTCTGACTATGGTATTATTCCGGAGTTCCCTTGGGAAAAACCACCTTTTGGGATGTTTTGTCTATTGAGAGGGGTTCCTCAGCTCTTTTGGGATCTGTACCCCATCTATTTGCCATTGCTCTATCACTTCTAGAAGTCTACACTTTTCTGGTCAGCTGGTAAACCTTGTTTCCAGTGTTGTTATAAATTTACTAATTTACTTTCTTTTTGAAGAGGGTGTTGGACTCTATTTTTGCACACACTTCATGTTAGATCATTTTTGATGAATTCTTATTCATAATTAGGTATAGTGTCATCCAGGCCTGCTAATTTGCTCAAGAACTGAGTGGAGGGGGGCAGAGAGTGATGGCGAGCAGCACTTTACTCACTATTTTAAAAAAGGGGGTTTTTTCTTGCTTTAATGAGGCTCATAATATAACATGTTGAAAATACAGAAAAATGGAAGAAAAGAATCATTCATAATTCTATTATGACAATTACTGTTAATATTTAGCTACATTAACTTTTAGTCTTCTACTTAAACATATTTTACCATTCTTGTGATTACATTCTCTCTAGCGTTTTGTATTTATTTTTCAATTAACATCTTACTACATGTTTCGTATACTATTAGAAGCAATCATGATTAAATCCATACTTTAATAATGTCATAAGATATAATCAAATGGATCCTCCAAGGGTAGTATTTCCCTGTGTAGGGTCTTTTGGGTCAATTGGTATTTGGCTCTTTTATTTTTAAAAAAGAAGGAAAGGAAATTTTATTTATATACATTTATTATTTACTTTTTGAGATAAAAGTTATAGCAAAATGTACAGATCCTAAGTGAATAATTTAATCAGTTTAGGTAAATACATACATCCAAGTAACCGTGATCCCAACCAGATATAGAATACTTACTTGACTCATTTTAATAATGCAATGATAAATACCTATAAGAAGCTTCCTATTTGGATTATTTAGGATTATTTACTTAGGCCATGTTCCTAGAAGTGAAATGATGTTACCTCATTTTACGAGGTGGACTTTTTACCAAAATGTTTTTCAAGGGGTTAGATCAATTATCTGTTCCCACCAGGCAGTGGAGTGTGCCAGCAATATTCAGTTGTTTCTCTGTGATCTCCTTGATACTCTGATCAGCCCCACCAAAGGAAAGCTCCACTATTTCTTCTTGAAAGCAAATTGTGACTTTGTCATGTCAATACCTACCTCCACGCAACAGTGATTCTGTGTGTAAGTGTATGTGTATTTATGTGTAAGAAATTGCCATTTCTGCTTTTAGTGGCTCCAACAAATTTTAATTTCTTGAGGAACCTCCAGCCTGTTTTCCAGGGTAGCTGTACCAATTTACATTCCCACCAACAGTGCAAGAGGCTTTTCTTTGCTGTACATCCTCACCAACACTTGTTAACTCTTGTCTTTTTGATAATAGAAATTCTAGTAGGTGTGGGGTGATATCTTATTGTGGTCTTGATGTGCATTTCCCTGGTGATGCAGGTTGATTAGAAGCTGGACCCTCAGGCAGTGGCTGGAACAGTGTGCAGTCAGTCTCCTTCCTGGGAGAAACTGGGAATTGGGCACTTGTCTGCTGTCTCTGTGCTGGGCCCGGCGGTAGGGCTACAGGGAGATGGGGGTGCTCCTACATGGTTTAAAAACTCCTTCTTTGTTTTTTATGGTCCTGTGGGATTCAATGCAAGTCCTGTTGGCTCTCCAAGCCAGGTTAGGTGACTGCTGTAAAAGTCAGAGCACTAGATGTGTGGACTAGCTCCTTCCAGGGAGAAACTGGAGACTTAGTTTTATTGTCGGGAGTGCTCCAGGGTGGGGAGAAGGGGAAGTGCTCACCAGCTTACTCAGGCTCTGGGGAGGATCTGGTCATCGTCACCTTGATGTGCGCTGGTTAGGAGCTAGACTCTTCTTCAGGAGCTTTTGAATTATGCAGTCAAACTCTTGAAAGGAAAGACTGGGAGATGAGCATTTTTGCCTGCTCTCCGCACTGAGCCCTGAGCAGGTAGCCATGCTATTTTGTTGGCCAAGGTCCATTGGGACCCCTGAGTGAAAGCCCCGCTGACTCTCAGAGCCAAGTGATTTGGTGCCTTCTGTCTGGTGGAAGTCTTCAAAGTTGGGGAGCTAAATGTGGGGTCCAAGCTCCTTTCTCCTCAGGGAGAAGCTGGGAGTTGGGGGTTCCTTCCCTCCCAACTGTATGTCATTATGCTGGGTGTGGGATTTATGGTAAGGTTTCTTAGCCTTTTCTACCTGTTTTGATATGGGTATTTTTTCAGTAGCCCCATATGTAGGAGTCACTCAGTTTCTGAATTTCTCTCAGAGGGAATTGTTCCATGTATAGCTGTACATTTGGTGCATGTGTAGGAGGGAAATTCAGGAGCCTCCTATGTCACCATCTTGTTGTGGAATAGTAAATAAATGTTTTTTGACTAAGTGAGCTATACTGGTAACAGGAATTGAGATCTGGACTGGAAGATATATCTTACTTCAATTTATTGGGAAAACACAGCAATCTAGCATTTGTCTTTTTAAGAAAGGAGTTAGCATTGGAGACAAATAGCAAGCTGCTGAGGAAGTTCAAAAACTGATACATTTCTGTAGGATATTCTTGTCCAACTTCCAAATCACCCTGGATCAGGACAGTAGAGATGGTTTAAAGTAGAAACACATAGGTCAGTGGAGAGGTATATTATTGCTGCAAATGTGTGGGAAGATGGGATTAGCATCTCCCTGTAGTACTTCAGCCATGCCTAAGGCAAACTTCCTGTTGCTTTAACCTCTTGATTTTGTGTAGCCATATTAAGTAAATATTTATTAAAATATCCCAGACCTGTATCTCTTCATCTGCTAAAATGGTAGATTTTGAGGACAGGGTTCATCCCCCTCCCCCGCTTTTAAAATTTTTTTATATAGAGAGAGAGACAGTGCATGCGTGCAAGTGTGGAGGGAGGGACAGAAGGAGAGGGAATCTCTAGCAGGTTCCATGCCCAGCATGGATCCCACTCAGGGCTCAATCTCAGGACCCAGAGATCATGACCCTGAGCCGAAATCAAGAGTCATCGCTCAGCAGACTGAGCCTCCCAGGTGCCCCACAGGGTCCCTTTTTTTGTGTGGCAGTCTAATATCTGCTAACCTTAGTTGTGTGTGTGTGTGTGTGTGTGTGCACTTCACATCTTATATAATCATCTCGGCAACACATGTAGTTTTTGTTTATTTATTTTCCAGCTTCCTTTTTATTCCCTTCCACTATCACAATTTAGATACACAAAACTCTCACTATGCGAGATTTGGTAATTATGTTTGCTAGCTCTTCTATGATGTTTATAAAATATGTCAACACCCTATAGTGCATTGGCATTGTTTTGTTACCCTACTTGCTATCAAAGAAATAAAACAAACGCCCCCAAGCAAATTATCTAACTCATTACCTTTCAGTAGCATTTCGGAGATTGAAAATTTATAAATGGTAAGAGCGGAGCATAAGGGGAGGAAATGCTATCTTGCCCCATAGCCTGGGACTCATGTTGGGGGACAGTGGAGGTGGCATCGGCCCCCCATCTTCTGCACACCCCTTCACTCTCCACCTGCACCATTCACCTGAATACATTAGTCTCATGGAGAGGGAGATGAAAGCAGAGTGTGCACCTGCAGTGTAGTGTGACTGCCGCAGCTTGATGAGAGGTTGCCAGGGAAGCAATTTAAAAAAAAAAAACAAAAAACGGGAGGAGAATTGTCAAGGTTTGGCTCCTTGTGAAATTTGCCTGTCAGAACAGATGATGCATTTGGGCATAACACTCTCCCAGTTTCTTCTTCTGGCAGTTTTCTCCCTCATTTTCAAGGCTTTTGGAGTTTTACTGCAACTTATCCATTTAAGGGGCTTTCCCCTTCACATATTTCTCCGTTGAACGTTAGTCCTGAGAGGTGAGAGATGGTGTTTAAAAATCCACTCAGGACTGCTCTGCTTAGAATCAGGCCAGCCAGAGGGCAAGTCTCTCCAGCATCTGCCCTCGCTCCCCTCCCGCAATTTGAGGGCAGTTTGTCTAAAACTGGAAGAGGGTTTGATATTATTCAACACACTTGGGTCAGACTAGCTCAGAGGGCAGTTGGCTTTTTCTGGGAACGGCCTGTGGAATGACGTGAATTTTGAGGGTGCAGAGCGGGCAGGAAAACGTAATATGGAAATGATTCTGATATACTGTCCTTGGAACTACCTGGTCTCCTAGAATCTTGGGGACTTTTCTGTTTGGAATAGGGGGTGAGTATTTAAGACTAGCAAATGAAATATTCACCCAGGAGAGTTCATTTGCAAAGGTCATCATACTGACTTACATTGTATAGTTCTTCTGCCATTTTAATCCTTACCCCTTTTTTTTGAGGAAGTAAATACTATTATCCTTATTTTATAGATGAGGCCACTGAAGCTCAGAAAAGTCACATGTGTGATAAGTGACGGCATCTGAATGAAATCTGGAGCTCTCACTCTGTTCTATAGATTTTTCTAGTATCTAATCTCCCAAGCAGGAAAAAAAAATTCCATCTCTAAAGTACATGGCCTTGCTGTCTATGAAATAGTGGATAGCAAGGAGGCGGGGTGGGGGTGGGTGGCAGCATTATTTATATATACAGAGGGAGAGATTGCCTCTTTAAATTTGGAGGCTCTGGTGTAGATAGAGCTGCTTCTTTGATTTTATTTCATAGTTAAATGCTGCCAGTGAGTGAAATAAAGGCCCCATTCCAGGAGCTCATCTCTAATTCCCTGCCATAAGCTTTAAAACAAAGGGGACTTATCATTTGCCTTTAATAGACTGTGCTATGTATGTACCCAGAGACAGCAAAATTCCAATTAAAAGAGTATCGATTGCTCATAAATTAATGCCAACGTTTCAAAATCAATAGTCATTGAACTTCACTCAATGATTTTTACTCTGAGCCTTCTTGGCTCTAGAATTTTACTTATTAAATGTTCCTCTGTAATCGTATGCCCAATTAACATGGATGATTCTTTTGCTATTAACATACAGTTTTCAATTTTAGTCTAGTTAGCACAACTAATCATTGCAGATGAAAGTCAGTGGAATCTTACAAACTCCAATGCCTTCTTCCCTCACCTGCTCCCAGAGATAATTTATATGCCTCCATTCCTTGGAGCCCAAAGCAGGTAAACATCTTCAGTTAAGCTGAACAGAAAAATAAAAATTCTGTGGAATAGAGAAAAAAAAAAAACCCAGAAAAATAAAGCAGAGAACATGAATTATGTCATAGGGAAGTTATGACTGGATCAACAGGGGATATAATTTCATTGCCCATGAGGCAAAATCGTGATCAAAATGTGCTCGGGACATGGGCCACTGTGCCTCTGTGAGGGACTCCCCTAGAGTGCCATGCTAATTAAATCTGAAAGGGAGACATATTGGGAAACTACCAGGGGTCAGGCTGGAGTCTGGCGGTAGAGTGAGAGGAGTTGGGTATGTTCAAGGAACACATTTTGGAAGACAGATGTGATCACTGTGTGAGGCTGAGGTGAAATTGATCTTACAGTACCATGGCTGGCCTGGGACTGTGAAGTAACCTGTGGCCAATCAAGATGTCTTTGTGACTCATGTTAACTCTTCTGATTCCAAGGCTTTCACATCATTTAGTCCCATTGGTGTCATAGTCAAGGTCCATTAAAGATAAACAAGTGTGTAGATTCTGCCTTCTTTGGCACTTCTGTTCTGAAGAGAATTGCTCATTTATTTAACTAATGTCAGCTTTCTGCATTAAGGGCTCTTCGAGGGCCTGGCGGGTGTGGGAGAGAGGGCAGAATTCTAGCTGCAAAGTATATCAACTGGAAACGTGCCTTAGGGACCAGGAGGCTCAGGTTCTAATCCCGGCTCTGTCACAAATTGGTTGCAAGTCCTTTAATTTCTCTGTGTTTGTTTGCTTCTCTATAAAGAAAGTTGTACCAAGTAATGGTATCCCTTCCAGATCTAAAATGTGTTCTACTCTAGGATCTAGAATAGTATCCTCCAACTGTTTTGTTCATGTACTCCCTAAAAGAATTTTAAAAAGGTATGTGCCCCCACATTTTTAAGTCCACATGTCATAAGTTTAATTAGTTACAAAGGATGTAATTTTCACCATATTGTATATTGCATAAGAGTTTTTAATATATTTTTATCAAAACTGAAGCTGTGGATTTAGCTCATTCAGTGTATGGTACATGTTGCAATAACATCTCATTAACAAAGCCAGTTCTTATTGTCAAGTCACTCAGTCGGATTTACTTGTTTTCCATCAGAAGAGAGTCTGGCTTCATTTTTTCATTCATATAAATTTGTTATCATGCATCCTGGTGACAACCTCATTTTGGAATACTAATTCTGGGATGATTAACTAATTAGATACTCAGAAAACGAGTTGGCTAGGTAGCTTCAGTAGGGGAGCTTTGCCATGAGTATTTCTTAATTTGTACTTAAAGGACTGGCCCTCAAGAACAATGTGTTCTCCAGTGCGTTCTTTTGTTTGGTGCCAGGGAGGCTAGTCAGCTATGGGGCAAGGCACCACAGTAGGTCTCATCATGAGTGAGAAGAATGCCTTTTTTTTGTAAAGTGGGAAAACAGTGATTAAGAGGTGAGTGGTGGTAAAGAACGAGAAGCCTGCAGGCATGTCATCAGGCAAAGTTATTTTTGAAAGGATGCATATGGAAGTTGAGGGTCTGGAAGTGGATTCACTTAAAACCACCATGTTGCATATCTGCTGGGAAGTCTTCATGTACCCCTATTAAGGAGTATACAACCCAGATGCACAGAGGAGGGGCAGAGGGTATGACACTTTCCATTGTTACTTTATGCCACCATATCAATAGGTCCAACATCGCAAGGACTATCTTTTGTAAAGGTCAGTAACCCCCAAACATGGCACATACTCTCCTTTGAGGTGAATTTCCCATTACATTTCTATGATCAAATTCCTAGGCTCTCTCATTAGCGTATTGTTACCTTATCATCTACCATGTACTGAACCTCTAATTTATACATTCTTCTCGGAATAGAAAATATAATTTATGCAATCTATGCACATTCCACTTTTCCAGAAATCAGAAAGCCTAGAGGCAGTATAAAATATTGATTAAAAGGAATAATTTTGGAATTATTTGCCACGGGTTTGAATTCTGCCTCTGCAATTTGACTTGTATAAGCAGGCTCAGCTTCAGTTTTTTCATCTGTTAAATTAGGAAAAGATACTTCTAAGTGTGTATTCTGTTTTCTCCATTTGTCCTCTTGCCCCCCTTCCATATCCATTGTTTCATCTCTGCTCTGATTGCTTCTTTGGAGGCAGGTCCCTACAGGTTACATCACCAGGGCTCCCTTTCCAGTTAGGTGGCTTCCAGTTATTGCCAAAGAGAGACACTGGTGGAGATCAGAGGGTGAAGGAAGAAGAGAGTTCTTCTAGGCTGTCTTTTGCTCTGGGCCATGTTTCATGCAATGATTGGGTCCCTCAACTATAGCTTAATATTTCCAAATCGAATTCTCTAATGCCATCCTCCCCTTTTGTGCCTTTAAGCCTATGGGTGGTAAAGTCTTCACACTATCTCTGGTCTCTGACCTGAGAGATGAGAAAGAATTTTTAGCCAATTGAATTAGATTCTGATTCCTGGCAGGACCTGGGATGATAAAGCGTTGTTGTTCTTTCATTCTTCAACAAATATTTATTGAGGCTACTAAAGTTCAGTAAGTTCTATTGTGTTTACTGCTATATTCCTAGTACCCGCACAGGACTTGGTATGTATTATGGGAGCAATCAATATTCATTGATGGAATACCTACCAGATAAACACTGTACTCGGCCCTGGTGATTAAATGGTGAATAAGACAGACCAACTTTCTGGCCTCATGAAGCTCTTAGTCTAGCCATGAGGATTGAGTGAGATCATACAGAACAACATAAATCCTGGCACTACCTACTGAGTTGACCCATCTAAGAAACAAGCTTGGTCTTTTTCCTCCCCTGTCAACTGGTCCTCAAGACCCCTCCATGTGGCCAAAGGTGTGAGTTGAGAGAGAGGTGGATTACATGAGAGTCCAGGGGACCTGATTAAGCAGTTTACTTGTGTTTTCTCACTAATTTTGTATCCAACCCAGGATTTACCATTTCCATTTTATAGGTGGACAGCAGTATGCTGGATCTGCCTAACCTGGTAACATAGTAGACCTGACAGCTCTTCATGGCCTAGCTACATGATCACTGGGGGTCCCACAGTCAGAATGCTGCAAGGGCCCAATAGCATGCTGGAAGCTGCTTTTTGAATGGTTTATAGTTGGTTACTATAGACTGCATGGACTTGCTTAGATTGTGATAGGGGCCCACGTTGTGATTCCTCTGTTGGGGCTTGGCATAAACTCCACATGGTATCTCTTCCCACCACATATACCACTAGGACCATAGGGTCTGCCAAGTATGGCCTAAGAGACAAGACTATGTGAACCACAGACTGGACCTGCTCTTGGTTTCTCTCAAAGCCACCAACCTACCTTGGCATCTGCCAAATGAGTCAAAGTAGTATTCCCAAGTGGGGAAATGTACTGCCTCTAGAACCCAAAAGTCTTGTTAAAGCAACATGCTTCTGTCTGAGGACATTCACTATGCAATATTTTGCCCTTAATTTTAGGGATGTTCTGGCAGAGCCCAGGCTATTGGACTACTGGACTTCAAACATCATTGAGGTGGTGGCCTCCTGAGACTCCATAGCATCTATGTCCCATGTTCTGGTACACACATGTCTTACTAAGGGCTCGATTGTATGTACCACTTTCTGTTCATCTGGTTTGATTAATATAATGTCATTAATATAGTGGATCAATGTGATATTGTAAAAAGGTGGTCCAGGTCACTTCAAGCCATATTATGACAAGAGTGAGAGAGTTAGCATAGCCCTGGAGTAAAAGTGTAGATGTATACTATTTTCTGTTCTAGGTAAATGCAAAATGCTTCTGATTCTCTTGCAGAATTGCCAGATTAATGTTATCATATCATATCATCTTATGCTAGAAGCTGTGTAAACCTGTTATAGCAAAACTACCATATCTAGCACAGCAACTGTAATTGGGCTAATGCTTCATTAACTTGGTGGCAGTTCATTGTCCTCCACTATGTTCTGTTTTGTTTTTGAAGGAACTGACTGGTGATCAGATTGAGAAGTCATGGAGACTGCTATCCCTGCTTTCCTTTCTGAAGGTGGCACTGCCTTCCCCTCCCTCCGAGCATGTATTTTTGTTTTGGTTTGCTATTTTGGTCAAGGAGGAACTTGGCTTTCTTCATTAGGTAGCTCTTATACTACCATATTAAGGAACCAATGTTAGCACTTTTTTTCAACTACCAAGTATGTCTATTCCAATGATGTATTTGGAGTCTGGAAGAAATGACCATTGGGTGGGTTCGTGAGTCCAATGGATGAACTGTGACATGGACATAATTTATTCCTGTGACATAGGACTCCATTTATTACTGGTTTCTATATGCCCCAACATGGGGGACCATGGTGATGCTTTGGGTGCCTAGGTATCAGTGCCAATTTAGACTCTTTCAATTCTTGAAAGGTCTGGGCATTCCCTTGTCCTCAGCACATGGTTACTTGAGTAAATGGCATTAGGCCCCTTTGAGGAAGGACTTGGGAACTTACTACTGAACATATCTACTGTGGTGTTTCAGAATCTTTCTTCAAAGGATCTGATCTCTTCTTTAGTTAGTGGGTTCTGGGTCTGAGGATAGGCTTATATAGAAATTGGGCAAGGGATACTCAATTTTTAATGAGGTGGCTGCTGTCAGCTTCCTGATCATCTTGATTATTTAAATTAAGGACTACTCTAATATACTGCCCATCTATTTTGTCTCTCAAAACACTGTCTTCTATTGACCATTTCCAAAGCTCTGTGAGAGTCAGGCCTCCCTGGCTGCTATTCCAGACCTTGCTTCTTATTGTGATACTTGTGCTCACTTGCTTCTGGGGGAAAGTGCTGCCTCTTGGTCCACTTTTTCAAGATCCCCTCATCTTCATCATCATGAGGGAGCCCAGTTCTTTAACAAGTTTTACTATTAACCCTACTCATGACTGGCTTCATGGACATGCATCCTGTGCATTTGCACAGAGCCCTGCACTTAGAAGGGCCCCATATTTTGTTGAGTGCTCTGCTGTTGCAGTCCTGAATTTCTTTTTAACAAGGGACTCCACGTTTTCATTTTTCACTGGGCCTTGAAAATTATGCTGCCAATCCTGGTCCTGCTCTTCAGAGGACAGCCACTGCTGAGCTTCTCAGTGGGACTGGAACTCTCCTCACCAGTGCATTCTTATTGCATCAGCAAAGGGAGTGTTTGTGTACTTTTTTGCAGAAAACAGACTTTATGAAGTATATCCACTTAACCATGCCTACAATTCAGAGCTTTTTGATTCCTCATCCTATCCTCTATTATATTGGTTCTGGCATTTCTACTTCACTTGGTTTGGGCTACTGTTTTCTATAAGCTTCCAAGAGCCATCCTAGCAGTGTATAAGCATCATTCTCCAAGGTCCTTGCCTGAGTGTTAAATTTGTATTCTGAGAATGTGCTCATGTCAATAAACTCTCCCTCTTCCAACTTCACATTCCTCTCTTTTCCCCCTGGATCTCACATTCTTTTAGAATCCATACTCATAGGCAGCCTTTCCAGGTTCCCGGCAATATATGTCAGCCAGACCCTGCAGCAACATAGGTTCTTTCACTTTTGCCTTGAATGGGTCAGTCTTTTTTCATGAATCACTGACCCTTAGCAACCACTAAATTCCATTCTTATGCTTGTCTTTTGCCTCCTAGCTCTTAAACACAAGGTACGTTGCATTAGCTAGTGTCCCTTTCCGCTGCTATGACATTCATTGTACCACTAGTCAAAGTTTGAACAGGTGCGCTGCTCTAGAAGGCTGGATACTCTCCATACCCCACCTTCCATTAGTGGCGGCTTCCTCATTGCCAGGTAACTGGTAAATGATCCAGTTCCTAAATCCCAATTCAGTGTTTTCTTCCTGGAACCACTCCCAGCATCAGTTCGCTTAGATTAGGTTCCTTGCAAAGAGATTCTGAGATAAAGAGTTGCAAGCAGAAGAAGGTTTTGGGGGGAGAGGATTTGGGAGATTCATTGGTTAGGAAGTCAGGGTGGTAAGATTGAGAACACCGAGAAGCTGACCTCCAATACAGTTACAAGTAAGGCTTCAGCTGATCCTGAGGGAGGTTCTAGAGTTGGGATGGTCATCCAGGTTCTCTCAAATTGAAGGAAGGGGGGTGGCCTTTATATCTCCATAGCAGCCAGTCACTAGTTGTGAGACCACCTTCCCCAGAAGTGTAACCTGGGGGAAGACAGTTCTCTGTGGCAGAGGCAATCCCCAGTGTGAGGTGCAGCTGTGAGCCTTCAGCAGCTGGGATGGGGGCATTCACCCTCAAAAAAGGATCTGAACAGAGCACCACAGCACTATAGCCAAATTGCAGTGTAAATAATAATGTCTTATTGAGAAGGTATATGATTAACTAGAATAGACACATCCGAACACTGGAATTTGAACATATTTTCTTCTCCTGAATGTCAGTTTTCAGTTCACAGACTAGGTATTTCCAATGTGACAACAAAGGCATTCCAACAGTGGTCACAGCAATGGTAAAATTGGGCATTTAAGTAAATATTGAAAGTTTTGACAGTTTTAGCTACATTTAGTTTCACATTTTGTTTATGTTTATTATTTGGCATAGCTCTTGTTGTTCCTGATCGTATTTCAGAATATGCTTATTTAATTTTCTTTCTGTGCCATTTTTGCTTCATTTGTTCTACCACATTTACTTTTCTACAGTTAGCTGACAATATAAATAGAAGCAGAAGAGCTCAGAAATCTACCCCAAATGCTACCCCACGCATGGGTTTGTGATTTCAAATACCATGACTTCTGCATTACATTTTCTCTCTTATATTCCTAATGAGGCTTACCTGCTTGGGTTCTCAGGAAAGAGGCTAGGTGGAAAATTGCAGCAATTCTTGCCCTAGAGTCTTGAACAGAAGCTAATATCTAACATCAAGCACATAGAAAGTCTAATAAATAAGACAGAGAAGCTGTTAAGCTTTGCCCCAAATGAAAGCTTTAATTGAGCTGGCTTGGAATCCGCTCTGCAGGTTGGTAATGCAGTTCATTATTTTATTATTTTTTCCTTCCTTCAAAATTAAGCTAAGGTCATAGTCTCTTATGAACTTTTACTTTTAATTTTTTAAAAAATGAATCCAAGAACACTATTGCTTGAAATACTTTTCTCATTGGATTGAGATTTTAAATGGCTGATGGAAATAATTGCCTAAAATGGAAGAACATTCTTTTGCCACTCAAAGCTGATAAGCCTGATACTGTTTATGATACAGGCAATTGTTAAATACTATTATTGGCTGGTGTCCTATGAGTTCCTATTTGTCTCCCTTGTCTCCTTTGGGAAGGTACAGGGTGCTCTTTTTGCTTGGGGCTTTGCTCTGCTCAGCTGCACATACTCTGCATCCCGAATGCTTCACTGACAGGTCCCCTATTATACAGGGCAGGTAGGTGAGAGTCGTTGACATCTATGTGAATGATGAGTTCTGTTTTATCATAAATCACCTGAATATTCATGTCCTAGACTATTGGAGATTCTAGAAACTTCCTGTTTACAGAGGCAATAAGAATAACACATATACCTATTTTGTTGTAGTGGAATATAACCTCAAATCTCACTCTTGGTATTCTAGTTACCAAAAAAAAAAAAAAAAAAGATTTCCAATGTTGGATCATTCCACCATAGGTAAAGAGTTCTCTGAACTTCTAAACAGCATAAAATAATTTTCAAACATTCCACATAGCAAATAAAGCAAGGAGTGTGGGTGATTCAATCAGTCTGGAAAGATGCCCTTAAATTCGTCGACAGAGCATTGGGTAATATCGAGAAGGAGGACAAATTCTCCTCATTCTCCTTTTTAAATCCTAGAGGAGAATATTTGCACACATGAGCTTTAAAATCACAGACAGTGGCCAGCACATGTTTCCTGGGAGTGCGTATGCTCTCTCTACAGGAAACCCTGCTTTGTAAAGAGAGCTATGTGGGCGCTGGGCCACAGCTACATCACTCCCATTAAGCTAGAACTCTCACAGCCAGATAATATAAACAGCCCTGAAATGCAAGAGGGAGTGAGGATGAGCAATATATCGGAAGCTGTTCTCAAAACACATCATTATCTGGCTTTTCTGTTTCAATAATTTGTAAGCAGGCTGCCTCCTCTATAAACAGACCAGCAGGAAAGCAGAAATCCATATGAGTTATTGCTTCTCTACTGCCTGGGACTCAGGAGACAACATCAATTTTAATGTATTGAAATGTGGAACTGTCTTTGAGGGACTCTCATTTGGAATATGACCGTTGGAAAAGCCTGGGCTCCTTTAAGGAATGTGGAGAGATACTCATTTCATGACAATTACTTGCCTGGTATCTCCGTAAGTGGACATCATAGTTACAAATGTTAGCTAGTAGTTCTTAGCTAATGTTTTCTAGCTAGATCTGGGAATAGAAATATGAACAGAAGCTCATTAGAATTACTTATTGCTCTGTCCTGCTATGAGCATTACTTATATCATACACAGTTATAGTAAAGGTGCCAGGCTGAGTCTAGGCCTTGCTCATCTTTGAATTCCTATATATTTGGATATGTCCTGAGTCCTGAAAAAGCCCTTTGAGAAGGTAGTGGGGGTCCTGAATGTAGCATGTGTCTATCACTTGCACTTTGGATGGGCCATTAAGTATTATTCCAGACCCTATGAAGAGGGATTACAATAAAAGATAGAATAGGTATAAAAGAGTTGTTTGTCTAAGACCTCTGGAAGATAATGATTGCATGAAAGCATAGCGTTGTGGCTTTTATTGCAGAGGATAGCCATAGAGGAGGGAGAAGAGTCCTTGCCTGTGGAGGGTCAGTAGGCACATGCACTCTGTATGGGACAAAACGAGATGATGGATCCTCAGGCCAGACCCACCTGGAACTGGCTCTGAAGGGAAATTGGAGAGGCCATCAGCCACACTGTGTGGACACTGACGCCCTTGATATCAACACAGACAGCACTGAGGCTTGATGGCCGCCTGGAAGCTTTTCTTTTCCTTTTCCCCTTCCCCCTTCCCTTCCCTTCCCTTCTCTTCTCTTTTTCTTTTCCCCTCCCTCCCTCCCTCCCTCCCTTCCTTCAGTTTTTAAGAGTGTAACTGACACACGATGTTACATTAGTCCCAGGGGTACAACACAGTGATTCAACTCTCTATTTGTTATGCTCCGCTCGCTACCAGTAGAGCTACCTTCTGGCTTCATCCAACACTATTATTACAATACCGTCGACGGTATTCCTCGTGCTGTGCCATTTATTCCCATGACTTATTCATTCCATGACTGAAGCCTGCATCTCCCACTTCTCTTCATGCATTTTGTCCACCCCCCTCACCCTCCTTCCGTCTGGTAACCGTCAGTTTGTTTTTTGTATTTATAGGTTTGATTCTCCTTTTTAGGTTGTTTATTTATTTGTTTTGTTTCATTTTTGATTCCACGTATGAGTGAAATAATATGATACTTGACCTTCTCAGTTTGACTTATTTTACCCTCTAGATCCACCCATGTTGTTGCAGATTACAAGATCTCCTCCTTTTTGTGTCTGTGTAATATTCCATTATATATTATTCCATTTATATATGTATACCACATCTTCCTTATCCATTTCTCTATTGATGGACACTTATGTTGTTTCCATAACTTGGCTATTATAAATAATGCTGCAATAAACATAGGGGTGCATATATCTTTTTGAATTAGTATTTTCATTTCTTTTGGGTAAATACCCAGTAGTGGAATCATTGGATCATAGGGTATTTTTATTTTTAATTTTTTGAGGAACCTCCACACTGTTTTCCACAGTGGCTATACCAATTTACATTCCCACCAGCAGGGCATGAGGGTTCCTTTTCCTCCACATTCTCACCAATTTTCGCTATTTCTTTATTTTTTATTTTAGCCATTCTGACAGATATAAGGTGATATCTCACTGTGGTTTTGATCTGCAATTTCCTGATGATGAGTGATGTTGAGCATCTTTTCATGTGTCTGTTGGACATCTGTATGTCTTCTCTGGAAAAATGTCTATTCAGGTCCTCTGCCCGCTTTTTAATCAGATTGTTCATTTTTAGTGTTGAGTTGTATAAGTTCTTTATATATTTTAGTTGTTAACCCCTTTTTGGATATATCGCATGCAAATATTTTCTCCCACACAGTAGGTTGCCTTTTTATTTTATTGATGGTTCTCTTTGCTGTGCAAAAGCTTTTTATTTGCTGTAGTCCAAATAGTTTATTTTTGCTTTTGTTTCCTCTGCCTTTGGAGACATCTAGAAGTATGTTGCTAGGCTGCCAGCTTTTCTGATGGCTGCCTGGCAGCCGGTCTGTGTTTTCTCTATGGCCCATAGTTCTCAACTACTGGCAATTTTTCCAGCCAGAGGGTATCTGGCTCTGTCCAGAGACATTTTTAGTGATTACAATTCAGTGGGCTATGTGTGGTAGGGAGGGATAGGGAGATGTTATTACTGCCATATGATGAGAGGAAGCCAGAGATGTTGCTATATCCCAATGTGCTCAGAACAGCCCCCCCCTCCAAAACAAGGTATTATCTGGTCCAAAATGTCAATAGTGCTAACATCTATGACTAACTCACATCTATGACTGTGTCACTATTGTGGTTTTGATAAAGAAAGCAGGACATAGAGGTGTCTCTGGGAAAGTGAGATGATCCATTCCACCAGCACATGTGACACATCCTGATGAGGGTTCCAGAGCTTTCTGAGAGAGCTTCAAAGGGAAGATACTCCTGCCAACAAAGAAGGGTGTGGTGCCAGATAACTGTAATTTTGGGGTGCAAATCAGTATCTCCCGGGTGCCCAGCTTTTGCAGATGTGAGCTTGATGAGCATTTAATTCTTAGTACAATAGCCATGGTCTTTCTATAGGCTTTCAAATCATCTGAAAGAGTTTTACCTCATCCTTAAGATCAGATACCCGAAAGGAGGTATTGTAGTTGCTTGGTAGTTTTATTCCTTCTTGAATTCACTTGACTTTTGTTGGCTGCCCATTATATGGCAGGCATTCTAGCTGTAAGAGTGACAAGAATAAGGCAGACTCAGTTGATGTCCTCCTGGAATTAAGTTCTTGTGGGAGAAGATGTCTGTGGATGAATACGTATTCAAGTAGTTAATTAATCACTATTGTTTTAAGGGTCTGTAAGAAAACTACACAGTATTAGGAATGTGTATAAGGGAGAACCTAATGGAATTTTGGCCCTCAAAGAAAGTTTTCTCTCATGAAGGGATGCCTTTGCTCACGGTGCTTGGGCTTCCTTACAGCATGGGAAGTAGGTGTCAAGAACCCAAACCCCAAGAGATCAAGGCTGAAGTGCATGGCATTTGTGATCTATCCTTGAAAGTCACATTACCTCCCTTCTGCCACACTCTTAGATAAGACAGTCACAAGGGTCCAACAGTTATCGAAGAAAGGGTGACATGGGCACTATAGCTTGATGGAAGGGATGTGAAGATCACGAAAAACAAATAGGATGAGCGCTATGCTGCAGCCATATTTGGAAAATATAGTCAGCTGTAAGTGAAACAAGAGTAAATCCCTACAAATTTCTGTTTCAATCACTTTTCTTTTTGAACCAGAGATAAAACTATGGTTTTATCTGGAAATACAGAGATAATATAAAGATCTCTCTAAATAAAGAGATAATGTAAAATAAATAAAAAAATAATCACTGAGTGAAAAGTTACTAGGCTGATGAATACAGTAATAACTTACGAATCTTAGTCTTATAGTCAGATTTTCAATCCTTTGGAAAATTCTTTAGATTCATTTAAGAGTTCATGGTTACCAATGGGTGCTGTTAAATCCAGAGTGGTTTTGTAAAAACAAAAGGGTTTATTGTTAGTGAGATGCTATTTTGTTTTTGCCTGTTTTTTTTTTTTTTTTTTAAGATTCATTTATTTATTTTTAGAGAGAGGGTGAGCAAGCACATGAGATCCGGGGTAGGGGTGGAAGGGAGGGGAAGAAGGAGAAGGAGAGTCCTAAGCAGATTATGTGCTGAGCACAGAGCCCTCTGGAGTGCTCAATCCCCGGACCCTGAGATCATGACCTGAGCTGAAACCAAGAGAGTTGATGCTTAACCAACTGAACCACCCAAGTGTCCCCCACCCACCCTTTTTTTTTTTTTTTGCCTATTTTTAAGCTGTAGTCCAACAGAACTTTTTCCCTCTGTTTATGAGATTCTATTTTTGTTGAGAAAAAAGCTGGACAAGATCAATGTATGTAAAGAGGGCACTCTGGTATTTGTTAGTAATTGTGAAAAGCTCCTTGAGATGGAGCACACCTTGTTTTGATGTTGCTTTTCTCTATTTGTTACAATGAAAACTTCTCCATCTGGAGCAAACAAAATGGAAAAATCTGAAGAGGTGATTGTATACTCCTGAGAAATTGGGAGAAAAGCAGCATTTTGCAGAAAAATATTCTCCCTGTCTTAACCTGAAATGAATAGTTTATGAAATTTTATGATCATTGAAATCATAATCTTCAACTGGATTATTGGCCACTGTTAAGAGATTTGGATTTCGGGGTGCCTGGGTGGCTCAGTCGTTAAGCGTCTGCCTTCGGCTCAGGTCATGATCTCAGGGTCCTGGGATCGAGCCCCGCATCGGGCTCCCTGGTCAGCGGGAAGCCTGCTTTTCCCTCTCCCACTCCCCCTGCTTGTGTTCCTGCTCTCGCTATCTTTCTCTGTGTCAAATAAATAAATAAAATCTTTAAAAAAAATAAAAATTAAATTAAAAAAAAGAGATTTGGATTTTTACAGGTAGAGTCAATGGTCCAGTGAAGTTATTACTGCTTATTTTGTAGACTGTTTTGTGTCTTTTGTGTACCATTTCAACATGAAATTTTAAGGATTTCTTAGATGAGGTTATGGGATTAACTTGTGTCTTGAGTTTACAATGCACTCCTTCAATGACAGCCCTTGACTGAATCAATTTTCATAATTATATTGACCTGAGAAGATGTCCTTGCCAGAAGGACTGTGCCAGCATATCACAGAATGCAAATAGTGTTCATCATGGAAGTGCAGAGGACACGGCCCACGTCATCTGCAGAAGGTAGGAAATCTTTGCCCCCAGAAGATCTGCAGACGTCTTTTGTTAAACATTTGTTGCAGGTCAGGTGCCCAGGAGAGACTCTAAAACAGATTTGTGGCAGATGTTTATTGGGGAGTGCTCTTGACATTAACACCTCTGGGAGAGTGGAATGATCCCGTGGGGTGTTGTGGAACTGCGATGGTCCCTGAGCGTACCAAATAGAGGCAAAGGGACCAGGGCCTTATGTCCTGATATTAACCATCACTGGATGTGGGCTGACCCAGAGGAAGGGGCAGGACTTTGGGTGAAATGACTCTCTTTAGACACAAACAGCATAAGTGTCTCAGTTCTGAGGGGGGCACATCACAGCATCCACCTCAGAAGTTTTTTTGAGCTACTGAGAGACATACCATGATCACCATAGACCCAAGGCTATCAAATGTAGATGATAGAGGAAGTTTTATTTTGAGGAAATAAATTGTGATTTAAAACCCATCAGAATCAAGCCCAAGATCTGTCATACTCATTCTCATCACCAGGTAATATTAACTACGTGGCTGTGAAATGTGAGGTTTGTACCATTTCCAGAAGTTTCTGTGTTAGATGCTTCAAGTTTCCACAGATTTGCAATTCTCATACTTAATTGTAAGTTAAAGAGGAAAATGAACACATTGTGAATGGTATTTGTTAATAACCATAAAAATAGTTTAAATCATCAAAGATACTTATTTTCAAGGCCCTTTATCCTGCTGCTCAAGGCCAAACTGTTAGCAGGTAGAGTTGCATGGATGTGTTGTAAATGTACTGTTTTACCTCTGGATAGAAAATTGAATCTTGGGGTGCCTGGGTGGCTGAGTCGTTAAGCATCTGCCTTCAGCTCAGGTTGTGATCCCGGGGTCCTGGGATCAAACCCTGTGTCAGGCTCCCTGCTCAGTGGGGAACCTGCTTCTCCCTCTCCCTTTGCCCTTACCCCCCTTGTGCTCTCACACGCTCTCTTTCTCTCAAATAAATAAATAAAATCCTAAAAAAAAAAAAAAAAGAAAAGAAAATTACATCTTGCCGTCTCAAGAGGAGCATCACAGATATCTCCTAAGAAAGAACTGGTTCACATCTTGTAGGAACCAAATGCTAGGCATTAATGACATCAGAATGGTCCAATTATAAAATCTCATCCATGGGGAGACAGAATATAGTAGTTTAAAAGCATAGATTCTACATGGTTTAGAGCACAGCTGTACTATTTGTTTGCTTGGTACCCCTGGGAAAATTAAATTTTCTGTTATCTTATTTTCTCAGCTCTAAACTGGGTGTAATAATAATAATACTAGGGTTTTAAAGATTAAATGATTAATATGTGTGCATGGCAGAGAGTAAGTGCTTTGTGGGTGTTTATTATTATAATGGTCAGATGTGGGTTTTTTTTTTTTTTGAAGAAAAGTATAAGAGAGAACCACCTTTCTCTGTATTAAATTATTGCACCATTTTTTGGTGCTGGAGGTATACCTTTTGCTGTATGGAAAATCAAATAATGTTTGATTGTTAGAGTCAGTATCTTTGAATGTTATTAGAGTTGACATTTGAAGGTTTTCCTCAGCTCTCTCCATATGGGTCAGGAAAAGACTTAAAACAAAAACAACCTTATTCTAAACCCTTGATGAAAAAGGGTGAGACTGGGAATTTATTTTCAAGAAAAACCTACGAGTCCTACATCTTTGATATATTATCTCATTTAACCTTTATACCAACCCTATGAAATTTGCGCTGTAATTTTCTCCTTTTTACTGATGGAGGGAGACAAGACAAGAGGTTATGAATAGAAGCAGAGTTTAGGATCTGAAAACAAATCCGTGTTTTCATTATAGTGCTTGGGCAGAGGTGGAATACGGTGCTGGCCCATTCCATAGCAATTCAGGTTGGATGATGTATGTTCAGAATACAGATGGGCAGAGAGTCCTTCCACGCTGTGACCAGCTGCGTTTCACCTGGGGAGAATTCATGACAGCAGAACCACTAACTGCCTTCTCTGGGACCACTGTTCTTTTTAGTTATTAGTTATTAGTTAGTTAGTTATTCCAGTAGGATGAAAAGCATGGAAAACTCCTTTGGTCATATAAATACTAAATTGCTTGGTGTATGTTTCCCCAAGAATATAAGACAAACCTATCATTGCAAAACAGGGCTTTCTTTTCTTTACTTTTCTTTTTTTCTCTTCTCTTTTCTTTTCTCTTTGCTTTTCTTTTCTGGTTAAAGATTAAGTTATATAAGTAAAGAAAAGGTGTTAATGTTTGCCAGAGGCCACTGGAAATCAATACATTTTTGTTTTAAGACACCTTGTATTGTAGCTCTCTCAAGGATATTTGGAGAAAAAAGAGGAAACAGCTAAAGGAAGTCGCTGTAGTGGTGAAAATTGTCCTCTTGAAAGTTTCTTCCACATGTTTTCTACTGCAGAATATTATGTTGATTCAGGAAATTAGCTTTGCATTTTTTAAAACTATAATTTAGAAGAGGACTATATTTAGGTCAGAGAGAAAAAGATAAAGATGTGGTTTTCAAATTCTAAACTCTTACATTTGGACAGTTCTTATAGTTGCTCAGTTGACATACTTTCCTTTTCTATAAGTAAAATGGCTTGCACTCTTTTCTTCTGTTCCAGGAAGTCTCAGAACTCTCCCTGATGTCTAAATCTTATTTTTTTTAATTTATTTATTTGACAGAGAGAGATAGCGAGAGTGGGAACACAAGCAGGGAGAGTGGGAGAGGGAGAAGCAGGCCTCCCACCGAGCAGGGAGCCCGATGCCGGGCTCGATCCCAGGACCCTGGGATCATGACCTGAGCTGAAGGCAGACGCTTAACGACTGAGCCACCCAGGCGCCCCGATGTCTAAATCTTAAGAGAAACAGAGGAGCAAAATGTCTAACTGCAAATTTGTGAAGAAGAGTATCCAGTTATTTAAAAATCTACTGTTCTAGAAATCATGAAACAAATAACTATTTATTTTGGATTTTAAAAATAAAAACAACTCAGGGGATATGCACGGACCTTTGCACCCAACAGGCTAAAGAAAATCAGATTGAAGGTGACACAGTATAATTAAAACAGGGGGATGACCTTAATTCATCAGGATAAGAAGATAAAAGAATCAAGGAATGAAAAGATCTCTTTCTATGTATAAAGCATTTTTTTTTTAAAAAGAAGAACCCTGTGGATAGAGGAGAATAACAGTGAAACATTAAGTGGGAGTATGTGGAAAAGAAAAATTCTAGAAGATCAAAAATAGTATACATACACAGTAGGTATCTGAGCTTTACACAAATTTATACCAATATCAGTGCCTCTCTACTGGTTTCTTTGAGTACAAGATTCATAGAATATATTAAAAACAAAAATTTACCCTCTCTCAAGCCAGTAAAAATGTGAGACAGTTTTTCTACCAAGTCATTTAGCATCATGACCAGATGGTTAAAGAAGATAAATTTTAAGAGTTTATTTTCAAGTTTTAGAGGAAGCTGCTGTTGGTTTTCAGTTTGGTACACTTCATAGTGCACATTTGCATATGAAAAATGCTCCTATAATATTGCAGTTAATTTACTGGGCAAACAGCTTGAATATATATTGAGGCTTTATGGTGCCAAGACACCCGGTTGATCTGATAAAATTACAAGTGAATGTGGGAATGGAGGAGAAAGGAGTAATAAATCAGTTATATGTTAACTTGCAGAAGAAAGAAAATGCTTGCCTATTCTCCAACTCTCCCCACCTTTTCAAGTGGTTGAATTTACATTGTGCAGACAAAATGTGATTGTGTTAGCACCTTGTTATTGATTAATCCTCTTAAAAAGAGTAAGTTACTTGGTTGCTTTAATTGATTGATTTTTTAAATTGGCAGTAAAATCCTTGAAAAACATCAGACCTATGTAAACACAGTCTGAATACACGCTCATAAAATTTAACCAATATTTGGATACCCATTCTATCAAGGCTTCTTGTTAAAGTAATGAAATAATGATTTAATTCTCTAATTATTAAAAAAAATGGGGCGCCTGGGTGTCTCAGTCAGTTAAGCGTCTGACTCTTGATTTCAGCTCAGGTCATGATCTCAGGGTTGTGAGATTGAGCCCCGTGTCGGGCTCTGTGCTAAGCATGGAGCTTGCTTAAGATTCTCTCTCTCCCTCTTCCTCTGTACCTCCTTCTCTCTCCCTCTCTCTCGCTCTCTCTCAAAAAAAAAAAAAAAAAAAAAAAAAAGACGGCTAGCCAATTAAGCAAAACGTATCTTTCACCCTACATACATCATTAAATGGATCTGTTATTTGAATGAAAGAAGAGACATTTCTGGTTAATAGAACCAAAATGTTTGTTAGGCAGGCACAGCTTCTGTTATTTAAATGTGAGTTTGTCTGCAGTGGACATTGTTGATGCTTCTCGAGCATTAGTACCATCCCTCCTCTATCTGGTGTGTGAAGGCCAGGGATGCTGCCATACATCCCACCATACTCGGGCAGACCCCTTCTCTCCCACAATGTGAGGAACTAGTTGGTCCAAATTGTCAATGGAGCTAACATCTATGACTAACTCACATCTATGACTGTGTCACTATTGTGGTTTTGATAAAGAAAGCAGGACATAGAGGTGTCTCTGGGAAAATGAGATGATCCATTCCACCAGCACATGTGACACATCCTGATGAGGGTTCCAGAGCTTTCTGAGAGAGCTTCAAAGGGAAGATACTCCTGCCAACAAAGAAGGGTGTGGTGCCAGATAACTGTAATTTTGGGGTGCAAATCAGTATCTCCCGGGTGCCCAGCTTTTGCAGATGTAAGCTTGATGAGCATTTAATTCTTAGTACAATAGCCATGGTCTTTCTATAGGCTTTCAAATCATCTGAAAGAGTTTTACCTCATCCTTAAGATCAGATACCCGAAAGGAGGTATTGTAGTTGCTTGGTAGTTTTATTCCTTCTTGAATTCACTTGACTTTTGTTGGCTGCCCATTATATGGCAGGCATTCTAGCTGTAAGAGTGACAAGAATAAGGCAGACTCAGTTGATGTCCTCCTGGAATTAAGTTCTTGTGGGAGAAGATGTCTGTGGATGAATACGTATTCAAGCAGTTAATTAATCACTATTGTTTTAAGGGTCTGTAAGAAAACTACACAGTATTAGGAATGTGTATAAGGGAGATCCTAATGGAATTTTGGCCCTCAAAGAAAGTTTTCTCTCATGAAGGGATGCCTTTGCTCACGGTGCTTGGGCTTCCTTACAGCATGGAAAGTAGGTGTCAAGAACCCAAACCCCAAGAGATCAAGGCTGAAGTGCATGGCATTTGTGATCTATCCTTGAAAGTCACATTACCTCCCTTCTGCCACACTCTTGGATAAGACAGTCGCAAGGGTCCAACAGTTATCGAAGAAAGGGTGACATGGGCACTATAGCTTGATGGAAGGGATGTGAAGATCACGAAAAACAAATAGGATGAGCGCTATGCTGCAGCCATATTTGGAAAATGTAGTCAGCTGTAAGTGAAACAAGAGTAAATCCCTACAAATTTCTGTTTGAATCACTTTTCTTTTTGAACTCTCTAGGTGATTGACATGATCTCCAGCTTCAGAAGTGGACTCTAATTGGTGGAGCCTGTAGTGCAAGCCCGCCTTCCTGGTCATAGTAATTGCTTCAGGAGTTTCACCTGACATGAGTTCTTTCCAGTCAGAGTGGTGGCCATAGCAGTTACTCAGAGCTTGGGAGGGGAAACATCATCTCTCCTTCTAGACGGTGTGGTGTCTTGATGTGAGATCTAGAACTGCTGCAAATACTTTGTTATCAGGAGGAAAGCCAGTCTGAGGACCAAACTGATGTATCAGGGTGGGCAGAGGTCAGTGAATTACAGAGAAACAGACTGGAGTCCTTATCAAGCCATATCAGAAACTTTAATGTCCTCTAGACTGCATGAGCCAGTGCATTACTTTTTAAGTGAGTTTGTGTTGGATCCTCTATTACTTGCAAATGAAATCATCCAAAGAGATCCCACGACCCAACAGCACCAAGGCTAAGGACTCTTACTGGTCTTCAGTCTACTGTCCCCTGCCCTGCCCTTCCCTGCCCCCAACATTCATATGAGACTCCTTTTCTCTTCTAAAGCTGTTTCTAAGTTTTGGTTTGATATATAAAGAGGATTAAGTGTAAGGGAACGTCTCCATACTTTCCTATTTTAGCTCTAGAAAGCCTTCAAATACTTGGATGCACCAAAGTTTAAGTCTTTATTCTGAAATGATTACACTTATCAGAAGTTGCAAAAGTAGACCTAGAATCCCTTGAACCCATCATCCAGATTCCCATAGTGAATGGTATCTTATATAACTGTAGTACAATATCAAAACAAGAAAATTGACATAATTTAGTAGGACAGTAAGCATTGTTTAATTAGCCCTTGATTTTGTCATCTGTAAAGTGACAATATAATAATATGTTCCTTTCAAATTGAAACAAGAAAATGAATACAAAACAGCCCAATGCCTAGTACTTAATACCTGGAATTCTTATCAGGAACACTTATATATACATTAATGTGTATGTATGTACGTGTATATGCATACATACATATTGCATGTATATATATGTATATGTATGCAAATACACACATGCAGATACAAATATATCCATTTTGTAGGGCTCAGGGTATTATTGTTAATAGTTGAAGCTTTGTTTTTTGACGTTTTGCTAAGCACATCTGTAACTTATGGTTACATCCTTGGAGGAAATACAATTTGTGATTATATTTTTCTTGTGAAAAAAACTTGATCCATTTTTTGTGAAAGTTGTGGGAGAGGCCTATATCAGAGTAACACTCTTAATATATTGCATACAAAAATCAAATCTCTAGCAATCAGCCATTGCATTACTCAAATACTGGTCATGATGTCTATATCCTCATAGGCCAATCTATGAATACGTTCTAGATTACAATAACTGAAGTTCTTCAGACAGATCTTATGTTCTACCAATTTCCAGGCTGATTGAGTCATTTTTTGGAGAGACTCTCAACTAACTAAAGGAGTTCTCATTTTTAAAATTTTATGTACCTCCAGTGCAGTGCTTTTCAAAGAGCGGTCAGTGGAACACCCACATTGATATCATGTGGTAAATTTTCAAGGACCTAATTTAGATCTCCTAAATGACTTCTGATGGGGAACAGTAAGAAATCTTTTTTTGACACACATCAGATTCCCATGGGCATAAAAGTTGAAGAATGTAGCCCAGGTGCCATACATCTGCTTTCCTCAAAATATAAGGATAGAGTTCTAAAGTAATTCAAGAATGAATGATGCTACAAGTACTAATAGCAGGAAAAAGCAAAGAGGCAAAAGAGATGGTTTATGATAAAATTGGAAAAGAAATGTATAGGAAGATAAAAGGTATAAAAATAATTATTCAAAGAAGCATCTCAAAATAAAATCATCTTAAAATGGGTTCACCCAAACATACTGCTTTTTCTAAGAATTAACTTTAAAAAATTGAAAATTTTAAATTCACACACAGTAAAATTGACTATTTTTGGTGTACAGTTCTATACATTTTAACACATGAATGAATTTCTATGACCAGGATAAAGAACTCCTTCTTTGTTTCCCTTTGTACAAAGTCATACCCTTCCCTCCTCCCAATCCTTAGCAAATACTGATCTGCTTTCTGGCACTATAGTTTTGTCTCTTAAAGAATGTCATATAAATAGAACCATACAGTATGTAAACTTGAGACTGACTGCTTTCACTACGCATAATGCCTTTGAGATTCATCCAAGTTGTTTGATGTATAAATAGTTCATTCCTTTTTATTGCTGAGTAGTACCGCATTCTATGGATATATCACAGTGTGTTCTTCATTTACCTTTTGAAGAACATTTGGATTGTTTCCAGTTTTCGGTGATTACCAACAGAACTGCTATAAATATTCATGTACAGATTTTTGTGTGAACATACGTTTTTATTTCTCTAGGAGTAAATTCTCAGGACTGGGGTTGTTTGGTCATATGAGGATATAGTAAGTACATGTAACTTTATTAGAAACTATCAAGCTATTTTTCAGAGTGGCTCAACCATTTTGCATTCTTACCAACAATATACAAGAATTATAGATATTCTGTGTCCTTGGTAGCACTTGGTATTGTCAGTATTGTTTATTTTAACCATTCTAATAAGTATATGATGATATCTTCTAGTGGTTTAAATTTACATTTCCCTAATGGCTAATCAGTATTGTTGAACATCTTTTGATGTGCTTACTAGCCATCTGTATATCCTCTTTGATGAAATGTCCATTCACATCTTTTGACTATTTTTTTGAAGATTTATTTATTTATTTATTTGAAAGAGAGCGAGAATGAGAGAGGAAGGGGCAGAGGGAGAAAATATCTAAGCAGACTCCCACTGAGCGTGGAGCCCACTATGGGCTCACTTTCGTGAACCATGAGATCAGGACCTGAGCCGAAACTGAGAGCCGATGCTTAACCTACTGAACCACCCAGGTGCCCCTCTTTTGACTGTTTCTAAATTGGAATGTTTATTTTCTTATTGGTGAGTTTAGAGGGTTCTTTATATATTCTAAATACAAATTCTTGTCAGATATGTGATTTGCAAATAACTTCTTCTGGTCTATAGCTTATGTTTTTATTCTCTTAACAGTGTCTTTCACAGAAGGAACATTTTTATTTTTAATTTTTTTATTATTTTTTTTTAGAGAGAGAGCAGGGGCAGGGCAGAAGGAGAGAGAGAATCTTAAGCAGGCTCCAAGCATTGTACCAAGCCCAATGTGGGACTTGATCTCACAACCATGTGATCATGACCTGAGCCAAAATCAAGAGTCAGGCACTTGACTGACTGAGCTACCCAGGCACCCCCCAAATTTTTAATTTTGATAAAGTCTAGTTTGCAATTTATTTTGTAGGGATCAGGCTTTTGACATAATATCTAAGAATTCTTTGCCTAATTGAAGTAATGAAGATTTTCTTCTATTTTTTTTGAAAAGTTATGTAGTTTTACATTTATATACAGATCTGTGATTAATTTTGAGTTAATTTTTGTAAGAGGTTATATATATAATTTTTTGGTGTTTATTTTTTTGGTTTTTTTTTTGTTTTTTGTATGTCCTATTTGCTTTGTCCTAACCATTTGTGGAAAATACTGTATTTTATCTATTTAATTATCTTTGCAGTTTTGTAAAAACCAACTGGCTCAAGGGAATGAGAAAGCAAGCCGTAGTCTGGGAGAAAATGTTTGCAAAAGCTATATCTGATAAAGGACTATTATGCAAAATATACATAGAACTCTTAAAACTAGCAATTAAATAATGAACAATCCAATTTAAAAAAGTGGTTAAAAGACATGTACAGACACTTACCAAAGAAGATATATAAATGCCCAATAAGCATATGAAAAGATGTTTAACATCATATGTCATTAGGGAATTGCAAATTGACAACAGTGTGATACAGAACACACCAAAATCCAAAACACTGTAAACAACCTTGGTAAGGATGTTGAGCAACAAGAACTATCATTCATGGCTGGTGAGGATGGAAAATAATACAGACACTTTGGAAGACAGTTTGGCAGTTTCTTACAAAACCAAACATATTCTTACCATACAATCTAGCAGCTATGTTCCTTGGTATTTACCTAAATGAGTTGAAAACTTATGTCCATATAAATACATGTATACAGATTTTTTTTTAATTTTTATTTTTTAAAGATTTTATTTATTTATTTGAGAGAGGAAAAGAGAGCACAAGTAGGTGGAGGGGCAGAGGGAGGGGGAAAAACAGACTCCCTGCTGATCAGGGAGCCCTACATGGGGCTGGATCCCAGGAACCTGGGATCATGACCTAAGCCAAAAGGCAGACACTTAACCAACTGAGCCACCCAGGTGCCCTATACAGATGTTTATAGCAGCTTTATTCATAATTGCTGAAACATGGAAACAACTAGGATGTCCTTCAGTAGGTGAATGAATACATAAACTGTTGTATATCTGAAAAATGGAAAATTACTCAGTGCTAAAAAGAAATGAGCTATGAAAAGCCATGAAAAGATATGGATGAACTTTAAATGCATATTACTAAATGAAAGTAGCCAATCTGAAAAGGGTATCTACTGTAGGAATCCAATTATATGACATTCTTAAAAAAAAGCAAAACTGTAGAGACAATAAAAGTATCAGTGGTTGCTAGGGGTTATGAGGAAGAAGGGATGAATAGGTAGAACACAAGATTTTTTGAGAAAAAAAGATAATCAATTGGCCATACGTATGGAGGTCTATTTCTAAACTCCATTCTGTTTCATTGATCTGTATGTATATTTATCTGTCTACCAACACCTCACTATAATTTTATAGTTGGCCTAAAAATTGTGATTTTCCATTTGTTATTCTTTTTCAAAATGCTTTGGCTTTGCTTGTCTATTGAATTTTGGAATCTAGTCTATATCTACAAAAAAAAAAAAGTCCTGCTGGGGATTTGATTGTGACTGAGTTATCTGTAGATTCATTGGGGCAGAGCTGGCAGCTTTACTATGTTGGGTCTTACAATCCATGAATATAGATTTTAATTTTTTTTCAGTGATTGTAAATGTATATGTTTAAAAATTGTTTTTTATTGCTTATCATTTATTGTTAGTAGATGGGAATATATGATTGGGTTTTGTATGTTAATTTTTTTTTTGTCGATTCCTTGAGATTGTCTGCATAGAAAATCACATTGCCTGTGAGTAGAGACAGTTTTATTTTTTTCCTTATAATCTATCTGACCCCCACCATCCCTTATTGTTCTGATTAGGACTTACAGTATATTAAATAGGAATGTTTCAGAGTGGACAGCCTTGCCTTGTTCCTGTTCTTAGGATGAAAGCATTCAGTCTTGCACCATTGAGTACAATACAGGTGTAGGTTTTTCATCAATGCCGTTTATTATATTGTAAAAATTTCATTCTCTTCCTAGTTTCCGGAGGTTTTTCTTTTTTATCATGAATTAATATTGAATTTTGTCAAATTTTTTTTTGCATCAATTGATATGATCATGTGCTTTTTTTACTTTAGGCTGTTAATAATAGACTGCACTGATTGATTTTTGAATATTGAACTAGCCTTGCTTTCCTGGGAGAAATTCCATTTGTTTGTTTTATATATGACTGGATTTGATTTGCTAACATTTTGGGGGGGATATTTTTGTGTCTACTTCATGAGGGATATTCGTCTGTAGTTTTCTTTTCCTACTGTCTTTGGTTTTGGTATCAGGGTAATATTGGCCTCCCAAAGTGAGTCAGCAGTTGTCCCCTCCTTTCCTTTTTTCTGGAAGAGATTGTATTAAATTGGTGTTATTTCTTCTTGAAATGTTTGATAGAAATTAGTAGTGAAGTTATCTCTGCTTGTATATTTCATTTTCAAAAGTGTTTTATCTAGAAATTAAATTTAAGGGGCCCCAGGGTGGCTCAGTCAGTTAAGTATCCAACTCTTGATTTCGGCTCAAGTCATGATCTCAGGGTCGTAGGATCAAGCCCTGCACAGGGCTCTGTACTTAGTGGGGAGTCTGCTTGAGATTCTGTCTCTCCCTCTTATTCTGCCCTTCCCCCATCCCTATCTATCATCTATCTATCTATCTATCTATCTATCTATCTATCTATCTATCTATCTATCATCTATTTATCATCTATCTATCATCTATCATCTATCTATCATCTATCTCTAAAACAAATAAATCTTTAAAAAAAGAAATTTAAGAGGTATAGGACTATTAAGGTGTCTTTCATCGTGCATAAATTTTTGAGGAATTGCTTTATTTTTTTTTTTAAAGATTTTATTTATTTATTTGACAGAGAGAGAGAGAGAGGAAGAGAGAGAGAGAGAACAAGCAGGGTGAGTGGCAGAGGGAGAGGGAGAAGCAGGCTCCCCACTGAGCAGAGAGCCTGATGTGGGGCTCAATCCCAGGGCCCTGGGATCATGACCTGAGCGAAGACAGTGCTTAACTGACTGAGTCACTCAGGTAAACTAGGAATTGCTTTATTTTATTTAAGTTGTCTTATTTATGTGCACAGAGTTGTTTTCAGTATAATCTTAGGATTCTTTTAATGTCTACAGTGTCTATAGTAATATATTGTCCTTCATTCCTTATACTCGTAATTTTTATCTCATTTCTTTTTTACTTTGTCAGACTTAATAGAGGTTTATCAATTTTATTGATTTTTTTTAAAAGAAATCAGCTTTGGCTTCATTGTTTTTTCTATTTCTTTTTTTTGTTTCATTAATTTCTGCCCTCATTTTTATTATTTATTTCCTGTGCTTGCTTTGGTTTTGTTTTGCTTTGCTTTTTTTTCTAATTTAAGGTAAGAGCTTGTATTATTGAATTATGACTTTCCTTTTATCCTTTCTTTGCCTGGTAGTTCTGGACTATAAAAACTGACCATGTGAGGTCAAACTATTCAAAATAATCTTAATAATCAATGGGAAAAATTTTTATTTTTCCATGACTGTTTATATTTTTTATAAATACATCGAACACTTTCTTACTGTGGATTATAAGTGGTTGACAAATGAAAAAAAGGTGAAATTAATACTTATTTAATAGATTGTAATTTAAGACATTATGAATTTTGAGAACTGAAGTGTTTTGCTTATAAAAATGCAAAAAAAGTACTTTGAACTTCTCATTATATAAATTACAGTGAGAGCAAGCATCTTGTCCATGCCTTGGTAGTTTGTCTTACTGCTTTCTAAGTTTGTTTCTAACAATTTATCCTTTGTACCTCAAATATTGTGAAATATTTCCAAATGTTCCTTTAATGTGAAATTTTATCATTGTCACTTTTGGGACATCTACAGCCTTTTATCACTACCACTTTTCCTCATTTCTGTTAATACATTCACCTTTACTGAGTTCCTCTGGCTGCATATTTAGGGCCTTTTGAATGGCAGCACTGTCAGCCTCTCAATGGTCAGCTATTTTTTCTGTAACTCCATTTATGTTGGATTCAAATTTTACTTTATTTTTTTGCTGCACCTTCATCTTTGTTGGTCAGTTTTCTCTTTTGATTGTACATTTTTAAAAAATGTCAGATGGGTTTATCATTGGGAGACAAAGAGACAACACAATTATGCTCTCTGCTATATGTGCATGAACTGAATAATAGATGTACAGTGACCAATCACTGACAGTCTTTGAAAGAAGTAGTTGATTGGTCACTGGTCGTGATGCACATCTGTTATTTATGTAGTGATTTGTGGACTGAAGAACTAGAAGTGAAGTTTTTATTTCATGCGGTTACTCATAGTAAATATATTGTAGTAATTAAAATTTGAACAGTGTTAGTGGGGGACTGATATTATTTAATTAAGTTATGGTAATTGAAATCATGTATATTGTGACTGTTTAAAGCTAAGCCTATCTGCATAAGCATTTATTTCTATAACTTTCCTTCTGAGCACAGCTTTAGATGCACTCCATAGATGTTGATGTATGAATTTTCATTTTTGTTCACCTTAAATTATTTTATAATTTTCCTTTAGATTTCTTCTTTGACCAATGGTTTATTTGGAGGTTTGTTGTTTAATTTCTAAATATGTGGAGTTTCTCCTATTGTATTTCTGATATTTATTTCTAGTTTAATTCTTTTACTTCCAGAGAACATACTTTGGGTGATTTAAATTCTTTAAATTCATTAAGGTTTATTTTCTAAGTCAGAATATAGTCTATTTTTATCTGTTCATATTGCACTTGAAAGACTGTCTATTCTGCTGTTGTTCAGTGGAATGTTTTATAAATGTCACTTAATTATAGTTGTTTGATGTCATCAGGCAATTATTTTATGACCTTGCTGACTTTCTGTCAACTATTTCTTTTGCTTGCTAAGAAGAGGTTTTTTTCCCCCAGCTTTATTAAGATATAATTGATATATAACATTGTGTGAATTTATTTATTTATTTTTAAGATTTTTATTTATTTATTTGACAGAGAGAGAGACAGTGAGAGAGGGAACACAAGCAGGGGGGTAGCGGGAGAGGGAGAACCAGGATTCCTGCTGAGCAGGGAGCCCGATGTGGGGCTTGATCCCACGACCCTGGGATCATGACCTGAGCCGAAGACAGAAATTTAATGACTGAGCCACCCATGGGCCCCTATTGTGTGAATTTAAAGTATACAGTGTGATGATTTGAAACACTTATATATTGGGAAATGATTGCCACAAATAGGGTTAGTTAATACCACCATCATTTTACATAATTAACATTTTTTTGTGTGTTGTGAGAACATTTAAGATTTACTGTCTTAGCAACCTTAAGTATATAATACAGTGTTGTTAACTATAGCCAGTGAGTATACTGTTTATTAAAGCCCCAGAACTTAATCATCTTATAAGTTTGTATCTTTTGACCAACACCTCCCCAATCCCTCCCACCCCCCATTACCAGCCTCTGGAAACCAACATTCTATTTAAGAGGGAAGTTTTAAAGTCTCCATTATAGCTGTGGATTTGTCTTTTTTTTTTTCTTTCAGGTTTGTCATTTTTTTGCTTTATGTATTTACAAGCTCTGTTCTTAGGTGCATACACATTTGTAATTATTTAGTCTTCTTGCTAAATTGGCCCTTTTATCATTATGCAACCTGCCTCTTTATCTCTGATTATTATTATTTTGCTCTATTGTCTACTTTGTCTGGTATGAAGTTCACCATTCCAGCTTCATTTTGATTAGTGTTTACATGTTATAGCTTTATCCTTTTTACTTAAAAGCTGCATAGTTTATTACATATGAATGAGTTTCCTATAGATAGCATATAGTTGAGTAATTAAAAAAAGCCATTCTGATAATTTCTGTCTTTTAATTGGTGCATTCAGACCGTTTATATTGAATGTAATTACTAATATATTTGGGTTTAGCTCTCCTATTTATTATTTTTAAAAATTTTGTTTCTTCTCTTTTTTACTCCTTTGTTTCCCTTTCCTGCCTTCTTTTGTTTTATTTGAATATTTTTAATATTTCATTTTAGTTTGTCCTATTTTTTTACTATATTTCTTTTTAAATTGAGATATAATTTATATATAACATTGTGTGAGTTGAAGGTGTGCAATATGTTGATTTGATACATTTATATATTGCAGTGTGATTGCCATCATAGTTTTAACTAACTCTCTAGCACACCAGATATTTATAATTTCTTTTTTTGTGGCAAGAGTATTTAAAATCTAGTCTCTTAGCAATTTTGAAGTATATGATACAGTATTGTTGACTATAGTCACCATGTTGTGCATTAGATCTTCCAAACTTGTTTATCTTCTACTTTCAAGTTTGCACAACATCGCCCCAATTCCCCCATCCTCCTGCCCCTGATAACCACTATTCTACTCTCTGTTTCTATGAGTTTGGCTTTTTAGATCCCACAAATAAGTGATATCATATAATATTTTACTTTGTCTGGTTTATCTCACCAAGCATATTGCCTCAGATTCCATCTCTGTTGTCACAAATGACAGGATTTCCTTCTTCCTCATGGCTGAATAATATTCCACTATATATATACCACTTCTCCATTATTGTTGACAGGCACTTAGGTTTTTCCATATTTTGGCTATTGTGAATTATGCTGGGAATACAGATATCTTTTTGATATCCTGTTTTCATTTCCTTTGGATATATACACAGATGTGGGGTTGCTGGATCATATGGTAGTTGTATTTTAACTTTTTGAGGAACTTCCATATTGTTTTCCAAAGTGGTTGTACTAATTTACATTCCCACCAACAGTGCACAAATATTCTCTTTTCTCTGTATCTTCATTAACACTTGTTATCTCTTATCTTCTTGATGGTAGCCATTCTAATAGATGTGAGGTGATGTCTTACTGTGGTATTGATTTGTATTTCCCTAATCACTCGTGATGTTGAACATTTTTTCATGTACTTGTTGGCCATTTGGATGTCTTCCTTGGAAAAATGTCTATTCAGTTTCTCTGCCCATTTATAAATCAGCTTTTTTTTGTTATTAAGTTGTACCAGTTCTTTATATATTTTGGATATTAAACTCTTATTCAGTTTATGTTTTGCAAATATTTTCTCCCATTCTACAGGTTGCCTTTTTATTTTGTCGATTGTTTCTTTTGCTGGCAGAAACTTTAGTTTGATGTACTTCCACTTGTTGATTTTTTCTTTGTTGTTTATACTTTTAGTGCCATATCCAAAATATCATTGCTGAGTCCAATGTTGAAGAGATTTTTTTCCTTATGTTTTCTTCTAAGAGTGTTATGGTATCATGCCTTATGTTTAAGCTTTTAATCCATTTTGATCTAATTTTTCTAAAAAGCGTAAGATAGAGGTCCAGTTTAATTTTGCTGCATGCAGTTATGCAGTTTTCCCAACACCCTTTGTTGAAGAGACTATCCTTTTCCCATTGAATGTTCTTGGCTCTCTTGTCAAATATTAGTTGACTGTATATGTTGGGATTCATTTCTGGGTTTTCTATTCTGTTCCATTGGTCTATGTGTCTATTTTTATGTTAGTATCCTACAGTTTTAATTGCTATAGTCTTATAATATTGTTTGAAATTAGGAAGTGTTATTTCTCTAGCTTTGTTCTTCTTTCTAAAAATTATTTTGACTACTTGGGGTCTTTTGTGATTCCATACAAACTTTATGATTTTTTTCTATTTCTGTAAATAATGCCATTGGAATTTTGGTAGGGATTGCATTGAATCTATAGATGGCTTTGGGTAGTATGGATATTTTAACAATATTAATTCTTTCAATCCATGAACATGAGATATCTTTCCATTTGTTTGTGCCTTTTTAAATTTCTTTCATCAAAGTCTTATAGTTTTCACTCTATATATCTTCCACTTCCTCCTAGGTATTTTGTTTCAGATGCTATTGTAAATGGGCTATTTGTCTTTATTTCTTTTTCAGATTTTTTTTGTTAATGTATGAAAATGCAATTGATTTCTCTATGTTGACTTTATATCATGGAACTTTACTGAATTCATTGATTATTTCTAACAATTTTTTGGTTGAATTTTTAGGATTTTCTATGTGTAAGATTATAGCATCTGCAAATAATGACAATTTTACTTTTTCCTTTCCAATTTAGATATCTTTTATTTCTTTGTATTACTTAATTGCTGTAGCTAGGACTTCCAGTACTATGTTGAATAAGAGTGGTGAGAACAAACATGCTTGTCTTGTTTTTGACTTCAAGGAAAAACTTTGAGTCTTTCATCATTGAGTGTGATGTTAGCTATGGGTTTGTCATATGTGATCTTTATTATGTTTAGGTATATATCTTCTTTACCCAGTTTGTTGAAGGTTTTCATTATGAAAGGATGTGGAATATTTTCAAATGCTTTTTTGCATCTACTTAGATGATTATATGATTTTTATCTTTTCATTCTATGAATGTGGTGCATCACATTTATTGATTTGAAATATGTTGAAGCATTCTTACATCCCAGGGATAAATCCCATGTGATCGTGGTGTATGATCTTTTTAATGTACTGCTAAATTCAGTTTGCTAATATTTTGTTGAGAATTTTTGCATCTATATTTATCAAAGATATTCATCTTTAGTTTTCTTAGAGTGTACTTGTCTGGCTTGGCATCAGGGCTATGCTCACCTCATAAAATTAGTTGGAAATGTTTCCTCCTCTTTAGTTTTTTGGAAGAGTTTGAGAAGAATTTACATTAATTCTACTTTAGATGTTTGGTAGAGTTTATTGGTGAAGCCATCTAGTCCTGAGCTTTTCTATTTTGGGAGGTATTTGATTACTGATTCAAATTCTTTGATCATTACTGGTCTGATCAGATTTTTATTTCTTCATGATTCACTTTTGGTATGTCGTATGTTTCTAGGAATTTATCCATTTCTTCTAGGTTATCCAATTCATTGACTTATAATTATTCATAATAAGTACTCTCTTATGATGCTATGTATTTCTTTCTTTTTTTAAAAGATTATTTATTTATTTGAGAAAGAGAGAGAGAGTGTGAGCAGTGTGAGCAGGAGAGAACAAGAGTGGGGGTAGGGGCAGAGATTAGAGGGAGAAGCAGGCTCCCCGCTGACCGGGGAGCTTGATGCAGGACTCAATCCCAGGACCCTGGGATCATGACCTGAGGGGAAGGCAGACGTCTACCAACAGAGCCACACAGGTGCCCCTATTTTACTTTCTTTCTTTCTTTAGAGAGGGAGAGGCAGGTGGAGGGGCAGAGGGAGAATCTTAAGCAGGCTCCACCCGCAGTGGGGAGCCCAACCTGGGGCTCAGTCTTACAGCCCTGAGATCATGACCTGAGCCAAAATCAAGAGTCAGACTCTTAACTTACTGAGCCACCCAGGCACCCCTGATGCTATGGATTTCTGTGGTGTCAGTTTTATTGTCTCCTCTTTCATTTTTTTTTCCCCCTTCTGAGTCCTCTCAGTCTAGCTAAAAGTTTGTCAGTTTTGTTTATCTTTTCAAAAAACACTAGCTCTTAGTTTTGTAGATTTTTTCTATTGTTTTTCTGATCTTTCTTTCATTTATGTTCTAATCTTTATTTCGTTCCTTCTGCTAACTTTGGTCTGAGTTTTTTTTTCCCCCTGAGTTCCTTGAGGTGTAAAATTATGTTGTTTATTTGAGATCTTTCTATTTTCCTAATTATGCATTTATCAGTATAAACTTTCAGAACTGCTTTTGTGGCATACTATTAGTTTAGGTGTGCTGTGTTTATATTTTCATTTGTTTTGAGATATTTTTTGATTTCCATTTGAATTTCTTCTTTGACTCGTTGGTTGTTCAGGATTGTGTTGGTTTAGTTTGTACATGCTTATAAATTTTTCAGCTTTCTGCTTGTTAATTTCTAGTTTCAATTATATTTATTTATATAGTTTATGTAGTGGTTTCTAGAGCTTGCAGTATGTATACTTAACTTTTCACAGTCTACTTGGAACCTATGCTTTTTACTTCAAGTGGAATTTAGATAATTTATCACCATATCCTAAAATGATTGATTAAAAATAAAAAACTAGAGTATTGATTAACTATGTAATCCAGATCCATCCTATAACTCTTCCTATGTCTTAGGAAGACATTGCCCAGCATACAAATAACTGATAAGTTATAAAGGAAAGATAACATATTTTATTCTAAAATTTAATCATTTATAATGTAACTACTTTAGAAATAAATTATATTTTAAAATAATTTGATTGATGTGTGAATAGTAGAAAGTCATTAATATTGAACACATTTAAATTTTATTTGCCAGGATTTTTTCCCCTCTAATACCTAATTAAACGAATTTGCCAACATTGAACATAAGAAATAAGTAACAAATCAAAGCTTGCTCATAGAAAACCTGTCATTTATGATACTACTTATAACTAGTATCTGGAAAAAGAAAATAACACTGGGGTGCCTGGGTGGCTCCGTCATTTAAGCAACCAACTCTTGATTTTGGCTCAGGCCATGATCTCAGGGTCGTGGGATTGAGCCCCACATTGGGCTCCATGCTCAGTGGGGAGTCTGCTTGAGGATTCTCTCTCTCTCTCTCCTTATGCCTCTACCCCTGCTTGTGTATTCTTTCTCTCAAATAAGCAAATAAATCTTAAAAAAAGAAAAGAACCAAATTGTGGCCTTTTTATATTATTAATGAAAATTTTGTCTACTTTTAAATTTCTAACAGTAGTTCAGAGTAGGAATTAAGGGGTTACTTATACTACAGCAATGTTCATATTTATGGGCTACTTTTTTCATATTTCAAGGGCTACTTCTTAACAACTATGTGGGTAGAGAATATCCTCATTTTACATATGAGAAAACTGAGAAATAGAGAAGTAAATTTCCCAAGTTCATACATGTTGAATAGAAGAGGCATGGTTTAAACTTGAGTATTTTGGCGTCAGAAACCACACTCTGAACTATCTTATTATCTAGTCTCTAGAAGAGAGGGCAGTAGCATTGTAGTATTACCATCTTGAGAAACTTCAGAATATAAAACAATTTTTTATTTTTTTAAATTAAAAAATTTTTAAAGATTTTATTTTTAAGTAATCTCTACACACATTGTGGGACTTGAACTCATGACCCTTGAGATTAAGAGTCACATGCTCTACTGACTGAGCCAGCTGGTGCCCCTAGAATATAAAACAATTTTTAAAAACAAGAGTGGTATGTTATTATGTGTGTGTATGTATGTGTCAGTGTGTGTATGTATATGCACATATCTGTATAATTTTTGCTCAAAGTAACTCTCTAATTTGGTTACAGATATTGTGTAAATTCCATAATGGAAAAAAGATCCTGTTAGGCATCAATGTATTCTTATGCTTTGCTGTTTGTTTTCAGGTTTCACTTTCATGTCTTTACACATTGATGTATGTACAAATAACATGAAACAACCATCAGGTTTTGAATTCTGCTTCTGAGAAAGGCCACAAGATTATAGTCTTAAAACTTTAATGAATAGGATCCAATTTGGTAACATTCTGCATGTCATTATGACCTCTCTCTAAAGTAGATTTTTCTTATGCCATTTAGCATTTTTTTTGAGAGTTTAAGAACTACTACACACTAGTAGTAAAAAGTGTTACTTTATTCTTTCATGCCTTATTTCTTTACCACTCTTCTCAAATATTGTTTCCTGTAAAAACTGATCTAAAAGACAGTTAGGCTAATCAAATTAGTGAATATTGCAATGTTTTTTGGTTTATTCTTTCTTGTTTTAGTTTTTTCACTTTATGTGGTTATTTATTTTAAATTTTTTATTTTTAACAAATTTTAATTTAAATTCCAGTTAACATACAGTGTAATGTTAGTTTCAGGTGTACAATATCAACACTTCCATACATCACCTGGTGCTCATCACACGTGCCCTCCTTAATTCCCCATTACCTATTTAACCCATCTCCCTGCCCACTTTCCCTCTGGTAACCATCGGTTTGTTCTCTAGTTAAGTTTGTTTCTTGGTTTGCCTCTCTCTGTCTCTTGCACCTTTGTTTTGTTTCTTAAATTCCACATGAGTGAAATCCTATGGTATTTGTCTTTCTCTGACTGGCTTACTTCGCTTAGCATAATACTCTCTAGCTCCATATATGTCATTGCAAAAGGCAAGATTTCATTCTTTTTTTATGGCTAAGCAATGTTCTGAAAATCAAAATCAGCCCTGCTGGTATTCCAGTAGAGAAAATATACTTTTCTTATTCTGCAGTGGAAAAACTGAAATATATAAGCTGCTTCATTCTTCAAATAATTTGAAAATCTTATTCTTTCAATACATGATGTGGGATGTATTAATGAGGAATCAAAATTTTGAATGGGTAAGTTTTTTGGAGAAAACGTGTCCACAAGATGTTAGTTTTCTTTCTTCCATCCTTTATAGAATTTCTGTCCCTTTTTAGAGAACAAAAAAATAGCTGATTCCTGTGCAGCATTTACAATGCTTTGAAGTTTTACTTTCTTCTTAAATAATAATGAGTTAGTAAGATTTCTGAGACAGAATTTTTTCCATCATCCAAACTTTAGTTTTTACTTCCTGCCTATTATTCTTCTAACTCTACCTTAAATTATTTCATTCTAGTATTTGTTGGAATTTTAAAGATTGATTTTAATTTAAGGATGTACACAGTGGCACAGTAGGAGAGTTTTCAAAGGTTGGTGGAGTCAAGCAACCTCTTCTTCTTCCTTTTTAAGATTTTATTCTTTTATTTGAGAGAGAGTGAGCACGAGCGGGGGTGGGGGAGAAGGGAAGGGCAGAGAGAGAGAGAGAGAGAGAGAGAGAGAGAAGCAGGCTCCTTGCTGAGGGCCTCAATCCCAGGAACCTGAGATCATGACCTGAGCTGAAGGCAGAAGCTTAACCAAATGAGTTGCCCAGGTGCCCCAAATTATTCTTTTAATAGACATTTAGAAAAAGAAATCTTTAGTTCACATTCATATGTACTCAAAATAGAAGTTCTAATATTTTCTGTGTTCAGTAAATATGATGATGCTGGAAAATACAGAGCAATGGTAGTCCTACTTAGTGTGACCTTTCATTATAACTATACCTGCTGCAGAGAGAGTCTGCCTGGCCTCAGAGAGCCTCACTTACTAAGCCACTGCTAAACCCTGAGCCCCAGTGTTCCCACCAGTGTCACTATAATCCAATTAAATTGAAGATGAAGGTATGGCCATAAAAGAATCACTTCTCTCTATATTAATAGATCTGACTATAGCAAAAAGAGCTGGATTTTATGCAATTTTCTGTTTGTACTGGAGAGACAAAAATTTCATTTTGAACAAAGGTGGAAATGTAATTTATGTTAGGAGATTGACAGAGACAGCTAATCTGACATATGAGTTTGCTTTGATATAAATCATAGATTGCTAATAATAGATGCATCATTTCTTGATGTAAATTTATCCTTTTTAATGTTTTCATCAGGTCTTTCAGCAAACATGCTCTTCTTCGCTTGATTTCTCAGTATACTCCTGGTTCAGTGAATTAATCAAATAATATGAATTATTTAAATTAGTAAGAATTATTAAGGAGTAAGCAATTTTGATATTTTCCCTTAGTTCTAAGAAGAATGCACATAATTTCTCCTCTGTCTTAAAGAGAAGTTAGAAGATGTAGATATTCAATTGCACAATTCACCCAGATAATATGACATGACAGCCAGTCAACAAGGATTTTTTTTATTAAATACATAGCAGTATAAATTCTATAATTTTCTTTGACCATTATTTAAGTCTTCCAAGAATTAGCTGATAGTATTTTTATTAATTGTAACTTATTTTTAGCAATAGTTGGCAAAATCAGACCAAAGCAGAAACATATAATTCAGATTTAAGCAATTAACCAAGTTCAGACACCTTTGAGTGCTCATAGAGGTCAGAATATGCTAGCATGATGCTCTATACGAGGAATACAAAAATGAATACGAAATGATTGCTGTTCCAGAGGAGTTGGGGAGTTGGGAGATGGGGAGACAGACATGTGAACAATTAATGTGATAACTTGATATATCAAGTTGTATGGGAACACAGAGGAATTAATTGTTTATCTAGGCTGGAGAGTTGGGAATTATAAAGAGGAAACATGATGCAGAAAAGCACAGAAGTCTGAATGTTTGTGCCAGTGATCCAAGGATGAGGAATAATCCATTGTGCCTAGAAAATACAGTGTGGGAGTGAGGGGGGAGGAGCCAGTCTGTTCTATGAAGACCCTGGATGTCAGGCTGAGGAGCTTTTGCTTTGTTGAAAAGGATGAGATGTAGCCAGAAGGGTGATTGAGAAACTTTATTACTGATGGTCTCTTTCTCATTGGTGTGTAGACTTATAAACTGGTTTTGATAAAAATACAGAATTTGATTGACGAAATATATTGATAAAAATACCTACTTGATTTGGAATCTTTATTGACCAAGTCTTGTGAAATCTTATTTTACATTAGATTACAGGGCTTTTCATCTCCCTACCCCTGTAAATAATTTGCTTTTTACTTTTAAGCAGATAATGGTTTATATAAAAATACTCACAAGGGACAAGGGGCGCCTGAGTGGTTCAGTCAGTTAAGTGTCTGCCTTCAGCTCAGGTCATGATCTCAGAGTCCTGGGATCGAGCCCTGAGTTGGGCTCCCTACTCAGCGGGGAATCTGCTTCTTGCTCTTCCTCTCCCTTTGCCCCTTTCCCCCCACTTGTGTTCTCTCTCTCTGTCTCAAATAAATAAATAAATAAAATCTTTAAAAACAATGACAAAATAAAAATACTCACAAATTTACTTCTCCTGACTAACCAACTTGTGAAATTTGCATACAAAAATAAAAATAAAATAAAATAAATGAAATAAAATATTTTTTTGCCATAACAAAATATGGTTTCCACATTAGCTTTTGACAGAAAATTGAAATGGGCTATTCCACAACTATATACAAAATTGAAGCAGCAAGATATTTTCATGGGAAAAAAATGTTCTCTTTATCAAGAAATGTTATATTCTTAAGGGAAATGAACATATGTTCCAAAGCCATAACTTGGTCCTAAAGAGAATTTGAAGAATGTCAACTTCCCATGATGACGTTATCTAGAGGTTTAATTATGTCATTAAAATTAGATTTGCCATTGTTAGGAAGCATCAAAGCATTTAGAACAAGATAAATTAAAGTTTCCAAAAAGAAAAAAAAGGTAGTGCACCCCTCTAGATTTTCAAAGGCTCCTCTGTGCGCATGCAGAGCTTTACAGGCAAAATTTTTTCAAATACTTCATGTGGAAAGTAATCCTAACATGTGGATATGTTTCATTTCTAAAAACATTTTTACTTTTCTGGAAGTTTAGAACAAGATTAAATAAATTTTAAGACTTACAGACATTTCTGATGGAACAACCAAATCCTCTCCCTTCCCCCTGCCAAAAAAAAAACAAAGTTGGATATATCAGAACAAAATAAAACAAGGGTCACAAGGAATTATGTGTCTAAAAGGAAAATCTCCAGCATTCTTTTGCAGCTGTTTACTGCTTGGCTGGTAAACAGTTCTAACGTGAATTTGGACCTCAGCCATGGGTTTGCCATGGTTCACTCTGTAGAGACACTTGCCCAGATAGGCTAATAAGATTTATGCTCTTTTATCAAGTGTCACACCTCACAGGCCTAATAAGTAAGTGCAAACCTAGCACATAAGCAAAACATTCACACTGAGAAACTACTAGCTGGATATCTTGTATTTCTTAGTTTGTGTCCTGGGCAGATAGTCCCAACACAGAACTCTGCTGTCAACCCAGACCTGGTAATCATCCTTTCAACAAAAATCTGATGGCTTCTGTGTTCTAGATATTAAGGAGGAAGCTGTAAATAGCATTTGCAAGGCTCCTGCTCTCAGATAATTTATGAGACAGACATTAATAAAAAAGTACAGAAAGAAAGAAGATAAATACAGATTGTGACCTTGACACCTAAGAGATTGATTGGGACAGAGGCTTTCTTTAGAGAAAAGAAATATCAATAGGAAGTTACAGTTGAGTCAAAGACCTAGGGATAAGATAGTGGTAGACATCCAAAAAGCTGTGGGAAAAGAATTCCAGGGGAAGGGCAAAGCCCCTGACTGGGGAAAGGGACCTTTCTTTTATTCAACAAGTAACACTGAACATTCCCTCAACACCAAGATCAGTTTCATATGTAAACATCATTTCCTTGATGTAACAGGGAAGGCATTTTGGAGAAGTAGAGAGACACATACGTGAATGCTGTTACTTATGTGCAAGTGAGTCACTGGTGAGTTAAAGGGGGTGACATTTGGATTGGGAGATTCAAGAAAATGATAAATTATATTTGATTTGATGGGAGAGGGGAGACAAAGGAAAGGCAGCTGATGAGGAAGGAGTTAAAAATATTGGTGTGCTACCAGGTGATGCTGTTTGAGCCAGCCAGCAAGTAGGCAGGTTGAGTGATTGTTTTCTGTAGCTCCCTTGTAAACAGGAAGATGTAACGTAAGGACCCTTCCTACATTCAAATTACCTAAAGTATCCTTAGCAACAAGTACCAATCAGCTTGCCCTGGGTTCACTATTTCTGGGAGACTTTTGCTTGGATACATGTTGGTAGAGCTTCTGGTCCCAGAAGACCCAAGTGAAATGACAGGGAGCAAAGAAACTCAAGACCTGATAGCTTTTATTCAGTAGCTTTCATAGGAAATACCTGATCCAATGGGAACCCATTATCTTGACCATGTTTTGAGACTAAATGGTGGATGGCACTGATGTCTCATATTTCAGCTCAGCTTCAGTAGCTCACATGTCTTGTACCTTGGGGAATCATATGAAACTGACTAGAACCCCTTCCCAATGGCGGTGGAAGATGGGGAGACCCAGCAGCAGCACATAGGGCTCCCAGGAAGCAGTCATCTTTTCTTTTTCTTTTTTTCTTCTTTGTTTGTCTCAGATACTCTCATTTTGCTGGTTAAGTCCAGGAAATGGCTCATTTAGTCATTTTGAGAATTCTAATCTTTTTCCTCACTTAGTTACTCCCCACAAGGACCAGCAAGTACACAAGCCTTTGTGAGTCTCAGACTTTGCTGAAGACATGGTATAATGGAAAAGGACAGCAGATAAACTTGCTGAGTTGAGTATCTGACCTTTTGTTTCCGTGCAATTCTTTGGGCATTTCTATCATCTTAGATTCTAGGCTTCTGTCCCAATTCTTGCCTCTTCTTCCCTTTTTACTGCTCCCAGAAACTCCCAACAAAATGCCGCTTAACTATTCTTTTTTTTTTTAATTTTATCTTATTATGTTATGCTAGTCTCCATACAATACATCATTCATTTTTGATGTAGTGATCCACGATTCATTGTTTTTTTATAACACCCAGTGCTCCATGCAGTACGTGCCCTCCTTAATACCCATCACCAGGCTAACCCATCCCCCCACCCTCCTCCCCTCTAAAACCCTCAGTTTGTTTCTCAGAGTCCATAGTCTCTCATGGTTCATCTCTCCCTCCGATTCCCCCCCCCTTCATTTTTCCCTTCCTTCTCCTAATGTCCTCCATGCTATTACTTATGTTCCACAAATAAGGGAAACCATATGATAATTGACTTTCTCTGCTTGACTTATTTCACTTAGCATAATCTCCTCCAGTCCCATCCATGTTGATGTAAAAGTTGGGTATTCATCCTTTCTGATGGCTGAGTAATATTCCATTGTATAGATGGACCACATCTTTATCCATTCATCTGTTGAAGGGCATCTAGGCTCTTTCCACAGTTTGGTTATTGCAGACATTGTTGCTATGAACATTGGGGTGCATATGGCCTTCTTTTCACTACATCTGTTTCTTTGGGGTAAATACCCAGTAATGCAACTGCTGGGTCATAGAGTAGCTCTATTTTTAATTTTTTGAGGCACCTCCACACTGTTTTCCAAAGAGGCTGTACCAACTTGCATTCCCACCAACAATGGAAGAGCATTCCCCTTTCTCCACAACCTCTCCAACATTTGTTGTTTCTTGCCTCGTCAATTTTTGCCATTTTAACTGGTGTAAGGTGGTATCTCAGTGTGGTTTTGATTTGAATTTCCATGATGGCTAATGATGATGACCATTTTTTCATGTGTCTGTTAGCCATTTGTGTGTCTTCTTTGGAGAAGTGTCTGTTCATGTCTTCTGCCAATTTTTTGACTTGGTTATTTGTTTTTTGTGTGTTGAATTTGAGAAGTTCTTTATAGATCTTGGATACCAGCCCTTTATCTGTAGTGTCATTTGCAAATAACTTCTTCCATTCTGTGGGTTGCCTCTTTCCTTTGCTGTGCAGAAGCTTTTTATCTTGATGAAGTCCCAAAAGTTCATTTTTGCTTTTGTTTCACTAGCCTTTGGAGATGTATCTTGAAAGAAGTTGCTGTGGCCGATGTCAAAGAGGTTACTGCCTATGTTCTTTTCTAGGATTTTGATGGATTCCTGTCTCACACTGAGGTCTTTCATCCATTTTGAGTTTATCTTTGTGTATGGGGTGTTAGAGAATGGTCGAGTTTCATTCTTCTGTATATAGCTGTCCAATTTTCCCAGCACCATTTATTGAAGAGACTGTCTTTTTTCCATTGCATATTTTTTCCTGCTTTGTGGAAGATTATTTGACCATAGAGTTGAGGGTCCATATCTGGCCTCTCTATTCTGTTCCATCGGTCTATATGTCTGTTTTTGTGCCAGTACCGTGCTGCCTTGGTGATCACTGCTTTGTAATATAGCTTGAAATCAGGCAACGTGATGCCCCCAGCTTTGTTTTTCTTTTTGAACATTTCCTTGGTGATTCAGGGTCTTTTCTGATTCCCATACAAATTTTAGTTTGTTCCAGCACTTTGAAAAATGTCTTTGAAATTTTGATCGGGATGGCATTGAAGGTATAGATTGCTCTGGGTAGCATAGACATTTTAACAATGTTTATTCTTCCGATCCATGAGCATGGAATGTTTTTCCATCTTTTTGTGTCTTCTTCAATTTCCTTCATGAGTTATCTGTAGTTCCTGGAGTATAGATCCTTTACTTCTTTGGCTAGGTTTATTCCGAGGTATCTTATGGTTTTTGGTGCTATTGTAAATGGAATAGTTTCTCTAATTTCTCTTTCTACAGTTGCATTGTTATTATATAAGAAAGCAACTCTACAAGTTGGTGAATTCGGGATTTTTCTATTTTTTTGAGTGAAGCTTGGATGGCTATGTATTTCCCACTTAGGATTGTCTTTGCAGTATCCCATAGGTTTTGGACCGATGTGTTTTCATTCTCATTGGTTTCCATGAATTGTTTAAGTTCTTCTTTGATTTTCTGGTTGACCCAAACATTCTTGAGCAGAGTAGTCTTTACCTTCCAAGTGTTTGAATTTCTTCGAAATTCTTTCTTGTGATTGAGTTCCAGTTTTAAGGCATTATGGTCTGAGAATATGCAGGGAATAATCTCAATCTTTTGGTATCAGTTGAGACCTGATTTGTGACCCAGTATGCGGTCTATTCTGGAGAAAGTTCCATGTGCGCTCAAGAAGAATGAGTATTCTGTTGTTTTAGGGTGGAATGTTCTGTACATATCTATGAGGTCCATCTGGTCCAGTGTGTCATTCAAAGCTCTTCTTCCTTTGTTGATTTTATGCTTAGATGATCTGTCTATTGCTGAGAGTGGAGTATTGGGGTCTCCTACAATTAACATCTTTATTTTGATTAACAGTTGGCTTATGTAGATGGCTGCTCCCATGTTGGGGGCGTAGATATTTACAATTTTTAGATCTTCTTGTTGGATAGACCCTTTAAGAATGATATAGTGTCCTTCTGTGTCTCTAACTATAGTCTTCAGTTTAAAATCTAATTTGTCTGATATAAGAATTGCTACCCCAGCTTTCTTTTGAGGTCTGTTGGCATGGAAGATGGATTTCCATCCATTCACTTTCAGTCTGGATGTATCTTTAGGTTCAAAATGAGTCTTGTAGACAGCATATGGATGGGTCCTGTCTTTTTATCCAGTCTGCAACCCTGTGCCATTTTATGGGAGTATTTAGGCCATTCACGTTGAGAGTGATTATTGAAAGATATGAATTAATTGTCATCATGTTGCCTGTGAAGACGTTGTTTTTGTAGATTGTCCCTGTAAATTTCTGTTGTAGATCACTCTTGGGGTCTTTCTCCTTTTATAGAACCCCCTTAATATTTCTTGCAGGGCTGGCTTAGTGGTCACATATTCTTTCAGTTTCTGCTGGTCTTGGAAGCCCTGCATCTCTCCATCCATTCTAAATGACAGCCTTGCCGGATAAAGTATTCTTGGCAGCATGTTCTTCTCGTTTAGTACCCTGAATATGTCTTGCCAGGCCTTTCTGGCTTGCCAGGTCTTTGTGGATAGGTCTGATGTTATTCTGATGTTCCTCCCTCTGTACGTAAGGAATCTCTTCCCCCTAACTGCTCTTAAGATGGTTTCCTTGGTTCTAAGGTTTACGAGTTTTGGCATGTTTTCCTTGATCTTGGGAGGGGTCCTCTCTGCCTCTAGGATACGAGTGTTTGTTTCATTCCCCACATTAGGGAAGTTCTCAGCTATGATTTGCTCAAATATATCTTCTAGTCCTCTCTCTCTCTCCACCCCCTCAGGGATCCCAATAATTCTGACATTGGGACGTTTCATGGTGTCACTTATTTCTCTGATTCTATTTTCATGGATTTTGAGTTGTTTTTCCCTGGCCTCCTCTTTTCCCTTCTTGTCTATTAATTGGTCTTCTAGATCACTAATTCGTTCTTCTGCCTCGCTTACCCTAGCTGTTAGATTATCTAGATTAGATTGGATCTCACTGATAGCATTTTTAAGTTCTGCCAATTCAGCTTTCATTTCTGTCCTTAGAGACTCTATGTTGCCATTAATTGATTTCTCCATTCTAGCTATTGTCTTCACAATTGTTACCCTGAATTCCATCTCTGAACATGTTCGTTATAACTGAATCCATTTGTAAATCTGTGGTATAAGTCATAGTCTCTGAGTTTTTCCTATTTTGGGAGTTCCTCCTCCTAGTCATTCTGTTGAGGGGAGGTTGAGGGAATGTATAGAGTCCAAATTATTGACCAGAACCCAAGCAAGATGCACCTGTTTTCTTGGGACCTTAGGGTTGCTGGCCTCTTGTTTTCCCAGCCTGTCTTCTGCAGGAGGGGCCTGCTGCGCTGTTACTCAGGCAACCCTGTTTGGGCAGAGTTGCCCTGCCCCCTGTGGTGGGAAATGGGCTCAGTGAAAACCGGTTTTTGGGGGCTTTTGTTCTCTGACGGCTTTCCCTGGAGGCTTTCTCTGTCTCTTTTGAGAGTCAGAGCAGAAGAGATCGTTTCCAACCCTCTGCCTCAGAGCAGAGAGATCACCGTCTCTTTGTCAGTGAGCTCTCCAGGCCACACTCTCTCTGTTTCTGTCTGTGCTGCTATAAACTGCAGCGTCCTGGGTTGTGCACCCCTCAGCAGTGCTCCCAGTCCTCGCCTCCAGGTCGGGGCATGTCTCTGCCCTTTGAGCTTCCAAAACTGCCAGCCACCCCCAGTTCGCATGTGTCACCCCGCTGCTCTGGGTTACAGTCCGAGGGGCTGCCCTAAAGTCCTTTCCCTGCCCCTACGGGTCTGCAAGTCTGTGCCCCGGCCCCAGTCTCAGGAGGCTATCTCTCACTGGGGGTGTAGGATCCCCATGGCCAGGCTCCCTCCCGCTGCCATTTATCCTCTGATATCTGCCCACGGAATCACGGCTCCCCCTTCATACCTCAAAACCAACCTCCTGCAATATTCTGTTTGTAGAGATCCAGATCTACTTACATCTCAGGCTGATTTCATGGGTGTTCAGAGTGATCTGGTAGTTATCCAGCTCAATTCTGGGGACCGGTTGGAATAGGGCCCCCTACTCCTTAACCGTCTTTTCCAGGTTCCTGCTTAACTATTCTTATAGTTAACTAGCATTTACTCCATTGATCAGGGCTTTGCACTGCCAGTCAGAATGGGTGGCTGTTTGTATGTGTGACTCAAAAGGCTTGCCTGCACCAGAGTATTTCCACCACTGGTCAGACAGCAGTATCTGCAGTCCTCATGGCTATAGCCATACTTCTGACTTACCTCATGACCTCTGGAAGGCCCTTGTTAATCTGAGTCTGCTGCCTGAAGAAGGAAGCCTTATAACCAGTTTTCTTTCTTTCTTTCTTTTTTAATATCTTATTTATTTGAGAGAGACAGGGAGAGGGAGAAGGAGATAGAGAAGGAGAAGCAGACTCCCCACTGAGCAGGGACCCTGATGTGGGGTTCGATCCCAGGACCCTGAGGTCATGACCTGAGCCTAAGGCAGATGCTTAACCCATTGAGCCACCCAGGTGCCCCCTATAACCAGTTTTCATACCCAGTCAGCCATTAACATTTTTTTAAAGGGCAGAATGACTCTCCAGAATGGTTGGAGATTGAGGATAGACAAGGGGAGGAGTGACAGAAGTTACATGGCTTGAGCTACTATTGGGAAGGCAGCATGATCTATGATGGGTCAATCCTGATACCTGGGGTGAGAGTGACAGTGTGCCCAGCTACGGGACGTGGGGGAGGTTTGGAGGCACAGATGGAAGGAGGAACTCTAAAGAAGGATAGGTTTATGCACATATGTGTGGCACACACAGTGTAGAAGACAAAATTTTTGGCTTCCCAATTTTGCTTCAGGCTGGGTCCTATCCTATAGCCCCGACAGATTCAGTGACCCTGTCTGATCTTAGAGGAATTTTGCAGACAGACTCCCTTGTGATCTTGCCTAAGTGAAGTAGCTTGGATAACTATATGATAGCTAGAGGCAAGAATCTGTACCAAATATAAAGTTTGCTGCCTTGCTTTTCATTTGCTCTTAAGAATTTTCACAATCGGGGCGCCTGGGTGGCTCAGTCGTTAAGTGTCTGCCTTCGGCTCAGGTCATGATCCCAAGGTCCTGGGATCGAGTCCCACATCGGGCTCCTTGCTCAGCGGGGAGCCTGCTTCTCCCTCTGCCACCCCCTGCCACTCTGCCTACTTGTGATTCCTCTCTCTCTCTCTGTGTCAAATAAATAAAATTAAATTAAAAAAAAAAGAATTTTCACAATCAATATAATCTATAGCTTTTTTCCCCAAAAGAACTCAATAGATCACTTTACCTCCTTAATATTGATTTACTTAAAATTCTAGTTTTAGCAGAGGAAGCTAGTCCTTAGTCTTTACAAATACAGCAAAAACAGTTTATTAAAAATGTAAGGGGTCCAAATTAAAGGAATATGAATTATTTAGTATTTTATTTATCATTGAAACATTTAGCAATCCTCTTTATTTTAATTTTTTAATAAAGATTTTATTTATTCATTTCAGAGAGAGAGAGAGAGAGAGAGCACCTGAGTACAAGCATGAGCAGGGGAAGGGGCCGAGGGAGAAGCAGACTTCCCGCTGAGCAGAGAGCCCAACTCGACTTGGGACTCCATCCCAGTACCCTGGGATCAAGACCTGAGCCAAAGTCAGACTCCCAACTAACTGAGCCACCCAGGCTCCTGCAATCCTTTCTTTGAACAAAGAACCCATGAATCATTGAGATTAAGGTGTAATAGTTTATATATAAATTTGTGATACCAATTTTTTGGATTTTTTAAAAAGATTTTATTTATTTATTTTTAAAGAGTGAGAGAGAGCGTGAGTGGAAGGAGAGGCAGAAGCAAAGCGAGAGAGAGAATCTCAAGCAGACTCCTGCTGAGCATGGAGCCGGGTGCGGGACTTGATCTCACCACCCTGAGATCATGCCCTGAGCCTAAATCAAGAGTCAGATGCCCAACTGACTGCACCACCCAGGTGGCCCTCACTTTTTGGACTTTTAAAGTTATGGTAGTTCTATTCAGTTTTCCCCTTATATTATACATTGGGGAAATCTGGTACTGATTTTCCTATATAGTAAAAATATCATTTCTCAATTTATGTCTGAAAATTTAAAAACTGATCAGTATAAAACAAAATAAAAAGTACTTTGAATTATTGACTACTCAGATAACTACTCTACTCCGAATTATTCACTGTTAATATTTTGTTTTACTTCCTTTTCGTGTTTTTTCTATTCAGATATATTAGCAAATATATAAATATACAGAGTACCATACTTGTGTTGGTACAGGTGTATATGTGTATATGTTTATACCTAAACCAAATTTATAGTATGCTGGATAAATAGTTTTAAATGATGCTTTGTTACCTAACAATTTGTGATTGAGTATTCTTCAAAAACATAAATTTTAAACCATCCAGAGGATTTTATTTTACTATCCCATGTTGGACATTTCATTTGTTTCTAATTATTTATTATTAAAAATAACAGACTACACTGAGTATTTTTATATATGAATATTCTACTTACCTTTGGGGGAATCACTGGGTCAAGGGTCATGAATGACTATTTTTAAATGATGTTTGGTGCATTATTTTCAAATTCTCCTCTGGAAGAGATGTGTGAGTTTCTCCCTTCTTCATATATATACAAAGGTACCATGTCATTGTATTCTCATTGACACTGGGGAATATAAGGCTAACAATGACTTTGCTAATTTGCTGGACAAAATTGTGTCTGATTGTTTTGCTTTAAATTTTTATCATTTTATCTCTGATTGCTACATTGATAGCTTTATAAGAAATATTATTTTTCCTTTCCCTTTTTTAGCCTTGAAAAATAACAATCATAGTTGTTTCATGGGGAAATTGGGAAACACAAATATGTGTGAAAGTGCTATATGAATATTAGGAAGCATTATTGTTGTGAAGCCATCATGGCAAGAATGAGACATCTTTATCCAGTGATAGCCAGCTACAAATATTAGCATTCCTGATGCTTGTCCTCTTCTGAAACAGCGGTCCTTGGTGCCCAGGTTGCATTTATTCAGTTCTCTTCTGATCTCAACCCCAGCTGGGGTAGACAGGTTGTGAAAGTTCAGACTCTTCTCTCCCTACCAGACCCTTGCTATAAGCACTTGCAGCTGTCTCTCTGCATTCTGCCCCTGAGGCTTCTCCAACATAGGAGTCTCCTAGCTGCTGGCTGGCATTGGGCAGCCCAAAGGTGCATGCATGGGGGAGGGATTCACATCAGGGGGAACCCTGAACCAAAGGGAGATGGGAGTGTTCCAGTTGCCCATCTTTTGGTTGATCAGTTCTGGGAGGCATTCCATTTATGCTTCTCAGGATTTCTGGCAGAATCTCACTTTGCTGCCAATAGCAGAGACCTTAATAATGCACCATGTAATGGCCTTCCTTCTTTGGTGTTCTGACTTTCTTTCCTCCCTGACTTCTGTTTCTTAGGATCGGCTTCAAAATAAACCAACTATAATCAAGTCCTTAGTCTAAACTTTCCTCTAGGGAAACCCTAAACCAAGATACCATCCTTTCCCTTCTCCTCCAGTAGTTCTGAGCTCTTCTCCTTCCCCTGTAGAACATTCACTTAACTAACTCAGCCATTACATACTGAGTGCTGACCAGGTGCCAGGCAGCATTATTGTGGGAGACAGGGATACAGACTCAAATTCTGGCCATCGGGGAGCTACAAGCTAATGCCGCAGGCAAAAAATGAGCACAATAAATAGGTAAACTAAAGTTCATAAGTACCAAGGAGCAAAAAGTAAGGGAGATAGGAAATGTCTGGGGTTGTAATTTCACACAATATGGACAGGGGAGACCTTACTGAGAAGATTGCATTTGAATAAAGATCAGAAGACGGTAAAGGAGTGAGCCATGTCTCTATCTATAGGAAAAATACTCCATCTGAGAAGAAAGCAAATACATGGGCCCTAAGATGGCAGCATTTCTGGAGCATGTAGAAGTATGGGGAAGGCCAATGTGGTTCAGCAAGGTGACAGAGGAGGAGAATGGTTCGGGAGCTAACTGGATGTTAGATCACATAGGAACTTGAAGGTCTTTGCTGTTTACTTTGCCATTTGGTGGGAAATTCCTGGAGAGTTTTGAGCATAAGAATCTCATGGTCAAAAAAAAAAATTATTCTGTCCACTGTACTAAATGTAGTCTTTTAGGGCAGAAGCAGAGGGCAGAAGCAGAGACCAGGTAGGAGGTTATGGCAGAAATCCAGGAGAAAGATGATTGTGGCTTGGACTTGAGTCTTAGCATGGAGGTGATGAGAAGTGTTTGATTCTGGATATATTCCCAGGCTGGATTTGATAGAATTTGCTGATGGATGGATAGGATTTGGGGTGTGACAGAGGTAAAGAATCATGGGCTGGAAGAATTGTGTTTGCCATTTACCGGGTTGGCGAAATGAGTGAGAGAAGGGAAGGTTCGAGGAGGTCTATCAGGAGCCAAACTTTCCACATATTAAATATTAATATTAAATACACCACATATTAAATAAACCTATTTATTACTCCCCATGGGAAATGTCAAGGAAAGTAGGTGGTTGCATATATGAGTCTGGATTTAAGAAAGGTCAGAGCTGGAGGTATAAATTAGGGAGTTGCTAGTATATAGATGACATTTTGAAACTTCTTGGATGAGATTTCCAAGGGAGTATGTGTGGATAGAAAAGAGAAGAGATCCAAATATGGTGTATTAGTCTGCCAGGGCTGCCATAACAAAATACCACAGACTGGGTGGCTTCAACAGAGTTTTATTTCTCACAGCTGTAGAGGCAGGAGGTCCAAGGTCAAGGTGCCCACGGTAATGGTTTCTCCTGAGGCTTCTGTCTTTGATGTGCAGATGGCACCTTTTCTCTGTGTGCTCATGTGACCTCTTCTCAGTGTGTTTGCGTCTCTGGTGTCTCCTTCCTTATGACCTCATTTACCTTAATTACCTCTTAAAAGACCCTAACCTCCCCTAAGCACACACATTCTAAGGTATTGGGGGTTAGGGCTTCTATCAACACACAAATTTTAGGGGGATACAGTTCAGCCCCACAGGTAGCTGTCAGGGACATTCTGAAGTTAGGATGATGGAGAGATAAGAAGGGATAGTCAAAAAATACTGAGATGGGGTGCCTGGGTGGCTCAGTTGGTTAAACGACTGCCTTCGGCTCAGGTCATGATCCCAGGGTCCTGGGATCGAGTCCCGCATCGGGCTCCCTGCTCTGCGGGGAGCCTGCTTCTCCCTCTCCCACTCCCTCTGCTTGTGTTCCCTCTCTCGCTGTGTCTCTCTCTGTCAAATAAATAAATAAAATCTTTAAAAAAAAAAATACTGAGATGGTGAGGAGAGAATGGTAAGAGAAAAAACTAAAAGATACCATACAAAATAAAGAGAATAGGAAGAGATAGAAAGAGGAGAAAGTGATCAGTTGTGTAGAAAGACTGTCGTTAGGCCAGGTACCATGAGGACTGAGGATGAATATTGAATTTAGAAATGTGGAGATCATTGGTTACCTTTGTACGATTAGTAGTGGTAGAGTGATGAGGTTGGGCACCTGACTGTAGTGGGTTCAAGAAGAATTAAAGAAAGGGAAATCAGAGGGAGGGAATAAAGATAACTCTTTGAAGAATTTTTTAAAAATATCATGTTGTAGGGGCCTGGGTGGCTCAGTCGTTAAGTGTCTGCTTTCAGCTCAGGTCATGGTCCCAGGATCCTGGGATCGAGCCCCGCATTGGTCTCTCTGCTTGGTGGGAAGCCTCCTTTTCCCTCTCCCACTCCCCCTGCTTGTGTTCCCTCTCTCGCTGTCTCTCTCTGTGTCAAATAAATAAATAAAATCTTTTAAAAAATACCATGTTGTGGTCTTAACCTCAAGCCTTATGAATGGAGATGAGCATAATATTGATGGATTCATTGATGTATTGGAATTTGGAGTCAACCTCACAAAATTAGCTAAAATTTAGACTTCCCATCTAAGATGATGTGGTAGGCAGAATAATGTCCTCCCCCAAATGTTCATGTCCTAATCCCCCAAACCTGTGACTTAGTTACCTTTCGTGGTAAAAAGGACTGCAGATGTGATGACATTAAGGATCATGAAATGAGACCATCCTGGTTTATTAGGGCATTTATATTTAAATGTAATCACAAGTGTGCTTATGAGAGAGAGGCAGGAGTGACAGAGTCAGAGAGAGATTTGAAGATCCTACATTGTTGGTTTGGAAGTTGGAGGAAGGAGCTATGAGCCAAAGAAGCTGCCACCTCTTAGAAGCTGAAAAAGACAAGGAAATGATTCTCCCCTATAGCTTCCAGAAGGAGCACAGCCCTGCTGACACCTTGATTTTAGCACTATAAGACCTAATTTTAGACTTCTGACCTTTAAAAATGTAACATAATGAATTTGTGTTGTTTTGTGGCAATTTGTTACAGTAGCTATAGGAAACTAATGAAGATGGCATAAGGGAGAAACCATTGTGGACCTTGCAGTATAGAGGATTAGTGTTGACCTTAGATCCAGTCAAGAGGATCCCTAACCTAGGTCCCATTCTTTAAAGGGCACACTCTGGAAGACCTCCCACTGTAGGATGAAGGGTCCATGGAATGAAGGGAATGTTGCCCATCTGAGCCCATGCTCTGCCTTTTTTGGACCACAGCATCCTAGAATTCCTGCTCAAACAGCACTGAACCTGTTTCCAGTGTCTCTATGGATGCTCAGATTAGATTCTCCAGGAAGCTGACTCTGAAGAGTTTAGCATTTAACATGTATAGAAAGGAATGGCTTTGAGATGGACATCAAGGGAAGCTCATGGAAGGAAGCAAGATTGGGCAGAGGGAGAAGTTGAGCTGTGTCACAGGTCCTGTGAATGGCATGGGAGCTCTGGAGCTAGAATGACCTTTCTCAGTTGGTGCAAGCTGGCCCAGGGTGGGCAGGCCTTATAGTCTCACATGCATCAGTCACTGAATGTGGGTTGCCCCTAGAATGAGCATGACCTTGGTGATGAGGCTTTCTGCAGTTGAAGCAACCCTAAAGGGGCTAATAAACTAAAAACTGTCTATCTGCCTACTTTACTCCCCCAAAATGGAGCAGCATGTCTTTCATTGAGGGGAAATCTTGGCGTCACAACACAGGGCTCACTTTGGCAGACCCCTTCCTAGGGACTGTCATCTTAAGAGGAGACAACTACACTGGCGCATATACCCCTGTTCCCAAGTATGTTCAATGGAAGGCTGATTGTAGGGTGTGGGGCATGGAGGGTGAGCTTATATTTGTGAGCTGGGATTTCTACAGGTGTGTTCATGAAGGCCTTTCAGGTTTGGATGGAGCTTGGGTAGGAAGAAAATTGGAGCAGGCCTGAGGCCAAAGGCTGGGGGCTGCCTCTCCCTACACTCTGTATTCTGTCCCAGGACACCAAATGGCCAGAGAATTCTAAATTTGAACCTGATTTCTCAGGTTGTTATGCAGAAGTATTTCTCAAGGTAGAAGAGTAGAACCTATTTGATTTCACAGCTTAGTTTAAATCTTTTTATAACTTTAGACAGATGGAATATAATCCTCTATTTATACTCTTGCCCTGAGCCCTGCAAATGTGGTAGGGGGTTTAGCTGATCACCTACCCCTATTGGATCACTTCCGGATAAATTCTGCCTTAGAAATTTGCCTGACACAGGGCGCCTGGGTGGCTCAGTTGGTTAGGCGACTGCCTTCGGCTCAGGTCATGATCCTGGAGTCCCAGGATCAAGTCCTGCATTGGGCTCCCTGCTCGGCGGGGAGTCTGCTTCTCCCTCTGACCCTCCTCCCTCTCATGCTCTCTGTCTCTCATTCTCTCTCTCACAAATAAATAAAATCTTAAAAAAAAAAAAAAAAGAAATTTGCCTGACACAAGGGGCAATTTAGCACACTGCATGAAGTACAATTTTTTTTCCAACTGAAGTCCTGATATTTAAATTTTTCATATGATACTTCGGTCTACCTTGTTTAGTAAAAGAAAATGGGGTATACAGAATTTCTACTTAGGAATTATGGTCAGATTCATTTCTAGCCATCCCCAGTCAGTCATATGGTCCCCATTGCCTTTGTTCTTAGATCTATAAGCATTGGAGTAGCTGTTTTTACTGGATTGTTTTCCAGTACTCTGTGGGCCAGTGGGAGTCATGCTGGGAAGCAATCTCAAGTTCATGGCAAGGACACTTCCCAGCTGCTAAGCTCCTTTAGGGCAATAAAGGACCAGCCCTCGCCTAGATGGAGAGACCTTTCTGGAGACATATGTCTCTTGATACAAACAGACCATTTCCCTTCTCAACTGGGGGCCAATCCAAAGTAGGTAGATTATTCCACTTTACAGTCTCATACAAACTAGAACATTTGCACTTGTTCTTTTTGTTTCTAGAAGACATTTATTGCTCTTGCCTGTCCTGGAACACTTCCCCCTTAGGTTATGAATGAATATTCCTCCTACTCACTCCATGGATCTGGTGTAGCAGTTGTTAAACAATAAGATTCAAACAATTCAGATTGACCATGAAAAGATTACATTCCTGGGATAGGTTGAAACTGTAATTAAGAATTGGCTTGCTGTCATGGGGGGAAAATGACTCCAATCCCCCTTCCATTTTTAACACTGTCAGTCACATTGTCCAGCTCCCCTTCCTCTGCTTGCTAAGGCGGGGAGGGAGCGTGTATAACCTGAGCCCATTTGGATAGTCTTTGCCAGGTTTTTGACTCTGAGCAGGGTAACAACTTAAGCTAAAGGTGGTTAGAACTGACTTGTTTAGAGGAAGCATCCAAAAGAGACATATTAGTGTTACTAAGTTCTTGAAGAGTACCCTTTTCCTATCATTATTTAAGCTTGCTGTGTTATCTTTTTTTTTTTTTTTTCATTCTGTGACTTACCCAAAGTCTTTCCAATATGTTTTTTTGTTTACCTCAGTTGGCCCTAGTTGCTAGCATGGCAAGAGCCCTAAGTGTCACTTACATTTGAAATACCTTCCCCCAATCCCACCCTACTTTCAGGTTCACTCCCTACATCTAGTTTACTTTACTCTCCTGACTTTACTCTTCTGAATTTTTCTTTGCTGATTGCCTGAACCGCAAATCAGAAATTGCTCTACTTTACCCTAGTAAACTTTACTGTCAGAACTATAGTTGGATTTTTCTCTGCTAATATCTCTTTTAGCTCAAGGTAATGGTTAAATCTTGGGAATTAGAACTCACAGTGCTCAATGCTGATATAGATAGCTATCTTTAACCTTTAAAAAGTCCATAAATTGGACAAAAAGCTAAAGCAAAATTAATGTTAAATTATTCTGTTTCAAGGTGGTGAGTATAACAGAAATTGATTGTCATAATAATTCTCCCTAATATTGTTACAGTCTCAATGGGATCGAACAGCAAGTGCTTATTTAGCTTCTGAGTCAGTAGGTTCAGCCGATCAGTCCTGGATTGGACTTATCTCATGAGCTTACTCTCAGATATAGGTTGGGTAGGTGGCTCTGCTGACTTGGCTAGGCTCTCTTACAAGTGTGGGTGGCTTTTAGGATGGCCTTGACTAAGATAACTGGGGTAACTCAGCTCTGGTCCTTGTGTCTCTCTTCCTTCTGGCACAGATGGCTAGCCTGGGAATGTCCTACTTATGGCAGTGGCAGAGAGTCTGTACAAGTAAATTCGATCATGTTTTTGGCTCAGGTCATGATCTCAGGGTTGTGAGATCGAGCCCGACATCGGGCTCTGTGCTCAGCACAGAGTCTGCTTGAGATTCTCTCTCTCCTTCTCCCTCTGCCCATCCCTCCTGCTCATGTGCACATTCTCTCTCTCTCTCAATAAGTAAATAAATAAATAAAATCCTAGGAAAAAAAATAAATTCAATCGTGCAAGTGACTTTCATGCCTTTGCTTCTGTCACACTTGTCATAATCTCACTGGCCTTAGGCAAGTCAAATGACCTAGCACAGAATGAGAGAGCACTTACCGGCATAGGGAGGAGTGACAAGCTGGAGCCATTATTACCTTTGATCTACCACTGGGGTAATTTTTTTTCTTACCCCCCCCTTTTTTTTTGCTTTTCTGCATTTTATGATTTTTCCACAATAAACACCTATAGCTTGTTTAATAAAGGAAAATTTCCAAACTAGAACAGATTAAAAATCATTAGAAACTTAGAAATCACTTTATATAATAAATACATTTGGCTATACCATTGGCTAAAGTATGTAATACTTTATAAAAACTTACTAAAGCAGTTAACCTGCTTGAGACCCAGGTTATTCTCATACTGGGTAAGAACATCTTTCCCTTTTTCTATTCACTGTGACTGGAGCTGATAATTGAATGCTGAAATTTATTTCTCTTGTAGACTGGAATGTGCAAGTAGTGCTCTGGCTGGGATTAAGTGCCAAGCACCGAACCCAATGAACTGTGTATTTCTGTAAGCTATTTACAGTGAGTTTGGAATTTCATAAAACTAAAACGCAATGCACCAGAGTCTACTCATTTATCTTCTTTTTACATGAACTTTTTAGTGACCAAGGGATCTTCGTGCTTTTAGAGGGATATGAAGCATGCAACTCTGGTTCAGTTGAAGAAGTTTGTCATTTTTGCACTGTACCTTGTAGCTAAAATGTTCAGATTCTGACCATGGAGCAGACTTTAGCATGATTATGGTCCAATTGTCAAGCTTGAAAGAAATGCCACCTCATCAGAGAGGTCTTTCTAGACTATCCGATGAAATAGTTACTCTCCACTCTTATTCCCTAGCTCACTCTCTTCTTAGTTTCTTTCACACAGCTACCATTGTTCCTAGTTATTTAATTAATTGACTGTTTGCGTGCTTATTTATTTTCCTCTCTACTTTACCCAGATGTAAGCTCCTTAACAGCAGGGACCATACCTGTCTTGTTCATAGTGGCCCTCCTAATGCCCAGCACAATGCCTGGAATGACATGTGTATTAGATGAAGGAGGAACCATCATAATTTAAAATTTACATTTGAAAATCATATGTGCTAATTACCCAATTCCTCATTTTTTAAAATCTTTTGGTTATAAGATAAAAGGAACAAACAGCACTTTTTTCTTTCCTCCTAGCGGTAGACAGTTTGTTGCATTTCTGCGAGAGGAGATAGACAGTTTGTTGCATTTCTGCAAGAGGCCCTGTACAAAACTGTCTTCAATAGACACCTGGTTAATTAGAATGAACATCAACTTTTTGGTAGTGATGGGGGTTATAGAGTCAGAATCCCAAGTATAGATGAGTCTAAAACATTCGTGGTAGAACCACTGTCCGGGACTCATGGTCATTGATGTTCAGGCCCAGTAAACTCCTGATTCTGAGGAAAATCTGTAACTTGAAATCTACTCAATAAAATATTGCTTCGTTGTATGGGCTAACTGGTGAAGAGGTGTTTGTGTGGGGGTATTTGCATCATCAAGATTAGGTGAAGACAGATGAAAAGGTCACAACAAGAAAACAATAGAAAAATCCAGTCATCCTTTTTTCTCAAAGGAAAAAAAATAAATAAAAAATACCTTGCCATTTTTCACAGCTAATTTATTTAGATCTTAGTGTCTCTTATTTAGGAAGGCAGGTAAGTGTCAAGAAGCAGTTTTTTCTTAGTCTTAATTTTATGGAGATTGCTGAAATTTTCTGGTTAAATAATACCAGTGCCCAAATAATACCAGTTGTTTGGTGAGGACTCAAAGACACCCCACAGGAGCATTGGGAAGAAGCCTGCTCAACAGTGTTGGCATATTGAAACTGTTGTTCTGCCCATTTTTTCCCTTGAATTTCCATTTTTTGAATGAATTTGTCTCTTTTGATCCTAATTTTTATTTCTGTCCAGAACTCATGAACTTAATACATTGACTTCCCTCCAGAAACACTTCCATTTTCTCTGCCTATCAGAACCTCCTGAGCCCATGAAGGCCTGCTTTAGTTGGCTAGGGCTGCCAAAAAAAAAAAAGGGGGGGGGTGCACCACAAGCTGGGTAGCTTAAACAGAGAAATTACTTTCTCACAGTTCTGGAGACTAGATGTTTGATCACGGTTGTCTGCAAGTTTGGCTTGCAGGGCTATGAGGGAAGGTTCTGTTCCATGAGGGGTATGCAGTTCAACCCAAAGCAACCTGTCTCCAGCAGAGTCTGTTCCTCTTGATATTGTGTAACCAAGTCCTAAACAAGCCGTGATAGAATAAGGTCCATGGCTCCATCAGCATGAGGGGTTTTCCTAAGCTCTTGGGTCTGGGCTGAGACTCTAAGACTCACATGTCCATAGAGATGGGATCTCTCAAATTCCTGTTGAATTTCCCAAATCTGCATATTTGGTCTTTTCCATTGGCTTCTGAATGTATGTTCCAGCTTCCCTATACCTTATTCTTCATGGTGGTGACTGGATTTTCTGCTTAGCTCTTAACAAACTTCTCTCCTTGTGATAGAAGCTCTCACCTTAGGTTAAGCACCAGAATCATAGAACTACTTCAGACAAGTGAAAAAGATGTATTTTTATTAAATTTTAATACACATCTCTCATTAAATACCAATGTCTCTACTCTCAGGTCTCACACCAAGAAGAGTGACCAGCCCTACCACTGATGTGGTAACAAACGGCACCACCTTCCAAAAACTGCTGTTTGTACAACAGTGTTGCTGCTCAGATGCTAATTAAATACTAACAACTAATGGGGTCTTACTTCATCAACTCTCTGTGCAATAATAAAATAATAATAATGGTAATACCATTTATTCAGTATTCACTAAATGTCCGTCATAACTCTGTAAGGTAGACACCACTGCTGACCCTGTTTTTCAGATAAGAAAACTAAGCCTTAAGATGTCAGGGTGGGGGGCGCCTGGGTGGCTCAGTTGGTTGAGCGACTGCCTTCGGCTCAGGTCATGATCCTGGAGTCCCGGGATCGAGTCCCGCATTGCACTCCCTGCTCAGCGGGGAGTCTGCTTCTCCCTCTGACCCTCCCCCCTCTCATGTGCTCTCTCTCTCTCATTCTCTCTGTCTCAAATAAATAAAATCTTAAAAAAAAAAAAAAAGATGTCAGGGTGGGTCATTTACTAGTTATACAACTAGTAAATGGTTGACATAGTATTTGAATTTGGGTGTGCCTAGAATTTAAGCACACTTTGCTATACTGGTAGCTATTCTCCCCTACCTTGATTTACTACCAAGTGGTCTCTCCTAACTCAGGTAGGCTAGTTTTTGGCATCTTTCCTGATCTTGCCAGACCATTTGGAATCCCAGCATGTCTTGAGGAAACTGCCTCCATGATAGGACACGGCTACCAGCTCCTAACCTTCAGCCTCTGCTTATTCTCTTTTATGTTCTTGAATCTGTTTTGCTACATCTTGTCCTACTTCCTGTGCTTTCCATGTTAAAGGCCATCTTCCAAAACACCTACAGAATTATCAAGGGGACTAAAATTTTTTTTTAATTTTTTTAATTTTTTAAAGATTTTATTTATTTATTTGAGAGAGAGAATGAGAGACAGAGAGCATGAGAGGGAGGAGGGTCAGAGGGAGAAGCAGACTCCCCACCGAGCAGGGAGCCCGATGTGGGACTCGATCCCGGGACTCCAGGATCATGACCTGAGCCGAAGACAGTCGCTTAACCAACTGAGCCACCCAGGCGCCCCGGGACTAAAATTTTCATTTGCAAAATAATCTGAGTATTTTGTGCCATAGTCTAAAATGCTTCCAATAGTCAACTGTTAGGAAAATCTGCCTCTGAATGCAGACACGGTATAAGCAGCAGACCGCTGCCCAGTTTCAGGATTGGTCGTAGAAAAGTCTTTTTAAGTTTACACCTCATAATATGCTATTGCAGGAAAATGCTTCTTAGCAGTTTTCATAGAATCTTGTCTTTTACACAACAATAAAAGGCAATTCTCCATTTCTGTGCAGCTATTTAGCAAATTAAAATTCTCTTCTCAAGTTTGAGAGGACAAAAGAGTAGTTAAGGATATTTGATTGAGATAATCACTTACACTATGGGTGAAAGCCAGAGTTGTTCCTTATAATGCAATAACCACTGAATTTTAAATAAGTAACACAGATGAGTCTCATTCTATGCATAGATAAATAGTTGTATGAAAATCAAAAATTTTTAAATGGAATTACATTTTAAATATATAATATCCATGAATTACTTATAGGATTTTTTATAGTAGAATGTTTGTTTTGTATAAATAATCACTCAGTATTCACTAATATGAATTCAGTTACTTAATTATGATGGTGAATTTGTTTTTAAAAAGAACATATGTAGTATACACACAAAGTACATATAAAGTACACATATTTATAACAGTTTCAGAAAGAAAAGAAATAATGCATGTTTGTAAAGGACATTGATATTTCTAAAATTGTAAATATAATGTTTGATATTTGAAAAACAAATGTATTAAATTATAGGAAATACTATATCATTCTGGCTTAAGGTGGGCAAAAGTTAGTAACCATAAAAGAAGAAAGCAGAAAACAGAGATTTTTAGTTTTAGCTAAGGACCAATTTATACTTTTAGTATAGCATTTCTGTTTGTTCAACTTTTTTTTTTTTTTTAAGATTTTACTTATTTGAGAGAGAGAGAATGCACAAGCAGTGGGAGGGGAAGAGGGAGAGAGAGAGAATCTTCAAGTAGACTCCCTGCTGAATGTAGAGCCCAACATGGGGCACGATCCCAGGACCCTGAGATCATGACCTGAGCTGAAGTTGGAGGCTTAACTGACTGAGCCACCCAGGTGCCCCACTGTTCAACTTGTTTCTTAGGAAGTTTTACCTAAAGAATTTTGTCTTCTGTCACATGCTGTCCTATATTCCATAGGTGTTACTGTTGAAGTAATTTCAGACCCTTTCCTTAGTGAGCTAAAAGTTGTGTCATACTCCCCTTTAAAATGGACTCAAACCAGTTTTCTCTTATGAACTAAAACTAAAACTTTGAACACTATATCCTGCTAGTAGGGTTCTCACTGGTTAAATAAATGAAAAGATGATGAATAAACATATTCTGGTTACCATAATAAATCTTTTTAAATTATTATATGGAGTCTGATTATAAAGGTCAAATCAGATAAAAAAATTAAAATTTTGGGCGCCTGGGTGGCTCAGTTGGTTAAGCAACTGCCTTCGGCTCAGATCATGATCCTGGAGTCCCTGGATCGAGTCCCGCCTCGGGCTCCCTGCTCAGCAGGGAGTCTGCTTCTCCCTCTGACCCTAACCCCTCTCATGCTCTCTCTCTCATTCTTTCTCTCAAATAAATAAATAAAATATTTAAAAAAAAATTAAAATTTCTACATCTGGAAAACACAATGCAAATACACAGTTTTATTGTTTTTAACTGGCTGGCGGTTACACATTATATTACTTTTATTATAATGGGGAGGTGCATTCATTTTAATCCATACCTAATATAATGGAATGGTGGTCTTCCAAAAGATATGTCCATATCCTAATATCCAGAACCTGTGAATATGACCTTATTTGGAAAAAGGGGTCTTTGCAGATATAATTAAGTTAAAGGTCTTTAGGTAAGATCTTTCTGAATTATCTGGGTGAGCCTAAATGCAATAACAAGTGTCCTTGTAGCAGAAGAAAAAACAGAGAGATACAAAGAAGGACATATGAAGACAGAGGTAGAGATAGGAGTGATGCAGGCTACAAGTCAAGGACCATTTGCATCCACTAGAAGCTGGAGGAGACAAGGAAGAATTCTCCCCTGGAGAGTTCTGAGAGACTACAGCCCTACTGACATTGTGATTTTGGACTCCTGATCTCCAGAAATGTGAGAGAATAAATTTCTGTTGTTTTAAGCCATCAGGTTTGCGGTAATTTATTATGATAACCTCAAGAAACTAATACATACATCATACAGGCAGGGAACAATATGCTAAAGAAAACAAATGACCCATTGTTGTTGGTTCTTCATGCTGGGCAAGAAGGGAGAAAACAAGCCATTAGGAATGTTCATCTTGTGCTCTCCACTGAAAGAAGAGCTTTGATAAATCAGTCTTTCACCTACTTCTACTAACAAGATGTAAAATCTTTAGTTATTAATTTTTTTTTAGAGAGAGAGATTATGTGCCCCCATGTGAAGGGGGAGGGGTAAAAAAAGAGGGAGAGAGAATCTTAAGCAGGCTCCATACCCAGTGGGGAGCCTGATATAGTGCTCGATCTCATGACCCTTAGATCATGACCTGAGCTGAAATCAAGAGTCAGATGCTTAACTGACTGAGCCACTCAGGGACCTCTTTAGTTATTCATTTTTTTTTTTTTTAAGATTTTATTTATTTATTTGACAGAGAGAGACACGCGAGAGAGGGAACACAAGTAGGGGGAATGGGAGAGGGAGAAGCAGGCTTCCCGCGGAGCAGGGAGCCCGATGCGGGGCTCGATCCCAGGACCCTGAGATCATGACCTGAGCCGAAGGCAGACGCTTAACCGACTGAGCCACCCAGGCGCCCCTATTCATTTTTTATTGATGTATAGCACACACCTTATAAAGTATGCAAGTCTCAAGTGATCAGTTTTTTTACATGTATGTTTATGTGTTAATATGTTTTGAGTTTCTACACACACACACACATACACACACACACAAATTGTGTAACTATAACCACTACTCAGATGAGGATACAGAATATTTCCAGCATACTAGAAGGCTCCTTTTTGCCTCTATCCTATCAAAACCCACCTATCTACAATTCCCTCCTGAAACAAGTATTCTGACTGATTACTTTTAGGAGTTATTACATTTTATAGAAAGGTTTTATTATAAAAAGTTTTATAAAAAACACAGACTGTCTTTTTGTGTGGGGGTCATTTTGCTCATGATTATGTTCTTAAAAATCATTCATGTTAATTGTATTAAGCAATGGTCCCATTTCTTTTTAACTCCTAGGCAAGTGAATAGTCCACAAAATATTGATTTATTCTACCGTTAATGGACCTTTGGGTTGTTAGTTTTTGGTGATTGTGAAGAAAGTTGTTAAGAATTCTTGACTTGTTTTTAGTGGACGTATTCATTCATTCCGCTTGGGTATATATGTAAGAGTGGAATTATTGGTCATAGTAGTCATATATTTAGTTTTAATAGTTACTATCAAGTACTATTCCAAAGTTATTGTATCAATTTACACCCCCACCAACAATGTATGAAAGTTTCACTTGCTCTACATCCTTGCCAATGCTTAGAATTGTTAGTCTTTTTAGTTTTAACCATTTAGGTAGGTGGTAAGTGGTATCATATTTTGGGTTTTAATTTGCACTTCCCTATCGAGTAATGATGTTGAACATCTTTTCATGTGCTTATGGGCTATTTTGATAGCTTCTTTCATAAAATGCCTTTTTAAGTCTTTTGCTCATTAATTTATTTTTCCTTTTTTAATTGAAAATACTTTTCTGTTTTTACTTGGGCAAATCAGGAGCCGAAATAGTTACTCCTTTGTGGTCAAAATTTAATTTTTCTGTGCATTGATTTATTCTCAGAGAGCTTTAAACCTTGATGCATTTTGTGTTCATCTTTATATACATTGTAGATTTGACCCTGGTTCTCAGTTTTTCTATCTTAATTGTAGTTCCCCAAATAATTTTTGAATATAAAGCTATTGTTATATTGTGTGCTATCAGAATGCACAATCTTTTGGTATACATATATAAATTAGATATCCCTATAGATTGATTATTTAATATCAATTAACATTAATATAATTACTATATTAGTAATATTATAGCAGTATCAATACTAATATATTAATATATAATATTAATTAATATGTATAGTAATAATATTCGTAATAGTGACCAATGAGAGAATAAGTGATTTATATGAAGTTGGACACCCAAGATTAGTGTTAGAGCTCCCCAACTATTCAGATTCAAATTTTTTCATCCAGCTATATTTTGTGATATTTATAGACTGTTCCATATTTTTCTCTCAAGTTCTTGATTTATTTTCTTAACACATCATAAATGCTATTACAGAATAAAACCATTGTAAGTAATAAGAGAATAAGCTGTTCTTTGGTTGTTAGACTATCCTGGTGTGTATTTATGCCCTGGGCCTAGAGACCTATCTACTATGTAAAATAATGTGTTTAGAACATTTAGTATTATAAATTATGAAAAATAAATTCCCAGGGAATAAATAATTTGCTTTTAATATTAAAATACTTTATCTTTCTAATTAAAAAGGTTGATTCTAAAAACCTAAAGCTAAGATTTGTTTAGCTTCTGGATTTTTTGGGTTGTTTTGTTGTTTTAATGGGGAGAAAAAGAGAAATTGCCTAATGTTGGCTTAAGCATATGGCCTTATCTTGGGAACAGTCATAGAAAGTATAGAACATTAAAAATAGGATTTTAGGTGCTACTTTCTTGGGCTTGGTTAGAGGACAGAGCAATTTCACAGTGGTTTTATGAGCACTCCTGATGTGTAATATTTATTTTTATTTTCTCTTCATTTATATTTAGTGCGTGTTGTAAAGCTGCATAAGGCTATCAAGTAATGTTAGAAGTTATAATGGGAGACAGCCCTTAATGAGGATTTTTTTTAAATATTCACTTTGAAGTGTATTAAAGACATATTCAGCTGAGTAAAGCAGCTTCTATGCATCATAGATTTAATTCATACACATAAAACCTTTCCATGTACTTGCAGAAATAACACAAAGATCAATAACCTGAAAGGATGGAGGAATGAAAATACATGGTGGATGAGGGTCCTTTTGTATGAGACAGGAGAAGGAATATTTAAAGCTTAGCATCAGATTAATACGGTCTGTTTTACATTTTGCCTGCTACATTACCAGCAAGTTGCATCTATTTCCAGAATTTTAATCAAAGCCACTGAAGGAGAAAGTAGGCAGTCAGAAAAATGAACCTGGTGGAGGACTAAGGACTTTCCTTCAGCAGAACAGTATATCCTCAATGGCCTGTGATCTCCTTATTGTATAAGGACCTCATCTTTGAGTTTTGTTGGACAACTACATACATAGCCTGTGAAGTTATGATAAATAGTGATAACATCATAATACCAAGAAAATTGCCCCAATTTTTGCCTTTAAAAATGTTAGAATATAAAACAACAGAATAACTGGTTCTCGATATGTTTGGCATTTTAAGAATACATAGTGGAAATCACTCTAGGTATTCAAAAATTACATACTGATCTCATGACTGTTTGCACATGAAACATGAGAACAGGATGATCTTAAATGCAGTAGTTGTTGCCACTGATATGGGCTGAAGACAGTTGGTCTGGCTTACTCTGCTCTCCCTTCCTCACAGCTCCATGTGTCCTTTCCAGAGCTTTGCAGGAGATACTAGAAGTATCAAGGGCTTTGAGAGGATAAAGCAGGATCTTTCCTCGGTCAAGGCTAAACAGCAGGGGCAGACTCACATGCCCACAGGGACTGGGCAGGCTGAGTTTAACAACTCAAATGGAGTGACAGAGAACAAATAACAGACCTCAGAGTTAAGAAGTACTTGTGACTATGGAAAACCAGAAAGTGCATGCTTGGTTAAAGGGGCAACTATTACCTAACTCCAGTCAATTGCATGAAGGTCTGCTGTCGCAGTTTGATCATTGTCCCTATAGACAAAATTAGGAATGAATTCATGAAACCCTGGGGGAGGGTTGTTCTTGTTAAAAATGTTATTGCTTAATCGATCACTCATATGGGTAAAATAGCCACAGTTTTCAGTGCAGTAAACCTACTGTCAAACTTGAGATCATAAAGCCAAGGTTTTTCATCGATGTCACAGCCTCGGTTTGAATGTATTCCTTTGGAAAACACTAATCGAAGGAGTACCTGCAATGAGTCACGTAACTGGAAGAGTTATAAAGAAGGATGATATGCATTATGCATCTTCATAGTCTAGCAGAGGCACTGGTTGATACAATTTAAATGCAGTCACAAAATAAAGGTTATGTAATATAACATGTTTCATACAATGATACATTATTTTATACTTTGAACAAACTATTTCAGTATTTCTCTTGACTTCTAACTATGTAACAGTTCGAAACAACAGAGTATTTTCTCTTAATTTTAACCCTTGAATTTCTAATTTCTTATGGACTGTCAATGTGAAATTACAGTACTGACTCCATTTATGCACAGAGCTGGAGTGCTTACGTATTGAAAAGCAGTTAGATTAGAAGGAGATTGTGTTAGTACTTTCATGGGAAGTATTAGAAGCCCCTGATTCTAATCTAATTTTTTTGTTTGGCATTTTAAGAATACATAGTGGAAATCTTTCAGGGGCTAAAATTTACTCATTCTTCATATTTTTTTCAGTCATTGCCTTTGCCTGACTCTGAAGTGAATAGCAACAAACATCTCTTACTTCTGGTCTCTTTTTTTGTTTAAGATTTCTTTCTTTCTTTATTTGAGAGAGAGAGAGAGAGAGAGAGAGCATGAGTGGGGTGAGGGGCAGAGGGAGATGCAGACTCCCCACTGAGTAGGGAGCCCGACATGGGGTTCAATCCTGGGACTCCAGGATCATGACCTGAGCTGAAGGCAGATGCTTAACTGCCTGAGCCACCCAGGCGCCCTACTCTTACTTCTGGTCTTGACACCGGTTCTGACAAGGGTGGGGAGTAAATTGGCAGTTTGGGTTCCACTTGGGTGATGTAGTGTGATATAGTTAATACAGATGTTATCCTGGTAATTTTTGTGCTTGGATAACCTGCGCATCCCTCTTTTGTTACTTCTACAACAGAGTATCCAGTAGTCTCAAATGTGGACTTTTCCTCTACTCCTGTCCAGGTAATAGTGAGGTCCTAGTGTTTTGTGGTGGAGCCTGAGATTCAGCAGTATTTGTGTAACCAGTCTGGAGTTTTTTTTTTTTTTTTTTTTTTAAGATTTTATTTATTTATTTGAGAGAGAGAATGAGATAGAGAGAGAGAGCATGAGAAGGGGGAGGGTCAGAGGGAGAAGCAGACTCCCCGCCGAGCAGGGAGCCCGATGCGGGACTCGATCCAGGGACTCCAGGATCATGACCTGAGCCGAAGGCAGTCGCTTAACCAACTGAGCCACCCAGGCGCCCCAGTCTGGAGTTTTTAAAGTTTTTTAGTATCAGAATTTGAATCCCAGAACTACTAGTCAGGTGTCCCTTCCAGAACATCCTACAGTCTCACTTCCGCAGGACTGTATTAGAGAAATGAGCAGTATTACAAGGTCAAAATTATTTGGCAAGGCATTTTTTTCCTTTGCTTATATCAAAATGGTCTCTAGCCATGGGATATGCTCCTATAGAATTAATTTCAGATTTTTAAAAGTGACATCTATGAGTTCTGGTTTTAATTGCGTCCTTGGCAATAAAATGTTTCTATTGGGAAAATCTGAAGTCATGCACAGTTGCTACAGGTATCATTGTTTTAGAGCTTGTCAACAGTTTGCACACTGGTGTCATTACAGTAGGACTCACATTTCTTACTTCTTTTTTGTTTCTTCTCAAACAACTTTAGGTCTCATAAGATGGTTGTTAAAGACTTTGAAGCATGAACAGTAAGACTGAGTTAGAAAGTGAGCTCTTCTCTGGCACGCAGGGGGAGTGAGGGGAATGATTAACTAGAGGCATTTCCCTTGGATTTTATTCTTGGCTCCAGCACTGATTTTATTGGATTTTCTTCCTAAGCCACCATCAACTGTGTTATGAACATACATCAACTCTCTGTAGCTACGCAGCTGTGAAATGCAGCAGAGTATCTACTCTGCTAAGGAAAAAAAAAATTTCAAACCTCTTATTTTACATTCTTACGAATTTTGGACAAAAACATTCTACACTCCCTGGAAGTTATAGTTTCTCAGTTTCAGTTTCAGTCTTGGGTGATCTTCCTACACACACAGTTCTGTTCTATGTTCTGAAGATTATTGAGTGTACTGCCCATTGGTCTTTAATATACATTCTTCAAATCCCATTTTTGCTTGAATAGTGTCATCTCTGTCTTCAGCATATATCAATGACTGGAATAATAAAAGATATTTGTCTTAAAGATAAGTTATATTTGAAAGGTGCTTGATGCTGTGCATATGATACGAGCTGGTGTTTAAAAAATGTGCATGCACTTATATGCACCTAAGTGAAAATTTGTGAAACTAGATTTGTTAGTAAGGCTAGGATGGATTATGCTGCAGTAACAAATTAGTCCTGAAATCCAGTTCAAGACATGCAACACAGGTTAAAGATGAAAAGGGATTTATGTAATAATTACACAAAGACCGTTAAGGCTCAGGCAGCTCTCCAGGATAGCTCCTTTCTATGTGATGACTCAGAAAGCCAGGCTGTTTGCTTCTTGTAGGACTTCCATTTCAACACACAACTTCCATGATTGCTTCTTAAAGATTTTTAAAAATGTTTTATTTGTCAGGGAGAGAGAGAGCGAGCACAAGCAGGGGGAGGGGCAGAGGGAGAAGCAGGCTCCCTGCTGAGCAAGGAGCCCGATGCGGGACTCAATCCTAGGACCCTGGGATCATGACCTGAGCCCAAGGCAGCCGCTTAACCGACTGAGCTACCCAGGCATCCCTCATGTTTTCTTCTTAAAGGGAAGATAGGATCTCGAAGGCCACAGTTTGGAAGTGATCTGCATTACTTCCACTTAAATTTCACTGCTTCGAACAGGGTTTCTGATCTTTGACCATTGGCATTTGGGGCCAAACAGTTCTCTGTTGGGGATGGACTGTCCTGGGATTGGTAGGATGGGTAGCAGCATCCCTCTTCACACTAGATGCCAGTAGCACCGCCTGCAGCTGTGATAGCCAAAGATGTCTCCAGACATTACTAGATGTTTCCTGGTGGTTGGGGGAGGTGGGGAGAAATTGCTCTTGGTTGAAAACCACTGAACTGGAACTAGTAATTTAGCTGTGACTGTAAGACTATTGGGGGAAAAAGTCTTCTTGTGTTTAGAGGAAGGGGGAAAACCAGATATGGGTATGTACTGGTAGTCTGTAATACATTTGCTAATGGAAATAGAGAAATTTCGTCCTTTTACTATATACCTAAACATATATGAAAATCTTGATGTGTTTTAACATAAAACAAAAAATATTGCATGTCCAAAGTAAATTTAACAATTCTTAAGAGCTAATAAAGTTTACTAACCTGGAAAAAATAATTTATAGTGAAAATACATTGAAAGAATTATTAAAGGAAGTGGAAATTGTAAGTATTATATTTGATGATGAGAGACTTAAAATAAACATTAGCTATAATGTAAATATGAGTGTTAGAGCCAATTAATGTGGCTGTGAAAACTTACCTAGCATCTATGAGAAGATGTTTAGTGTTGAAAATAATTTTTATTAGACACTGAAATAATCATTTCTGGGATAGACTAGTTCAATATACACCTGTTCACACATGTTGACTTTGGTAATTTGCTGTATAAATGTGTTACTAAATTATGTGTATTAGTCATGGAATAAAGAATATTAGTCATGGGGTAATTAGAATGCTTCTAGTCACAGAGCTAGAAACCTGGTGGAACCATCTTCTGGGGGAGATAGAGATAGAGAGACAGAGAGATAGAGATAGAGACAGGAGAGAGAGAGATATTTATTAGAAGGAGGTTTTGTTGTACAATAGCCAAGGTTTGTTTGTTGTTCACGTTGCATTCTGGTATAGCTGTGCTCCACATACTTCTCATTCTGGGACCTGGGCTGAAGACGCAGCCCCTCTCCCAGTATCGTGTAAGAAGAAATAAATAATCATACAGCCTGCTGGTGGTTCTTAAAGTTTCTGTGTTCATGTATCATAAATTACTTCTGCTTGTATTCTATCAGTTAAAGCAAGCCACATGGCCAATCCTCCCACAAGGAGATACTGCATGTGACATGACCACAGCGGGGACATAGAGTCTTGTTACAGAGGGGGCAAGAGATCACTGTGAACAATAGTAGAATCTACCCTAGATGCTGAGATGGATTACTGAAGGTGGGGACCGACAGAAATGGCGGCACAACTGTGACCATCTCTGCTTCTCTCTGTTCTAGCTGCATTCTTTCCAACTACGGAAAGTAGGAGGAAGTCAGCAGTGGTCCTAGACATACGTTCCCCTAATTAGCAACAAAAAGAAGAAGGACTTCTCTCCAGGGCTTAGTTCTATTGAAAATAGCCAATTTGTGAGAAGGAGTTTTTGCTTTATAGTAAGTTGACTGATTGGCTATGCCCATGTGTCCACTCTATGTGGTTGAAAGAAGACCACTGAGATTTCAACCCATCTATAATCATATCATGATGTGAAGAGTGTTTCCCTAAAGGAGGGCAGGGGATGCTGTTGCCAGAAGCAGGTAAAGGTGCTGGAAAGACTGGAAAATATGTCCACTGTGTATAGAGATGATGTCATTGACAGGTAGTCCAAAGTATAAAGAAGACAATATAAAAAATGAATTTTCCATCTTTATTCAAGTTTTTGGTCCCCTTATTTCATAGTTACACAAAATTTTTACCCTAATCAGGGGGTAAAGGTTGCAGAAGAGCTCAAACATTGGTTGGGGGGAAAATAATTCCCCAAATCCTCCTTATAAACCTTCGAGTAGGGATCCAGAACAATAAAACCTTATTACTCCATTAAAATAATATTGTTAACTGACAAAGAAGATAAACTTGCTTTACTCTTGTTCCCAATTATTGATTTTTTCAGAAACTCTTTTGATGTCCTGAGATGCCTTAATGTAAAGAGTTGAAAACAGGTCAGTGAACCAAGTTATATGTTATAGCCATTTCTAGACACATCCGAGATAAAGAGGAGCTCAGGTTATATTCATTGACTTTGAAGTGTTAGCAGGTTAGATGTGGAGAGGGAAGCATTCACATGTTGAGATAATAGCACAAAGTTCTCTCTGACAAACACCAAAAGGATAGAGACAATGAGCCTTTCACAGCCAGAGCCGTTTCAGTCCTTGGCCGAAGAAGTGTAGGAAAATGAGAACCCTGAGATCACAGGGGCAAAGTGGGCAGTTGGGGCTAGTTTAGTATAGTGCTCTTTGTGATACAGGCTGCATTTCTAGGCAACGTGTCTGTCTAGGCAGGCAGGTGGACTGTGGTGTCAGAAGGATTTGACAGAAGGTTCTGGAAAGTCAACTTTTCCTATTAGGGCATTGGTTCTTAACCCAGAGAACATTTGAGGGTATCTGGAGATAATTTTGGTTGTTACACCAAAATGGGCGTGATGCTACTGGTACCTAGGGGGTAGACAGCATGAATACACAGCCTACCATGCACTGGACGGCCCTTCACACAAAGAAAGAGCCAGCCCAAAATATCAGTAGTGTCAAGGTTGGAAAACCTTGCATTAGGAAGTTCTGTGGAGATGACAGATCTGGACTAGGGTAAAACGTAAATAGAAGAAATGTATGTCAGAGTCGTTGTAAAGAATGAACCCCTGGGAGTATGTGCTTGATTGGGTAGACCCACAAAAAGCTTGTCCTGGATTTCCTCATCTTAATTTCTTGCATTTCAGTTTGGGGCCATAATTGGCCATCCTTCCCTTGACAGAATCCTAACAAGTCTATTAGAGTTGGAAGGAACCTTAGAGGTAATCTAGCTCCCAGGTCAGGGAAACTCTGATGTCTTCAGTGGCCGGACTATGTCACACAGGTCAGGAGTAAAGTCCAAGAGGGGCCCCGTCAGCTGACAGGACCTAAGAGAAACAACACCCTCGTAGCAATGAGCATACTTACCACCCAGATCTTGGTTTCTAATTGTATTCTCCAATAAAGGGAACGAGGGCACTTGGAGAGATGGGTGATTCTAAGAGTGGGGCAGGAGTTATAAAACATGAGTCATGAGCATTTTATAGTATCAGAAAGTAAGAAAGTGCTAAAAAAAATTCCAAAAGCTGTGTTGAGGGTGGTATGTCAAAGGAGAAAAGGATTCAATTGAAAAAGCTTCAACCTGCAAACACGAGAAAAATTTGAGCAATAAAATAAATAAAGTAGTATTGGATTATAATCCAAATTATAAAATAAATATGCATGAGTCCATATTGATATAAATAAGTGACTGAATAAATTTGAAAGGTGGAGAAGAGACAAATCTCCCATGCAGAAGAATTCCAAATAATTCATGTAGATATTCCACTTTGAGGACCAGGAATGTTACTACCCACTCCTTAAGTGTGGGCTGCACACAGTTGCTTCCCTATAGTGTATTCAGCATAGAAAGGAGGATAAAGTAACTTTACAGTGGAAAAGCCTAACAAACACTACTTCAGCCAGGTGATCAGGTCATTATCAGCAGTCATAAATCAGGCCGATAGTATGTACCCTCAATATGATTTGAAGAAAATGTCACTTTATTCTGTGATCTTCCTCCCCAAAACCCATAACCCGAGTCTATTTATGAGAAAAATAACAGACAGATTCAAATAGATAAGCATCCTGCAAAATACCTGACCTGTACTCCTCAAAACTGTCAAAGTCATCAAGAACAAATAAAAGTCTTTCAGGCAACAAGTAAGGAAATTCAAATAAGCTAAGGATTTTAGTTCATAATGGTCTGCCAATATTGGTTCATTACTTGTAACAAACTACCATGACTAATATAAAATGGTAATAACAGGGGAAGCTGGATACAGGGGATATATGAAAACTCCGTACTATCTGGTCAATTTTTCTGTAAATCTAAAACTATTTAAAAAATGAAGTATATTGGGGCGCCTGGGTGGCTCAGTCGGTTAAGCATCTGCCTTTGGCTCAGGTCATGCTCCCAGGGTCCTGGGATCGAGCCCCACGTCGGGCTCCCTGCTCAGTGGGGAGTCTGTTCCTCTTTCTCCTTCTGTCCCCCTCCACTCATGCTCTCTCTCTCAAAAAAACAATGGATTTGGCTTCCAGTGAAACCCGGTCCATAGACACCCAATTTGTAACCCTTAGTCTGGTCAACCATCCTTTATTTTGCAGATAATTTGGCAGATAATACGCTCTACCACACAACTATCAATTTCAGAGTCACTTCCGGGGTAATGTTGTTTTCTCTCTAAGCAGCCTCTGCCCTGGGCACAATGCTGGACTGGTGAAAGCAGAAGCAGTAATGACCACAACAGTTTATCTTTGCTCATCATTTTTAGATATATGCGACTAGACCAACGCTGGAACTTATTACATAAGAAAAACAAAAATAAGGAAACCAAATTCTAAACATAGCTAAGTTATTAGAAGAGCAATTCTAACATTTGCCAAACGTTTTTTAAGAAATAAAGGAATAACCTAGTTCTTTAGCGTGTCATGAAGTTCACAGCAACTAAAATTGGTGAATAAAGTAGCCTTGTGGGTCTTTTTTTTTTTTTAACACTGGTAATGGAGATAGAATAAATGAAAAATCTGGGGATTTATAAAAATCTGAAATTGTTTGAATGATACAGGATGAAATATTTAAGTAGGAATCAAAATCAGGCTAATTCCTAACTTAGCCAAGCTGTAATTTTCATGACTAGGGACATGACAGAACCTGATGATGAAATTAGAAAAATATTGCTATGGTTGAATACTTTGATGTTATTAATGCACTTTAGATGAATTGATATTCTTGTAAATGAGCAATGAGCATAGCATATGAACATAAAATAGATTCTTTAGAAGTGTTATTAATCTTTTAACATGGGAATACTCTGCATTCATCATCAGTTTGAAAATTGACTATTTTTATTTTGAAAAATGGGTTATAATCTTACAGACTTTCAGAAGTCAATTATTGATTTTAAAAAGGCATACTTACTGAGGGCTCTGGGGGGGTGAGGGGATAGCCCGGCGATGGGTATTAAAGAGGGCACATATTGAATGGAGCACTGGGTGTAATATGCAAACAATGAATCATGGAACACTACATCAAAAACTAATGATGTAATGTATGGTGATTAACATAACATAATAAAATTAATTTTTTTTAAAAAGGCATACTTAATGGAAAGGAAATGTGGTTTTTCTTTCATCATCAAATCAGACCCTTGGAATTTGACAAACCAGTCCCAGTTCCCATCTTCTTTCTCATGTGTTAAAAATTGGTAATATTTTTGAGCACTTGCTCTGGATTATCTGATTTGATCCAGGATATAATCCTCAGAGGAGGAATTACTGTTTTACTACTTGAAAGATGTGGACTCTGAAGGTAACATAGCTACTAAGAGGCAAAACTGGGATTTATCATGTATTTACCCTCTATGTTCTACTGGCATACGTTAGTTTATAAAAATAAAAACTGATCATGTCTTATCTACTTGAAAGCCTGCATTGGCTTCCCATTCCTATTAAGAGCAAGACTCAGGGAAGTCTTCTTCTATTATCTGTCTGCCACCCATCACCATCATCCAGAAGAGATAAGATGGCCTTGTTATATGTTCCCATACAACAGATATCCCTATATAATCTTGTTATTTTTATTTTATAGCACTTATCATAAATTCAGTTGTATATTTGTTTGATTATCTGTTCAACAGTTTTTAACCCATAGTTTGTAAGCAACCTCAGAACAGAGACAATACAATTCATTGGTGCCTCCCCAGCATCTAGACCAGTCTCTGGGATATAGTAGACTCTGAAGGATATTTATTGAAGGAATGGATGGTAAAGGGAAATTTATTTTAAAAGAACAGCCTGGGGGGCTCAGTCAGTTAAGCGTCTGCCTTCGGCTCAGGTTATGATCCCGGGGTCCTGGGATTGAGCCCCACATCAGGCTCCCTGCTCAGTAGGAGTCTTCTTCTCCCTCTCCCCTGCTCATGCTCTCTCTCTCACTAGCTCTCTCTCTCTCAAGTAAATAAATAAAATAATCTTAAAAAAAGAGAACAGCATAACATTTAAATAGAGTGCCTTAGACTCTTACTCCACGTGGCAGAGTATCTTATAGTAAGACTCTTTGTTGTTCTTCAAAATTAAATGTCCTAAAGCACTAGATGGAATTGTTCTGACTGAAGTCTATTTTTCATTCAATGAAATGAAAGTGGGGCATAAATATATCAAAGTTTTGTATACAAATTATGTATTTACTCTTTTCTTCTGGCATTACTACACTAAGAAATATCTACTACTACTATCTACTAATCTTTGGCCTTATTATTTTCTGGTTTTTTTTTTTTTTGGTTGTTTACTTTTTTATTACGGGAATTTTATATACATAGATAAACATTTAAAAATGTTCATAAAAATTTTCATAATAAATAAATTCTCCTAAAAATAACTTTTATTATGGGGAAGTTCAAATAAATAAATAAATAAATAATTTAATATACACAGCTACATAAATTTGAAAATATACATATATATGTATTATACATTATATATATAGTATATACACTATATATTATATACAATGTACATTATATTTGTGTATATTATGGGGACTTTGAAATATACATATGCATTGAAAACATATACATATATATTTAAAAATTCCCATAATAAAAAAGTAAAAGTATAGTTATGTATACATATCTATATATCTACACACCCACACACAGAGAGTAAATTAAACCCTATATGCTAATTATTGAGTTTCTGCACTTACTAATATATGGTCATTCTTGTTTTATCAGTCCCGCATCCATTACCACTTCTAGATTGTTTGGAAGCAATTCCCAGACATATCTTCTCATTGTAAATATTTCAGTATGTATTTCTATAAGAAAAGGACTCTTAAATATGATGTAACCATACCATTATCACAAAAACATATTTCATTAACATCAAATATCTTGCCACTGTTCACATTTTCCCAGTTGTCTTATAGGATTTGAAAATTATTTTTCAATTTATTTGAATTGGGTTCTAAATAAGATCCATATGTTGAAATGGTTGGTATCTCTCTTAAACTATAGGATTCCTTTCTATCTCTTTTATTTTCTTGAGTATTACCTAGAGTCAAGTAAATCATCCTCATCTTAGAAAAAAATATTTCATCCAATAATATTTAACCCAAAGGTAATTCTATGTATGTATTGGCCCTGAAGAATTGTTGGTCCTGTTAAGTAACTATTATTCCTAGTTGTTACTCATGGCATCTTAATGATTTAGAAATCAGGTAAGATGATCCTTGTCAAAATCCATATGGCCTGGCATCAGGCACTCCTAGCAAGGATGGAGGGAACAGAATTTTGTGAAGAAAAGAAAAGGTTCCCTTCCAATAAATTGAGTAAGTCTTTTCAACCAGCTTATTGTTTTGGTATTCCATGGCTGATAGGAAGGACTGAAGAAAAACATGGATAACCCAAAGGGAGCATCATGACTGTCTCTTAGAGTGTCAGAATTTTAATGTTTCCTCTACTACTGGCTGAGAGTGTGAATGGGTGATGAAGTAACATACAAAATACAGGAATAAATCCATCCAGTGCAAGAAGCTCACCGAAGGGTAAGATATAATCATTCTGAAAATTTTCTCCTCTGAGAACTGCATGAGGAGTTTATTGATCGAGGGAAGGCAGAGTAAAACAAATATTTTCAAGAATATTTTCAAAAGATTTCACGTTATGGTGATTTTGGATATTGTGTATTTGCTTTGTCTGGATAGCTGACATCTCCCACTTTTCAAAATCTGTGTATGGCTTGGTTTGTGCTAACAAATTCCCTTGTCACACCCATCCATTTGTCATGTACAAGACTCCTTATCTTCAGGTTTTCCAAGGGTTGCCTTTACTCATTCTGGTTCCACAATGCACTGCCCTTAATAAACAGAGAATCTGCTACTGACCTACTAAGAGTAGCTTTTCCAGTAGCAAGCAGTAAAAGGATGATGCGCAGTGAGTTCTAGTCAATTGTTCTTATTCTTCCTAATCTTCCACTATGTCCTAAGTCAGTGGTTCTCAAATGTGGCTGCAAATTGCAACTATTTGTTAAACTTACAACAAGATAAAGCAGTGATGCTTGAGTGTCATGCACCAAAGAGTCTGATTAATTGTTCTGCATTGGGCCTGGACATCTATCTCTGTTTCCAATATAGAGCCAGATTTGAGCATGTTTGTTCTAGATGCCATATACAATGGCAGACCATGCAGATGATGACCTTGTTCACAGGAAACCTACATTCTGGTGTGAAAAAGGAGAACTACCATAAACAGATGCATAAGATGAATTCATACGGTGCAAAGTTCAACAAAGAGGATAGAAATAGAAGAAAAAGGTAAAGGGTTTGTGAGGGGGAGCTACTCTAGAAAAAGTGGTCAGGGAAGCCCTCTTGGAGGAGGTGAGAATTGAACAGAAACTTGAATGAGTTTATTATGCTCAAGAGAAGAAGAGCAGAGAAGGAAGATATTTCTTTAAATATGGATCATAATATGCAAGATTCATCCATTTTCTTAAGACCTTTATCGTTCTTAGAAAGTTAAGTCCCAGGACTAGAAATTTCAATAGCTTAATTTTCTTGGATGCTTACCTAATGGCAAACACTGGGGATACAAAGATGAGTAAGCCACAAGAAACTGAATCCAGTGCTGCACAAATTAACATATTTGATATAATATGGAACGTGTTAACCCAGAGGTAATGATAGGAAGGAGCTCTTGATCCATCAGTGGGTTTCAGGCTCCCTTTAGCATACTCCAGGGACTACTCATTCAGTTCGTTTTCTGTGTAGCACTACTTTTCACCTTAATTTTGACTTTCGTCTTTCACATTTAGAAAGGTAGTTTTATTTATTTATTTTTTAATTTTTAATTTTTTAAATTTGAGTTTTATTTTTTTTTAATTTTATTATGTTATGTTAGTCACCATACAATACATCATTGGTTTTTGATGTGGTGATCCACGATCCATTGTTTTCGTATAATACCCAGTGCTCCATGCAGTATGTGCCCTCCTTAATACCCATCACCGGGCTAACCAATACCCTCTCCCCCTTCCCTCTAAAACCCTGTTTGTTTCTCAGAGTCCATAGTCTCTCATGGTTCATCTCTCCCTCCAATCCCCCCCCCCGCCATTTTTCCCTTCCTTCTCCTAATGTTCTCCATGTTATTCCTTATGTTCCACAAATAAGTGAAACCATATGATAATTGACTTTCTCTGCTTGACTTATTTCACTTAGCATAATCTCCTCCAATCCCATCCATGTTGATGTAAAAGTTGGGTATTCATCCTTTCTGATGGCTGAGTAATATTCCATTGTATAGATGGACCACATCTTTATCCATTCATCTGTTGAAGGCATCTCGACTCTTTCCACAGTTTGGCTATTGCGGACATTGCTGCTCTGAACATTGGGGTGCATATGGCCCTTCTTTTCACTACATCTGTGTCTTTGGGGTAAATACCCAGTAGTGCAATTGCTGGGTCATAGGGCAGCTCTATTTTTAAATTTTTTAGGAACCTCCACACTGTTTTCCAAAGTGGCTGTACCAACTTGCATTCCCACCAACAGTGTAAGAGGGTTCCCCTTTCTCCACAACCTCTTCAACATTTGTGGTTTCTTTCCCTGTCCATTTTTGCCATTCTAACTGGTGTAAGGTGATCTCAGTGCAGTTTTGATTTGGATTTCCCCGATGGCTAATGATGATGAACATTTTTTCATGTGTCTGTTAGCCATTTGTATGTCTTCTTCAGAGAAGTGTCTTTTCATGTCTTCTGCCCACTTTTTGACTTGATTATTTGTTTTTTGGGTGTTGAGTTTGAGAAGTTCTTTATAGATCTTGGATACCAGCCCTTTATCTGTAGTGTCATTTGCAAATATCTTCTCCCATTCTGTGGGTTGCCTCTTTGTTTTGTTGATTGTTTCCTTTGCTGTGCAGAAGCTTTTTATCTTGATGAAGTCCCAAAAGTTCATTTTTGCTTTTGTTTCACTAGCCTTTGGAGATGTATCTTGAAAGAAGTTGCTGTGGCCGATGTCAAAGAGGTTACTGCCTATGTTCTTTTCTAGGATTTTGATGGATTCCTGTCTCACATTGAGGTCTTTCATCCATTTTGAGTTTATCTTTGTGTATGGGGTGTTAGAGAATGGTCGAGTTTCATTCTTCTGTATATAGCTGTCCAATTTTCCCAGCACCATTTATTGAAGAGACTGTCTTTTTTCCATTGCATATTTTTTCCTGCTTTGTGGAAGATTATTTGACCATAGAGTTGAGGGTCCATATCTGGGCTCTCTATTCTGTTCCATCGGTCTATATGTCTGTTTTTGTGCCAGTACCATGCTGCCTTGGTGATCACTGCTTTGTAATATAGCTTGAAATCAGGCAACGTGATGCCCCCAGCTTTGTTTTTCTTTTTGAACATTTCCTTGGTGATTCAGGGTCTTTTCTGATTCCCATACAAATTTTAGTTTGTTCCAGCACTTTGAAAAATGTCTTTGAAATTTTGATCGGGATGGCATTGAAGGTATAGATTGCTCTGGGTAGCATAGACATTTTAACAATGTTTATTCTTCCGATCCATGAGCATGGAATGTTTTTCCATCTTTTTGTGTCTTCTTCAATTTCCTTCATGAGTTTTCTGTAGTTCCTGGAGTATAGATCCTTTACCTCTTTGGCTAGGTTTATTCCGAGGTATCTTATGGTTTTTGGTACTATTGTAAATGGAATCATTTCTCTAATTTCTCTTTCTACAGTTGCATTGTTGGTGTATAAGAAAGCAACTGATTTCTGTGCATTGATTTTGTATCCTGCCACATTACTGAGTTCCAGTAATTTGGGGGTGGAGTCATTTGGGTTTTCCACATAAAGTATCATGTCATCTGCAAAAAGAGAGAGTTTGACTTCTTCTTTGCCAATTTGAATACCTTTTATTTCTTTTTGTTGTCTGATTGCTGTTGCTAGGACTTCTAGTACTTGTTGAACAATAGTGGCGAGAGTGGGCATCCTTGACGTGTTCCTGATCTTAAGGGAAAGGCTCTCAGCTTTTCCCCATTGAGGATGATATTCGCTGTGGGTTTTTCATAGATGGATTTTATGAACTTGAGGAATATTCCCTCTATCCCTATACTCTGAAAAGTTTTAATCAGGAAAGGATGTTGTATTTTGTCAAATGCTTTTTCTGCATCAATTGAAAGGACCATATGGTTCTTCTCCCTCCTCTTATTAATGTATTCTATCACATTGATTGATTTGCGAATGTTGAACCACCCTTGCATCCCGGGGATAAATCCCACTTGGTCATGGTGGATGATCCTTTTAATGTATTGTTGGATCCTATTAGCTAGGATTTTGTTGAGGATTTTGGAATCCATATTCATCAGGGATATTGGCCTGAAATTCTCCTTTTTGATGGGGTCTTTGCCTGGTTTGGGGATTAAGGTAATGCTGGCCTCATAGAATGAGTTTGGAAGTTTTCCTTCTGTTTCTATTTTTTGAAACAGCTTCAGGAGAATAGGTATTATTTCTTCTTTGAATGTTTGATAGAATTCCCCCAGGGAATCCATCAGGCCCTGGACTCTTGTTTTTTGGGAGGTTTTTGATCACTGCTTCAATCTCGTTACTGGTTATTGGCCTATTCAGGTTGTCAATTTCTTCCTGTTTCAGTCTTGGCAGCTTATAGGTTTCCAGGAAGGCCTCCATTTCATCCAGATTGCTCAGTTTATTGGCATATAGTTGTTGATAATAATTTCTAATAATTGTTTCTATTTCCTTGGTGTTAGTCATGATCTCTCCCCTTTCATTCATAATTTTATTAATTTGGGTCCTTTCTCTTTTCTTTTGGATAAGTCTGGCCAGTGGTTTATTGATCTTATTAATTCTTTCAAAGAACCAACTTCTAGTTTCGTTGATCTGATCTACTGTGTTTCTGGTTTCTAATTCATGGATTTCTGCTCTAATTTTAATTATTTCTCTTCTAATGCGTGGCTTAGGTGTCGTTTGTTGCTTTTTCTCTAGTTCTTTAAGGTGTAGAGTTAGTTGGTGAATTCGGGATTTTTCTATTTTTTTGAGTGAGGCTTGGATGGCTATGTATTTCCCCCTTAGGACCGCCTTTGCAGTTTTGGACTGATGTGTTTTCGTTCTCATTGGTTTCCATGAATTGTTTAAGTTCTTCTTTGATTTCTTGGTTGACCCAAACATTCTTGAGCAGAGTGGTTTTTAGCTTCCAAGTGTTTGAATTTCTGCCAATTTTTTTCTTGTGATTGAGTTCCAGTTTTAGAGCATTGTGGTCTGAGAATATGCAGGGAATAATCACAGTCTTTTGGTATCAGTTGAGAGCTGATTTGTGACCCAGTATGTGGTCTATTCTGGAGAAAGTTCCATGTGTGCTCAAGAAGAATGAGTATTCTGTTGTTTTAGGGTGGAATGTTCTGTAAATATCTATGAGGTCCATCTGGTCCAATGTATCATTCAAAGCTCTTGTTTCCTTGTTGATTTTCTGCTTAGATGATCTGTCCATTGCTGAGAGTGGAGTATTGAGGTCTCCTACAATTAATGTATTATCAATATGACTCTTTATTTTGGTTAACAGTTGGCTTATATAGATGGCTGCTCCCATGTTGGGGGCATAGATATTTACAATTTTTAGATCTTCTAGTTGGATAGACCCTTTAAGAATCATATAGTGTCCTTCTGTGTCTCTTATTATAGACTTTAGTTTAAAACCTAATTTGTCTGATATAAGAATTGCTACCCCAGCTTTCTCTTGAGGTCGGCTGGCATGGAAGATGGATCTCCATCCCTTCACTTTCAGTCTGGATGTATCTTTAGGTTCAAAATGAGTCTCTTGTAGACAGCATATGGGTGGGTCTTGTCTTTTTATCCAATCTGCAACCCTGTGCCGTTTTATGGGAGCGTTTAGGCCATTCACATTGAGAGTGATTATTGAAAGATATGAATTAATTGTCATCATGTTGCCTGTGAAGACGTTGTTTTTATAGATTGTCCCTGTAAATTTCTGTTGTAGATCACTCTTGGGGTCTTTCTCCTTTTATAGAACCCCCCTTAATATTTCTTGCAGGGCTGGCTTAGTGGTCACATATTCTTTCAGTTTCTGCCGGTTGTGGAAGCTCTGCATCTCTCCATCCATTCTAAATGAAAACCTTGCCAGATAAAGTATTCTTGGCCCCATGTTCTTCTCGTTTAGTACCCTGAATATGTCTTGCCAGGCCTTTCTGGCTTGCCAGGTCTCTGTGGATAGGTCTGACGTTATTCTGATGTTCCTCCCTCTGTATGTAAGGAATCTCTTCCCCCTAACTGCCCTTAAGATGATTTCCTTGGTTCTAAGATTTGCAAGTTTTACTATTACATGCCGGGTGTTTGCCTGTTTTCCTTGATCCTAGGAGGGGTCCTCTCTGCCTCTAGGACTCGAATGTTTGTTTCATTCCCCAGATTAGGGAAGTTCTCAGCTACGATTTGCTCAAATACATCTTCTAGTCCTCTCTCTCTCTCCACTCCCTCCGGGATTCCAATTATTCTGACATTGGAATGCTTCATGGTGATTCTATTTTCATGGATTCTGAGTTGTTTTTCTCTGGCCTCCTCTTTTCCCTTTTTATCTATTATATTGTCTTCCAGATCACTTATTCTTCTTCTGCCTCAGTTACCCTAGCTGTTAGATGTCTAGATTGGATTGGATCTCATTGATAGCATTTTTTAAGTTCTGCCAATTCACCTTTTATTTCTGCCCATAGAGACTCTATGTTGCCATTAATTGATTTCTCCACTCTAGCCATTGTCTTCACAATTGCTAGCCTAAATTCCATCTCCGACATCTTGGTTATATCTGCATCCATTTGTAAATCTGCAGCATAAGTCATAATCTCTGAGTCTTTTCTCTTTGGGGGGCTCCTCCTCCTAGTCATTCTGTTGATGGGTGTTTGAGGGAATGTATAGAGTCCAAATTATTGACCAGAACCCAAGCAAGATGCACCTGTTTTCTTGGGATCTTAGGGTTGCTGGCCTCTTGTTTTCCCAGCCTGTCTTCTGCAGGAGGGGCCTGCTGCGCTGTTACTCAGGCAACCCTGTTCTGTCGGAGTTGCCCTGTGCCCCTGTGGCGGGGGATGGGCTCAGCGGGAATCAGTCTTTAGGGCTTTTGTTCTCTGGCGGCTTTACCTGGCGGCTTTCTGCATCTCTTCTGCAAGTCAGAGCATAAGAGACCATTTCCAACGCTCTGCCTCAGAGCAGAGAGATCTTAGTCTGTTCTTCAGTGAGCTCTCCGGGCCACACCATCTCTGTTTCTGTCTGTGCTGCTATAAACTGCAGTGTCCTGGGTTGTGCACCCCTCCGCAGTGCTCCCAGTCCTGCCTCCAGGTCTGGGCACGTTTCTGCCCTTTGTGCTTCTAAAACCGCCAGCTGCTCCAGTTGGTGCGCGTGACCCCGCCACTCCGGGTTTCTGTCCTGGGAGCTGCAGTTCGCAGGCGGGACCCGCTGCTCCGGGTTTCCGCCCCGGGGGCTGCCCTAAAGTCCTTTCCCCACCGCTACCGGTCTGCAAGTCTGTGCAGCACGCAGGCTGTCGCTCACCGGCGGTGTAGGATCCCCACGGCCAGGCACCCTCCCGCTGACGTTTATCCTCTGATATCTGCCCGTGGAATCACGGCTCCCCGCTTCGTACCCTGAAACCAACTGCTTGCAATATTCTGTTTGTAGAGATCCAGATCTTCTTACATCTCAGGCTGGTTTCGTGGGTGCTAGGAGTGGTCTGGTAGATATCCAGCTCAATTCTGGGGACCAGTTGAAATAGGGTCCCCTACTCCTCCGCCATCTTTCCCCCCCTAGAAAGGTAGTTTTAAGTGAAAGATAGAGCTGACATATGTTAGGCAATTCTATCCATCTTTGGGTAAAAGTGATCAATTGAGTAATTTAGTATTATTTATTTATCTTTAATTGTGAACTCTGCTAGGTACTACAGTAATTCCAAATGAATAAGATACTCCTTGGATGAATTTAAGGAAACATAGGTAAAACAGACAAGAACATGATCACTGACAATGCAAAATTATAAGTGCTCTAATAAGGTATGCAAACAGTGTGTGGATGAGTAGAAGAGGAAGTGAAGAACTTAAAATCTTGTTGCTGATAAACCTTGTTGTTGAGATTCAGGGTACCTCAGGGAGCTAGTGCTGGTTCCATTCACACTGACTCTACAAGATGGTGCAACTAAGATGGCGTGGCTTTTGATGAACCTCACTGTGAAGGTGATAAATTAGGTCAATGGCTGATTACTTAACAACATCTTGAGCATGCTTGTCTTTAATAATTAGTGTATTCATTCGATTTTCTTTCTAGACGGTCTTTTCTTTTTGCTGAACTTTTCTTTCACTTCAGCAGCAATTCTGGGTGATTTTTAATGATTTGTTAACACCTCAAGGTAACATTCTGTGGTTGGCTTTTATAGAAACCATCAATAGGACTCAGAGAAATAAACACAGATGAAAACATGAGCTAGAGAATAATAGTAATTTCACAACACCTTTTTTCCCTCTGGGAGTTTAAAGCATCTTGTAAAATACAAACAAATTTACTGAGAATTCCCATTGGGAAGGTGACAAAAATCATAGCCTCCACTTAGAGGGGAGTTTTCCCTGAGAATCTCTGTGGAAAAGAAAAATGTGGTGATGGTCTTGTGATAAACCAGATCTACACAGTGACTATTGGTTATGGACACATTTGTTACTTATTATAACAATTTCAAACTTTTAATAGATATTTGCTGTTATAGGTATCATTCAGCATTTAGTTAAGTGATAAACCTCCAGATTGGATATTAATTGTACATACTGAGAGGTTTACCCATTTTACTAGGGGTAATTCTGTATTTAGTATTTTTTTTTAAAGATTTATTTATTTGAGAGAGAGACAGTGAGGTATGGGAGGAAGGGGCAGAGGGAGAGGTAGAGAGAGTCTCAAGCAGACTCCTGATGCTGGGCTCACTCTCACAACCCTGAGATCATGACCTGAGACAAAACCAAGAGTCAAACGCTTAACCAACTCTGCCACGCAGATGTCCCTGTATTTCATATTTGATTCTATTCTTCTATCAGTTGATTTTACCTTGCCAAAATGACTATAAGACTGATGTAGGCAGGGAACCCTATCTTAATACTCAGCTTGATCTTAAGAATGTGGTACTTTTTTTCACCTTTATTGAGGTATAATGACACACAGGAATTGTATATATATTTAAGGAGTACAACTTGATATTTTGGTATATGTATACATTATGAAATATCACCACAATCAAGGTAATTAACATCCATCACCTCAAATAGTTAGCATTTTCTTTCATTCTTTAACTTTCTTTTTGTGTTTCTTTGAGGGTAAACACTTCAGATTTACCCTCTTAGTAAATTTCAAGTATACAATAGTATTGTTAATTATAGTCACCATGTTGTACAATAGATCTCCAGAACTTATTCATCTTGCATAATTGAAACTTTGTACCCTTTGATAAATGTCTGTCATTTCTCCATACTCCCTGTCCCTGGCAATCTCCATTCTACTCTCTGCTTTTATGAGTTCAACTGTTATAGATTCTGCATATAAGTGAGATCATATAGTTTTTGTCTTTCAGTATCTGGCTTATTTCATTTAACATAACATTCTTCAGGTTCATCCACATTATAAATGGCAGGATTTCCTTCTTTTTTATGACTGAATAATATTCTGTTGTATTGTCACATTTTCTTTAAACATTTATCTGTCTGTGGACATTTAGGTTGTTTCCATATGTTGGCTGTGTGATTAATGCTGCAATGGATATGGGAGTACAGATACCTTTTTGAAACCCAGATTTTATTTCCTTTGGTTGTGTACCCGGAAGTGGAATTGCTGGATCATATGGTAGTTCTATTTTTAGTTTTCTGAGGAGCTTCCATACTATTCTTCACAGTGGCCACACCAATTCAAATTCCTATGAGCAATGCACAAGTGTTCCTTCCTTTTTTTCTATATCCTCACCAATCCTTGTTATCTTTTGTCTTTTTGATAATAGCCATTCTAATAGGTGTGAGGTGATCTCATTGTGGTTTTGACTTGCATTTCTCTGACAATTACTGATATTGAGCACCTTTCCATGTACTTTTGGCCATTTGTATTCATTTGAGAAATGTCTGTTCAGGTCACTTACCCACTTTTTAATTAGTATATTTGCATTTTTTAATTGAGTTATCTGACTTAATATATTTTGTATGTTAACCTCTTATTAGATATATGGTTGCAAATATTTTTTCCCATTTTCTCCATATGTCACCTTTTCATTTTGTTGGTTGTTTCCTTTGCCGTGAAACAGCTTTTTAGTTTGGTGCAATCCTACTTGTTTATTTTTGCTTTTGTTATCTGTGCTTTTGGTGTCATAACCATAATACGGTTGCCAAGAGCAATCTCAAGAAGGTTTTCTCCTATGTTTTCTTCTAGTAATTTTATAATTTAATGTCTTACATTAATTCTTAAATTCATTTAATTCATTTTTGTATATGATGTGTGATGATTTTTTTTATGTCCAGTTTAATTCTTCTGCATGTAGATACCCAATTTTCCAAACACTATTTATTGAAGAGACTATCCTTTCCTTATAGTGTGTTCTTGGAACCCTTGTTGACCATAAATGTGTGGATTTATTTCTGGGCTTTCTATTGTGTTCTATTTTTTTTTTTTTTTTTAAGATTTTATTTATTTGACGGCTAGCACAAGCAGGCAGAGAGGCAGGCAGAGGGAGAGGCTCTCCGCCGAGCAGGGAGCCCAATGCAGGGCTCGATCCCAGGACCCTGGGATCATGATCTGAGCTGAAGGCAGATGCTTAACTGACTGAGCCACCCAGGCGCCCCTGTTGTGTTCTATTAATCTATATATTTGTTTTTATGCCAGTACCATACTGTTTTGATTGCTGTAATATGTTTTGGAATCAGAGAGTGTGACACTTCCAGCTTTGTTCTTCTTACTCAAGATTATTTTGGCTATTTGTTTGATAAAGAATGCCATCAGGATTTTGATAAGAGTTGCATTGAATCTGTAGATAATTTTGTACAGTATGGACTTTTTAACAAACTAATTCTTCCAATACACTTGCACATTTATGTATGTCTTTTTAAATGTCCTTCATCAGTGTATTATAATTTTAAGTGTACAAATCTTTCACCTCTTTGGTTAAGTTTATTCCTAAGTATTTCATTATTTTTGTTCCTATTGCAAATGAAATTGTTCTCTTAATTTCCTTTTTGGATTGTTCATCATTAGTGTATGGAAATGTCACCAATTTTTGTGTTTATTTCCTGCAAGACTGCTGAATTCATTCATTAGTCCTAACAGTTTTTTGTTTGTTTGTTTGTTTTTGTTGGTTAGTCTTTAGAGTTTTCTATATTTAAGATCGTGTCAACTGCATACAGGTAATTTTACTTCTTTTCTTGACATGAATAACTTTTATTTCTTTTTCTTGTCTAATTGCTCTGGCTAGAACTTCCAAAATTATGTTGAATAGAAATGATGAGAATGGGCATCCTTATCTTGTACCAAATGTTAGAGAAAAAGCTTTCAGTTTTTCTCCCTTGATTATATTAGCTGTGGGCTTTTGATATGTGGCTTTTATTGTGTTGAGTAAAGTTCCATCTATACCTATTTTGTTGAGAGATTTAATCATGAATGGATGTTAAATGTGGTCAAATGCTTTTTCTGCATCTACTGGGATGATCATGTGGTTTTTATCTTTCATTTTGTTAATGTGGTGTATCACATTGACTGATTTGCATATGTTGAACCATCCTTGCATCCTAGGGATATATCCCACTTGGTCATGGTGTATTATCCTGTTAATGCAATGTTGAGTTTGATTTGATGGTGTTTTATTGAAGATTTTTGCATCTATTTTCATTAGGGATGTTGGCCTGTCATTTTCTTGTGGTTTCTTTGGCTTTGGTAACAGGGTGATGATGGCTTCATAAAACAAATTTGGAAGTGTTCCTTCTTCTCTTTTTTGGAAGCATTTAAGAATGATTGGTATTCTTTGGTATAATTCACTGGTAAAGATATCTGATCCTGGGTTTTTCTTTGTTGAGAGATTTTTGATTACTGATTCAGTCTCCTTATTTGTTATTGGTCTGTTCATGCTTTCTATTTTTTCTTACTTCTGTTTTGGTAGGTTGTATGTTTCTAGGAATATATCCATTTCTACTAGGTTATCCATTTTGTTGGCATATAATTATTCGTAATAGTCTCGTGTTCCTTTTTATTTCTGAGGCATCTGTTGTAATGTCTCCTCTTTCATTTTTGGTCTCATTTATTTAAGTCTTCTCTCTTTTTCTTAGTGTAGCTAATGGTTTGCCAATTTTATCTTTTCAAAAATCCAATTCTTAGTTTTGTTGGTTTTTGTCTATTCTCATTTGATTTCTTTATACTCTAATATGCATTATTTATTTTCTTTAGATAATTTTGGGCTTAGCTTATTCTTCTTTTTCTGGTTCCTTAACATGTGAAATTAGGCTTTTGAGATCTTTCTTCTTTTTAAATGTAGGTTGTCACTATAAACTTCCATCATAGGTCTGCTTTTGTTGCATCTTACAAGTTTTTTTGTTTGTTTTTGGTTTTGTTTTAGAGAGAGAGAAAATGGGGTGGGAGGCACAGAGGGAGAGGAAGAGAATCTTAAGCAGGCTCCACGCCCAGCACGGAGCCTGACACTGGGCTCCATCTCATGACCCTGAGATCATGACCTATGCTGAAATAAAGAGCCAGATGCTTAACTAACTGAACCACCCAGGCAACCCTGTCCTGGTACTCTTTTAAACTTTCCTTCCTCCCTTCTTTAAATATCCTTCTATTCTTCCTTCCATTTATGAGATTCCTTTCCCTTCCATTGTGCCTTGGGCTTAATCTTCTATATCTCCCTGAATTTGCTCTTTCATAGTTTTCTCTCTTCTTTGCAGTGGTAATCTCCCTCTTTTCTTTGGATTCCTTTATGAAACTACAACCTCCTCCATTTTAGTTCACTTGCTCCATACGTTTACCCCAGCCTCACTGTGACTTGCAATGGATAGGTACCAGTGCTCTCATTTCTCATTAGTACCTCCTGTCCATCTCTAATGCCATTTTTGTTCCTCATCTATTTTGATAATCACTACCTTGCAAACATCCTCAACTTCCATCCCTCTTTTCCTGTTCTTTGGTTCCCTACTCTGTAAGATGGGGATAATAAAAGTGCCTATTTTATGGGATTGTGATGAGGATTAAATGAATTTGTAGGAAAGACTTAAAAGAGTGTCTGGCATCTAGTCAGCCCTCTACATGTACTGCTGCTGCTGATGATGATGATGATGACTGCTACTACTCAGAAGTTTCAATACCTCCCAGTGCCTACAGTGATAAAACTCTAGCTCTTCATCTTGGTATTCACAGTCTCAACAAATCCTCTTTCTTTTGTAGCCTCATCTTCTAACCTGCCACTCCACATACCCCTACTATCGCATTTTGAGTCTCTCATCATTTCCTAAATATATCGTGTTGTTTTGCATCTCTGTGCCTTTGCGTGTTCTGTTTCTTATTTTTCAAAGATTTTATTTATTTATTTGTGTGAGAGAGAGAGTGCACAAGCGGGGAGAGGGGCAGAGGGAGAAGAAGGCTCACTGCTGAGCAGGGAACCTGGTGAGGGGCTCAATCCCAGACCCTGGGATCATGACCTGAGCCCAAGGCAGATGCTTAACCAACTGAGCTACCCAGGCACCACTCTCTTTCCTATTCTTGAAATGAATTTTACCACTCCTCTATCTAGCTCTTTCCAGTTGATCCATTAAGACCTGTGTTAGTTATCTATTGCTTCATAACAGATTAACCCCTAAATTAATGACATAAAATGATGATAAACATCTATCTCACACATAGTTCAAGAATTTGGGATTGTCTTAGCTGAGTAACTCTAACTTGGGGTCTCTTATGCAATTTTAGCCAAGATGTACTCAATTTGAAGGCTTGGAGCTGGAGGTTCTGCTTTGAGGATTGCTTGCTTACATGGTTAACAAATTGGTGTTGGCTTTTGGTGGGGGGCCTTAGTTACTGAGCTTGTAGACTACTCCTTAGGGCTGCTTGAGTATTCTTACAACACAGAAGTTGACTTCCTCCAGAGTAAGTGATTCAAGAGAGAGAAAGGCAGAAATGGAAATATCTTTTATGATATAGTCTTGGACCCCACACACTGTCACTTCCTCAGTAGTCTGTTGGTCACGAAGGCTAGCCATCAGCCAGTGTGGGAGGGAACTATGCAAAAGCTACAATGCCAGGGATCTAGATTGTTGGGGCTATCAACTTTTTTATGACCCTTTCCCTTGTCCTCAAGGCATATTAATTTATATTTATCTTTTTGATGCCTCCATGAAAGCCCTCCAGCATTCTGCAGTTTGTTTGTTTTTTATACCTGCCTTCCTTCCTCACAAAATTATAAATAATGTAAAGGCAGAGGTCATGCAGTTTCATGTCTGTTTCCCCTGGGCCTGCAACAATTTCTACCCATAAAGTGGGAATGCAATAGATGCAGATTGCATGGAATTGAATCATTACATAGCCCTGTTCAGCATTCAGAATCTACCTTCTAAGACAATAGTTTCCTAAAATGGAGAACATTATGTAGTTGGTGTTGTTTTCTTGAGAACTAAATCATATTATGTACTCACAATTTCTCTTTCTTATTTTTTAGCAAGAAAAATTTCCATCTTGTTTAGATTATTACTTGAGCCCAAGCCTGTAAGTTTCTTTACCTGTGAAAAAGAGTGAATCTCTGTCTAGTACTTTATACCTTCATTTTCTACAGCTCAAGTGAGATCAGTTGGGTGAGGTCCCTCCCGCAAAAAATGCTGTTTTGTTCAGTGCATTGCAAAAGTTCAACATTCCTTTTTTACTTGATATATTATAAAGTTACTGCTTCATTTATTTTAAAGGAAGTTAAAAGTAAAGTGAGGAGCGATGCAAGCAATGTGACCATCTATTTTCTAGAAATGTTTCATCAAGGAGTAAAACAAAGGAATATTGTGTTTCTCTCTAGACTTCAAATGCTAACACTAGTGGCTTATGTAAGAGTAGGTTTTAGATTTAATTCTAGTGATCAGTATTGAAAGCATGCTATCAAGCTTTTACCTTTCACCATAAAGAGCTGAACTCAAGGAATTCACTTTCAAACATGAACAACATAACAAAAACTTAAATAAGTAATTGATATTTGCAAAAGAAGAAACAAGACTATGACCATTCAGTTGTTCAGTAAATATTTATCAAGAACATAATATGTACTCATATGGGCTTGCTGGAGATTTCCTGACTTTGAATATTACTTGGGTCTATTTTAATTTATAAGGTTTTACAATGTCAAAGAGAAAAACAACACTCACCCTGTAGAATTTTCATTGTGTGCTTCTGTCTTCATTTCCCTTCTCTCACTATATTCGAGACTTATTTTTGAGGACTTGCTTCCATCTTTCCTCTTCTAGAAAGACCTTGCAGTCTAACATTCTGTGGGAGATGCTATGGGTTGATTCATTCAGCCATACCTACTTCCATTGCCTTTCTGTACTATAAAGGCCTCAGAGGGGACTATTTGGATAACCAGTTTCCCTTGCAGCTAGAAATGGCCATTGAGAGTGAGGACTGATGAGATACAGAAGTCCCACTAGGAGAACCTGTTTGCTTTCTCTTCCCCGTCTTTCTTCCTACCTGGAATGAGCAAATGATACTAGTAGGCTGGGAAGCCACTTTGTGACCCTGAGAACAAGAGCCACACACTAAAGATAGCAGAGCTGACATATAGAAGGAGCCTTGTTCCTTAATAATACTTACACAAGTACACCAGCCCTGGACCATCTCCTTCTGGATTTTTTCTGTGAGGTAAAAATAAATTATTGCACAACTGAATACTGTATTTTTTGCTATTCCCAGTCTAATACATTTAGTGGATAGGCTCTTCAACCCATCATTTCCAGACTGTGTTGAATTAAGAGTTCAACTTTCTCTAAGTTTAGGATGTTGGAAAAAGCCTAGTGGGTTCCATAGGCTTAGGTAGGCTATCCCTCCCTCCCTCCTTTCCTCTCTTCCTTCCTCCCCCCTCTATCCTCCCTTTCTCCCTCCCTTCTTTCTACTTCAAATTTTACTGTTAGTACTATGATTAAGACTTAATGTAATAAATTATCTGAATTTCTTCTCTTGAATATATGTTATATATTTTAAAAGATGTCTGTAAGTGTGTATAATAATATTTTCATAAAGCCTTATGTAATCCTCAAAAAAGTATGCTTATTATATGTATGGCTTGATGGTTGATTTTATGTCATATTGGAAAAAAATGAATGTCCAAGACCTTAGTTAAAAGTCTCATAGAAGAAATATGAGTAAATATATGAACATGTATATTTTCAAAATGCTTTGTGTGCACAACAACTGCATTGTCTCTTGTTTTCTCTGGAGATGACAGGTTAATATTTGTCCAAATAACAATGATCTTGGTGATATAGAATAGACATTTCAGGAACCATGGCTCCAGGTTCAAGTTTTATTTTAGTGAGAACTTGAGTGAACTTGGGAGATTTAAGCTTCTGATTTATAAATAGAAATAGAAATATTTGACTTAGTCTCTTCAGTACGTTGTTGTGAGAATAAACTGAAACAATTGATTGGAATAATACAAGTACTACATAAATGCAAACTATAACGTTATTAACTATTAATAAAAATTCCAAAGGATGAATGTTTCAAATCAAGGGTGTCTGGTATACATGAAGGTAGAATTTAGTGTTTCTCCTACACTTTCCTTTTTGGGGGGTCATATCAATGAAGATATTAAAGAGTGAAGAAAAAACCTATTTGTTTTCCTAATTCCATTTCCAGCTCCAGTTTTGGAGTGATTTTCCTACTAAAATCAATCTGTATAATGTGTGAAGTAGATGAAGCATGGTGAAAACATTAGCATACTTCTTTCCAGGCTGTGATTAGGCTACTAAGAAAACGTACTTCTTGTGAATTCTCCAGCTTCCAGGAAGGTTGCCAGCAGAGAAAATTGTTCTGGGGGAGGGAGGTTTCTCACAAAATGAATGCATTGAATATATTCACCTCTTAGGAAATAGAGAAGCAAGAATATCAGTTCAAAAGCAATGGAACCAGCCATAATCATATGAAGAAGCCAAACACCAAGAGAAAAACGTTCTTGCTAATTTTCCACTGTCTCAGTGATTTATTCTAACACGAGATGTTGGGGAAAAGAACAAGCCTGGAGGTGGCACTTCCCCCAGCTCTAGTTTCACTGAGTAGACTATAAAAGACAAATACATTCAAGATGGATGTCTTACTTGTTGACCCAAAATGGATGCCAATGCTTCTTTGGGAATAGGGAAAGTCGGTGCGTGACCTGACTCACAACCTTCTTAAGTCTGGAGAATAGAATTTTCTTTTTAGAATGTGTATTCCAAACCCTCTGGACTTCTGCCTAAAAAATCTGCTTTTACATAAGTTCTGACTGGCCTGAAGTGACCCTTTCCTAAGATATGAATAATTTTATACTGAGTTGCTTCTGGATAAAGTAAATTTGGCATTGATCATGCTTATCTTTTGTTAAATATATATGGACTTCTTAGAGTGTGTCATACTAGGATATGTAGCTGGGCTTTATAGGAAAATATATTTAACTGGGTCATCTCCACAGATATTTCCCATAAACAGTCTATCTCATTTAGTAGTAAAATGTCAAATCATATCTTATTTCTTGGGCTACATTTTAAAAATATATCTTGTCTCTTAAAATAGTAATATTCATAAAGATTTCTTTACTCTAAATCACTATATATAAATTGAGCAAGTTATGTCATTTTTAGTTAAGGTAACCTCCATTCATTTTAAACTCTAGTATATATAAATTTAAATTGCATTTTGGAAACAATGAAAAGGACCCTCTGAACAATACATTATAAAATATAAAAATAGTTTACTTAATTTCTTTTCCCAAATTCCATTCATTGTATCTGATTTCTTTACTGGTTTTGGACAATTTAAAGATTTAATTTTCCATGCAGACCTTATACCAGAGTATATATGTTCGTGTTCAAAATAAAGACTCTAAACATTCTTCACCCATAATGTTACATTTGGGGCAGCTTCACCTTAGATTTTTGCATTTCTTACCAGGATGTCTCAATCTGTGATGATTACTAATGGAAGCTCCTTGTGGACTTATGTGCATGCCTCGACCATCAAAATTGGAGAGAACCAACTTTATTTCAATTATTACTATTTTTTTTTTTTTGCATGTAGGAGATTGTGTCTTTATTCAACAAATCTTTTTCCTACATAAGTCACTATAAAGTTTGCATTGTCAGTTCTCAGTTCTCTCAGATGATGGCTGGTAAAAGAGCACTAATCCACAGGGAAGAATCAGTTATGATTGGGGGGAAGGGTGAATAAAACTCTTCCCAGATAAACTACATAAAAATAAAGTAATGACCAAATGACCAAATTCATCTAAACAATTCATCATAATTGGTAACTACTTCTTAACTAATTGACTAGATTCAGTTGGCTTTTAAAATATTCAGTTGCGGGGCACCTGGGTGGCTCAGTTGGTTAAGTGTCCACCTCGATTTTGGCTCAGGTCATGATCTCAAGGTTCTGGGATGGAGCCAGCGTTGGGCTCCATGCTCAGCAGGGAGTCTGTTTCTCTCCCAGTCCCTCTGCCTCAACCTCTGCTTGCACACACTCTCTCTCCCTAAAATAAATAAATCTTTAAAAAATAAAATAAAATAGTCAGTTGCTTGACTAATGTTCAATTATTTTTCTTCCCAAAGTGACTTGAGATAGTTGGGTAAAATTTTATGACTGACATGAAGGGTGGGCTTGAAATTAGGAGAGTGTATATGCATGCACATGTGTGTATGTGTGAAGAATATATGTAATATACATGCACATATGTGTATGTGTGAAGAATATATGTAATACACACACACACATAGAGAGAGAGAGAGGGAAAGAGAGAATAAACTAGAAGAGAAATGTTTTGACCTCGAGAATAGTGATTCAGATATGATTTACACATTGTGTTCCTTTGGCAAGTTGAGATTTCTTGTTCTATTCTTGGTGGCATTGCAGTTTTGCAATGTGATTGCTTCTCTACTTCTGCAATGACATATTTTTGGTTATAGGTCTCTTTCAAAAATTCCTGAAATAGAATTTTATCCTATTTATTTATTTATTTTCTTGAGGGTAGAACTCAACAGCCAGTTTATTTTTTGCATAAACATACACACAAAATTAAATGACTTCCTGTCATCTTTTTCCACTCCACAAATCGTTATTCAACTTATTCTAGGCACTTGTCTCTTGGCAAGATTCTGGGGATATAAATATGAATAAGACCTGGTACTTGCCCTTGAAGAACCTATTAAACAATAAGTTCTAAACTAAACAGTTGGGGAAACAAACACCTAAGTGGTTGACCATATTATACAATAGTAAGTATTGTAAAGGATGAACAAACTGCTAATAACAGCCATAAATCCATGTGTAATTTTAGCGATACATGGATATAGCTCTGAGACAAGAACACACATTCAATTCTTTAAAAAAAAATCTCAGTAGGCTGAACAATGATATACAATGATGTTTTTTGATATTTTTGGAACATACTCTTTTCACAAGGCATATATTATCTAGACTTTAAATAATTAAAAGTAAAATAGTTAACAGAATGGAGCAATGAGAATGAGGCAAGTCTGTAATTGGGAAGAAGTGGGGGGTAAGATGAGGGGAGGTAAAGAGACAGAGTTTTAAGTGGACATGTGGGTGAAATCTTCTGGTCAACAGCAAGTAGAGGAATGAGAGTGTTGGTTTTGGCAGGGAAGATGCAGTCTTTGTGAAGTCTGATGGTCTTGCCGAGAGTTGCAATTTCATGGCTCAGTGGAATTAGTTGAGCAGGAGAGTTTGAAGATACATATATTAAAAGCTTTAGACAAGAGGAAGTTATACATTTTTGAAGATAATAAGTAACAATAGGACATCTGAGCAGATTGTGACATTTTCTCTAGACTATTGAACTTTTCCCTATCCACATTGAGTGGATTTTTTTTTCCAAAATATACTGTCACAGCTAATCCTTGAAAAGCACATGGATGACCCTTTGCAGAATATTAGCAGTTGCTTCACACTGTCCTTGAAGACAAATGCATGTTTTCGTCAACAGCTGTGATGAATGATATCTAAAAAAAAAAAAATACAGAACCCTAAAAACAAAGGTGCCATGCCTTCTTGATAAGCATGATGTGGAGAGTGAGAAGAGGTGTATCTGTGTGTGTGTGTGTGTGTGTGTGTGCTGTCAAGGGTTTCCTAGCTCTTAGGTTGTGTCTCAGACTCTGATTTAAATTAGAGATTGGGCGCCTGGGTGGCTCAGTTGGTTAAGCGACTGCCTTCGGCTCAGGTCATGATTCTGGAGTCCCGGGATCGAGTCCCGCATCGGGCTCCCTGCTTGTGGGGGGGTCTGCTTCTCCCTCTGACCCTCCTCCCTCTCATGCTCTCTGTCTCTCATTCTCTCTCTCTCTCAAATAAATAAATAAAATCTTTTTAAAAATAAATAAATAAATTAGAGATTAGTTTCTTTGTCTTTTGTATATCAGGAAATACAAAGAGCCCCATCCTAATCTTACCAGTTTTGGGAGAAAGGAAGTTTTAAGGGGAAGTAGGAAGGTACTAAAGAAAATTCATTAATCCATTCATTTATTCAACAAATACTTATTTTGGAAGGTTCAATGATATGCAGTTTCCAATGGGATAAAAATCTGGATTTAGATATCTAGAGAAAGGGAGCTGCAACAATGGGAGATGGGGATGGGGAAAAAGTCGCTGTTGAAGTGAGGTTGTGAACGGTGCACTGTAGTTTACCACATACCTGTATAGTGATCGCAGGAGATTGCCTGAGGCCGGGAGTGATTGGCTGGGGACTTGGGAGGCTCACACACTTCTCAGCCTCTGTAAGGGCAGAGTAGCTCACAGCTCAAGAGTTTTGATCTGTGATATGACTGTGGGTGTGGGTGGCTGGGCCAGAGTGAGGAACAAAGAACTGAGAGGCCAACTGTTGGAGAGGCCATGCACATAGTTGTAGAAATCACCCAGGATTATGACAGAGGTTGTATAGGAGAGAACGGGACTAAACCGAGTACTAAAATCTTCAAAGAGGGCTGCAGATAATAGCAGCAAGGAAGATGGGTATCTGATTGTATTAGTCATCTAGGGCTGCATACCATATACCACAGGCTGAATGGCTTAAACAGCATATATCTAGACATCTGAGATCAAAGTGTCAGCAGAATTGGTTTCTTCTGAAGCCTCTCTGCTTGGCTTGTGGGTGGCTTTTTCCTTTGTTTTCATGTGGTCATTCCTCTGTGCATGTCTGTGTCCAATTTGCTCTTCTTATAAGGACACCAGTCATATTGGATTAGGACCCGCCTCAATGACTTCATTTAACCTTCATTAACTCTGTACAGACCCCATCTCCAAATATAGTTACATTCTGAGCTACCGGGGGTTAGAATTTCAATGTACGAATTTGGGGGGACACAATTAAGCCCATAACACTGATGATTGTTGTTATGAGCAGAGAGGGAGGTTAAGGAAAAGGGAATGAAAATTGTCTGAAAGGGGCAACAAAGAACAGTGAGGTCACCTACCCTACCTCCAGACCCAATGTTATCAAAGCCATTCCAAGGGAGGGCAGCAGGGAAAACTGTACCCTCAGGGGGACAAAAATGTGAAAGGAAGATTCAGAGAAGAAGGTGAAGTCCTAGGAGGTTTTGTGGCTAGAAAATACCATAACATAGCTTATTCTTTGCTAACTTAAATCCCTGTTTTTCTTGTAGACCCCCAAACCTTCTAGGAGCAGGGTATCAAATATATGTTTATGAGCATTCTTCTCATGTTCTTCCACCCTAGTCATTTGAGGAGCCTCCCCTTTCCCTGGGTTCCTGGAGACTTGCAATTCCCACCATCTCAACAGTGGTGCCCCCCAATGAACATGCTGCTACCTGCACTTTCTGCAACCCTCAAAGTGTCAAAATGGTGTCTTTTCCCCCTTTGTCCACAATGAGCCTGAAACACAGTGGGCTTCCTAAAGAAATAGGGGTATGCCCCTCCTGTGCTCTGGAATGTGCTTTGTCCCCTGTGTTGCAGGATTTCTCTGCCTTAAGTGCCTGCAGTTCTTGGTCACGCCACTTCGAAGAATGAAGAGGTAGACCAGACACAGCAAAGCAAAGTTTATTGAGCAAAAATATATAAAGCTCCAGGAGGGGGATGGGGGCCTGAGAGGGTTGCCCTCGGAGTTTCTAAGTTGAGGGGTTTTTATGAGTTCTTTTGCAGAACTATCTTAAGCAATCAGGGTGTGCTGAGTTGTGCCAATCAGGGCTTTGGTCACATATCTGTGCACCTATTAGGTTAATGTCACTGTGCTGATGGTCTTTTTTTTTCTTTTGCTGACATCTGGGGGCTTATGTCTTAACTGTCCCTTGCCTGTGATATTGACAAATGATGTGGTTAATTGCCTTATTTTAGGACATTTTGCAGAAGTCATTTCTGCAAAGGCTGCAAAGCAGAATGTTAGTGCTGTTTTATTTCAGCTGTCCTGACTCCATATTTTCTTGCTGGGGACCCTGGCCCTGACTACCTAACTGTCAACTAACTCCTGACACCTACAGCATTGTTCTCTTGTGTCTCATGAGCCCCTTGTGAAAACAGCTCATTCCTCCATCTTTGGCCTGTAGCAGCTCTTTTCATTCATCTCAGATGGTGGTCTCTGGATGCAGGCTGGATAAGACGCTTGACTAGCCTTCCTCAGTGCTTCTGTCTTTTTTTTCTGGGTCATTACTCCCTTCTCTTTCAGCTAAACACCAAGGTCTATGGGCAATTTAAATCAGAAACTAAGATCTTGGGGGCGCCTGGGTGGCTCAGTTGGTTAAGTGGCTGCCTTCGGCTCAGGTCATGATCCCTGGGTCCTGGCATCGAGCCCCACGTCTGGCTCCCTGCTCAGTGGAGAGCTTGCTTCTCCCTCTCTCTCTGCCTGCCACTCTGCCTACTTGTGCTTTCTCTCTCTGTGTCAAATAAATAAAATCTTAAAAAAAAAAAAAACCATAAAAAAAAAAAAGAAACTAAGAAACTAAGAAAAAGAAACTAAGATCTCTTGGACCTGAAAGCCCGGCTCATCAAACATGCCCAGACATGCTTGAGCCCTAGTAGCAGATGCTACTTAGCTCTCTGCTTGGAACTCTGTTCCCCTGTTAGCCCGTTCCCACCATTCAGGTCTCAGTCAGAAACTACCCCTTCCGGGAAAGGCCTTTCCTGATCACTCTGTTTAAAGGAGTCACCTCACTTTCCCTCCACAATCTCTATTATATGGCCCTGCTTTATTATCCTCCCATGACAATCAGTAACTGGAATCATTTTGTATTTTTCTTGCTAATTCTGTGGCCTCCACCCCAATAGAGTAATTCTGAATGTCTTGTCCATTGGTACTTAGAACAATGCCTACCATATGTTATTTTTGCAACAAATATTTACTCAATAAATAAATTAATGAGTTCATGTATCTGTGAGCAGTGAGGTGCAGTGGTGTTGCATCTGGTTTTATCATTCAAATTTTTTAATTAAAAAAATTTGTCTTCTTAAATCCGATTCATTTTGAATCTAGTTTAATTTTATTGAAGGCTAATTTGCGTTTGGAAATTGGTCTTGATGGAGTGCAGATATGCTCTAGAACTGGTCTGATTTACTAACGGTACCCCAAATCAGTAAGTCCTAGAACTTGCATTACTCCTGTTACCATCCTTTCCTTTTTCCTTTCTAACTTATTTCTCACACATATCTTTTGACTGTTCCTTCAGTCAGTAGCCAGTAGCCAAGAGGGTCTGAAAATACTCCTGAGGCCATTCTTAATGTTCCAGTGCCCAGAGGCGAATGGAACCTTATGGGCTAGACAAGAGCATCTCAGTGCAACCCCATCAGTGACTGCCCTTCCTGTGTGATCCAGTTGTGGGTTCGGGTAGGTGTGGGTTGCAGTGTCTCAGCTAGTGGACTGGGGAGGTTACTATTGCCATTTCCTTCTAACCCAGGCCCCAGGTTGCTGGGTGTGTGCTCTGTGTGTTTGCCTCCAACTGCAAATCCCTTTGTCTCACGTGACAAGTTGACAACTGGCATTGCAGACAACTCCCAGCGCCTCAGTCCACCCCAGTTCCTCAATTCAGACCCCTTCGACAATGGGGCTGGCCAAGCCTCAGGTTGAGTTTACTCCCATACTTTACCCCCATCCTTGAGTTTACTCCCATCCTCCACATGTTTTTCTCCTTCTGCGTGGAGCCAGTTCTTCTGTGAGTTAGTGTTTCTCAACTTCACCTAATTTGGTGCTAGCTGAGCCTTTCCTTCAAAGCTTCATCTCTTCCTAAGAGTTCCCAGCATATTTTTTGGCTTATGCATTATTCCAGCTGCAGATTCATCCAGCCATCTCTATAGAAACACGTGTTCGTAAAAATCAAAAGCAAAGAGATACCAAATAGGGAATACATTAAAAGGATTTAAACTCACAGCTTATTTTCAGAAGGTGGACCTTAATAGAATGTTTGGGTATGTATTCAAATAACTGGAGTAAAACCTAATATTATGCAGACATTTAATGTAAAGAATATCAACCATCAAATTAAGTCCCTGAATAATAAGAGCTGCATACTATAATACTCTGTAGTGATATGATTAAATTATGGCCAATCTGTTTTTTGACACCAACATGAAAATAGGTTTTTCCTGCGCAGCAGAAAATAGAATAATTTATTTTGATCGTTAATAGGGCACACCAGTACTTATCTTCATGGATCTGTATGAAATATTAACTAATTGTGGAAATTATTTATGTCACTGTAGCAAAGAAACATTCTAAGAGAAAGAGAGGAGAAAACCCATAGCCAGATTGGCATTAAAGTAACAGGGCTCAGATGGTGTATTGTACCAGAAGTTAAGATAGCTACTTTATTTATGGAGGGACCACTTAGAGAAAGACCAAGAAGGTAGTCCTTAGAGTCCTAGCCAAGGGACACACTTGTTTCTGGCACTGTATGCCCATGAGAACACCTTTATGTGGATATTTCATGATAACAAGCATAATCATTATTAATCCTAAAGACTGATTAGATCCATGTATCATACTGAATCATTGTAGGGATATAAAATATTTAAACCAAATCAAATATATACACATATATTTAAAAATATAAAGAAATTTATTTGTCTAGATTCCTTAAAATCGGGACATTTTTGGAATCAATAAACCACTTTAAGACTTTCAAAATGCTAAAATGTTTGCTCATTTTCCACTATGGGCTCTCTCTAGGGAATCAAATACAGTTTTACTTTCTGCTTTATTGCCTACTGGCAGTTTGTGGTTTAATTTTCTTCAAGAAGTAGATGTGAAAACTAATGTGAATCAGTGACATGCCAGATTTAGGGCAGTTAAATGTGGTTTTTAAAAAGATTTTATTTATTTATTTGAGAGACACACACACACACACAGAGAAGCAGACTCCCACTGAGTGGAGATCCCAATGGGGGGGCTCGATCCCAGGACCCTGAGATCATGACCTGAGCCGAAGGCAGACGCTTAACCGACTGAGCCACCCAGGTGGCCCAGGGCAGTTAAATGTTTTGACCTTAGTTTCCACTGTAATTTTAAGTAATTGGGCCAAGAGGCATCCCTTACAATAATATACATCAAGGAAAATATAGTTTGGGAAATTTCATCTCTTGTGCCTATGACTAGGAAGTTATTTATGAGGAATAGGGTAATGGAAAACTCTTCATGTGCCAAAATGACCTTCCCCAATAGCCAGCCATGGGACCTGGCATTGGAGATGCGTCCTCTGGGTGCTGATTCTATAGGGCCTGGTAGCACCATGAGATGAAATGGCACCAGGGTCTAACCTGGAGCCATAGATGTCCATAGCTCCTAGAACTCAGAAATCTCAGTTCATACTTTCTTCTGTTCTTTGTAATATCTAACACCATGCTAAGAGCACAATATACTTAATACTGAAAAAAAAAAAGCCACTGTGAAACTCTTCACAGTCTTTATAATTCTAAAGACAATAAAATGATAGCTGTGGTTTCGAAAAGGAAATTAGTTTCACAGACTGTGAGAAAGACTAAAAGGGCTCTCTACATTAGACCCAGTTCATTCATTCTTTAATTTATCAGGCATTTGTTGAGTACATGAAATGTGTTCCCAAATAGCACATATGCAAATACAGAATTGCCATATAAGAATGGTAGGTGCTACCCTCACCACAGGCTTGTGCAGGGCTGATCCTCTGGTGGTATTTGCAGAAAAGCTGGCTTCAGTTGTTAGACATTAAAATGCTTCTTTACTGATTCATGGTCACTCTTTCATCTCCCCCAAGTGCCCCTTCACTGCCCTGGCTTCCCAGACCCCTTCTTAGGGATTCTCAGGGCTTTTCCCTCATCCAGCAATTCAGATTTGACAGTATAGGTGACCAACTCTCTGACCCCCCACCCTCCAACCCTGCACAGCTGCCATTGCATATATTGATTGGTTGATGTCAAATTGTTCTTAATGATTTTAAATATTACCCCTGAGAACCTGGTGGAAGAGCTTCCATTATTCTTTAACTTCTTTATTCAAACTTCCATTATTCCTTAGAATCAATTAATACAGGGGACCGAGCCTACCCTGGAACTCTCAGATTAAAACCTCCCAGGTGGGATCTGTAGGCAGGTTAAGAACTAGAGGAACATAGCCTGAAGGTGTGGCCTGTTATTTGGAAAAGAACTCATCAGTGAAACGATGAGATTCTTGTCAAAGCTAAGGAAGAAACTCTAAGCCTGGTGGGTCTCCATCTTGGTTGGACATTGGAGTCCCCTGCCCATAAGGAAGAAGACAAAAACCAAACATGATATCAGAGTGTTACTGCAGAGATTCTAATTCAACTGGTCTGGAGTATGTCCTGGACACTGGACTTTTTTTTTTTTTTAATGCTCCCCAGGGAATTTTAATGTGTAGTCCAAGTTGAGAACCACTGCTTTAAGCAAAGAATAAAACAAGTTAGGACATATAGCCTTGGGAACAAGTATAAAAAGCTTGGAAAAAGGAAAACATAAAAATATATTGATAAGGTGTGTGTGTGTGTATGAGAAAGAGAGAGAGAGAATAAACTAAATAAAAAAATTTATGGTATAAATGGCCTCATAGCTACACTTCCTTAAGTTTTTCCTATATTCTAACAACTATATTATTATTTTTAGTTTTATTTAATAACATGTCTCTGAGTGATTGACAGATTTGACAATTCTGATCACAAAGGCCCTTGGTTTATAATATTTCAGGGCTTTAACAGTATTATAAAAACAGCTCAGCTCACTAATTGGTTCTTCCTTCTCTCATTGCTGCTTCTTTCCCTAATTCCCTACTGCAAGCTCAAGTGTTACCTGTCACCTTAAAGAGTCCACTTTCAGCTGAAACTGTGATATCAGCCCTACTGTCTGGTGTGGTTTGGATTTAGGTTGTGGTAAGAACTAGTTCCAAGACCCTGGGCCCTGGGGCAAGCCTTGACTGCTGTGTAGCTCCTAACTTGTTACAGTTTTAGTAAGTGCTCATCCACTATATGTTGGCCCATTCCTTAGAACTGGGCTTCTGTCTTGAATCGAAACTTGTAGTGTCCATGCCTTCCAGGCAAAGACCACCAGGAACATACCCGTAGTTGAATAAGTTGGGTTTATTACTTGCATTGGTGAGGGAGAACACACACCGTGGGGAACCATGGGGTATCTCAATAGAGGGTGTTAGAAAGACCCACTTACAGGATTTGGTTTGGTCAGTGATATGAGGGAGGGTCTAAGAAAGCAGGAGTTCACTTTACATTGGATGCTCTCAGAAAGTGGGGGCAACGATTGGGGATCAATAAATCTTATCTGTAGAGAGGGCAGACTAGGAAAGAAGTAGCAGTCACCCATTTGTGCCAAGAGATAGAGTGGTATTTTAGGGGTGATATGGTGCCCTTGGTTTTATCTGTGCTTAGACAAAATTATGAAGTGGACTTGTTTGTCTTACTTTATTATGGTCTCTGAGTAACCTTGTCTGATGTTGGTATTCCTGAGATTGTTTATATCCAATAGGAGAATAACATGTCCTAGCCGTTCGTGCAAGGCCACCTTCTGGATGTCAAGGGCTATTTTTTTTTTTTCTTTTTTTCCCCTCAATAGTCTGCATAGTAATACTGCCTAGGTTCTTTCTAAAGCTAGAACACTACCACAGCCCAGGTATGTTGGGGCTGGTGGTGCCTCTCTACCGGCAGGGGGCTGATAGGGGGCTGCTAAGGATGGGATAATGTTCTGAAACCCTAAAATCTGACTTCATATCATACCTGCCACCTTGATTCCTCCATCAAATCTCCTTCCCAATAACTGAACTGGGCCCACTGGTATTACCTCTTGCTTCTATCAGACCCATTCTGACAACTCACTGAACAGCCCAGTGATTCTGCTACCCAGACTATATACCTGGGGTAGATACACACAGCTCATGGTGGTGACCAGAATTCCCTTCTTTTTCTTCCTTTTAGTAGTGCAACAGTCTCCTCCTGCATGTCTCGCACCCAAACAAGTCTGTATGGGAAGAAAAAATTTATGTTGAGTCAAAATTCATCTCTTTGAAACTCTCTCCCAACATTGTGCTGTTTTTATCTGACAGTCCTTCCACTTTGTTATTGATTACGTGATTGCTGGATGAATGAAGTATCTGCCATGTATTAGAACTCAGTAATATGGGGCCCTTTCCTTTATTTAGGAAGTTTGGAATGTTAAGAACCAATGTGGACTACATAAAAAAAAAAGGGGCTGGGGAAGGGACATGGAGCAGATATGAAAGAAATAAGGCAATTAAGAAAATACAGTTCAGGGGCGCCTGGGTGGCTCAGTCAGTCAAGCATCCGACTCTTGATTTTGGCTCAGGTCATGATCTCAGGGTGGTGGGATCAAGCCCCATGTCAGGCTCCGAGGTCAATGGGGAGTCTGCTTGAGATTCTCTCTCACCCCCTCCCCCTGCTTGTGCACACTCTTTCTTTCTCTCTCTCTCCCTCTCAAATAAATAAAATAAATCTTAAAAAAATAAGAAAATACAGTTCATGGTAGATAAATTTTCAGTGAAGAATGAGAAATTAAAGAGAATTGTAGGCCTTTACAGTTCCCTTATCATCCTAAGTTATTTTCCTGCCCAAAGAAATATTTCCTCTGACTCTCTGCTGTAATCACACGGTTCCCCAGAAATGTCGGATGGTCACATCATAAGGGATAGTAAATAGAAAAACAATAATAAAGAGAATGTACAAAAATAGGAAGAAATTAAGGTGATATTAGAATGATCCCTACAAAGGCAAAAGACATCCATGTTTTTCCATTGTTGTAGAAAGAAACTCTGAAGTGGAAAGAAAAGGCCAGATGACTTGGTCAAGGTCACCTGGGACCTCAGAGCAGAATGGGGGAGTGGATTATATTCGCTCTATCCACTAGACTGTGATGTCTCTCAGTAGCAGCCTACCTGCAGGCTAAATTCATCCTACAGCATAGTTAGCACTGTGCTTACAGCAGAGACTTGAAGAGACTAGCAGAATTAGCATTGCAGGAGAAAGATTTATAGCTGTACTAAATAAATCTGAGTAGTTGTTTTTTTTAAACTGTCTTTACAAATATCTTTAGTATGGAGAAACAGAATTTAGCCTTGATAGTCACCTCATAAATGTTGACCGTGAATGCTTTGTTAGTGACATGTCTGCCTAAAAAGGAAATGGTATATTTGTGAACTGCCGTGAAAAAAAATCTCTGCAAGATTCACATTTGGACTACAGTGTGATACAGGTGATCTTATGGATTACTCAAGGGAACTCTCTTGAAAACCAGCTACTGCAGTGATTCTGAGAATTCCCTATATAAATAAAGTCAAATTTTGAGGGTGGACTCTTCTGTCTTTACATAGAAGAAGTCATTTTACTTTTTAGGAAAGTATCCAATATACGCTAATTGTTTATCACTTGCTTATTTTCTTGAAAAACTATTGCCATAATACAGTACAACAGAACAGTACTGGTCAATAATTGGATTTAAAGCCAGAGGTGCACGCATGAGTGCACACGCACATGCACACATGCACACACACACAGGTTTTACAACATATTCTTAATTATTATATTTATAGAAGTTTGAAAGGTAACTACTATTATAAATAGGCTACTATTTATAACTACTAAATAACTACTATTATAAATAGGCTAAAAAAGCTATAAAAAAAAGGCTAAAGGTAACTACTATTATAATGTAAAAGATCGGACCTCTAAGTGGCAAGGTCATACCAATTCTAGCAGTCTACAGGGTTGAAACCTAAGTACAATTGAATCACATCTTTTCCACTCTAATTATCAGTCCTTAAGGATACATTTGATCTAATGCAGGCCTTTATTATACTTTTTATCAAATTATATTCTGCTTGCCTTGAAATGATGATAACATTCTTTAAGAGACCATTAGATTAACCCACATCATGAGCTTTTGGTGGCAAGTAGATGGATATTTGGGGCCAGGAAGACATAAATGGTGACAAGAATTACTTGTTTTCTCAATAAACATAGCTTAGGGGAGTGTTTTCCTGGGAGAGCACTCTCCACTTCCTCTAGTCATCTGACCCCCTACTTCTTCATGTAGGCTAATGTACCACTGGCCAGAATAGTCTTAAGATACACCTCCACCCCACCATGCCCAGCTTCCTTTTATTGCTTTCTCATGCTCTCTCAGGACAGCTACGAGAAGAAGAATAGAGAATCAAATTTATTGATGCCCCATAACATTTCTAGTCAAGGTGTGGACATGGAGTTCCTGTGAGTAATTTAGTGGCTCACTTCTATAAATGCCATATGTGTGATTAATACGTTCTTGAGACATGTCCAGGACAAAGCAGCCCTCATCCGTGCTATGATTTATGCTTTGTTTGCAAACATGGACCTTATTGTGGCCTGCAGCTCCCCACTGGCTCTCTCCCTTAATTGTCAAACCTCTTCCAAAACAAGCTTTGCCATGTTGGGGCCACCTTCTCTCATCTCAACGGCTGCCATCCTGCAGAGCCTTTATTCTCAACCAGCTCATTTCAACTGGTTTTGACTGTGGCAGAAATGTTGACATAGCAGATGGTCTTGATATTTCTGAAAACCAGCAACATGTTTGCCATTTCCACCTCCACCCTCTTGGCTACTGTTTCTCCTTTGAGTGGTTTGGGTCATTTTTAGCAAACCTGTATATTCTGATGATTTTTCTTAAATATCAGATTTAGAGCAGATTAACACATAAATACCCTTACAGAATATAGACAGAGGAAGAATTTTAGGGCTCTTCCACATACATAAAAGAAACCCTTAAGCTGAGATCAATTTTGTTTGGTATGAGGGATTCCTAGATGAATTAGACTGAGCAAATAGTGAGTAGATTTTGAATATTTCCAGCATGAAGTATCAAGCAGTGAGATGTAGCTAATGGGTTGTACTAGAAGAAATAGAGCCTAATATTCATGGTGTTTGAAACCTTTTCTAAGAGTAATATACCATTGAGTAATGTTTCTCCTTATTGAACACAAGAGGACTCAAGAGAAGGGTGAGTATAATTGGGTTAGAGAATATTCCCCAGCATTGACTCCAGAGCCAAAGCAAAACAAAGGTGCCATAACAATTTGATGATCTGGGACCCAGTCCAGCCATTCTGAAAAATTAAAGCAGACTGATTTATTCTTTCTTGTTTACCCCATACAGGCAGGCAATGTGAACAGTCTCTTAACTCACTAAATAATGGTATAAAAACCTCTGCTTCTCTCTGAGCTGTATAAATACAATTTTGGAAAGTGCTCATTCTCCCAGAAAGGACTGCACAGATGGGAAGGAGACATGAGTAATGGTGGCCCCACAAGGTTCAGCCAGCCTCTTGTGAGTCAGCATGCTTCTCCAAGTCTGTAGGGCTCACTGACTGAGAGTGTGCTTTGGGTTGGCTAAGAAAGGATGGGTGAGGACCCTGACTCCAGAATGTCACAGTTAAGACACAGTTTACCCGGTACAAGTCTTTCCTTCTCAAGGCAGTAGTAATGATCATAAGAGCAGTGAAGTTTAGCTAATTGATTCCTCCAAATGCCAAAAGCGGCATTCTAAGGATAAGGACATAGAACTGTGGATAGGGTGAGTAAGTAAAAAGGATGGGAGGCATTTGTGTAGGTGAACATCAGATGTCCCAGGAATAAGGAAAACCAATTTGAGTGTGAGGTGTATGTGGGGGGTGGGGGAGGAGTGGGATGGGAAGAAGACATACACATTGCACAGTGGAGCAGCAGAACCAGCTCCATGGGTCATTATGAGAACCTAGGGGTAGAGGGGCACTAGGTATATGATTTAATTTTCAATCCTGCCTGCCCTGCTGATAATGTTAGTAGGGTCTCCAAAGTAATGCACTGCTTGAATTAAAAGGTTTACTCCATAATGGAAAACAGCTCACTCAGCAAAGAATATTCTTTGACGGTAGCCCTACCGTCAAATCTAGCTTGCTATTGCCAAGCACAGTAGAGCAAGAATAGTGAAGAGAATTTAGGTAATATGAAAAGTATTTAACAACTAGATGGACTGCCTAACAAGCAATCAGAATAAACGCAGTCATCGAACTGGAGTATTTGCCAGATCCTGGGGGGTTGGGGGCCAGAGGTGGTGGGGGAGGGAGTTCTGGGATAATTCTCAGGGCACCCAAGGATTTTAGTACTTTAATAACCAGACATACCAGCAAAATATAAGCCCTGAAGACAATCAACACTCCTATTAAGTCATGTAGTGAAATAGATTTGTCTATAATAGGTTAAGAGTCCATTCAGAAGCAGTGATAAAGTTTATAGAGCCAAGAGCCCACATCTGAGACCCTTCTCACCTGTGAAGGCTCCTTACTCTTTATCAAACTGTATCTGTTAACCAAATAAGACAATAATAATAATAATAAAATAATAATAAAGGATTCTCCTATGCCTTTTCTCTTTGATAGTAGACAGGAACTTCAAGGGAAAATTATAAAGATTCCGCAAAATGTTTAAATTCAGATCACATTACAGGGCACCTGGGTGGCTCACTTGGTTAAACATCTGACTCTTGGTTTCAGCTCAGGTCATGATCTTGTGGTCATGAGACTGAGCCCCACATCAGGCTCCATGCTCAGTGTGGAGTCTGCGTCAGATTTTTTCTCTCTCTCAAATAAATGAATAAATAAAAAAATCTTCAAATACAGATTACATTAAACACAAGGATCATTAAAATATAAGTTAAGTTGATCTGGTCCTTCTGGGTTAACTTCTAAATTCTTTCAGTGTTCACCAGTAAACAGCTGTTGAACCCATCAGGGGTGCAATAATGGCCTATGATCCAGGTTATTCCCTGGACTATAGAACCCTTGACATATTTGAGAGTAGTGCTAATTCCCAGAGCGTATTTGGGTTCCAAAGCATTTTGAAAACATTTGGTAAACATGTGCAAACACACTATATGTGTAATTGTCCTTGAAAACAGGTATCTAATTATCTATTTAGTGACTATATAACTTGGGCCTTTTTTCTGAAGATACTGGAGGTGGTCAACATTTTAGGAAACTACACTTCACACAAACAAACTCATGGAACATAGCTCAAGTGATGTGCCTATGTGTCTTGAATATTTATTACTCTTTCCTAATAGAAAATGCATCTATCCATCCATTTTCTTACTACTTACTACAAATACTCCTTTTTTCTTTTTTAAGCAAAGAGTAATCTCAGTGATCTTATAAAAAGAATAAAGAATTTTATGTTAGTTTAAAAAATTGCTTTATACCATATCTCAGAAAAAATATTTCATATATTTTTTCACAAAGACCTTTCCTTTGAATTTAAAATAAAATATTTGATAAAATATGCCATATATGGAAAAATATGTATGGAGAGTTTGGGTCAAGCTCAAAATAGTATTGTAGATGTTAAATCGTACCAACTAGAGGTAGATTCCAATATTAGAAAAAGTTGTTTTCCAGGCTTTCTGTGGTTTTATTTAACAGACATTCCACCTGAGTTCTAAATTTATTTCTCAAAGCAGCTAAGCTTCCAGGGGAGAAATTATGCTGCAAGGTAAGAGTTTATAAGGCAACACACACAGATACTCCCTCACAAATGACAGTGAATGCAATCCCACCCCACATCCACCACTTGATAGTCTACTAGAATTCCAGATGAGATGAAAGGAAATATGGAATTAAAGTGATTCTTTCAAAATCATAATGATTAATCAACAAACAAGTCCTAACATAGGATTTTAAAAATTCATCTTTAATGACCTGTATTTTTAGCCTACTTGGGTATTACATATATCCATTTACAACCCTTCCCTCCCCCTACACCTTGAATTTACCAAAAGCCCTTGGACTTTGTCTTGCAGCAGGCAATGTAAGACATCATGTTTGTTCTACCTCTGCTTTTTCTTTGCTCTATTTCAAGGCAGAATCCAGGCTTTGAAATTCCTTGCTGCATAGGCGTTAGCCTGGCAGAAAATATTAGCAATCTTAAATACAAGCCTTCTTTTTTGTTTCATATACAAGCCTCAGCCCTTTAGAGGAGGTGGATTCCCTGAGTTCATGAGGAATGGGGGAGAGGTTTTAAAAGCAGGGAAAAAGCTAAGTCATAATGGGCAGGGAAGAGAGGACCACAAGTTGCTTGTGTGGTGGACAAGAGCCATCTGGCAGCAAACGAGGAGTCATCAGAAGGAATGGTTCTGTTTCCAGACTCACCCAAATCCCCATGCCCTAAATGTGATCTAGGGGCCAGGTTACAGGACGCAAGGAGAACATAAGTATTCTCAGAACTAGAGTAAAAATCGAAAGGTCTTAAAAGGACCTTTCCAAAAACAGTAACTTAGTTTTATCCTAACTAATGCCTTTTCCATGAGTGTGTGAGTGAGTGAATGAGTGTGTGTGTGTGCTTGTATGCACACATAGGGGTGGAGAGGTTGGAGGATGGGGCTAAGCATATGTGTGAACTCCAGTGGTATGGGTCACAGTTGAAATAAGTTGATTTAAGGAAATAAAAATGTGATATTTCTCCTACTTAATGTAGACTAAATTCAACTCTATCCCAGAGGACCATTGAGGATTATACATAAAGAACCAAACCTTTAAGCTTAAATATAAATGGAACCTATTTTTTTTCCAGAAAGATAAATACATCATACTTATTATGTTTATCTCCCACAGTTACTTCATGTCAAATCGTGCACATGATACACATTACCTACCCTGCCAAATAAGGTCATTTATTGTTTTAACACCTTTGTCCTCTAGAAAGGTGCAGTGAATGTTACTTTTTGCTAAAACTCAAAATGCACTGATTCACTTCACAAATGTTTGCAACTAGGATTCATCATACACTGTGTCTACTAGACACTGAACACTGACCTAGGTTTTGGAATGTGAAGATAAACGGCATACCGTCCAGCTCCCAAGGCACTCGGAATCCCTGTGCTGACAATCTACTTTACTCCCAGATTTCTTACCCTCTGAGGGAATCCTTGTATTTAACAGAGATCAGACAACCAACAGTTCCCCACTTGTGGATGTTTTGCCATGGAGTGTTCATCAGTCCCACTCCTCTGGAAGATAAATTTGTACCTAGAGCAGATAATGCTTCCCATTCCCCATCGTGTCTTAGGATGCATATGGCAGGAGTGATGACTATGAGCATATGCCAGAAATAAGACTATATTTCACCAAAATAGCAGCAAATCTTTATATTTCAACATGGGCTTACAGATCTCCACATAATGTGATTTCAAGTAAATTTACATTATATAGATTGGCCAACTCCCTAAATATTTGCTACACTGGTCAGTATCTTTATCAAATATCTCTTCATTGTCTTAAATGGGATTATCACCATCCAAAAATAACTTCTACTCCTTTTTTAGTCATTCAAGAATCTGTATAACACAACAGAAGTGCCAGGAATTGGTTGGATCAGGGAATGCAGGTTAATGGTTAGGCCATCCTTGATACTTTGGTTAAGCTCCATATCTTTTCTTGATTATATCAGCATTTTTTCAGCTTCTTTTATTTGAGGAAATACTTTTTTTTTTTTTTTGAGAAAAGACCAAGTTATGATTCAACAGTGTTGAAAGTGAGGTAAAGTTTAGAGATATTTTTTAAGTGGTACTATAAACTAGACTTTTGTCCTAAGGACTTTTTTCTTCCTTTTTTCCCCTCTTTCTACAGCATTTATTTCCTCTGGTTCAAGCTATCTGTAGCAGAAAGAATGACTCAGAGATTAAACATCAGTGTTATTTTAAAAGCAATCATCTGCAAAATTTAGATTCTCTCTACAATGACTGCCTTGAAAAATGAAAAATTCAGTCACACAATTGGTTTTTTGGCCTTGAGAATATCAAGCAGTTTATTTGACTGACTTTTGCTAGAGTGACTGTTTAGTCATTTGTGAGATGATGTGCCCCTTAGGTAGGGCAGTCTGCCAAGTTGTTCCCAAAGCATTTGGGACTCACAGCTTTTTGTACCCCAATTATCGGCACAACTTCTAGATCATCCACTTAGCTACCCAGACATCTTGTAGGGCACAGATTTAAGAGAACTGGTTCTAACGAGTCACTTTTGCTCCTTTATTCCAGAAGTTTTCTTCTTTCAGTCCCAATCTGAGGGCAGAATGTTTTCCTCCCACTCTTTAATATTTTTGTTCACCTATAGTCACTGTTCAAAGGTAACCTGGAAATTGTTCACAGGGAGAAATTTATGATGCAGTGTATGAGACTATAGTCCTATGCTTTGCATGGTTACTATAGCTCACATATCAGTCAGAGTTGTAATCAATAACTAGTTGCAGAGTAAATGAATGAAAGAATGATTCAATGACTATAACCAAAAAATAAGTGGGTGAAAATGAATATAGGAGTTGCTAAGTAATAAGATACCATAGGAATAACTTAAATATTTTTAACAGATTGCATTTTTTTCCAAGTAAGAAATATTTTCAGTTCCAATATTAGCCAACTTAGAATATCCTATTGTTTCACCCAGTGTCCAGGCAGGAAACAACATATTCAAACGCACCATTGGAGGAGTTTAATGGAGGTAGTGTTTACAGTGATGAGGACAGGAGTACATATAGTAACACAACAAAAAGTGGTGTAGTAGCTTGGAGGCAGTGAAAGCAGGAATTTTGAGGGGCTCTGTGGAAAGAAGTTTGTTACTGGAATATAGAGAGAGTAACTGGGTGAAATACTTACTCAATAGAAATTGTGGCCTTAAGTAGAGGGTCAGACCTGACTTGTGATGATGTGGTAGGGAGTTTGCTACTGGAATAAAAGTGTTTGCCTCATTCTCCACTAATCTTGCAATTTCTTGGTGCATGTCTTCCATTGGTTGGAGTGGAAACTGGAGAACAAAGACACCTATTGGTGTAGTCCCTAGAGGTTAGTCTTGGGGCTCAGAGCAGAGTGGAGAATGAATCTGGAGGGGCAAACAAAACTATCGAGATGCCTTCCTTATTAGCTGAGGTGGCTAATTGGACTACGAACGATTGACACTTTCTCCATATCTATATATGCAGGGTAATCGAAAGTAGGAAAAACACGTGTGTCAACAATGAAGGTCCAACAAAAAGAAAAAAAAGTATTGCAACAGAAAAGAAAAACAGAGCTTCAATCTATTTTAGATTCCTAATGGTGTCATTTGTAGAATATCAAAGTGAAACAGCATTAATGTGCCTCAAATTTATTTGATAAAAGGGCTAAAAATTGTCCACATTGGTTTTTTTTTACCATTTATGTTAGAAAGAAAAAAGTCTTCAATTCTGTCTTTAAAAAATGCATTTGGGTTCTCTAAAAATGGAGTCTGTACAGGGATCCTTTGAGGGAGTGCTTTCAGGAGACATCTTCAAGGATATGAAGAAAGCAGGGAAGTGAAGGGGAGGAAGCTAAACAGAGGTGTGGTACTGCCTCCTAGTATCAGCCTGATTCCACAGGGAGCTCTGGAGTGTGAATGGTACCACGAGACTGTCCTGCAAGGAGGCTAGGCAGAGAATGGGTCATTAGGTGCAGACTACCCTGGTGGTGGTGGACGCATTCCTCCCAGTCATCTCCAGGCAAGAGAGTTCTCCTTGGCTGATGGCAAATATCCAGAAGAGGGTGCATCTGTGAACCACTAGAAACCAACACCAGCAGCCAGGGGATGGGTGCATTGGCCTAATAAAGGAGATCCTAATAAAGTCACATCTGCTAGATACATGTAAGCTGGTAGGCAGAATCCTCCTTACCCTCAAATACTCCCGAATTCTAACTTCAGGGGCTGAGTATGTCTTTTATTACACTGTAGAACACAGTAAATCAGCTCATCTCTGACTAAATGTCAACCAGGGAGAGTTATTTCTGACATTATTTGTTGTCATTGTGATTGTTGTGCTGTTTTGGGTTAAACCTGAATAGCTGTGGCTTTGAACCTTATGGCAGTCCCTCAGATAACAGAAGTCAGAAACCCATCCCCATTACAATTACAATCATAGCTCTAACTTAACCCCAAATCAAGATTCTCATGAAACTTTGGCATCTAGTATAAAACAAAAAGTTAAATAGGGATGTAGAAACTTACTGTTACTATTAGGTCATTATTTATTATACATTTTGACAGCAGGTGGATAAGAACTTTCCAATCACAAGTTACAACCTTGAGGAAATGAGTAGGTATCAGGCTATCTTAGCTGGCATGTCTGCAGCCAGTGATTTTTCTATTCATAACTTTTTAAACTGTGGCACTTTAATGCATGGTACTGCTAATTTATTTTTTTCCAGCATCATTTGTACAAAGTCTCCTAAAATCCATCACAGTTGAGAACAGAGTCTAGACAGTTATTATGATACAATGAAAGGGAAACCTGGCAAATAAAAAAGGGAAAGTGAATAGAAGTGCTGATTAAAATTACAGTACAGTTTATATGAGGCTCCTTTTAAATTTGTATTTTCCAAATTTCATCTTTTGGAAGACTGAAATCACACTAAAGTATTGTAGTACTGGAAGTCAGCTTTATTTTATAGGCCTAAAAAGGAAAGAAGAAAGATTTACATTTATTTCTCCATAGAAAGAGTTCTGCAACCTAATTAAATAAATATTATGGCAGTGCATTCGAATAGTTTTCCTATCTGTGAGGAAAGAAAATGCTCTGTTTTCCTAAAGCCACACATTTTCTGTCACTGTTGAAGAGAAGAAAGGCAAGTCAGCCATTGCTGAATAAATGGTTTTATCAAATCTATATCGGATTTGAGGAAGTCAGCTTTTTTTATGGAAACTAAAGATGTGAAATTCACATAATCCGGTCCTTGAACACAATCTTTCCCTTTAGGTTTCCAGAAGATCTCCTACTTCAGTTTTAGAGCCATCTGCTGTTGTCTTTTGCCGCTGAGTATGTGGATGGATAATTTCTCTGGGTGTGGTTAAATGAACATGAAGAAACGTGTTCTGGGATCTGGAAAAGCTAACACATAAATGATAACATCAGTGAAAGGTGTGAAGAAAGGGAGGAGGTAGAGCACGCACGTTAGGCACACACTGTCAATACAGAAGTCCAAGTTTCAGGCAAATAAGCTGAATGGGACAATGATTTCCAGAACACAAACTCATCCCTGTCAAAGGGGTAGAAAGGATGAATAATTGGTCAGATGCATTCACGGGGCATGGAGAGGCGCAAGCAACTCAACTGATGCCGTAAAGAAACAAAAAACAAAACCAGCCCCGCTTGAATGACAGACTAATGAAAACTTTCCAATCTAACACAGAATTTCATTAAGTCCGAAGTGTCATGATGGAGATTGTCTGTTCTTCACAGGGATCATGGTTTTTGTTCTTTCTTGGTCCCTGCATCACATGCCCCTGTTGTAAGACATTGGCAGATGAGCTTCGTAGCAATCCTTTTCCAGGAGGGATGTCCAGTCCTTCATATGGCAAAGTCACAGTTTGGCAGGTGTGAAGAGATTTAATTTCACTAAAAGCCTACAGCAGAGGTTGCTTTCTCATATTCAACACAGAGGGTGCCCATTGGACGATTAATGCAATTTTCACATCCTCTTCAATTTGGCTCTACAGTGTCTCTTTCAATGACCATAATTCTCTGACTGATAACTTTTTCTGGATGGACCATTTAAAGCATTTTCACCACTTCAGATTAATGTGGAGAAAGTTTTTCATTAAGTCTTTATTCTTGGTGTTAAGCATCTTATTTTTTAGGGTCAATTTGAGCTTAGAGCACTGCAAGTGTTTGGACCTCAAGTTCCAAGCAAAGGATTAAGCCAGAGGCAGAAGCCTCTATTCGTCTTATTTCTGTATCTCCGACTGCCTCTCCTCCTCCTCATCCCCACCCACCTTTCCATCTTTTTCAAGGCTGAACTCAACTCCCATTTCTCCCTTTAAACCTTCCCTGGCCCCAGGGTGCCTGGGTGGCTCAGTCGGCATCTGCCTTCCACTTAGGTCATGATCCCAGGGTCCTGGGATTGAGCCCCCTGTCTGACTCCCTCATCCTCTCCCTCTGCCCTTCCCCCCCACCCCCCGGCTTGTGCTCTCTCTCTCTCTCTCTCAAATAAATAAATAAATAAAATAAAATGAAAATAAACCTTTCCTGGCGCCTCTAGTATTTATTGGCCACACTGAACAACTCATGACTATATTGGTGAGCCTTCTTGCCATGGTAGGGCTGGGCTTCCCACAACTCAGCCTGCACCAGCATTACCAGGAGGGTTTGTTAAACACAGATGTCCAAGCCCCAGTTCATAGTTTCTGATTCTGTAGAGGTGAGAAGGGGTCCCGAGCATTTGCATTTCTAGCAAGTTCTCAGGGGAGGCCGATGCTGCTGGTCCAGGGACCACACTTGGAGAACCTCTGCTGTGGGGATGGCCTTTTTCTCCTTCTACACCCACTGCCACATTTGAACTCACTTTTCAAAACTCTTCTCCATATCATAATTTTCTAGGGCTGCTGTAATAGAATACCACAGGCTGGATGGTTTAAACAACAGAAATGTATTTTCTTACAGTTCTGGAAGCTGGAAATCCAAGGTCAACGTTTCAGCAGGGTTGGTTTCTTCTGAGGCCTCTCTGTTTGGGTTGCAGATGGCCGTCAGGCTGTCCTCACATGGTCTTGCCTCTGTGATGTCTCCCTGGGTGTCCTGAATCTCCTCTTCTTATAAGGACACAGATTGGATTGGAACCCATCCTAATGGCCTCATTGAAGCTGAATTGCATCTGTCAAGGCCCTATCTCATAGTACAGTCACATTTCGAGCAATGAAGGGTTAGGAGTTCAACATAAGAATTTAGGGGGACACAGCTCAGCCCAGAAGAGTAGCAAACTCAGATACCTAAAGGCGCCCAGATAGTTCTGCACATCTATGCATTTGGTGAGATGTAAGACATGAGAACTGAAAAGTGGTCATGCTGGTGGTTTCCCAATGGATCATAAACATCTTCACAGAATATATACACTGTTCAGACTGAACTACACAGTGACCATATTTGGGACACGGTTACTGTTCAGACATGGTCACACTGCAAACACAAAAATGACTAATCCCCACCCCCTTTTGTCTGCTACTTTTACCCATGATAACTCTAAACCTCAATTTAACCCTCCTGCCTCCTACATAAAAATTAATAATCAGTCATGAAAAACGCTACCTCCTGATGTCCTCCAGCCCACACCTCCATCTTCCTTAAATCTTCCTCAGAATCCTCCACATCCCGTAAGAAGCTCCTCCCAGCTCCTCCCAACTGCCCTGAAATGGCTGTGGTTCCTCAGGAATGCGCTTCTCCTGTGCACACGTAAGTTCAATAATGGGAACTCTGACCCAGCTCTGTTCCCAGTGCTCCTTCATCACTGGGCTTTATGGACAGTAGGAATGATGTGGTTGGCTCTAACATGAGAATGGGTTTCGAATGATGTGCCATTTCTCAAGGTGTTCAAAATAAACAAGATGGAACCTCATGCATGTCACATCCCAGAAGCTGTGGGCATGTTTTGCTAGCAGCATATTGCCAGCTCGTTGCCCTTGTTCAAAGGTTGAAGACTTCTACTATGAGATCTTTGACATCTTCAGTTCTTATCAGTTTTTCTCACCCTTCATGGACACAGTGAGAGTAAGCTGTGAAAAAAAGCAGCAGACATTTGCACTGTTTCCTGTTTACAACCCTTGCCTCATTCAATTTACATTCACAGCTACTAGTGAGGTATGGTAGATTCATTTTAAAAATGAGGAAACTGGTCCTCAGAGATGTAGGTGTCTCCACCAAACTTAATATCAATAGTGTGACCAACTGCATACAGTAATTAAGTAAAATCGTCCAGGCCTGAACCCAGGTTCCTGTGTATCTTTTTGCTCTACTGTTGCTCCCTCAGCCTCCCAGGAACCTGCTCCCTGCCACTGAGTGAAAACAATGCTCTCCTCTGCTCTTGTGTTTTGTTTTCCTTCCCTTCTAGAGCATAGCATTCTTCAAGTTAGAGATGGTGTTATGTATTTCTCTGGCATCCCCTGGAGATAGATCTAATGTAATGCTGAGCACATAGCCGACCCTCAGTAAGAAGTCACTGACTGAATGAAACTCATAAACATTTCTCAGAGTCCAACAAAGGGCAGGCATTGTTTCAGAGCAGGGAAACTTTTCTGTCTTTGTGTCACTGTTGCAGGACCAGAGGCTGTAGTTACTTTAATTCTTCAGGGTGCTTGGCAGCAAAGAATTTTTCCTACCTCACAGTTTTTCTTATCCTTTTCTGATCCTCCTCAGAATCTGCCCTGAAAACTGTTGGGAGGTTCAGACTTCAATTCCATGTGCACTTCCTGGGATTTGGTGCATATTAGAAATACACCTGAGGAGAATGTGGTAGAGACTGTGATGTGCTATCCAGATCCTCCTTTAAGGAAGGATTTTTTGCTCCAGCTGTTGGGGGGCACTGTCGTCACCAGCCTTCACCTATCAGCCCCTGCTGGGACTGCCTGAGCTACAGTGAGCTACCCTGCTCCCAAGGGTGGCACCTTTTCCTGGAATGGCATCCAGTGATTAATCAGTGAAGGTTTGAAGTCTTGGCCATCTTGGTCCAACTCAGGACAACTCTGAAGGGATCTCATGCATCAGCGCTGTCCATTAAGTTGTTGAGGTTGTCCTGCATCAGGATTATGACTCAACTTCTTCTGTCAAATCCTGCTTTCTTTTCTTTCCTTCCTCCAGTGTTGAATCTTAGGGCTTTCCTAAATAAACATTTTTGCACGTTAAACTCTGTCTTAGAGTCTGCTTCTTGCAGAAACCAGCTTGAGACAGAGAAGATTGGTGGGCAGTGAAGGTATGGGGAGAAGGAAGGGCTTAGTTGATTCATGTGAAGAAGATGAACACTGAAGCCTCAAGAACATAAATGAATAGAATGTGTTTGGCTGTGGTCTGTTACAGCTGGCCATGCATTACATGGAGAATGTCTTGGTATGTCTTTTGGTGTTGTTAAACACCATTTATGCCTCCTTTACCCTGAGGATGATAAAAGGAAGGGGCACAAGCTGGAGAGGGCTTCTCTGAGCTACTTGGGGCCGCTCTGGGTTCATTCAGCTGCTTAATATCTTTCTAGGTCCTCTTCCTTTAAAGCTAAGTAGACGGTTTATTTGCTTTTATAATATTTGCGTGATCTGGATCATTCTTAATCCAGTGAATGGGGCCTGTGTGCATCACGATGGCCCTCCTGTTTTCTCCCTAACATTGTTGGTAATCCCTGAACTTCTGATTGAGTTCGTGACATTTTTTTTCATTTCCACCCAAGTTCAAGCCTGGTAATAAAGACTTCAGGTGGTCATTGGTTTACTCTTTTAATCTTCCTTTCTTCCCTGGAACCAAAGGCACAGGCCTTCTACTAATTAGCATTATTTTGGCCATGATGTCCACAGTAGCAAGCCTGGGGCTCCATTTACTCCTATACGTTCCCTGTCACTTAGATGAATTTCGGGGCACTCTTGGACCAGGCCTCCCTCTGGAGTTTCCTCAGCAGGACTAATTTGATATATTGCCTCGACAAATCCCATCAGCCCTGCCTGATTTGGAACCGAGGGTAAAAATAGTTTATTGGGGCAATAACAACAGAACTGTTCTGTCTGAGACAGGCAAATAATTTCCTCTCTGCGCCAGTCCAGTACTGTTTCCCTTAATCTTCTTAATGCCTAAGAAGCTGCTTCTTCCAATGTCCTTAAAGCCATTTTCTCCCCTGAAAGTTAATGCCCTGAGGGGAAAGCAGGCCCATCATTTCTGCTCCTTTGGGCAGGCAGCCTATTTTCTTTAGTTTCATTTGGCATTATATTAAAATGGCTCAGTGTTAAAACATATGATTCATAGTCATTGATGGCATGGGTTAAGCTAAGACCCCACATTGCCTCATCTAAGAGTCCTTTAAGACAGAACCAAACTGGCTACCTGAGTCCTCCTGGGTCTCTTGACCACTGCGACTGCTGATGACCCATTAGCCTACTCACCCAACTTGTGTCCTTGTCGGCTTCTAGGCCCCTGTCTCTCTTGGTGCCTAGCTCAACTTTATTCCCATTTCCTCCATATTCCTGCACGGTTTGTCCCTTACCTTTCTCCCTACACTGAGTTTCCTGTCTTTCCACCCTTCCTTAACTACTCTGGAAAGGACCTCACGCCAGTCAACTGACATCTTCCATCTCTGACTACTTCTGGTTTAGGGGAAGGAGGGGCCAAGGCTGGACTGGTGTGAGTGCCCCCCCTGAATCTTTAGTGACTTCACTGAAATCTACTTTGTTTCACTGTTTAATCAATGCCTCCATTCTCAAATTTTTAAAACCCTCTTTCCTTCCTAAAACAGTTCCTGAATTTTATTCACAGTTCTGGTGTGCCTGTCCAGCTAGCCTAGTATTTTCTCAGCTGTCCTCTTGGATGAAGACCTGCTGTGCTCTGTTGACAACACTTTTTGATGGAAAAGGACCAGGACACCTTGACCTGGAAACCCTCTGCCTATAACAGCTCCCTCCAGGTTTCTACTATTTTTTTTTTCGTTCAGAGTCATTTTTGGTGAACTTATAAGGAATGGGATTTTTTGGTAGCTTTATGGTAATCACCTATATGGTACATGAATAACTAGATCATACAACTTTAATTATAGAGGATTATTTTTATTATTTATAATCCCCCCTTCCATTTTTTATGGATTAAGTTACAAATTCCTTAGGTTCATTCAAAAAGAGGGTATGTGCTGTTGAGATTTTTCAATTAGTTGTCTTCTTAGTGATCTCTTTTATATTAGCTATTAATGTCTGGATCCAAATGCTGTCAGGATTTTAAGCAAGTTCTTAAAAACCCGAAAGTGTATTTTAGAAGTTGGGGCTGGAAGTGGCATACTTCTCATTTCCTTTCGCTGTGCAATCCAATCAGTTGTGGCTTTGGTCCCCTCTGCCTCTCTTTGGCTATCTGGGCCTTAGTTTATTTATGAACAAAATGAATGTCTTGTACCAGATGACCTCTAAATTCCTTTCCAGACCTGGCATTCTATGTGTCTATGGAAATTATCAACATTTTGAAGTTTGGGATTAGACATTCCAAATCACATTTGAATATGCCATTTTGAAAAGCATTACACTTCCTTTTGTTCAGAAATATTTTTTTGCACACCCTGATTGGAGAATTGTTAGAGGGAGGATCTCTCAAATGAGACTCAGATGGGAGAAAAGAGGGGGAAGGGAGAACTGAGTTTCAAGAATTGAATGAACGCTTCACAGATTGTAAGTAGCTATCTTCCAGTGGGCCCTGAATTCTGGGAAAGGAAAAAAAATGTAGAACAAAGGTTTAAACTAAGTATTGGGAAATTTTTGTGGTTCCAAAAGTAGGGTAAAGTGTCAGTAAGGAGTGTACTATTGATTCTTTCCACTGCAGTGAACTCATTGCTAAGGATTTCTTTACCCCAAACAACAACTTTGTTTACCTTGATCTTGAATCCTTCCTTATCCTTCTTCAGTAATATATATTTTTTTAAAGATTTATTTATTTATTTGAGAGAGCGAGAATGAGAGCGAGAGAGTACATGAGAGGGGGGAGGGTCAGAGGGAGAAGCAGACTCCCCGCCGAGCAGGGAGCCCGATGCGGGACTCGATCCCGGGACTCCAGGATCATGACCTGAGCCGAAGGCAGTCGCTTAACCAACTGAGCCACCCAGGCGCCCCTTCAGTAATATATTTGGTAAAACATTTTATACACACACACACACACACACATACATTTGCATATATGATAACTACATTCATATTTATATATTTATAATATATCTACCAAATCAGAGAGAAATCCCATATATCTTGGATATATATTATACAAATATATATGCATTAGGTATCTCTCTGTTTTGGTAGCTAAATTATAGTAAGTACAACATCCTGTTATTTATGCTAGCTGGAAATCAAAAGCTTTCCATGGAATAGAGAGTTGGCTTTCATAGACATTTATTTTCCATGTCACATTTTTTTTCTACACAGGCTTCCCATCTGAGTCCAGGCAGATCTCTCTTTTTTGAATTTCTGGTAACTAAGGACATTTGTGCCTTTCTGTGTAATCTCTTCAAACCTCATAATCCAGTTAAGAATGCCCATTTCACATATTGAGCAGTAATTGATTCCCTTAATAGGCATTTCCATGAACCATTCTCTCTCTTTCCCAGACACTTTTTATCTGTCTGGACAAGTTTCTTTCAATAGCTGTCTACAACACTCAAGCCTTTTTCTTCCCCCCATACCTGATTCATTTCCGTCTGTTATACTCTTTGTGGCTTCTACTTCCCTCCAAGCCTTCTGTCCTCTGCCCCGAATCCTATTTCCAATGTCTTGGTCTCCAGTTCAAGTATTCATTCTCTTGCTCACTGATTTCTTTTCAGTCATTAAATTATAATTTAAAAATTTTTAAATATGATATTTACGATTAATGTCACTTCCACTTCATGCTGGAGCAAAGATATGTACAATATTATTTTGGACATATACGTGTATATTTTGGGAAGACGTATTTCTTCCATGGGTTCTGGAAGAAGAAGCTTCTTTGCAGTGCTGATGGACTGAATGTCTAAATGAAATAATATTTTTTAAGACACCTAGCTTGGGGTTAGACTTTTAGAAGGTACTCTGTAAGTAAATGTCCTTTTCACTGTCATTGTGGACTTTCATAAAACTCAGTTGATGAATCAGGGAAGATGTTTTCCTCAAGAAGGTTCAACTTACCTGGATCCCTCACTTCATACCATTAGTGTCTATTCTGCCTATTCCCAAGGCCCCCACAGACACACTTCTCATTTTCTCATGGCACGAAACAAGGATTTATGTTTCCAAAATCAAGCCTTTCAAGAGAGATTCACTGTCATTTCCAGGTCCAAAATTCCCATGGAAAGAATTAGTATTCATTCATCTTGTGTGAGGTCCTCACTTCCTGACCTATCCAAAAGGTTTAGGTCTTAGGAAGGATGGGATTAACCAAGTTTAGATTTTGCTAGGGGGCATCTGTAGTACACATTCCACAGAGAGGGCAGAGAATTAAAAACTCTCCCAGGCAACTATTCATACCTTTTGCTCTCTTCTTCTTTTTTAAAGATTTTATTTATTTATTTGAGAGAGAGAGAGAGCGTGAGCGTGGGTGGGGGGGAAGGGCAGCAGGAGGGGGAGAGAGAATCTCAAGCAGACTCCCTGCTAAGTGTGGAGCCCGACTCTGGGCTGGATCTCATGACCCTGAGATCATGACCTGAGCCAAAATCAAGAGTTGGATGCTTGATTGACAGAGCCACCCAGGCACTCACCTTTTGCTCTCTTCTGAAGCCTCCAACATCACCTCTTCATTTCTCAGTCTCAGCCTTGCTTTTTATTTCACTGATACATAAAAGCAATTAAAAAAGAGAATTTGACATGTTCTGTTAGTAAATCGAATACTTCTTTTCTTTTCCTTAACTCCAATAACCATGGTTGATCTGTCCTCCTTCATTCTGTCTAAAGCCATTTCCTCTACTTTATCATTAGTTCCCATTTTCTGTCTGTTACCCCAGGACTTCTCTCTTCCTGCATCATCAGTTTTCCCTCTCACTATGTAATTTCCATAAGTATATGGATGAACCATAAAATCTTCTGTTTAAAAAAATCCTCCCTTGACCCACATGTTCCTCCAGCTATGACTCTATCTCTCTGCTCCTCTTGGAAAACCCTCTTAAAATAGTTACCCATGTTCTATATTTTCCTTTCATTCTTCTTGAACATCCTATTGTTAGGCTTTCTTCCCCACTACTTCTCATAAACTATTCTTGTCATGGTTGCCAATGACTGAAAGTTATTAGATTCAAAGGTAAATTTCAATCTTCATTATATTGTAACCATTAGCAACATTTGTCATAGTTGATCATTTCTTCCTTCCTAAGACATTTTTTTAAACCAGGTAAACAGGGAATTAATTTGGTTAATTACAATATTAGAACTCAACACATATTCTACACAAAGCACTACTAAAATCCATTAAATACTCCTTGTCAAAATACAGATGATAAGCATTTGAGATACATTCTGGTTCTGCTGATAAATGAACTGAGAGTTGTGCCTTCCACAGTTTTTAAAACTGAGGCTAAATTATTTAATAAATCTGGATGTGCAATAAGCCAATGCCCCTTGAGAGAGGAGTTAATTTTTCTCTGCTATCTGAGAATGTTCATTTATTTCTACTACATAAACCATTACTCAAGATCTATAACTCCTACATCCATGAAGAAGCATCATACTCTTAATGGACTGGTGATCCTTTAGCCTAATCCACAAAAAATAAAACAGTTCTTTTCTAAAATACAGGATGTTGCCCCCTCTTAACTCTAATGCAGGAGAAAGATATCCTGAACATCTACTTTACTATGTTACATCATTATTATAGGTCCACCAACACAACACATCCTTATTTAAATTCACACCATACATCTTTTAGTGATTACATCTTATAATGGTTACCATATAAATGTTTGCTGTTATTATCTCTAGGCATCTCAAACATACCACATCTAAAATTAAACATTTTATTGTTCATCTTCCAATCACCTTCAAAACACAGAAGGCATAGACAATTAAATACTTTCCCAATTAGTTCTCCTTTCTTCTCAACCTCCAAATCTCCTCTTCATTTTACTCTCAGACCATAATATTGCTTCTTATTTCACTGAAAAAACCTATTCCTCATGCTGACTTTTCCAATTGAAGTGAAGGCAATTCTTTTCTCCTGGGTACATAGACCAAAATACTTGGTGTCAGGACTGGCCCATTTTTCTTATTATAACTCATGTCTAATCTGTCAGCAGATCCAGTTGGTGTTATAGAATTCAGTAATTTTCACCATGGTTACCACCCTATACCAAGAAGTGTCCAATTACCTCTTGACTGGACAACCTCAAGTGGATAACTGACCTCCCAGTGTACACCTTTGCTCCTCTTCATTTTTTTTTTAATCCTTAAAGCATCCTGAGTATTTACTGTCTGCTTTCCTTACTGGAGTGTCACTACCATGAGAATAGGAACCTTTTCCCTTTTGTTCACTGCTATTTTCCTAGCACCTAAGACTGTGCCTGGCATATCGTAGGCATTCAAAGCAATGTTAGTTGAAAGATCCGCTAATTTGTGAGCTCCTTGTCAAACAAGGACCTTGGCTTATCAAACTTTGTATTTCTTGTACATAATGCATTATAGACAAAGAGCAGGTGCTCAAAATATATTTGTTCAATGAATCCCTGAGTTACTGGAGAGTAATACAAGAAAGTCCAAATTTCTCTGTAGCTCCTTTTACAGGTTGTCTTTTGTTTTCTTCATTGTAAGGGCACTATAAAAAGTCAAAGGGATAAATCTCTCCAGAATTAATAAAGGATCATTTGTTAGGATGAAAATCTGCAGATCACAGTGGATAAAAAAAGGCTGGAGGTAGGGATTTGATTCAATAGGGAGCACGAGAACAGAGCTACCTGGGAGATTATCTGCAGGGAAATGAGGTAATGGACTCTACCTGGGACATTACAACACCTCTTGTGGCAGGATAATGGGGTCTATGAGTTTTCAGAAACTGAAGAAAAAATATCCTGAGACTTTAGCAAAATGAGAAATAGCTGTTGTCCCATCTTTTATCCATTCATTCTTAACTTTCTGTTTGCTCCATTCCTTCTTTCTTTCCTTCATTCATCTACTTGTATTGAGCACTTACTATGTGTCAGACATATGATGAGATGAAGAGACAGACAAGATTCTTTTATCTATAGAATGGATGGCACTGGATTGGGGGGAGGAAGGAGGAAGGAGGAGACAGGCTGAGAAGTACAAACAGAATAAGGTGATAAAAGCTTTAATGTGTTTATAAGAAGATGTAGATACACCCAAGGTGCCATTCCCACACATGAAGACGAATCTCTAAATGAGACTGTGGGAAAGAGGATTTTCCCAGGAAATTTTGAAATTCGTTCTGAATTTTAAAGAATGAATATGAAGCTAGCTGATAGAAAGGAGAAAGACACTTTGGATAGAGGTGATAGCAATGTAGATATGCTGAGAGTACAACAGGGTATGTTCTGGAAACTACACTGGTCCCATGTGTCTAGAGTAGAGACAACATGTGAATGTGATTAAGGAAATAAAGTTAAAGGCAGGTAGAAACCAAATTATGAAGTTCATGGAAACTAAAATGAGGAGTCTGGACTTATTCTGGGTGCTCCAGGAAGTAATTTTAGGATTATAATCAGGAAAGTAAAATAACTACTCAGATTTGTGTGGTAGTAAGGTAACATTAAAAACGGGAGAGTCTCTTTCTTGAGAATTTTTGTGGCAAGCAATGCTTAAGAGCTACTCATTTAATTCTTCTACCAAACCCCTGGAAAAGTATTATTAGGCTCATTCTAACGTTAAGGAGACAGAAATTTAGACAACTTCCCATAGGGATATGGGAATTCTCAGAATTCTCAGATCTCTCACTTAAAACTCTGTAATTCTTAATCATCACTACCATAGTTGTGCCTAGAATAGAGGTGAATAGTGGTGGAGTTGGTACAGGGAGATGAGTTAGCACACTATTTCACTACATCTGGAGGGAAATGATTAGAGTGTGAACTGTGACAATGGCAGTGGAGATGAGGAAAAAGATGATTTTGAGACAAATGAAGGAGATACAATTTATAGGATGGTAACTAGCTAGATGTGGAAGAGCAAGTAAAAGAATGAATGTGAGGTTGATGGTCATGGTAAGTGGGTGGGAGGTAGGGCCATTCACAGAAATAGAGGTAGATCAGGCCTGGAAGGGGTCAGATGTGTGGAGTGTGAGGGGCTTGTAGAACATGGGCAGTTGGATATACAGGATTGAAGCCCCTTAGAGGGCTATGAGCTAGAGGACAACTAGCACATAAACATGGATAATTGACCAAGGGATGATTGGTAGCATAATTAGAGCAGAGGGCTTAGGATAGAGCTATGGAAACTAAACATTTAGTAGATTACAAGAAGAAGAAAACCTGCAAAAAGAGTCTGAGAGGGAACAGAAGGAGAAAAAGAATAAAGTGAGGCGAGAGAGATCCCAGACCCAGGAGGGATTCCAGATTGAGGAGATGGGCAACAATGGAAAATATTACAACAAGGACAAGTAAGGTAAGAACAGAAATATGTCCTTTTTTTTTTTTTTTTTTTTTAAGATTTTATTTATTTATTTGAGAGAGAGAGAATGAGAGAGAGCAAGCACATGAGAGGGGGGAGGGTCAGAGGGAGAAGCAGACTCCCTGCCGAGCAGGGAGCCCGATGCGGGACTCGATCCAGGGACTCCAGGATCATGACCTGAGCTGAAGGCAGTCGCTTAACCAACTGAGCCACCCAGGCGCCCCAGAAATATGTCCATTTTATTGGATGGTATCAGGCTCATCGTTCAACGTATCCAAAGAAATCTACTTGGTAAGGAAGTTGGTGGACCCATGTGGCAGATGGAGGGAGTAGTGGGAAGAAAGTGAGGGATTGGAACAGCCCAGGGGTAGGCAAGGGAGGTGTGAAATGCTGGCTAGAGCAGGTTGAGGTCATGGGAAGGATTTTTGGAAAGGGCTGTGGAAGTGATTTGGGAGGGATAGACTCCAAGAAAATGTTGGAATGATGATTCTTTGGTAACAATTATGTTGGGAAACCTCAGAAATAGATCTTTGACTTGTTTCAACTGTGCATGTGAGGTGGGGGGGGCATTTATGTATATCCTTTCAGCTTTATTCAGACAAATTTATTCAGATTTATTCAGCAACCTGCACAAATATTGCTACCTCTTTATGTACAAAATAGGCTTTTTAATTTCTTTCCTCCTTCTTTACCTTTCTTTTTTTCTATCAACTGAAGCATAGGAACTTGGAGAATAGAAGCTGTGATTTTAATTCACCACCAGTGAATTTTTTCTTTCAGTAAGTTAGTGTTAGCGGTTCCTACCAGAGTGCTGCCAGGGGAAGATTTTGAGCTGGACTAGGATCCCTGTTTGATACAGTGCAGGATCCAGAATTATCAACAATGTCAAACTGACTATTTCCATAAGCCTTTATCCCTCTCTTCGAAGCAGTCTTTGTCCTTGAACCCAGCTTTTGTTCTCTTGAGTGAAAGACTGAACAATGTCCTAGTTTAGGTGTTTCCATACAAGGATGAGAAATAGCTTCTCCCTCTCTTAACTAGAGTAGGGGCACAAAACTTATAATCACATAGAGGGACCATTGTGAACATTGTCATCATCTTTATGTTCAAAAGTAAAGACTTTAGATAAGTTGGAGTTCATTGATTTCAAAAGCATTCGATTGCAATGAGGTTGGTTGGGGAGGGAGTAGAGATAGCGGGGGTAAAATGGATGGGGAAAATTCCTCAGATGGAGTTGTGTTTTTAAAGATTTTATTTATTTATTTGAGAGAGAGAGCAAACGAGCAGGGGGGAGAGGCAGAGGGAGAAGCAGACTCCCCGCTGAGCAAGGAGCCTGACGCAGGACTTGATCCCAGGACCCTGGGGTCATGACCTGAGCTGAAGGCAGACACTTAACCAACTGAGCCACCCAGGTGTCCCTGGAGTTGTATTTTTATACCTCAGAGACTGAGGATGCTGGAAGATGTAGAATACTAGGTTGGCTCTGTCCTTTGGCACTTGTATGTAGACTTTAACTTTTCCCAAGGATAAGTGTGGCAATCTGCACTTTCTTCACATCTGAGTGCCACTGGCTTCACTCATAGGCAGTATCAAATGGCCTGGAACCAGTGACATTTGCCTGTTCTGCCAGGGGTTTATGCCAACCCTACCTGGAATCTGTGGTTGTTCTGGTAAGGAGGACTTTGGTGCTCTAGCTGGGCACCAATGAATGTCTAAAAACTCAACAAAATCTTCACACTGGTTACTGCAGATACTCAATGGTAGTTTAAAAGCTGGCACTGACTGAGCTATAACCCGTAAGTTAGTCAACCAATAAATAGTGTTTGGGAGCCTTAGCACAACTTGGCAAAAGTGTGACTAGCTGTGGTGAGTTGTTTGTTACATTTAAAAATTGAAGTTTGCCTGTTCTCCTGGTTTCCGAAGAAGCTCACGGTGCTGAAGTCACTGATTACTTGCACACTTGTATCATGCTCACTAATTATTAAGAATAACAACTGAAATTTGTATTATGCTTTCTATTTATACTTTCCCATATGTGACCTTATTTGAAGCTCATAACAACATTGAAGAGAAGGTAATTACTATTGCTAATTTAGAGATGGGGAAAACAAGGCTCAGCATATGTCAGTGCCATAGCTAAAGTCACAGAGCCGGTAAAAGGCCAAGGGGAACTTCGTCTTCTGTCTTCCATGGCTTTTCTCCACCATGTAGGCAGAGAAGTTTGCTCCTATTCTGGTGTCAGGAATCTTTCAGAGTTATATCAGCTAGTAAAATCAGTAGGTTCCTGGGGTTAGGCATTCCAGGGCAAATAGAGCTTGGAGGTTGCTGGAGAATGAGTTTCTTAGCATTGGTCAGCCTTGAGGTCAAATGCAATATTAGTAACACTGAATAGCTTTGCCCTTGAGAAATTAAAACCCCATCACCTCTAACCAGAATTGGATGAAGCATGTTCTTAGGTCTCATGAAGGGTTTAGCACATTCTATTTTAATGTAAGGCATGGGAGCCTTAATAAGTTTTTGCATATTTTCCACAAAAGCATGTAAAGGAAGAGTGAAAAGAAGAATAATTGGAACAAAATCAATAAGTTACCAATAGCCTTTTTTCTGTAATTCAAGCATTGAGTTTTTTCACCATAAGCCAATCTTCTAAAGGAAACAGATAAAAAAAATGAAGTAATTTATTAATATATGGTACATTAAAAATACTGTACTGGTTGAGTAAATAATGGTGCATCCACACAATGAGTCACTGCAGTCTTTAAACTTGATGATGCTGCAAATATCTCATGAAACAAACACATACACAATATATTGTTATTTTTTTCAAAAGCAGCATATGTAGCAATATGAATGTGTGTGTGTGTGTGTGTGTGTGTGTGTGTGTGTGTGTGTGTGTCTAGGGAGAGATGGAGAAATAGGGAAGGGACTGGAAGGATACATACAAATGCTTAGCTCGTTTCTACCTCTGGCTCAGGGATGTGCTGGTTGGGTTATCTGGGAAACAGATATTGTGACACAGGAGTGCAAAAGGATTATTGGGGATTCAACAAATGGTGTTGGGAAAACTGAATGCATGCAAAAGAAAGAAATTGGGCCCCCTCATCCCATGAAAAGGAAAGAAGTTGGACTCTTACCATATACAAAAATTAATTCAAAATGGATCAACCACCTAAATGTAAGAATTAAAGCTATAAAACTCTTAGAAGAAAATAGGGAAAAGCTTGATAGCATCGGATTTGATGATGGTTCTTTGATATGACAACAAAAGCACAGGCAAGGAAAATAAAAATAGATAAATTGGATTCCATCAAAATTAACAACCTGTGCATCAAAGGACACAGTCAACACTACAAAAAGGTAACCAATAGAAGAGGAGAAAATATTTGCAAATTATAGACTTGATTTGAAGTAAGCATCTAGAATACATAAATAATTCTTACAACTCAACAAATAATCCAATTAAAAATGGGCAAAGGACTTGAATAGACAGTTTTCCAAAAAGGATATACAAATGCCCAACAAGCATATTGGAAGATGCTCAACATCACTAATCATTAGGGAAATGCAAATCAAATCCACAATGAGATACAGCCTCACATTCATTAGGATGGCCACTATCAATCAATCAATCAATCAATAACAAATGTTGATGAGGATGTGGAGAAAATAAAATCCTTGTGCAGTGTTGGTGGGAATGCAAAGTAGTCCAGCCACTCTGGAAAACGATATGGTAGCTCCTCAAAAATCTAAAAATATTTTTACTGTATGATACAGCCATTCCATTTCTGGGTGTATTTCCAAGAGAATCAAAAGCAGAGTCTCAAAGCAATATTTGCTCTTCCATGTCCAGAGCAGCATTATTCACAATAGCCAAAAGGTGGAAGCAACTCATGGACAGTGGATGGGTAAACAAAATAGTCTATATACATACCATGTAATAATGTTTGCCTAAAAAGGGAAGGAAATTTTGACACATGCTACGACATTATATTAAGTGAAATAAGCTAACCACAAAAAGACAAATACTATATGATTTCACTTGCATGAGGTGTCTGGAGTAGTCAAATTCATAGAAACAGAAAGAATTGTGGTTCCCAGGGCCTGGGGGAGGGAAGGATGGGCAATTGTTGTCTAATGGGTACAGATTTTTAATTTTGCAAAATGAAAGCTCTGAAGGTTGGTTGCTCAACAATGTGAATGTACTTAACACTACTGAACTGTGTACTTAAAAATGGCTAATTAGGTAAACATTGTATGTTCTGTGTGTTTTACCACAACTTAAAAAAGATTAGTGGGGAGTAAGGAGTAACGTCTGTTAAGGAAAAAGGGAGGAAAGAGAATTAGGCAGGGGAACTATCACACTGTGATGTAGACAGTCTCTAGGAGACTGTCTAGGAGAATTCTCGTAGGAGTTCTGGAGCAAAGCTCACCTATTAGAAGGGGTCACTTTGGGTGGATACACCAGGCCTTTGCATCACCTCTTGACTTTGGTTATCATGAATTTGGCCACCATGCCTTACTCAGTCATTGTCAGGGGCTGCCCTGAGATGAGTAGGACCTCTGCTTGAAAGCTGACAAGTGCTGAAGGAGTTAACAGTTGGAGGCTGTCAGGCAGGCACACTCCTGGAGCTGGGCACCAGTTCCTTCTTTGAAAAGGGATCTGAGTGACAGATCTCCATGTCTGCCACATGGGAGTAAGAGGGAGTTTTATCTTCCTTCAATTTGCATTTCTGTGTATCCCATATTTCTAACAACGAATAAAAAATGACTTTTTAATAAAAAATAAATGAAAATAATTATAATATATGGCAACCAGTAATCTTAACTGTTATTAAATATCCATTTAAGATTATTATGTGTAGACCCCTACCATGTAAACAAACACATTCTATCCTAATAAATCAAGGAATTATGAATTCTCCTGTGAAGCTGAAAGATGTTTGTTCTGCCATGTTGGTTGATATTCGTCAATTTGATTTTGGCATATGAAATGGGCATCACTGTAGATATTGCCTACTTTAATTTTATCCTACCAGAGTACAGAAGGCATTCAGATGGATTATTGCAAAAATATTAACCACAATACACAAACCTTGGAAAGTATCATTTTATTTCTGTTGAAACAATGAAGTTATCACAACAGGCTTAAAACAGTGGTGGAGACTTCCAAAGCAGGCAACCATAGATGCAGGAAGACAGTCAGGTGTGGTCATCCAATAATGCTATTAAAAAATTGTCAGATCCTCACATGAAAGGCAACTTCTAAGAAGAAGATGCAAGGGAAATCATCAGAGTGACAGCTCTTTTAACTTTAAATTACTTATGGGTTATGTACCTGCATCTTGGGTAGGCTGGTGTCAAGAGGGCTTCATTCACAAAAGAATAAAAATTCCCTAATTTCAATGAAAGGAAGATGAACTAACGGAGCAAGAAAATTGTAGAGAGAGTTACAGATCCAAAGGCTGAGAGAAATGCAGGGCGGTTGGCTTTTCTATATCTGTCAGGAATAACTGCATTGAGGTATTGGGAATTCATCCATGCAAAATTACTTGAGTAAAAAATTACTTTTTCCTACAAACTCACAAAATAGAGGATCGATATACTGCTAGGAGATAGAAAACACTGAGTAATCACACATATCAAACTAAAACTGTTCCTGCTGTACACTTCTGAGACCTGGTTTTATGTCTAATTAAGCAACTGAAATGATTTATGGGCTTTAACATTTACTTTAAAAGTGGAATTTGAAGGGCAAATCTGTCTTTCTAAATTTTACCGGTTTAAAAAGGTATCTTAAGTCACCAATGGTGAGACTCAATAAAATCTCCAGTTAAATGACTCTCCTGAGTTTGGATAAGGCTAAACTGATCAGAGTAATTTACCAAAATTTGGCAAGATTTTCAAGCTTGCTTAACCTTGTGGGGGTTTAGGAGGGTTTTTGGTTTGTTTTGTTTCTGTTTTTGTTTTGCATGCATTCAAAAAAAATGTCTATTCCATGATAGGCACTGTTCTAAGTGTTCATGATATAGCAGTGAATAAAACCAAACAAAAGTTTCTGACCTCAGGGAGTTTAGCACCTAGTGGGAAGAGGGGGGAAAGCCATAAATAAAACACAGAAGTGAATAAGTTTATATAGTAGAGGATGATAAATGCCATGGAAAAGAACAAAGGATGAAAAATGTAGAGGATGATAAGTGCTGTGGAAAGCAATAAAGTAGGAAAAATGTACAGGGAAAAGAAGGTGAGGAGAAGTGCAGTTCTAAATCAATCTATAGAACAGGGAAAGGTGACATTTGAGCAAAGACTTGAAAAGGGCTCCAAAGTGAGTGATGTGCCTGTCTAGGAAGAGTGCTGCAAATAGGGGAAATAGCATGTGCAAAGGCCCTGCATCAGTCTGAGCAGGATACCGATGACACAATCAAATGGGGTACTTTGAGGAGAGTTGAAAAAAGTGATTATTTACAGAGATGTGCACAGGTTGTAGGAGAAATGACAAAGAACAATAGGAGGAAAAGACAGTGGAGCCCCATGATCATCACTGAGCCTGAGTGGGTGACTGGTAAGTGGTTATTGGAACTCAGAGTAACAAACAACTGTGTCAAAAGTCTGCCTAACAGGAGCTGTGTGACCTAAGGTTAAGGAATGTGTGCCTGCAACACTGCAGGAAGGAAGCACAGGGAAGGAGAGAAAATGAAAGACTAATCTCACTTTCATCCCTCCTTCAGATCTTCTGCTGGGCTCCCCATTGACCACGTGAAAATTAAGAAAGAGAAACCTCACTAATGTGGACTCCAGGGGCTAGAAGGGGAGGCTGGAAGGGGGGTTGTGCCATCCATGTCAATTAGAGGAAGAATTGGACCCCAATGGAAGAAATGCAATAGGAAAGAATCATCAATTACAGGCCCTAACAGGGAAAGATGTTTATTGCGTGTTCTAGAAAAACTATCCGTGCAACTCAGCAGATGAGAAACTATCATCATCCTGAACTCTTGCTTTTCTCCAATGGGCTTTCATTCAAAACAACCCCTCTCTACTTCTTCTTTCTTCTCTATAAAATAACATTCCTCTTTTTTGTTTGCTGGACTTGTCTATGATTTTTGCCATAGCTTGCATGTCCCAAATTGCAGTTATCTGTTATTCCCAAATAAACCTCTTGTTGCTGATAAAATAACAGACTGATTTATTTTTAAGGTTAATAGCCAAATCCACCTGGAAGCAGAGGGCCAGAGAGATCATTGTGGTAGGTCATAAAGTTTATCCTTACAGGGCACAGAGCAGCGATGAGAAGGAAGGAGACTAGGTATCGGGGGTGAATGGAAAATTTATTTTACAAGCTTTGAAGTGAGATTATGGCTGACGTGAAGAGGAATAGCAAGGATGCCATTGTAATTACAGAAGAGGGATTGCGTAGAAGAATACCAGGAAATGAGGTCAGAGAACTAGCAGACTAGAATTTGATGGGCATTGTCAGGGATTGTAAAGCCCTTGGCTCTTACTATGAGTAAAACAGGGAGCTGTTGGAGAGTTCTATGTGAAAAGGTGACAGGAGTTGGTGTGCCTTACAAGTGTATCGCTGGATGTTGAGTTAAAAATAGACTCTGTTGAGGTGGCTGGGTGATGGACATTGGGGAGGGTATGTGTTGTACTGAGCACTGGATGTTGTGTAAGACTGATGAATCACAGACCTGTACCCCTGAAACAAATAATACATTACATGTTACTTAAAAAAAATAGACTCTGGTGAGACAAGGGTGGACTCATGAGACCAATGAGGATGCGGTTGCTTAATTCAAGCAAGAGAAATAGCAGTTTATAGGTGGACACAGTGAACAGGGTGTGTGTGTGTGTGTGTGTGTGATAGAGAGGGAAACAGGAATCGAGGATGATTTCAAGTAGGAAGGACAGAGTTGCCATTGATTGATTTGGGAAAGACTGTAGAAGAACCATTGTTTTTGAGAAAATCTCAGCAATCAGTCGGGCATCTTGTATTTGAGGTGTCTGTTAGGACACGGTGAGCAGGCAGTTGGCTTTATATGAGTTTTGAGTTTAGGAGGAAGGTCTCACTGGGAGATAGAAATTTTGTAGATGTTAGTGTTAGAAGGTATTTAAAACCATTAGAAGAGATGACATCACCTAAGGAGCAAGCATGGAGAGAAAAGAGAGGGGGGTGCAGAACTTGGGCTTGGAGAAGCCAACAGAGGGGACGGAAGGAACATCCCAGGTAGCAGGGAGAAAAAATTAAAAAGAGAAGGTGGTTTCCTGAAAAGGAAGTGAAGAAAGTGTTTCCAGGAGGAGGGAATGATCAACAGTGATGATCAATGATCAATCACTGCTGATAAGTACAATGAAGATGGAGTTGCTACTTAACCATTGGGTTTAGTAGCATGGAGGTCATCAGTTCCTTGATACATCCAGATTTCAAAGAGTAGTGAGGGGAGTGGCTTTAATGAGAATGGGGATAGAAAGAAATGCACTGGAAATAATTAGTATAGATTTCTCTTAAGAGCATTTTGCTGTAAAGGTGAGCAGAAAAATAGGGCAGTAACTGGAGAGGAAAATAGGGCAGTAACTGGAGAGTCAAAGATTTTTTTTAACAAGAGCTAGAACAGCATGTTTTAGGAAATTAAGAATGAGCTAGTAGAAAAGACAAATTGAAGATGCAAAGGAAAGAATAGAGAAGAGAATTGCTGAAACAATGTCCTTGAGGAGGCAAGAGGGGGTGGAAGAGCCTGATGAAATTGACAGATTGTCTTAGATATGGGTATGGACATTTCATTCATAGCAGTGGTTTCCAAACTTTTGTATTAGAATCACCTGGGAAGCTTTTAAAACTCCTGAGATCTACATCTCATTCCACTAAAAATTAAAACAGAGTATCTGCAAGAGGACCCAGCATAATAAAAAAAAAAATGTTTCCCAGATGGCATTATCAAATCACTTGGGGAACTTGATTGCTGGCCCTACTCCCAGCGTTTCTGATTCAATAGGTCTGAGTCCATCTGAGAATTTGCATTTCTGATATCCCTGGTGACACTGATGCTCCTGCACTGGGGACAACTCTTTAAAGATCACTGATGTATAGTAACAGGAGCAAAGTTACAGTGTATGGGGGCCAATGCTGGTTGGTGGGTCAAGGTAGTGGTGGGAACTTGAGGACGTTCTCTTCTTATTTAAATATTCTCAACGAAGTGAAAAGAAAGGTCATCATTTGGAAGTGTGCAAGGTTAGGAGGGTATGGAAGAGTCGAGAAAGGAGAAGGTATCTTATAAAATTTAGTAAATGGGACTGTGAGTGGTCTAAGGAAATGTAACACAATTTTGGAGCAATTTTGGGGCATCAATAGGGCTCACGTGAAGTTGGAAGTCATAAATTTAAAATGAGACCAACCAGCATGTTTGTGCTTTTCACTCTAGCCACACTTATTTGCATAGATGGAAGTGTAGATAAGGTAGAGAGATGCATTTGACCAAGGTTCAGGTTTTGCTAAGAGTGCAATAAAGTAAGAGGGGAGCCAGGGATTGGGAGTGTTCACAGGGGAGGATCTATAATGATTGAAATGGAATTGAAATTTGGGTAAGGAGGAAGAGAAAGACATTAAGAGAATGAGTAGAAAGGGGGCAAGGTTAAAGGAATGAAGATTCATTGGAGCAGAAGGATTGTTGTATGTCAGACAAGAGAGTTTTTGAAATTGAGATTAAGGGGGAGTTGCATTTATTTATTATGACAAGGCCAGTCTTATGACCATGGGAGTGTGTGGTTGAAGAATTGTTGAGATTGTGGTTATGGAGAGGAGTTTAATGAGCCGAGAGCCCATGGTGTTAAAAAAAGCATTCATATGAATATTGAAATCAGTAGGATAAAAGATAGACACAGTTTTGGAAAGAGACTAACAGTAAGCCGGATGCTGAGGGTTTTTGCAAAACAAGAGGAATTCAAAGCTGGGTTTTTTAGGAATCATACAATGGTGTGGAAGTGGCAATGAGAAGCAGAGAGGACACTGTTCAAGCTCCCCACTTAGTGTATGGGGTTGTGGGAGAAGACAATCATCGCTTGAGAGGGCTTTCGAAGCAGCATGCCCTCACGAAAATCCAGATACTTGTTAAACTAAGAAGATCAATAAAGCCCCAGAGAGAGGTTGAGGTGGTTGGGTGTTTGGGGATGTTTGGTCTGAGAACCAGGGGGCACGTGGAAGAGTTTTAGGAGTTGGGAAAGAGTCAAGGACTGGAACAGACTCGGGGATATGGAAAGATGTGGAGGATTAGAGGAGGTTAAGTGTTGCTTAGGAGTTTGAACCTCTTGGGATGATGCATATAAATAGTGCAAAGGGCTATAATGTGATGAATCCTGGTGGCCTCAAGACAGAGAGTGGTGTTGAATTTTCAAATGTAGAGAAGTAGTCAGGGGTGGGGACCTGGGACACCCCCTTCACAGCTTCTGAGTGATGTGTGGAGGCCAGGGAGGGGTGGTGTTATTTTGAGTACATGAGGTTTTCTCTTGTCTCCTGAAGATGGAGTTTTGAGTGTATGGAGAGGGGATGTTAACTCAGAGTGCCCAGCCAAAATTATTTTAATTAAAGGAAATGATCTTGTAAGTGTTGCCAGACTCAGAGAAAAGGAACTCAGATGATTACATGGAGAACTGATGCAATATTTGGAAAGGGTTCACCCCTTATTTCTGGTAAAGGAATCCATAAACAGTGACATAAAAATGGAGGAGAATCCCCACCACCGATCCATCTCTTTGTTGGTTAATGTGGTTTCATTTTTCTTGCTTTTACAGATTTTGTGTTTGATGTTTCGTATCCAAATTGCCCAAGTCATTGCTTTGGCTTTCTACTACACTTTAGGAACAAGGCCAGTTTCTTGGCAGAACCCTGATCTGCAGGCAATCTCAGATACTTTGTTTTGGTGTTCCTTTAAACCTTAATTTCTCAGGATTTGGTGGCATAAAATTCATTCCAACTAGAATTTACTGAGTTTTGGTATGCATAGTAATTGGTGATGTCCTCTGGGAGCTGCAGAAGAACTTTAAGATGCTGGGTAGCTTAAATGAAACTGAATGTTGCTTTGCATTTCTCAGCATTTTTTTCCCCACTGAACATTTCCAGATAATATTGAAAGTGCACCCTGAGCTTCAACTTGCTTTATTATGGCTATTATTAAAATTAGAATTTATAATTTAAGAGAAGGCCTGCATATTTAGAAACCCCCACCTATGAACATTGAATTGATTATAAGGCAGAAGCTAGTTTATAGCTGAACCAGAAAATCTAGGATACTTAAACAGGCTTCTCCTTCAGCTACTGCCACATATCTCTGTTCTTTAGAGCAAAATTCCTGGAAAAAAATTTTTTTAAAGATTTTATTTATTTATTTTTGAGAGAGACAGAGACAGAGAGAGAGAATATGAGTTGGGGGAGGAGCAGAGGGAGAGGGACAAGCAGACTACATGCTGAGTGTGGAGACCAACACAGGGCTCCATCCCAGGACCCTGAGATCAGGACCTGAGCCGAAACCAAGAGCTGGATGCTCAACCAACTGAGCCTCCCAGGCGGGCCCCTGGAAAATGTTTTTATCCTTGTTAGCTACATTACTATTACCTTCCTTGCTCTCTGGCATCTATTCCGTTTGGGCATTGCCCCTGTATTGTTCACGGAGATCATTAATGTCTCTGGGTTTTCCATTTTTAGTCTCCAGCCTGATTTCTGTGCAATGAATGTTTAGCACCCATCCTGTTCTCTCACCACATTTGACTCCATTGATAATTTTTTCCATCTTGAAATACTGCTGTTGCCTTCTTAGATCTCACATTCTTTAATTTTCTGCTTCTTCCCTAGAAATTCCTTATCAGACTCCTTTGCTGGCTCTTCTTGGTCTTGCGAGTCTGTAAGATGCTGTTAAAAACTCGGCCCTGTCTTTGGCTCTCTTCTTTCTGAATAGACACTCATGTTGCAGGTGCTCTCATCAATCCTGTTGTTTTAAAAATTATCAATAGAATGGTGTTTCTCCAATCGTTCTTTCTAGCTGTGAGCTCTCCCTAAACTCCAGGCTCAAGTATTCAACTGCGGGACATCTCTAGGTGCCTAGTGAACATCTCAAACTTCCCAGGCCCCCAAACTGAATGCTGATTTCCTCCTCTCTCCAGGAGTCCCTGTTTCAGTAAATGACACCGCCACTCACCTGGCTGCTCAGGCCCAGTGATCATGGTTCTTTCTCTTATACCCAAAATACGTTTGTAAATCCTCTGGTTCTATCTCTGAACTATGGCTAAAATCCAACTACTTCAAAGCTCCTTGTCATTATTTCCCCAGTCAAAGCCTTCACCTGGAGCCCCAAAGAAGGCTTTGTTACGCGTCTTCCACTCTTGTTGTTCTCCTAGATTCTAATTTGCATACAGAAAACAAAGTGACCTTTTAGAAAAGCCAGACAGATTATGTACCTTCTTATCTCAGAACTTTCCAAAAGACTTTGCATGACATTGACTACAAAATATAAAGACAAGCCCCTACATTTCTGTCATGCTCCCCCTGTCCCACACACCTAAGCTATGCTGAGCTTGATTGATGTTCCTTGAACACACTAGATACATTTCTGCGTAGATCTTTGCCCTTGCTATGTCCTTTGGCTACAGTGCCTTCTGCCAAGATCTGTACAGACTTTATTATTTTATTCAGGTCTCTGTGCAAATGTCATCTACTCAGAGAGGATTTCCTAGACTGTTATATTTGAATACTAACTCCCCACCTATTACCGTCTATCTTTCTGAACTTTTTACTGCCTGACATTCAATTATGTATTTATTTGTTTATTTTTGTTTCTTCCAATGGAACGTAGGCTTCCTAGAGTCAGGAATTTATTTTATTTCTCTGCTGTGCCTGGGGCACCTAGAACATTTTGAGCCTAGGAAAAATGGAATTACTGCTGGTGAGGTGAGCCAGAGTTGCATCTCCCTCCAGGGAGAGTTTTGAGAATGGTAAGCATTTGACAGATGGCCTGGAGTTATCTTCTTCCAACAGTTGTTATGATCTAAGTGACTATTTCTGATCAGGAAATAGAAAGAACATTTAAAACATCTTATATTTTTATGTTTTAGTGGTGATGTTTTATATTTTTATAGTGATGAACCAGACCCATAATTAGGGCTTAACAAATTTTTGTTTAGTAAAGAATGAATGCAAGTATGTATGTATGTATATATATATATATATATACACATACATGTATATATATATATACATACATGTATATATATATATACACACACAGAGAGATCATGTTACAAATTACAAGATCTTTAGATAATTTCTTATTTTGCAACAACTATGCTTCTAATGTTAAGGATGTTAGTTAAAGAAGTAAAAAAAATACATTTCACTTAGCTTTATGTGACTATCAGGATGATTGTGACATTCTTTCTCTATGGCTTAGTTAGGTTTCAAGGCAAAGAGCATTCTATAAGGGAAAGAAAAATATGAGTGTATCTTAATTGACTAGAAATATGAACTCTTACCAGAAAGTGTTTTTCTGAATCCTAGAAAATTAATCTCTAGGATTCCGTAAACCTCAACTTCAACCTCAGGCAGTATTTAATGTGTTACTACAGAGTATGGCCCTTTTATTTTACTTTATTCACATTTTAAACATAGCTTAATGAAATAATCTTATTTTAACCAGAAAAAAAATATGAACTCTTACAAATATACTTAAATTGTAGCTTGAGAACAATTTAAGACAAAAATTATGTGTGTTTTCAAGCTTCCACACATCAAGTAACTCCACATGACAGAAATTTCTTGCAAAACTACATATCTACAGGAAAGACATATCCATATATAAGCAATATAATTTATTCAATTTTGGAGTATTGTTTTCTTCCATTCTCGCATTTTTAAAAAGGATTTATTTATTTATTTGAGAGAGAGATCGAGTGCAAGTGGGAGGGGCAGAGGGAGAGGGAGAGAGAATCCTAAGCAGACTCCCTCCTGAGCCTGAAGTGGGGCTCCATCTCAGGACCCTGAGATCATGACCTGAGCCGAAACCTCAGACGCTCAACCAACTGTGTCACCCAGGCGCCCCTCTTGCATTTTTATCATACAAAGAAATTAGTGTTTGACGTTCCTGGACATGAAATTCTGTCTCCTTCTTTCTGTGCTGTTCATGTTAAATGCTTCCTTCTCTCCTTTGCATTTCACACAGAGCATAACAAGAACTGAGTGTGGACAGAGCAGGGGTTTGGAATGAGCATCAGTTAAGTTGTCAGGAAATGTGGTTTCCAGTCCCTGTTTTACCTCTCATTAGCCGTGTGACCTTGGGCAAAGCACCTAACCTCTCTAAAAAGAAGACATTCTTGTTGGCCTCTAAGAGGGCTTTTCATTCTGTAAGTCTCTGGATTTATGGAGTTCCCCACAATTCATTCCAGGGTAAGATTTCCTCCCACTGAAGTACAGCCCTCTTCAACATTGCGCTCCATGGATGAAACCCAAGTAAAGGGGTTTAAAGCCTTTTGGGATTCTAAATTTTGGCCACTCTTTTTATTACTTCAACATTAACTCCACTCATATTCTTATGTTTTAAAAAAGTCAGCTCTTTATCAGGAAATCACTTGGTTTGTGCAAAATATAAGCAGCATTCAACAAGACTTGGTTCATGTTATGTACCAGGATGAATGGGACAAATGGGCATCTTTTATTCAGTTTAATATGCTGGCTCTAATATAATTAAAAAATGTAGGACAAAATCAGAGCTTATCCTTTTAGCACCCTATTGTACTCAGAGAAGAGCATAAGTTCTAATATGCATTTTACATGTCAAAATTTTCATAGATGTCCAATTTTTCTAAAATCAACTTTATTGAAGTATAATTTACATGGTTATAATGTGCACATTTTAAATGTACACTTTTGTGAGTTGTGTCAAATGTATAAACCATAGGCTATGGGTTGAATTTTGTCCCCCTCCCCCCAAAAGAGATATATTGGAGTCCTAGACCCTAGTACCTCAGAATGTGACCATATTTGGAGAAAGAGTCTTTACAGAAGTGGTCCAGTTAAAATAAGGTCATTAGGGCAGGCCCTAATTTAATATTACTCTTATCCTTATAAAAAGAGTAAATTTGGACACAGAGACACGCACATAGGCAGAATGTCATAGAAAGACTGGAATTATACTTCCAGAAGCCAAGCAACTACCACAAGCTTGGAGAAAGGTCCTGGTCAGAACCTTTAGTGCCTTCAGAGGAAACATGGCTCTGCTGATACCTTAATCTCAGATTTCCAGCTGCCAGTATTGTGAGACAATAAATTTCTGCGGTTTAAGCAACTCAGTCTGTGACACTTTGTGATGGCGACCCTAGGAAACTAGGATATACCTTGTAGCCATTACTCCAAATAAGGTATAGAATATTCCCATAACCCCAGAAATTTCCCCGGTGTTTCCATGTAGTCAATCTTTACTCCCTACTCCAGGCAAAACACTGATCTGATTTCTATCACTATAGATTAGTTTTGACTGTTTTCAACTTCCTATGAGATGGTGCAGTATGTTCTTTTCTGTGCCTGGTTTCTTTCACTCAGCATATTATTTTTGAGATCTATCCATGTTTTTGAGCATGTCAGTACTTCATTCCTTTTTATTGTCAAGTGTTTTCTACTCTCCATGAGTTGTTGCAACTCAACTGAGCGTAAATGTATGAGTCTGTTTCTGGATTCTCTGTTCTGTTCCTCAACTGTTCTGAAACATGTGTTCTGCTACTCCAAGTAATATGAAAATAAATAATTCGTATACTATCGAAATAAATTATTACTGAAACTCAACTCCAATCCTAAAAGAAATGGTTTGACTCAGTTAGTCAGTCAGTCACGAAAGATTAATATTATCAACACATCTTATTGTAGAGATGTCAAACGAAGCCATCAAAGAGGCCTTTCAGTGGTACCATTTTGCCTATTGTGTGAGATCCAAATACTCGAAAATATTGACATATACCCTAATTTGGGGATATTCCTTCCTTTTGCTTCCTCTTTCTCCATACATGTGCTTTACTGAAAATCCTCTACACAATGAACCCTGTCATGCCTTGATGCAGAAAGTGATCCATTAAATATTTATGATGATATCATGAAGCTTATACTTAACTTTTATCCAACTCCATTCAGGTAATAATGACTCTTCTCTCCAAAAGTTGCTATAAAAATTCCTTAACATTTATGTGGTACTGGACCTTAGCATTATATGTTGATTTTACATTTTCCAACACACTATGCCCATTACAATCATGTCATTCTTCAACATGTCCCCCATGCATGTGTACACTTGTGACTTTTCATTTGGAGTGTTTTTCCCCCTCCTATCCACAGGACCTTAAATGGATTTCTTTTTCTTCTACAAAACATTCCTTAACAGTCCTACTTGGCAGTGACCATTCACTTGGTCTACTGAAACAAGCACTATGAAGAACACATGATGGACACTGTAAATATTTGTTGAAAGAATGAAAGAAATCAGTAAGCACATCAGTATGATAGAATTTCAACTTGGTAATGTTTTTCTCCCCAACTCTTAAGTTCTATGAGGACAATGATAATTTCCTGAACATAAGGATCTTTCTTATACATGAAAGGCTAATCTTCAGGGTTCAAACTGTATAATCATTCTAAAATGATTTTTTATGAGATCTCATTTTTAAAAATCATTCTGTGGTGATAATTTACAAAGAGTCCACTTTGAAGAGAAAGATGCTTGGTGAAAAAGTGTTAAGACAGTCTACTGGATGTGTGATCTGGGGTGAGCTCTAGATATTTGATGTCAGTCTATCAGTGACAGAGAACCATTGGAAGCTTTTAAACAGAGAAGCAGAGGATAGTTGTAGATTGAAAGAATGAAGGACTAAGAGAAGGAAGCATTTATAAGAGTATTATAAGATTTAGGATTATGGGGATTTAGGAATCATGCATGACACCACTACACCAGCAAAACTGATGGTTTAGTTATGAGGATTTGGAAGAGGCAGTAGAGGATTTGGTAGAGGCAGTCTTGGGAAGAGAGACTAGAATGTACATATATTTAAAAATAGGCTTATTGACCAGTTGGATATAGGGCAGTGGAGTGGAGAGGGAATCCAGAATGGCTTAGTCTGTTCAGGTTCCTACAACAAAATACCATAGACTGGGTGGTTTATAAACCACAGGAATTTATTTCTCACCATTCTGGAGACTGAAAAGTCCAAGATTAATATGCTGGCATATTTGGTGTCTGGTGAGTTCCTGATACCTGGTTTATAGACAGGGCCTTCTTACTGTGTCCTCACATGGTGGGAAGGCAAGGGATCTCCCAATGGTCTCTTTTATAAGGGCACAGATCCTGATCATGAGGGCGCCATCCTCATGGCCTAATCACCCCCGTAGGACCCACTTCCAAATGCCATCACATTGAGGATGAGATTTGAACGTATGAATTTTGTGGGGACACAAATATTCAGTGCATAGCACAAGACAGCTTAGATTTTTTAAATTAAAATATTGATAATATTTTCAATGCTCCAGTTCCTCTCCATTTTATTTATTTATTTGTTTATCTAAAGATTTATTTTTAAGTAATCTCTACACTCTATCAGGACTTGAACCCACAATCCCAAGATCAAAAGTGGCATGCTCCACTGACCGAGCCAGCCAGGCACCCCCAGTTCCTCTCCATTTTACTTTCCCCTGTCTTTTTTTTTTTCTTCCTTAGAGTGTAAAGGAAGCCATAAGGCCAGAACAGTGGCTTCAGAATTTGTCTCCATTAGATAGTCTCTGACAAATAATAGACATAATCACTGTATTACGTAGACGTTTCAAAGTGCAGTCTATTTTAGTAATGTTTTTATGTATAATCAAGTGACTTTAAATTCTGTACATAAGGACAGAAGACTTACTTGGCTGAAAATCAGGGAAATGACACCATTTTGAAGGGAGAACAAAGTAAAACATACAATGTGGGAAGGATAGGAAGGAAAACATAGAGGAAAGGCTGTTGGTAATATCTTAATGCTTTTGAGCTAATGCTATCTTCTGTCAGTGACTAGTATGCAGACATTATCTAACAATTGCTCTTAATAAATAGCATTTCTGATGAGCCTGACATTCCACATTCCTTTTGGCTTCTCTGTACTTCATCATATTTTGCTACGATTGGAAAGCTGTTCAATCTGAAAGTAGCATATTCCCTATATGGCTTGGGTAGAGAAGTAAAAAGAGAAACAAGGAAGAGATGAAGTAAAAGAGAGATAAAATGGAAATAAAAAATGTCTCGCATTATCCTTATACAGTCATAATTGTAGTATGTGTTTGTAGCACTTAACATTCTTCACATGTCACTTTCTTATTTTACATTTATGGTAAGATTGAGAAAGCAACATCACCTCCCCCTCATTTTACAGATAAAGGAATTGAGTCCCTGAACATTTAGGTAATGTCTAGTATTTTATAATTTAAGAGTGGCACATCCTTATCTTGACTTTTGGTTCTCTAACTCTTTACTCAGGTTTCTTATTCCAGTGTGTTTTTTTGTTTGTTTGTTTTGGGTTTTTTTGATGGGGGGGGGGGGTGTAGCAGAAATAATTGGAGGATTAGCAGAGAAAGACACCTTCCTTTTCTAAGCCAGTTGTCTCTCCTGTACTCTATCTCACACATGTGAAATTCAATATCAGTGGTGACAGCTCTCTGCAAAGTGAGTTTGGCCAAATTCCACTACCCTCAGACTCTGCATAATTTTCAGTAGGTATTAGTCACTGTAACTACTGTTTGCTCCACCATCTCTGACTATATGGTCTTGGATATGTGGTAGTTTACTACTTACATATCTGATTGGTCACTGAAGTGGTTTTACACACCTGATTCTTCTGATACATGAAAAGTGAAGAAGAGCTAGAGCAAGAACTTAACAGTGTGTGCCTTTTGTCAGGACTTTAAAGAATGAAGTCATGATGGGAGGGCAGACCCATGAACTCCCCAGCTCCCTGGTTCCCCACCTGTTGCATTAGTGTGTCACTTCTACGACACCTTTTTGGGTCCCAGTCTGGCTTTGTCTTGTGCAGACGGAGCTCAGCTTTGCTCTGACTCAGCTGGCTGATGCTCTGACTTGGTTGGTTCCCGTTGTCTCTCTTAGAATTGCTGCCAACCTGCCTTTTCAGCAGTTTCTAGCTCCAGCAGCTCTTGGCTTCCTGCCTCCTGACCACTCACCTCTCCATTGCTACTTAATTTGCCTCTGTCTTCTGTTCCACCCCAGATTTCCCAAGCCATATGACATTCCCTGTCCAGCAGGGAGCAAGCCCAGGTGTTTTGGCTCCAAGTTTTGCCTCTTTTTTGAGTCACTTGAATCCTATCTTCTGAAATTGCTCTTGGGAAAAGGGCTAGTGGACAGTACTTACTTTTGTGCTTTTCATCTCCTCCCACATCTGATGTGCCCTGAATGAGGTATATGTCTTAGCTTAGAGTGAGGATCTACTTTCAGAAAGGCTGCAGCCTGGCCACCATCTTAACCTTCTGGGTTTGGGTTGGTGGGGGGTTAGCTCCTCCTGGGGCTTGTGCTCATTATTTCTGGGGCTTGCTACTAAGTACTGAAAAACTCTACAAGGAAGTGTGAATTAGATTCAGTCAATAATCCTGGTTGCTCTAGTGACTGACGATAGACAGCAGATCTGATTCCTACCCAGCTCTGAAGATATTATTTGAAGCTGAAGATCATGAATCCTCATCTAGAATACTTTTTCCATGCTAAAATAATAGAATACATGTGTATTAAAATTGCATGAAATTCTAGTTGTCCATCAAGTATCTGAAGAGACTCTCAAGGGGGTTAGCAATCTCTTTCTCTTACTGACTTAACCCTTTCTGTAGCCATGTTCCAACAACGTTGAGGAATAGCTGATATCAATGTGGGGGAGAAGCAGAGTCTTGAACATTCGTACCACCTATGTCACAACAGATTTCAGCAGTAAATTAAAGCTGAAGGAGTCAAATATGAGAAATGTCAAGTTTAGGATGACAGGGCCATATCACAATGTAGGTGAGCTTGGCTATATGTTGGGCTGGCATCTCCAACAATGCAAGCGAGTGGAAGAATAGAGAAGTCAGCACTGAGAGGAACCAGGGATGGTTGCAGAGGTGGATGTTTGCCTACATTATGATGCTCAGAGGGATAGGTTCATCTCAGCTTGACCTGGGCTGGCCTAGATTCTCTTTCAAGACTGAATGGGAGGTTTGGAATAGTGAGAGGAGAGCCCAGTTTGGGGGTCATTGTAGAAATGAAAGAAGTAGTGGAACTCACTATCAGGTGGGAAGTTGAACTGGTTCAAGAGAAGACTCTGGCTTTCATCAGGGAGTACAAATGGCAGGCACAACCCTTTCATGAGAATGGGGGAAGGGTATGGCAGGTTGTCAGGGCCATAGATAAGGGGTCAGGGGGTAGCAAGATTTCAGATCCAGTACATTTCTTGGTTGAGATAAAATCAGTAACTGAGTGGAACTGAATCTTCTGACTGAGGGTATTAATTCCTGTGGGAGAGAGGAGCTATGGAGGATGTGGGTTGGAGTGGCAGTAGTAGTATGGTAGTGACATAGGGTGACTAGCCTTCCTGGTTTGCACTGGCCTAGGAGATTTCTGGGACATGGGCCTTTTGAGTTGTAAGACTGAGACAGTCCTGTTTTAACTGCTGGTCACCCTATGAGGAAATAAATGTATTCGATAATCTTGGTCAAGTGCCTCAAGTATTGCTCAGGGTTAAATATGAAAAAAAAATAGTTCTTTATGTTTATACAAAATGTGAAATGTGGGCTTGGAAATAATTTTAGTGAGAAACTAATATTCACTTATTTTTGCTGACATATTTAATCATAGAACCTTAGAATTTCTGAATCAAGATGGAAATTAGATGTCATTTAAGCTCTCATTGTGAGAATGATAAAATTGAGAGCTAGGGAGATTCAATAAATAAGTCAAGTTTGGATAGTTAATTAAGGGCATACATTTTTTTGCATCCAAAGTCTTTACTTGGCCTCATTATTTTTTCTCTGCAGCACCTAAGGATTTTTCCTTTTTCATCTTGGCAAGAGGGTTTAGGGGAAGAGATCCTAAGAATTTTTCATCACAGGGGAAAAATAACCATTTTTTTGTATCTATATGAGATAATGGATGTTAACTGAACTTACTGTAATCACTTTACAACATATGAAAGTTAAGTTTTTATGCTATATACCTTAAACTTATACAGGGCTGTATGTCAGTTATATCTCAGTAAAACTGGGGGTTGGGGGAGAGTCTTTACCATACATAGGCTGATAGGTCTTTTTTCAATTAGGTTCAGTCAGCCTTCTTCAGAAAGTTATAGCAAAATCTACTATAGAACTCTAAGAATATCAGGTTTTAATGTTTCTATAACAGTTATTACTGTTATTACTAACAACATGACCACCATTACCACAATTACTGTAGTATGGGGAATATAAGACCATGTTTGTTTCAAACCCAATTTCTTAGGTGGGTTGAAATGAAGAGCACCATAAATTCAAGGACTCTAGAAGTACTTCTTGGCTACTAGATATCTCTTCATGGTCCCTACCGTAAATCTCTGAGATGGATGCTTAGCTCTGGGGTCAGTCAATTTATTCTTTCCTACATGTTGTCATTTTGGTTACTGCCTGGGCTATAAGTCATATACGGGTCTTCCATCTCTGCAAAAGGAAAAGAAATAGAATACTGCACAGTGACCAAAGCTTCGACCCCATGAACTGTTACAAGAAAATTCCATACCTGCAGAGTGAGTGAAAATGACAACTCTTTACGCTTCAAAGTTGAAAGGAACAGATCGATTTCAACTGGAGGGTCAGCCTGTCATTTTTCATTCCACATATTGTCGGGTCCATCATGTCCAACATGCCCAGAGTAGCTCCTGGGCGGATTGTCTGCTACTGAGACTCACAAATAGAAGAATGTTTTGAACAAGTCCATGGATAAGATGTGTTCATACTTTAAAGGTGCTCCATCCAGGTGAGTTCTGGAGAAAAAAAAATAGTCCAGATTCTTCATCCCTTAAAATTTTCTCTAGAATATGACCCTTAAAATTATCCCTTGGTGTTTCACCAGGCTCCCTTCTAGGTTGGATTGAGAATAAATTTGATCTGGGTTAGGGGTTGAAAACATAGACTCATATTTTGGCTCTTGAACCTGTAAAATTACCAAATGCAGGTTAAGTAATTAAATATCCCCACCACCAATGTTGTTGTTTTTGTTAACATGACATCATGGATTTAATTTTGTTGAATAAGCTGATTTATTTGTCCAAACAGTGCCTTGACTATTTTGGAATTGAATAGATACTATTTTTGTGGAAAAAAAACACTTCTCATTGTTTCCAGGGAAATTATGGATTTTTGGAATGGTGAAGAAAGAAAATGGATGTTACTAGAAGCCCAGAAATGACATATCTGGGATGGAAAATGTATTCCTCCATAGTGGCATCAAATCAGGGGAAGGGAAATTGATGTTTCTGAATTAAATGTTTCATCCCTAGAATTCCAGGAAGTATTTTCTAAACCACCCCAGTATTGCAAATCTCCAGGTAGTTCTAAAATGTCCCTTGTTGACCAGTAGGCTATTTCTAATGAAGAGTTTTTAAATTTGGCTAATGTCACCTCTATCATGCTCTTACATAAGCACCAAGTTTAATGTTATATAAGTGGTAATAACCAAGAGTTTCAGGCTTCAGTAAATATAAGGCCTATTAAGTACAAACTAAGTGAGGTTTATTGCTTTTGATACTTAGTAAGTGTTTAGCTTAAAATAGTCACTTTTTTTTTCTGGTATAAAAGACCTTGCATGTACTTGTTGGACAATTAAAAATTAGCTTCATGAGAAGATCAAATTTAGATGGTTAATAAACCCACACTGGAACTGGGAGATTGCTTTCTCAGACAGAGTGTTTTTCCCTGTAATATATTGTTTTCAATAAAGAATCAGTCCCTACATTAACTATTCCAATATTCATTACAAAGGAAAACATAATAAAACATATCTTGTCGGATTAAGAAGCTCTTGAATCAACCTTTGGAAGACAAAGTGGAGTTTCTGAATAAACAGATTATATTATGTAGGGCAATGCCAATAGGCAATCTTAATTATGCTTTCTTCCAGCATGTGATAGTATTTCCTATGAATTATTATGGACAAAAACCTGGGACAGCCAACAATAGTTTAATTTTTAGAGTAGCTGAGATGTGCAGTGGCTCTTTTGCTTTTCTATTGTGCTTAAGAATGTCTAGTTTCATCATTTTCTTTAATTTGATTTAACTCATATTTGATTTTGTAATTTTATCAAGAATAAATCCCTATCTAATTAGTAAAGCACAGAAGGAAAGTAGGGAGAACACACCCCATGGTTTAGGCACATGCAAATGAGCAGTATCTTCTTTTTGTGCACACAATGGAGGTTGAAAACCCGTACATATTTTCCTGTGCTGATACACTTTGTGAGAAAAGCAAGCCAAAACCATCTTCTCTTCCATTTTTCCATGGATAAACATTTTACCCATGTTTTATGCACAAAAAGATTCCTGAAAGTTTTCATTGTTTAGCTACATTATATGAACAGAAAATTACATTCACTAAGGTTAGACTGGTTATTCGAAATGTCATTGAGTAATTTTCCTGTAAAACAGATTTTCATTTCTCATGCTTGCTTAAAACATGGGAGAAACCATCAGTAAAATTAGCTCCTGTGTTTATAACAGACTTAATGGCGGTTCCTATATTTTGTGATATGGAAGTCTGTTTTGTAGCCAAAGTTTGATATAACATTGGGAAGCACTTGGAACCATTTTGAGAAGTCTACCCAAATCAAGGAATTCCTCTGAAATGATCTCACAGAATTTGTCTGGATTCACCTGAGTGTGCTTCTAGACCAAGGCTTCTGCTTAAATATCACAGGAAAGCAAAATGCCTTTGTCAATTAGTTTAGTAGTCTGATGTATGATGCACACCATTCTACTACTTTTGATATATAATCAATTCGAGGTCACCAGAAATAGTTTCTAACCAACAGTTTAATTCCAACATTTCCGACATGTACTGTCGAAAATGTGACCAAGATAATGTGAGGCTTGCTTTCTGAACTTCTAATGCTATTTCCTCTATAAAAAGCATCTTTATGGGAAGATAATCTGTGACAAGCTTGACTTTTTAAGGTAATTTCTCAAAATGACAACTTTGCCATATTTAATTTATTTTCACCCCCAGTCTATATGACAGGAATCAGCCTATTAGGTGTTCTCACATCAAATAAGATGTCCCAACATTCACATGGTTCAAAATTCAAAAGGCATAAAGGAATATTCATTGAAAATTCTCTCTCCACCCCTGTCAGCCACCCAGCTTCATTTCCTGGAGATAACAATGTCACCAACTCCTTGGGTATCCTTCCAGAGAGGTTCTGTGCTGCATACATAAACATATACATCTATAGATATAAATATATTATATGCTGGGTATAATATTCATTGAAAATTCTCTCTCCACCCCTGTCAGCCACCCAGCTTCATTTCCTGGAGATAACAATGTCACCAACTCCTTGGGTATCCTTCCAGAGAGGTTCTGTGCTGCATACATAAACATATACATCTATAGATATAAATATATTATATGCTGGGTATCCTCTAATGAGCTATGCGGAATGTACCTCAGAGTTGCCTGACTTTCTATGTGGTGTTAACTTCCTCGTACTTCCAAACTGTGCATGCATCAGAATGTCTGAGTGGTTTCCTCAGGTGTACCAGGCAGTAACAGCAGAGAAACCCTGGGACAGGAAGTGGTGGGTCGGTGGTACAGTGAGAAGAGGTGCCGTGAAGCTACACTTGTGTTGAGGTGGGTCCTGAGTGACAGCTTGCAGTAAAAAGCTGAAGCAAGGGGCACCTGGGTGGCTCAGTCGGTTGAACGCCTAACTCTTGATTTTGGCTCAGGTCATGATCTCAGGGTCATGGGATCGAGCCCTGTGTCGGGGGCCCCACACTCGGCACAGAGTCTGCTTGAGATTCTCTCTCTCCCTCTGTCCCAAACCCTGCTCATGCTCTCTCTTCTCTCTCTAAACAAATAAATAAATAAAATCTTAAAAAACAAAAAAGTTGAGCCAAGAGGACATGAGAAAAGGCACAAGAGACGCCCAGTACACAGGACATTCTGGTGTGAGTATGCGTAGCCAGCCCATCAAAGTTAAAGAGAGGGCAGGAAGCAGTTGTTGATACTGAGATTATAGCACAGACTCAGGTTTAATAAACTTTAAGTCTAGAAAGAGACTCATCTTGAGAATTTTCACTCCAGGAACTGGCTTTTCCTACTAGGCTTTCCTAGTAGGCTTTTACTTTACTTTTCTTTTTTCTTTTCTTTTCCTTTCCTTTTTTTTTTATAAAATATACGTAACATAACACTTACCATTTTAACCATGTTTTAGTGTACAATTCATTAGCATTAAGTACATTTATATTGTGCAACCTAGTAGGCTTTTTAGAAGTGGTGCATGGTAGAAATTTTCAAATTTTTGCTTATCTTGAAAGTTGCTGTTTTATGCCTATTTTTTTCACTTAGACCCTTGATATATTGAAAAATGTATGACTTTGAAGTCTTTCTGTGAATTCACCTTCTGCAGATCCCATGCCACGGAGATCATTAAAAGAATAGTGTTATGTCTGGAATTCTAGAACTCCATAAATGGCTGAAAAATTCCAGGGGCAAAAATAATTTAAAATGGCTGTTATTTTACCTATTGTTTTGAGAAATGCCACTTATTGAATTATCTAGACATGCGTTATTGATGCTGTTTATAAGTATGGGCAAACATCAAATTGTGCAAAGATCTTTCTCCTAAGCGGGAAGAGGGATGGTTGTTGATTCATGAGACGCATTGTCCTTGGATAAACTATGAAGTATCACATCAACTTCAGATTGTGTTGATGACAACTGGTAGAGATAGGATGTGTCTTTTGATTATATAATCCTTAGGAAGCAATATATCTTTCTGCATTTTAGTGGGTTTGTGCACTGGCTGGCATAGACATGATTTTTCCCCTTTAAGTCCACAATTCCTTAAAACATGCCTTGGAAGGGGCACCTGGATGGCTCGCTCAGTCAGTTGAACGTCTGACTTGGTTTTGGCTCAGGTCATGATCTCGGTGTCCTGAGATGGAGCCCTTTGTCTGGCTCTGCACTCAGTGGGGAGTCTGCTTGAGATTCTCTCTCTCCCTCTCTCTGCCCGCCCCCCCCCCACTCTCACACACACACATGCTCGCTCTCTCTAATAAATAAATAAAATCTTAAAAAAAACATGTCTTGGAAAAATAGTTTTCAATAATCGGTTATTTCTAATGGCACAAGTATTAAATACTAGAGTACTAAATCCTAAGAACATGAAGCATATTCCTCTCAAGAAGCATTTGAGCCTTCCTTCCTCTAGGATGGATGAAGCTTAGCTCTAATGGTGCCACACTACACATTTGTAAACTCCAACTTCAGCAACATCAGGGTTGCGATAGTTGGCAGACATATGCACACAATCATACATTCACACAAACCACTGGTCAAGGATCTTGACAGAAAATATTTGTCAATATCTTTTCTAATTAAAATAAGGCAAATCAGAGTCGCCCTCCAACTTGCATACACAAGAATTTATAAGAATTGGGGTCAATGCTGCTGGTTGCTGTCTTCCTGTGTTTAGGCTACTGTAACAAATACCATAGATTGAATGGCTTGTAAACAACAGAAATTCATTTCTCACAGTTCTGGATGCTGGGGAGTCCGAGATTAAGGCATTGGCACATTTGGTGCTTGGTGAGAACTTGCTTCCTGGTTCATAGACAGCTGTCTTTTCGCTGTGTCCTCACTCGTTGAAAGGCGCAAGGGAGCTAGCTTTCTGGGGTTTCTTCTAGAAGAGCACTAATCCCATCCCTGAGATCTCATTTCTCATGACCTGATTACCTCCCAAAGGCCCCACCTCCCAAAGACCCCACCTCCAAATATCATCACACTGGGGATTAAGTTTTAACATAGGAGTTTTGGGGGCACACAAACATTCATTCTGTGGTAGTTCTTAAAGCATTTTGTCTTGGGAAATGTATATATGACAAAATTTTAATCATCTCATGGTCATGTTAATAGTTTAATCGGAGCTCTTTGAGGAAATAACTTGCTGTCATTTTTTTCTGAACACACGGCCTTTCTTAAAGAATCTGTGGTTGGTATTTTTGACTTTGCAAATGGAACATAAGTAAATTGTTCGATGCCTTTGGTATGCTGAACTGATCTGAAGATGTTACTGTGTCTGAGGTTTCCTGTTTTATCAAAGAGCAAGAGAAATATGCTTCACGTTATGAGGAGCACAGATATTAGCAGCTTTGAAGTTATTTCCATGTTATGTCCTGTTGGATTATTTCGACCATTGAAATATCAATTAATCCTGTAAAAGAATATTATTAGAAGACTTTATTATAACTTTCATACAATGTTCAAGGCAGTATTTCTCAGCTTGGGCACTATTGCCATTTGGGGCCAGATAATTCTTCCATTTTTTTTTTCAATTGAGATACTGGTTGATCAGGTTACTCTTTATTGTGGAGGCTGTAGGATGCTTAGCAGCATTCCTGCTCTCTAACCTCTAGATACTGGTAGCTCCAAAAATGTCTCCAAGTGTTGCCAAATGTCCCTGTAATTGGAAGTCGTGGGGGGGATGCTCACATTTTAGAATCACTGGCTTAAAGGAATCCCGATTTAGGCATGGTTTCTAGAGCTAGTTTCCCTCTCTCTCTCTCTCTCTCTCTCTCTCTCAAAGATTTATTTATTTCTTTTGGAGAGAGAGAGCAAGTGAGAGAGAGAGTGCAAACAGGGGGAGGGGCAGAGGGAGAAGGAAGAAAGAGAGAGAATCTCAAGCAGACTCCCTGCTGAGCAAGGATCCCGACCAGGGGCTCGATCTCACAACCCTGAGATCATGACCTGATCCAAAATCAAGAGTCAGATGCTTAACTGACTGAGCCACCCAGGCACTAGAGCTAGTCTTGATGCCAGGTGCATAAATCAAAGATGCGTAGGGCTGTAGCATTGTTAAAATCTGGAAATAATTTTATACCAGTTGCTAAATGGTTCTTTTCTGAGTCCTCCAAATTCTACTTCTACTCTGCTCTGTCTCCTCCACATAACCCATTTCCCACATCTCCACTAGGCAGAAACTCAAAGATTAAAACCGGCATAATAAGGGGACTCCAGGATCTGCCTTATCGATTGTTAAATTTTATTATTTTTCTATTATTATTTAACAATTTTATTTTTTATATTTATTTTGTTGTCACTCCTTTACACAACTTAGAAGCAGCTGGGCTTACCATACCTCTCCATTCACAGTTGAGTCCTAGAACAGAAAACCAGATTGCTGCCTTTAGTTTGTTGTCTTGATAGACAAATACTACACATTTCCCTGTTATACACATCAACCCTCTTCAGAAATGACTGAGCTCTCTTTACCCCTGATCTCATGTTAAACCACATTCTGTCTGGAGTTTAGTTTTAAGATGGGTTTGTTTGGAAAATTAATGGGAAAATATCCAGAGAGAAATTGCTATGCAAACTTACAATGCAGAAATAGTTTCAACTGAGATGATAAAAAAGCTCTGTCAACTTGCACAGGATAGAGTCAATGGTAGACAGGGCTTGGAATCCATCTGCATGTATCTAAGTCACTCATTGACAAACTGCTCATGCATCTCCACAGAGTTAGAGACACTGACAAACGTATTTATTCAGTAGTTACCATGGCTCTCAGCCTACACTCTTGTCTGCAAGGTTATTGAGGATTTCAGTAGTTTCTTGTGGACTCCTTGGATTTCAGAGAATTGTTTGAATATGGAAAAAAAAATCCACTTCTGCTTATGCTTTACATTAAGAATTACTGACCAATTTTCTGAAACTCTGAAAATTAAAAATCTCCTTAAAATATGTGAAAACCAGTATTTTATATTAGTTTCTCTCTAGTTAGAATTTTAAATAACTATTTTTCCTGATTATAAAAATGGACCATTTATCCCCAAAAAGCAATAAAAAAAAGAAATAATAGTACTCTTTCATCTAACGTCCCAGAGATAACAATTTCTTGTATGTATTCTTTGAGATTTTATATACAGATAATATTTTTGTTAAAGCAAAATGGGAGCATGCTCTAAATCCCCCTTTTTCTGCTTAATATAATATGGACATAAAATAGTTTTGCATGATTCATCTGTGGTAGCTGTAGACTATCTCATTGTATGGATGATCAATATGCATTATCCTTATGGATAATTATACTGGTTTTATTTTATGTTGTATTCAACATTGGAATTATGACTCTCATGCATACATCTTTGCGTATTTGTTTTCTTTCTTTTAGATCATTTCCTTAAAGTGAAAACATAGAGTCAAAAGATATGCACATTTTGCATTTTGGTGTATGTTGTCAAACTGCTCTTCAGGAAGATCTGCCCAATTTCCATTCTAATAGGGCATGAGTGTCCCCGTAACCCTTTCCTAGACACACATCTTTGGAAATCAGTTTTTTAATACATGAAGAAAGCCACCAAAATTTTGAATTCGTGAATTGGTTTAGGTTGACTCTGGAAGTTTGCGATTGTGTTTCCTTGAGTGATGATCATAAAATTGAACATCTTCCCAAGTGAAATCAGGTTAACCTACATTAGGAGGCTTTAGGGAGTCCAGAGAGAGATGAAAGTGAATTATATGTCTGGTTATTGAGAAATAAGACCGTATCAATAAACCTTATGAAAGTAGTGTCAGCTGTGTAACTGAGCTGACTTTGGTTTAAATTTCTCCCTTAGAAATTCTGATCAGGAGCGGTGATGGTACTTAAGGACTTGCATTATTTTTATCACATTCAGTGACAAAGAAAAACCTCAGCCTCACTTTCTAGTGCTTCTTCTAATGGAGCTATTTTTGAGTCCCTTTTCTCCGATTGCTTTTGAGAGGCCAGAGCCCAAGTGAAACACAGTTTGGGTCTGGGTTTGATGTGAGATGGTTTCCAGAAATCAGGTCAGTAGCTCTCATTTAAAAGATAATGACTCCAGCCAGGCTTAGAGCCCTCTCCTCTGGCAGAATGAGACCCAGCCTAGGGCTGGATCTAGGCTGAAAGACAGCAAATAACACACTGGACTTTAAATTTTTTTTTTTTTTTTTTTTGGTCTCAGGCAGCTCCTGTGAGAGCGTCTATCCTGTATGATTTTCTCTCCTTCTGCCCCCTTCCCCAGCTCTCCTGCAAATCCTAAAGGACAAAGCCAATTTGCTTTCAGAACTTGCCTTATGAGTGGACTCCTTGTAACTTTTGGAGGAGAGGGGGTAGTGGGGTAAGGGACCTAAATGTACTGAATACGTACAATATTCTAGCCTCATGGGGGACTTTTTTCATTTCCATGACAACAACATGAGATAATATGTTAGTCAGGATTCTTCAGAAAACAGAACCATGATATGTGTGTGTGTGTGTGTGTGTGTTTAGAGAGAGAGAGAGATTTTATTTTAAGGAATTAATTCATGTAATTTTGGGGGCTGGCAAGCCCCAGATGTGTAATGCAGACCAGTGGGCTGAAAACTCAGGCAAGGTTTCTATGTTGCGGTCTTGAGGCACAATTGCTTCCTCCTTGGGAAACTTCAGTCTTCGTTCTTATGACTATCCATAATTTGGAGTGTCATCTATTTTACTTAAGTTAGCTGATTGCAATCGTTAATCATATCCGCAAATGCCTTCACAACAACATCTAGACTAGTGTTTGTCCAAACGACTAGGCACCGTAGCTGAGGCAAGTTGACATATAGATTAACCATCACAGATAGTTCTTAGAAGTTTGCACAAAGCTATAGTCCATACTAAATGACTTACCATTTACAGATGAGGAAACCGAGGCTCACAGAAATTAGGTCACTTCAACAAAGTCCTACAGCTTGTAAGCAGTGGAACTGGGACTTCAGTCTCACTCTAACTCCCAAGTCCAGTGTGTTCACTGTGAGTGCACCCACCCCCACACACTCTCACATGCATTCACATTGATGCACACACCCACATATTCGTACTCATGCAGCACACTCAGTCACATGCACGCACCCCTTGTGCCCCCACACATGAACCTCTCTTACTTTTTTAGCCTGAACTCTGAAAATCCAGGTCATAGAAAAAGGGAAACTAACCCAGATCAGCTTTCATAATCATTGCTATCTAAAGGGGGAGGATGCGGGTGCCTGGGTGGCTCAGATGGTTAAGCGTCTGCCTTCGGCTCAGGTCATGATCCCAGGGTCCTGGGATCGAGTCCTGCATCGGGCTCCCTGCTCCTTGGGAGCCTGCTTCTCCCTCTGCCTCTGCGTCTCTCTCTCTCTCTGACTTTCTGAATAAATAAATAAAACATTTAAAAAAATAAATAAATAAATAAAGGGGGAGGATGCACCATAGGGTGATAAATTGAATCAGAAAGGAAGGCAACTGTCACACTAACAAACTAAAACCTTATGATTTTTTTCAGGCTATTTTTTAGGAAATATCCCACTATGGTTAGACAAGTGAAAATTGTTCAACGATCTGTAGTTGAAGCTGAATCTTCTATGCACAGAGCTTAAGAGGAAAGTTAACAACCCTGTCATTTGTTTGAAATATTCTAAAATATGTATTTGGAAGCAGTGGTCTACATGTTTCTGGAGCATTTTAGAATTTTTTAGACTCCTTTCTCACCCCTTCCCTCTTTTCAGGGCAATTAGGATATTCTATTTTTTTTTCAGCTACATCTGAGGGTATTGAGTGTTTTGATAATTTCAATATTGGATTCAATTCATTTTCATTCTGTATGTATTGAAGAGTTGTGTGTTCCTTTATGCCACTCAGAAATGTGAAATGTGAAATTTAAAAAGTTAAAAATCAAATGGCATTACTTCATTAGAATATAATCATTCAACCCTTAAATCATGTTTTGGCTCTGAGTTAGGAGGTGGCATTGTTATTTCAGAAAAAAGAAGTTTGCAGAAATAGCAGTTTTTTGGAAAATGTCCATATTTTTCTTTTTTCCTTTGACTCATTTTATGAGGATAGCTTTGAGAGGAAGCCGGAAAATGCTATGAACTATTGACCCAAGGAAAATGCTGATCTTATAACGAAAACAGTGTAGCTATTTTCAAATTGGAGATTCTCCTTTGAATGGTTTAGGCAGGTGAGCAATTAAAATCTGGTAATTCACATAGGAGACATTTGGCTGGTTTATAAATTTTATTTAGTAATTGACTAATTTGGGGCAAACAGTGATTTATATTCATAAATGTGAGATGAATTCTCTAGATTTTGACATTACCTCCACATCCATCTGCTTTGAATGCTTAAATGAGCATCAGACACATACACACCAAATTACTCATCATTGGAAATGTAGAGACTATTGAAAAGTTATAGCAATAAACTAGAAATTTCTACTTTGGACATGCACACACTCCTTAAATTCATTTTAAAGGCGAAGGATAGTAAGATAATATTTTCCATTTTTACTTTCTATCTTCCCAAAGGCATGCACAAAGAATATTAAATATATACCACAAATTACAATACCTTTAGGAAGTGAAAGTTCCCATGCTGCATGTCAGTCTGACAGAAAGCTAGTAAAACATTCCATAAGAACATTCACAAGAACCAAGGACCTTACCAGTCCTCATATACTTTTAGTTATCACAGTCCTTCTTGTCTCTAGTCACAGCCATAAAATGGATAGACTCAACTGTGTATTTTTGTGTAGTGTCATAGAGATTATAAACATTCAGAAGCATAGACAGAACCACACATTGAACCTGATTCTCCAGTCCAGGAAACAATAAATAGGGTGGTAGAACATTTCAGAGAGAAGATCTAAAGACTTTTAAAAATGAAAATGAATGCTGGAGACCTAATTTTATGTTGTGAAATTTTATTTCTTGGTGTGCCTCTGGGAGGCTGCCTAAGAAAGGCTGGGCAGAACTTGACCAGTATTCTCCAGGCATACCGTAGGGGGATATTTAGAAGTAAAAAACAAAACAAAAAAACTTTAGGGAACCACAAATCCTCACTTGGAAGTCCTCCTAATTTTATTCCAGTGCCACTTCTCTGCAAACCCCTCCTCACTGCTACCCAACACCCCAACTATGCCCCAGTCCCCTCAAGATCCATGGTGGTGACCCAATTTCCAGAATTTTCTTTTTCATCTATAGTCTGAAAATATCCATTAGGGATGTGCTAGATGGAGCTCTGTGCTGATAAATTAATGCATGTTATGATGGGACAGATAACCAGGCTTAATTTGATATGGTCTCAGGCTGCATATTTACCTTAACCCATATATCTCTTTTTCACAGCTTTCCCTCACACTCCACCACCAAGTCCCCTGTGAGGATAAAAATGCAGTTATATAGATGAAAGCACACTGAAATTTGAAAAGCAATATACAAGTATTAAATATTACAGCAAAAGGATATATATATTACACAATTTAAATATTTGAATTAAACACATAGTAACACCATATATATATAGTGTAGTTATATATATATATATATGCCTTTCAGTGACTTCCTATTTCACTCAGAATGAAATCCAGAATTCTTACCATGGCGTAAAGCCTTTGCCTAAACTGTTCCGTTACTCATGTGACCTAATCCCCCTTTGCTCACTCTGCTCCAGCCACAATGGGCTCCTTGCTCTTCATCAAATAGGTCCTGTGTTCTCCCTTCTCAGGCTCTTAGCTTTTGCTCCTCCCTCTCCCCAGTACACTCTTGCCCTAGATATTTGCCAGCCTCACTCCCTCATCAAGAGATTTTCTGCTTAAATGGCACTGAATCAAGAGCCCCAGATCTTCCTATCAAAAACACGGACTTTTGTTCCCCAGCTCCTTTTACCTTGCTTATCTTCTTCAGAGCATTTCCACAGTCAGTGCTCTATTTATTATTTTTATTTTCTGTCCTTATCCTTCCATTAGAATGAAGCTCCAGAGAGTTTTTGTTCCCTGGTAAAGCCCCAGCACCTACGATCCTGACTGACACATAGGACGTGTGCAATGTCTGTTGAATGAATGAAGGAATATTAATTAGTAAAGGTAGCCCCAGGTAGCACTACTCTTCCCTCCTTGTTCATTGACCTGATGATTTGTACTTTATTTTCTTGGAGAAGTTTTAGGTTTGCCGCAAAATGAAGGGGAAGGTAGAGAGATGTTTCATATACCCTCTGCCCTGACTTTTGTCTCTCCCACTAGCAAAATCTTATACCACAGCAGGACGGTGGTTGCACTTGGTGAACCTACGTTGACATTTCAGCATCACCCAGAGTTCCTAGGTCACATTAGGACTCACTCTTGTTGCTGTACAGTCTATGGGTTTGGACAAATGTATACTGACATGGATCCACCGTTATAGGAACAGACAGAGCAGTTTCACTGCCCTAACAGGCGTCTGTGCTTCACCTATTCATCTCTCCCTCCTTCCTGACCTCTGGTAACTACCGATTGTTTTATTATTTCCATAGTTTTGCCTTTCCCATAATGTCATATGGTTGGAATCATACATCATGTAGCCTTTTCAGATTGGCTTCTAGAAAGGGCTTTTCCAACTATAAAGTACTGAGCCTTGCTAAAACTAACCAACAAGAAAACGAACCGTAGATATATATAACCAATAAGGCTTCACAAAACTGAATGAAAACAGCCAACGTTTAGTCACATTAAAACAGTACAAAAGGAAACCTCTTGGGTTTAGAAGACAATTGTTCTTAAGGAAGAATTTTTGGATGACATGAGCTATGAGTCTAACTTTAGCTAAAGCGCACTTTGTTGAATTTTGTCTTTTAGGGGTCCTGTCAGCCTTATGTGTCGACGAAGATCCTCTGTAACTTCCCCTGTGTTAACTGGTATGAGCCCCAGGCCTGCAGCTTCCTCTGTGTACACTCAACTCAGCTGAGCCACTTCACCTTCTACGATTTTAGCATTCCTACCTTTGAAATAACACATTCAAGCTTAATGACCTCTAAGCGTTGCTCCTTGGACTGATGTGACTTGACAGTTGCATTTGATAAATTCCTACAATTGAATTTAATAAATTAGTTTTGTAGTGACTGGTATTTTTTTTCTGGCACAGAACGTAGAGATTACTGTAATCTCTATAAGTCAAGGTACCAGGCCTATTTGCTTATTGCTTATTATTGCTTATTGCTTATTATTCAGGCATCATTGCTATCAACTCAAAATTTAGTGTTTGACACAAAATAGGTCCTCAATAAAAATCTGTTGATTGAATAAATGCCTGAATGCATGAATAAGTGAATGAAAGTGATTCTAAAGTGGGTGTCTACAAATGTACCAGGTTTACTTTTTAGTAACCTGATGGACTTCTCTGTTTTGTTCTCCTTAGTATTAAGTAGAAATATTGCCTTTACTATTTTAACTTTAATGCTATCTCATAGTTTTAGGGCCTGATTACTTAAATCCATGCTCCAGACATGTAAAAGCCAATGTTTTTATTTCCAAAGACATATTTCAAGCCTGGTGACATGAAAACAGTGCCGCCTGATTGGATTTTCCCCTAAAGAATGGAGACCATAAAGGACTTATGTTCAGTATGTTATTCATACTCCCAACAACTTGTACATTCACAGGTTATCACTCGCCTCTTCACCAACAATAAAATGAAGCTCTGCTTTGAATAGAATACAGGTTGCTGTCAGGTGAAAATATATCCTAGCTTGAACAATGGATATTTGCATCCATCCCCTTGGGGGCAGCCACATGTGGCCATTACTTGGGTGAAACATAGCTATCAAAGCAAAATTGCAGTGAGGGAAGCTAAAACACTTCTTGTGATGTTCTTGCTGTGTAACCACCAGTCTCTGGAGTTGGGAGAAGAGAATAGAGGCAGAACATTTATTAATACTCCTTTGTTCCTCAGACCAGCCAGTCAGCTGAGCACTTCATTGCCAATGGCGTGTGTTAGGGTCATTAACTATCGGTAACATTCAAAATTAATGATAACTTCATGTCATCATGGATTTGTATCTTTTGGGTGACTCTGAGTACCTGAGGAAGGAAAATCTTGGAGAAAATTTTGGCTCCTGCAACATTTGGGGGCAGGGCAATTCTTTGTTTTACACGATTGCCATTTGTGCTGTAGTAAATGCCAGGAGCATCTCTTTAGAGATAGTGTCACCCGAAATGCCTCCACATTGTTCCAAAGACTCCCTGGTTCTTGGTGGTAGGGTGGTGGTACCACTTCTCATGGTCAATCATGCCCATTAGGGAGGGCTATATAGAAAAGGAGCAGAGAGGGAGGAAGATATTTTCTTGAGATGATCACTTTGAATTTAAGAGCTTTGGGCTTAAATCTAACTTTTATTATGGCATTTGGACAACTACATCCTATACCCTAGTTTGTAGTTCTGTAAAACATTCACTAATGAATTCAACATATACTTTTACTGACTGCCTATATTGCCCCAGACATTTTACTGGGTGTTGGGTATAGAGTTATGCATTAAACTATGCATTAAATATAGAGACATGCTGCTGGTCTCAGGGAGCTTAAGGTCTAGTGGAGAAAGGGGACAGAACAGAAACAAGCAAGCAGTATTTGATTACATCTTGGGATAAGTGCTGTGAAGGCAACACAGGAAATTGTGATGCAGAGCAATGCTAAGGGGTCACTGGAGACTTCCTCAGATCACGTTGTTAGGGAAGTCTTATTATTTGGTATTTCAACCGAGATCTGAAAATGAGAAACATGGGGCATCAGTGTGTGAAAGAGCAGGGAAGAGTGTGGCAATAACAGCCCAAACCAACAAGTGTGGAGAGAAGTGACACAGTGCAGTGAATAAAAGCAAGGACTTCAAGGTTCTGCTGGTTGCCCCTAAGAAGTATGCTTATCACCAGTGACTTTGAAAAAGTCTCCTCTCTCTTCTGTGTCTGTTGCCTCACCTAAGAAATAAGGATGTTACATAAAAATATTCCTATGGTGTCTTATAGCTCTGAGTCTATTGAATTGTTTCTATTGGCTTGTTCATTCTTGAAAGCTGCCACAAAGCAATTTATTAGTCCCTCATACGATCATAGAGCTAGAAATGATCTTAGAGATCATTTAGTCTAACACCTTTAATTTGTTTTTAAGAAAACATTTTAAATGTATAACAGAAAGCTCACAACCAGTTCCGTAGGAATATTGAGATATGAACAAAGTAGATACCAATTTTTACAGTTTTCATTCGTGCTACCAACATTCCTGACTGTCCCTTCAAAATTATTTGTTAAAAGTTTACATCATTTTGCATATGTCCCCTTCTTTTATCTCTTTTTTATAAATATTGACTCATCCCTTTGTCCTGGTCAAAAGGAAATATAGAGCATTCACAGAAAATTTAGAGTGGTTTCTGTATTAGTGAAAATCATGCCCTGGGAGATAATTGGGTGAAGGTGTCTGCTGGGACCCGGTGCTGTATCAGAGATAAAAGAGTCCTTTCACTCTCCATTTCATTCACAGTGTACATAATAACTGGAACTGAAGAAGACTAAGTGAGGAATTGCAACAGAAGCCCAAAGAGAAGAATATGAGTCATTAAGATTGTTCAAACATGTATAATCATCCACTTGGAACTCCAGCCATGGAAAGGCAGCTTCTGTGACCAGCCACAGGATCACCATGGGTAGCCCTTACAAGCAGAGTAAATATGCAGATATTTCTTTGCATCATTAGCAATTTATTCTCACTGGAAAAAAATTTGTTAAGACTATAAAGTGATACATTTGCAGTTTCTAGATCTGCAAAATGGGACTAATAATATGTATACCCTGGGATTGGAAGATTCAATGTAATTAAGTGTAAAGTGTTTAGAACAGTGCCTAGTACCAAAAAAAAAAAAAATGATGATGTAAGGTAATAGATTTCTAAGGATCATTTCATTTAGAATCTTTTTATAGTTGTATTACTCCTTTTCAGAACTTGGATAAATGCACTGTTGCTCTCTATACATATCAAATAATAAAAGCACAAAAGTTGGTAGCCATTTTATTTTAAACCCTATTTCCAGCAGTTTTCTTCTTGCTTCATTTCTGAATATTCAGTGTTTTGTTTTTTGTTTTTTTTTTTTTACAGACCCCAAAAAAATGGCACTGTGAAAACTGTGACATCTTATTTTAGTAAAAATGCCTTTAGTGAATCCTTTGGATACTGCTTCTGAAGTCTAAATTACATTGTAATCTATTCTATGGGAAAGGTGATTTATGAGGCAATTCTTTTCTGATATTTGGTTGGTGTTAGCATCCTTTCTTGATTAAAACTCTCCACTGTGTAGGGATAGAGGAAACATACCTCAATATCATAAAAGCCATATACGAAAAGCCCACAGTGAATATCATTCTCAATGGGGAAAAACTGAGAGCTTTTCCCCTAAGGTCAAGAACATGACAGGGATGCCCACTCTCACCACTGTTGTTCAACATAGTACTAGAAGTCCTAGCTTCAGCAATCAGACAACAAAAAGAAATAAAAAGCACTCAAATTGGAAGAAGAAGTCAAACTTTCACTCTTCACAGATGACATGATAATTTATGTGGAAAACCCAAAAGACTCCACCCCAAAATTGCTAGAACTCATACAGGAATTCAGCAACGTGGCACGACACAAAATCAATGCACAGAAATCAGTTGCATTTCTATACACTAACAATGAGACAGAAGAAAGAGAAATTAAGGAATCGATCCCATTTACAACTGCACCAAAAACCATACAATACCTAGGAAAAAACCTAACCAAAGAAGTAAAGGATCTGTACTCCAAAAACTCCAAAACAGAACACTTATGAAAGAAATTGAGGAAGACACAAAGAAATGGAAAAACATTCCATGCTCATGGATTGGAAGAATAAATATTGTTAAAATGTCTATGCTACCCAGAGCATCTACACATTCAGTGTAATCCCTATCAAAATACCATCAACATTTTTCACAGAGATGGAACAAATAATCCTAAAATTTGTATGGAAACAGAGAAGACCCTGAATAGCCAAGGAATGTTGAAAAAAAGAAAACCAAACCTGGTGGCATCACAATGCCAGACTTCAAGCTCTATTACAAAGCTGTCATCATCAAGGCAGTGTGGTACTAGCACAAAAACAGACACATAGATCAAAGGAACAGAATAGAGAACCCAGAAATGGACTCTCAACTCCATGGTCAACTAATCTTTGACAATGCAGGGAAGAAAGATAGTCTCCCAATGGAAAAAGGACACTCTCTTCAATAAATAATGCTAGGAAAATTGGACAGCCACATGCAGAAGAATGAAACTGGACCACTTTTTTTTACACCATACATAAAAATAAACTCAAAGTGGATGAAAGACCTAAATGTGAGACAGGAATCCATCAAAATCCTAGAGGAGAACACAGACAGCAACCTCTTCAACCTTGGCCTCAGCAACTTCTTGCTAAACATGTCTCCAAAGCAAGGGAAACAAAAGCAAAATGAACTATTGGGACTTCATTAAGATAAAAAGCTTCTGCACAGCAAAGGAAACGTCAACAAAACTAAAAGGCAACCTACAGAATAGGAGAAGATACTTGCAAATGACATATCAGATTATGGGCTACTATCCAAGATCTATAAAGAACTTATCAAACTCAACACCCAGAAAACAAACAATCCAGTCAAGAAGTGGGCAGAAGATATGAACAGACATTTCTCCAAAGAAGATATACAAATGGTCAGCAGACATGAAACAATGCTCCACATCACTTGTCATCAGGGAAATACAAATAATAACCACAATGAGATACCACCTCACAGCAGTCAGAATGGCTAAAATTAACAAGACAGGAAATAACAAATGTTGGTGAAGATGCGGAGAAAAGGGAACCCTTTTATGCTGTTGGTGGGAATGCAAGCTGGTACAGCTACTCTGGAAAACAGTATGGAGGTTCCTTAAGAAGTTAAAAATAGAGCTACCCTGTGCCCACCAATTGCACTACTAGGTATTTGTCCCAAAGATAACAAATGTAGTGATCCAAAGGAGCACCTGCACCCCAATGTTCATAGCAGCAATGTCCACAAGAGCCAAACTGGGGAAAGAGCTGAGATGTCCATCGACAGATGAATGGATAAAGAAGATGTGGTATATATATACAATGGAATATTACTCAGCCATCAGAAAGGATGAATACTTACCATTTACATCAATGTGGATGGAACTGGAGGGTATTATGCTGAGGGAAATAAGTCAGCCAGAGAAGACAGTAATTATATGGGCTTCACTCATATGTGGAGTATAAGAAACAGGGCAGAGGACAGTAGGGGAAGGGAGGGAAAACAGAATGGGAAGTCATTGCAGAGGGAGAAAAACTATGAGAGACTCATAATTGTAGGGAACAAACTGAGGGTTGCTGGAGGGGAGGTGGCTAGGGGGAGATGGGTAGCTGGGTAATCGGCATTAAGGTGGGCACATGATATGATGAGCACTGGGTGTTATATGAAACTGATAAATTATTGAACACTAGACCTGAAACTAATGATATACTATAAGTTGGCTAATTGAATTTAAATGAAAAAGAACAGAGTCTGGCACATAATAAATGCTAAATCATTGGTTATTGGTAAAAAAAAAAATGAGCTTGATTTTAATCTGAAGAATTATAAGAGCACCACTTCCAAACTGGCATGTTGTCTTGTTTCACTGAGTCAGTCAAGATGAGCATGTTCATTTACTTAAGTGGACATGTATTAATACTATGCTTAAGAACACAACCCAGCTATATTTGGATGGACATATATCATCAGTTAAAAACTATGAAACTGTAGCCTCTTATCCAGTTCTCTGACCCCTATCTTGGATTATGGACCACCACAGAGAATATGCTGCTCACTCTAAACTCTCTTCCTCTAATTCTTAAAAACACATTTAACAAATCTGTGACAAGGTATATAAGAAGGGTACAAAATAGGTACCAACAGGGCAGAAGTGAGAATCCATGAATTCTGACTGGAGAAATAACCACACCTCTTAGAGTATAAACCCTTTAGCTACGTCTGGAAAGATGAGCAGAAGTTCCGCAGAAGAAGTCAAAGAGGTTTTGAAGAAGAAAGTTTGTCTTGTGTGTTCAGGTGGTGGTGAGAGACCCAGGGAGTGGGTCTCTCGGTGCATTTTCACAGACAAAGCAGAAGGAACTGGACTTTCAACTATTTAATTCTTCTGAAGTGCCTTCAAGTTCTTCCCAGTCAACAGAGAAAATAATACACAAGATGTGTGATAATGAAGACACTAACTTAACAATAAGATACAAAAAATGGGAACGTTGGATCATTTGGTTCTATCCATCCTTCAGGTCATGGAAACAAGATGAGATCTCTTATTTGCTTATTGCCTACATCCAAATGTGATTCAGAAAATGATTTCCCTGCCTCCTCTCACACTAAGATGTGTCAGGCAGCACACACTGAAAAGCTGCTCAGAGCTGGGTTGGAAGAGGCGAAGCAGAGCCAAAACGGGAATCAAAGCGTCTCACCGAACAATTTTTTAAAACCATTTATTCCTTAAGGCATCCAGAGAAGGCAAAATTCCCAGCACATGTTTCTGCAGTTCCAAACATTCCCTTAGATTTGTTTTCCATTTTTAGTGAAGGTATTCAAGATTAGGTTAGGTGGCAACTCGATCTGCTGAACACTCATCTGGAAACTGGTCTCGGAATTCTTTTCTTGATGGAGATGAAATATCTTGGAATGAAGTTGAAACAAAGGTTCGAACTGGGGCCACGTTAAGACTTGTTTATAAGGTATGTGGTGTGTGGTTTACTTCATTCTGTGCCAAAATGCGATGTGCTTTAGTGCAGCTCGTAAATGAAGCTCAGGAGAAACACAAATGTGGTGCGTCTCCATTCGGTATTCCTGAGCAGCACTCCCCCAGGTGGCATGGCCCCATGATTGTCGCTGGCTCTGTCCTACCCCTGTCAGTTCACTAAAAGAAATTTGGTCACAGCCAAGCTTGGCCCTGCGATTCTTTCAGCTGTTGAGCTGGTATATTCCTGTTAGAGGGAAGATTGCCTAAACTCCAAATAATGGACTTACAGAGAATGAGATGAAATATCCCTGCCATGGTAGGCTGACTACTAAGATAGCTAATGCTCTTGCTTCCTGGTATTTGTGCCCTCATGTAATCTCCTCCTCTTTTTGTTCAGCCTTGACCTAGTGACCTGATTCTAAGGAACTGAAAGTGGCAAAAGTGATAGGATGTCACTTCCAAGACTGGGTTTTAAGTCTGTGACTCCCCTCTTGCTGGCACTATATTTTGCTAGCATGTTCTCTCACTTTATAGCTATCGTTGCTTGCTTGCACTGGGGAAGCAAGCTGACATATTTCAAGTAGCAGGTGGTCTCTGGCAAATAGCCAGTGAGTAAATGAGGCCCTTAGTCCAAAAGCCTATAAGGCATAGAATCATGTCAACAGAATCCTCCATGTGTGTGAATGAGCTTGGAGGCAGACCCTCAGATGCACACTGAGATGACTCCAAAGGGAGTCCCTGAGCCAGGGGACTCAGCTAAGCCACACCCAGGTTCCAGGCCTAGAGAAACTGAGATCGTTAATGGTGTTGTTTCAAGCGGCTAAGTGCTAAACTAATTTGCTACACAGCAATGGTATTTATCTGCTTATAGAAGTGGTAAGGCTCGGAAGTGGGAGTACAAAAATTGGAAAGAGAATAGGTATATATATTTGTGTCTGTCTGAGTCACCAACCCAGATAGAATCTTTATGACAGACGTTTTCAGTATACTGTTTATAATCATTGCAACAACCTGGCAAGGGTGGTGTTATTCACATATTTTGGATAAAACTGAGGTTATAGCAACCAAGTTACTTGGTGTAGAGCACATAGCTAGAAGGTGACAGAGATGAAAGAGAAACAAAGTCTCTCTTACTCTGAAGCCTTTGATCCTTCCTCTGCCTTAACGTTCCTAGGTGGCAAGGGTGGGATAAGGCTTAGGATGGAAATCAGAATCACCTGGAGATCTTTTTTAAAGCTCGTTATGGTGCTTTCTTTTCTGGAGGTCCTGACACAGTTTGAAATGAATCATACCACACAGTGGGATTGTAGCAGAAGAGCATTGAACTTACAAGTTCAGCTATTCCCCCTCTGGCAGCTTGGGCCTATAATTAGAAAATTAAAATTCCACATTTCAACTACATTCTGACTGAGGATCTGGAAGTCCTTAGCAACTTCCGTGGTGATTAGGAAGATGATCATGTGACTTGGGTAGTCTGATGTTAGGTTGTTTTAATTAAGTTACAAATAAAGCAATAGCACCCAGATCTCCACTTTTGATGGAGATCCACATAGTCTGATGCATCCTGGACTTTCCCTCACTTAGAGCCAAAAGTTAGTGAAATGGGTTTGGCTAAACAAAGATAGGTTGAAAGTAGAATGGGTGAATGGTAAGTGCTGCTTTCGTTCGGTGTCAGGAACAAGATTATGAAATAATGGAAGAGCACACCTCAGTGCTGCACCCTAGGAAGATATGTTTGGCCCTGGGTGCTCGTAGAGTGGCTTCTAGAGCTGAGAAGGGCAGCTCAGCAGAATGGAGTAGCCTGTGAGCTGTCTGACCAGCTCCTGGGCCAGGTCCAGCGTCCCTCTTCTAGATTTAGCCCTTCAGCTCTTGCAATAGCTTCCCTGCTTCTGGCCCTGAGAAGAGACTGAGTGGGCTTCTCATTGTAGATCACAGTCTTACTTCCACAGCCATGGCATCTATTTGTGGAAGACGTCACAATTAATGACAAAGTGCACAGTTTCTCCTGGACCAGATGACTGTAGTGCTGGCTTCTTTACCCCCTTCCTGCTACCTCATTGTATAGATTTTTCTAGAGAAGCACTGCCCAGTGAGCTAGCTGCTAGTTACTTGAGGCTATCGATGCAGCATTTGGAATGCAGTTAGTGAGACAAAAGAAGTGGATTTTTATCTAATTTAATTTCAATTTATTTAAATTCAAATAACCATATGTAGTTGGTGGCTAACGTGTGGGATAGCATAATTCCAGAGGCTGTCATCCTTATGGTATTCTTTCGTTAATTTATTTTTGGCTAATATTTACAGAACATTTCCTATGTGTCAGGCAGTATACTTAGAATTTTGCATGTATTCATCCAATTTTCACAAAACCTGATGAACCTCATTATATTATTTACATTTTCCAGAGCAGAAAGTTAAATTTCATAGAGACGAAGTGGCCTGTCTCCCATCATACAGGCAGGAGACAGGATTCAAAATAAAGTCTATTTGGCTTCAGTCCTGTGTTTCTGTACAAAAGAATGAGGCTAAATCAGCAGAAATGAAGGGTAAAACAAAATGGGCACAAGACAATTAAAATATAACCCGTTATGGTGCGTTATTTCATTTTATTGTTTATTGTAAACACTCTGGCCACAGAACACACATTAGTTTTTAAATAACCATAATTCAAAGCTTTCACATTATATAGTATTTTCCTTCAATGTGTATCATCTAGGAAAATATCAGTGAACTCCAAAAGTCTATATGGATAATGTGCACATTTATGCTCTTCTGACACTAAACATAAATAGTAAAAATAGTCATTGCTTGTAGGTCTTTGGGTCTATGCTGTGCCTTAAGGGAAGCCATAAAACAACGGTGTGGACTCAGATGGCTCCCTATGTGGGTAATGTTTGCAGAACATGGGAGGTATGCAGTAAATGTTTATTGACGGCAAAGATGATGAGAATTCAATTTGCGCTGGTCTTTTCCTCTCCATTTTTCTTAAGGAATTTATGGCTCATTTGCAACCAACATTGTGAATGTCACGGAGACCCCCACAATTTGAGTTGCAGAGCTGCCGTGTAATTGGATCTGATCACACTTGCAGAAGAGAGAGAAAGCATATGTACTGCTAAAATTCCAGTCCCTAGAATAGGCTGGAACTCTCAAATTCTTTGTGTCCTTTTAAGTCAGAAAATCATCAGCGCCTACAAATCAAGCAAGTCATTCAAAACTAATCTAGCTTTTAGATCTCACTGACAGATAGACCTCATTTCAGTCAGATCAATGTATTTGAAAGAAAATATGCTACTTATGTGAACTACTAAGTTTCCTAACTATAAGGACAGGAACTATAATTTTATACCTTAAGACATTTATTTTCATTATTTTATTCAGCAAAATTCTTAGCATCATTTTGGGACTTCACTGAATTATGATGATGATGTTACATTAAACATTTTAGATTTAATTGCAAAGTGACATAAAAATTTGAACATCTCTTCCCAGTATTTTTTTATGCATGCAGTGCAGTGTTTAAGCAGACTTGTAATGAAGATCTTTCTAGGGTTCCTGGGTGGCTCAGTAGGTTAAGTGTCTGCCTTCAGCTCGTGCCATGATCCCAGAGTCCTGGGATGGAGTCCCACATTGGGCTTCCTGTTCCACAGGGCATCTGCTTCTCTGCCTCTCTCTCTGTCTCTCATGAATAAATAACTAAAATCTTTTTTTTTTTTTTAAAGATCTTTCTAACTAGCTACTAGCAAGTTGTGTTCATCACAGTGTTCTTTTGGTGAATAGAAGTGATACACGGTTTTGTTTTGTTCAGTTTTATTGAGAAATAACTGACATGCATCGCTGTATAACTTTAAGGCATACAGCATGATGGTTTGATTTACATATGTTGTAAAATGATTATTATTGTAGGTTTAGCTAACATCCATCTTCTCATATAGATACAATAAAATGCAAGTAAAGAAGAATAAAAGAAAAAAATGTTCTTCTTATGATGAGAACTCTTAGGATTTACTCTCTTAACACTTTTCCTATATATCATATAGCAGTGTTAGCTCTGGTCCTTATGTTGTACATTACATCCCTAGTGCTTATTTATCTTATAACTGGAAGTTTGTAACTTTTGACCACCTTCCTCTAATTCCCAATCCTCCCACCCTCCACCTCTGGAAACCATAAGTCTGATCTCCTTATCTATGAGTTGTTGTTTTCTTTAAGATTCTACATATAAGTGAGATCATATGGGATTTATCTTTTTTTTTTAATCTAACTTACTTTCTTAGCATATTACTTTTAAGGTCCATCCTTGTTGTCCCAAATAATAGGATTTCCTAATTTTTTAATGGCTGAATTACATTCCTTTGTGTAAACACACACACACACCTCACAACTTTCTTATCCATTCATTTATTGATGGACACTTAGATTGTTTCCATGTCTTGGCTATTGTAAATAATGCTGTTATGAACATGGGGGTACAAGATATCTTTTTGAGGTAGTATTTTCATTTTCTTTGGATATATTCCTCATTTCTTTGTAGATCCGTTGTTCCTTCTTTCTTATCCTGCTTTCTTTTTTTGTGTTTCGATTTTTTTGGTATCAGTATGCTTTGACTTATTTATTGTGTTCTTTTGTGTGATTACCTCAAGATCTTCCCTTGTGGTTACCATGAGGCATGCATAATATATCTTAAACTCATAACACCCTATTTTAAACCTATATTAAGCCTATAAATAAATACAATTTTTATACTTTATACTTTTACTTCTGCCCCTCACATTTTAGATTATTGCAGTTATAATTTATTTCTTTTAGCTGGTGTAACTAATAACAGATTATTGTATTTATGGTTATTTTTGCTACATTCCTTTAAAAAAATTTTAAACTAGAGTTGTGAGTGAGTGATGTATCACTATTACCATATTGCAGAATCCAGTTATGACTATATATTTGTCATTGCCAGTGAGATTCATGTTACCTTTTTGTGTTTTGTTTCTTGTAAGGTAGGTCTGGTTGTAATTAACCCCCTCAGCTTTTGTTTGTTCAGATAGTCTTTATCTCTCCTTCATTTCTGAAGGACAGCTTTTCCAGTTATACAGTTTTTGATTGACAGTTATTTTCTTTCAATGTTTTGAATATGGCATCCCATTTTCTCCTGGCCTGAAGAGTTTCTGTTGAGAAATCCAATAGTCTTATGGGGGGTTCCTTGTATGTAAGTTCTCTCTTTCCTCTTGGTGCTATTAAAAAATATTTTGTCTTTGACTTTTGACTATATAATTATAATGTGTCTCAGTGTAGCCCTCTATCCTTAGGTTCAAACTCTTTGGGATCCTTTGGGCCATGTGGATCTATATATCCATTTTTCTCCCCAGGTTCAGGAAGTTTTCAGCCATTATTGCTTTCTGTCCCTTTCTCTTTTTTTCCTTCTGGACGTCCTGTGATGCACATATTGTTTGTTTTCATTGTCATATAATTTCCATAGGCTTTCTTTGCTATTTTTAATCTTTCTTTCTCCTTGGGTAATTTCCAGTGTCCTATCCTTCAGGTTGATGATTTTTTTTTTCTGCATGTTTGAATCTACTTTTGAAACTCTCTATTGAATTCTTCAGTTCATTTATTGTATTTTTCAACTCTGAGATTTCTGTTTTTGTTTTTTTGATGGTTGCTATTTCCTTGTCAAACTTCTCCTGTTCATGCATTGTTTTCCTAATTTTGTTAGTTTTCTGTCTCTGTTCTCTCGAAGTTCACTAAACTTCTTTAAGAGATTTGTTCTGAATTCTTTGTCTGATAGTTTATAGGTTTCCATTTTTTTTAGGGTCAGTTCTTGGAGTTTTATTAGTTTCCTTTGGTGGCGTCATATTTACCTGATTTTTCGTGATCCTTGATTTCTTGCATTGGTATCTGAGTATTTGAGTAATTAATCTCTTCTTCCAGACTTTATAGGTTTGCTTTGGCACAGATAGTTCTTCACTAGTCAGCTCATTTTATTTTGCTGGGTGTGTCTATTGGTAATGTCTTTGGGCAGGCAGGGCCTGCTATTATGGACTGCTTTGGTCAAGGCAACTTGCCTTGGATGGACAGGGATGGGGTATTGTACCACTGGACGAAAATAGTTGGATATGACTCCTGGCTTGGTTCGCTATCCAAGTGAGGCTGTAGGATGGGGTCCTCAGTTGCCTTATTCTCTGCTCAGGCTTACTAGATGGTTGGGACTGGGTCTGTATTCAGTAGTAGATGGAGTTATGTTCCCTGCTTCTCTTCTTGGCAGGACAGCAGCCCAGGTTCAGGGCACATAGAGATCATTGTTTGGGGGCTTCAAATCAGGCCTGAGTGTCCACTGAATTCCCTGCTCAGGTGATGCTCTGCAGATGGAGGAAGTTGTGCTCACTGTTCAAGCGCCACTGTATGTAGGGCTGTTAGATGGACTATATGGCTTCCCTTGTGCTCTGGTTAGGTTCCCTGGTCAGATAGCCGAAGGCTATATTTAGCCATGAGCAAGGCCATGAATTAGATTCCCTTTCTGTGTGCAATAGGAGAAGCAGCTGTAAAACTGGTAAAGCTCTTTGTCTTAACTCAAGAAGACCCACGCCTTAAGTTCCCTGGCCAAATTAGGCCAATGGCTCTGCAAACTACTGGCTCTGTCTGCTCTTCTCTCAGCTCAAGTGCCACTGGGCCACACAGCTTCCAGGAGTTGTCTCTAGCCCTTCTGGTCAGATGGTGCTGAAGGCACTCTTCACAGTGTGTGGGGCTGTGACTCAGTACCCTGCCTACGTATGAGCAAATTGGGCCATAGGACTGGCAAACATCTTGTTTGAGGATCTGAATCAAGCAGATCTGTACCTCTCCAAGTTCCCCAGTCAGAGTGTACTTCTAGCTTGGTTCTACAGATGAGCAAAGCCACTGGTTGAGATTACTATTTGGGCACTGCCAATATGAACTTGGTCTGCCAACATCCATGTGCTGGTTGTTGTAAGCTCCTCCCTCATTCTCTGTCATAGTTATATTTCCAGTGGCTGAGCCCTGCAATTCCAGTGGTATGGGATGAGAGTAGGGGTGCTCACGAGTGACCCACAATGCTGGGGGGGCAGTGCTGGTTGTTCCCTCTTGGGTTCTCTTTTCCACTGGAGGAAGTGGAGGCTCAGAAGACACCTCTCCCCATGGTGCTGCACTGTCCTGGGGAACAGGCAATACAGTCAACATGCAGTAACTTCTCTTACCCCTCTAATACAGTCTATCTCAGTCTCTGAAGTCTGTGTGGGGGGTATTCTTCAGCTTCAGTCCTACGTTCTAGGATTCTCTCAATGACGTCTTGTTTTGGGATAGCTGTTAGTTGTTCTTGTAAGGGGCAGCAAATTCAGGAATGATGTATGTCATCATTTTGGTGGCATCACTCTCCCCCAATATTTTGTCAATGTAAATTTTAAATATATGAAAGGGCCCACATAAAAATATAAATGTTAAGGTCACTTGCAGCAAAATACAGCACATTAGAATTATTTAGCCAAAATTTTATACTTGAAGGTAGGCACTTCATAACATTTGGATTTTGGCAAAAGGCAACAGTTTGATGTCAATAACCTTTCTATTAACTGTATAACTTTTTCAAGGGAATATATTTTCAAAATATTACAGAAGAGAAAGCTGTCTAAGCTACATATGAATGGAATTCCACAGAACAGAATGCAAATTTCATTTTCCCTTCTTCTTTTCATAAACTGTTATATATCTTCACGGTCAAGTTCTACAGTTTTACTCCCTGATGTAAAATCCCATGGGAATATTCAGCTTCTAATCTTTTAATCTGAAATGAAGTATCTGTTGTTTGTAGAACTTGATACAGTGTTTTTTCCCCACAGTTGGAATAACTTTTGTCATAATAAAACACTAAAGTCAGATGATTTTTAGATGGCAGTAGCTAGCACTGAAGAGTTCTTGGCTTCAAGCAGCTGTCGAGTCCCTTTGATCCTGTTTTAACTTGTCAAATTAAATAGATAAGATTAAACTGTTCTAATTGTTTTCATTCTTGGAGGCATAGAAATTTACTTCACACTTAACTAAACCGTGAGCAGAATGTTTGGGTCCAAGTGGACCCATCTACTATTTGATTTAGCTGTCCTTTCTAGAACATGTCTCTACCAGATAGATTCTGTTTGAAGTCTTGGTAATAGGAAACTTCACAAAACAATCTAGTCAATAAGGAAGCTCCAACTCCTCTTTCTTATCCTGAAACCAAAGTTCCTTGTTCTTATCCAGAAACCAAAGTTTCTGTAGCTTCCATCCAGTGCTTTAAACAGTGAAAGGCACAGAGTAGGCTCTCATGCACTTGAACAGTATTTACTGATGAACAAAAGAATGAATAATTCTAGTTCTGACTTTTAAAGCTACACAGAATATAGTTGTTTCCTTATGTACTCCAGGCTATTCTCCTCTCTTATATCATTCTTCTCTTTTCCAGGATCAATATTGCAGTTTCCTTAAGCAATATGATTTTCAGATGTTTTGTCTGTCTCATTACTCTTCTCTGAATGTGACTGCATTGATCAGTACATCTCTTCAAATGTGATACCATTGAACCAAACAGTACTCCAGATGGGGTCAGCTCAGAGAGGGGTAAAAACTCAGTATTTCTTAGCCTGGATATTCCACCTGACATATTGTTTGACCCAAAAAAGTATTCCTTAGAGCAATCCTTTCCTGTTCTGAGTAGAGGCATTTTATTCCAGGCAAGATCTCTGATTGGCACATATTCTGTTCTGGGAGAAGGATTGTTTTCTTGAATTTCCAGGGTAAGGAGGGGGTGGAGAACGCTGTGCTGAAGCCTGTGGGGTCGGGGAGTAGGGAGGTGGCAAGTCGGCACAGTATTCCATCTCATGGTCATAACTATAGGGGGGTGGTGCCACTGAAAAAGAAAAAGTAAAGGGCATCAGGCATTTAGCAAATATTTGAGTGTCTACTATGTTTAAACCACTGGGCTGAGTACTTTGGGACAGGGCATAATTTTTGCCTGCAAAAATCTTAGTTTTATTGGTTTGGGGACACGTGTATGAAAGGGCGAGTGCTACAAAAAGTGTTACCATTGGCCAAAATGTTTAGAATTAGTTGCTTTGGGAAAGTTTCTTGGAAATAGGATGCTAAATGGGCAGATAAAGAAAAGACTAGGCACTAATTCCAGATTGAACAAAAGCACAGAAGCAGGAGAGCACTTTTGTTGAAAGCAAAAAGTACATGGAAGGGGGAAATGGGAGGAAGTGTTGAGAAATCTGATGGTATCATCATCATGGTGGGCTTTGACTTTCACATAAGGAGTGTGTGATGTGCAGTTACCAAAGATTTTTTGAATATGCTAGTGAATATGCTTGGGAGGGTGATTTTCTCAGCAGTATGGATTGAAGTGAGCAGAAGAAAAAGAGAGATGATGTAATAGCATATGTGAAGGATTATAAACGACTCATGGCATTGGGAGGGAAAATCATAAGAGACCTTGAGCAGCTGAGTGCTTCGGTGATGACTAGGTAGGTAGAGAAAGAGGTGGAGAGTGAAAGAAGACATCCAGGTATTGGACACTGTTTATTAGACTCCAGCAACTTAGAAGGTCATGGAGCCATTATAGGAATAAGAAAAAAAAGCGAGGATGGGCAAGCACATTTGTGGATGGGAATGAAGAACTTAGTTTTCTAAATATTATTTGAAAATGTTTCTTAAATTATTTTTTTACTGTAATATATGTCAGTGTGTTTTAAATCACATTTAGTACACTTCATTATGACCATGTATTGGGGTCTATTTTGTAGTGATCTCAGTCCCATGTCAAGGGTTGGAAGAGAGGTAACCCCTTGAGTATTCCATGTCTTCAAGAACCGATCATTCTGCAACATCTGAGCAACCCCTCTGATGATTTGCCAGTATTTGAATTATCATCAAGATCATGAGTCTGGTTGGAAATTGGCAAGCCTTAATTGCTTACTATGAATGTAGCCTAAATCACAAGACTAGTGTCATAATAATGCAAATAAATGGCCAAGATTTTTAAACATTAGAATGGCAGAAAAGAACAAGCAACATTTCAATAAACTTATTTTTAAAATATCTTCTAGGGATGCCTGGCTGGTCAGCTGGTGGGGCATGAGACCCTTGATCTCAGGGTCGTGGGTTTGAGCCCCACATTAAGTGTAGAGATTACTTTAAAATAAAATCTTAAAAAAATAAAAAAATAAATAAAATGTCATCTAAATTGTGCTCTTACCAATAAGATTATGGTAGCGTTCTGATCAATATACATGCAAAAACATAGGGCTTCACCCTATTTGCAAACACTAACAATGTTTCTTCTGGATCCCTTTAATTTGGCTTGTTTTACCAGGAGCTTGATGATTTGAACCACTACTGATCTGCCTGTACTCAGGGATGTGAGGACACAGAATTGGGTCACCTGAGAAAAGAGGAAAATGGAGACAGAGAACTGGGTGGGATGTCCTCTGAGGACTGCTCTACTGAGCAAAGGCTTTGCAAGTCTCCCGGTGAAGGGCTCATAGCAGAGGACAGCTGTATTCAGCTTCTCTAAGGCTGCTTTAAACACTTGAGGCTGGGCTATCAAAAGCTTTGTTTTCTGTAACAAAATGGAACAACTCCTGTGGAGTCTAAACACACATTCCCTCTGCATTACACCCACTCCTTTGCTTCATTATATCCAGGAGGACTAAGACAAAGAGATTTAGAATATACTTCATCCAAGCCAAGAAATACAGGCTCCATGTAAAATCGCAAGTTACAGCTGGATACGTATTGAACTTTTCTTATAAGCATATGGTTCTAAGCTGTTTTTATGTTGAAGCTTTTTCCTGCCTCCCACTTGCGGAGCACACGCTGAAAGAGTCTACAGATTGCATCATTCTCTGTCATGAAGCCGTGGTGTCTAGTTACGCTTCGGTAACAAAGCGTTTGTATTTTGCCATCTGCATTAAAACTGCTAGAGGACATTTCAGTGAGATTCCCTATGGTTTATACAGCTGCTTGTTGAACATGAAAATTTAAGATATGATTAGATTCATATGGCCCTCTACTCATATAGCTTTTGAATTTTGATGAAGTGATAATATGCAGAAGAGCAATATTTTGAGGACTATCCATCATGAAATAAACATGGCACATCTTTTATAGTATTAGCTACTAGAAGACATTTTAAAATAAGACTTGTATAACTGTGGACTCTGCTTTCTTTCTTTTTTTCAGATAATAAGGTTTCACTAGGAAGTAAACTTTTCAAGGTGTCAATTTTAGAAAATTCCTGATTAACTCTAAAAGGTTTTGTTCTTTCTTAAAGGTCAAAGCATCTTTCGAAGACGTATGGATGCAGCTGGAGATATGGTGTCTTTGAAATTCTTTCATCATCAATATTCCAACTCTCTTAAGTACAGCAAATATGCCATTTATCCTTAATGTCATTATAGTTTTCTACAATATTATAAAATTTAGGGATGCTATGAAATTCATAAAAGAAATTTATTGTTTTTCACCCACTCAGGCGAACATCTCTGAAGCAAACATAAAGGGAAGATGCACGGTGTTACCAAAACCTATACAACATTATTTTTAAAAATTTGGAAACAGGAAAATCATCCATAATTTTGTCACCACGATTTAACAAGTAACATCTTTATATAATCTCTTCTAGTCATTTGTGGTTTTTATACCCTTGTAGTCATGTAAAATGAGTATAGGCTTTTTTACTTTGGATTATAACATAGTCTTTTTCATTCTGCTACATATTCTTCATAAACTTTATTGTTAATGGCTGCCTATTATTCTGACTGTTCACTTATTTTGAGATTAACAATTTTTTATTATTATAAGTAATGGAAAGATGATTACCTTTTCACACATTGACTTTTTTATTGTTATTTTGAATTAGTTCTTTAGAATAAGATTCCAGGAATCAACTAACCGGTTATCATTTAATATTTTGGTAATTTAATGTTAAAAAATAGTTCTTTATTTTATATTTCTTTGATAGTAGCTAGATTTGACATTGTTCTACAACTTGTTTACTGTCTGTAGTTTACTTACATTTTTCTTTTTTAAGGATTTTATTTATTTATTTGAAAGAGAGAGCAAGCGGGGCGGGTGGGGAGGTAAGGGATAAGCAGACTGCGCTGAGCTTGGAGCTGATGTGGGGCTCGATCTCATGACCCTGAGACCATGATCCTGAGATCATGACCTGAGCCAAAACCAAGAGTCAGACATTCAACCAACTGAGCCACCCAGGTGCCCCTACTGTTTATTGGGTAATTGTTGTTTGTTTTGGACTGGTAGTTTAAAAACTGGAATCTTAATTAGAATCAAGATATAATTAAGATGACAAGATATAAACAAGTATACAAAGGTATGTATCTTTTCTAGGTATCTTTCTAAAAATAACTGTCAAAATGGTTAATTATATTATTTTTACTTACTGACATACTGAAATTTAAAACTTGTATCTAACAAAATATATGGTTATCTTTTTGATCTTTTCTCTATTGTTAAACTCAAAAATTTGTCTTCTCTTTTGGATATCTGATTCATAGCCAACTATTTCTATTTATATATTTAAAGCTTCCTTATATCTGTTATTTTATTTGGTGTACTTTTGTGTCAAAGTTTATTTTTCTTAAGTTTTAAATTTTTGCTAAGCCAAATTATCTATGTGGTTTCTTAATCCTCATTTTTCACATTGTTTGTTATCTCTCCTTTAGTTTGTTAAATTTTAATGTACTAGTTCTGTTCCAATGATCAAGACATATCTTTTTATACCATTAACACCTCATTTTAATTATTTATTAATTCAAATGGTTTTAATATCTGTAGGACAGGTGAATCTCATGACTTTTTTTGACATGTTTAAAAAAATTTTTATTGAGATATAATTGACATATAACATCATGCAAGTTTAAGGTGTACAACATGTTGATTTGATATATTTACATACTGCAATATGATCACCACCTGTTAAATTAATTAAACAAGGAGACTCTTATACTGAGGTGGCTCTATTTTCATAGTGAGTAAACCAAAATGTAAGCCTATAAATGCTTCAAAGTTACAAAATCAAAACACTAAGGACAACCAGTCACAAATTGCCAACTAGGCTTTAAGCTATAGCCAGTGAAATAATTTCCTTTCTCTGCTTCTACATTTTCTCTGTATAAGGCAGGGAACTCCTAATCATTTCCAGTATGGTGCTATCTGATTCAAATCAATTTTTGCTCAAATAAACTCTTAAAATGTCTAGTATGCCTCAATTTGTCTTTTAATACACCTTAGCATTAGCTTATGACATTTTTAAAAAGATCTATTTATTTACTTTAGAGAGAGAGAGAACAAGTGGGAGGAGGGGCAGAGGGAGAGAATCTTCAAGCAGACTCTCGGTTGAGCACGCAGCTCCATGCGGGGTTCAGTCCCACAACCCATGACATCATGCCTTGAGCAGAAACCAAGAGTCACACGCTCAACCGACTGAGCCATCCAGGCATTCCTAGCTTATGACATTTTTAAAGACAACTTCTAATATTATTGCTAGGAGCAAACCTTCTCCTCCACCCTCCCCCAAACCACACTACTCACAGTTTCCTTGAACCTTACTTGGAGCAGAAACCCACAGAGCTCCCAGCAAGACCTCCACTGCCTCCACTCCCACCACAAAGACCCAATCCTGCCCATTTCTCCTCAACAGTGGCTTAAGATGTAGTTCCCAAAAGGATGATACTATTAGAAGCTATCACTCCCCTTCCCCTCAGATAACATCAAGACAAGTCCAGTCATATTTTACATTCCTCTGTTACCATGAGGAAAAGCTCTTAGAACATCTTTCATTGTAGACCTCTAACTCTGGAAGGCTTTACACATAAAATCTCATTAATTTTCTAAACTTTCCCCACCCCCTTTCACTGTGCTCAAGAGACCACTATGTCTGTCCTCAGAAAAGCCCTTTGTGTCCTCTCTTTTGCATCTCTTTACATGTGACTCTAGCTCAGAATATGAGGAAGTCCTCTTCTAATTGTGTCTGTTTTCCAGAGAAATGAGATCTACTGAGAGTGAGACAAGTAAGGTTTTTGTTGTTGTTGTTGTTTTGTTTTTTTAGCTTTGAGAAGAGAGAAGAATGCATGAGAGAGTAGTTCAGAGAGCAGAAGTGGACATTTACTGCACCTACTACAGTCAGATTTTCCCCTGAGAGGGCAGCTTCCTCTGTAGCAGTACTAGATCAGAAGTATTCTTTCCCCCCACATCCTACATCCTGTAAGGCCAGAAGGTGCCCTGGGTGTTTTCTGGGATTCTCACAGCCATTTTTCAAACTATGGTCTATATTCTCTCCTTAAAAACCTGGGCTCTTTTGTAGCACACATCATGAGATTATACTACTTTCTACTCCTCCTTGTTAATATCTGTGGTGTGCTCTGCCCTAGACTCTCATTCATTGAAGATTTAGCATCAGGCCCATTATCTTTCTCTGCAACATAACTTTTATTAGTATTCTTGATGATTTCAACATTCATATGTTGAAGTAAATTTCTAGCCCCAAGATGGAGCTTGCTCCTGCCCAGGGTGCCACAGTAGCAAACCGAAACTTAGATAGCTTTCATGTCCCTGTGAAGCTCCACTTGATGGGAAACTTAGTATATCCACTCAGCTAATCCCCAAATATCAAGCCATCTCTGAGCTCTATACTTACTTCCTGTTCCTTCTCACCCCAAACAAGGTTAACTATGTGGCCCAAGCCAATCAGATATTTTCTGTTCTTCTCTTGTTTTTTATCTTTATCCTGTAAAAGCTCCCTGCCTTCCACCTATTTTGCAGTTCTCTGTACAAAGACCATCCACTTCATGAAGTATTAAACAGTTTGTTTGTATCATTAAGTTGTTTTCTTTAATCATTTTTTAAATATCTGGACTTTTTTGTGTTAAAAATCTTTTTCTCACCCTTGTACCTATGTAAATCTGACCACTACTCTTTATCTTTCTAGAATACACATTCCAATGTATCTTGAATCTCACCTAGATTTCCAGTTTTACTGATGACATTTAAAAAAGTTAATTTAAACCAATGTCACCTCTTTCCTGTCTTCATGTCTTTCTTTATTCAGCTTAGATTTATGGTCCATCACTAAAATTATTTCTGTGCATTTATCATCAACTTTCTTATCTCCTTTTCTCCCCCTTTCCTGACAAAACTCCAATCTTGATTAAATTCAATGTTTTGGCTCTCCCAGACTTGTATCTAGGAGCTTCATGTGGCTAGAGAAAAATGCACAATCATACTGACTGATCTCATTTTCAATGAAAGACTATATTCTTAAGTGTGGAGACTCTTGGCATTGCTTGGAAATTATGCATTCCTGTAGGTATTTCACCACCCCTCCATTCTCTGAGATTCCTTATCTACAAGCATCTCCTTACCTCACTTTCAGGATAAGACTTGCTTCTAATTTCAGTAAGAATATAGGCACAATCAGAAGAGAATATCCTCATATCACCAAATCCTTTGATGAGTACATGAAAGTCTTCACATGTTCAGTACATATACTAATAAGGCAGCCCTCATTTGTGAATTCAATGATGCAAATAAAGTTTTTATTTCTTTTTTTAAAATTATTTATCTTAGAGAGAGAGAGAAAAAGAAAGAAATCGTGCACATGTGCATGAGTGGGGGGGAGGGGCAGAGAGAATCTGCAACCAGACTCCCGGGTGAGCATGGAGCACTATTCGGGGCTCGGCTCCATGATCCATGAGATCATGACCAGAGCCAAAACCAAGAGTTGAATGCTCAACTGACTAAGCCACCCAGGTGCCTCTAGAGTTTTGATTTCTTAATGAAATATTTCCAAAGATTTTAAAGACTACAAGTCAGTTATTTTATAGAATGTTCCTTAACCTGGGTTTGTCAGATCTTTTCTCATGTTTAGATTCAGGCTGTGAACTTTCAGCCAGAATCCTACACACATGAAGTTGTATCATCCTCAGAGTAATTAACACCCAAAGGTGCAAGATGTCCATCTGTCCTTTTTTGGTGATGTTAATCTTTACCCCCTGGTCAAGGTGTTGTCTGGTTTCTCCACTATGTAGTTACTATTTTTCTCTTTATAACTAGCAACAAATCTGGGGGTAAGACACTTTAAGACCATGCAAATGTCCTGCCGCACTGCAACCTCTCCCCCCAAATTTAATGCCCATTAATGACTCTTGTCCCAAACTTTTCTTATGATGGTTTTAAAAAGATGATTTTTCCAATTCCACAACTCCTTTCAATATGTATCCTTTGTCATTTTTCTGTTCCCCAGAACCTCCCCTCTTTCTCCATGGTTTACCTAAATCTGTCTATCATCTATCTATCATCTATCTATCTATCATCTATCTATCTATCATCTGTTATCTATCTATCTATCTATCATCTATCATCTATCTATCATCTATCTATCTATCTATCTATCTATCTATCTATCTATCTATCTATCTATCATCTATATCATCTATCCATCATCTATCAATCACCAGGGGACTCAATAATGGACTTCAGATCACAAATTTCTTGATAGCATTGAAATCTCTTATTTTCCTTTAACCAAAGGAATTTTGGTTAAAAATCATTTGATTTTTACATTTTTGCCAAGCCTTCTGTTACAGTCTTTCTGTATTGTTTTCTTTCAAGTGTGTATCATCCAAATCTATTTTTTTAAAGGGTTAACATGATCACTTTCTTTTGTTTACATTGAAATTCTGAAGAGTATTGGAAATATAAGACTTGACAAATAATTTTTATTTTCACACTAGCAGTTTTTTAAATAATTGTATTTGAACAAGACACTGTTCATTCTACCCAACATAACAGGAATAAAAAACTATTTTGGAAGATCACTGTCCAACAAATGATCAGGTGTAGCAGATCACATTTTCTCAGTAATCTCCTCCCCAGGGCACAGCAATAATCTTCACTGTAGGTATCCCCACTGAGCACTTTCACCAAGACTTTCACGAAGGAATATTACGTTGGCTAAATTATTTTCTACTCATGTTATGTGGCCCCCAGGCTGAAGGACTACTACAATATACAATAAATTGAGTTGTTATCTCATTTATCACAAAGTTAATTAATTATTGTGGATAAAAATATTTTATATTTCCAAGGATGAAAGATTTTGAAAAGCATTCAATACCTGCTCTGTGTTTTTTCCTATCTTTTAAGTAAAAGCTTAATTAGTGACTTTGAGAAGGAAATGAGAAGTAATCAGCACATTATGCTTTCTGAAGATCTAGCTTTTTTGTGGTAAAAATGCTTCCACCATAAGGTTTATGATGTTTCTCACATTATTCAGTTCCCAGAACAATGCATTTACTGAAAATGTAACATGCTGCTGTGATCTGCCAGTATAAATGATGCCACTCTAAAGTTTTAAAAACATGTTTCCATGCATGAAATAGAAACCTCAAACCCAGGAAAACACAAGCCCTCACATTAAAATATTTTGTATCTTCTCTTCTAATTTTATAAAAAATATTTTTTAATGTTTTAAAGTGTTTAATGTTCAATTTTAACTAAACTTTTTTTGATTGAGCAAAAGTGTATCTGGAATGTTATCTTCTCTCCAATTAATGTCTCCAGCTCTCCTCTGTTTTCTTGACTTATGGGTTGACCAGGTAAAAATGGGGAGATGTGAAGAATAAAAAATAGTTCCCCCTATTTTTTCCTTATACCATCTCCCCCCCTGATTCCCCCCCTTCATTTTCCCTTCCTACTTAATCTTCTTTTTTTTTTTTTTAACATATAATGTATGATTTGTTTCAGAGGTACAGGTCTGTGATTCAACAGTCTTACACAATTCATAGGGCTCACCATAGCACATACCCTCCCCAATGTCTATCACCCAGCCGCCCCATCCCTCCCACAACCCACCACTCCAGCAACCCTCAGTTTGTTTCCTGAGATTAAGAATTCCTCATATCAGTGCAATCATATGATACATGTCTTTCTCTGACTGACTTATTTCGCTCAGCATAATACTGTCTACTTCCATCCATGTCGTTGCAAATGGCAAGATTTCATTTTTTTTGATGGCTGGGATATAATACAATCTTAAATAGAACAGAGCAGGCCTCATTCAGGAGGTGATCTTTGATCAAAAAGTTGAATTAAGTGAGGGAGTCCATGTTCTAGACAGAGCCTTAAGATGGGAGTGTGTCCCGTTGTGTTCACAGAGCACGTGGAGTGTGTTTCCTTGTTCACAAAAGTGTGTGACTGGAGGCAGAGTGGCAAGAGGGAGTAGAGAAGAAAATGAACTCAGAGAAATAAAAAGAGGAGCAAATTCATGCATTGCCTTGCAGGCCCTGGTTAGGAATTTGCTTTTTACTCTGGATAAAATGAGGAACCACTGGCTTTTTCCTTCTCTGGAGAAAATGGAAAGCCATTGGAAGATTTTGAACAGACGAATGATATAATTTGACATCTACTTTAAAAGGCTCAATCTGGCTACTGGGTTTAGAATAGACCCCTGAGGGCCAAAGGTAGCTGCTGGAAGAGCAGTTAGGATGTTATCACAGCAAAGCAGGTGAGAGCTGAGGGTGGCTCCCACCAGGGAAAGAGCAATGGGGACTGTGAGTAGTCAGATACATATATACTTTGAAGATGGGACTGGAAGTTTTCCTAGTATGTTGCACATAGGTTTGACAGAGGTGAGGAGTCAAAGATGACTCCAAGGTTTTGGCCTGAGCTACTAGAAGTCCAGAGATGCCATCAGTTGAGAGGATAAAGGCTGTGAGTGGAGGTTTGGGGTGATGATCAGAAGTATAGCATTGAACATGTTCAACTTGAGGTAGCTATAAGACATCCAATCTGAGATGTCCAATACGCAGTGGGACAAATGCATCTGAAATTCAGGAAGGAAGTTCGGAATGGAAATTTATAATTTTGGGAGGTATTAGCATATAAATAGTACTTAATACCATGAGGCCAAATGATATAACCAAAGAAGTAAGTGTAGATACAGTCTAGAAAAAGACACAAGTCTGATCCTCGAGACACTCCAATGAGGATATTGGAGAAGAGGAGGAACTGACAAAAGAGGAACAGGAGAAATGATCATTCTCACATTCATCTGAAATTTGTTCCCTTAAGTTGAAGATGATAGGGAAAAAGTTAAGAGAGAAAGGGTCATTAGGGAATTGAAACATGGGGCAGATTGCATGTAAAAGGGACACTCTTCTCTAAAGGGGCTGAGGAAGGACATGGCTATGGATAGGAAATTATCTTTCTAAGAATGTGTTAAATTCAAAACTTGACTCCTTTTATATGTCAAATGGTACATATACAGACTGTCTTAGAAAGCACTACTGAGCAATTACCTAATGCAAATTGCAGTATTTTGTTTATGGAGTCATAGGTATTCAATATATTTATATGTAGAACTTCTAGCAGATTCTCAACAAATAACGTGTTGAACTCTTAATGTATCACCTTTGTTCTTTGTTGAGAATGTTCATATTATGTTAAAACTGTTTTCCTTGCATACAGAGGACACATAAAAACTTTATTCAATCCTTTTTCTTAAGACATACATACCTATTAAATCAGATGCCAGTTTGTGAAGACATGTCACTTACACTTTATAATTACTACTCAGAACTTTGGCAGGTAAAGTGGGTGTGAACTGTCTATTTCTCTTAACTCTGGCTGGTTGGGAATTGTAGTCAATAAGACAAGCATTAAAAATATGAATACCTTCAAATATGAGCTAGATTTTATTACTTGGATCTAAGTAATCTTCATGGAAAGCTAGAGCTTCAGTCTACATTAATTTAGCAATGCCCTACATTCTTGGAGATCATTGCATTGAAAGTCTTCAATGTTTCCTCTCTCCAAGGAGTAAAGCGTAACTAACAAATCTGACTCTTCCTTCAGAAGGAGTGAGCGATTGTGCTTACCAGGATAGGAGGAAATGGCATTGATGTGGGTGGTCCTGATGACGCCCACGCGGGTCCCGCGGTTGTTTTTCATACACATGCAGATACATATGGCAATTCCAGCGATGACCCCCATGATGAATACAATTCCAAACACTATGCCAGCAATTGCTGTACCCCTAAAAAAGGAAAACAAAAGTACATTTGTTGAAAAAGCTCATAAGCCTTTCAAATACACATCCGTGACTATATGACAAATGCTCTTTGGCGAATTTCCTTAAGGATAATGTAAAAAAAAAAAAAAAAGATGATTCCCTGAATCAATCAAGTAAATCGTCTTGTGTATTTCAGTAGATAAGAAAAAGTTATAAGCTCTCAGGGAATCTAACCTATCATTCAGATTCTGATCTTAGAAATCCGTGTATTTATACAAAACACAATTATTCAGATACACTCTAAAATAATAATTTAAAAAACCATTCTGCTGTTAACTTGAACAGCAAAGAATTTACTGTCTGTGAGTACACATTAACTGAAAACAACTTGATAAATGTCAAAATAGTAAATAAAATTTAACATTTATCTTTCTTAAAACTATTCACAAAGTAGAACTGGAATTTTTTTTTCTTAACAGAACAGAGAAAAACAAACCAAATGTTTTTTTAAGAAACTATTCAGAAAACAGTTATGACAAATGGTATTCTCATTAAATTCAGGAGCAATGCTAGCAAAACCTCTATTCTGTTAATGTTATGTTTTTCTCCAGAAGGTTTTATCTCTCACAACAAAATCATAGAAAGAAAAAATACTGCATGCAAGAGTCAACATTACCATTATGTGTAGATAATATGATTTGTAGGAGTCTACATTTGTTCACATTTTGGAAAGTAATGGAGAAATCTTTGTGAAAAGATGTAGATTTTCAACCAGCAGTATCATTTCTAGCAATGCTTTCTGAGGAAAGACAGCACATGTGGGCACAAATAATGTAATAAGAATGTTTGCCAATATATTGTTGCTGATAGCAAGATATCAGAAACACCGTAATATCCAAATGACAAAAAAGAAAAAATAATAATGATAGACCAGAGAATGAATCCTATACAGTGACTGAAAAGGGTGAAGAGGTCCACGTGTATTGAGGTGAAATGTTCATGATAGATGGTTAACTCAAAAATAATACTACAAATGAAAAGGCAAATATCAACAATACCAGTATTAATAGAATGATTGCAAGGAGAAAACTGTATTTTTAAATTTCAAATTTTTGAATGTATATATAGTGATTATCTTATAGATATGAAAAAATGAAGAAATTTTTACTTTCTAATTTGGGTATCCCGTCCCCAGAAGTAACCATTTCAGCTCTTTCAAACATTGTTTTAGTACCTTTTTTTTTTAAAGATTTTATTTATTTATTTGAGAGAGAGAGAGCGCACGTGAGCATGAGCAGGGGGAGGGGCAGAGGAGGAGGGACCAGCAGACTCCCTGCTGACCTTGGAGCCTGATGCCGGGCTCAATCCCAGGACCCTGAGATCCTGACCTGAGATGAAATCAGACACTTAACCGACTGAGCCACCCAGGCACCCCTGTTTTAGTAACTTTCTTCCTATTTCTCAGTAATACAATTACATTCTTTTATTTTTTTAAATTTTGTATTTACATATTATCTGTTGGCTCCTCTTACAGTATTTGGGAATTTAGATCCCACAGACAAACTTTATCCTTGGTTAAATCAGTCATCAGTTTATATTACCAACTCATTGCTTACTGCTGAGCCAAGCAAGGCACCATGGTTACCTTTCATTTCTCTTACACTTACTTTGTTTAAGGAATTTCCATGAGTTCCCATCTTTCCATATGTCTGTTGTTTTCCCACCCCCCCCCCACCAAGGTCTTAGAAAATTTTTGAACAATTATCAGAAGTTCTTAACATTTTCTTTTTACTACTACTATTATGAAATTGCATAATGTGCTTGGATTTTTTTTTTTTTTAATTATTTTTTCAGTCCCTTAGGATTTTTCATGTCTGGAGACTCATTCTTCAGTTCTTGAAACTGTGCCATAAATGGATAATTTCATTTCCACCATTTTATCTGTTTCTCTTTCTGGAAGCCTATTCTGAAAGAACTTCGGGATAACTTCTCTAATTTTTCTGATCTCTGTTTTCTTGAACTACTCTCTGGGGAATTTCATTGACTTTACCTTCCAAAGTTTTGTTGAACTTTCAGCTAGTATACGTTTATTTTATTTTTTTTTTAAGATTTTATTTATTTGAGAGAGAGAGAATGAGAGACAGAGAGCATGAGAGGGAGGAGGGTCAGAGGGAGAAGCAGACTCCCTGCCGAGCAGGGAGCCCGATGTGGGACTCGATCCCGGGACTCCAGGATCATGACCTGAGCCGAAGGCAGTCGCTTAACCAACTGAGCCACCCAGGCGCCCCATCAGCTAGTATACGTTTAATTTCTGGGTGCTCTATCTTATCCTCCAGGGTACCCACCTCCCTATTTTATAGTGTCCTGTTTTGCTTTCATTGATATAGTTTCTCCTCTTAATCCCTGAAGGTAATAATGACATATATATTTTTAAACTTTCTCTACTTTTTGTATTTCTTCTGTCCTGTTTAGTTTCCTTTTTATTGATTATTTTGATCTGTTTCATGTTTGATATTTTCCTTAAATGTCTGGTGATCCTGAATCTTCTGCTCTTTAAAAAAGAGGCACAGAAGAGCTGCTTGGAAGTTCACTGTGGCCATCTACCATTGCACAGGTGAAATCCACAGTCTCAGAGTTCCCATAGTTATTTCGTTGGGGCTGTTCATTTTTCCCCTTAAAAGGATCCTCCAATTTCATGTATGAGCCAGCGTGACACTTTGCCGGAGCCTAGGGTTTTCCTATAAAGGTATGAATTTCCGTAAGATCCTGGTGCTTTTAGCTCAGAGACTCAGTCTCACTCTGCTGTGACAGTGGGGCCATTCAGAAGAAGTCTTCAGTAACAACATTTTTGTGGTTTAAAAGCATGATTTCTAGGGGTGCCTGGGTGGCTCAGTCGTTAAGCGTCTGCCTTCGGCTCAGGTCATGATCCCAGGGTCTTGGGATCGAGCCCCGCATTGGGCTCCCTGCTCTGCGTGGAGCCTGCTTCTCCCTCTCCCACTCCCCCTGCTTGTGTTCCCTCTCTCGCTGTCTCTCTCTCTGTCAAATAAATAAATAAAATCTTTAAAAAAAAATAAAAGCATGATTTCTAAAGCCAGACTGCCTAGGTTCCAACTGTTCTTTGGGCAAGTTGCTGAACACCTCCCACCCCCCTAATTTTCTTATTAATTAAATGAAGGTCAGCTTGACGCTTATCTGACTGTCCTCTCAAATTTCATATCATGAAATATCTGTACCCCTAGACTCATTTGTCAGGTAAATAATTTCTTATTTTTGTGCCATATACATATCTATCCTACACTTTTCTAAGACAGGTCTGTAATTCTCTTTCCAAACCCTTGGGGCCAGATCTATCTCATAGGTCAGAAATTTTAAGATTTTGGAAAGGGAATATTGTACATATATCATATATTGTAGGACACTTCCAGGGCCAGCTCAGGATACAATCCTGAGCACACATACATTTACATTTCTGCAGTAAAGAAGAGAATATTAACAGCCATAGATTACATAGAGCCTAGAAAAAAGCCTTAGGTTCCTTTGGGTCCAGTCTTGCCACCAAGTCAGTTACATAAAACATTTCACTTTCCAGAGTTGTTTTTTGTTTTGTTTTGAGGATTTCAAAATTGCAGATAAGGAGTTGTGAACCTGTATTTGTACTTTTCACAAGAGATTTTCTATTTATGACTTTTCCCACTCTTAAAAAAAAGGATACCACTAAAAATTCCAATAGACTCTTTTAAAATATTCCTACACACATTTTAACTATGTTAGTAAATTATGAAAGCAGAATGTGAGACATATTTGGATGTGCTGTGATTAGTAATTAAAAAATGGTGGAGTCCAGAAGCTTAATAAATAAGCCTTTTCAAAAAAGAGAGATATATGAAAGAGCCAAGATGTCCATCGACAGATGAATGGATAAAGATGTGGTATATATATACAATGGAATATTATGCAGCCATCAAAAGGAATGAAATCTTGCCATTTGCAATGACGTGGATGGAACTGGAGGGTATTATGCTGAGTGAAATAAGTCAATCAGAGAAAGACAAATTTCATATCATGAAATATCTGTACCCCTGGACTCATTTGTCAGATATGAGGAATTCTTAATCTCAGGAAACAAACTGAGGGTTGCTGGAGTGGTGGGGGGTGGGAGTGATGGGGTGGCTGGGTGATAGACATTGGGGAGGGTATGTGCTATGGTGAGCGCTGTGAATTGTGTAAGACTATTGAATCACAGACCTGTATCTCTGAAACAAATAATACATTATATGTTAAAAAAAAAAGAAGAAGAAGATAACAAGAAGGGAAGAATGAAGGAGGGGAAATCGGAGGGGGAGACGAACCATGAGAGACTATGGACTCTGAGAAACAAACTGAGGGTTCTAGAGGGAAGGGTGGTGGGGGGATGGGTTAGCCTGGTGATGGGTATTAAAGAGGGCATGTTCTGCATGGAGCACTGGGTGTTATATGCAAACAATGAATCATGGAACACTACATCAAAAACTAATGATGTAATGTATGGTGATTAACATAACATAATAAAAAAGAGAGAGATGTATCAAAGGAGATAATTTGAAATAAGTAAACCAAAAGTAATCTGGAAACCTTTTTATTGTAATTTTGAAGTCCAAATAAGATTGATTTGGAGGGCTTAATTTATGTTCCAGAAATAATCAATGGCCCAATTATTCAGGCATAGAGTTTCCAAAGTAAGTGTTATGGAAGCTGTTAAGATATCAAATTGGGACATATTTATATTCATTAATTCATTTTTTAAATAGAGGAAAGTAGAAAATTAGTCACATTTTGTTTTCCTGTTGGCAGCTCCAGCAAAAGTGCCTGCTTCTGAGGTCAGTAATTAGATTGCAACTAATGTGTTAAATGAGGTTTCTGATTAAATCATGATTTTGGTGTCCTTGATCTTTTGATACCCATTAGCAACTGTAAATTAGTTACTAAAGACATGGCAAGTATAACATTTATAGAATTATTTACTCCATTATTAATTAAAAGAAACAATAAACAGTAACCTTCTGGCATATAAATAATTTGGTTTTGTCAACTGTCGGAAAGAGAGAATCTATTAACTTGAGAAATTTGGCGTCATAAAAATCTTGAAAAAATGTAGTGAATGTATTTTTCTTTGAAAGAATGAACTGCAGAGTATATATATTTTCCTTTTTAAGCTTTTTTTTGAAATATTTACAGATTCACAGACAGTTATAAAAGGAGTACAGAGAGGTCCTGTGTATCCTCCACCCAGTACTCCCCAATGGTTACATCTTAGGTGACTAGAGTACAACATTAAAATCAGGAAATTGACATTAGTGTAAAGTGTGTGTATCATTCTGTGTCATTTAAACACATGCAGAGATCATGGAATCACTATGGCAAGCAAGGTACAAAACTACTCCATAAAGATTTCCCTTGTGCTACTCCTTTGTGGTCACACCCACCACCATCCTCCCCACCATTAATAACTGCTCAGATCACTACTCTGTTCTCCATTTTTGTAGTTTTGTCATTTTAAGAGTGTCATACAAATGGAATCATATAGTATGTAACCTTTTGAGGTGGACTTTTTTTTTTCTCAGCATATGCCCTTGGAATCTATCCTAGCTTTTGTGCATACTAATACATAATATTTCATGATATGGAGATAGCATATTTTGTTAACCCATGACCTATTTGCAGGACATTTTGGTTATTTCCAGTTTTGGCTTTTGCAGATAAAGCTGCTATGAACAATCATATTCAGGTTTTGTGTGAACATATGTATTCATTTCTCTGGGAAAAATGCCCAAGAGTGGGATTGCTGGGTTATTTGATAAGAATATGTTCAATTTTTAAAAATACTGCCAAAGTATTTTCCAGAATGGTTGTACTATTTTATATTCCCACCAGTAGAGTATGAGACATCCAGTTTCTCTCCATCCTTGCCAGCATTTGGTGTTGTCATTATTTTTAATTTTAGCTATTTCAACAGGTGTGTAGTGATATCTCATTGTGATCTTAACATACATTTCCTTAATGGCCAGGGAGGGTGAACATCTTTTCATGGACTTAGTTACCACTTATGTATCTTCTTCAGTGAAATGTCTCTTCATGCCTTTTATTCATGTTCTAATTGGATTGTTTGTGTTTTTACTATTGAATTTTTGAGAGTTCTTTATAAATTCGAGATAGAAGTCCTTTATGAGATACATTGTTTGCAAACAATTTCTCAGTCTGTAGTTTGTCTTTTCATCCTCTTAACAGAATCTTTTGCAGAGAAAAAAGTTTTTAAATTTTAATGAAGTCCAATTTTTCGATTTTTTCTACTATGGACTGTGCTTTTGGTGTCATGCCTACGAATTCTTAAGCCTTAAGTTCTGAAGACTTCTATGTTTCCTTCTAAAAGATTTATTAGTTTTATGTTTGATATTTAAACCTATGATCCATTTTGGTTTAATTTTTGGATAAGGTGCCAGGCTGAGTTTGAGGTTGAGTTTTTTGCCCATGGATATCCAACTGCTCCAGTACTATTTTTTGAAAACACTATCCTTCCTCGATTGCATTGTTTTTGCACCTTTGTAAAAAATTAGTTGGTTATGCTTATTTGGGAGTATTTTTGGGTTTTGTATATTCTCCTGTTGTTGAATAAGGTATTTGAGAAATGTTGATTAGATTCAGTTGGTTGTTCAGTTCTTCTGTATCCTTGTTGATTTTCTGTCCAGTTGTTCCCTAATTGATGTGGGAGGGATGTTGAAGTCTCCAATTATAATTGAAGATTTGTCTATTTCTCCTTTCATTTCCATCAGTTTTGCTCCACATGTTTTGTAGCTCTTCTGTTCTGTGTGGTCTCCCCACTTGACCTTTGCTGGTAGATGTAGTGTGGGGCTGTATTTTTTTTTTCCCTTCGGTGTTTGGCTATAGTCAAATTGTTATTATTTAAAAGTTTTCTGTCTTGCTAGGCTGCCTCTTTCTGGTTGCTGCTGCTAGAGAGATTAGGCTGTTGTTGGGGCTTTTATTGTATGTGCCCATTGGTGTATCTAGGTTGCCAGTTACCTCCAAGTCTGAGATAAATGAGGCAAAAAGAAAACCCAGGGAACTCACTCTTGTGTTCTTCAGGCCATGAGATCCTAGCTGATCAATCCTCTTCTCTTCATCTTTTAGACTTTTCTTGTTTGTTTTATATATAATGTCTAGGGTTCTAAAGTTGCACTTAGAGAGAAGAATAGGAAAAAAGTATGTCTACTCTGATAATGTATTTTTGAAAAATAAAATACTGTGGAAAAGGTATTGTTTAAAATTGTGAAGTGATTTTTTTAAAGATTTATTTATTTTAGAAAGAGAGAAAATGTGGGGGTGGTGCAGAGGGAGAGGGAGAATCTCAAGCCGACTCCCTGCTGAGTGCAGAGCCCAATACAGGGCTTGACCTCAGGACCCTGAGATCATGACCTAAGCCAAAACCAAGAGTCAGATACTTAACTGACTGAGCCACCTAGACACCCTGTGAAGTGCTTTTTTTAAAGTAAAATATAGAAACACCTTTTTAGAAGAGATGAAAACTGTGATAAATATTTTTATAAAGACACAACTGTTAATATTACTTAGGTTTCAGGGCAAAAGTAATATGTCATTCACATACATAGATATATGATTCCAAATCTATTCCTATTCATATTGAAGGTGCTCAAAAAATCTTTAATAAATCAATGAATTAAGCTATCTCACTCACATTTATTAAACTATTATGGAAGTATCACCCACAAAATTCTTTGTAATGAAAGTATTTCTTTGTTTAATTGAAATATAGTTGACATACAATGTGACATTAGTTTCAGGTGGAAAACATAATGATTAGACAGCTCTATAGTTATGCTATGCTCACAAGTGTGGATACTACCTGTCATCACACAATACCAGTGACTGTATTCCCTATGCTGTACCTTTTATCCCCGTGACCTATTCATTTCATAACCGGAAGCCTGTCCCTCCCACTCCCCAACACCCATTTTGCCCATCCCTCATCTCCCTCCTCTCTGGCAACCATCCATTTGTTTTTTATATTTATGGGTCTGTTTCTGCTTTTCTTGCCTGTTCATTTGTTTCATTTTTTATATTCCACATATGAGTGAAATCATATGGTATTTGTCTTTCTCTGCCAGACTTATTTCACTTAACATTATATACTCTAGGCCCAACCATGTTGTTGCAAATGACAAGATCTTATCCTTTCTTGTGGCTGAGTAATATTCCATCGTATGTATATGTATATACATATATAAACACATAATATACATAAATATGTAATATACATATTATATATAATATATATAAGTACAAAAAATATATATTTTAAGGAATCTTCATACTCTTTTCCACAGTGGCTGCATTAAGAGTGCACAAGGGTTCCCTTGGCTCTACATTCTCACAAACACTTATTTCATGTCTTTTTTTTTTTTTTAAGATTTTATTTATTATTTGAGAGAGAGCATGAGCAGGGTTGGGGCAGAGGGAAAGGAAGAGGGAGAAGCACGCTCCCCGCTGAGCAGGGAACCTGATGTAGAGCTCAATCCCAGGACCCTGAGATAATGACCTGAGTCAAAGGCAGATGCTTAACCGACTGAGCCACCCAGACATCCTATTTCTTGTATTTCTTTATTTACATAATCTCTACACCCAACATGGGGCTCAAACTCACAACCTCAAGATCAAGAGTCACATGCTCCTCCAACTGAGCCAGCCAGGCACCCCTATTTCTTTTGATACTGGCAATTCTGACAGGTGTAGGGTGATATCTTGCAGTGGCTGATTAGGGGATGATTAGTGATGTTGAGCATGTTTTCATGTGTCCATTGGCAATCTGTAATATAGTGGAAGTATTTCTTATAGGCACCTCTTTATTATTAAATTAAACCTGAAAGGGCATTTTTATTGAAAAAAGAAAGAAATCTAACTTATTTTTGATGCTGTTAATTTTTTTAACTTTAGCTGCTGATTTCTGGATTATAAAGCACAATTTGGGTATGTATGCAAAGAGAATTTTCTGTCTTCAGGAAGCTACTGCAAAACTTTTCATGAATTCTAAAAAATTTCAGAAATAATTATATTCTCATGGTATTTAATAACTGTAAGCTTAGTACTAAATAAAAACATTCAGTTTTTTTGGTTATATACAATGACCAATAGGCAAAAATCCAAGGTTGTTAAAGCAAATTACTCTTTTTAATTATCCATTATAATCATTTATTATGGTGAATGCTTTTTTACTCAGTTTATTCCAGGAGTAAGCAAACTAAGACCATGGGCCACATGGGGCCCCCTAGTTGTTTTAGCAAATAAAGTTTTATTGGAATAAAGCCCAACCCATTTGTTTACATGTTGTCTGACTGGTTTGGTACTATGTCAAACTTGAGTAGTTGTGAGACCACATGGCTTTAAAGTCTAAAGTATTTACTCTCTCATCTGTTGTAGAAAAAGTGTACTGACTTCTGATTTGATTCACTTGCTAATAAATTAATGTTGCCTTTCCCTAGATGACTTTTTCTTAAAAGTTATGCCGCTAATGATGCTATAACAAAGCCAGTGGTTGCAGAGTCAGGGCAATTTGTACTGAAAATCTAACAGTCTATGGTATTTGGAAGATCTTTTAATTCTATTAGTTAGAAACTCACAAGAATTGCAAGGCTTAAATATTCTTTTTGATTACCCCCACTGATATTTACTGTAGTATGTTTCGGATGCCACTTCAATACAAAAATTACTCATGCTTTGTGGTATAGTAAAAAATAAATATTTGGTCTTTGTCCCAGTTTCCTGGCACACAGCTCTTAAAACTCTTAGAATCTATGGAATGATAAAAGTGTCTTTTGTATGATAATGAAATGACTGGTGGCTGGAGGCCACTTAGAAGGGGGCTGGGCTCCAGAAGGACCTAAGCACTATTAATGGGTTGGAATTTTCAGCCCCACTTATAACCTTTGGGAAAGGGGGCTGGGGCTCGAGATTAATCACCAGTGGTCAGTGATTTAATCATGCACACACAAAGAAACCTCCATTAAAAACCCCTACATGTTGGGGTTCAGAGACCTTCTGGGTTGATGAACACACTGTAGTGCTTTGGTGGGGGGAGCACCTGAAGAGAGCGTGGAAGTTCTGGAGGCTTCATGCCCCTCCCCTCAAACCTTGTCTTATGCATTTCTTCCATTTTGTTGTTCCTGAATTGCATCCTTTATAATAAACTAGTTATCGTAAGTGTTTTCCTGAGTCCTGTGACCTCTAACATTGATTCAAACCTGAAGGAAGGGGTTGTGGGAATCCCTGACTTTGAAGCCAAGTTAGATGGAAGTGTGGGTAGCTCGGGGACCTGATACTTGTGACTGGCATCTGAATTGAGGGCAGTGTTGTGGGACTAAGCCCTTAAACCTGTGGAGTCTGATGCTAGCTCCAGGGACTTAGTGTCAGAATTGAATTGAATTGTAAGGCACTCCATTGGTAAGAGAATTAGTTCCTGTCAGGAGGAAAAACACCCCATATGCTTCCTTCTCTATTCTCCCAAAATCTCTGTAAATGTCTATTGGTGTCTATCGTTTAGCTCCATAGGTAGATATTGACCACCTGCTGATAATGAAAAAATTTTGAACAAAATTATAGACTGAAAATTTGTACCAAAGTGAGAGTCTGTAATTAAGATGTTAAATGTATTTGTTGTCGCTCTAATGATACTATGAATCTGTAGTTTATAACAAGGCTCAGAGATAATATATTTCATTCCATGAATAGCTTTTCATAAGCAAAACATGATTCTGATAATGTTGCAATTGGTACAGTAATATTTACAACACACTTTTAGACTCTGCATTACTATACAACAACTTAATACAGATACCTTGACATGGTTTTACAATTAAATAATGCTTGAGGTAAATAAGAGATACGAAAAAAAATGCTACTGTAATATTTCCCTTCTTCACTGACATGACCAACTTACAAATGCATTTCATAAAACAGCATAATACAAAGGACTTATGAATAATCAGTTCAATAATTTAATTAACACCAGTCCTAATAAAATAGGAAAATAAAAAAGGGCCACAGAAATATTTGATGCCTATATAAGATGCAAGCAGAATTACAGAATATTTCTATTAGGGGAAACTTTTCATATGGACAAAAGAGTTTTTAAGAAGTACATAAAAAATGAGAGGTAAAATTTTTAGGAGTTTTCTAGAAAAAAAATGACCACAATTTCAAAAGAATAAGCTTAAAATGGGTTCATCTCCTATTATAATGAAAATATGTAAGTGAAGCTGAAGCATTTTTATGTTTTTATTAAAGAAGAGAATACTAAATAATCCTATTTATTTATGATAACCCATATGTGATGAATTAAAGCAATGAAAAAAATATTGCAACTATAGTGCTGAAAGTAAAATGCTCACATGAGCAGAATAAAACTTGGCATAATTTTTTCTTCAATCCACTCCATTTGCTCAATAATTGTTCTTTTAGCCAATGCATTAAAATATTGTAGTACAATATTTTCATGTTCAGAAGTCTTTAAAACCAATATTTTATCTAAACCTATTGGCAATTAATAAGGTATATAATTTAGTAAAACTCTGAATTGCTTAATTTAAAAATGATGCATTTTCCTCTCTGTTGCTTTAATAAATTATTATGAAATGGTAAGAATAGAAAAACAAACTCAATGGAGTATGGTTTTTAATATAAGAGTATTTACTTCTGTAACTTCCATTAATAGCAACAGGACCCCAGAACTACCTGCATCTAGGTCATCCAGCTAGCTACATATATATGTATATATAAATAAATAAGGCTACTATAATTTCAAGTGGTTAAATTTATAAACCAAATATTGTTATAATCCCTAAAACACTTATTTTAGGAGGGTAGAAATATCAATCCATAAGATTCTCCCAATAAATCCATATGACTTGCAAAAAAATTCCTGCAAAATTCAGATATGCCCAAGGTTTTTATCTTGTCTTTTTTCATGCTAGTCCTCTTTACTAACTTCATTCAACATATCCTTGGTGGGGGAGGGCCTTACAAGTAATTTTTCCGTTATCCTCAGAATAATAAAATTAGAAACTAATGTTTCTCTAGTATATGTGCTGCCAAAGTGAGCCCAGTGTTTCTTTAAATGAATAAATTTACTTGATTTACTGACTCAGTCCATGTGGTGGATAGTTGTCTACCTCAGTATCTGTTTTCTACATTTCCCTTGATAAAAGAACTCTTTTTAAAAAAAAAAAAGGATTTATTTATTTGAGAGAGAGAGAGAGCACACGGGCAGGAGGGGCAGAGGGAGAGGGAGAGAGAATCTCAGGCAGACTGCACTGAGCAGGGACCCCGTCATGGGGCTCCATCCCAGGACCCCGAGATCATGACTAAGCCAAAACCAAGAGTCAGATGCTCAACCAACTGCAACACCCAGGCACCCCTCCCTTGATAAAAGAACTCCTGATGGCTAACTGGGTACATGCATACCTGAAATAAATACTATTATCTTCTAGATACTCTTTTTTTTTTTTAAAGATTTTATTTATTTATTTGAGAGAGAGAATGCGATAGAGAGCATGAGAGGGGGGAGGGTCAGAGAGAGAGGCAGACTCCCCGCTGAGCAGGGAGCCCGACGCGGGACTCGATCCCGGGACTCCAGGATCATGACCTGAGCCGAAGGCAGTTGCTTAACCAACTGAGCCACCCAGGCGCCCTCTTCTAGATACTCTTAAAGCTAGTTTTTTTTTATTTGATAAAATTCTGGAAAGTAAGTTGTAAGTAAAATATTTTGTGACATCTCTCAAGAAACCTCCCTAAAAGATTGCTTGAATGGGCTTTTTGTCCCTCCATCCTACCTTCCATCCATCCTGGTTCCTGAAATGAAGACAGCCCTCCTAGGGATGGAGGAGGAAGTATGAGTTTGATGGACATGTTGTATCATCCTTGAGTTGCCTATCTCTGGATTTCCTTTACATTAGAGAGAAACAGACTATTTAAAACCTTTGTTATTTCAGTTTCTCTGTGTGTGTGTGTGTGTGTGTGTGTGTGATATGATGCTTGACCTAAGCTTACCTGATACAGCTCATTTGCCAAGATTAACATACAGTGTAAACAAAAAGAAACCTTTAATATGAATAGCAGTTTTAAGGAGCATACGGGTACTCTAAGATCCCCGTGAAGAGGTTCTGAAAAAAGCATTCCAGAACTAAGAAAGCATGAGACTGCATCCAACTTCGATTAAATTGGGATCATTCATCTTACATCTATGTAGAACTAAATTTGTATGAAACAGTGAGAGACCTTCAAGAAATCTCTACATTGCCTAGACGTCAAAGAGTACACAAAATGAGAATAACAAATGATCTTGAATGTGTTGTGACTTGTAAGATGATCTCCAAAATAACATTTTGTCACTGGAGTTCAATGGTAAATGATTTGATTGGTGAAGAAAGCAAGAATAATTCAAACCAGAAGGTACCCTTTGAGAATTGGTTGGTTTCCAGTTATCTCCACTGACCAAATTTTCTGAGCAAGTGCCCAATTCCTATATTAGATTTATAAAGTGAGTTCAATGAAGGTCAAATTCATATAATAAAGTAATAGTAATGTTAATCATAATTTGTAAATATGAATATTTTTTATTTTTTTAAGGAAAAAAGTAATCTGATGGAAGATTTCCTTAACTATATTACTTGATATGATCTGTATACTACATGGATTCTAGTGTCATTATCTGATTAGCTGCCAATAGAGTCTTGGGATAGACTTTAACTGTCAGTTAAAGTCTATATGCAGTAGTTCACAGTTACAAAAATTTCTAGAACATTGTGCAAATACAGAAAAATATGTTTCATTTCATTGTTTATTAGACACCGATATTTAGAAAAGTAGTATTGACCCACACTTAGATCAGTTTATTTTCCAGTCATGACCTTGAGGTGTTTGATTTAGTTCTGTCATTATACCTGCAATTCTAAATGGTTGTCACTAGATAGCAACACTCATTATTTCACTCATGAAATAGGTACTGAGCCTCTACCATGTGCTAGCCATTATTCTAGGTGCTGAGATAAAAGTTGAATGATACATGGTACCTGCCTTCAAGAATTTTAGAGCCAATCTCTAGGCATATAAGACTAAGACAAGAAAATAATTACAGAATTTGATCATACTCAGTAAAAGAGAACTGTTTTTTTCTTTCTAACAATATGAATGTCATACACTAAAGAGAGCAATAATGATTTCTTAATACCTCTTAGTTGCATATAAAAGGTTTTTGATCTGCAGGGTACTGATGTGAAATAGAAACAGACTCACTTGTTTTGCAGGTGAGAAAACCAAGTCTGTAAGAGGTTAAAATAAAGATCTTCTAGCCAGGTTCATGGTAAAGAATAAAGCTCAGTGGTCTTAATTCCCACACAGAGCTGGTTATATTCCAGCAGACTGCCTGCTCTCATTCTCTCATCCATTCAACAAATAAACATTTGTTTATTCTTCACTCTGTTTAGCACTAGGCATATAAAGATGAACAAAGTCCTAACAGAAAGCAGAGAGGGAGAGGAGAGAGAGGATTCCTGGAATATGTGGGAAATTGAAGCTCTGATTACTGATTGAATAGAGGAGTAAGCAAGAGGCCAGAGGGCAGAATGTCTTTCGTGTGGGCGATGGCCCCTTACTGCACCATATGCCTTTCATAAAAAAGTGTTGAAATCAAGACTATAGGAGATATGCAATCATAAGCTAGATTTAAATAGATACAGCCACTGCACACAGGTTCTCCTACCTTTTGCCTTTCAAACCTAAAAAATTTCCAATTGCTTCTAGATATAACACTCATTTATAATGCTTTGGCACAGTTCACCCATTTGAAGTAACCTTTGCTGAAACTTCATACTGAGCTAATTACCTTAACTTGCTATGATAATTACTTTAGGCAGGACTATCTTTTTCTTTCTGTACCTTTTTTAGTTGTATTTTGTGTGGGAAAAAAAAAATCACAAACCAGTTTTTTAACAGTGACTATAAGGATTTCTACTGAAAATCTATTTGTTGGTATTTGTGTGAGATGTAAGAGATTGAATTTGATTATGAAAATTCAGAACCCTCAGAGTAATCTGCTTTCCTTTCCATTGACTCCAGCATGGAGAGTTTCAAATAAATATGGAAACTCACACAGTTATTGACCTGGCAGAATAGTAGCTACCCTCCAAGCCTAGATGTTTAACATTTAATGTTCCCAGAGGACTTGGGTGGATGTTGGCGGTTGTAAACCCTTCCAGATTACCTGCTGAAGCAGGTAACAGACCTTGATAGTGTAGTGGGTCCTTGGCAGTGAGCCCACGTGCTGCCTAACCTCATGTTTCTTCATGTGGTTCTACCAACCACTAGACTCTACATTATCAGCTGGCCTTCCCACCCAAACAACTGTTATCCTCTTCCTGGACCTTAGCAAGTCCCCACCCTCAGCCGAGACAAGTCTGCGATTGATCACTGTCTGCTGGGGCCTGCCAATGATTTGCCAATGATTTGTTCGGTTCTGACATTTATTACCTGCAACAGCTCTCAGGAGCCTAGGACTGCCCAGACCCAAGAGCTGCCGTTGGATCACACCTCTCTGAAGGCCTTGCTCACAAGCCCCCCTGTGCTAGCCTGATGTGGTTTATCAGAAATGTTACACTTTGGCTTCCTCATAAGATCTGGCCTCATGCTTATTTCAGTGATTCTTAAAGTCATTCACAAGCAATACATCCTTATCACTGCATCAGTAACATTCTTTTTTTTTTTTTCAAAGATTTTATTTATTTATTAGAGAGAGAGAGCTCATGAGAGGGGGGAGGGTCAGAGGGAGAAGCAGACCCCCCGCCGAGCAGGGAGCCCGATGCTGGACTTGATCCAGGGACTCCAGGATCATGACCTGAGCCGAAGGCAGTCGCTTAACCAACTGAGCCACCCAGGCGCCCGCATCAGTAACATTCTTTCACACTATAGGTGGCTGCCTCTACATAGGTTCAAACAGTTTCTGAGTTTTTTTATGCCTTGCAATTACCCATGAGAGAAAAACTGATTTCAACCATGTCTCATTCCAGTACATACAATTCCAGTGCAGGAAAGTGATTGGCCCAGCTGCAGCCGGGACCCACCTCCAGGTGGGTCCACAGCCAGGAAAATCACAATTGGCCCACCTTGGGTCAAATGTTTATTTTCAGACCTTCTATATGTAACCAATGGGGAAAGACATAGGGGAAATGGGTCAATTCAGGAGCAGAGGCAAGGGGTTTGGCATATGATGACACAGATATTCACATATACTATAACTTTGTGTAGTTGACATTATTAAGATTCCAGGTCCAAATTTGAATTTACGGATATGAGCTACAATTATAAAGAAAGAGACAAATCCTCCCAAATCTCAGTGTTTTCTGTCCTCCACCTAAATATATAACTGGTGCCACAAAGTCAAAGAGGTAAATTCAGGCAAATTTGCAGATATAAAACTATAAGGATTTCTAGTGGCCATCTATCCTAGCAGAACTTATTTCAAAAAAATGTTTAATCTCAAGGTTGGAGAGAATCATAAATTATGCAATATCAAACACCTTTTAGTATCTTTTCTAGCTTCGAAGATGTTGTTAATTCAAGAAAGACAAAAGCTGAGGAAGACACAGACATGCATGTAATTATAATGCATGGCATTAAGTGCAAATGGGGAAGCACAGACCAGGTTCTATGAGAGCAGAGGACAGTGTCTAATCCAAATGTGATAGCGTGTGTGCGGGCTTGTATGAGTAGAGATTGGGTGCATGTGAGAGTATGAATGAAAGAAGGTGTGGGTATATAAGTGTGTTTGGGTGGTGGATTCCTGAAGGAGGTAAACCCCTTCTGAATTTTAAAAGAAGATCAGGAATTGGGGCACCTGGGTGGCACAGTTGATTGGGCATCTGACTCTTGGTTTAGGCTCAGGTTGTGATCTCAGTGTTGTGAGATCAAGCCCTATGTCAGGCTCTGTGCTCAGTTAAGAGTCTGCTAGGGACTGTCACTCTCTCTCCCTTTGCCCCTCCTTCCCATCGAATAAAGAAAACTTTAAAAAAAATAAAGGAAGAGTAGGACTTAAAGGGAATTGGGATTACAGCAGAGGCACATTTAAGATCAAAAGAACAACATATAAAGGCTATAGGAATGTAATATATCATGATATGTTTAAGGAAAAGTCAAGGGATGCTGGAATAGAAAAGAAGTGAAGGGCGCCTGGGTGGCTCAGTTGGTTAAGCGACTGCCTTCGGCTCAGGTCATGATCCTGGAGTCCCAGGATCGAGCCCTGCATCGGGCTCCCTGCTCGGTGGGGAGTCTGCTTCGTCCTCTGACCCTATCCCCTCTCATGTGTTCTCTCTCTCTCATTCTCTCTCTCTCAAGTAAATAAATAAAATCTTTAAAAAAAAAAAAAAGAAAAGAGGTGAAGCTGGAGACTGAGCCAGGGTTTAGGGGGCAGATCAGGAGGATCTTCAATGACACTCTCAAGAACTTGGCCTTTTTATTGGAATTAATGGAAAACAAGTGAAAAGCTGTAATTATGAGTCAGTCTAAGAGTAATGTGGAGTGGAGTTGCTGGGTACCATGCTGTGACCAGGCAGTCCTATTACAAGATCATTGTAATTATCTGGCCAAAAGATGGTGAGAGACTGAACCTGACCATGGTAGTGGGGTAAGGAAGAAGGTAGAGAGGACGGAGTTCAAGAACAACATAGAAAGTAGAGTTAGCAGTACCTTAAAGTCATCAAGTTCAAACTCCAAAAGGATTATCATAATTCTGTACCACCCACCAGTCACCCAAAGCTTTGGGACACTCCCAGGACTTAAAAGTCATCGAATCTGAAAGCAGCTTATTCCGTTGTGGAACAATGCCCTGTAAGTGTGTGATACTTCAGCAGGATTTCGTTCACCAGAACTCTTACTTCTCCCAAAGAAGAGACCTGTCATAGGGAAGAAAGGAAGGGTCTGGCCCAGAAGGTGCCATATAGAGGACAGGGGATAAACTTTCCTTACCCCTGTTGACCACTGGTCTGACTTTAACCAGGTGTGTTTTCCAAAGATGAATATATTTATAGAGGCATATCTATTCTTTAATATTGTATTACATTAATTTTTAGCATAATGAGCATGCATGGATAGGAGGTTTGCTTTATTTGTATAATCAATGAACTCTTAATTGTCCTTCTCTGAAACAACTGTCCTTAAACCTCTGTAAAATGTATAGTAAAAATAATAATCTTTAAGTTATTTTTAGATTGCTTCATGAAGTCTGATCTTCTGATTCAGGTCTTTGTGCAGTTAGAATCTAATTGGATCAGGTGATGCCAGAGGTCCCCTCCAGCTCCCTACCACCACAGCCAATTAGCAGAAATTCAGCTTTAATAATACAGCTGCTGCAGGTCAAGCAAAGGAAAGCAAACCAGAGGTGGAAATCTCAGCCTAATGAACATTAAGAAAAGATTAGAAGAGAGTTAAATTTCAGTGAGATAATTAATTATAGTCCAACAAGAACAGAATTTTATGAATATTGGCTAATTGTAATCTAAGCTATATTTATTCACACAAATCTTTCCTCCAACGTTACCTCCAATTCTGAGGTGGAAAGAGAACACCTCTTTTCAGTATTTTGTCTCTCACTTATTGCCAGTATAAGCAACAATCTCAAGTCTGTGGAGATGTAATTAATCGTCAAGGTAGTATTACATATGTTACATAAGTAATGGTAACTGCATATACTCATATTATCTAGTCAGCTCTTAATTAATTATTTCTACTTTGGATATAGTTTTGTCTTAAGCATCTTGACAAAAATGCCTATAACCATGATACAATAGTTAGTATGGAGGATATTTTACATGGTATTTTTTTATAAAGAGAATAAAAGATTCAAAAATCAGGTAGATTTTGTGCATTTTTAGGAGTAGCTGTTATAATATGCTTCAATGTTTCACTGCATTCTTTGAAATTCCAATAGTCAGGGGGCTACCCACTCTTACAGCCATGCAACTTACAGGGAAGGAATTATGCCTGGTTGGAACTACCAGAGTGTCCTCATACCATGGTTTTGTCCTTTTTCCCATGTCTCAGGCAAACTTCATCCTGTCCCAACTATTAGGACAGACTAACGGGTGGAGGAGTGGCCTGAGAAATAACAATTCTCCTACTGGGAAGAAGAAAATTAGCCAATATAAAGTACGTAGGCTGGCAGAACAAGGCAAACCATATTTATTCAAGTAGCTTATATTGCCTGTGCGGGTAGGCAGAATAGCAAATTATAGTGTAAGTGATTACTGTAGGTTAAAGATTCTTCTGACAAATTAATGCTGATTGGGCAGAAGGAAGCAGATTTAATAAGGAGCGACACAGTCACAGGGAATTAAGGGGGTAATAATCTTTAGTTCTGCGGATCCACCTAAGGCAGGCAACTGAGGGCAGCAGGTTGTAGAAACAGTAATAGCCGTGTGTTCCTCTACATTTCCTAGCTTCTCCTGCATCTTGGAGGGGAGGGGGCCGTGTGAACAATTCTTCTCAACAGAATGTTAAAGGAAGAGATGTGTCACTTCCTGTCAAGTTTAGTTAAGATTTGGTGTTTCTTCCTCACCTTCTACTACCCCAGCCTGCCTGTGTGACTGGAAACAAAGGATTCTGGGATGGTGAGCTCACAATATGGAAGGGGGCTGAGTCACTGTGTCATGGCTTGAGAGAGGCACACAGGGGAGCTGCTGATGGGCTCAAGAAATAAAATGGTGTTGGGCCAAGCCACTGAGATTTCAGGTTTTATCAGTTTCTGCATAGCCTAACTATCCTGATTAATGCATTGGTGTGATTCGAAGCACAGGATATGAATTCAGAATACCAGTGTTTAAATCCAGTTTTCATTATTAATGAGCTCTGTGACTTGACCTCACTGAGATTGAGTTCTGGGGGCAAGAATCTTGTTATTAGAATGATACTGTAAGAAGTTTCAACTCAGGAAACAAAATGAAGTCCATTGGTGGGCCCTAGAAATACTACATTCCAAGACAGATGAAACTTCCAAGGACCCAGGTGTGCTTATCAGGCTCCCAGAATTATACAGCTGAACAGGCCCCACAGGGCACCTGATTTGGTATAGAATATGAAAGCCAATCTCATTTTGTCTTGGAATGAAGGCTATAGTCCTCAACTCTGGATTCACATTAGATTTAAATCAAATCACAAAAATACTGAGGCCTGAGCCCTAACCCAAATCAATTAAATCAGAATCTCTGAGGATGAGATCCAGATAGTGTTATATTTTTAAAGTGACCCTAGTGGTATTAATATGAACCAAAGTGGAGAATCAATGACTTAGAGTAACAAAGAGGGCCTAAAGCTGCTTATGGGCTTTCTGTCTCAGTTGAAATTGGTTCAGAAGGTAAAGGTCGGAGCCCAGAAGGAAAAAGTCAGGTGGACTCAGTTATGTGGAATGGGGGAAAAAAGGTGATTTTAGCAGCAATTTCTTAGCAAAAAGAGACAGCAGTTTAAATCAAAACATTTCCATTTATCGGGATTATATGGAAGGAATATTGTTATGAATACTATTATTATTTTCTTTTCAGTTCTCATTCTATCTCATCTTCTCAAATCTACCAAATGCACTTCAAATGTGAGAAGAAATCACAAAATTAATATTTAACATAGAAAATTATTTCGGATTGGTAATATACAAAATTAATAACAAAATGTTACAGAAACATAGAAACTAAACAATGCTTGAGACCTTTTCTCCTCATGTACAGTCACTAAAATATATGTTTGACCATGAAAATAGGCAGATCAACGGTGCTTCCCAAATGGGGAGAAAGTTTAGCCCAGCAACCTAAAAACTGCCAGATTGATTCTGACCCATTGTTTATCCAATGCCCTATTCTATTTATGATCTAACCCACATTTAGCAAGTAAGATCAGTTTCCCACCAGACGTGAATGAATCTTAATAGAAGGTGTCCCTTAATTTCCTTTAGTCATTTATAACTGTTACTCAAATTGTTCCTGTTTTTGGACTGCTAAGATTTAGTGGGATGACAAACTTGAAAATATCTGCTGGTAATGACAGGTATTGATTGGATAGTAACATATTAATTACTTGCTTTTGATACTGTGGAAAGGTTACTAAAGAATACTCAGTTTAGGTACACTAAGTTGCACTGCATCAAAGCTTTCTATTTTTTCCTCTTTACTTGAAATCAAAGTCAAGAGTCTTAATGATTTTTGAGTGGTCCTTAAAATATTCACATATCTGCTCATATTTAATTTAAAAATGATGCCTTTCCCATCAATGTACCCTCATGAGGAAATCCAAATCATAAAAATTTTTAGGGAAAAACACCAATAACTGGATTTCATGTAAACGGTTTGAGATTATGTCAATCAATTCACCATTTCATGATTTCAAAGATTGTTTCATCAATCTTCTATCACTCAAGTCATAGAACATAAAATAAACCCTTTAACAAGAATTTGGGTTTATTCTATCAGACAGACAAGGTCATTTTTTAAAGCAAATCAGCTAGCAGGAGTGCTATGAGAACATGCCAACAGAGAAAAATAGTCATAGGGCTTTGGGCTCCATTCCATAAATCTTGACCTCTTTTTTTCCCTTCTGCTACTAGAGGATAGTTTGTTTCTCATATCATTCCCTAAGGGAAGTTCTAGCACCACATGAGGCTAACAAATATAATTTGTTTTTTTACTATTTTAAGTTCAAGTTATTAAAATGCCATGGACTCAGTGAAGTGTGGTTCATGTCATATGACCAAGCTGAGAAGGAGTCATACATACTGCTCCCTCCCCCAAAAAACAGTATTATGACTGTGTGAAACTAATCATTGCTTTTTGGGGGATCAATCAATTTAAGATTAAGGTGCCTAAATATGTTTCAAAACATAAGAAATACACATTCTTTCTACACTGGAAGACAAGCAAAACATGGGGCTTTCAGGAGACTCAGGTGTAAATATTGATTTTATGCTCTCCACTGAATTAGAAGTCTGAATTGAATCTCACACTGACTTCCCTTATTTCACTTGTGTCATATATTTTCATTTGGTTTGGAATTTCAAACAGCTAAATTTGTCATCAGCTTTACAGTATTTCCATCTTTTACATTTGATAAGTTCTTGAAAGAGTGAGGGACACATCTCGTCATGTATTCATCACCTATGGATGAAGCACCTATTCAGGTGTGTGTCTAGGAGCTGTGGACACAACAGTGACCTGGAAGGTGTCTGACTGGCCTCTCTACCAGGGAAGAAAGACAGCTAAACAACAAGATAGTAAGAAATATTAAGGAAGTGGTAATTAAAATGATATTTGAAAGGTGAGTTAGCCAAGGAAGAAAAGAAAGTATTCAGGAAGAAGAAATAACCCGTGGGAAAGCAAGAAAGAGAAAGGGCGTATTTTAAGAAAGAAACGTTCAGCAGAGCAAGCACTGTATACAGTTTTGATAGCAGGAAGGTATCTGACTAGTGCAGATGAGTTTGGTGAACTAAACTGGGATGAGATCATGAAGGACTTTGAAAGCCAAGGTAAAGGGGAGACTGGAACGCAGAAGGGTCAGTGGCAGGAATAGTGTTTCAGGAAGATGTCAGAGAATAATAAATAATCACAAGAGGCCAAAATGGAGACAGGGACACCAACTGGGAGGTTGCAAAAGAAATGAAGGAAGTCACTGGCAAGTATAGTGATGGAATGGTGTCCCAAAAAGATATGTCCATGTCCCAGTTCCCAGAACCTATGAGCGTTACCTTATTTGGAAAGAGTCTTTACAGATGTAATTAAATTAAGGATCTCAAGATCAAGAGATCACCTTGGATTATCTGGATGGATTCTAAATCCAATAACAAGTATCCTTACAGGAGATACATAGAGGAGATTTGACAGACAGAAGAAGAGAAGGCAATGTGATCATGGAGACAGAGGTTTGAGCATGAACCCAAGGAATGTCAACAGCCACAAGAAACTGGAAGAGCTAAGGAAAGATTCTTTTTTACAGCCTCCAGAGGAAGCATGGCCCTGTTGGCACCTTGATTTTGGATTTCTGCCCCCAGAAATATGAAAATAAATTTCTGTTGTTTTAAGCAACAGTTTGGTAATTTGTTATAGCATCCACAAGTAACTAATACACAAGGCAAGAGAAAGACACACAAGGAGGGAAAGAACACAGTGCATTTGAGACACTGCAAAAGGCCAGGAGAGCAGGATCCAAGGGCATTCATGAGTGAGAGGCCAGAAATGAGATTGGACAGCCAAGCAAGAAGTTATATTCGTGAAAAGCTGCTGGGTCTGAATGTACATGGAATGCCAAAGTATCAGTGAGTGGATCAGACTGGTGGAAGGAGAATCATGGTCTTGAAGAATGGGAAGACATAACTGGGAAGGGAGGAAAAAGGAATGAATGCAATATTTTCTTGGCAGAGGAGGGGTCTATGGCAGTGCAGGGAGGAAGGGGGAAAGGGCTGGGGATGGGGAATTCGCACCTCAGGCAAATACAGAGCCCTGTCTTAGTCAGCTCAGGCTGCTATAACAAATACCATAGACTGGGTGACTTAAACCACAGACATTTATTTCTCAACAGACCATTCTGGACACTGGGAAGTCAAAAATCAAGGTGCTGGCAGATTTGGTTTTTGGTGAGGGTTCTCCTTCTATCTTGTTCCTGTCTTCTTACTGTATCCTCACATGGCAGGGAAAGAAAGCTCCAGTGTCTCTTCCTCTTCTTAGCAGACACTAATTCCATCATGGGTGCTTCACCCTCATGACCTCTTCTAAACCTAATCACCTCCCAAAGGCCCCACCTCCTAATATCCTTACATTGGAGATTAGGAGGTGTGGGTTGGGGGCAGGGCACAAACATTCAGTCCACAATAGTTATGGAATTGACTATCTGTGGACCGGATGTGGGCCGTGTGGGGTAGAGTCAGCTGGGAGCTGTTCTAGGTCCTAAGAAGACCACATGGGGGCAACAGGGTTGTAATAGGGGAGGCTGCTAAGTCTGTGTGTGGAATGGATGACGGAAGGCCAAGAGGTGGTGCAAAGGGAAAGGGACAGTGGCCACCTGAATGAGATACCAGCAAGTCCACCAAACCAGCAGGGGAGAAGCTCTAACTCCTGGAGACTGCCGTCAGAGGGGCCCAACACAGGCGTAGAAGCCAGCGAAGAATCAGAAAGTGACAGAACTTTCCTGTGCCCTTCTCTTCACTCTGCCCTTCTGAGCTTTCACACCGGTGGGGCATGCGCTGGGAGGAGGGGACCCACTGGGCAGGAAATGAGTGGGAGAAGAGATCAATTGGCTACGTTTCTCCCCCTGAACACAGTCAACCTACCAACCACTGCCTGCAGCTAGAAGATGGGGAGAAGCCCGGCCTGAAGTCTGAAATGTTCACATCTTAGATTAGACATTTACAATTTCCAAAGGAGAGTGCTTTGTACTTAGAAGACTTAAGGACTAAGAGTAAACAGGAAAGTCAGAGATCTGCCAAATTTTCAGCCATTGCAGGGGAAAAGCTTCCTGTAAAAAGGTAGTGGGATAGAGTTGAATTCTGCTTATCTACGAAACATCATGCTCGTTCAATGTACTGTTTAGATGTTCAAAGAAAAGGGCAGACATTTCCTCTGAGAAATCCTGGTAATTTCCTCAGAATATAATCAATAAGGTGGCAAAGGACCATTCTGCATAGATGCTTCTCCTGTTCCCTAGTGCTAAATTTAGGCTACACTAATCATGGTGTGGTTATTAAACAGCGTTTTTCTTTCATTTTGTCACATCTTAAAATTCTTAGAGAAATTTCTGTACAGAATGCATTGCATACAGGTTCCATTTGTTTTCCCTGGCCAAGAGAAAGGTCTGTCACCAGGTAAATATGAAAGACCCAGGACTGAGAGGTGGAATGAAAAAGCTTTTCCACTACATTCACACAGACTCTTTTTCCTCTTGATTCCCCACTTACTCTTTTCGTCTCATTTCCTTCTTCTATAGAGTGGCAGTAATGGGTCTCAATTTCATTTTGTTCTTTTGATGGACGGATTCCCACAGTTAGACCAAATGAAAATCTGACCAGTAATGCCCACTTATCTACCTCTCTGAAGTATTGGAAGAATTAATGATGGACTGCAAAATGTACTGAAGATGAAGAGCACACCATGATAGTTGATGAGTATTATTGAAAAGTACCAATGGGTAAGTATATTTTAACAAATGTGGAAAAATCATACAGCAAAGGATCTTGGCTTGCTTGCCCTAGTACCTCAGTGCATTACGGTAGAAAGGAATATGCATAATATTTAAGGAGAAAAATAAAAGCAATAGCAAAACCCAAGACCATAAACACATTAAGAGTGAAATAGTCTTCGCATCTTAAAAAATCCAGCTAAATTTTTATTTATTTATTTATTAAAAGATTTTATTTATTTATTTGACAGAGAGAGAGATAGCAAGAGAGGGAACACAAGCAGGGGGAGTGGGAGAGGGAGAATCAGGCTCCCTGTTGAGCAGGGAGTCCGATGCAGGATTCGATCCCAGGACTCTGGGATCATGACCTGAGTCAAAGGCAGCTGCTTAACTGACTGAGCCACCCAGCTAAAATTTTAAAATAAAGCACTGGTTTATATACCCAGGATATAACGTATGCCTTGAAATTTTAGAATAGTCTATACAGGAAGGCAAGGGACCAAAGACAGAAATGTTCGAAATAAAACCATGGCAAAGAGATCAAAGATACTTTCCCCCGGATTCAAAATGCAGCATGGGCAGAATTCATTTGCTATGTATAAATTTGATAACTGCTTTTTATGTTATTAGTCTTGCAAAAAGAGATGAAATGGAGATACGAAAATTGCTTGCTTTGGAGGATAGTCAGGGAGCAGATGAAAACGCATAGCAAATTTGACAGGAGCAATGAGAGAGAAGTATGTTATTTATGAATTTGAGTATTTTAAAAGAAAGTTAAAGTCACTGTTTCCTTCCTGTACACTAATTATTCCAGGCTGTAAACCCTCCGGCAAATAGCAAATGGTTAAATTATTTTGGCCCTTAAAATTTCTCTTGGTTTTTGTACCTATAAGGATTAGATACTGTAGTCCTGTCTTTGCTTTGAGAGGGCTCTGATACCTTGTATATATAAAAGAGGTGTCCTAAGTCCATTCATAATATATTTAACTCCAAGTTTATTTTCTTTTCCATATTGTTTGTCTTTATGTTGTAATACACCAGTGAGCTGTAGCTAATGTTAAAGCTAAGACATTTAATTTAAATTCTCTAATCTTTAATACCATGTGGAACCGGTCATGCTGTGCTCTTGTAGATTCATATTTTTTATGACAATTTTTTCTTTTTATTCTTTATTCACATGTGCTAGTTTTTTCCCCAAATGTTTATACTTTTCCTTATGAATATGGTCTGAGTGTATTCACTGTAGTTAAAAGTATCTATTTTATACTTGATTCTGGAGGTAAGTTGATAAGGAAAATAAAAGTAGGAGTAGGTAGATTCTAATTTCAGTAAGGTAATTTTATTACCATTAAAAAACTTGGAAATACTATAATAATGGAGAGAATATTAAGGGACCTCATTTATTTAGGATTCTGGTGAGATAATTTGGTTTCTGCTCCTGTGTGGTGGGACATACATTCAAATATTTAAGTCCTGCCTTCCAAAACTGCTTATCTTAGTTTAAAAAAAAAAAAAAGAAAAAGAAGAAAGTCACTTGAGCATTTGATCAGATTGAATCAAAATTATATTTTCAGAGTATTTTGCATTACATTTTATTGATAAAAATCTAAATGTTATTAGACAAGTCCCAAATAAATAAAAATTTCATAGTCTAATTTAAGAAATTCTAGATTAAAATTTTTCCTTTTAACTTCTCTAAGACACTAGAACATTCTGATATATATCTCAAATACATCTAAATTTCCTTTTGAATTCTTCCTTTCTTCAAACTAACCATCTCATCTCATTTCTGTTCACTTTTGTGTCCTCTGTAGTAATGACGGGAATCCCGTTGCCTGGAGACCACTGTTGAAGAACATCAGTGCCACGGCCTCTTGGAGATTTAAGACATCTAATAAGGAGCTGACAGAAATCATCAACTTGCCCCTGAGAATGTAGCATTTTTTAAAAGTCACAATAAAGCACTTGTCTGGATATTACTTATTTCAGGTAATTTTTACAACTAAAGCATAGGACATAAAGGAGAAAAAAAATATACCTCTGGAAAAATCTAAATTTTACAAATCCATGCAAAAAGAAGGTGAGGCAAAAAGAAACCCTGAAATGTGCACTTTTTTAAAAAAATGGAAGAAACTTTCAGTTCCCCCCACATCGCTTATTTATTCTAATTTTTATTTATTTTATTTTATTTTTTTTTAAAGATTTTTATTTATTTGACAGAGAGAGCACAAGCAGAGGGAGAGAGAGGGAGAAGCAGGCTCCCCGCTGAGCAGAGAGCCCGATGTGGGACTCTATCCCAGGACCCTGGGACCATGACCCGGGCCGAAGGCAGCCGCTTAACCAACCGAGCCAACCAGGCATCCCTATTCTAATTTTTAAAACTATTCTAAAAGTCTCTATTTTTAGCAGCAAACTCAATAAAATGACATAAGGTCAACTGCGAAAAAAAAATCAATGACAAAGGGGATAAAACACAGCTACGAGAACTCCATATAGTAAAATCAGCAAAATGAAATGGCAGCCTACAGAATGGGAGAAAATATTTGCAAATCATGTATCTGATAAGACGTTAATATCCAAAATACATAAAGAATTCATACAGCTTAAGAGCAAAAAAGCTAATAACCCAATTAAAAATGGGCAAAGGGCCTGAATAGACATTTTTCCAAAGAGGATATTCAGATGGCCAACAGGTACACGAAAAGGTGCTCAACATCATTGATCATCAGGGAGATGCAAATCAAAACCAGGGTGAGATATCACTTTATGCCTGTTAGAATCGTCATCATCAACATGACAACAGAGAAATGCTGGCATGGATGTGGAGTGAAAGGAACCCTCATGCACTGCTGGTGGGAATGTAAATTGGTGCAGCCACTATGGAAAACAGTATGGAGGATCCTCAAAAAACTAAAAGTAGAACTATCATATGATCCAGCAACTCCACTTCTGAGTATATACACAAAGGAAATAACTATAATTAATGCTGTATGGTGTTTTTGAAAGTTGGTAACAGAGTAGGTCCTAAAAGTTCTCATTACAAGGAAAAAATCTTTTGGTAACTATATGAAGTGATAGGTGTTAAAGAATGATGGTATTATAATAATCTTGGAACATAATAAAATAATACAGATAAATCATAATAATAAAAAAATCCCAAAGAACCCTATATCAACTTGGGGCATTTTTTTTTTTAAGATTTTATTTTTCATTTTTTTTTTTTTTTAGAGAGTGAGAGAGACAGTGGGGGAGAAGCCGAGGAAGAGGGAGAGAATCTCAAGCAGACTCCCTGCTGACCGTGGAGCACAATGTGGGGCTCCATCTCACAACCTCGGAGATCATGACCTGAGCTGAAATCAAGAGTCGGAAGCCCAACCAACTGAGCCGCTCAGGCACCCTTGGGGCATTCTTAATAAGGTCTTAGAGTCCAGCACATCTTAATGGTATCTGAGCATCAAGAACAAATTAATACATGGTAGAAGGTGTGCCCTGTTTAAAAAGTTAGGATGTATTTGAGTCATATTTTGCATTTTTGAAAGATAAAATATTTTTAAAATGTTTACACTCAAAGGAAAAAACTTCTGTAAACTGGGAATTTAATATGAATTAAAACACAGATCAGGGATGAAATTAAAAAGAAAAAATGGCCCTTCTTTGCTAAACATCAATTTTTTTTAAAGATTATTTATTTATTTGAGATAGAAAGAAAGAGCACATGAGCAGGGGAGGGGGGTGGGCAGAGGGAGAGGGAGAAACAGGCACCCCCCTGAGCACTGAGCCTGACATAGGGCTCTATGCCAGGACCCTGAGATCATGACCTGAGCCAAAAGCAGATGCCTAACCGACTGAGCCACCCAGGCGCCCCAACATTTATAGTTTGGATGCTATTAATTACACTTTGTTTTTCATAAACAAATATGAATGATCTATGCCTCATGGTCACCAAGGTATGGTAAATTATTTAGAATTAATATTCCCTCCAAAAATCTTTATCCCCAAGCATTTAAAAAGCAATACAAGCATGAGTTGCAATTAAGATGTGCTTCTCCATGAGAATTTGGAAGCTGCTGGGAGGTGGTACATTCCAGAGAGCTTTAGGTTGTTGTGCTTTGATAACAGACAGAACTAAATCTCTGCTACATTTCATGATGTGACCATGCATTGGCTTTTCAACTTCACTAAATTTCATCTTTTTTGCAGGAAAAATGCATGTATTTATTGTACTTAACTCCTAAGGTTGTTATGAGGGTGAAAAAGTAGGTATATAACCAGAGTTTGTATTATAAGTGCTTAATAAACAGGAGCTGTTACCATCATCATTCCTATAAAGTTCTATTAAAGCCAAGATGATCATAAAGTTCTGAGACTGAGTGTGAGGGCAATCACAGAGCCACATAGTTAATTGTGAACTGCTGTTCAAGAAAATAAAAGGAAGTTATTGTTTACTTAGCACCATACCAAGTACATTCTGAAGAAACTAGGTTAAGATGAACAAAAAACAAACAAAAAGGTTTTTAATGCTTTTTGTAGATGTGAGAGAAGAAATGGAGGTAATACTGCATTAGGAACTAGTCATTCTTGGGAGAAATACAAAATCAACATCCTGCACAGTTCTATCCCATCTCTATTTTGTTTGCTTGTGACCGTTCACCATCAATACGCCTCCCACTCCCCACTGGCAATCACTCTTCTGCTAATGATATGAGGCTTCAGATTCCCTTCCTAATCTAGAGAAAGGGCGTATGAGAAATTCAAAGCCCTCATGCTCTACCCTAACTAGACTTGACTCCTAATCCATTGTCTTTACTTCTCACAGTCAATGTCACCTTGCCTCTAACCGACAGTCACCCTATATCAACAACACGCCATTAATCTAATTAATCTGCACTATGTTAAGTATTCTCCAGACATGAACAATTTATGAACTGTGACAGTCTTCTGACATTTAGGGGGCTTTCCCTCCACTGTTGTGTTAATGATATTTCACTGCATTTTTGGATTCACAAACTCTATAAATATTATTCTCAACCGTCATTGCATTGTGTTTTCCAAAGCATCCTGGGTCAACGCTAAATAAGGAGACAGAGAAAATCAGTTTTAAAAAGACCTGAAGGTGAACTGTAGGGGCAGCTACATTTTCAAATTCGACTTCCCCAAAGAAGATTTTCTGGTCCTAGTTTCAGAGTTAAATCATGATGCAACAGCAGAATGAAGTTGGTGCTTTTGGTCTGAAGCACCTCTTCATGCGTTTCTATTATCAGTGTGTTCTGTGCTCTGAATCTTATCTCGGATATCTGACCCAGGTACCTGTGTTGGGAGTCCTCCCATTATAGGGAAAGAAACAGGAGCAAAAGGTGCATGAATCTTTGTAGGCTCCTTACCCCATCTAGGTGGGTGCTCACTTGCAAAATGCTTCTGGCCCCTCATCTGAACACTTGACCACTGATAACTCTACAGGCAAATGAGGCCCATAATGGGCAAAGGATCGAGGTTTATAGCTAATCACAGAGAAACTAGAATCATTTCTAATATTATCCTTTTCATAACAGTGCTGGTGAGCTCTGAGCTTGGATTTTTCCACTTGCTGCATGAATATACGAAGACTGTAAGAATACGACTGGGGGAAAAAAATCAAATAGTTGCTACAAAAACCCCTCAGCCCACAGGTTGCTGTGATTTTCACTTGAGTATGCTCAAGGGTTCATTTTACTTTTGACTTTAAAATTCACACTCAATTTTGACACAAGACGTATGACTCAGTTCTTTACAGTACCAATCCTGTAAAAACAGATGACTCAGCCACCAGTTATAACAGCAGATTATTGCAGTATTCATCCAAACATGCCTTATGCTGACTAGAGAGGGCTTTCAAGTTAATGAGGCAAAACCCACAATGTCCCAATAGAACATATGCTGTCCTGTAATAAGGGGGAAAAAAAAGAACCAAATACAAATACTCAACAATATAGTATCATTGAAGTGTAATCCCTTAAAAAAATCAGGCATCTTTACTTTTCCCATCATTTGATTATTAATTTTAGAATAGCTGCTCTCTTAAATCAAATCTATTTTTACACAAATTTCAGAATTCAGAATCCCCACATGAACCAAGAAACCAGAGGCTGACTTTTCTTAACAGGTTTCCCTTTCATAGCCAAAGCATCCACTGCAAAAGAAAATGAGGTTAGCCCTAAGAAGAATGATAATCATTCAATAACACCGGCTGTAAGCCAAAGAAGAATTACAAAAATAAGTCAATCTTGTGCAATAAAAAGCCCCAAAATACCCCCCAAACCTGAGTAAGAACAAGTTCAAAATTAAAGTACTGTTTATTTTCAACTCACCCAACAAACTGCTGAAAAAAATTACATTTTCCCTCCAGAAGGAAATGATGACACAATGCCATTTTCTACCCACTGAGCATCACGGGATGGGTATCAAATACAGACATGACATCCTCTCACTTATGTTAATGCCAGGCAATAGAGCCAGAATGGGAGAGTTATTAATTCATTCAACGGGGAGTGAGCACCTACCATATATCTTCTATTCCTCTATCTGAGGGGCTTGGCATACAAAGGGTTGTGTGGTGGGGGTGACAGGTGTAAGCTCCAGTTCACCACTGAAATAAAGTTACAACTGAGGGGGCCTGGAGACGGGGTCAGGGAAGCCTTCACAGATGCCATGACATATAAGCAGAGGCCGAAAGCAATAGAAATTTGCCAGTTAGACAAGGCGAAAAAAATGTTCCAGCAGAGGGCATGTGATGTGCAAAGTCACAGATGTGTGAAGTAGCTTTGGATGTTTGGAAAACAAGCAGTGTTGCGTGTCTGTTGCAAAAATTGCAATCTAGCCGTGATGAGAGCTGTGGCTACAAATGCAGGCAGGAACTTGATGGTAAAGGATCTTTAAGTCCAAAGAGGTCAGCTCCTCCCTTGCAGAGAGGGGAGTGACACGACCAGATTTGTGTTTAAACGAAAGATACTTCCTGGAGCTGTGTGCAGTGAGATCCGTTAGGGGATGTTCCCGCAATTCATATGACAGGGAAGGCAGGTTGGATTTGAGGAGAGAGGGGAAAGGGTGGATTTGTGTAGGATCAAGAACCTGGAAATGGTTACCAACCTCTGGGGTTTCTGACTTGAGCTACTGGGGTAATGAGTGTTTTCTGAGCTGAGAACAGGAATACAATGGACATAAATTCTGGACTCGGCTGATGTAGATGGGAGACACTGAGGCAAAAGGTGTCTTTTGAGTGTCCAGAAGGAAATGACAAAGCAAAGCGTTTGTAAGATTAATGTATTCTTTCTGTCGTTACCTAGGACATTCCAAGTGCTGGTTTCATTTGCTATGAAATTATATGCAACTATTTTTGATGATTTACAGTGGAGGCTTGGGAGAATAAAGACTCCTGCAAGGATTTCTTTGATAGCTTTATGGCAAGTGTTTCAAATAAGGGCACTGCAGCCTAGGGTATCACTGGGAACCTTGCTAGGAGTCTGACTGTTATCAATATAATTTGCAGTGTGAGTTAAAACCACCAGCACTGGTTTGGTGAGAATTAGTCATGGATCAAAACCACACATCCTGAAGTCAGGATTATATTGCAACAACATCATCCATCATAATAACTGTTTAGTTATTTAGTTAGTCATAACTAAACTGTTTAGTTATTTAGTTAGTCATAAATAGGCTTTTAGAAAACAATCCTTTAAAAATATAAATTAAACTATGTCACTACACACTTCCCAGTGGTTCCTGCTTTCCCTCAGAGCAAGTGCCTTTAAAGTCCTTATAATAGCCCACAACGCCCTCCATGATGCACCTCTTCTCCTATTTCTCTTCATTTCTCATTACTGTCTTCCTCCAATCACTGTTTTCCAGCTACACTGGTGTCTTTGCTGCTTCTCAAATGTCAGACACTTGACAATTCCCTTTGGCTGAGAATGCATTTCCTGCAGATTTCTCTGCATGGTTTTGAGTTATTAATCAAATGTTATCTTTTAAGTGAGTCCTTCCTTGCCCCTTGATTTAAAATTATGGCAAATCCCTATTACCTTCTCCTGCTTTATTGTCCCGAAAGCACCAAAGAGGAGTTCTTGTACTTTCTCTGACCATCATAGCAGCAGAGAATGCTAACATGTTAATAGCAGCTGTAGATAGGCTCGAGATGGGGTGTATTAGAGCAGGCTGAGCTTATGCTGCCGTGACTAACAAGCCCCAGATCTCAGTGGCTTAACTGAGAAAGCTTAGTTCTTCCTCAAAGTCTGCCTAAGTCAGGTGACTCACTGTGATGGCTCTCCTCCATGCAGTGACTCAGCGATCTAGGCTCTTTGCATCTTTTGGCCCCACTCTCTCAACATATGGCCTCCATGCTTGCCCCCAAAGGGATTGTGTTGAAAGGACTCAGAGAGCCTTTTACTTAACTCAGGCTAGAAGTGACATACAGCACCTCTGCTCATAGTCCAATGGTCAGCTCGTCCCATGGTCCCACTTAACTATGAGAGGGCTGGTTAGAAGTGTAGTCTTCTACGTGCCCTTCAAGGCAGGAAACCTGGACACTGGTGCACACTCCTCAGGTTTCACACAGCAGCCAGCTTTGGAATGATCTTCTTAAGATGCAGCATGAAGCAATGGAGAAAGCGCAGGAGTAGGATCCAGCAGAGCTGAGCTCAGATCTGGTTGAACTGATCACTACCTATGTTGCCTTGAGTAAGTCAGTTTTTAACTCTGGGTCTCTGTTTTCAAATCCACAGAGTGGGGAAAATAATACATAGCTTGCTTGTATCAGAGGGATTTTTTAGTTTCAACTATAAAAGTTTGCAAGCAGAATTACCAAATTTAGGCTAGTATTGAAATGCAAGTACATACATAATGCAGTATGAAACCTAGAAGCCTAATTGGATGAGATATAATGAATTATACTATTTTACATCAACTTTGTTAGAGCCATAGAGAATGGTACCATTTTCAGTCTTGCTTGCTTAACAGCTGTGACACCTAAGCAGTGAAGTAAGGAACTGTTTATGTATCAGCGTTGGTGTATTTTCTAAGTATGGAGCATGAAGAAAATGCAAAGGAAACTGTGATATACGATAAACATTATATATGATAAACATTAAAGATTACCCAAAGCATGAGTTTGCAGCCTCTGAAGACACTTTTGTGTTATCACTGCCTTCAAGAGTGAATGAATGCAATATTGGCAGCTCACATGGTATCTTACACTCTCTTCCTGGAGGGCGTCCACCTGGATCCGCTATTGCACAACAAAGCCAACCGTATGTTCCAAGGATTGATGTGTAGTTAGGACAAGGTATAATATGACCAGCTATCAGCTATTTGAAAAATTTCATTAGAATGTATTTAAGGATATATCAAAGTCCTTTAAAAACATTACTTTTTATAGATTTGGGTAATTAATGACTATATTTGTTGTCAGACTTCAAAAAGATACTGAATTCATATGTAATTATTTTGCAAGTCACCTCCAGATTATTGATGATGGCAAAATATTATGGTAACAGTGGTAATAACGGTATTCTCTTTATCAGTTTTCTAGATGCAAAACAATCTTATCAAAAGCAAGTCTAATCTTTTAAATCCATGTAATGTGAGATACTCAAAGGTGTGAATTCTATGATTAAAATATGCTTTGGGTTCTCTGGAAAACTCAGTGGAATCTATAGCATTAGGATAGGAAGAGTCCAAGTCACCTGTTTCAAATTAACAAACTGTCCCTGTAGAGAACTTCTTTTTGACTCAGCCTGCCATTTATTTTCTGAGAAAGCTCATTTCACTCACTTGTATCTATGTCTGACAGAAAAGTATTTCCTACATTAAGCAGATTTGCCTCTGTGGAACCTCCACCCATTATTCTAGTTCAGAAGATGTTTTTTTGCAGTTAGTAACAGTACTCTACACGCACTAAACATTAGGAACATCCTGACTGTCATTTAAAGGTCGCAGATTCACAGCCTAAAATATTACGAGTCCAGAAACCAATCAGAACTACACTAACCAAGACACAAAAATCCATATAAGAAGTTTCTAATTGAACTTTGTCATGGAATTTTTCTGCCTAGTCATTGGCCCACATAACTCTACTGTGACAAACAAGAGAAATGGATCCAAAAAAGCCAGCTGCAAATAGATACCCACAGCCACGTGCTGGAATACAGACAGCATATCAGTAATGAGATAAAGCTTCTGAAGCCGAAGGTCACTGAACCAAGATTTCTGACACATATCCAAGTGCTGACTTTTAAAATGGAGAGTAACAGAAAGCACAGTGAATTTTATAGGACGTTTTATGCGATGTTATGATAAAATAGGACCAGGTTATTGCAAAGTGAATGCTCCTTTGTTTCCTTTTACCAACAACTTCTATGCGTTACCGCCTTGACCCCGGGGTCTGGGTTACTTCCCGCCCCCCGCAAAGATTACAACCTTGAGAACGACTGCTTTTCTTCTTTTCTTCTCTTTAGACACTTCTGCCATCCTTTTTTATAAAAGAGATTCAGAGAGCTGGTCACAGTGCCAAGCTGATGATCATATATTGTGTGGACGTTTTTGAAATAGAGAGTGTACAATAATAAATGGCCCAGGTCAAACTCCCTTTCTACACGGCAGTTCAAAAGTGTGTCAAAAGCGCACATGCACACAGACACAGATACACACAGCATGAACCACAGTCTCTTATCTCACATCTGTCTCCCTACGAATCTATTTCTTGTTCAGGTTTGACAGTATCATGCTTGTCTTTAATAAACACCATCAATGGTTTTCTGCCATGGCCTGTGTATCATTCACATTGAGTCTCGATTGGGGCCGGCAAACAATAACCTGAGGGCCAAATCTGGTCTGCTGCCTATTTTGTATGCTTATCATTTTTTTTATTTTTACATTTTTAAGAGTTGGAAAAAAATCAGAAGAATAATATGTTGTAAAATTCAAATTTCAGGGTCCATAAATAAGGTTTTATTGGAACACATCCATACTCATTTCTTTACATACTGTCTGTGCCTTTTGAGCTACAAAGGCAGAGCTGAGTACTTGCAACACAGACCACATGGCCTGCAAAGCCTAAAATATTGACTATCTGGCCAAATAAAACAGAAGTTTGCCAACTCCCAGCATGTGAGAATGGACCTCCTGGGGTTGGGTAGCGCCTAGCCTGTGTTCTATACTAAGCCCTGATCTCTAATACTCATCATACGAAAGGCTTCTTCCCTAGGCAGGCAATTAAGATTTTCCATAAGCTAGGCCCAGATCAGATTCTCTCCAGCCTTCCCATCCTCTACTTACTCTTTTCCTGGTGCCCTGTGTCTGTTTATGTTGCTTCTGTGTTCTAGCTGTGTGCTCTCCTTTATCTGTTGGTCGATATCCAACATTGGAAGCACAGCTCAGATGTCACTTTGAACTTGGCAGCTCAGAAATGTGCCTACCTAATCTGATTTCTTGTTTCTATGAATTTGCACAGGGTTTTGATGTTCTCCGACACACTTCCCATATCCTGTCTTGCACTGTACTTCATTATGCACTTGTGTCATTTCCCCTGTTTTGTCATACAATCCTTAAGTGTAAGGACTTGCCTTAGTTATGTTTGTACCTTTTAAGAATGGTACCTTTTAAGAATGCCTGGTACTGATCCCAGTAGACTGAGAGACTAGTGCCAGGAACCATGCCAAGCCTCTGCACACACACACATAATCACATACTTCCTTAGTTGCAGGGTCCAAGGAAATTCCAGTGGCATGGCAAAAGACCCAAGTTAGTGCTCTAATAAGGCGGCTGTGGGGAGGGGTGGCTCAGTTCCATAAAAATAAACAAAATCTTGGAAGGACACAAGCCCAGGACCCAATCCAGGATCAGGAAATATGCTGAATAACAGACAGGCCCTACACATGGGCGACGTTCAATCCATGTAGCAGGATTCCAGGCACCAGACCAGCGTCCAGGACAACAGAACCAATAGAGAAGGGGATAGCGTGAGGCAGTGGAGTTTGGCCAAGAGAAAAGAGAAGCCAGGTCTGAGAAAGACTGGGGTTCTAAAGAGCTGACTGGGCAAAAGTCCAAAGACAGAAATCACACTCAAAGTCAGAGCTAAGCTGCTACCAAGACTGTGACTGGAGCTGTGTCCCGAATACTGGGTAAGGATTCTTTAAATTATTCTTGCTGAGGCTTAGATGTCATTCTAGGATCTAGAGAGCAGAGAAAGTTATGAAGAAGGCTTCCGTGGCCCTGGCAGTGGGGGAAGACAAGAGACCCGGAGGGAGGGACAGAACAGAGCCTGGGAAAGGCCAGGGGGAGAGGGAGCTAAACGAGCACTAACCACCTACCAGGCCTGTGATAAGGCTTTTACTTACAATATCTCATTTGGCATGCACAGGAGCTCTGCAAGGAAGCAGCATATCTCCATTTTACAGAAGAGGAAATTGTGGCTTAGAGAGATTATAAATAATTAGTGGAGCTGAGGACTGAAGGCAGACATGAATGAACCCAAACCAATTCCCCTTGCTCCCTACCACTACACGTCATAATTCTTCAAGAAATATCTATTAAGTGAGTAATGAAGATAGAGAAATTATAAATGGACTCTCTTTTTACCATTTAACACGGTGAACCGGATAGCATGTTGGTGGCTGTTTTTTCTCTTATCATGGGCCCATTGAACTCACAACTCACTCATGGATACTCTGTGTCCCACAGGCCAACATGCACATGAAAGAATCTAAGAACATACTGGTTGCTCTAGTCAGTTGCTTTGGATTTCTGGCCTTCCAAGCCTTTCACAGACTTGTCCAAACTTCATTTCCAGACTTATGTTAGTTTGCACAGTCCTCCTGGGCTACTAACTGTCTTCCAATGAACCCTTGTACACCTCGTTCCCTGCCTGTTAAATGTTACCTCCTCAATAAAACCCTCCTTGATTGCTTTATTCAGAAAGCTATCTCTTTCTTTCTCCCACTCTGACAGCATTTCTTTCTATGCCTTTCACATGGCTCTCTACTTGATCTGAAATAATACTTGCATACATACTATAAACTCCAAGAACTTTAGCGTTTGTGTACATCTTTTTACCCACCCCCTACAGAGCCTTAGAATAGCATTCATACAAAAGGTGTTTAAAAATAGAAGTACTAAAGAACAATGTATACATGAAATTTCACTTTCTTAGACTCCTCTACCTGGGCATTTTTTTCCCTCGAGGTTTTGTTCTCACACTCACCTTATTTTGACTTGGTTCTTTCTGGTCACTGAAATTCTTTAGAATGAAGCAGTTGTATGAAACGGAAAAAGATGGCATATTGAAGGTAGACTACGGCTCTTTGTTTTATACTACCTGCAAAGCCAATGTGACGACCTGAGTCTAAAAGTTCTTTTCACTACCAGTCGGATGTATGGGCTTATTGCCATACAATCTGCTTTTCAAAGTCTTTAACAAAAATACTGATTTGATCCTATGATCACGTCCTCTCTAGAAGTACTATTTAAATTACTATATAATTTCTTTTCTTATATAATTTATATCATTGTGACAGTCTGATAGTTCGCAGGGGCCCCTTGAAAGCCACTTTGGATTACAGGGCAAGACTTATATTTAAGACATTTTAAAAGCATATTAAAAAGGATTTTTTCTCATTTGATAAATATTAATGCATTTATTAATGGACAATCTAAGGGTCCTAAATTATGAAAAAATAATTTTGAGTTTGCAGTGATTACAAGAAAATTAACTACTACTAAAGCTAAAATATGAAATATAGTCTTCTGGAAATTGCACCTTAAAAATATTAATGACAGAATATCTAATGGATGGCTTCTGCTGGATGATAAGTTCCCTAGTTTTGATATATTTACAGAGGCTTCCCAAAATGTAATCAATTTTTAATTATCTGTGTAAATAGACAATAGTAGCTGTGTATATCATGTATGATAATGGTCAAACTTAAAGCCACTTATATTGGCCTCTAGAATGTATTAAATATTTTAAGGGATATTGCTTTAAAATTCTTTGCTTAACTTAATATTAAGATTATTCTATAAGCTAGCAAGTAATAAAGGGATTCTAGGGAATAATAAAAGAAATGTTTAGCCAGGATTTAAGAATTCACTAGGATAATCTATCCAATTATAAATTTGACTACGATTGAGGCTAAAAATAATGTACCTATCAATAAAGTGAATTACAAGAAAAAAAGAGAACATCCTGTATGGGATTATCTGAGCCAATGCTTTCTAGAATCCATTTTTTACTTTTCATGTTATTATATGCAGTTTTAATATGGTATTACTTCTAATCTTTCAAGTACTGCTGTCAGATAAACCTAATTATTTCCTAGAAGTGGCTTGTTCCTGAAAGAAAAATGCAGCAGAAAACTTATTCACCCATTTAAATATATTTACTTTACATTAAAATATTTTCTTCTTTATTCTTTTTCTAAAATAGGAGGATTCAGGTGGGTGAGGAATCAGACATATTGGCAGAGGTAAGAGTAAGTAAGGGTGGGTAGAGGAGGGGGAAGGAATCCCCAAATTTGAGAGAGCCTAGACCATTCTTCATTAAATCTCTAAGAGACCCCAGAAAATTTCCACACAGGCACATACAAATATTTCTTGGAGACTGCTATGGACTGAGTATTGGTGTCAAGATTCATATGTTGAAGGTCTAATCCCAATGCAATATATTTGAAGGTGGAGCCTTTGAAAAGCAATTAGATTTAGATGGGGTCATGAAGGTAGAGTCTCCATGATGGGATTAGTTCCCTTACAAAAAGAGACCAGAGAGCTTGGTCTCTCTCCATCCCGTCTCCCATCTTGCTAGCAAGAAGGCAGCTGTCTGTAAAACAGGAAGAGGGGCCAGACCAAGCACCCAACCATGCTGACTGATCTGAGATTTCCCAGTTCTTAGAACTGTGTGAGAAATAAATGTTGGTTGTTTAGGCTACCCAGGATGGTATTCTGTTACAGCAGACTGTACAGACCATAACCTGGAGGAACGTCAGTGTTCCTCTCATGTGGCCCTGAGTTCTTGGCCGACAAAATCAATGAACCTTTGTGTCACAGCACTGATGCTGACTACACACAGCTTGCTGAAGACACTGGATCTTTAACTCTGTGGCTGGGGCCACTCTCTGTGCATTTGTGAGGGCAATGCTGAGACAGTGTCTGGTCCTACGAAATTAGCTCCTAAGTATCTGCAACCCTCTGAGATCCATACTTAGACACCTGGCATGGTTGTCCAGGACACTGACTTCTTGAAGCTATTTAGTTTTAGTCTCATTTGTGAAAAGAAGAAATTATACTATTTTCTTCTTTGTAGCTCCATACTTTATGATGCTCAGACTATTATCCTCCTAACATTCAGCTTTCTGACACAGCAACGAATGGTTCAATTTAGTTCCTCACCAAATGATTACTCAAAGAAAGGGAAAGGGCTCAGGATCAGGTGTCACCCTGAATTCAAAAATTAAGCAGTAATTTACATTCTTGAAGTATCATTGAAATCCTTGCAACAGATGTCTTTTTTTTCCCCCAAACTGAATAGATTCAGTAGAACCATCCCTGTTCCTTTACTCAGGGCTAGATCCTAACATCAGAGGCACCATCAGTTAGTTTTTGTACAGGATCATGTCTTCTTATTCACTGTTGTATCCTCAGAATGAATTAATATGTATATCTTAGGCTGTATAGTCAATCCATTCACTCATTTGATTCAACAAATATTTATTGAGAGCCTACCATGTGCCAAGTACTATTTCGGATGTTTGGAATACATTAGTATGATTCTTGTCCTTGAAGAGATTACATTTTGGAAGCAGTAGGGGAATAAGCAATAAACATAATAAAGTATAAATATTGTCAGAAGAGATTAAATCCTACAAGGAATAAAAGAATAAGTCAGCAGTATAAGGAGGATCAAAGGAAGGGATGCAAGTGAGTTGACATACAAAGACTTGAAGGTGGTGAAAGAGTTGGCGAAGCAGACACCTGGAAAAAGACATTTCAGGCAGGTGGTACAGCCAGCGCAGGAGCATAAATTTTTTTTAAAAGAATCCCTGATGGACTGCTATCTCTATTGAACTCTTGAGTATATTTCATTCCAAAGAGAATGATCAACAAAATTTGATTGTTTGATTGGGTCTTGGATACATGCTATACATCCTGATAAACCGACTCATAGCTCATCTGTGACATAGCTTCTGAATTAAAGGCAAAGAAGAAAACAGGAAGAGATAGAATAAAATATTTTTTCATGTTTGGAAAGAAATTCAATTCACTTCTTTAGAAGATTAAGGTAGGATTTATAATGTTTCTCTCTCTCTCTCTCTCTCTCTCTCTCTCTTTTTTTTTTGTTGGAGCTCCTTGTTAGCTGTTTTGTCCTTCAGGAAAGGATATGGAGTGGTATGGATTGAAAAGGTTACACTGTCATCATTTGCAAACGAATTCTATCTGGAATGAAAATTCGCATAGTTTTACATCGATGTTGTATTGTTCGATGTGGTATTTTGTCAAAACTGTATGCTGTCTACAACAAATATTTACCTTTATGTATTAGCACATTTAAATCAACCACAGTGTTAGACACTCACACTATGAGAATAGTAACAATTGGCAATGTGGACAATACTCCAACTATAGAGAAGATTTACCATATATTATTTTTAAAAGTTTACAGAAGATACTTTAACCTAGTCTTGATCTATTCCATGAAGGAATTTTAGTGGACTTGAAAGCCTCCAAAATTATTTGCAAAGCTGTGTATTCATAGGAATCTGTTAAATTATCCAACAGTTTTAATGACAATTTTAAAGGCACCTGTGACAGCCCCCTCTTTGGGGAAAAACAAAGAACTTAAAAAAACACTTAGAAAAAAGCACAGATGGTATTTTTTAAGGGTTATTTATATATCAGAAGAGTACTCTCCCAATTTATGAACAGTTTGATTGCTCACAAAATTTAGTTTTGTTTTGACCAAAGTGGACCTTTTGCTTTCACATCTTGATTTTTTAGAGAAAATGTTTTATTTTACCTGCTATAAATTTTTATAATGAGGCAGACCTTAATTTATTTCAATCAACACTGATAAGCACCTACCATACACTGGGGGATACAATAATGAAAAAAGATAAAAAGACCAGGTTCTTGCCCTTGAAAATCTCACAGTATATCAGGAGAGATGGAGACACAGCGATTGGTCATAAATTGTGAAAAAATATGATCAGGGAAATGAATTCAAGGGCAGTTTTATCCCTGGGATAACTGAATTCCCGGGGAAGGAATTGGTTATTGGTACTGGAAAGATGAACAAATTTTTCCAGGCCCAGGAAGAAACCAAGAGTGTTCTGGGCACAAAGAACAATAAGTATTAAAGCGAAAACGTTCAGTTTTGTGAGAATACAGGCTTGGGAGGAAGGCGTGGGGGATTTGGCCGAGAGGAAGTCTGGTAAGGTGAGGCCAGACTACAAAGAGCCTCGGGACCATCCTAAGCATCTGGACTTGTGTATGTCAGGTGATGAAGTACTGAAGGTGTCAGATAGAGGAGAGACATAATCAAATTATTTTAGAAATCAAACTCTGGTGGATAAGATGAGGCCAGACTGAGAGTACCAGAAGCTACTGAAAAGAGATATGCTTGGATTTGTAACAGAATATAGCTACTCTTGTCTCTCTTTTATTTGTTCATTTATTTATACACCTTTCTTCTTTATTGTAGCCTATAGAAGGATCACAACCTGCTTCCAAAACAATTCCATGGTTCAGAGAGAAAGGCTGAGTAGTAGCAGAATGGGCAAGATTCACTTCACTGTTGTCCTTCCACGGTTATTTCAGATTGAGGTATATTCACTTTCATTGTAGAAGTCTAGAACACGTCTAGTCTAGAAATTTTCTTTCCCTAACTTCATGCATCTAATCTATCAACCATTACTATTGTTTCTTCCTCCAAAACGTTCTGAATCTGACCTCTCTTTCTTCCCAGGCCATTACCTGAGCAGAAGTCCCCATCTTCTCTCCTGCTCCCCAAGAAGGCTCCAAAGTGGGGTCTCTGCTTTCTCTCTTGCCCTTCACCATCTGGCGCCCACATGAAAGTGAGTGACCTTTTAAAATAAAATACAAATCAAATCATTCTCCAGAGGCCCCAGTCCTGACGAACATCTGTGTATTTCTATTCCTTTTTTGTCCCTGGAGATATCGGTCTTATTTTTGAGCCCTATTGCAACTTTTTATTGGCTAAGTGTTATGTGAGCCCTATGGAAGGCACTTCACCTCTTTGACTCTTGGTTTTGTTTGTTTGTTTCATTTTCATCTTTCAAGTGGTATAATAACTCTTTTTTTTTTAAGATTTTTTTTTTTTTTAATTTATTTGAGACCGAGAGAATGAGAGACAGAGAGCATGAGAGGGAGGAGGATCAGAGGGAGAAGCAGACTCCCTGCCAAGCAGGGAGCTCAATGTGGGACTCGATTCCGGGACTCCAGGATCATGACCTGAGCCGAAGGCAGTCGCTTAACCAACTGAGCCACCCAGGCGCCCTAAGTGGTATAATAACTCTTGAGCTTACTTCAGGGTTCTAGATATCACAGGAAGGTGAAGGCATTTTAAGATTCAGGAACCCCACTTAGGGACAAATCATACGTCCTCCAAACACCATGGCCCTGTTAATTCTCAAAATCTGCCTGAGCGAAGGCAGTCCTTTCTGTTCACAAAATAAGCCAAGAGTTCAAGTCAATCAGTCATAATGAATTAGGTAATAAAGTAAGTTGACCCTTCAGTGAAGAAGCTCTGGATTCCTTTTTTTTTTCTTGCAAATACTGTGTTTATGACATGAATGATCAGAAGTCACGGAAAGGCTGCCCTCCTATAACTTTATTCTGCCCAGGAAACATAGCAAAGTCATTGGGACATTTGAAGCAAATTAGAGCCAGAGCAGAGACCAGAAGCACAGCCAGTTTCCCACTTTTCTTTGTCCACAGGCCAAAATATGACAAACGTACTGGGGCTTGGAATTTGAAATTAGCAAGTACAATTTCTAAAATATTATGGTGTTTTGTTTTTTCAGGCATGAAGTTGTGTGAGCTCAGTATGTTTTAATTATGTAAAATAACCCAATTTACATAACCAATTAAAGTCAAACCACTTTTATTTTTCTCAATGAATGTTGTATAAACCTTGAAGGTTAGAAAGTCAACCACAAAAGAGTTCTAAAAGGGAGCTCTTTATATCAGCCACGAATCTAGAAATCTTTCTTTTTATGGACAGTTACTTGACTGTTGAATAGTTCTGTTTTCATCAAGTAAAACTGGCCTATGTTGGGATGAATATAATCCATTTCATTGCTGCTTCTGTACATTTCTTTTATTTTGCATGAATATGGCCAGATGAATCATACATAAAGAAAGCTTAGTTCCTCCAGAACACTGCTATTTTACAAAGAACTCTGCTGCCAAATTCAAAGATAAATTCAGGTTTTAGGTATCAGAATCTTTTTATAGGTCCCAGGAGAATATCTCGTTCAAATAATAAAACAGCTCAGCGATCAGAGGTTCTGTTCACCTGTTGTGTCTCCAGAAATATGATATTCTACAAAGTCTGAGATAATGAAGGGTAGGCATTATCATTACCCTTTTTCAAAAAGCTCAGTCAAAGGAATGAACTGTTTTATGAAAACATCATATGGAAACTTCAAGAAATAAACTCAGGCAATTCTATAAAAAAAGGTAAAGGAAAAACTTAAAAATCTGGAAATGTTCAGAAATCTGGTTAACAATCAAAAAGAAGCAAACTATTTTGACAGAATAGAAATAGAAATATTAATTTTATGCCAAAATATCATTTTGTTAGTAACTAAATTGCTCCTTTTAACTCAAAGGGTATTCATTTAAAACCCTTAGGTTTCTTTTCAGAAATTCCTGTAAAATAATATTTGCCAGAAATCTGTTGATGCAACTTTAGAAAGACCCTAAAATGGGAAAAAAAAAAGTGAAAATAAAATCTAAGATTCAGTTCAATCTACTGGGATGGTACCATTATTTATATAATCAGAGAGAAGCAATTTCCTAATCGGAAATCAATTTGACTTGTTATTGAGGAGCTTGGTTACTGATTATCTGTGGCCATCAGACAAGAAAGTGTGCAAGAGAAGGAAGAACATTCAAATAAATCTCTTATGCCCCTTTTCAACAAAAGTCTTCTGGGACAGGAAGGCTAACACTATAAAGTTTTGCTGGTTTCATGTCTATTTCACAGATACCTAGTCCATTATTGAGAGCAAACAAAGGGGCATAGTGAAATTAAAATAATTATTGAGTCCTTCCTCTTTACACTTTACAGATACTTATATAAAGTATCTGTAAATAGATACTTATATGTTTTACTTATTTTACTTATATAAAGTATCTGTAAACAGATACTTATATGTTTACCTTATTTCTCACAACAATCCAATAGTTATGTATTGTCATTGATGCTTAGCATATAAAGAAAGTAAGGCTCAGAGGTGTTAATTAACTTGCCGAAAGTCCCCGGGTTACTAAGTGGCAGAGGTAGTGATTTGAATAGGAGTATGCTTAGTTCAAAGCCCATTCTGTGTCCATCACATCAGAATTTGTTACATATGTTCCTTTTGGGTAGTTTTAAAAAGGTAGAAGGGTTTATGAAATAAAGGAACTTCTGATAAACTGGATATAAATGACCTTTTATAGATTGAGTCATATATGAACATACAACACACATATATAATTCATATATTGAATTAATGAGTGTCATGCATTACATTTGTAAAGTATAAAATTCATGAAGAAAATAGGCAACCACAATTTTTATTTAAATCTTAAAATACAAATGACCACTCTTGGCTTTGCCTAAAATGGATTAAACCTGTACAAAACATGGTTTTGCTGGAGCCAGCAACAGCCGTTAGCATGCGTTAGGAATAAGTGCCCACGATTGCAGAGTTGGGGGCTGAACGGACCATGAGTATGGCACGTACAGACCCACATCCTGAAGGCACAGGGCCAATACCATCAGTCTCTATTTTATTTAATTTAAAATTATCAGCTGCTGGTAACGTTTTTAACAGAGGTCATTGTGGTTCAGTGTTATTGGATTTTGTCTTATTAAGCACTTAAATTGCTTGCTAGAATGACTGAGGAACAGAGGTATATTTGGAGGCCTTAAGAAGGAGTTAGCTCTTAGGCCTTTGGTAATAACGTATCTTCAAATTAGAGGAGGCGTGACTGGCTGGCTCAGTCGGTAGAACACGTGACTCTTGATCTCAAAGTCATGGGTTTGAGCCCCACACTGGAGGTAGAGATTACATTAAAAAATAAAATCTTTAAAAAAATCAAGGAAACAAAGGATCTTTGAAAGCTTTCCTTTTTTAAAATTAATTAATTTTTTATTGCAGCATAGTTGACACACAATGTTATGTTAGTTTCAGGTGTACAACACAGTGATTCAACTTCTCTCTGTTAGGCTGTGCTCACCGCAAGTGTAGCTCCCATCTATCACTGTGCAATTACAATGTGTTACAAAACCATTGACTATACTCCTTATGCTGTACTACCCATCCTTTCGACTTACTCATTCCAAAACTGGAAGCCGGTACCTCCCACTCCCTTTCACCCATTTTTCCAATTCCTCACCTCTTCCCCTCTGGCAAACCACCAGTTTGTTCTCTCTATCTATGGGTCTATTTTTGTTTTAGTTTGTTTGTTCATTTGTTTTTTTAGAGTCCACATGTAAGTGAAATCACATGGTGTTTGTCTTTCTCTGTCTGACTTATTTTACTTAGCTTAATACCCTGGGTCCATCCACGTTGTTGCAAATGGCAAGATCTCATTCTTTTTTATGGCTGGGTAATATTCCATTATATGTATACACCACATCTTTATCCATTCATCTATTTATGGACACTTAGGCTGCTTCCATATCTTGTCTATTGTAAATAATGCTGCAGTACATATGGGTGAATATATGTTTTCAAATTAGTGTTTTCATTTTCTTTGGGCAAATACCCATGAAGGCTTTCTTGACAATTTTAAGTTACTGTACCGAACCCATCTTTTCTAGGGATACTGATGAATTATGGAGCAACACTAATATATATTCTCAGGAATATTGACATGTAAGTACTTGTAAGCAGCTCCACAGTGATGGTAAATAAATTAACAAACCCACACTGTATCATTTGAGGTACACTGTGAAGCTTAGGTTTGTCAGCCAATTTGCTTATATTTGTGTGTTATAAAAGTCGTCAGAGCTGGGAAACATTTATGGAATTCAAGCTGTTCGCAATTAGCCTGCATGATTGTTTTTTGCCATAATAAAGTTATATTTTATTAATGGAGAAATTTTACTGGTATCTAGAAGTTGAGTGCCCTGTTATTTTGTGTGTTTTCTGTGCAATGCTTGGTATGGTTCTGAGAGTGGAACAATTACAAAAATGAAAGTTAGCAAACACTAGTTTATGTAACATAGCCAGCCAAAGCCACTTACTCTTTCAAGGTGAAAGGTCTAGAAGGTTTTGTTAAGAATTTAGGACTCAGGGGTGCCTGTGTGGCTCAGTTGGTTAAGCAACTGCCTTCGGCTCAGGTCATGATCCCGGAGTCCCGGGATCGAGTCCCACATCAGGCTCCCTGCTCGGCGGGGAGTCTGCTTCTCCCTCTGACCCTCCTCCCTCTCATGCTCTCTGTCTCTCATTCTCTCTCTCGCAAATAAATAAAATCTTAAAAAAAAAATTTTTTTTTTAAAGAATTTAGGACTCAAATGTGTTTGCTTTAAGACTGATTCAAATAGGGCACCTGGATGGCTCTGTCAGTTGGGCATCAGGCTTAGGCTCAGGGCATGATTCCAGGGTCCTGGGATCGAGTCCCGCATTTGGCTCATTACTCAGCAGTGAGTCTGCTTCTCCCTCTCCCTCTGCCCCTCCCCTTTGCTTGTGCTCACACGCTCTCTTTCTCAAATAAATAAATAAAATCTTTTTAAAAAAAGACTGATTCAAATAATAAAAAATTCAGTATCAAATTCTAAATACATGGAGCTTCAAGTAACCATATCATGATATTCACCAGTATTTCTGGCACTATGTCAGCATTTGTCTCAAATCAGTTTAAGGAATTTGTCAGCCAGAATCTCAAAATAATGACCTTGCAAAATACTTTGTCAATATTTCACTAATATCACTATGATATATTGTCATTTGCTTATTTATTGTCTGATTTCTCCATTACAACTCTTCGAAGGCAGCAATCGTGTGTTATTTCTTTGTGTGCTCAGGGACTAGCAGAGTTCTTTTACATAATAGGGGCTTCATAAAGGGCTAATGTTAAATGAGTAAATCAATGAATATGAATTACCGCTTTCTCATTCCATTACACTCAGCTTCAGAGTCGGTGGCCATTTATCGCATCTCTACTACGTGTTAACGCATTGGTTTATTTTCTTACCCCTCTTGGCCCCCATTCTGGCTCAGTAGTCAGGAAGGCTGACCCATAACAACTGCATCAATAGACCAACTTGCCTTCTGGCTTCTGCCTGGGTTTGGGCAATGACAGCCAAATGCAGGGGACTGGAGGTTGACAGGAAAGTGAGAATGAGCCTTATGATGTTCTGGCTCTGCCTCCAGTCAGTTGCTGACTGCCTTCCACAGACAGCCATAGCTCTGGTGGAGAGGCCCCTTTCATACAGCTACTCTCTCTGGATTTGGGTAGCTCCTCCCCCTCCTTGTGTTAGGGATGTTCTCAGGTGTTGACAGCCTGGAACGCTGCACCAGCTTTTGTTGGCTTCTCTAGTCACTCTCCCTTTGCCAAGGCTCCTTTTATTAAATTCTCTTCAACTGCTGGTTTGACTGTGCTGTTCCCAGCTGGGACTTTTGGTACCATAACAGCTGTTTGCATAAATCTTAAGTAATTTTACTTTTTACACTTGCAAGGGAAAGAGGACTATTCCCATCCTACAGAACGGCTGTGATAGAAACACACCTTTCCTGGGACTTTTATTATTTTCATTCACTCACTCATTCTTCGCTCATTTTGTTACCCATAAGTCACTGGGAATTTTTGTCTACTGACATCACAACTGCTAGGTGTAATTCCTGCTAAAGCAGAGTGGCACAGAGACAGGCTGACTCAAAGTGAGTATCTCTTTCAGATAAAAGAAAAACTAGTTTAAAAGAGCTTTTCACTGAGTGAGGTCAAAAAGGGGGTGGGGGAAAGTTATAAAAAGAGGAATGACGGCGGCTCAGCTCAGAATACTTCTGCTATTATAAAGAACTGTACCATTGAAGTTTTGTTCATTCTATTCATTTGGTGGAGAGAGGCAGGCTCATGAGACTTTTACTATGGCTGTGGAGGGAAGTCAATGACTTTTAAATCAGGTTTTGTTATAGCACCCTCTAAAATTTAAAGGGCTCTCTCATTTCATTTGTGTTATACACAATGTTGGCATTCTAAGGTTCTTCTTGCGTGTGCTGCATGTAGGTCAGTGGCCATTCTCACATCCCACCCTCCGAGGGCTGCCTCAGTTTCCCTCCATCAGGCTCGAGAGTTAAGTGAACCCTGAGGTACTCCCCCTGGAAGATATTTGTAACTTGTCTATCCCAAAAACCACCAGTGAGTTTGTATGTCTATTAAGAAAGGTCACTTAAGACTTAAGTTTCCAGAGAAGCATGAAAGAGAAGGGAGATCTAATATATTGTTGAAAGCCACAGAGGCATTAAGCTCTGTTTTTCTATGAGATGTTTCATTATGCTTTTAACAAATAGGTTTATGTGTGATCTATACGAATTAAGAAATAGCGTACATTACCAAAGGAAGGCAACGTCAAATTATAGCATTTCAAAATGAGGGATGGCAGAAAGTTCAGACTTTTTTGGGGAAGGTGTAAGTCACCTTACTTAGTACATTTTAAACACCATTTCCTCCACACTTCAGAGGCTTTCATTTTAGTAAAGCATGGCAGGAGTCATTCTAATGTGATTAGAAAGGGCCTGAAGCTTTGCTTTTAAAATTCAATACTTAGGTAGAAAGAAAATGGTAACTTTTCCCCTTTGAGTTTGAGTCACTCTTTTTATAACACCAGCTGCCCTGAGATGCCAGAATGGAAATGTACCTGCTTCCTGATGTTACCTGAGCACCGCTAAACTAGAGCCCTTTAACCGGCTCTGTTTTCAGTTGTGCTTTCATCTTTATTTCTGCCTTCCCCCAATATATTATTTCTATATTCTCCAGACTAATTTTTGGCTTTCTTGATGCTACATTCACTTGTCTCTTTGTTTGATGAATATTTATTGAGCACCTACTGTGTACCAGGCCCAGCCAAAGATTCTGCATCAAAGAGTCAAGCAAAAGAGCCAAGAATTTGTAAACACTGATCATTGTGAACACTGGAAAGAAAAGTACAAGTGCAGGAGCAGAAAGCCAAGGAATCTTACCTGATGTGTGGATTCAGAGAAATTTTCCTAGGGAAATAATCGGAAGGGATTGTGATGGATGAGCACGTTAAATAATTGAAGAGTACAGAAGAAGGTCTAGGGAGAGTTCATCAGATAGAAAGAATGGTATATGGAGTGACTCAGGTATGAATATATGCAGTATTTGACTTAAAACCACTGAGCTCCAGGTAACTTATGCATGAGATCGAGGCTCCACTATTAAAGGGTGCAAGGTGGCTTCCTCTATCCTGTTCTTCTGTGTGGCATTCCCCTTTGGTTCACAACTCAGAACACATAAAGAGCAGATGCAAGGATGTAGACGGTAGAGATTCTAGTTTATATTGCCATATGAATGACCTCGAGCAGTCAGTGCTTAGCCCAAGCAAGGTTTATCTAAGTGCTCAAGCTTCAAATCCAGCTTGGGTTGGCAGGAAGCGGTTTTTGTCCTGTATCAGCATTCAGTGACCCAGGCTAGAAGAGGTTTCATTGTGACAGAAAGAAGAGCATGTACCAAGTAGTGAACGTTTGAAGGCTTCCCAGAGCTGTTGCACATTTCACTGGCCAAAGTAAGCCACAGAGCAATGCTTAACCTCAAACTACAGGAGAGAGAACAGCCTACCACCATGAGGGGGATAGATAGAAAACTAGGAGTATCTGGTAAGCAAGAGTAGTGATTACCACAGAGATGAACCTTCATTTATCAGAAACTGCAGTCTCTGGAAAGAGTAAGTTTCTGCCTCAAACCAACCCATTTTCTGCCTTCTCATATTCAACCAGCTGTCACTAAATAGGAGAATGTGTATGTGTGGGGAGCACTGTAGTGGAGTGAGTGTGCTGAAATGGAGGTCAGAAGATGTTCACTAAGCAGTGCAATGATTTGTAAGTAGAGAATAGGTAAAGGAGATAAAATACTATTTTTATTTCTTTGACTTTTTTCTTCTACTTCCTGAAAGAAGGAAAAGAGTAATGTTGTCCTTAATATTATTTTCTGTATATCTGTTAAACTTTTTATTGAAGCTATCCTTTTTTAAAGATTTTATTTATTTATTTGAGAGACAGAGAGCATGTACAAGAAAGCACAAGCAGGAGTTGGGCTTGGGAGGGGCAGAGAAAGGGGGAGAAGGACAAGCAGAATCCCTGCTGAGCATGGAGCCTGAAGCTGCCTGATCCTAGGACCCTGAGATCATGACCTGAGCCAAAGTTGGAGACTTCACTGACTGAGCCACTCAAGCACCCCAAAGCTATCTTAATTGAGTTTCCAAGAACTCCTTCGTGTTCTTTGTTCCCTTGTATGTGCAGTGTCTGGTCTTGTTTTATAGATGCAATATAGTCTTTTAGTTCTCTTAAGATGTTAATTATGATGTTGTTTTCATGTGTTTACTTTCTCACCACTGTGTTCCTCTCCCTTCTTTGTTTCTTATTTGAGTCTATTTTGTTTTTTTCTGGCTCTACCTTTCATAGTAGAGGTTGTCCTCTAATGTCTGGTCTTCCTTAGCTATTAAATCATATTTAAAAGTGAGGCCCAAATGAACCAGATTGGGAAGCACGAGTATAGCTTCTCAATCTGTGAGTCTCCCCCTGTAGTGTTGCTACTATGGGATCATTCGTTTGGCTGGGGGAATCTCCGAATGCCTGTATCCATGGTTTGGAGGTTCTTTTTTTATTTTTTTATTTTATTTTTTTTATTGTTTATTTTTTTTTAAAGATTTTATTTATTTACTTGAGAGAGAGAGAATGAGAGACAGAGAGCATGAGAGGGAGGAGGGTCAGAGGGAGAAGCAGACTCCCTGCCAAGCAGGGAGCCCGATGCGGGACTCGATCCCGGGACTCCAGGATCATGACCTGAGCCGAAGGCAGCCGCCCAACCAACTGAGCCACCCAGGCGCCCACTGAGCCACCCAGGCACCCGGTTTGGAGGTTCTTAACTTATTTTGTGCCATGGCAGTCTGGTGAAGCCTGTGGAACCTATTTCAGAATGTTTTTAAATGCATGAAACCAATTATAGCAAAGTATTAAAAATTAAATTTGTGATACAATATGTGCTTATGGTAATACTGCAATACAATAACAGTAATGCATCATATCATAAGCTTTAGAGTTATATCTAATAACTGTTGAAGTAATGATGAGTGCAAATACTCTTTCAAGATATAAGCAATGAGTAATGTGACAAAAAATTACCATGATTCCTACTGGTGGCAAAGTTACGGGTACTGCTAGGATCGCACTGGTTTGTTACCTACATTCACACATGAGAGAGATGCTAATTTTCAAAGGTTAGTGGAAACAAAAAATGAATTATTGTTCTCATTCAAGTTCATAGACCCTCTGGTTAAAAATCCTATCGTAGGTCTTTACTTCTGAGTGGATCAATTTTCTTCCAGAAGGCAGTTCACCAATCTCCAACCTCAAGTATGTATGCCTGGCTGCAGGCCTTTCTGGAGCCATGCAGGGAATAAATCTCTTTTCAATGGGAAGATTTTCCCATAATCCCTCTGATGTCAGCATAGTAGCTCACGCTCCAACCTCAACTATTCTTGATGTCTCCAAATCCAGAGGCTATCTGATATCAGAGGCTATCTGATATCAGAGGCTATCTCTCCAAAATTAGACCCCAGATTTTCTCTTAATGGAGCCAGGGTACAGAGGGAAGATGGGAAGTCTAACTTCTCTTTTAAAGATGTTCAGCCCACACTCCAGTTTTCAGTCCCATTTTTTGCACACCTGCCTGGCAAGCACCAGTTCTTACAGTCTCTGAGGATTTTCATAGTTTTATGTGAAAATGACTGGCTTTCTGGCTTGCTGCCTCAACAGACTCAGATGACTGCATTCTCCAGTCTAAGAGTTAACAGTGGTAAAACTATTTCCCAGAGTTCAAAATGTTACTTTTGCTGTCTGCTGTCTTCTTTTTGTCCTTGTGATTTTTTTCCCCTCTCAATTCCTTTACTGTCATTGCTTTGTGAGGCTTCAGGAGGAAGTTCAGATAGACATTTGCATTCAGCCCATGCTGTTTAACCAAAGCTTTGATGCATTCATAAATTCATAAGTAGCATTTTATTATGTCTGGGACTCACATCTTTTTTTTTCTGTTCATAATAGCGTGTCTCCTTCCCTCTGATTTAATATAAAACTAAGCGAGACAACAAGGTTGATATGCAATGCCACTTTAAGGGAGACATCTATTATGTGTTTTAAGGAAATCAGTTCTTAAAAGAAATTTTCTTAAACTCTCCCTAATTGCTTTTAGCATCTCTGCTTAGAACACTAGGCTGCATTTCTCAAAGTCAACAACCAGGGAGGGGGCAGTTTTTTCTTCTGGTACAATGGTAAAAGTGGAGCAGTTCCTATGAGTACAGCCCTACCACAGGTAACAACTGAATTCTTGGTCAATATAAAAAACAATTCCCCAAAGTCACTGGAGAAAAAACAAACACAGGCATAAATTGGAAGAGAGTCAAGACCTGGAAGAAGAAAATGGGATTGGGTGAGTTTCCTGTTGATCAGATTTTTTTCCCAGTCAGACTAAGCAGATTCACTAAATTTTGGGATAGAAATCCTTGAAGTGTGCTGGTTTTAAGAATAAGAGGACAGAGATTAGGACTGTCAAAGTAGATGGAAAATGAGGGAGGAAATCAGGGAAAGGAGAAACTCTGGGGCAGTGGGGAGTGGGAACATCAAATTGTATACATAAATTCTAGGAAAATCTCAGGATGTCATCTGAACTATGCATGCATGTAACAAACTGTGAGCAACCCCAAGGCTAGAAGAATTGAACAGAGATTTTAGCAGCTACCCACCGCAGAGGTGATAAAGACTGGGACTTGATAAAACAAACAAACAAATAAATACTTGAGGAAATAACAGAATTCAATCTCTACCATGTATTTTTCACAATGTCCAGGACACATCTCAAATTACCAGATACATAATCAAGAGGAAAGGCAGTTGAAGAAACTGATCCTGAGGTGACCCAGAAGCCAGAATTAGAGAACAAGAATTTTAATTTAGCTATTATAAGTATGCTCAAGGATATAAAGGAAAATATATTTGTGATGAATGGATAAACAGAACATCTCAACAGAGAAATAGTAACTGTAAAAAAAAAAAAGAGCCAAATGGAAATTCTAGAAATGAAAAATACGGTATCTAAGACAAAAATATCATTGGATAAGCTTAACACCATGTTGGAAATAAAAGTCAGTGACTTGAAGATCATTTGATCAAAATTATACAATGTGGGGTGCCTGGGTGGCTCAGTTGGTTAAGCGACTGCCTTCGGCTCAGGTCATGATCCTGGAGTCCCGGGATCGAGTTCCGCATCGGGCTTCCTGCTCGGCAGGGAGTCTGCTTCTCCCTCTGACCCTCCCCTCTCTCCTATGCTCTCTCTCAAATAAATAAATAAAATCTTTAAAAAAAAATTATACAATGTGGAGAACAAGGAGAAAAAAAAATGGTAGGAAAAAAAAAACAGAGTCTCAGTGATTAGTGGAACTATATCAAAAAAGTACATACATATGGAGTTGTACAAGAAGATGAGAGAACTGGTAAACCCAACATTTAAAGAAAGAATGGACAAAAGTTTCCAAAATTTTAGATTCAAAAAACTCAGAGAACCCTATGTGATATAAATAGAAAAAAAAAAAAAAACTTGGAAAGGTGACAGTTAAACTAATGAAAACAAAGGATAAAGAAAATCTTGAACATTTCCAGAGAAAAAAGGCACATTACATATACAGGACAAAAATACAAGTTTCCAATGACTTCTCAGTAGAAACACTGGAGGCCAAAATATAGTAGAATGGCATCTTTAAAGTGTCAAATGAAAACAACAAATTGCCAACCCAGCATTCTCCATGGAGCAAAAATAACTTTCAGGAATAAAGCTGAAATGGAGGTATTTTCAGATGAATAAAAACAAAGGTAATTTTCCAGCAGACTTTCTCTTCAAGAAAAGCTAAAGAAAATTCTTCAAACCCAAGGGAAATGATTCCAGATAAAAATTCAGATCTTAATTTAAAAAGATATTTATGGGGGTCCCTGGGTGGCTCAGTTGGTTAAGCGTCTGACTCTTGATTTCAGCTCAGGTCGTGATCTCAGGGTCATGAGATCCAGCCTTGCATCAGGTGCTATGCTTGGCATGGCACCTACTTTAGAGTCTCTCGCTCTCCCTCTCCCTCTGGCCCCATTGCCCTGCTCTCTCTCTCTCTCTCAAAAAAAAAAAAAAATCACAACCATTTAAAGTGAAAATCATAGCATGTATAGCTTATGTAATAAACATGAACACTATAGCATAAATTACAGGGGTTAAAAAAACCTAGAAGATTGCACTAACAAAACAAAACAAAGAGATTGCAAAGGTATTACATTTTATGACAACATTAACTTTCAACAGACTGAAAAGTTAAGAATGTTTATTGTAATCTGTAGAGCATCACTAAATAATAGTACAAAGTGGTAAAGCAAAAAAGCCAAATAGATAATTAAATGGAATTCTAAAAGCAATTTCAGTGAACTCAAAATAATAGGAGAGGAGGGACAGAGGAACACAAAACAAATGGGACAAACAGAAAACAAATAGTAAGTAGACAGACCTAAATCCAACCACACCAATAGTTAGCATTAATTAGAAATTAAGTACTCCAATGAAAAGGCAGGAAATGTCAGAATAGATTAAAAGGCATGAACTATATGCTGTCTACCTGGAAGGTACTTTAAATACAAAAATTCAGTTAGATGTACTCAAAATTCAAAGACTCACTGAAAGGGAGGAAAGAAAATATATAAATATTTTCATAATGCTAAAAGGTCAATTCATCAGGAAGACTTAATATTCAGAAATGCATTTGCACTTACAGACAAAAAGTTTCAAGATCCATGAGGCAAAAATTAGTAGTTAAAGGGAGGAGTAAACAAAATCACAATTATGGTTAGAATTTTAACAACCTTTATCAGCAATTAATAGAACAATAAAAAGTAAGAAAGGATACAGATCTCCTGAACAGCACTATCAACCACCTTGAGTAATTGACCTTTATAGAACACTACACCCAACAAGTGTGGAATACACCTTCTTTTCAAGTGCACATGGACAATTCACCAAAATAGGCCATATGCTGGGCCAAACACAAATCTTAATAAACTTCAAAATTTGAAATAGTACAGAGTATGTTCTCCAACCAAAGCAGAACTAAGTTAGAAATCAATAATAAAATGATATTAAGAAAACCCCCAAGTATCTGGAATTCAAGAAATACACTTCTATGTAACTGATGAGCCAAAAAAAAAAAAAAAGTCGTAAAGGAAATTAGAATAGACTTTCATGTCAACAATTATGAAAGTTCATTATAACATTTGTGGGATGTAACTATACAATGCTTAGGAGAACTTTAAAATGGCTAGATTAGAAAAGAAGTAAGCTATAGCATCTATGATCTAAGCTTCCAACTTAAGAAGCTAGGGAAAAAAAGAACAGTGCAAACATAAAATAAATAGGAGATAACTAAGATCAGAAATCAGTGAGTTAGAAAACAACAGAGAATATCAACAAAGCCCAAAGGAAAAAAACCGACGAATGAAGGGTTATGTGGACACTGGGCAAGGAGACTTAAGTCCTCTCCAGTGGAGAGGACCTGACTGAGATTCAGGCCACTGTTCCTCACATCCCTGGGCCACCTTGCTCAAGAAAAGGAAGCTGCCCTTTGCACTTCCCACTGGCCCAATTCCCCACCTCAAGCCTTTCTGCGGGGCCTCTGCCAGGATCTGATCTAAGACCACCAGGGCAGGGACTATGTGGCTCTCAGGACCTGGCAGATGGGGCTGCTCAAGAAATATGTTAAAAGAATACCCTTGCAAACCTGTCTTCAAAAAAACTTCTTTCTTTGAAAATACCAATAAAATTGAAAAACTCCTAGATCAGATAGACTGATTTTAAAAAGAAAGAGAACAAGAATACAAATTAGCAATACTTAGAATAAAAGACAGTTTATCACAAAAATCCTATAGATATTAAAGGATAATAAGGGAATATTATGAATTTAATAAAATTAAATTTGAAGACTTAGGTGAAATGAATTTTTAAAAATATATAAGTGGAAATAGAAAATTTAAATAGTCCCATAACTATTAAAAATTAAAATTAAAGTCATTATTAAAAATATTCCCCAAAATAGAACTCTAGACTCCGATGACTTCACTGCTTCACTGATGAATTCCATCTAGCCTTTAAAGAAGAAATAAATCAATCTCACACAAATTCTTTCAGAAAATAGAGATGGAAAGAATGCGTCCTCAGCTGTTATAAGAGACTTGTATAACCCTGAGCACAAAACTAGACATTTACAAGGAAATGAAATTACAGACCAATTTCCCTCATGAGCATAGATGCAAAGATCCGTAAGAAAATCTTTACCTAAATTAAAGTTGGAAACATATACAAAGGATAAAAAAATCATAACTACATAGAGATTCCCCCAGGAATGTAAGGGTGGTTTAAAATTTGAAAATCAATCAGTATCATTTACATTACAAGAAAACTAAACATACAATCATTTCAATAGATGGAAAAAAGTATTTGAGGAAATTCAACGCAATCATTAGGAACAGAAGAGAATTTCCTCAATCTGACAAAGAGGATCAATGAAAAAAATTTCAGTTGTCATACTTAATGGATGCTTCCCTCTAAGTTCTGGAGCAAGGCAAAATGTAGTAACTTATATTTCATATTTCCCAGGCAGTAAGGTAAGAAAAAAAAAGACATATACAGATCATAAAGGAAGAAGTATAATTTTCCCTGTTTGCATATGATAATTTGTTATATAGAAAATCCTAACTACTGGGGTGCCTGGGTGGCTCAGTGGATTAAGCATCTGCCTTCAGCTCAGGTCATGATCCTGGGGTCCTGGGATCAAGCCTTCCTTGGGCTCCTTGCTCAGCAGGGAGTCTGCTTCTCCCTCCCTCTCTGTCCCTCCCCCCACCCTGCTCTTGTTCTCTCTAATAAATAAAATCAAAAGAAAAGAAAAGAAAAGAAAGAAAAGAAAATCCTAACTACTGTACAAAGTAATTACCAGAGGTACTAAGTGAATTTAATAAGGTCATATACAGGATTTATATACATACACTAATTATATTTTTATATTCTACCAGCAAACAAAACAAATTTAAAAACAATTCCAAGTACTCAAGTGTTAAGAAACAAGTTACTACTTAGGAATATATTTAACAAAGGCAAGGCCTGAATCATGTTTATCTGTATTTCCATACTGATTAGCAGAGTTCCTGACAAATAATATTAAAAAAAATTTATAATATAGAAATAACACACTGTGAATTGTGTAAGACTGATGAATCACAGACCTGTACCCCTGAAACAAATAGTATATATGTTAATAAAATAATAAAATAATAAAATAACATATTTAATAAAATAAAATTTAATATTTACTAAATGATATAAGATATTTAAATTAATGTCTTAAGATACTAGATATTGTTTCCCCCCTCATCTATCTGTTATGGAGTAAGTGTACCAGACCTAAAAGGATTGCACTCCCATGTCAGGGTCTACACTCCTTTCTTTCCCCACTTGGACCTGAACTACTTTTGCATTCCAGCCAACGTATGTGTACTGAAATTGTACTTATCACTTCTGCTCATATACCATTGGCTGTAAGTTACTCACATGGTCACACATAGCTGCAAGGAAGGCTGGGAGATGTAGTGTTTATCTTGGGCAGATACTGTGCTCTATGTAAATTACATTACTATAGAAAAAGAAAGATTGGATATTGGAAGACAATTAGTGGTTTCTGGCACACCAGTCCTATTTAATTACAATATTCTATTGTTCTTCCAGCTAAAAGGCTTTGAAATCATCAATGAGTTTAGAGCTCATTTCTAGAAACTCAATCCCTAGAATACAGAGAAAGTTCTATTCAGCTGCTATATTTATTTAACTGAATCATGGCAAATTATCACTTTTAATCATCTACATCCTAAAATATGCACTTATGAGACCCACTGGTAAATGCAGAACACTTAGAAAACTGAAAACCTATATTGACCAGGATTTATGAATTACAGGTTAAAATAGAAATCACCAAATAAGATTTATGCCTGATCAAATTATAGAGTTTAGCATACTGACTCATAAATCAGTCCCTTGAATCCCAAGGGCAATAACAGGATTTATAAATCAAAACTTATTTAGGATTTATTAGCTGAATGTCTATCATAAGAATGCAATGTTTATAAATCTCTTTTGACTTACAAAACTAAATTTATAAGCTCTTTGTAGTCAGGGTCCTTCTTTAATGACACTTTTGATGGGTATATATTGTGATGTATGCTGGTGATACTCAGGAGACATTGATTAATGACAGTATCAGAAGGAAAGATAATTTTATTAAAATTGCTTAACATTTAAATAAATTTTGAAGGCTAACTTTGTAATTAAAACATAGCATCTATTTATACACTTTTAATATTATAGAGATCTGGGTTTAAATATTTAGAGAATAAAATAAATTTTAATATGAGTAAAAAATGACATGAAAAGAATAATTTAGCTAAATGGCAAAACCATTTCAGAACAAGTTAAATGTTTCAGAAAACATTTAAAAAGTTCTGTACTATAAATCCTGGTCTGTGTTTAATTCCTAATTTGGCAAATAATTCTATGTTAAAATTATCGATTTTATTACAGATATATTTGTACTATTTCAAAATATTTTACTTTCAGAGTTCTGTTTTCTCATTTATCACATCCTGTTTAGGGTCTCCAGATTTGTCTTCCACCTGGTAAAACGATATTCTTTAAAATATTCACATAGCTGGGGCACCTGGGTGGCTCAGTCAGTTAAGCCTCCAACTCTTAATTTCAGCTCAGGTCATGATCTCCAGGGTCATGAGATTGAGCTCAGTGTTGGGCTCACTCAGCTCAGTCTGCTTGTCCCTCTCCCTCTGTTCCTCCCCGTGCTTGTGCTGTCTCTTGCTCTCTCTCCAATGAATAAATAAATAAAATCTTAAAAAAAAAATTACATTCACATAGCTGACCTCCTCATTTGGTTTCATTTCTCTGCTCAAATGTCACATTCCCAGGGCCAACTATCTAAAATATCACCCAAGTCACTCTCTGTTATGCTGATTGATTGATTGAAAGATATCACCCAAGTCACTCTGTTATGCTGATTTATTTATTTATTCATTTATTGAAAGATACCAAGAAGCAAATGGAAGCTTAATTTCAAGATAGCAAAGTTAATTAATGATAACATGCGGACTGTTACACGGTGAAGTTTCTACCTTCTGGTTAACTCGATACTCCTTATGAAGTTAAAGATGGTTTACCTTATCCACTTTTCAATAATGAAAGCTTAAACAGATAATTTAAAGTACTTTAAACAGGTGCAGACATTAGGTGTTTTCTTAGGTGGGACATGGCCCTTGCTACCTTCAGATATTAGAGATTTTGAAAACAAAAAACAAAGCAGGAAGAAATTAACTATTAAAACAAAATGCAAGTTCAGTGAATATATCAAGAAAACTATGATCTGCTTAGTTTTTAACTTTAGAAAAAGTTAGGATAATATTTCTATGGGCTTTAATTCTCCTGATTTTTCTTAAAATGTAGTTTTAAAAAATACAAAAATTTTTAAATAAAATATAGAATACAAAATCGCTTTAAGAAATCGTTTCCTGGGGCACCTCAGTGGCTCAGTCAGTTGAGTGTCCCTCCAACTCTTGGTTTGGCTCAGATCATGGATCCTGGGATCTCAGGCTCTGTGCTCAGTGGGGAGTCTGCTTGAAGTTCTCGCTCCCTCTGCCCCTCCTTCCACCCCTCCCCCACCCCCACCCCCTGCTGCTCTCTGTCTAAATTAAACAAATCTTTAAAAGTCACTTCCTATTATTGAACAGGCCTAGTTAAATATATCCCTCCCAAAGTCCATTAATTGTATTGATAATAATAATACAACAGCAACTGATGTTTCTGCTATAACATGATATATGTATTCATGGGGAAAAAACAAGTTCTACAATATCATGAATGAAAAATTAAAAATAATAAGACTTATGGGAAATACAGTGTAGAAACAGACCAGTTAATTAAAACCAGTGGTAGGTCAGTGTTTCCTGGAGTCTGAAGCTTGCAAAATTTTGAGGACGCTTTTTAAAGAAAATACATTTGATTAACTGCCTGACGCAACTCAGCAGAATAAATTCCTATATGTTTTACTACATTTTGTGGCCGCAAATTCTTTGAGCTCCTCTTCACATGACAATAACTTTGCAATATCTTTTCCTAGACAAAGAGAAAGATAAAGCAGTCTTTCCTCTAGCATGATGAATGGGGCTGTTTGATCATTTGGGGGAGCCATTCCTGTGTAAGAATAGCTAACAATAGCTTAACTATATATGGAAGTGACTATGAACCACAAAAATGATATACTAAACTTAGACAAAATATATCCACAATTCCACTTACCCTCAGCTGGATCCCTAAAATGGCGCAGCCATTCCAAAGCCCCTGACGGAGAAGTAATTGAAGTGGAAAGAGATTGTGGTCTTAAAAGAAACAGTCAAAATATCTTACTTTGCAAGTGTTACAAAAATGCACCCTCTTAGATGCAATGAAGGGGCCCATGCAAAAAAAAAAAAAAAAAAGAAAGCATCACTAATGCCCTAATAGATTCTACTGAGCTTAGAGTGAGTACTCCAGCAACAATAATGGATGCTCAGGAAATAAGTTGCCCAGCTCAGGGAGGAAGCTCACTGTGGCCGGAGGCTGCTTCAGAGGATATTAAAAAGGCACAAAAACAATCAGGAGAGGAAAGGCCAGCTTCCCAGCACTGAGACAATGCAGATGGAAGTGCAATCTGCTAGAAGTCAAGAGCTGAGCAAGGCTGAGGGTATGTTTTTCTGATAAGGGAGCCTTGAGTGCAAGTACTCATTTTCATTTCTTAAAATTGAGCAAGAAAGGGTCCAGCCTGTGCAACATTTAAGCTAAGGTTTTTATCCTTTCCTGGTGAAGACTGTATTTATATTCCCACTTTTTGGATTCCCTTTGCCAAGGAAAAATTTTTGAACTAACACAGCTTCCTTGTTATACTAATACCATTCCCTGCTTTGCCCATCATCTGTGAGATAACAGATAATCATGGAGAATAGATGGTAGCTAGAGATTACTGAGCACTAGCTATTGTTCTAAGTGATTTGTAAATTAATACTAATTTATTCTTTGTAGCCACCCATGGGACAGGTTCTAATGTGATCACCATTTTACAACCCTATTTTTGCAGAGGTATAAGCTTTGTAAACATGACTGTTGTGGACCTACCAAGAAGTCATTGGTTGCCCCCTCTATTCAATTACTTTAATTAAATATAAATAAATTTTATAGCCTTTTATTTTCACTCCTCCTGAATATATTTACCATAGTAATTTGAAATAAGTCTGTATGTAAGTTTATAGAAAGGTAAAGAAGTTATAGTTCATTATATGGCAGTTTGATTCTATTTCTTAATTTGACAACTGAACAGGATAATAGGAGCCCAAAAATGGAATGTGTTTTGGTGTAGTTAATTTAGACCATTGTAGCCCAAAGGCTATTTGTTGGTCATTAAAAATATAGGTTTCTGGCTTTCATTTTGGACCTACTGAACCTGATTTTCTTGATTAGATCCTGGGGAAATGTATTTTTAGCAAGTACTCTTAGGTGATTCTCATGCATACTCAAGTTTAGGAACGTTTAATTTAAGCCAATGTAAATGCTGGGAAATCTCTACTTTCCTATGAACAGACATAATTAATGTTTGGTGTTTATAATTGTAAGACATTGAAAAGCTTGGATGTGATTTAAGAATGAATAAATACATTTTAGTTTTTTATATGCTAATATCGGCTTAAAAGTGTTATTTGAAATAAATGATGTGGTACAGGAAAAAAACTACAAAGTTTTGCAGATCTTTAAATCATACCATCGATTAACTGAAACACCTGGGGGTTAGTCTTCCTAATAGCATAATCTGAAAAGCAGAACAGATTTTGCTGGCTTTGGATAAATCATTTCAGGATAAGCTCTTTTCCCTCATGAACTATTTCTTCCTGCACCAGGAAAGGGATGAATTTTGGGGTCTTGTAGTTATTTGTGAGCTCTCCTTTCTCATAAATATTTAGATTAGAAGAAAAAAGCCAAGATCATTCTTTTAAATAGTTTAATTAACTTTTTTAAATGCATGAACCTAGTTGGGAAAGCCTGCCAGTGATTTGAGCCTTGGTTTTAATATTATATTCTTTTCCCTTCCAAAATTCTCTTCCGCATTTCATGAAATAATATATTTCTCCTAATAAACCTAAGTTGAAATTAATTATTTTAGTCATTTTTATCACAAAATTTAATTACCGACACTCTTAATTTTGTGTTGCTTGTGTCTTTGTCTTTATTCTGTGTCACTTCCAAGGCACACTCTCCATCCAGTCTGCTAAATTTAGTATTTCTACCATCACTGCAACGGGTTTTTGGTGCACTACAAAAAAGCCTATGTGTGGGCCATCCCCTTAAATATCTCATTTCCTAGTTGAGGTGTTTACACATAAAAATGCCAGGGATTGCCAAGTTGTAGACTGGTTTAGAAGTAGAATAAATCTAAGCTTCCATGGTATTATCTGCAATTCACTGACATGACTCACAAAAATAAAGAAGAAAAAGAAAGGGAAAATGCACATAATTTCATTTAACCCTCTATGTAATTCAACATGCACACATATTGTTCTTCTGTTGTAAGATGTGTTTCAACAAACAAAATTAGCTTCTTTATTTGCTGTTTATAGAAACCAAACATCAAAATTTTGAATTTCTCCTTTGTTTGTTATGTCTTCTTGATTGACTGACCTTTTCTCATTATTCAATACCACTTTTTATCTCTGGTAATATTTTCTGCTCTGGACTTTACTTTGTCTTATATTAATGTAGTCACTCTAGCTTTCTTTTGGTTAATGTTTGCATGGTATATATTTTTTCTGTCCTTTTACTTTTTTTTTCTTTTCATGACTTGATAGCTCATTTCTTTCTGCCCTCCCCAGCTTTATTAAGGTACAATTAATTAAAAATTATGTACACTTAAGGTATAGGACTTGATTTTTCAATATACGCATGCATTGTAAAGTAATCATGACAATCAAGGTAATCAACATACCCATCACCTCACAGTCACCTGTTTCTTTTGTGTGTTGAGAAAAATTTAACATCTCTGCCCTTTGCAAATTTCAGTTACACAATATAGTATTGCTAACTATAGTCACAAAGTTTCACATTGTATCTCCAGAGCCTATTCATTTTGCATAACTGAAACTTTGTACCCCTTGACCAACATCTCCCCATTTTTCCCTCCTCCCATACTTTTAACCTACCAGTATCATTGTAGTTGACATGAGTAGCATATGGATAGGATAAATTTCTTTCAGTTAAAAACAATCCATTCTCTGTCCTTTAGTTGATGCGTTTGACAACTAATGTAATTACTGGTATGTTTGGTCTATCATTTATTATTTACTTTCTGTTTGTTTCCTTTGTGTTTCATTCCTTCAATTCATTTCCCTTCCCTGCCTTACTTTATATTGTGCTGTAGATTTTGCAGGGTTTTGGGATGGTTGTGTATTTGTTTTTGTTTTTCCTTTTAGTGAATGCTCTAAGGATTACAGAACACATACTTCTCATCATTACGGAGAATCACTTTCATACTTTAGTTAGAAAGTGGAACTTCACCATCTTAGAGATTTCTTTACTCTCTCCCCTTTACTTCTGGAATGGTTGTGTTATTTACCTCCACTGAAAACACTAACATACAATTTATGTTTCTACATCCAACAGTCTAACCTATCTTAAAGAATTCAAAAGGGGAAAAATAGGCTATTATATTTACCCAAATATATGCCATTTTTTTACTCTTCTTTCCTTCCTGATACTGCAGATTTCCTTTTGGCATCATTTGCCTTCTTTCTGAAGAACTTCCTTTAACAATCCTTTTAGATCAAGTCAAGTCAGCCTGCTAAATATTTCCTTAGTTTTTTTAAATTTGAGAATGTCTTTATTTCATTGTTATTCCTAAAGGATATTTTTGCTGGTTATGGAAGCCTGGATTACCCATTCTTTTCTTTCATCACATAAACAATGTGCTACTTCTCCATCCTCCATGGTTTCTGATGACAAATGCGGACTTATTCAAATCATAGCTTCTCAGTAGGTAATCTGTTGCTTATTTTTAGCTGCTTTCAAGATTTTTTTCTTTAGCTCTCAGTAGTAAATGAGGTGTCTGGGTATGGATTTCTTTAAGCTGATGTTCCAGGGAGTTTATTGAACTTCTTGCATTTGGTTTCTTTCTTTTGCCAAACTTGGAAAGTTTTAAGCAATCACAGTTTCTCCTCTCTTCTGGGGCTCTGTGACATCAATGCTAGACTTTTCCCTGAGACTCCCTTCCTTCCTTCCTTCCTTCCTTCCTTCCTTCCTTCCTTCCTTCCTTCCTTCCTTCCTTCCTCCCTTCCTTCCTTCCTCCCTTCTTTTTCTCCTTCTCCTTCTTCAATATTTTTTCTTTCTGTTGTTCAGATTGAATAATCTTTATTCCTCTGTTCCCACGTTCACTCATTCTTTATCTCTATTCTGCTATTGAGCCCATCCAGTGAATTTTTTAAACCTTAGCTACTGTATTTCTTATTCTGAAATTTCCATTTAGTTCTTCATATTTTCTGTTTTAGTCTTTTCACTAATTTCAAGTAGTGTCTGCCTTTACTTTTGGGGTCATTTTTCATAACAGCTGCTTTAGAAGCTCTGTCAGATAATTCCAACATCTCTGTTGCTTGATGATTTGTTTGCCTTTTGAGTTGAGATTCCTTTTTTTTTTTTTTTTTTTTTTTGCATGCTGGGTGATTTTGAATTGTAACCTGGGCTTTGAGTATTATGTTATGAGGTTTTTGGGTTTTGTTTAAGTGGATGGGGAATTTTGAGATTTTTATTTTAGCAGGCAATCAACCAGGTTCAATTTAGACCACAAGTTCCAGGCAGACTGGTGGTTGTGGCTTTAATGTCAGTTCCATTTTCAGAGCCTTTGCAGTCAGGTTTGGATCTGAGCCGTGTGTACACCACCCAACTGCCAATCTGTGAACTGGATATCCTGTATTCAGTTCTAAAGTTCTATGTATACTTTTTAGGGTTTGATCCACACATGTGCAACTTGAGATGAGCCCAGGAATTCACAAGGAACCCTAGGGTTACTTTCTTGAGGACTTCTATGTTGAAGATCTCACTAGTTCATCCCTGTCCCCCCTTTCTTTCTATGGAATGCTTCACAAATTTGCATGTCATCCTTGTGCAGGGGCCATGCTAATCTTCTCTGCATCATTCCAGTTTTAGCATATGTGCTGCCAAAGTGAGTACAAAAGATCTCACTAGTACTTTCTGGTTCTCTTGGGGCAACTTTTTTGGTTCTCTGGTCAGAAAAATGGGCTTTATTTACTTTGCTCTTTGCTTATTCAAAAATGGGCTCATATCGAGGGTTGAACACTGGGAAGACAAGGACAGACAAAAATGCAGTGGGGATTCATTCCATCCTCCTGACATACATCATTCTGATCAGAAAGGAAGATTCCCCAGTTGCAGGATTTTAGGCTTCTGTCATTGTCACTGCCACTCCTGCAGCAGCCAAAACATCACTTGGGGACTACACAAGAGAACAGAGAAGAGAAACAAATATCGGGGTATTTTCCCCACTGTCTTTCAGCATGAAGAGACCTTGCTTATTTAGCTTGAGCTAGAGGGATTCCCCTGTATCTGTCTGTGTCCATATCCTGAAGCCTACTTATGTATTTTGGGCTACGTTTAGTCCAGAGTGGAGTAAAGAGAGGGAAAAAACACTGGTAAACTCTTGGCTATTTAGGCAGTACTTTGAATTTTGGTCTTGTTCCCCAATCTGCTTGCTACTCTTTACCTTCCGTGTATCTGAAATAGCTGTCTCGTGCCTTCCACCCAAATTCTATAGCTGCATTCAGTGGGAGGCAGTGAGTGGAGCATACTTTGTCTTCCCCACTACTGGAGCCAATCCTCGCAATGAAAGGTAATGAGACAAAAACTATTTTACCACCAACACTAAAAAAAATATATAGCACATACCATAAGCCGGCTGTTTAAGGCCAACAAACTGAGTGTAAAGAAATTCATTTTAGAATTGATAGACCTCAGTGGATCCTTGTTATGATCAATGACTTTTTATTCAGCATGCCATCTGGCATTTTATTCACTACCACTGAAAATATTTTCAATCTGGCGATTGTTGCAAAATGTAGGTTATGTATAATATCATCAGAGGCAAGTCATTGCGTTTTTTATTCTTGTCTTATAAGCACTGACTTACATTGAGAGAACTGCTGATTAAGACATTTTTTAAAAAGCCTAATCAGGGCATTTCTAAACTTTTACATGCAAAGGCACACTCAAATCTATAGAGTACTGTGATCACTCTGTTGAAATGGCCAGCAGTTAGAACACTGTTTTGTGTCTTAATTACTGACGTATCATCAATGGAGATGCACCAGCCTTAGGTACAATATATATTTCTGCAAAGTTGTGAATAAAATAAATTTTGAAAGGCGAATTAATTGGAGCTCCATAATGAATCGTTTAGTAAAGCAAATCATTGCCCCCCTGATATTTGCTATTACATGTGTGATTTTTTTTAATAAATCAGGTTTATATATTTTTATTTAGACTTGTTTACCCCATTTTTGAGTTGGCTTCTCTAATTCATAGGTCAGCCTAGGGCAACGTGGCAGATTTGTCTATTTAATGCACATGACTTACTGGGCTGTATTATGCTTTTAGCAATTGCTGGGCAGCAGAACAGAGAACTTAATTAGCTGCTTTTGCAGTTTTTAGACTGCAATCACATTTGATTAAAAAGGTCGTTTATTTTATTGAAGGCTGAGGGTGCTCTCCTGAGGACAGAAGCCCATGTTTTGGTCCAGAGGACCAGGGAAGGCCCTGCACCCAAAGTGGCATTTGCTCTTCAGGTCTGTCATGGATTTCTGAATGACCATGGAGAAGGCACTTTGCTCCCCCGACCTGTTTCCTCTTTTCCAAAGCTCCAGACATTTTCAAAGCCCAGCACTTTCATTAATGACAGGGAAAATGTGCAGAGCTCTTCTAAATGCTTTTATAAACAAATATATTCTTCAGCCAAATTCTGAGAGGTAGGCAAGTGCTTACTGCCATTCCCTTTTTACAAATTGATAAACTGGGACTCAGTGATATTAGCAGAACAGAGTTTACACAGCAAAGAAGAAAAACTCAAACGCATTTTTTTGTGAATACAAACATTCTTGGTTTTTCTTCGATGACTTCCTGTCACTAAGACTACTATTAATTAATAATAGAATCACAAAGAATTGTTTTTTGTTTAATTCCACCTGACAAAGGGCAAAGAGGTCTATTTACTTAATGTAAGGATGGGTATTGCTTGAGACTGCAATCACCATTTACTTGATAAATTTAAATTCAAGTATTTCTCTATGTGTAACACTTTGGAGGTTGATCTTCTATTATTCCTGGTGTCTGAGAGGAAAAATGTTGTATCAACGCTGTGCTGTGTGTATCAACAGGTAGCACTTAGTTCTTGCAAAATGCAGCATAGAAAGAGTTCTGCTCACCTTTTTAACAGCATGAATTCATACTGAGTATGTTTGAGGTAATTTGTCATGTTTTTCTCTATTTTGGGCAGATTTGTGCAGAGGCATAAACAAAGCATTCTTCCTGTTACCTGTAAGATCGATCTTCTTCCTCTTTCCTTAAAAATGAGTATCGAGGGCGCCTGGGTGGCTCAGTTGGTTAAGCGACTGCCTTCAGCTCAGGTCATGATCCTGGAGTCCCGGGATCGAGTCCCGCATCGGGCTCCCTGCTCGGCAGGGAGACTGCTTCTCCCTCTGACCCTCCCCCCTCTCATGTGCTCTCTCTCAAATAAAATTAAATTAAATTTAAAAAAAAATGAATATCGAAACTTGAAATTCCATTGGTCTCTGAGTTACTATGGGTTAAATAGCCAAGGCTTTCACCCGTGGCACTTTCAGATGGAATCCTATTACACTTTATGAGGTTATTATTGCCCTTTGAAATTTTCATTAGTTATGGGTGTATTCATCCTAACATTTCGTAGTCGGGAGACAGCTTAAAGACATTGTGTTCTGGCCAGTAGCTGCCGCCCAGGATTCTCCCAATAGAATGCAATAAAAATCACTGTGTGTGCATAATTCTTCCCTCCTCAGTTTGATCAACAAAACATTTTATCTCCAAAATTATGCAAGTGAAGAGAGCTGCACAGGAGGCCGTTCCCTTAATAATTACAGGCTGGCAGATGACACGGCATCACTCAAGGATCACGGTCACGCCAGAAATGTGACAAGAGGTTAAATCATTATAATCAAGTCGGTCTTTGAAGTCTTATCCCTCTCATCTGATTATAATTTATCCTAAATTGTGTGACTGGAAAGTGATGACTGGCTACATAGAAACCATGACATGAATGATCCCTAATTTATACTCCATGAAAAGAGATTCTCTGACATCAACATTTTCCAATTATGATTTATTTAAGCAAATATTTATACAGGTGATATGTATTTAGGTAGAACCCACAAAACCTCAGGTTTTTCATGAGTAATTAGAGGACTGACCTGCATTTGGAACAGTCTGTTCTGGATCATACAGTTGGCTCCACCCTGTGCCTTCAATGCTAAATCGTCACACTGGCTTCCTGTCCCCTCAGGGTCTAGAGTCCGGAAGGGCGGACAAATAATTTAGGAACTGGAATAAAGTGAGAAATAATAACAGAGTAGAGAAAGGATCATGTTATGGCAGCATAAGGGAGGGAATTTAATCCAGATATTAAGAGTAAAAAAGGGCTTCCCCCAAAACATGGGGTTTAGGCCTTTACAGGTCTTACAGCAATGAATAGTTTCTATTCATCCCTTTTGAAAACTTCAGATCTTCAGGAGCCAGTGGGGAGTGGCAGAAAGAGGTCAAGCACCAGCTCATTGCATGGCAGCTGTTTAAAATTAGACAAATTACTTAGCTCTGAGCCTTAACTTCCTCATCTGTACATTCAAGAATAATAATACCTTGGTCATGAGGGCTTTTCTGGAGATTAATAAACTAATATATTTTTAAGCATGTGGAACAAAGAACACATTAAATAAAGGGTAATTCCTTTCATTCTGATAATACTTGCCACCACCAAGCACAGTCTCTCTTACGATACAAAACTCGGGTTTCTACCTAAATAAGGTAGCCCCTAAAACCTGGGATATATGACCAGATTGAGTCAATTCTGTTTGGGCACCATCTGAGTAAATAAAGATGGACCAGCACATAAATTGCTTTGTTATGACAACACATTCCATTCAGAATGAACTGAAATGCCATGAATCCTATCTTTTAGATGATATAAAACACAAAAAGCACATAGAAGAAAACAAAGGCATTATATAGGAGGTATGTTCAGGCTGATTAGTGAAGAATAGATCAATTTTCACAGAGGTGCAGGAAATTTGAAGGGATAGAAAATACTTTAAGGGAGGCTGAAATAGATGTAGAACACTTTTCAAAAGGCTGATTAAATATAGAAAGGGAAGGGGCGCCTGGGTGGCTCAGTCGTTAAGCGTCTGCCTTCGGCTCAGGTCATGGTCCCAGGATCCTGGGATCGAGCCCCGCATCGGGCTCCCTGCTTGGCGGGAAGCCTGCTTCTCCCTCTCCCACTCCCCCTGCTTGTGTTCCCTCTCTCGCTGTGTTTCTCTCTGTCAAATAAATAAATAAAATCTTTAAAAAAAAAAAATATATATATATATATAGAAAGGGAAGAAATCACAGTGTGTTTCCGAATTTCCCTGGGGCTCTGCGGTTGGCTTGCTGTTCTCTTTCATACACCTCTCTTCTATACCTTTTTCAAAGGGCACCTCTAGGCTTTGGACTCTCAAATCTGTCTGTGAGTGCTCCCGGCTTCCCAATGAGTTCAGATTAGTACATTTCACCAGTTGAAGGCCCACTGAACTTAGCCTATAGGCTATCAAGCCTATTACCACTCCTCCCCTGCTTCTCCGCCACTCAACGTAATTAAAAATGGAATTAATTCCCCTTTCTGAACCTTCTTGAATATTTCCTATTAGTTCCCAGCACACCATCCACCCAATCATCCAAAGTGGAAGCTCCAGAATTAAATTTGGGCTTGTTCCTTTCTTTTAGCCCCAATCGCTAGCCCCACATTCCATCAGTCTGCAAGTCCTAATCTCTCCTACCATTCATCCCGTAGGATAGGGCACGGTCACACAGCACCAGCCTTGCCCACCCAAGTGTGCAGAGGAAGGGCCACATCGGCATCCTCTGGGAATTTGTTCAAATTGTAGATTTTCAGGTCCCACACCATACCTACTAAACCAGAAGGTGCATGTTAACAAGATGCTATGATACTTAACAAGAAGAAATACACATATGGTCTTCATTCTATTTCTGGCACAGAGTTCCTAAAATCCTTGAAATTTCCTAAAGGTATCTTTTGTTAGGTTAATGAGGTGACTTTCAGAAAGCACCTGAGGCTGGGGGTGGTTGCCAGGGGAACCAACCCTGTGATTAGAGGTTTAGAACTTTCAGTCCCACCCACCAACCTCTGGGGAGGGGAGTGGGGCTGGAGATTGAGTTCAATCATGCCTCTATCATGAAGCTTCCATAAAACCCCAAAAGGACAGAGTTTGGAGAGCTTCCGGGTTTGGTGGACACACAGAGATTTGGGGAGAGTGGAGTGCTAGGGGGACATGGAAGCTCTGAGCCTTTTCCCCCTGGCTTGCCCTGGGCATCTCTCCCATCTGGCTGTGGCTGAGTTATATCTTTTTATAATAAAGTAAGTAAAATGGGTCTCTGGGTTCTGTGAGCCTTGCAGCAAATTAATCAAACCCAAGGAGGGGGTCATTGGAACTTCCAGTCTATACCTGGTTGGTCAGAAGCATAGGGGACAACCTGGACTTGCCTTTGATGGCTGAAGTGGAAGGGGGTTTTGGAGGACTGAGGCCTTCACCTGTGGGATCTGATACTGTCTCCACATAGAGTCAGAATTGAGTTAATCGCTTGGTGGCGTTGGAAAACCCACACAACAGAACTGGTCTCAGAATCACAGGTGTCCAGGTGATTCCATTCCAGCGATCATCAGGCTTAATTACTTCCTGCTTTTTATTGAAAGATTTTCAAATATGTAAGAATTATGGATAATAATATAAAACACCTACATACTCCCCACCCAAACTCATTCCATGTTCATAATGTATATTTGCTTCAGTTGTTTAATTTTTTCGGTAATAAAATACTAGAATTGAAGGCCTCCTCCCTGTTCTTCTCCCTAGGTGACCAACTTGTCCCAGTTTGCCAAGGACTATCCCCATTGCAGCAGTGAAAATTCTGCATTCTAGGAAACCTCTCAGTCTTGGGAAATCCTAAAATTCATGTATATCCTTCTCTCCCTCAGATAATTACACATTTACCACATGCCCATGTTTCCAGTGACACACAGAATTATTTTATGTGTTCAACTTTACACAAATAGTACCATGTTTTGCACATTGTTTCTGTTAGCTCTTTTTTCACACAGCATTACCAGTTTTGAGACTTACTATAATGATATATTATCATGCACAGAATTATTGTAATTGCTGTATCCCGTTCCGTTGTATGAACACACCCTATTTATCCATTTTCTTCTGATGGAAATTTAGGTTGCTTCCAATGTTTTCTAGCTTAACATGTCCACCAATATGACAAAAATCACCTTTTGCAGATCTGGAAAATTTGTAGGGAATATATGTGGAAGAAGAATTGCTAAACCCCAAGGTATGCCCATCTTCCTCTTGACGGCGCTTGCTCCCCATGTGTTGATAACAGTTTCTGTTCTTCCACCGGGAGTGTGAGTCCCCTTCTTCACCTTGGCTCACATGGCTCAGCACGGTCTGACTTAAGAGCACTGATAGTCTGACAGGTGCGAGATGGTATTTCAGGTCCCTGCTTAACTAGCAAGGTGGGGCATCTTCCATATGTTTATTGCCTTCCACTTCTCTGCTCTGTTACTTTTTTTGTGTACACACATTGCCCATTTTCCTATCTAGTGTTCTGGATCTTAATCTTTTGTGAGTCATATGAATTGCAAATATCTTCTCCAAGTGGGGGATTTGCCTTATGCTTTGTCTCTGGAATTCTGTTGCCTTATATAGTAAAAATTTTTTCAATGGAGATATATAATTCATATACCATAAAACTCACCATTTAAAAGTATATAGTTCTCAGGGGTGGAGATGGATGGAATAGATAAAGGGGGATTAAGAGATACAAACTTCCACTTATAAAATAAATAAGTCATGGAGACAAAAATCTAAAGT